>NC_091246.1:96235000-97485000 GCF_042477335.2 Ovis canadensis
CAGATGATCAGGTGAGAAAGTGAAACTGTAAAATAGCCAACGTGTCTAGAGGTCTTGAAAGGAGATTTAGACGATCAGTAAACAATATAAAGTTGAATTAGTGATACATCATAGAAAATTAAACAAAAAGCAATTATTAACTACAAGGAAATCATAAAATTGTTGAGGAAAAGCTACCATAGTCTATTCCACACCTCAGGTGTAAACAGACTCTGTACAGTCACAAAATACTAATTTAGTCTAAATTAAACTGTAAGGGTTGGGGCATAGAAAGGATGCCTATTTGATGCGGACTGGCAGAAAGCAGAAAAGAGAGCTCTATTTTCATATTCCCTGATAAGAACTAACAGAAAACACTAAAACAGAGAACTAAAAAAATGTTTAAAGAAATAGCAGTATAGCACTTTATATACAAATATCGAAGAAAAATTTAAAAATAAGCCATAAGAAGAGATGAAAATCTTGCCTCCAAGAAAAGGGAATAGTGGCTTGGAGGGCAGAAAGTAATGGCTCTAATTTCTTAATGAACTCCACTTGACTAAGCACCCAAGTGCTGAGTAAACACGAGGGAGAAGTTACTCCAGCCTTGGCAAGGTCAGGGAAGATTTAATGAATGAGGCTGAATCTGAAGTTGGAGTCTTTCAAACATGGATAGTTTTCAAAAGGCAAAGCAATCACTGGTGATAGACTTGGGAAATCCAGTTTACTGTGAGGTGGGCTTCTAGAGGCTTGGAGCCATCTGCAATAATGGCATGCTGACTGATTCAGGTCAATGTGCAACCAAAAAATAGTCTCCAATCTGAAGCACCTTCAGAAGGCCTGGAGGCTTTCTGGGTTTTCAGAGGGTCCTTATGAATGATGAGGTATCTGATTTAGCCCACACTAGAACTATTTTGCCTCCTTGAAACTAAATTTCCCCTTCATTACCAGTCCATTCCTACATTATCCACCCTAATCCAGAACCCTGTCAACAACGGACACAAGAAAACGAAAACATGTACTTGTTGGCTCTGAACATTTTACTGCACTTCACTAATTTCATTAATATACCATGAAATGAATAAAAACTGTCAGGATGTCAGCCTTGAGGACATTTTTCATGACACCTAAGGTATGGCTGAGACACTAGGTCAGCTGCCTAAAGAGTGACTATGAGATGCTCTACTATAGCAGTTGGAACCGAGAGGAAAACCACCTTATCACACCAATCCCACTATTGAGCCCTGTGCCTGGAAATAATCAGTGTTAGTCGAAAACCACATGAATTCTAAAAAACAAAACCAAAAGACAACATGAATTGAATGAGAATAACTAGTTATTAAAGAGAAGATCATTTCAGCTCAAAGTTCCTCACGTTTTCATGATCCAGTGATATAAGCTCTTGGCAATCTAGCATAGTCCTATAAAACATGTGAAAGTTTAAGGATTCAGCTATCCAACAGATTTCAACTATTACAACAAGCATTCTTTAACGACTCCTTATTGTGCATTCATAACGTACTGGGCATGTGCTACTACTGAATTCAACGTTAAATGCAGTTTAGTCAGTAACTTGTACTCAAATACACAAGAAGTTACGTATCAGTGTTACCAACGGTTTGGAATATCATAAATCTCGAAGAGTTAGAGAAGACCTGATCCAGTTCAATATAGGAGGTGCTCTATAAATCCCTAATTTTTCTTGGCTGCACAACTGCAAAAGACTCAAAACAGATCTCTTTCCACATTTATCCCTTTGCAATTCATTCTCCACATGAAGTTAGCAGAAACTTCTCCACAGGTAAATCAAATCATGCTGCTCCCCACTGGAACTTTTGGGGGGCTTCTACCTACTAACTCCTTTCCTCAGCCCTCTTCCGGGCATGTCCTGGCTTCTGCCAGCCTCTAAGATCTGCCTGCACTGCATAGCTCATTCCTTCCTGCACACAGGGACTTTTCTCCTATTCAGTCCAGAGCTGTGTCTGCTCTTCCTACTGCCTACAGTACTCTTCCAGCTGACTCACTTCCGTTCCTCATTCCCTTGACTACTTCCAGCTCAGTGCCTTTTAAAAAGAAATAAAAACCCAAAACATCTTTCTTAGAGAGGGCTCCTTCTTTAGCATCTCTCTCCACTAAACCCTATATTTGTTTTCTTCACAGTACATATGCCAAAATGTAATTATTTATTTGGTGTTTTCTTCATCCATCTTCCCTCCCAGACTGTAGCTAAGATCCATAAACAAAGGAAACCTGTCTGTCTTTTTATTCTTCTTCAGGATCACAAACAAAAAGGAGGCTCTCAATAAATATTGATCATCTGAATTTATGGATGAAAATGTATGGTTTCATTGAGTGAAATTTCTGATGTGAGAATTACTACATAAACTAACTCACCTCAATTTTTCCCTTTCTAAAAAGAAATCTGTCTTCTAGGTCTTAAATTTCCTGTTCAATTCAGTTCACTCAGTTGTGTTCGACTCTTTGAGACCCCATGGACCACAGCACACCAGGCTTCCTTGTCCATCACCAACTCCTGAAGCCTACTCAAACTCATGTCCATTCAGTCGGTGACGCCATCCAACCATCTCATCCTCTGTCGTACACTTCCCCTCCCATCATCCATCTTTCCCAGTATCAGGGTCTTTTCAAATGAGTCAGTTCTTCGCATAAGGTGGCCAAAGTATTGGAGTTTCAGCATCAACATCAGTCCTTCCAATGAATATTCAGGACTGATTTCTTTTAGGATGGACTGGTTGGATCTCCTTGCAGTTCAAGGGACTTTCAAGAGTCTTCTCCAACACCACAGCTCAAAAGCATCAATTCTTCAGTGCTCAGCTTTCTTTATAGTCCAATACTCTCACATATATACATAACTACTGGAAAAACCACAGCTTTGACTAGACAGACCTTTGTTGGCAAAGCAATGTCTCTGTTTTTGAATATGCTATCTAGGTTGGTCATAACTTTCCTTCCAAGGAGTAAGCATCTTTTAATTTCACGGCTGCAGCCACCATCTGCAGTGGTCTTGGAGTCCCCCAAAATAAAGTCTCTCACTGTTTCCATTGTATCCCCATCTATCTGCCATGAAGTGATGGGACCAGATGCCATGATCTTGGTTTTCTGAATGTTGAGCTTTAAGCCAACTTTTTCACTCTCCTCTTTCACTTTCATTAAGAGGCTCTTCAGTTCTTCTTCACTTTCTGCCGTAAGTGTGGTGTCATCTGAATATCGGAGGTTATTGATACTTCTCCTGGCAATCTGGATTCCAGCTTGTGCTTCTTCCAGCCCAGCGTTTCTCATGATGTACTCTGCATATAAGTTAAATAAGCAGGGTGACAATATACAGCCTTGACATACTCCTTTCCCAATTTGGAACCAGTCTGTTGTTCCATGCCCAGTTCTAACTGTTGCTTCCTGACCTGCATATAGATTTTTCAGGAGGGAGGTCAGGTGGGCTGGTATTCCCATCTCTTGAAGAATTCTCCACAGTTTGTTGTGATCCACACATTTAAAGGCTTTGGCATAGTCAATAAAACAGAAGTCGAATTTTTCCTGGAACTCTCTTGCTTTTTCAATGATCTAGTGGATGTTGGCCATTTGATCTCTGGTTCCTCTGCCTTTTCTAAATCCGGCTTGAACATCTGGAAGTTGACTGTTCACTTACTGTTGAAGCATTTCCTGTTATAAGCAGCTAAGTCAGGGCTAAATCCTTGAATTTGATTAATCTCTTGAAAATCTTTTGAAGGCAATGGGCTTTCTCTCAAGAAAGCACCCTCTCCCCACATCCATAGAACAGTTGAGGAGTTTCCTCCCCTCCACTCAAGTCCATCACCTAACGCGGACTAAGAAACTCTGAGTTGAATAACGTGGAGAGAAGCCAAGGCAACTTCCTGCAATGCAATTTTTGAGAACCTTACTTCTCAAATTGAGGGAAGACTACAGAGCAAATTCTTAGTAAAGAAGAGGATTTACTTCAATCACACGCCCGATGCTTTCACACTACATTAATGAGGTTGCACCTGGCATTAAAAATTTTTCAAATCGAAAACACGGGAAAAACCTCATTCACAAACTTAAGTCACAAAAAATAAAAGGTTCGTCCAAGGTCACTCAGTTTTTTAGTGGTCAAGTTAGGACAACAAAGTAGGTCTCTGTTCCCCTAACCAGCACTCTCTCCACATAAATCTCACAGGTTTCTTACACGGCGTACCCAGAATGCCAGTTATCTCAGAACTGGGAGGGAGCGCGGATCGCAAGGAAGGCCAGGAAGAGAGGGAAGGAGGCAGGGAAGGGGCACGCTCTTCCTGGACTCCGCAGGAAGGTTGCAGCACAACTGGGGGCTAACGGGATTCGGGGCGCTCACCTGTCTGGGACCCAGAGGCGGGTGGTGCGATCTCGGGACACGGACACAAAAGCCCCCGGTGGATAGAGGCAGCATACCAGGCCCCTCACGTCCAGCTCGTGGCCCGAGAGCGAGCAGCTCAGCCGGTACCTGCAGGAGCCGCTCGCCATGGCCCTGGTGGGTCCGGCGCCCGGGCCGGGGCACCGCGCGAGATCGGTCAGTCAGCGAGGCCGGGCGGGCAGCTGGAGAGCGCCTGCAGGTGAGGGACGCCGGGCCCGGAAGAACCCAAGGGCCGGCGCGGAAGGGCGGCAGGGAAGGGGCGCGCCGAGTGGGCCGAGTGACACAGCAACCCTGACAAGCACACCGGAATTCATCATCGGCCTCAGCCCGCCATGACGCAGAGTGTGTGCGTCCTGACTGCTGAGGCCGAGACGGAGACGACGGTCGCTTGGACCGCCAGCTAAGCAAGAGATACCACCGCCGGCCTCTCCGTCTGGGCGCCCAAATCTGGTTCCTTGCCGAGCCCGAGTCCTCTCCGAGCCCTGGCTGAGCTTTTTATTTTGATACCGGATGTGTCCCGAACTACAAATCCCACAATGCCACGCGTCAGCGGGGCGTGAGTCGCAGGAGCGCCAAATCCGGGTATTTTAAATCTTGGTCTGCCGGGCTGATTTGAGTTTTAAATCTTGGTCCGCCTGGCTAATTGAGTTCGCTTCACGTGTTGTCTTGGGAGCAATCTTACGCCAATTTCCCCAAACTCTGCGTAGTCTCCTCAGGTGTTTTTTTTTTTTTTTTTTCTTATTAAGCTAAGACGAGAGAGCTTGGTACTAAATTGTAAACAATCACTTGCCTTAAATTCTGTGAATACTAAACCGGGTTCTTAGTACTTTAGAGAAAGTTTTGTTTTTAAGATTTTCTCTCGAACTGTCACAGCTCTACACAAATGGCAGACGTTGGGTCTCCCTTATGTCTGAAAACACTGACGGAAAAGGCATGTCAGTAGCTTTTCTATGAGACCATATGAAATGGATGTTCGAAGTTGAAGGTTTTTCTTTCTAGCGTTTCTGCTGGGGCTCTGTAGTAAAAGATTAAGAAGAGAAAAAAGTTTTTTGTTTTGTTGTTGTTATTACATGTATTATATATACAAAGAGAAATTCAGAGATGAATAGCTCGGTGACTAGTTTGGGCTTATACAGCATCTTAACAAAGGAACAATAAGTTTCTACACAAGTGATAAAAGGACTAAGTCTTTAGAGGCAGCATTATGGGAAGGCAATTAGATGGGAAACTAACAGTAAAGGCTAATTAATTTTTTTGAGTAGATTCCTCTGGTGCAGTCTCTAGGCTGTTAAAGGTCTCCAATGATTAACTTCTGTCCTTCCTGTTTAAGAGGCAAGGAGGGGCGACCTTGAAAATTAATGTTCTGCTTTTACGCTAATAGAGGAATGGAGAGCTTTTCTTGTATCTACATCTTTTCAATTGCCTTCCACTCAAAATAAGCCTTTTACCAATGTGGCATACTTTGGGATGGCAAATTCTACTTCTGTTTACTGCTGCTAAGTCGCTTCAGCCGTGTCCGACTCTGTCTGACGGCAGCCCATCAGGCTCCCCCATCCCTGGGATTCTCCAGGCAAGAACACTGGAGTGGGTTGCCATTTCCTTCTCCGATGCATGAAAGTGAAAAGTGAAGGTGAAGTCGCCCAGTCGTGTCCGACTCTTCACGACCCCATGGACTGCAGCCTACCAGGCTCCTCCGTCCATGGGATTTTCCAGGCAAGAGTACTGGAGTGGGGTGCCATTGCCTTCTCCGACTTCCCTTCACTACAGTGACTCTAAAGACGACAAATGACCACTACAAATATATTGATCTCAAGTGGAGTAATTACACGAAAATGTTTTACAAACTTTGAGAACTCAGTCACAGAACATTATTTCATTTTGTATTGCACTGATTTTAACCTACTTGAAGGCAGGCATACGACAGTAAACCTGGACATAAAGAATGTATGCACGATGGAAACCGTGAAAATTAAAAGTTTTATATATATATATATATATATATATTTGTACACACACACACACACACATATAAAATTAGAGCTCCCATCACACTTAAGCTGACTATAGGAAAACTGGAAAAAGGAGAAGGATGAGATGGCTGGATGGCGTCACTGACTCGATGGACGTGAGTCTGAGTGAACTCCGGGAGTTGGTGATGGAGAGGGAGGCCTGGCGTGCTGTGATTCATGGGGTAGCAAAGAGTCGGACACGATTGAGCAACTGAACCGAACTGAACTGAGTCCTTTTAATTAAAAAAAAATTGATATTAAAATAATTATTTGAAGCCAATTCGCTGTAAATTCAGTCCTCTTCAGAATCTCTGAAAGGAAGCCTAAAGGTATAAAGCCTTCAATGAAGTGAGATCATATGCTTCCAGAATCGCATCGAGACTTAATGCTGTATCTTGTGTGTTGTGTTCCTTCTTTCTAATGAAAAGGAAACTACCGCTAATTAGAAGTAAAAAGACTGTACCACGAATGTTGCCTACCACGGAGTAACTTGAAATAATTCTCTAAAAAGTTTGACGTAGTACAAGTGACGTACCCAGCAATATAATAAAACTCGCTGGAGTGAGTTCACCTCAGGTACACAATCAGAGAGACTATTCTGATTATAAAGAAAACCAGTTTCCAAATAAAATATTCATTCCTAGCCAAAACGCCGTTTTCTGTCTCTTCCAGAAAAGCTCTGAAGTACAGAGGAAACCAAAGTTAGTCGTCAAATATCGCGAGAACATTTCACTCTCGCTTCACTGAGCTGAGGCCGAGGACTGGCCAATCAGATGGAGGCACCCCGCCCCTGTTGCCGGGCGACGAAAAAGCTCGCGGCTACCAGTGATTAGGCTTTGAGGGCCTAGGAAAGCTGCACGCAGGTGGGAGCGAGTTCACGGGCCCGACCGGTGGGCTACGCGGTGGTGGAAGGCTCGCAAGAAGTTCGAGTGCCCCTGGGTGGTGCGACCGCGCTCCTTTCGCACCCCTCAGCGCCGGCTGAGGTGAGAAATCCCCGGTCCCAACTTTGTCCGTGCCTCCCTTACTGGTTATCTTAGCTTGGGCGATGCTGATGCGCTTCAAAGAAAATAAACCCGGCTCTTAGGAGTTCTCCAGCCCGACGCCGGGCTAAGGAAGGCCCATTTTTAGTCCTGCAGAACATGAGAAGAGATTTTCTCACACAGTCCCCTAAGCAAACCTGCCAGGGGACCAGAGGGAAAACGACCCGAGCGCCTCAGAAAATTAACTGTGGGCTGAGTTTTACTCGAAGTAATAATAGCTGTCTGTCTGTCGGTCATAGCAGAAGGGACCTAACAACTTTCCGCTTCTTCAAATATATTAAAATGGTTGGTTTGGGGAGGATAATGATTGTAATAATAATTAGGAGCCAGGTATTTCAGTGTCTGAAATCGTCACAAAGACTGCAAGCTGGAGCTCTCTCCAGACTACCGTAAGAAAACACTCCCTGAGGGTGTACAGCTACGTCTCTGGTTGTGTGAATAACCCCTTAAATTATGCAAATATTTGAAAGACTAACCCCGAAGTTAGTGGCATGTTTGTTACTAGTGCTCCTCCCTTGTATTTTACCCCGTGGAACTGATCAAATGTTAACCAGTTTTTTTTTCCCTTCTGTAATAAAGCAGTGGCAAAGAAAATCAGGTGGAATTCTATGTATTGTGCATTTTCTTTAAGTTTTCAGGAAAGCTAGAGTAACCCCAACTATTTTTGCTGAATAAAGGAAGGTTTATTGTCTTAACTTTCTCTGAGAGGAAACCGTTTTTTTTTTTTCCCTTGGCACTCACTGCCTTAGTTACAACACCAGGGATGGAACTGGTGCCCCCTGTAGTGGAAGCACAGAGAGTTAACCACTGGACTGCCAGGGAAGTCCCTGGGAGGAACTGTTTGAACTATAGACCTTGTCTGCCTTTGAAAAAGTCGTTTTATAAAACTTACTTTTCCATTTGAAATAATAGTAATAATTCTGTTACTTTGTCCGAAGAGTTCAGAATGGCCAGAAAATAGAATCACAGAGCTGGTTGGAATGGGAAGATTCTAAGTCTGCTGTGAATATATTAAATATAAAGTAGTAATGGTAAATCTGAATAGAAATCCACCTTCCCTCCAATAGTTGAAAACTCAGAAGTGGTGTCCAGTTTTAAGGACAGAACTGGAGATACTGATTTATGAGTCATCAGCCTAGTTACAGTTACCCGAAAACAAAATATTACGGAGAGGAGAGAAACAATTCCAGGATTGATCATGAATAATGCCAAGGAAACCCAGAGAAGAAGTGCTGGGCAGGGGCTATAGAAACTGAGAAGCCATTTTGGTTCAAGAAGTGATTTGTTTTCTTTTTGATAATTTAATAAATGTTTGTAGCTGGTTTTTGTAGCTGGCAATGCCTTCACGTGGGTGAAAATTCAGAAGGTACAAAAAGAAAGAAAGGTTTTGCCTGGCACTGAGATTAATGCTGGGGATATAAAGATGAATAAGATCCAGCTCTTGCCTTCAAGGTGGAAAAGTATTTAAGCAGATTGGTGTGATAGGTCCTGGGATAGATATGTGTACAGATGCATGGTAGCAGTTCAGACAGCCCTGTAAATTCAGATGGAAGAAGGTTAGGGTGGGTATGAACTGGTGGTTGATGGATTCCTAGGGAGAATAACAGGCAAGATGTGTGTTACGCAAGGGACAAGTCAGGAGGCCAATATAATAATCCACTTGAGTTCATGAGGCTCTGAACAGTACAAAAGCAATGGAGAGGAAGTTATATTTTAAACATTTAGAAATAAAAGTAGGATTATGTAGTTAGTCGTGGGAAATTAGGGAGAGGGAGAAATCAAGGACTGAATTTGTGGCTTGTGTGATTAGGAGGTACACCAGGAGGAAGAGTAAATTCGGGAGAGATGACAATGAGTTTACGTTTTCATTTATTTTGAAATGTTGATACTATATTGAAGTGAAAATGGCAAGTAATTGTTTGGATATACACACCTCAGAGGGAATGTAAGAAGTCAGGACTGGAGATTCAGTATTGTGAGTCATCAGCTTATTAATTGCTCAAACCCTGAGTATAGATGAGGTGGATCAATGAGAGGGTAGAGAGGAAAAAGAAAAATAGACTGGTTCATATCTTGAGAAATGCTTCAATAGGGGCAAGTAGAATAAGATGAAGGAGACTGAAAGAGGAGAAACAGAAGAGGCGAGTATCATGGAGATGGTGCAATATTTTAGAATTTGCCTCTGTAGAAAAAGAATATATAGGACAGAATTAAAGGTGGTTCCAGAATCAAGAAATTAGTTTTTAGGGTTAGGAAAGAATGGAACATGACACCAGACTCAAAGAAAGGAGAAAGTTTAAAGACATAGTCAGTCAATCAGTTCAGTTGCTCAGTCGTGTTCAACTTTTGCGATCCCATGGACTGCAGCACACCAGGTTTCGCTGTCCATCACCACCTCTTGGAGCTTGCTCAAACTCAAGTCCATTGAGTCGGTGGGATGCCATCCAACCATCTCTTCCTCTGTTGTCCCCTTCTCAGGAGTTGGATAATGTTCCGAAGGAGCTTGGGGCAGGGGTTAGGGAGAAGGAGTTTGGCAAGGAGAGGGAAGCTAATGTCCCAGAGGTATGGGATTAAGAGGATAAATCAGAATAGAGAATGATCTTGAATGAGAGAAGTCATGGCTCTTGAGAGTGGAAGGCAGCATTGATATAGGTAAGTTGATTTTCTCCAAATATGATGGATTTCACATCTTAATTTTCTTAATTATGAAATTGAGTCATCTGCTGAGAGAGGCAGGAGTAGAAAAGTTGTTAAGAATTGGAATCATCAAGGACAGAATAGCTTATCAAGGATAAATAGAATAATTTCAGAGATATGAAGATCCATCTAAACTTGGTGACTATGACTTTGCAGTTCTCCAGTCTATACAGCTGTGAGTTTTCCATCAGCAGTGTTCAGCAGTCCAGGTTGAATGTAGAGAATAGTTTCTGATTTGTGAAATGGGTTGAAGGAGTGTTCAAGGATGCAAATCAGTTGATGGTGCTCATGAAACGGTAATTTAATGTTGAGAAGGAAAGGAATTGTTAAATGACCTAATGGCTTCTTCAGTGGGGATTTCAATGGACATTTCAGTGTTCATCTTACTTGAATTCCCAGAAGAAAATATCCATGGCTGACCATTCTTGCCTTCTCTTGGCATCTCTGGCACACACTCCTGGCTTTTCTGTTAGTTTTCTGAGTCTTTGTTTTCCATTTCTTATACAAGCTTTCCCTCTTCTGTGCAACCTGTATATATTTACATTCCTCAGGCCAGAGTCTTGGGTACTCTTTTTCTCCATATTCTCTCTCTAGTTCAGAATCTTTAAAACTCTTTTGAACATTACCCATAATAGGACATATATCTTACATTATAGACCTGTATACACATATGTGTAAATTTACACAAATAAAACTGAAACAAAAATTTAATGAAACAGTACCCTTCCTGTGTGCAGTGAAGCCTCATATCTTCTGTTCTATTTCACATTTAACCCATGTTGGTCATAACCCTCTAAGTTGCTTTTATAAGATACTGATAGATTATGACCATAATTTTAAAATGCTATTTTAAATAGTCAACATTTTAAATGATATTTTATTCTGCTGAGTACAGGAGGGGGCTGATAAACTAGGAGATAATGAATAAAGGCAATAGTTTAAAGGGAGGTGTTCAGTTCAGTCGCTCAGTCATGTCCGACTCTATGTGACCCCTTAACTGCAGCACGCCAGGCCTCCCTGTCCATTACCAACTGCCGGAGTCTACCCCAACCCATGTCCGTTGAGTTGGTGCTGCCATCCAACCATCTCATCCTCTGTCGTCCCCTTCTCTTCCTGCCCTCAATCTTTCCCAGCATCAGGGTCTTTTGTGAGAATAAAGGTGAGGAAAAGGTAGAAGGAGAGGAAATTAGGGCCAGAGAATAAAGTATTTCGTTAAGATATTTGAGATGAAGCAATTCCAGATGATGATAAGCTCTAGCTCTGGCCATGGCCAGGAATTGGAATTGAAATGGTTGCTGAGATTTGGGTCATGGAACTGCGGAGCTAGAATGTTACATATCAAATCCAATATCCATATGGAAATCATCCAGGTTGTTGGTGGTACTAGAATGGAGAGACTGAACAAGATACACAAGACTTTAGTAAATATGGGGGAGAGATTAGGTGGCTCCTATATAAAAGCAACCAGGACAGATCCAAGGCAATGTAGTTGCATTATTTGGTCCTCAATGGAAGACAATCCTGTTGTTTATTACTTTTTTTAAACTTTGAAGAATGACGTTTGCCAGTTACATTGTGGAGCAAGGAGAGTGCCATATATTCATTCTTTGCCTTGGACAAGAAGCTAAGACAGTCTTCACTACCAAAAGTTTTTTCGGAAGACAGGATCCTGTTAAGTTGATGAGTACAAGGAGGTATTTATAACAGGGTTGAGAATATAAGGGAATTTACTATAGACCAGAAAGCATAGATTAAAATAGTCAGAGAAGAAAGATACTTGTTTTGCAAGGAGAGAGAAAACTTAACCAAAGTATGAATGAGAGCCCAGGAGAGAAAGGTAAGTAGACGGACTTGCATTTTGATAAGATAGCAGGGAAATGAGGAGGGCATGTTATAATAAATGATTCCATGGTTGAGTGGAACAGTTACGTCAAACCTGAACAAAATTAAAGCAGGCTTAACCTTGTACATAGTGGTACCTACAATAGCAATTTGCAAGAAAAGTCGCAGTGGATTAAATGTTTGAAAGGGTATGTGGTTCACTCCTGTCTTGCTATAGGAGGTATCAAAGGAGAATTAAATTATTCTTGTTTCCAAGCAGTGGTTAAACTGAGCAAATAATGGCCAGTAATCACAAACCTTCAGCAGTCCGTCCTGTTTCTCGAGGTGGGATTGGATTGACAGGAAGGCCTCCTTCTGGAATACGACCCCCATCAGGAAATATTCGAGTGGCAACTGGTGTAAGTTTAAAACAAATTGTTCAATTATTATGTGTATATCCTGGTAGAATTTAAAAAGCCTGTCTATAATAAATATTCTTCTTTGTTTTTCTTTATGCTATAAGCATACTATTATATGTGTGTATGTGTGTGTTTTAAACATCTAGAAGTATAAGGAGCTTCCCTAGTAGCTCAGTTGGTAAAAAATCTGCATGCAATGCAGAAGACCCTGGTTCAATTCCTGGGTTGGGAAGATCCGCTGGAGAAGGGAAAGACTACCCACTCCAGTATTCTAACCTGGAGAATTCCATAGACTGTATAGTCCATGGGATTGTAAAGAGTTGGACATGACTATATCAATGTGGGAGAATGTTTAAAAGACTAATGTTAAGAGACAATGCATACTCATACTAATATTGAAATTTATTTTAAAGCTACAACAATTTAGGGGCATAGCGTATTGGTGCCAAAACCAAGTGAAATGGAATAGACCAGAAATGGAATTAGGCAAGTAAGAAATTAATTAGTGATGAAGGTTGCATTTCAAATTAGTAGGAAAGCATGGAGTATTCAGTACTGCTGAGTAATTGGTAAACCATTTGTTTTAATAAACCAAATTCTTCCCTGACACAGAATCCTAGATATTTTCAAAATTTTATATTAAAAAATGAAATTTAAATGTATTAGCAAAACATGTAAACAAGTATATTGTATAAACTCAGCATCTCCCAAAGTTTGCTCAGGTTCATGTCCATTGATTGGTGATGCCATTCAGCCACCTCATCTTCTGATGTTCTCTTCTCCCTCTGCCCTCACTCTTACCCAGCATCAGACACTTTTCAATTAGTTGGTCTTTCACATCAGATGCCCAAAATATTGGAGCTTCAGCTTCACCATTAGTCCTGTTGTAAATAAGGACAAATATATGGACATTTTGTTTCTTTACAGATTGGAAGTGGTATAAATATGTCTAACACATAGAATTTTACATTTTAAAGAAAAATATTACTTGTCATTAATTTTAGATATTTACTATTTCAAACATTTTAAAATGTAAGGAAATTTTTACATATTACATAGAATCTTAGTTTTATTTTTAATATTCTTTTTATAGTGTTAATATTAGAGGTACAGTCTTTCTCTATTTTATTGAAACTATCTTGTCATTTAGATGCCACCTGGAACAGCAAGACCAGGCTCACGTGGTGGTCCCATAGGGACAGGAGGAGTTCTGTCTTCTCAAATCAAAGTTGCGGATCGTCCTGTAACACAGCAAGGTTTGAGTGGAATGAAAACTGGTATGAAAGGTATCTATTTTAAGAAGATGAGCATATTTTGTATAAGAAGTATTACAGTATATTAGTGCTACGTCACTTCAGTCATGTCTGACTCTGCAGCCGCATGGACTGTGGCCCGCCAGGTTCTTCTCTCCATGGGATTTTCCAGGCAAGAATACGGGAGTGGCTTGCCCTTTCGTTCTCCAGGGGATCTTCCTGACCCTAGATGTTAGAGATGGAACCCTCATTTCTTACATCACATGTTGGCAGACTGGTTCTTTACCACTAGCGCCACCTGGGAGCTATTACAGTGTATTGCTAAATCAGAATTATACAGTGAAAGAGGCTATTTTACTCAGTTCTTACACCTTGATTCAAAAATTTTAAGGGTTAAATAAGAGAATGAATGTGAGAATTCATTGTGAACTAGGGAGTTATATACATATATGAGCTATTTTAATCATTTTTCTGGTGAACTTTGCTATAACTTCTCAAAATTGAATATAGTTGATTTACAGTATTATGTTAGTTTCAGGTGTACAGAACAGTGATTCAGTTATATATACATATATATGTATATATTTCTTTTCAAATTATTTTCCCTTTTGGTTATTATAAAATATTGAGTATAGTTTTCTATGCTATAGAGTAGGTAGGTCCTTGTTGGTGAACTTTGCTATAATTTCTTTGAAGAAATTTGAAATAATTTGAAGGAAAACTCAGAAATGAAAATTAGATTTCTAGTACTATATAAAAATATTCTTAGTTTTTTTTTTGGTTTCCATATCAAATGACAATGGTAGGTATTTGTATATTTATGAGAAGTGAGACCAGAAGTGTTACTTTTGGTAATAATTATTATTCCATTATAATGCTTAAGTAAGGAAGTAAGGCTAACATATAGATTTATACTATATCTCTCCTTATGTCTCTATGTGTTTAGAAATGCATAATAATAATAACACTATATGTTTTGAGTCAAGGAGTTGGTCTATTATATGTATATATATAAATCAAAACATAGGGAGCTGTTTCATATTGAGTTTTTCAATTTTCTGTATACGTGCAAATGACTTATCAGGGATGAACATACTAGTACAAAATTAATTATAAGATGATATACCGACTTCTATAATATAATATATCCTACCTTTCAGCAAACTTAATTTTCTTGCTTATGATGCAACTTATTTTACTAAATATTGAAAACCAGTTGGTTATGGGACTTCCCTGGTGGTTCAGTAGTTAAGACTCTGCACTTCTGATGCAGGGGCCACAGATTTGATCCCTGGTTGAATAAGATCCCATGTGCCATGCAGGGTGGCCAAAGGATGAAAAAAAATCAGTTGTTTAGAAATGCTTGCTTAATAATTATCAATGCTGTGGAGGAAAATGACTCAAAATTTTGTAGTTGTTTAGTCTTTAAAACTGTATTCACAGAATCGTTTATGTGTTTACTATTTCTTATTTAAAAACCTTAAGGGCAGAAACCTTAAGGGTGCAATTCTAAGAGAACTCATCAAATTTTATTACTGTATTAATTTCTCCTTTAAAACAGAACCAGTATTATTAATTATTTAATAGTTAAATATTATTTAATTATTTAAGATTAAATAAGATTATTATTTAATAAGAACCAGTATTATTTAAATAACCAGTATTATTTAATATTTAATACTTAAATATTAAGTATTATTTAATAATTTAAGTATTATTTAAGAAAACAGTCATTTTCTACAAATATAGTTCAAAACCTTATGTGAAAAGTTCTGTTACCAGCATGTACCCCTATCTGCTGTGACTTTTGCTGTTACCTGTTCCAGTGCCTCATTTCCCATTCTAGTGAGACATTCTCTCCCTCTTCTCAGCATGGATTTCAGTCAATACTGCCTAGTCTTTTCTCTCATGCCATGCAGGGCATTTCACCTCTCTCAAGGTTTGGAACATTTAACCTATGGATGCTTTTTTAGTCCTACTGAAATGTGAGATTGTGTTCCTAAAAAGTCTCTGAAAAATTATATAAAATCATAATCTCTTGCCTACACTGAGAAATTTATAGTCTAAACCTACATTGTCCATTGTGATAGCCAGTAGCTATTTGTATTTGTAATATAAATTATTTGTATTTTTACAAATACAAATATTTGTGATTATTTAAATTAATTAAAATTAGTTAAAATAAAAGTATTTTACCAGTTCAGTTGCTTAGTTGTCTCCGACTCTTTGCAACCCATGAACTGCAGCATGCCAGGCCTCCCTGTCCATCACCAACTCCCGGAATTCACCCAAACCCATGTCCATTGTGTCAGTGATGCCATCCAACCATCTCATCCTCTGTCGTCCCCTTCTCCTCCTGCCCTCAATCTTTCCCAGCATCAGGGTCTTTTCAAATGAGTCAGCTCTCTGCATCAGGTGGCCAAAGTATTGGAGTTTCAGCTTCAATATCAGTTCCTCCAATGAACACTCAGGACTGATCTCCTTTAGGATGGACTGGTTGGATCTCCCTGCAGTCCAAGGGACTCTCGAGTCTTCTCCAATACCACAGTACAAAAGCATCAATTCTTTGGCGCTCAGCTTTCTTTATAGTCCAACTCTCAGATCCATACCAGACTACTGGAAAAATTATAGTTTTCACTAGATGGACCTTTGTTGGCAAAGTAATGTCTCTGCTTTTTAATATGTTGTCTAGGTTGGTCATAACTTTCCTTCCAAGGAGTAAGCATCTTTTAATTTCATGGCTGAAATCACCATCCACAGTGATTTTGGAGCCCAGAAAGATAAAGTCAGCCACTGTTTCCACTGTTTCCCGTTTCCCCATCTATTTGTCCTGAAGTGATGGGACCAGATGCCATGATCTTAGTTTTCTGAATATTGAGTTTTAAGCCAACTTTTTCACTCTCCTCTTTCACTTTCATCAAGAGGCTCTTTAGTTCTTCTTCACTTTCTGCCATAAGGGTGCATGTCATCTGCATGTCATTGTGGTTATTGATATTTCTCCTGTCAATCTTGATTCCAGCTTGTGCTTCCTCCAGCCCAGCATTTCTCATGATGTACTCTGCATATAAGTTAAATAAGCAGGGTGACAATATACAGCCTTGACGTACTCCTTTTCCCGATTTGGAACCAGTCTGTTGTTCTATGTCCAGTTCTAACTGTTGCTTCCTGACCTGTATACAGATTTCTTAAGAGGCAGGTCAGGTGGTCTGGTATTCCCATCTCTTTCAGAATTTTCCACAGTTTATTGTGATCCACACAGTCAAAGGCTTTGGCATAGTCGATAAAGCAGAAATAGAGGTTTTTCTGGAACTCTTTTGCTTTTTCCATGATCTAGAGGATGTTGGCAATTTGATCTCTGGTTCCTCTGCCTTTTCTAAAACCATCTTGAACATCTGGAAGTTCATGGTTCACATATTGCTGAAGCCTGGCTTGGAGAATTTTGAGCATTACTTTACTAGCATGTGAGATGAGTGCAATTGTGCAGTAGTTTGAGCATTCTTTGGCATTACCTTTGTTTGGGATTGGAATGAAAACTGTCCTTTTCCAATCCTGTGGCCACTGCTGAGTTTTCCAAATTTGCTGACATATTGAGTACAGCACTTTCACAGCATCATCCTTTAGAATTTGAAATAACTCAACTGGAATTCCATCTTCTCCACTAGCTTTATTCATAGTGATGCTTCCTAAGGCCCACCTGACTGCACATTCCAGGATGTCCCACTCTAGGTGAATGTGAGTGATCATACCTTTGTGATTATGTGGGTCCTGAAGATCTTTCTTGTACAGTTCTATGTATTCTTGCCTCCTCCTCTTAATATCTTCTGCTACTGTTAGGTCCATACCGTTTCTGTCCCTTATTGAGCCCATCTTTGCATGAAATGTTCCTTTGGTATCTCTCATTTTCTTGAAGAGATCTCTAGTCTTTCCCATTCTATTATTTTTCTTCTATTTCTTTGCATTGATCCCTGAGGAAGGCTTTCTTATCTCTCCTTGGTATTCTTTGGAACTCTGCATTCAAATGGGTATATCTTTCCTTTTTTCCTTTGCTTTTCGCTTCTCTTCTTTTCACATACCACCAGCCATGTTTCAAGTGGTCACTATTCCCATGTAGCTACTTATTGGACAATGCTGCTATAGAATATTTCCATTGTTGCAGAACGTTCTCTTGGTTAGTCCTTTTCTAGACCCCATTAGTCCTCATTTCCATTCAGTCACCCTAACCAGTAGAGTCCAATGTTTTTCTTGGTTGTTTTGAATCCACTCTCTTAACAGCCCAACATCTAGTCCCATTTTTGTGATCTTAATTCAGGCTTCCATTATGTCATGATACTACGATATTAGTTCTCTTTTCTATTTCATTGCTTCTTTCAGATTTTTAGACTTACTGGGACATTTGTAAGAGCTATTAGAGAATTGTTGAGTGTAATTCTGATTGCGCTTTGGATTTGGTAATGTGGTGGCATTTTCAAACTGAATACTAATATCTAAAAATTTTTTTTAGGTCCCCAGAGGCAAATTTTAGACAAATCTTACTATCTTGGACTTCTTCGGTATGTTGTATACTTTTTTTTCTATGAATGATCATGAAGTTTTAACTATAGTACTTACTGAGATAATTAGATATCTGTTAATTCTAAGATTATTTTGTATTCTGACATAATTTATGGTTAATTTGGCTCTAAATAGGTGTCATCACAAGTGGTGGTGGTATAGTTAGGCTGAGATTTTAAATTTTATGTATTAGAATGTATGTGAGCTATATATTTCCAGTTCACTGTTTTTCATCTAATGAGAAGAATATTTTATGCTTCTTTCACAAAGTATTCTGAAATATATTATTCATAGATATGTATATGAATGATAAAATGTATATGCATGCCTGCTAAATTGCTTTAGTTGTGTCCGACTCTGCGACCCCTTGGACTGTATGTAGCCCACCAGGCTCCTCTGTCCATGGGATTTTCCTGGTGAGAATACTGGAGTGGGTTGCCATTTCCTTCTCCATAAAATATATACACTAATTTATAATAATTACTGAAGAGTTTTACATAAGTATATATTTAGTCAGTTGCTATAACTGTGACCTAATTTTATTTAATTCATTAGTTATGTATCTCTTAAGTATGCAGCTCTAAATTAACAACACTTTTCTCTTTCTCTACCTACTTTTTTCTCTGCTCAGATGCCCTACTAGCCTATCTCCATTTTTCCATTTTACTTTATTTTCTGGTTGGTTCATCCTCTGTGTCTTCTTTCCCTCTTACTTGCATTCTATTTAATGTATCCTTCTATTGTATCCTGAAATCTCTGTTTTCTTTCTTTTAGTCCTTCTTAATTCTTTTGCTGTTCAGTTACTTGAATCTTTTTTATCCTCAAACTCCTAGAAGTTAGTAAGAGAAGGGAAGGTTTTCTCCCATCTATCCTCAAAGCTGACATCAGCCATTAAAAAGAATACATTTGAATCAGTTCTAATGAGGTGGATGAAACTGGACCCTATTATACAGAGTGAAGTAAGCCAGAAAGAAAAACACCAATACAGTATACTAATGCATGTATATGGAATTTAGAAAGATGGTAACGATAACCCTGTAAGTGAGAGAGCAAAAGAGACACAGATGTATAGAACAGTCTTTTGGACTCTGGGAGAGGGAGAGGGTGGGATGATTTGGGAGAATGGCATTGAAACATGTTAATATCATATAAGAAATGAATCGCCAGTCCAGGTTCGATGCAAGATACAGGATGCTTGGGGCTGGTGCACTGGGATGACCCAGAGGGATGGTACAGGGAGGGTGGTGGGAGGGGGGTTCAAGATGGGGAACACGTGTACACCCATGGCAGATTCATGTTGATGTATGGCAAAACCAATACAGTATTGTAAAGTAAAAAGAAAATGATAATAAATAAATGATAAATGGTTAAAATACATAAATAAAATGCCAGTGGATTAAATGTCATTATAAAATAAAAAAAATAAAATCTAGAGACAGTTAAATTCTAAAAAAAAAAAAAAAAAGCTGACATCAGTAAGAATGAGAGTGAGGCCATCAGTTTTGATATCTAGTCACTTTTTAATCAAAAGAAGGAAAGGTGATAAAGCTATTTCTCACCATCACATAGCCTCTCTTCTCCAATATTTGTGCTTCTGTACTAATAATTACAATTACCTACTTATGTTAATTGAGTGAAGAACAGTGGTTCTCAACTGGCAGTGATTTTGCCCCCTCAAGGAATATTTGGCAATTTTTAGACTCATTTTTTGTTGTCATAACTGGATTTGGGTGATGTATCATTGGCATCCATACCAGAGAGATGGTTAAGCATCTTACAGTGCACAGAAAGTATTGTTTTAAGTATTATTCAAAGACCTAAAATGTCCATAGTGCTGCTCTTGAAAAACTGTATTCTAGAGGGTAGCAAGAATTGTGAGAGTGACAGTTAGATACTTACTTCTGTCTGTAGATTGTACCAATTTGTCCAGGTTTCCATTCTAATACTATTTCATCTTTTTTAATGAATAGAGAACTTTTATCAATTTCTCATTTGGAGTATATACCACCTTAATAAAATAAGCTGCTTAAATTGTTTTTCTTTTTTTAGTGAAATTTCACAAAACCAATTATATTGTTGTTACACATTTATGAAAAGTTTATTTTGTTTAACTAGAGAGACTGTTTTCTGGATTGGAAACATTACTAATTTCTTTATTTCTTTCCATTAGAAGTAAAGTAAGTGAACTCACAACAGAAATCAATAAACTTCAGAAAGAAATAGAAATGTACAATCAAGAGAATTCAGTGTATTTGTCATATGAAAAGAGGTGAGTAATTTTGCAGTTAAAGTATGCAAGGTATATTTTTATTACGAGTAACATTTGATGTAATATGTTTCAGAATTTTAGTACTAAATTTGTAGTTAAATATTCATAATGTTCATCTGCCTATTTATGTATTTATGAATGTATTTTATATTTACAGAGCTGAGACTTTAGCTGTTGAAATAAAAGAGTTTCAAGGACAACTAGCAGACTACAACATGGTATTTGGTCTTTTCTGAGAGAATTTCTTTTGAATATTTTCATTGCTTTTTACCACTTTAGAAAATGCTGTAACATTTTAATGTTAAATACTAAATAATGCATGAATACATACATAGAAAGATTGAAACCATACCAAATGTAGGGATTAAAGTATATATTTGCTTTCTCCCTACTTTCCCTCCCAAGAAATATTTTGGCTTTATAGATTAATAGGTATTCTTCCAGCCTTTAAAAGAAAAACACTTAAAAATATAGAACATTGATACTTTTTTCCCTAACAATTTAAAAATAATATTTTTTAGAGTAGATAAAATGTATTGAGTACTAGCAATGTCACTGCTTTAAAAATACTTTTATCTTTCTACAGAGTGTTGTCATCATGACGTTTTAAAAATTTAGTTACTTAGTACCAAACTTGCCTTTATCCTTCCATTTCATTCAAAATACAGTGTTTGTCTTCTGTCACAATAGGGCATCTAATATAATCACAGTTTTGCTTCCTAATGTGGACTTCCAGTAGAAGCTTCCTAGTGTGGATTTCCAGAAGAAATGATCTTGTTTGCAGTGTTGATTACTGGCTCAATCTTTGGAGTAATCTTGGCCCCATGAACATTTCTAATGTTTCAGAATTTTCTTTCTTCCTGCTCTGTGGGTACTTTAGGCAGCAGTGGTCTCGGAACTTACTGTAAACTTTATCTCACTTTTCCAATTTAAAAATAGTGATACACAAAGTAAGAAATATTCCACCATAATGATTAGGTACCTTATAATATACCTACTTGATATTGTTATATTGTACTCACAAACAGAATTTCTGATTATATTAATAGTATATTTTCACAGTATAATCCATATAGTTCTATGTAACTTTTTTAGTAAATGATCTTCTAAATATGAGAAAAATAATTTTTTATAAAATATAAAAGAGAAAGGGATTTTTAGTTATATGAGAATAAATTATGCAAGTTACTTGATATAAAAATGTTAATAATGTGTAAAATATGCTGTTTGTAGGTTTTTATCTGATACAGAGAAAGCACTTAGTTAGCCAGTTATCTTGGAGAAGGCAATGGCACCCCACTCCAGTACTCTTGCCTGGAAAATCCCATGGGTAGAGGAGCCTGGTAGGCTGCAGTCCATGGGGTCGCTAAGAGTCGGACACAACTGAGCGACCTCACTTTCACTTTTCACTTTCATGCATTGGAGAAGGAAATGGCAACCCACTCCAGTGTTCTTGCCTGGAGAATCCCAGGGATGGGAGAGAGAGCCTGGTGGGCTGCCACCTATGGGGTCACACAGAGTCGGACACGACTGAAGCAACTTAGCAGCAGCAGCAGCATTATTATCCAAGAAGCTAAGGTCATGGCATCTGGTCCCATGACTTCATGGCAGATAGATGGAGGAACAGTGGAAATAGTGACAGACTTTATTTTTGGGGACTCCCAAATCACTGGAGATGGTGACTGCAGCCATGAAATTAAAAGACACCTGCTCCTTGGAAGAAAAGCTGTGACCAACCTAGACAGTGTATTAAAAAGCAGAGATGTAACTTTGCCAACAAAGGTCCTTGTAGTCAAAGCTGTAGTTTTTCCAGTAGTCTTGTATGGATGTGAGAGTTGGAGCATAAAGAAGGTGGAGCACTGAAGAAATGATGCGTTTGAACTGTGGTGTTGGAGAAGACTCTTGAGAGTCCCTTGGACTGCAAGGAGATGAAACCAGTCAATTCTAAAGGAAATGAACTCTGAATATTCATTGGAAGGACTGATGCTAAAGCTGAAGCTCCAACACTTGGGCTACCTGATGTGAAGACTGACTCATTGGAAAAGACCCTGATGCTGGGATAGATTGAAGGCAGGAGGAGAAAGGGATGACAGGATGAGATGGTTGCATGGCATCACTGACTCAGTATTACCTGAGTTGGAGCAAACTGTGGAGATGGTAAATGCCAGGGAATCCTGGTATTCTGCAGTCCATGGCGTCACAATGAGTCAGACACAACTGAACAATAACAATAACGAGCACTTGTTATCCATATCACAGTTGAAAATGTTATATATAGAAATATATATTACGTTAGGAAAGTTTAGTCTCTTAGAGTCAATTACATCCAGATAGTTTGCTTTTAGTAGCCTTCCTCTTCAAATTCTGCTTTGACAACTTGCTAAATTTTTGTATCTGCAAAATATGGATTATAATATCTACTTCATAGTATGCTTGTGATAATTAAGTGAAACAATACATATAATAGGCTCAGAACAAGGTTTGGCACAAGGTAAATACATTTGCTGTTGTTGTCACTGCCTAACTTTTTTTTGCCTGACTTTTTGAAGTAGGCTTCTGTTTGAAGTGTTCTGTTTGTGCCTTGCCCTGTAGATTTTTTTTCAATTTAATTTTTTAATAATTTTTAAAAGATTAAATCATTTTACATTTTCAGTGGTATAAATTTGTAAATCCATTAACATTTCTTCCCTCTGGGGAAAAAAAGAAGAAAGATCTTCCCCCAAATTTTGTCTTCTCAACATCCTTCTTTATAAGGTTAGACATCTTTTCAGAGAAGGCAAAGCTGTTTGAGGTACTATCTGTAGGAAGAATAGTTCTTTACTGCTTACTTTTCCTCCCTGAAAATGTAGTTTGTTGATTGCCCTAGTGCATAGAATGTGCTTATTTAAGTAGCTCAATATTTGTTTTGTCTTGGAAGTAGTAATACTTAAATAACTACTTATTTGTAAGATTGAATACCTGTATTATGGATTATAGAGAGGATTTATGAAGACTAATAGAATATTTTTTTGTACTTTTGTTTTTAGTTGGCAGATAAACTTAATACCAATACTGAAATGGAAGAAGTAATGAATGATTACAACATGGTAAGAAAATTTATAAGCAGTTGATCTACATAGCCTCTCTAAAATAAAGCATTTCTATCTGGAAGTAACTTGATAAAACCTTATGTATCATGAAGATAGGTATTACTCTGATCCTAAAGACTACTGTTATATTTGAGTTCCCTTAGTTGCTCTTTTAAAATTTCTTCCTGTTGGTTGACTCTCTCAAGTGGATGCTTTAGTGTCTTTCTACAAGGCTGTGTTAGAACTGATCTCTCATTCAGTATTAGTTAGGAGTCCCATCCATATATCCTTGTATATAAATTAGTTTGCAATACTTCTGGTTTAATGTTTGTGCACATGGAGCTGAGTACTCAGTGAAGAGTTGTATTAGAAAAGGAGAAAATGAATAATTGCCATATGATGCCAGACATAACAGTACTTTTGATTAGTAAATGAGAAATTGTATTCAGTGTTCTTAACGAGTATTTGGTAGAAAGTAATAAAATGATAATAGCTAGCTTAATTGATCGGAGAAGGCAATAGCAACCAACTCCAGTACTCTTGCCTAGAAAATCCCATGGGCGGAGGAGCCTGGTAGGCTGCAGTCCATGGGGTCGCTAAGAGTTGGACACGACTGAGCAACCTCACTTTCACTTTTCACTTTCATGCATTGGAGAAGGAAATGGCAACCCACTCCAGTGTTCTTGCCTGGAGAATCCCAGGGATAGGGGAGCCTGGTGGGCTGCCGTCTATGGGGTCGCACAAAGTCGGACACGACTGAAGTGACTTAGCAGCAGCAGCTTAATTGATTATAAATATTTGGAAGAAAATAAATAAAATTTATATAGTTTATTATTTATCTATACAAAGACTATAAAAGCATAGGATTTATAAAATGACTCTTCTAAATTTTGGGGCTTCCCTGGTAGCTCAGCTGGTAAAGAACACGCTGGCGATGTGGGAGACCTGGGTTTGATCCCTGGGTTGGGAAGATCCCCTGGAGGAGGGCATGGCAATCCACTCCAGTATTCTTCCCTGGCGAGTCCCCATGGACAGAGTAGCCTGGTGAGCTACAGTCCATGGGATCGCAGAGTTGGACACAACTGAGCGAATAAGCACAAAAGCAATAATAATGTAGTGAAGTTCTTAACTTCTTAACTTTAAAACACAGGAGAATTCTCAATTTAAAAACTGTGTTTTTAATGCCAAATATAAAAAGTGAAAACGTTGTGTTCTTTTCATTATGAGAAAGAAAGTGAAAGTGAAGTCGCTCAGTCGTGTCTGACTGTTTGCCACCTCATAGACTGTAGCCTACCAGGCTCCTCTGTCCATGGGATTTTCCAGGCAATGGGATTGCCATTTCCTTCTCCAGGGGATCTTCCCAACCCAGGGCTTGAACCCAGGTCTCCTGCATTGTAGACAGACGCTTTAGGTCCAAAGTCTAGACTGACTATGTACAGGTTGAGTCAAATAGGAGTACTCAGGTAAAATCCTAAATGATTTAAGAAAACTTGCGTTGGGTCTAGATTTGACATATTACTAATCCACTATTGGACACTTAATGATATCTTGAAATTCTGTTTGCATAAGTAAAGTTTACATTAGATTACTTAACAGGTCAGTAAACAATGAATATTTTTGGTGTGAGATTATAATGCCTGTGAAAGAGTGTTTCTTTGTATTTGGTGTTGGTAGTGGTTTGTTGAGTAAAGTATATGCATTTTTTAAAACTCTGCCTGTGGCATTAGGATTATTTTTATAATCTCTTACTGATTCATAATCAGAATGAGCTTTAAAGAGATAGTTTGGCTTAATGGTACTTTTTTATCACTAACTTTTCAGTTAACTCTTTTTTCAGCTTAAAGCTCAAAATGATCGAGAAACACAAAGTATGGATATTATATTCACCGAAAGACAAGCGTGAGTACAATCCATTTAGAAATCAAACAGATTTATAAGTGACCTGTATAGGTAGTTTAACTTCTGAATCATTTATTTCTTTAGTTTTGTTCATTGTTTTTCCCTGTTGCATTTTCTAATTTTAAAAAGTTGAATGTTTGCAATGCAGACTGCATTGTTAATGTATCTGTTGTCTTCATTTAGATAAATTTTCTGCCTCTCTGAGTTTTAACTCTAAGGTGGATAAGAACATCTCTGCCATTTGCAATTTTAACTTGAACTTCTTAACTAATTCAAATTATGAGATTTAAGCCCCGATCTAATGAAATGCACTTTATTATTCTATGGGCTATTTATATTATTTTATTATTCACTTACTAATTGATAATTAGTTGTTATGTTAGTAATCTACTTTATAGATGTAGGTTGTATGTGCATCTTTATATATATAACCTGGTTAAAGACCAAATACCAGGTAACTGTTATTTTTAAATCTGTTTTTTTCAATAATTTTATTTATTTTTGGCTGTACTGAGTCATTGTTGCTGTGTGAACTTTTGTCCAGTTGCAGCAAACGGGGGCTGCTCTCTAGTTGCTTCTCATGTGGTGGCTTCTCTTATTGGGGAACATAGGCTCTATGGCATGCCGGCTTCAGTCGTTGTGGCACTTGGGCTCAGTAATTGTAGCTTTGGGTTCTAGAGCACAGGCTCAGTAGTTGTGGTGCATGGGCTTATTTGCTCTGTGGCATGTGGGATCTTCGCAAATCAGGGATTGAACCCAGGTCTCCTGCATTGGCAGGCAGATTCTTTACTACTGAGCCACCTGGGAAGCTCCCAAGTAACTTTGACTTTGATGATAAGGTAAGTGTGGCAGTGACAGTAATGCCTACAAAGATAAGTGGACGTAATATAGAGACCTTAGTCCATTTGGGCCACTGTAACAAAGTATCATAGACTTGGTAACTTATAAACAACAGGAATGTGTTGCTCAGGGTTCTGAAGGCTGGGATGTCCAAGATCAAGGCAGCAGTATAGTCCTGTTACGGTGAAGGCCCTCTTTCTGGTTCATACCTTCTTGTGATATCATCACATGGTAGACAGAGCTAGGAAGCTCTTTGGGATCTCTTATAAGGGGCACTTACTAATCCCATTCATGAGGACTCTACCCTCATGACCTAATCACCTCCCAACCTTTACACCATTACCTTTGGTTCAACATATGAATCTTGGAGGGACACAAATATTCAGACATTATCAGTAGTTAACGTAATTATTCTTTATTGACTTTTTGACTTTAATTATTGTTTAAAGCAGTGCAAACAGAAGATGAGCTATTTTGTACAAACACTGTACACATTTTGTTCCATAAACTTAACAATATTAATTTCCTTGAGAGCAGGGATAATAATTAACCCAAATAACCAAAATTCTATAACATCAAAAATACTGTCATATTACCTCCACATGTACAGTAAAAACTTGATGAAAAATAAGATGTTAAAATATAAGGATGAATTATTTGAAAGGTAAAGGAAGGTAATTTTCTTTTCATTAAAAACAAAGAAATCTCTTCCCCTGTCTATCATTTGATGCTCCTATAAAGTACTATCTTAAATTACAAATATACTGGAAATCTCTTCCCTTTTGCAAAGAAAATCCCATATTCGTGGTAACCAGACACATACTTGAAAGCTTCCGTTTTGTTGCTCTGGTTTTAGACCAATTAACAAATATTCATATAAAATACTTTCTTAGGTGTCTAAAAAATAAAATATAATAAACTATAACTCATTGAGGACCTTATATAGTTTAGAACATTTCAGTTTAGTTCCTTCACTCAGTCATGTCCGACTCTTTGCAACCCCATGGACTGCCGCACACCAGGCCTCCCTTGTCTATCACCAACTCCCGGAGCTTGCTCAAACTCATGTCCATCGAGTCGGTGATGCCATCCAACCGTCTTATCCTCTGTCGTCTCCTTCCCCTCCTGCCTTCAATCTTTCCGAGCATCAGGGTCTTTTTCAGTGAGTCAGGTCTTCACGTCAGGTGGCCAAAGTATTGAAGCTTCAACTCCAAGAGAGCATTAGACCATTTTGTCCTCATTTATTTTTGCATTTATCTACAAACCTATATAATGCACCGGTTAGATCTGTAAATGTTATATGTGTGTGTTTTATAGATATTTTATCCAAAAAGATAACTCACAGATTATAAATTTAATGATAATGTAGGTTTCTATGTCTGTTTGGTTCATTGATTAAGAAAAATGTTCTTAAAATATGGTACTTTGTCCTGAAAATGTTAGCAGTTTCAAAACTTAATATCTATTGTAACTAAGGCTGAGTGAGATAGGGTCCCCTGACCCTTTAAGAGGAATTTTAAATTAAAGACAAATTATTTTTATAAAGTTTATTTTTATATGTACCAGGAGGATAGATTTATTTCATGTGTTCAATCAGATGGCCAACATCTTAATAAGACAAGAATTTACCTTATGTTATCCTATACATTTGAAGGGAGCAGGAAATGCCATACTTTGAGAAAACAGGTATAAAAAAACCTATGTTTTCTTTCTCTTCTCTTTTAGTACCACCATTTACTGTGGCATGGGACCATATGTCTTATTATGGAACACCTACTTATAATAAAGTGGCTATAGTATATAGACTCAACATGTTACTGTGGTATCTGGCTTTAATTCATTTTCACACACCTACTTGAACTAATGATTTTCTTCCATTTTTAATGTCTATACTTTTTTAGTTTGGTATTAGCCAAAATCAGTTATCCCTTAAAAATATACATAATTATAATTTTAAACCCATTTATTTTTCTTTGTTTAATCAGTTATCTATTGAATACCCAATATTTAACTATGAGTCTTTTGAATATAAGAGATTTGATGTAGTCTTTGATATTTTTCATAGTTCTATTTCATTTTTACTATATTTATAAAATATGAACATTTGCCTCTTAAATTAGGAAATGATATTTGGTAAAATGATAGGTTATGTAGAAAAAGATGCCTTATGTTTATATAGTTATCTCACGCTTATAATTGAGATTTAAAATTGTAACATATAATTTATATTATCTATTAGGAAATACTACACATAAAGCATTTATATCCTTTATTGAAAACATGTTCCTATAAATACAAGCAAATATGCATTACAAATGATTCAGTTATTTTATTTCACAGAGTATATCATCCTAAACAATTTTTATTTTCCTTAGTACACATTTGAACTGAATTTACTATTTATATAACCTTAAAATTACCATTGTTAGAAAATAATGTACATCTACATTATTTTTAGTCTCTTTTTTCTAAGGAACTATCAGTTATACACATTTTAGAAACTTTACATTATAGAGAAATTTGAACATACACAAAAATAAAATAACATATTATACTCCTAAGCACCCATCTCCATCAACTTTTATCCAACCCTGCTCCATCTACACCACTGGATGCTGTTCTCTTCCTTGTATACTGAAGAAAATCTAAAACACCATATTATTTAATCTGTAAATATATTTGTGTTTTAGAAAATTTTTTCTAATATACATAGATAAATACTGTATACTAAATTACTCCACATATGAAAAGTAAAATGATGGTTTTTAACAGTTTTTAGTGCCACTATTTACATTAACTTGTTAAAATTATGATTGTAGCCAATTGATGATAAAGAATTAGCAAATAATTCACTTTAGACTTTTCTTGTAATAGTTTCAAAGCCAGTGTTCTTTGGACCATTATTGTGCTATGATCTGTTAGTAGCCATGCATCAAAGAAAAGGTTTTGTTGTCAAGAAATTTGGCAAATTCTTAATATTATGCTCTTGAAGAGCAGAAGGCAGGTTAGCTTAGTAAAGTCTTGGGTAGCAAAGTCCTTCTTTACTATAAGTCCTGTAGTAAAGAAGCTTGTTTGACTTTGTTTAAACCCAGTATTTTCTCATAATTCTATAGTAGTTTCCACCTGCAATGCAGGAGACCTGGGATCAATCCCTGGGTTGGGAAGATCCTCTGGAGAAGGAAAGGCTACCTAGTCCAGTATTCTGGCCTGGAGAATTCCTTGGACAGCATAGTCCATGGGTTGCAAAGGGTTGGACACAACTGAGCGACTTTCAGTTTGATCATGTACCTTTTAATCCTCCATCCAGTAAGTACTGAATGTCTCTCTGGAAGTTAATGTTCTAGAAAACAAGTTTGGAAACATTGCTCTGCCTACAGCATCCCAAAGAACTAACCATAGGCTAACTGAAGATTCCTTAGCTCCAGAACAGAATCATTTGAATACAAGTGTCCCCCAAAGGGTCAGAATAGGTATTTTTTAGAACAAGATGCATAGATAATTTCCACTTTGGAAGTTGCTATATTATTCAGTTGCGACAATCATTTATTTTGATGACAGTCTTTCTTCATAACTGAAATTGAGAGATTGTGGCTGATGTTGTGCCTATGCTTTAAATTGCTGCTAAATTTTCAGAAATTTGATGTGCCAATTCAGGAAGCATTTAAAAAGATTTAAAAAGCATTTTCCAATTTCATGAATTCATTCTATGGGCATAAAATCAATCTTAGTGTTTTGTCAGTTTAAACTATCTCTGTTCTTCACTTCAACTCATGATAAAATTCCAAAATTTTTATTTCTTTACTGATTCCAATCAGTAAAACTTTAATAGGTGTTACATCAAATATCTGGCTAATATGAGAATCTGTTCCCTTTAATTAAAGAATAATGTAGATTTTTTTCCTACTGTTATTTTGGGTCTCATATATACTGCTGAGAATAAGTAATGCTAGTATTTTAACTGTTAGGTATCAAGGAGTGGCAGTTACTATATTTGGACCTGCTTGCACAAAGCTAATGAGAAGAGTGTAATTTTATGATATTTATGTGTTGCAATTAATATGATGGTCTGCTGGCCTATAGTTCAGTATATCATTGATCAAAATTTCCATGCCTAAAATGTGAGTGAGCTGGTAACATTTTTTTAAAAATCAAATATTGAAAGAAATTAATTTTCTTCACATAATTCGTGAGTATCTATATATTTGTCTTCAATAAACCCATCATCATATACCACAAATGAATGTAGTTGTTCAAATATTACTGTAGTTTCTTCAGAGTTTGTGTCTGGTATCTGTGAAGGAGAACTTGGATTTCCAGTAAAACCATCTTCATAGGTTTCTGCTTCATGCTCTTCCAGACGATGATGATTGTAACTAAGCAGAAAATTATACCATACTGGACATTTGATAGCAATTGAAATGAGTAGTGAAGTCATCACTACAGTGACGACAACACCGACAAGAAAAGCCCAGCTTTTTCCATGAGATTCATGTTCTTAAATGGAATAACGAGAAAGAAAGGGTGGGAGAGGAATTTTGTTAAATTGACAAAAATAAAATAATCATAATTACATGTCCTAATAACTCCCCAATATTGGTATTAGAAATAAATATCCATAATCTTCTCTAAGCAAAAGTTACTAAAACTGCAGTAAATAAAGATAGTTCATATTGTGGTACAAGAATACCTTTTTTCAAAATAACTACCTATCTTTGCATTGTTTATCCATTCACTCAGAAACATTATTGATTTATACCTGTTAAGTATTGTGACTTAACTAGTTAATACCAAGGCTCAGAAAAGTTAAATAATTTGTATAGTGGCATTTGACTGATAACTGAGCCTACTTAAGAAACCCAATATTTTGTTAATCATTTCTTAAGTGGACGAATTGTTCTTTTACACTGTTTCAAGAAATTTAAAATGCAGAAGAATGAGAACTATCTCAGTTTATTTAGTATGCTATCCTCAGCAATATTAATATTCAAAACAAATTACCTGAATTTCTTGTCAAGTTGTTCAAAGAGTTATTAAATGTTGAATTGCTAATGGACTGAAAAGGAATGTGAAGGTCTTCAGTTATAAATGAAGGAAATTTTGAGTAGCATTCAGCCTTGTAAGGTACTGTTTTGATATTGTAGCACTTGAGGATATCTGGATAGCTACACATGGTGATGTTCTCATTTTCTAGTAGAATAGAAAAAATAAGATTTATTATGGAAAATAAGATTATTATGGTTAATAAATTATTATGGTTAACAACATCTTATAATTTTTTATCTGGAACTTTTTTGACATGTCTATCTGTCATTAAAGGTATAAGAAAGAAGATAATTGTATTTGTCTAGCAACAAAATGAAGAAAGATGCCTATTTCTGTTTATTAAGTTACTTTATAGATACGGTTTAAATGCAGTTCTTGTGTATTGTTCAGTTTGTCTGTGTTAGTAAAGATGTTATGATTTAGATTGTGGTGAGCATCTGGAACACGGTAAATAGTTTAGAAAGTAGGGTACCTACTTCCACCTACACTCTGACAGGATATCCTTAGAAAGGAAGTACTTTTAAAAATTACAATAGTTAGGACATGGAAACAACCTAGATGTCCATTGGCAGATGAATGGATAAAGAAATTGTGGTACATATATATATATATATATATATATATATATATATATATATATATATATATATATATAATGGAATATTACTCAGCCATAAAAAGGAATGCATTTGAGTCAGTTCTAGTGAGGTGGATGAACCTAGAGCTTATTATACAGCGTGAAGTAAGTTGGAAAGAGGAAAACAAATTTCGCACATTAACGCATATGTACAAAGTGTAGAAAAATGGTATTTTCAGGGTAGAAATAGAGACGTAGACACAGAGAACAGACTTTAGATAAATAGCAGGGGAAGGAGAGTGTGGGACAAATCGAGAGAGTGGCATTGACATATATACACCACCGTGTGTAAAATAGATAGCCAGTGGGAAGCTGCTGTATTGGTGCGGGGAGCTCAACCTGGTGCTCTGTGACAACATAGAGGGGTGGGATGGAATGGGGGGTAGGGGGAGGTTCAGGAGGGAGGGGACATATGTGTATTTGTGGATGATTCACCTTGTTGTATGGCAGAAGCCAACACAATATTGTAAAGCAATTATCCTCCAATTAAAAATAAATGTTAAAAAAATAGTAAAAGAAAATTAGTCTTATGTGTTGAAACTGCAAACAGTATACAGAGTGACAGTTTCATCTTACACATGTAGAACATTCAAGCTTCTTCTCTTATTTCTTTTTTTCTGGAGAGGCAGGGGGAGAGCTTGTATTCAGCAGTTGCTTTTCAGTGTTTCTCCTGTTTCCATTAAACAGGACTAGTTTCCTTTAAACAGGAATAGTTTCCTTTGCTTTAAGACATGAAATGAGAGACACTTCTAGGGTAGAACAAGACAAAATCAATCATTTTGGTTTTGACTAATTTAAATTATAAATGCTTACCTAGTGTAACATTCGATGTCTTCAACCAGTTTTGCAAATTCAGTAGACTACAGGAGCAGTTCCATGGATTTCCATATAAAATTATGAATTCCAGATAAAACAGTTGTGGTACATCAAAATAGCTTATCAAATTGCCATGCAAATTCAATAGTATCAGGTTTTTAAGAGGCAAAAATGTATCAGGATTCAGTTGAACTATTTTATTTTGGCAGAGATATAACTTTTTCAGTTTATGTAATCCTGTAAAGGTACCCTGTTGAATTGTGTGGATGGAATTTCTACAGATATTTAAAATTTCTAGATTGGACAGGCTACTGAAACTATTATTAAGTAGGATAGTGACTTTGTTCTCAATCAAATAGAGCTCATTGAGTAAAAAATATGTCTGTAGAACTCTTGTGTCTGTAATATTTAGAGTAATTTGATTATAACTGAGGTCAAGTATAGTAACATTTTTACTGATATTTGCTGGAATCAAAGAATAATTCTTTGCAGTCAAATTACATTTGACTTCCTAAAAAAGAGAAAATTAGAAATGCATTAATAAGGAAAAATATTGACAAAATTTCCCAAATTTTCATATCTAGGCAATTAGACATTGGAAGGAAATGCTTTTAGGAAAAAAGTTTACTATCTAATCTTTTGATGTTAAAATATGTAAAAAGGTAAAGAAAATACTCCTTTTGAAAATTGGGATAGAGTGTTGAAAATTAAGGAAATTCTGATGTCATGCGAGTATCTTCCAACAGTTAGTAAATAATTATTATTGAAAGAATATTGATATATTACCATTTATGTATGTGGAAATAAATGGTAAATCATTCCATTAATTTCCTTAGTATTTTAGTATGCAAGTTTATTGTTTATGATGAGAAAATAATGTAAAAATATGTAATTTTTAAAAATCAGTAGAGCTACCAACATTACATCTAAGATTATTAAATAATTAAAAAACAACATTCCGCATATAACTCTATAGGGTTAACAGCTCAAACTTTGGTGTTTTAAAGGAAAATATCTTGTAATAGAAATTGTGCCATGTGTTAAAGTCTGCCGACAAGAAGTGCGTCACCTATGTGGATATAGATCCAAAGAAATAGTTCTTGTTTCAACTGTTTTTGTAGTTGAAATGTCCCCTGATAGTAATAATAATAATGTAACAACAACAATTTCCCTCATAATTACGTGTTTTTTTTAAAAGTTTTCTACGTTTTAAAGTGTTTTTATGTCTTAACTAATCTCTGATCTTATAGTGAAATTTTATGTATTTCTTGCTTTTAAAGAACTTAATTTTTTATAAAATGAAGACTGCTTTTGTCCACTTAGAATCTGGCTGAGAGATCACATGTTTTGAATATACCCTACTAACTAAAGAGTTCATTTTGATAGTTTGATTTTTTTTGCTTATATTGCCTGTAATATTTTACTATTTAAATTTACCCAAAGTGTACCATTGAAAATATTTTCACTGCTTTGGTTGTAAAAACTTACTGTTTTAGAAGTCTGGCTTTCGTCTGATAATAATAACATGGAGAGCAGCCAAAATAAGATTGTAATGCTCATGGTTTTCATACTGCTAACCTGATAGAAAAGAGAGTATTTACATCTTGTTAGGAGACAAGAACATCAGTCTTTTGAGGACATTTTGATTTCCTTTTTACTCATTTTAAGTCTATTTTTTCTTAAAATATGTAAAAAAGGAAACAAGTAAAGATCCCTTCACCCTCCCTACACTCTGATCTTAGAAACTGAAATGCTCCTGCGGAGTATGAAAGACAGTAATTTTCAGGATATCTTTTTAGCTCCTGGATCTAGTGAAAGGAACTTTAAAACAATTGAAGTGGCTGGGCATTTTAAAATTTATATATATGCACAAAAGAAAGTCTAAAGGATATATATACTTATGTATGTATATATTAATACATCTTTAAGTATATACTCATATTGCTACTTCTTGACTTTTCGACTTTAGGCATTATCTACTGATATTATCCTTGGACTTTACATTTTGGAAGATGAGAGTCCTCAGCTTGCTTTCCAATAGCTCACAACCTTCATCTTAAGTGCATCAAATATATATCTACTGTCTTTTCACTTTCCTTATCTTCAGTGCATCAAATATATATCTAGTGTCTCTTCACTTTCCAAACAGTCAATTGTAATTTTTGTTAGACGACTGAAGCTACTTAGCAGCAGCAGCAGCAGTTTATATAACTCAGTTTATACTTCAAGAATGTATAAAACTGTCAAAGACTGAGCCATGTTAACAGGGTTATTATTCTGTTCCTGCATACTTTTTTCTCTAGTTAATTGTGTTTGTTTTCTTTTCCTGTGCTTAGGGTTTTTTCACACATTAATTTATACACAAACACTCTTAGCAAATCTCTCAATAGTTTATGTATATTAGATATTTTAATCTATTTCATTTGCTTGAAAAAGTCTCTCCTAGACCCTGCTGCCATGCTCTGATATGGATAAGCTGATCACTAGGCCCTCTATGGCAGAGAAGGCAATGACACCCCACTCCAGTACTGTTGCCTGTAAAATCCCACGGATGGAGGAACCTGATAGACTGCAGTCCATGGGGTTGCTGAGAGTTGGACACAACTCAGTGACTTCACTTTCACTTTTCACTTTCATGCATTGGAGAAGGAAATGGCAGCCTACTTCAGTGTTCTTGCCTGGAGAATCCCAGAGACAGAGGAGCCTCGCGTGCTGCTGTCTATGGGGTCGCACAGAGTCGGACACGACTGAAGCAACTTAGCAGCAACAGCAGCAGCAGGCCCTCTATGGAGTTGTTGACCTCCACTCTCCTTCTATCCTCATTGTAGAGATTCTCTTTTGCCCTCGTTACTGGATTCTTGTTTTCTAGAATGCCTTGTCTTGGATTACTGCCTTTTTTCCATGGAGTTTCCTGCAGTAGTTTCCTGAAAAGGTCCTTAGGAGGAAATACTTTTTAGACCTTGAAAGATGTTTTGGCTAGAAATTTTAAGTAGAATTTCTTAGAATTCTTAGAATTCTAAGTAGGAAATTATTTTCCCTCAAATGGTTGACGGCATTGCCCCATTGTCTTTGGATTGCTAGTACATTCATCCCTTGGTATCTGCAGGGGATTGGTTTCTAGAAACCCCTGCAGGTACCAAATCTGTAGATGTTCAAGTTCCTTATATAAAATGGTGTAATGTAATGAATATACATTACAAAGGGCCTGATTTTGTGTTCACAGGTTTTATTTCTGTGGATTCAACCAACCATGACTGTCTTACTGTTAAGAAATGAGATGCTATGCCATTCTAATTCTTTATCTTTTACGTAACTTGCCACTTCTTAACCCCAAAGCTTTTCTTCTGAAGTATGTTGCTGAACAGTATTATAGAAGTTAGAGGTATACTGTATAGTGATTCAGAATTTTTAAAGACTATACTGCACTAATAATTATTATTAAAATATTGGCTGTATTCTCTATGCTGTACAATATAGCCTTAATGTGGCTATTCTGAAATTTCATGATCCTTTGTGAGAGTCTGTTTGGTGAAAGCCTATTCCTAGAGAATCCCATGGATGGAGGAGCCTGGTGGGCTACAGTCCATGGGGTCGCGAAGAGTTGGACACGACTCAGCGACTTCCCTTCCACTTTTCACTTTCATGCATTGGAGAAGGAAATGGCAACCCACTCCAGTGTTCTTGCCTGGAGAATCCCAGAGACGGGGGAGCCTGGTGGGCTGCCGTTTATGGGGTCACACAGAGTCGGACACGACTGAAGTGACTTAGCAGCTACTTAGCTATTGATGATATTGATAATTTTCTTCCCATTAAAAAAAATTTTACCTCCCTCTCTAGAACTCCTTTAATTCTAAAAGGAATTGGCTCTCCTTGTATGATTTTCTAATCTTTTATATTTATTCATCTGCACTTCATCTCTGTGTGTTTTTGCTCTGCTTTCTGGAACTTTATCTTCAAACTCTTCTATTAAAGTTTTCTTTTTCCTGTTATCCTCTTAATTCTCAGAGCTATTTTTAATTCTCTGAAAATTTCTTTTCTAGTATACTGTCCTATGTATATATTTTCTTGTATCTCTTGTTTTTTTTTCCCTTGAAAAGCCTCTGTGTCTTCAGGTCATGTTTTTCCAATTTCTTTTAATAAGTATCCTTTATATTAGAGGATTTCTTTTAAACTTCCCATATCTGTTAATATTTGGTTTCAGTTCAGTCACTGAGACATGTCCGACTCTTTGCGACACCATGAATTGCAGCACACCAGGCCTCCCTGTCCATCGCCAACTCCCGGAGTTCACCCAAACTCTTGTCCATCGAGTAGGTGATCCCATCCAGCCATCTCATCCTCTGTTGTCCCCTTCTCCTCCTGCCCCCAGTCCCTCCCAGCATCAGAGTCTTTTCCAATGAGTCAACTTTTCGCATGAGGTGGCCAAAGTACTGGAGTTTCAGCTTTAGCATCAGTCCTTGACTATGCCAAAGCCTTTGACTGTGTGGATCACAATAAACTGTGGAAAATTCTGAAAGAGATGGGAATACCAGACCACCTGACGTGCCTCTTGAGAAACCTATACGCAGGTCAGGAACCAACAGTCAGAACTGGACATGAAACAAAAGACTGGTTCCAAGTAGGAAAAAGAGTACGTCAAGGCTGTATATTGTCACCCTGCTTATTTAACTTATATGCAGAGTACAACATGAGAAATGCTGGGCTGGAGGAAGCACACGCTGGAATCAAGATTGCCAGGAGAAATATCAATAACCTCAGATATGCAGATGACACCACCCTTATGACAGAAAGTGAAGAGGAGCTAAAAAGCCTCTTGATGAAAGTGAAAGAGGAGAGTGGAAAAGTTGGCTTAAAGCTCAACATTCAGAAAATAAATATCATGGCATCTGGTCCTATCACTTCATGGGAAATAGATGGGGAAACAGTGGAAACAGTGTCAGACTTTATTTCGGGGGGCTCCAGAATCACTGCAGATGGTGACTGCAGCCATGAAATTAAAAGACGCTTACTCGTTGGAAGGAAAGTTATGACCAACCTAGATAGCATATTGAAAAGCAGAGACATTACTTTGCCAACAAAGGTCCATCTAGTCAAGGCTATGGTTTTTCCTGTGGTCATGTATGGATGTGAAAGTTGGACTGTTTTAAGCTGAGTGCCGAAGAATTGATGCTTTTGAACTGTGGTGTTGGAGAAGACTCTTGAGAGTCCCTTGGACTGCAAAGAGATCCAACCAGTCCATTCTGAAGGAGATCAGCCCTTGGTGTTCTTTGGAAGGAATGATGCTAAAGCTGAAGCTCCAGTACTTTGGCTACCTCATGTGAAGAGTTGACTCATTGGAAAAGACTCTGATGCTGGGAGGGACTGGGGGCAGAAGAAGGGGATGACAGAGGATGAGATGGCTGGATAGCATCACCGACTTGATGGACGTGAGTTTGCATGAACTCTGGGAGATGGGGATAGACCCAGAGGCCTGGTGTACTGTGATTCATGGGGTCGCAAAGAGTCGGACACAACTGAGCAACTGAACTGAACTGAACTTCCAAAGAACACCCAGGACTGATCTCCTTTAGAATGGACTGGTTGGATCTCCTTGCAGTCCAAGGGACTCTCAAGAGTCTTCTCCAGCACCACAGTTCAAAAACATCAATACTTTGGCGCTCAGCTTTCTTTACAGTCCAACTTTCACATCCATACATGACCACTGGAAAAACCATAGCCTTGACTAGATGGACCTTTGTTGGCAAAGTAATGTCTCTGCTTTTGAATATGCTATCTAGGTTGGTCATAACTTTCCTTCCAACGAGTAAGCGTCTTTTAATTTCATGGCTGCAGTCACCATCTGCAGTGATTTTGGAGCCCCCCGAAATAAAGTCTGACACTGTTTCCACTGTTTCCCCATCTATTTCCCATGAAGTGATGGGACCAGATGCCGTGATCTTTATTTTCTGAATGTTGAGCTTTAAGCCAACTTTTTCACTCTCCTCTTTCACTTTCATCAAGAGGCTTTTTATGTTCCTCTTCACTTTCTGCCATAAGGGTGGTGTCATCTGTATATCTGAGGTTATTGATACTTCTCCTGGCAATCTTGATTGCAGCGTGTGCTTCCTCCAGCCCAGCGTTTCTCATGATGTACTCTGCATATAAGTTAAATAAGCAGGATGACAATATACAGCCTTGATGTACTCTTTTTCCTATTTGGAACCAGTCTTTTGTTTCATGTCCAGTTCTGACTGTTGGTTCCTGACCTGCGTATAGGTTTCTCAAGAGGCAGGTCAGGTGGTCTGGTATTCCCATCTCTTTCAGAATTTTCCACAGTTTATTGTGATCCACAGAGTCAAAGGCTTTGGCATAGTCAGTAAAGCAGAAATAGAGGTTTTTCTGGAACTCTCTTACTTTTTCGATGATCTAGTGGATGTTGGCAATTTGATCTCTGGTTCCTCTGCCTAATATTTGGTTTAGGACTTACACATATGAATGGGAAATGAAAAAACTGATTGGAAACTGGATTTGTGTGGTTCTTTTTTTTTAAAAAATATTTTCTTGATGTGGACCATTTTTAAAGTCTTATTGGATTTGTTACAGTATTGCTCCTGTTTTATATTTTGGTTCTTTGGCCTCCTGACCAGGAATTGAACACCTTGCCTCCTGGGGTGGAAGGGAAGAGTCCTAACTGCTTGACCTCCAGAGAATTACCAGCTCTTACCCAACTGTAGACCTTACTATAGAGTGACCTTAATAGGCTTTTATTCTTGGGGAATCCCTAATGTCATTATCTTTAGATTGTTCCTTTTGGGCTGCTTAGATTCCTCAAAATGACTTTTCTGATCTACTGCCTGAAAAGGTGACACCAATTGGCTGGTGTTCTGAGAGCTGAGTGGTGAAAAAGTTGGGTTTAGCTCAGTAATTAGTATTTAATGTTATTTTCCCTGCTTTTGACATAACATCCCTGCAGTCACTTGTGCCCAGATTCCATTAGTTTTACTCTCCCCAGAGTAAAAAAAACACCTCATTTTTCTGCTTAGGTAGGAGGGGAACTTTACCTGACTGGGCAGTGTCCGGGAGAAAGACTTTCAGCTGTTTCAGCCTCTCCTTTTCTACTTCCAGAATACCTGGTGCTGCCTATCTCTGAGCCATCTAGGGGTTCTGCAGTATAAAAAATGTAGCTTCTTAGCTTTCCCCACTGCTGGCTTCAGAAAATTTTGGTTTCCTGGTCAGTTTCTACTTAACTTTTAGCTTTCTAGTTTCTAGATTTCATTGCTGTTTCCTCTTCTATTCATTTTGTCATTATAAGTTTTGTACTTCATATTATCTTTTATTTTCATTTTAATAGGTTTTTGAACAGGAGTCAATGTTAGTGGGTACATTCAACATGCCCTAATTAGAAATTGTCATTTATTTCAATAATTTTTCTCACTAAATACTTTCCATTTAGTCATTTTATTCATGACCTTAATGTTTCTTGTTTTTATCTGTTTTCTTAAGATCAGTGTTAGAAGCTGCTATATAAAGCAACTATACTCCAATAAAAATTAATTTTAAAATTATCTATTAATTTTAAAAATAAACGGCTGCAAATGAGCTGTTTGAAAGGATATGAATATGTTATTATCATCCTTAGTGATTTTTAAAAATTTAGTCTTTTGAGGCTTCTTATAGCACTTACTATAATTAGTTGCTTATGATTTTTTAGGGCAGTTTATTCCTTCAGAACAGGGAGTAAGAAACTACTCAGTTAACAAGATTCATTTCAAGTTACTAGAGTGTGTTGCCACATTAGCAATGAGGAATTTATTGTTATGTCAATACTGGTCTATTAACTTCCTCATTGCCTTCAATTTGATGATCTGTTTATGTTTATTCCCTTTGCAATTTCTTTCTTTCCATGGCTAAATCAAAATTGTAAGAGAAAGCCACTGTTCTCCTAGATTTTGCAATTTGAATGTAGATCATAATAGCATCCCTTTTAGAGCCAGAAATGATTTCAAGCTATCACTTATGCCAGACCACTGCCCACAAAAGGGGATCCGTGAATCATGTATAAAAGGTAAGTACCCATGTTTAGTGATCTCTCGGAGTAAGTGCACAACCTCCTCAATGGTTTGTTTTGGTATTTCTCAATGGTGTAGTGAAATTCTTACTGATGTTTTTGTAGGATGCCCATGTAAGTAAGGGAGAAGTTCCTTTTTTTTTTTTAAGAGATAAATAGGATAAGGATGAATAAAGGAAGCAGATAATCTATAAAGAAAAGGGTTGACGTGAAATAGAAGCAGCTAGAAAAAGTAATGGAGGTCAGGTAGGATTGTGAGACTGTGGAAATGGAGACCGAGGATTGTCATGTGTTCATTATATTTATCAGCTACTTTATACTATCATGCTAAAGTGGATAAAATCATAAGGGTTAGAAAAGGAATCTTTTTAAATTTATATTTGATAAATTTTAGAGTTAGAAAAGACACATACTCAGAGCTTAAGGTAGATTTTGTTCAAGAAAACAGTCAACAAATCTAAAGCATTAGTAGGTCTAAAGCTATGAAATGCACTGATTGAGCCACATGGGCCATGGGGCTTTTCTTGTATTTGTACATCTTTTGGGAGGGAAAAGATTGACAAAGGGAGTTGATGTTGACTGTGACAACACTACACAGACAAATCCTTAAACAGAAACATTTGCTAACAAATCCTTAAACAGACATAGTGGCTATCTTGAAGAAATCAAATTGGTAAAATAAATAGCTGATAGCAGAAATTATTCTTGAGTCAGTTTACCCTGTTTAAAAAGTTGATTTAAAAGGAAACAGTTATTATTGCCTTTTTCTCCCTTTAGATTTTTTTCTTAATTTGAAATTTATTTTGAAATGATATTTTGGTTTGAGTTTAGTGATTAAAAAATAGAGAACAAATGGAATATCAGGTTTTTAAAGAATTGTTTTACAAGATTAAATGTTCTTTTATATAGCCTATACCCTGTGTTACAGGAAAAGAGACTTACACAAAAGGAAATGGTAGATATTGAGAAAGAAACAATGTTCTTCTTAGCACAGTTTCAAGTGTGAATTTCTGAGTTTTTGGTCATGTACTTTATATGGCTATTATATACTGTGAAATAAAAAGATACTGCTGTTATTTTGGCTTGATTAAATAAAGTGTATATCCTGTAATACAGTTTTTCCATTAAATATGTTAGATATTTATACCAGAATTCAATGTATTTATAGTAAGGTATTAATAACTCACAGTTAACTTTTCTCTTGTAATTTCATAGAACTAACTTTCTTTTTTTTCCCCAAATTTGAAAAGTTTTATAATGGAAAATTTCAAGGAAAAAAACCTCTCAGGAAAAGAGTCATCACTCAGTTTTAACAATTATCACCTATTATCCAGTCTTTTTTCATCTTACAAATTTGTTTTTAGGTTAATGTCACTTCCGATTGCTCTGTGATTAATATATTTCAAAATTAAAAGATCTTATAAATTTGATTGGCTAAATGAAATCTTCCTCCCCCCAAATTACATTGCTTTACGTTATTACTCTATTTGGAAAAGATTTTTTGGCCATGTCCAAGTTTGTATTTCTAAGATAGCTGTCGTGAAAATACAATTATATTTTCTGCTCTTTCATCACTTATTAAAGACAAAGATTTTTATATAGACTTAACAGGCTTAAATATGATTTTTAAAAATTCAGCAAGAATCACCAAACCTATAAATATATAGGATCTTACCTTTCCTTTTTTCTTTTCTCTGAGACTGGTGTGTAAGGAATCTGCTGTCTTTCTTCTACACCATTAAAAAAAAAAAAAGTATGTCATGTGATTTATTTCACTTTGTCTTAACCTTTGTACTCATTGAACAGGTGGAAAAAAAAACCAAACTAGACTTCCTTAGCAAAAGATTGACTCAAAGCATAATTTCTTAAAGTCATCTATGACTTTTTTAGTATAACAAGTAAGGTGGCTTTAGTTTAATCTTTGTGTTTCTTAATTTCTCTTGAGAAATTTAAATATTAACAAATTTACCTTGTGCGTTAAAGTACGTAATGTTGAAAGGTGCATTGCTAAAGTGATTTAAATGTTAGTCCTAAAGGTATTTTATATTTTGCAAGACTCAAGTTGAAAAGATCCCACCAAGTTTTGTATTCCAGTGGGTTTCACCTTTGTTGTTTACTCATTTTATAACACCATCATTGGTGGTTTTACTGCCAAGTTATAACAGGAGCAGACTACTCAAAGAATCAGAAGACCCACCCCTTGGCCATTATGTGGCCCTCAAAGAATCAGTTACCTTCCTTGTGCTTCCTTGTGTAACTTCTCCTGTTACAAAATGGAATACTTTACAACATTCACTCCCATCTAATTGTAGTAGATATATCAGGTAAAAAGACAGTTAAAATTCATTGTTGGTAATAAATAATCATGGGGTTCAGAATGAGTTAGTTCTAACAGATTTAACTCAGTATCCCTAATCTGTGAAAGAAAGAAATTGAAATAGATATTCTTTTATGTTTGAAATATCTATGAGTGCATATACCCATGTAAATTGTAGCAGCAGCTGACATATTTATTATGCTATAGTAATTGAGGTTGAAAGTGAAGACATTACTTCTGTTTAACAATGAGACAAAAATAAATAGAAATTCCAGGTTGTCTGTTTCATTTTATTTATCTTTTATTTGGTTATTATGAGATTCTGTCTATAGGAAAATTTGGGAGTTGGTGATGGATAGGGAGGCCTGGCGTGCTGCGATTCATGGGGTCACAGAGTCGGACACAACTGAGCGACTGAACTGAACTGAACTGATTATGTTAGTAGGGTATGAGAGTGTGAAATGTGTGGAGGATAGATATTAGGGTCTGTGAGGCTTAGCTAGTGATTGTAAAAACTGTTAAAGTTGATACCTGTATTTGAAAGAGATTGAATAGAATAATTATATTTTATTATTGAAACAATTATTTTCAGGCAAGATTCAAGATTCAAATTCAAAATTTCTTTTTATATGTAATCTTAAAGTATTTAGATGATAACTAGCATCCTACCTCTGTTTTTTTCAGAATTTTTCTCTACACTATGTATAATTGATCTTGCATAGGTAGTAAGTGCACATCACTGGTACTTCTTGCGATTATTTGATAAAGATGGTTATTGTTTGTAATTAATATCATACTACTACTTATATAATTAGACTTGTAATGTTCCTATTATATTCTCAAGGAAATTAGCTGATTATTTTACAGTGCTAAAGAACAGTTGATAATTTTGAAATATCAATTTTAATTAAAGCAGTAGATAAAGAAGAATTTAAAGAAAATATATTAATCTAAAGCTATGAACTTTAAAATCAGATTGCACTGTTGATTTTCTTACTCTGCAGTGTAATCAGAGCTGTGTTACTTTAAATGATTTGGTAAACTTCCATACAAGGTTTCAAAGATATCAAAGAATTCTGTAGCTAAAAGATACTTGAAAACCACTATTTTAAAATTTAACTTTCTTGTTAATCTTGAGGATATGATAACAAGAAGTGCAAATGCATTCTGATCTATATAAGACTTTAAGGATTTTCTGTGATAAACTTTGTATTTTCTTACAAGAAAGTGAAGTGGAGAATAAGAAAATAGAAGGATTTAGGGATTGAGAAGAGAAGGATGCTGAAAAAGTCTGTGTTGATGGGGCCAAATTTCTGTGTTCATCTGTGCGCGCTTCTGTGGTAGCTCAGTGATAGTCTGCGTGCAGTGCAGGGGACGTGAGTTCAATCCTTGCGTTGAGAAGATCCCCTGAGGAAGAAAATGGCAACCCTGGTATTCTTGTCTGGGAAATCCCATGGACAGAGGAGTCTGGCAGGCTGCAATCCACGGTACTGCAGAAGAGTCAGACACAACTATGCAACTAAACATCACCAGCATAAGGAGTTATCACAAACTGCGGTTGAATAACTTTTAAGTATCCTATGTAATTGAGACTGAGTAAAGTTAATTGATTTTCTCTTCAATATAGTAAGAGCAGTATTGCATACTTTTGATTTCAGGAAGGAAAAACAAATTAGAAGTGTAGAAGAAGAAATTGAACAGGAAAAACAAGCAGCAGAGGGTATTATCAAAAATATGTCTCCTGAAAAACAAATCAAGTATATAGAAATGAAAACCACAAATGAGAAATTATTACAGGTAATACTAGTTACTACTCTGTGCTGGGCTACAGCAATCTTACTACTGAAAATATGTTCTGAAAGTGGGCAGGATTGGCATCCCCTGAGAGCTTGACTAGACCTACTGATCAGAGTCTTCATTTTAACAAGATGATTCATAGAAACCTTTAAATTTGGGAAACAGTCATCTAGAAAACTTTGTTTTCTTATGTTGTATAGTGATGTAACTTTTACTATATTATTCAGTTCTATGCATCATTCGTTTTTGCAGGTCATAAAGATATCAATACATGAAGCACTTGTTTTATAATGAGCTTTTAATGGAAACATTAAAAGGCCATATACAACAGAGCCATATGGATATTTACTTTCTTTCCTTTTCTTCCTTCCTAATAAACACTTTTTACTTGCTATGTCCTCAATTTGAACAGTTATTGTCCCCTAATTATGGTAAGCAATTTTGATGCCCGCTGAGGGGTTATGGAGACTGCTCTCAGCATTCAGTCATAATGGTGACTCAGATTTGGAAGGTATTATTGCCCTTTCATGCCCAGATTTTCCTTAAACAAGCAATTAAAAGAGAATTAGTCCCCACAAATACCAATGAATGTAGTTTTAGTTTCTCAGATAATCCTTTATTGACAAGTTAATATGACTTTTTATTTCAGACACAATTTATGAAATATGATAAAATATTGATGAAAGACTGTGATAAAAATGCTGAAATACTATCAAAGTATAGCTAATATTGCACAGGGGTTTTTGAATGGGTCTAGTTGGCCCTTGAACAACTTCGATGTTAGGAACGGCAACCCCTGTGCAGTTTAAAACCTGCATATAACTTATAGTTTGCCCTCAGTGTCTGAGGTTTCACATCTACAGATTCAACCATCTTTGGACTGAGTACTATATATTTCTTGAAAAAAAATCTGTATGTCAGTGGACCCATGCAGTTCAAACCTGTTATGTTCAAGAGTCAATGGTAAACAGTTGAAGGGTCTTATCCCTAAGAGTGAGCCATGTAAATTGCTATAGGTCTTGGCCTTAACAAAAAATGGTCGAAAAATATGGAAACACGGTTAAAAAGTCAAATAAAAATTATAACTTGAAACAGTAACATCATTAATTTAAAGTCTTCTGATATTTGATATTCTCAGAACACAGTGATGATTCACTGAAAAGTTCTGGCTCCCTTTTAATAATTCATGAAGTATTTAAAAGGTAGATCATGGTAAGGTTTTTAATAATGATGAAATAATTTGGCAAAATAGAAATAATGAGTGTTAATAAATTCTAGTCAAATTATATGGGTTGAAAATGTTTACAAAAGTTACTTCAACACATATATTTGACATGTTGATAAATGAACTATTCTTAATGTGATTTGAATATATATTTGCTTTTTTCCCTTCTTAGGAATTAGATACACTTCAGCAACAGCTAGATTCACTGAATATGAAAAAAGAGAACTTGGAATCTGTAAGTATAAAATGAAGTAAAAGTTTTCATATTACTCAGCTACAAAAGGTAATTCAGTTGAGTGTATTAATGGAACTCATTCAGGTATATATTTATTTAGTAGTTTACTAACAGGAGTATAATATATTTTTTTTCCCACTCAGGACTTCAACTGTCCTTAAGTAAAAAAGTAGATTCAGTGGGCATGGAAACCCACTCCAGTGTTTTTGCCTGGGGAATGCATGGACAGAGGAGGCTGGCAGGCTGCAGTCCAAAGGGTCTCAAAGAGTCAGAACATGACTGAAGTGACTTAGCACATCATGGCAGATTCAGTTATTGAGTACCTACCTGTAAAAAAATCAGGGTGCCTGCTGAGGCACACAAAATCTAATGGTAATTTAGAAACGTGAACAAGAGACTAAAAACAAATGAAGAAGGGGAGATCAGTTCGTTAAAGATGTAAAAGCTCGCATTTGCTTTATTATTGATCTAAAGCATTTTAAGGGCTTCCCTGGGGGCTCAAAGGGTAAAGCATCTGCCTGGAATGCGGGAGACCCAGGTTCGATCCCTGGGTCGGGAAGATCCCCTGGAGAAGGAAATGGCAACCCACTTCAGTACTCTTGCTTGGAGAATCCAATGGAGGGAGGAGCCTGGTAGGCTAGAGTCCATGGGGGTTGCAGAGTCAGACACAACTGAGCGAAAAACATTTTAAAGTTCACAAAACGTATTTGTTATAAAATATTACATAAGATGAATGTAAAAATGCCTGTTTCTTTTCTCTCTTTCTAGACAGTCTTGCTTACATTTGATGAGTGCTTATTATGTGCTCATTGTCATTTTACCTTCACAACAATCCTCTAATCCTATCTTTGTTTTACTGTTGATAAAAACCTCAAGTCGGGTGTACACTGGATATGCTGTCTGCAGCCTATCTTTTTTTTTTTTAATATAACATTCTCTCTCAAATATCTGTTCATATCAACTCTTAAAGTATCTCCCTCATTATTTGAAATTACTACACTGTACTACATTGTATGATTATATATAGCACAGCCTTGTAGATGACTAGGTTTTTCATAGTTTTTTAAGATTATAAAACAATGTGGTAGTAAAAAATATACATTTTTTTGCTGAGTTACTGTGAGTATATCTTAAGATAAATTTCCCACATTGGGTAAAAAGTTACAAACTTCTAAATGTTGTGACATTGCCAAATTGCCTTCCAAAAAGCTTGTTTCATTTTATACTCCTAATCCCAATGTATGAAAGTATATATTTCCCCATATATTCATTAACAGCATGCATTAATCAATCCATCATTTGCCTCCTTTGTCAAAAATAAGGTATCCTTAGGTTCATGGGTTTATTTCTGGGCTTTCTATCATGTTCCATTGGTCTGTGTTTCTGTTTTTTGTGACAGTACCATACTGTCTTGATGACTGTAGGTTTGTAGTATAATCTGAAGTCAGGAAGGTTGATGCCTCCAGCTCCATTCTTCTTTCTCAAGACTGCTTTGGCCATTTGGGGTTGTGTTTCCATATGAAATGTGAAATTTTTTGTTCTAGTTCTATAAAGATGTCATTGATAATTTGATAGGGATTGCATTGAAGCTGTAGACTGCATTTGGTAGTATAGTCATTTTCACAATATTGATTCTTCCTACCCAGGAACATGGAATATCTCTCCATCTGTTTATGTTGTCTTTGATTTCTTTCACCGTGTCTTATAATTGTCTATATATAGTAATTTTTGCCTCCTTAGATAGGTTTATTCCTAGATATTTTATATGTTTTTGTTGCAGTAATGAATTCCTTAATTTTTATTTCTGATTTTTCATTGTTAGTATATAGGAATGCAAGTGATTTCTGTGTATTGATTTTGTATCCTGTGACTTTGCTAAATTCACTGGTTAGCTCTAGTAATTTTCTGATAGTATCTTTAGAGTTTTCTATGTATAGTATAATGTCATCTGCAAACAGTGAGATTTTTCTGATCTGGCTTCCTTTTATTTCTTTTTTGAAATAAATTTTTTTTATTTCACTCTTTTTGGCATTAGTACATATCTGCCTAAAACTACGTGAATTTAAAGAAATGTTACAATATTCTCAAATGAAGAAAATGTAAATCCTAATTCTATTTAACCTTAGCTGGATTCCTTTGTGGGTTTAAAACAACCGATTATACAGAGTGAAGTAAGCCAGAAAGAAAAACACCAATACAGTATACTAACACATATATATGGAATTTAGAAAGATGGCAATGATGACCCTGTATGCAAGACAGCAAAAAAGACACAGATGTGTATAGCGGACTTTTGGACTCAGAGGGAGAGGGAGAGGATGGGATGATTTGGGAGAATGGCATTGAAACATGTATACTGTCATGTAAGAATCGAATCGCCAGTCTATGTCTGATGCAGGATACAGCATGCTTGGGGCTGGTGCACGGGGATGACCCAGAGAGATGTTATGGGGAGGGAGGTGGGAGGGGGGTTCATGTTTGGGAACGCATGTACACCCATGGTGGATTCATGTCAATGTATGGCAAAACCAATACAATATTGTAAAGTAAAATAAAGTAAAAATAAAAATTAAAAAAAACATTATGTCAAATATCAGTCAACAAGTATTTAGTATCTGCTGTATGCTCACTACTGTGCTAAGTATTGTTGATTCAGTTCACAGGGGTGTGAAAAAAAATCAGGTGAAGGATCAACATGAGCTTGAGTCTTCAGGAATGGTTTTATCAAGATGAAATTTGAACATGTATATAAGTGGTTAAGTAAAACGGAAGGGGAAGATACTGTGAAGAGGGATACCTCAAAATGTCTGCATGTTTTTCTGTTGATGTTTTATTATCATGACTTTTCACCTAAAGCTAATATTTTGTTAAGTTGGTACAAAAGTAATTGTGGCTTTGGATTGTTGAAATTTGCCATTTGATATTGGAATACATTCTTGAATAAATGTGGTTATGTTATACATCATTTTAATGCATATTTCTCACTTCATGTTTTCTTGCTAATGACTTATTACTTGCTATTTATTTTATATTTATTTTAGAATATAGAAAGGATGTTAGACAAAAAGCGAATTAGAGCAGTTTTTTTAATGTGAGGATTTTTTTTTAATTTGAGTTCAAAATGGGTCATAAAGCAGCAGACACAACTCACGACATCGGCATTGCATTTGGCCGAGAATTGCTAACAGACATACAGTGCAGTGGTGATTCAAGAAGTTTTGCAAGGACGATGAGAGCCTTGAAGATGAGGAGTGCAGTGGCCAGCCATCGGAAATTGACAGCAACCAACTGAGATCTATCATCATAGCTGATCCTCTTAAATCTACACAAGAAAGTGCCTAAGAACTCAACATCAACCATTCTGCAGTCATTCAGCATTTGAAGCAAACTGGAAAGGTGAAAAAGCTCGATAAGTGGGTGCCTTGTGAACTGACCAAAACTCAAAAAAATCATCGTCCTGAAGTGTTGTCTTCTCTTATTCTACAGAACAACTATTTCTCGATTGGATTGTGACATGCAATGAAAAGTGAATTTTATGTGACAACTGGTGACAACCAGTTCAGTGGTGGGACTGAGAAGAAGCTTCAAAACACTTCCCCAAACCAAACTTATACCGTAAAAGGGTCTTAGTCACTGTTTGGTGGTCTGCAGCCCATCTGATCCTCTACAGCTTTCTGAATCCAGAAAGGATTCAACAGAAAGGGCCCAATTCTTTGCCACGGCAATGCCTGACCCCATGTTGCACAACCAGTGCTTCAGTAGTTGAACAATTTGGGCTATGCAGTTTTGCCTCATGTGCCATAGTCACCTGACCTTCCACCAACCGACTACCACTTCTTCAAGCATTTCAACAACTTTTTGCAGGGAAAATGCTTCCACAACCAGCAGGAGGCAGAAAATGCTTTCTAAGAGCTAGTTGAATCCTGAGGCACAGATTTTTATGCTACAGGAATAAACAAACATTTCTTGTTAGCAAAAATGTGTTGTACCTATTTTCATTAATAAAGATGTGTTTGAGCTTAGTTATAATGATTTAAAATTCATGGTCCAAACCCGCATATAACCCTTTGCCTATGGACTTTCAGACATTTCCTCTTGTTCAATTTTTCCCTTTTTCTTTATTCTTTCTTTTTTGCTTTCAAAAAGGAGGAGCTCTTTCTTCCCTCTTAAAAATCTTGTTAATGCTGTGGGCCTGGTTTCAGATATCAGCATTAACTTTTATTTTTGTTAACTTAGAAAAATTCTTTAGATCTCAGATAATCAATTTTCACATCTGTAAAACAGAATTAATGGTACTGTCTTACAGAGTTACTTTGAGTGTTAAGAGAATATGAAGTATAAAGTCTATACTTTATATATAAGAACATATTAAGTATAAAGTATATATATAAGGTATATGAAGAATTTGAAGTATAGTGCCTGTCACAGAATACATGCTCATTAAATAGTAGCTTCAAATGTTATTTTCATCATTATAATCACCACTAACACCCCTAGCTCTTTTTATTTTCTTTTGAAATTATCCTGTCCCTTATTTTCTCTTTGTGAACAGTGGAACAGTGGTGAATACATGATCATTTTACTACTCATTTCTACTAGTTTCCTAGTGCTGCTGTAATAAAGTATTAGAAACTGAGTGACATAAAACAACAGAAGACATATTCTAATACTTCTGGAGGCTAAAGGTCTTAAAGTATCAGCAGAGATTTGCTTCCTCTGGAACACTAGGTAGAATCCTTCCTTGCCTATTCCTAGGTTCTGGTGCTGGCTGTCAATCCTTGGTATTTGTTTCTTAACTTGTATCTGTATCACTCTATTCTTTGCCAGTATCATCAAATGGCATTCTCCTCATGTATCTCTGTGTGTGTGTGTATGTATCTCTGTTTTTATCCTCATGTATCTCTGTTTTTATCTTTTTCAATAAAGGCAGCAGTTATACTGGATTAAGGTTCACCTTAATGACCTCAGGATATCAGAACTTAATTAAATCTGCACAGACTGCATTTCAAATTAGGTCACGTTCACAGGTGCTGGAGATTAGGACTTCAGCGTATATTTGGGGGGGATATAATTCAACCCATAACATTGTAGGAAAGCTTATATATGATCTATTTAGGGGAAAATATCTTCCTTCTAGAGATCAGTTCTTTGGACTTTGGATTGGGTTTTGTGGTTCAAGTTATATCATTTCATTTTCTTTATTGTCTTCCCACTGGTAGAGATGTCTATATCTTTGTTTAGGTCTTATATTTAGAAACTAAAATAAAGTTACCACCTTCTTGTGAATCTTAGACTGAATAGCTTACACACGTATATAGGGATTTATTTTTATTCTTTAGTGTTTAGAATTTGTAGCATTCTTGAGTATTATAGATACTTGATATCTCTATTTAAAGAAGCTGGTAGTTTAAATTTGTCCTTAGTTATAAACTGGAAACTATTTGAATAGTTTTTGATAAAATACTAAAATTATTTTTTTTATTCTCTTTAGGAAATAGCACACTCCCAGGTAAAACAGGAGGCTGTGTTGTTACATGAAAAACTTTATGAGTTGGAGTCCCATCGAGATCAGATGATTGCAGAAGACAAAAATATAGGATCTCCAATGGAAGAAAGAGAGAGATTACTCAAGCAGGTAGGAAAAACAAACATACTTATTTTAAAATGTCAGGATTTGGTAAATGTATCCAGTTGTTTTATTTAAGGCATATGCATTGAACAGAAAGCCAGTAAGCTTATTTAAAAAACAAAACGGTAAAAAGCAAACTCCACCTAAATTAATATGAACTGCTTGACCAAGAAAATCTAGATAAAAGTCATTTCTCACATAAAAACTTATTTTTTTTTACTTAAATCCTAATTTTGTATGGTCTTCATCCATATTTGATCATTTTTTCATGTCTTGGTTCCTTACAAGAAAAACTCTTCTTATTGGTTAGTAAATAATTAGACAGTCTTACAGAAAATGTATTCCTTTATTTGCGTTAGGCCTCATATTTAGAAAATTAAGTGTCCCAAGACTGATGACCTTATGCGGTTATTTCTATCAGTGCCTGGATGAAAGTGAATGGATTTAAAATGTCCTGTGAAATCACTGTATGTCAGCATGTTGTATCACATGTGTTCAGTAGTTTTCTTACTGCCCCAAGGCTGGCTTTAATTTAGCCTGTTATTTATCCTGAGACACCCTAAAACACCCTAAACATATAGCCCTTAGGACCCTGTATATTTGGGAAACAACTCTAGTGAATAACCTGTAAATGGGACTCCTTTGTGGTCTTAGATTGAATCCAGTGGGTTTGTAAGAACAGTAAGGATCACCTCAAGCTTCCCAGGTGGAATTAGTGGTAAAGAACCTGCCTGCCAGTGTAGGAGACACAAGAGGCGCAGGTTTGATCCCTGGGTTGGGAAAATCCCTTGGAAGAAGGCATGGCAACCCTCTCCATATTCTTGTTTGGAGAATCTCATGGACGGGGGAGCTTGGTGGGCACAAAGAGTCAGACACAAATGAAGCGACTTAGCACTCACAGGAGCTATTTAAGTATTAGAATCATTCTATAAAGGTACTATAATCTAGCATCTCTGAAACTCCTTGGAAAGAGATCATTGAAGGCAGGGGACTAAAGAGTGATCCCGGGATGGAATTGCTAAATAAAATATAGAATGATTAAGTTAAATTTGAATTTCAGATAAGCAATGAATAATCTTTCAGAATAAATATATACATAAAGATGATAAGTGTATTCCAAATACTGCATAGTATATACATACCACAAAAGTTACTCATTGTTTTTCTGAAATTGAAATGTAATGAGGATTGCTAAATCTGGCAACCCTACTTTGTGTGTGGGTTGGGAGTAGGTAAGAGGGGGAGCAAGGGTAGGGAGACAGGCTCAAACATCCTAGATATTTATTTAAACTGATTCGGTCCTGAAAATGTATTAGTCTGATTGTGCTTTGTTGGATAGGTATGGATATATCAGTCACCACTCTTCCTTTGAGGAGGAAAGAAAAATCTGTGACTAGTTCCCCAGTGATGTTCCTTTTAACTTAAAAGGTTGAATTTTAAGAAATAAGTTAAAAGAAAGAGACTAGATTTGACATTTCAGTACATGCCTTAGAAGGAAAATCTCCTTAAGATGGCCTAACAATGAACAGTTCTTTAAATTCTGTTTTCTCTTTATACATTTATAGGTTAAAGAAGATAATCAGGAAATAGCCAGCATGGAGCGGCAGTAAGTACATTTACATTAGGACATTTTACATTCATTCCTCATCTTTTAAATTGTGTAAGTGTATAAGAGATGCATATTGTTAGTCTCTTTTTCCAGTGGTTCATAGTGACAGTGCAGCTTTCAGTTTTATTTATAGCTTTAAATAATTCTTTGAATGTTTAGTTAGGAGCCATTACATAGTATAATTACTTTTTAAAAACAGCTTTATTGTGATGTAATATACTATACAATTCACATATTTAAAGTGTACAATTCAGAGGTTTTTAGTATATTCACAGAAGTGTGTAACCCCCACCTCAGTCAATTTTCAAACACTTCACTCACCCCACTAACAACCCATATCCCATCACACCTCTCATCCCCAGTTCCCAGTCCTAGGCAACCACTCTGCTTTATGTCTCTATAGGTTAGCCTGTTCTGGACATTCATATAAATGAAAGCATACAATGTATAGTCCTATGTGGCTGGATTCTTAGACTTAGCATGTTTCCGTTATGGTTGGGGACACTGAGTGTACCAGTGCAAGTGCATGGGACCTTTTGAAGGAGGTCACCGTTATCTTCATTACCTCCACCATAGTTTGGCCTCAGGTCAAATAATGTGGAGAGAACACAGCCCCACCCTTCAACAGAAAATTAGATTAAAGATTTACTGAGCATGGCCCCACCCATCAGAACAAGACCCAGTTTCCCCTTCAGTCTCTCCCATAAGCTTCTATAAACCTCTTATCCTTCTCCATCAGAGGGCAGAAAACCACAATCACAGAAAACTATCAAATCTGAACACCACAACCTTGTCTAACTCAATGAATGAGCCATGCCACTTAGGGCCACCTAGAATGGATGGGTCATGGTGGAGAGTTCTGACAAAATGTGGTCCACTGGAGAAGGGAATGGCAAACCCTTCAGTATTCTTGCCTTGAGAACCTCATGAATAGTGTGAAAAGGCAAAAAGATAGGACACTGAAAGATGAACCCCCCAGGTTGGTAGGTGCCCAGTATGCTACTAGAGATAGTGGAGAAATAACTCCAGAAAGAATGAAGGGATGGAGCCAAAACAGAAACAACACCCAGTTGTGGATGTGACTGGTGATGGAAGTAAAGTCTGATGCTGTAAAGAGCAATATTGCATAGGAACCTGGAATGTTAAGTCCGCGAATCAAGGCAAATTGGAAGTGGTCAAACAGGAGGTGGCAAAAGTGAACATTGACATTTTAGGAATTGGCGAACTAAATGGACTGGAATGGGTTAATTTGACTCAGATGACCATTATATGTACTACTGTGGACAAGAATTTCTTAGAAGAAATGGAGTAGCTATCATAGTCAACAGGAGTCCGAAATGTAGTACTTGGATGTGATCTCAAAAACAATAGAATAATCTCCGTTTGTTTCCAAGGCAAACCATTCAGTATCACAGTAATCCAAGTCTATGCCCCAATCAATATTGCTGAAGAAGCGGAAGTTGAATGGTTCTATGAAGACCTACAAGACCTTCTAGAACTCACACCCAAAAAAGATGTCCTTTTCATTATAGGGGACTGGAATGCAAAAGTAGGAAGTCAGGAAATACCATGAGTAACAGGCAGATTTGGGCTTGAAGTACACAGTGAAGCAGGGCAAAGGCTAATAGAATTTTGCCAAGAGAATGCATTGGTCATAGCAAATACCCTCTTCTGACAGAAGGGAAGAGTCTACACATGGACATCACCAGATGGTCAATACCGAAATCAGATTGATTATATTCTTTGCAGCCAAAGATAGAGAAGCTCTATGCAGTCAGCAAAAACAAGGAGTTGACTGTGGCTCAGATCATGAACTCTTTAAGCCAAATTCAGACTTAAATTGAAGAAAGTAGGGAAAACCGCTAGACCATTCAGGTATGACCTAAATCAAATCCCTTATGATTATACAGTAGCAGTGACAAATAGATTCAAGGTATTAGATCTGATAGACACAGTGCCTGAAGAACTATGGACAGAGGTTCATGATGTTGTACAGCAGGCAGTGATCAAGACCATCCCCAAGATAAAGAAATGCAAAAAGGCAAAGTGGTTGTCTGAGGAGGCCTTACAAATAGCTATGAAAAGAAGAGAAGCGAAAAGCAAAGGAGAAAAGGAAAGATTTACCGATTTGAATGCAGACTTCCAAAGAACTGCAAGGAGAGATAAGAAAGCCTTTCTCAATAATCAATGCAAAGAAATAAAGGAAAACAATAGAATGGGAAAGACTAGAGATCTCTTCAAGAAAATTAGAGATACCAAGGGAACGTTTCATGCAAAGGTGGGCACAATAAAGGACAGAAATGGTATGGACTAACAGAAGCAGAATATAATAAGAGGTGGCAAGAATACACAGAAGAACTATACAAATAAGATCTTCAGGACCCACATAATCACGATGGTGTGATCACTCATCTAGAGCTGGACATCCTGGAAGCCAAGTCAAGTGGGCCTTAGAAAGCATCACTATGAACAAAGCTAGTGGAGGTGATGGAATTCCAGTTGAGCTGTTTCAAATCCTGAAAGATGATGCTGTAAAAGTGCTGCACTCAGTATGCCAGCAAATTTGGAAAACTCAGCAGTGGCCACAGGACTGGAAAAGCTCAGTTTTCCTTCCAATCCCAAAGAAAGGCAATGCCAAAGAATGCTCAAAGTACCACACAGTTGCCCTCATCTCACATGCTACACAGTTGCCCTCATCTCACATGCTAGCAAAGTAATGCTCAAAATTCTCCAAGCCAGGCTTCAACAGTACATGAACCATGAATTTCCAGATGTTCAAGCTTGTTTTTGAAAAGACAGAGGAACCAGAAACGAAATGGCCAATATCTGTTGGATCACGGAAAAAGCAAGAGAGTTCCAGGAAAACATCTACTTCTGCTTTATTGACAGTGCCAAAGCCTTTGACTGTGTGGATCACAATAAACGTGGAAAATTCTGAAAGAGATGGGAATACCGGCCCATCTGACCTGCCTCCTGAGAAATCTGTATTCAGGACAAGAGGCAACAGTTAGAACTGGACATGGAACAACAGACTGGTTCCAAATCAGGAAAGGAGTACATCAAGGCTGTATATTGTCACCCTGCTTATTTAACATATCCAGAATACATCATGAGAAATGCTGGGCTTGATGAAGCGCAAGCTGGAGTCAAGATTGCCGGAAGAAATATCAATAACCTCAGATATACAGATGACACCACCCTTACGGCAGAAAGTGAAGAAGAACTAAAGGGCCTCTTCATGAAAGTGAAAGAGGAGAGTGAAAAAGTTGGCTTAAAGCTCATCATTCAGAAAGTAAGATCATGGCATCTGGTCCCATCACTTCATGTGAAATAGATGGAGAAACAGTGGAAACAGTGTCAGACTTTATTTTTTCGGGCTCCAAAATCACTGCAGATAGTGACTGCAGCCATGAAATTAAAAGACACTAGCTCCTTGGAAGAAAAGTTACGACCAAACTAGAAAGGAAGAAAAAGAAAGAAAGTGATGTCACTCAGTAGTGTCCGACTCTTTGCGACCCCGTGACTGTAGCCTACCAGGCTCCTCTGTCCATGGATTCTCCAGGCAAGAATACTGGAGTGGGTTGCCATTTCCTTCTCCAGGGGATCTTCCCAACCCAGGGATCAAACTCAAATCTCCCACATTGCAGGCAGATGCTTTACCCTCTGAGCCACCAGGGAAGCCCTATGACCAACCTAGACAGCATATTAAAAAGCAGAGACATTACTTTGCTAACAAAGGTCAGTCTAGTAAAAGCTATGGTGTTTCCAGTAGTCATGTGTGGATGTGAGAGTTGGATTATAAAGAAAGCTGAGCACCAAAGAATTGTTGCTTTTGAACAGTGGTGTTGGAGAAGACTCTTGAGAGTCCTTTGGACAGCAAGGAGATCCAACCAGTCCATCTTAAAGGAAATCGGTCTGGAATATTCATTGGAAGGACTGATGCTGAAGCTGAAACTCCCAATACTTTGGCCACCTTATGTGAAGAACTGACTCATTTGAAAGGAGCCTGATGCTGGGAAAGATTGAAGGCGGGAGGAGAAGGGGACGACAGAGGATGAGATGGTTGGATGGCATCACCAACTCAATGGATATGAGTTTGGGTAAACTCCGGGAGTTGGTTATGGACAGGGAGGCCTGGTGTGCTGTGGTCCATGGGTCACAAAGGGTTGGACACGACTGAGTGACTGGACTGAACTAAATGTTTTGAAGGTTCATCTATGTTGTAGCATGTATCAGTATTTCATTTCTTTTTATTGCCAAATAATATCCCATTGCATGGATAGACCATATTTATTTATCCATTCATTAATTGACATTTGGATTGTTCCTGTTTTTTGGCTATGATGGATCATGCTGGTATGAAGATTCATGTACAGTTTCTTGTGTGGACATATATTTTTGCTTCTCTTGTGTATTTACCAAGAGTGGAATTTACCTGGGAGTGCTGATTCACACAATAACTTTATATTTAACTTTTTGAGGAGGTGCCAGATTATTTTCCAAAGCTGCTAAACCATTTTACATTTTCACCAGCAGTAACTAAGTATTCCAGTTTCTCCATGACTTTATCAACACTTATTACCTTTTTTTTAAATTATAGCCATTATTGTGTGTGTGAAGTGGTATCTCATTGATTTCGATTTTCCTGATGACTAATGAATGATGTTGAACCTTTTTTTATGCATTTATTCATCATATGTATATATTCTTTGGAAAAATATCTGTTCATATTCTTTTCCCATTTTTTTCATTCAGTTTTATAAATTTTATTTGTGTTTTGGCTGCGTTGGTTCTTCCTTACAGTGCGTGGGCTCTTTGTTGCTGTATTCTGGCTTTCTCTAGTTGTGGAGAGCGGGAGCCACTCTCTAGGTGCAATGCAATGGGCTTCTCCTTACAGTGACTTCTCTTGCTTTGGAGCACAGTCTCTAGGGTGTGGGAGCTTGGTAGGTGTAGCTCATGGACTTAGTTGCCGCATGGCGTGTGGGATCTTAGTTCCCAGACTGGTGATTGAACCCATGTCCCCAGCATTGACAGGTAAATTCTTAACCACTGGGCCACCAGGGAAGTCCTCCCAATTTTAAATTGAATTATTAATTTATTTTTGACCATGCCACACAGAATCTTAGTTCCCTGACCAGGGATTGAACTGGAGTCCCTTCCATTGGAAGTGCAGTGTCTTAACCACTGGACTGTCAAAGGAGTCCATTTATTGTCTTATTGAATTGTAAGAGTTCTTTATATATTCTAAATAGACTCTCTCATCAGGTAAATAACTTGCAAAATTTTTCTTCCATTATGTGGATTTGCTTTTTACTTACTTTGTGGTTTTCATTGAAACACAGAAATTTTAAATGATGTCTGGTTTGTTTTCTTTTGTTGCTTGTGCTTTTGGTGTCAAGAAACCAGTGCCTAATTCAAGTTCACAAAGACTTATGCTTATGTTTTACTTTTATTTAACTGTTTTATAGTGCAGTTATTATGTTTAGATCTGTGATCCATTAACTTTTGTGAATGGTATGAGGTAGGAGTCCAGTGGTATTCTTTTCCTTGTGCATTTCCAGCTGTCCCAGTACCATTTGTTGAAATATTCTTTCAACAAATGTTGTTTAATGTTCTTCCTCTGTTAAAACTGTTTTGGTACCTTTGTCAAAAATCAGTGTATGCGGGGGGCGCTCCGCAGAAAGAGGAGGCAGTGGAACTTCCCTCAGCAAAGCCGAGGGGTCCTGAGGAGAGGTGAGACTGCTGTCTGCCAACCCAGCCCCTCGGCGAGTGAGAGACAATCAGACGAGACAGGGGTTCCGTCTAAGCAGTTCCGCTTTATTGCCACAAACTCTTGGTTTATATAGGCAAGCAAGGGGGTTTTGCGAGGGTTGGACCAATCACGTTAAAGGTCAAATTGTAATATGCCATAGTTGCACCAATCACGTTAAAGGTTAAATCTTAATATACCATCGTTGCACCAATCACGTTAAAGGTCAGGTCGTCATGCGCTTCATTGTAACGAGTCTATGGTGATGACGCACTGTCCACCTGCCCGGAAATCAAGAGAGCCAATCAAAAGTTTTAACAAACTTAGGCTGCGCCCTCATCTCTTCCGCCAGGCGCCATCTTAGCTCTAAACCGCAAAGCTAGCCCTTCTTTTTTCAAGGTTTCCCATTTAGGGCCCCACAAATGTATATAGATATAGTCCTTTTTCTAGACTCAAAACAATTCTATTCCATGGCTATATATATCTTTTCTTATTCCAGTACCATACTGTCTTGATGTTGTTGTAACACTATTTGTTGTTATTATTCAGTCACTAATCATGTCCAACTCTTTGCAACCCGATGGGCTGTAGCATGCCAGGCTTCCTGTCCTTCATTATCTCCTGGAGTTTGCGCAAATTCATGTCGATTGAGTTGGTGATACTATGTAACCATCTCATCCTCTGCTTCCTCTTTTCTCCTTATGCCGTCAATCTTTCTCAGCATCAGGGCCTTTTCCAGTGAGTCTGCTCTTCACATCAGGTGGCCGGAATATTGGAGTTTCAGGTTCAGCATAAGTTCTTCCAGAGAATATTCAGGATTGATTTCCCTTAGGGTTGACTGGTTGAATCTCCTTGCAGTCCAAGGGACTCCCAAGAGTCTTCTCTGGCACCACAATTCAAAAACATCAGTTCTTTGGTGTTCAACCTTTCTTATGGTCCATGGTCCAACTCACATTTGTACATGACTACTGGAAAAATCATAGCTTTGACTATAGGAACCTTTGTCAGCGAAGTGACATATCTGCTTTTTAATGTGCTGTCTAGGTTTGTCACAGCTTTCCTTCCAAGGAGTTCAGTTCAGTGGCTCAGTTGTGTCCGACTCTTTGCAACCCCATTAATCGTAGCACACCAGGCCTCCCTGTCCATCACCAACTCCCGGAGTTCACTCAGACTCACGTCCATCGAGTCGGTGATGCCATCCAGCCATCTCAATCTTCTGTTGTCCCCTCTTCCTCCTGCCCCCCATCCCTCCCAGCATCAGAGTCTTTTCCAATGAGTCAACTCTTCGCATGAGGTGGCCAAACTACTGGAGCTTCAGCTTTAGCATCATTCCTTCCAAAGAAATCCCAGGGCTGATCTCCTTCAGAATGGACTGGTTGGATCTCCTTGCAGTCCAAGGGACTCTCAAGAGTCTTCTCCAATACCACAGTTCAAAAGCATCAATTCTTCGGTGCTCAGCCTTCTTCACAGTCCAACTCTCACATCCATACATGACCACTGGAAAAACCATAGCCTTGACTAGACAGACCTTTGTTGGCAAAGTAATGTCTCTACTTTTGAATATACTGTCTAGGTTGGTCATAACTTTCCTTCCAAGGAGTAAGCATCTTTAAATTCTGTGGCTGCAGTCACCGTCTGCAGTGATTTTGGAGCCCAGGGAAAGAAAACCTGACATTGCTTCCATTTTTTCCCCTTCTATTTGTCATAAAGTGATGGGAGCAGATGCTAATGATCTTAGTTTTTTTCTAATGATTACTATAGTTTTGTAATAAGTACAACTGCTTTTGTGAAAATTTTAACACATATAATCTGCTCTCAATGGTAAATTTTCTGTTATTTTCCAACTTTTCAGACAAACTTGCTAACTTAGTTTAGTTTATACAAACCTACATAAAGAACGTTGTTTTTTTATTTTCTTAATATCACAAGTAAAATTCAAAAGAACTTTGGGGAAGTGTCTGCTGTTGAAGTCAGGCAACCTGACATTCTCGGAATATACTTGTACTCTAAAGGTGAATCATGAAAAAATATTTTTCTCTCAAAATTTATAGTACTATTCTCAGAATAAAGCATATTTTTATCAATATTATTTCTGCAGATTAGAAAAGATTAAAGATTTTGTAACATCATCACTAAATGTTTTGAGTAGCAAAATTGTCTGCCATAGATTAATTAAATAATATTTTCAACAGGTTAACAGATATAAAAGAAAAAATAAATCAATTTAATGAAGAAATTAGACAACTTGACATGGATTTAGAAGAACACCAAGGTAATTTTTTTATATTTTTATGATGTATAATAATAGACTAAAAAATAGATACATAGCAGTATTTATATAGTACTAGGGTCTCAGGTACTCTTTGCCTGGGGTTTATTATTTAATTCTTTGTGATATCACTAAGTTTAACTGCTAAAATACTAAACTACTACAATACTAAATATAGTTAGTATTGAATTAAAGCCAACTAAAAGCTGTATGTAACTTAAAATGGTTGTATAATAACAAGAATTTATTTTGTTTTGCCAAGAAGTTTTTTTTTTTTTTAATCAAGTAAAGTGGGTTAAAGTTGCTCACAGATTTCTAAATTATACTTCTTCAGCATAGGCCATGTGGTAGAGTTGTGGAGGAGTGAGGATCAAGTCATAAATATCACAAAATGTATAGGAAGTTATTCCCCGGAGGGCCCAGTAATGAGGTAGCAAATACTGATTACTCCAGTTCTCTGTCACCTTTCCTTAGCAGTGGCATTTGAAGAACCAAGGCAAGAACCTGAGCTCTTGGGGTGGAAATGCTGTGGTATGAATTTGGGAGCTACAGTGTGTGTGTGTTTGGGCGAAGACTTTGGGCATTACAGATTTCTAACCAGCTTCTCTCTAATAAAGGGGGAAAGTGGATTACTATGGCACTTTAATCCCATATTAACTGCAAACCAGTTAATATGTTAATTGGATTATCAACACTTGACTATATATTCTTAAGAGTTAGGTATGGTATTGTAAATAATATACCTAGTATAGCAGAACAGATTAAGAAGAAGTGGCAAAAATACACAGAACAACTATATAAAAAAGGTCTTAATGACCTGGATAAACATGATGATGTGGTCACTCACCTAGAACCAGACATCCTGGAGTGTGAAGTCAAGTGGGCCTTCAGAAGCATTACTGTGAAAGTTACTGGAAGTGATGGAATTCCAGTTGAGCTATTTAAAATCCTAAAAGATGTTACTGTTAAAGTGAAAGTCGCTCAGTCATGTCTGACTCTTTGCAACCCCATGGACTACTCAGTCCATGAAATTCTCCAGGCCAGAATACTGGAGGGGGTAGCCTTTCCCTTCTCCAGGTGATCTTCCCAACCCAGGGATCGAACCCTTTGAAGCCTCGTTAACCTCTTTTATACTTGTTGAAGCTCAGAGAAGTTACTCATATTCTCACAACTAATAACGGGTAGAGTCTAGATATAAGCCAAGTTCTCTTTGACCCCAAAGTCTTAGTTTTATTGCTCAAACCTAATCTTGGCTTTCTGATATGAAGTGCCATATTTGTGAAATGAAAATATTCTTGTGAAATGCTTACAGTCTTATTTGCATGTGACGACATGGCTTCCCTGGTGGCTCAGAGGTTAAAGCATCTGCCTGCAATGTGGGAGACCCTGGTTCGATCCTTGGATCGGGACAATCCCCTGGAGAAGGCAGTGGCAACCCACTCCAGTATTCTTGCCTGGAGAATCCCATGGATGCAGGAGCCTGGTAGGTTACAGTCCACAGGGTCGCAAAGAGTCAGACACGACTGAGCGACTTCACTTTCACTTTCATATGTCAATGATATCTCTAAAAACAGACAAACTTTAAGCCCTGAGTATTAGGAAAGTAAACTTTTCTGAGCTTTCATTTTTCTCATTTGCAAAATCAATATAATGGTCCTACCTCACTAAGCTTTATGAATATTAAATGGTATACATGGCAAGGCAGTTTCACTAAGGTCATGTTATTTCTTTATTAAATTATTTTATTGCTTTTAGTGTATATAGATCTAGTATTGCAGATTTCTGAGAAATCTGTCAGATACTTTATAGGATACATTTTAAATAATATTCCACCTTCTAAATTTAAATTTATTAATTGCTAGTTCTAAAAGTTCCTCTGTTCTCCAGGGGATCTTCCCAACCCAGGGATTGAACCAGGTCTCCCGCATTGCAAGCAGACTCTTATACCATCTGAGCCCCCAGGGAATCCCAGTTCTAAAATAAATAGAATGCTTTTAATTGTAGCTTGCTTTCTCCTTTTGGTTTTCTAACATTCTTTTTCAAAAATTCTTTGTCCTTTCCTGCCGTGCTGTGGCTTGCAGTATCCAGTTCCCCTACCAGGGATCGAACGTGTCCCCCTTGCAGTGCAAGCACAGAGCCCTAACCACTGGACCACAAGGGAATTCCCTGTCCTTTTTGATTAATATAGAAAGATGCAATCTATAATGTAATAGTAGCAAAAAAAAGGAGCAAAAAAGTATATATACATATGCTTTTTTATTTTATACACACACACACAGACACACGTGTCTGTGTGTGTGTGTGTGCTCAGTTGCTCAGTCATGTCCAGCTCTTTGCAACCTCATGGACTATAGTTGGCCAGGCTTCTTTTTCCATGGAATTTTCCAGGCAAGAATCCTGGAGTTGGTTGCCATTTCCTACTACAGGAGATCTTCCCGACCCAGGGATGAAACCTGTGTTTATGGTGTCTCCTGAATTGGCAGGTAGACTCTTTACCACTGTGCCACCTGGGAAGCCCATATTTATATACGTAAATATAAGAACATATGTGATATATAAATATGATGTGTTCATATATATCTCTCTCAGTGGATGAGTTTCCTGTTCTTCTACTACCCTGTGAATATTGTGAACAGCACAGGGATTTCTGTTAGGTACAGATCTCATTATTTCTTGCCTGAACTACTGCACTAGTCTACTAACCGGTCTCCCCACCTCCATTCTTGCTCCTTCTCAAATTCATCCACCACAGTATGCCAGACTGACTTATGTGAAAGTGATTTTCTGTCGTTCTCCTGCTTAACAGTGGTTCTCGATGACCTACAAGAAAACATTTAAGAATCTTTGTATGGCGTTCTAGTTTTTCTGTAATCTGGCCTGTACATTGTCAGTCTCCCTTTCTGTCCCTTGTCATCTCTATGCTTACATTCTAATAATAATAATAATAATCTATTATACCAGTGGTACCTCACACCTCACCCCCTTTACCATATATCAAAGGATTGTTTCACATTCAATCCTTTGTTCCTATTATTTATTCCCTTATCTTGAATGTTCTTTTCCCTGTTATTTATCTCCCTAACTTCTCACCTTTTAAGATCTAGCTCATGTATCCTTTTATGTCCAACATAATTAACCCTGACTTCCCTCCCTGACCTATTTCTGGGCTGGGCTAAGTGAATGACCCCTCTGTTACCAGAGCACATGGCTGGCATAAACGCATTGACCACATGACTACCACTTTCTACTTAGGTGTTTGTCTTTCTCTTAGGCTGTATGTCCTCCATGACAGGGACTGTGTCTTGTTTCCTCTTTCATCAACACAGTGCCTTGGAAAATAAGCATTCAATAAATCTTTGTGGAATGAATCAAACAGTCCTTATTTTATTTAAATATTTTAAAATTATTATTAATTTTTGGCCACACCTTGCAGCTTGTAGGGTTAGCCCAACCAAGGATTGAACCCCAGCCCGCCACAGTGAGAGCACAGAGTCCTAACTACTGGACCATGAGGGAATTTCCCTGTATTTTAGAAGGGAAAGATTTGTAGAGTCAATTAAAGGTGATAATTGGCCTCTAGTCACTTCTTTGGGTCCTGCAGTTCTCTTTTAAGAGAAGCTTCCCTGGTGGCTCAGAGGTTAAAGCGTCTGCCTCCAATGTGGGAGACCCGGATTCGATCCCTGGGTCAGGAAGATCCCCTGGAGAAGGCAATGACACCCCACTCCAGTATTCTTGCCTGGAGAATCCCATGGACAAAGAAGCCTGGTAGGCTACAGTCCGCAGGGTTGCAAAGAGTCAGACATGACTGAGCGACTTCGTTTTGTTTCTCATTTAAGAATTTAATCTTTTTTTCCTTCTACACTGGGTCTTCATTACTGTGTGTGGGCTCTCTGTAATTGCATTGAGTGGGGGCCACTCTCTAGTTGTGGCATGGGGCCTTCTCATTGTGGTGGCTTTTCTTTTTGTGGGGTATGGGCTCTGGGTACGAGAGTTTATGTAGTTGTGATGCACAGGTTCAGTTGCTCTGCAGCATATGGCATCTTCCCAGATCAGGGGTCGAATCTATGTCCCCTGCTTTGGCAGGTAGATTCTTACCCACTGGACCACCAGGGAAGTCTGGCCCTCTAGTTCTTAAGCTATGCAAATATACTCTTATATGCAGAGAGAGCTTGATTAATTAGCAACAGTTTTAGTACCTTCTAGAGGATTCCTGCCTTCACAATTTATGATTTTCTTTTTTTTTTTTTTTAATTTTAATATCTTTAATTCTTACATGTGTTCCCAAACATGAACCCCCCTCCCACCTCCCTCCCCATAACATCTCTCTGGTTCATCCCCATGCACCAGCCCCAAGCATGCTGCATCCTGCGTCAGACATAGACTGGCGATTCAATTCTTACATGATAGTATACATGTTAGAATGTCATTCTCCCAAATCATCCCACCCTCTCCCTCTCCCTCTGAGTCCAAAGGTCCATTATACACATCTGTGTCTCTTTCCCTATCTTGCATACAGGGTCGTCATTGCCATCTTCCTAAATTCCATATATATGTGTTAGTATACTGTATTGGTGTTTTTCTTTCTGGCTTACTTCACTCTGTATAATCGGCTCCAGTTTCATCCATCTCATAAGAACTGATTCAAATGAATTCTTTTTTACGGCTGAGTAATACTCCACTGTGTATATGTACCACAGCTTTCTTATCCATTCATCTGCTGATGGACATCTAGGTTGTTTCCATGTCCTGGCTATTATAAATAGTGCTGCGATGAACATTGGGGTACATGTGTCTCTTTCAATTCTGGTTTCCTCAGTGTGTATGCCCAGCAGTGGGATTGCTGGGTCATAAGGTAGTTCTATTTGCAATTTTTTAAGGAATCTCCACACTGTTCTCCATAGTGGCTGTACTAGTTTGCATTCCCACCAACAGTGTAGGAGGGTTCCCTTTTCTCCACACCCTCTCCAGCATTTATTGCTTGCAGATTTTTGGATCGCAGCCATTCTGACTGGTGTGAAGTGGTACCTCATTGTGGTTTTGATTTGCATTTCTCTAATAATGAGTGATGTTGAGCATCTTTTCATGTGTTTGTTAGCCATCCGTATGTCTTCTTTGGAGAAATGTCTATTTAGTTCTTTGGCCCATTTTTTGATTGGGTCGTTTATTTTTCTGGAATTGAGCTGCAGAAGTTGCTTGTATATTTTTGAGATTAGTTGTTTGTCAGTTGCTTCATTTGCTATTATTTTCTCCCATTCAGAAGGCTGTCTTTTCACCTTGCTTATATTTTCCTTTGTTGTGCAGAAGCTTTTAATTTTAATTAGATCCCATTTGTTTATTTTTGCTTTTATTTCCAGAATTCTGGGAGGTGGATCATAGAGGATCCTGCTGTGATTTATGTCTGAGAGTGTTTTGCCTATGTTCTCCTCTAGGAGTTTTATAGTTTCTGATCTTACATTTAGATCTTTAATCCATTTTGAGTTTATTTTTGTGTGCGGTGTTAGAAAGTGATCTAGTTTCATTCTTTTACAAGTGGTTGACCAGTTTTCCCAGCACCACTTGTTAAAGAGATTGTCTTTACTCCATTGTATATTCTTGCCTCCTTTGTCAAAGATAAGGTGTCCATATGTGTGTGGATTTATCTCTGGGCTTTCTATTTTGTTCCATTGATCTATATGTCTGTCTTTGTGCCAGTACCATACTGTCTTGATGACTGTGGCTTTGTAGTAGAGCCTGAAGTCAGGCAAGTTGATTCCTCCAGTTCCATTCTTCTTTCTCAAGATTGCTTTGGCTATTCGAGGTTTTTTGTATTTCCATACAAATCTTGAAATTATTTGTTCTAGTTCTGTGAAAAATGTGGCTGGTAGCTTGATAGGGATTGCATTGAATTTGTAAATTGCTTTGGGTAGTATACTCATTTTCACTATATTGATTCTTCTGATCCATGAACATGGTATATTTCTCCATCGATTAGTGTCCTCTTTGATTTCTTTCATCAGTGTTTTATAGTTTTCTATATATAGGTCTTTAGTTTCTTTAGGTAGATATATTCCTAAGTATTTTATTCTTTTCATTGCAATGGTGAATGGAATTGTTTCCTTAATTTCTTTTTCTACTTTCTCATTATTCGTGTATAGGAATGCAAGGGATTTCTGTGTGTTGATTTTATATCCTGCAACTTTACTATATTCATTGATGAGCTCTAGTAATTTTCTGGTGGAGTCTTTAGGGTTTTCCATGTAGAGGATCATGTCATCTGCAAACAGTGAGAGTTTTACTTCTTCTTTTCCAATTTGGATTCCTTATGATTTTCAATAAAGAAAGAGGTGGATTCTATGTGTGCATTCTCAGGAGTCCCTTGACTCAAGATTGTGGATAATCTGCTCCTTAAGATGTGGAGGATTATCAGGTTGACTCTCTGGTCCATACTTATCTCTGCTCCTAGCTTTACTCCTTCTGACCCATTTTATTAATTTCTTAGATGTTACCTGGTTTCTTCCATGTATGACATCTGTATATAATCCAGCTTGGCTACCTTTTGCCTTGTAGGGGTTCTGGTTAAGATAGCATTTAAACCATAAATGTGTTTGTTCATGTCTGACTTTGTTAGTACTCCTCCAACCTTTTCATTTTCAAATAAACTTTTAAAAGGTTTGCATTTCAAATAAACTTTTAAAAGGTTTGCATAATTCTAAATTTAAAGGCATCTTTTGATATTGGTTTAGGTATAGTTATGTTCTCTAGTAGGTATTAATGGTGGTCCTGTAATCCAACAGCTTCATTAAATTCATCATATTTAGGCATTTTTTAAGTCCTTAAAGTTATAATTTGCTAAAAGTTACATTGCCAGACTGTTTGAGACCCTATGGACTTTTGCCCGCCAGGCTCCTCTGTCCATGGGATTTTCCAGGCAAGAATACTAGACTGGGTTGCCATGCCCTACTCCAGGGGATCTTTATTATTATTGTTTCCTTTCCCGTATTCCTCATTGCCAGGAGTTTGACCTTTAAAAAATTCTTTTTACTGTCATTGTAGAGGAGTTTGGGGGGTGGGGGTGGGGTGAGGGGTTAGATGTGTACATTCAACCTTTATAAAAAAATTACAAGTTGTAACTTTATCCAGAATTTCTAAAGAGTTTAATCATCTTGAATGTTCTTCATTTTACTGGTTTGTGGGTGTGTATGTTTTGCCTCAAATGACCATTCTCATGTGTTTTCACTAACTGTGCAATTATCAACCAGCATCTACAAGGATACCCCTTCTTGCTTTTTAAAAATTTTCCTTACACTAGTTCAAGTTATTTTAAAGACTCCACATAACTTACTTTTTAATTGTATACTTTTTAAATACAAATCTGGTATATACTATCATGGGGAAAATTCAAGCAGTACCAAAGTGTATAAAGTAAAAAGGCATCTCCTTTCTCCTTATACTCATCCTTCATTGCTTTTCTCCTCATACTTGTACTTCAGAGGTAATCATTATTTACAGCATAGCCTTTGGACTTTTTTTCTATACACAGCACATGTATATATAATTGTATATATATATTTTATATATGTATATATTTAATTAAGTGATACTATAAAGTTCTTCTGAGCTTGAGTCTTTTAACTTTGTACTTACAAAAACTGTTAGCTGTGGTCATGTTGATCTGGTTGTTAAATAGCATTAGCTATATCCGCATTGACATTTGTTGTTGTTTAGTCACTAAGTTGTGTTCAGCTCTTTGCAACCCCATGGTCTATGGCCCACCAGGCTCCTCTGTCCCTGGGATTTTCCAAGCAAGAGTACTAGAATGGGTTTCCATTTCCTTCTTCAGGCGATCTTCCCAACTCAGGGATTTAACCCAGGTCTCCTGCACTGGCTGGAGGATTCTTTACCACTGAACCTCCAAGGAAGCTCCTACATTGATTGACATTAGGTTGTTTCTAATTTTTCACTACCAAGAATAATGCTGCAGTAAATAACCTTGAAAATTTCTCCTTGATACATACGTTTGTTAATTTGTTTATTTCTATAGGCTAAATTTCTAGAAGTGAAATTTTGAATAGAATGTTATTTATGTATACAATTTTTATTATTTTTTAAAATTTCTTTCCATAAAAGGTTGTACCATTTTATACAACCACAAGCAGTGTGTAAAAGTGTTTCCTCACCAGTGCTAGTTATTAGTTTTTGTCAGTCAGTACATAGTTCTCTGACAATTCAGTGTTCTCCAAAGCCTGAATCTGTGTTACTATGATGATCCACAAGGTGGGGCTAATTTTCTGGACATCTACATACTCAGACTGGGCTTAAGGAATGCAGTTTACAAAGTACAGTCACATATCGCCCCAAGAAGGATTTTTGGACATCGTCACTTAACTATAAATTATTCCTTCAATTTGAGAGTATGGTATTTTCCCAGATATTGATGAAACAAACTATCATGTGGTTATTAATACAATATATCACAGACATCTAAATATCCAACAGCTCTAATGTGATATGTGTCATAATAAAATGCTATGGGATCATATGATTACTGTCTTAAATTTCAGATGAATTCATTTCAGTTTATTCCATGATTTATATACTGCTTTCAAGAACAGTAAAAAAAAAAGACAACCATTAAATGTTTAGTGAGTGCCAATTAAAAGAATAGTAAAAACATAAAATACAACCCTTTGGTTTGTCTGTAGGTTACTTCTTTCTACTCATAGTTCCAAGGCCCAGGTTAGAAGCTTTTATTCTCTGATTTTGTCAGATAAAATAGAATTTATGAAGACAGAAAAGTTTTGTTTTAGAGCACAGGTTCTACAACCAGAATGCCAGGATTCAAACCTGGGCTGTTCTGTTTTACTGGCTGATCTTAGCCATGCTACTTGACCTTTCTATACCTTTGTTTCTTCGTCTTTAAAGGGAGATAGTAACAGTACCTACCTCCCTCTTAGGGTTACTGTGAGGATTAAATGAACACTGTGTGAGTGTGTGTGTGTATGTGTATGACTCAGAATAGCATGCAGTTTTAAAATTGTGCATAAATGTTAGTTATTGGTTGTTAGTATTTTTTTTTTCCTGTGTCTGGGTTTACATTCATTCTTTTTTTTTTTTTTTAATAATTCTTACATGCGTTCCCAAACATGAACCCCCCTCCCACCTCCCTCCCCACAATATCTCTCTGGGTTATCCCCATGCACCAGCCCCAAGCATGCTGCACCCTGCGTCAGACATAGACTAGCGATTCAATTCTTACATGATAGTATACATGTTAGAATGCCATTCTCCCAAATCATCCCACCCTCTCCCTCTCCCTCAGGGTCCAAAAGTCCGTTATACACATCTGTGTCTTTTTTCCTGTCTTGCATACAGGGTCGTCATTGCCATTTTCCTAAATTCCATATATATGTGTTAGTATACTGTATTGGTGTTTTTCTTTCTGGTTGTTAGTATTAATGCTATTAATTTATAAACTGAAGCTTGAATAACTGTCAAGAAGATTTTCTCAAAACATATTTGGAAAGAATTTTCCCATTAGTATTTTCTCTGGAACATACAGGATAACATTTTCAGCTTACCATCTGGTATCTGAGATTTCAAATGTCATCTTTATGCTGCTATTCTTTAGTTTCTCAATACACATTCAGTGAAGAATGAGTCATTTCTTGGTGTTCAATTTGGAGACTGGTTAAACTATTCATTAGTATAGTGGTGTTATCTTCAGACCAGGCACGTTAGCATCATCTGAAACTTGTCAGAAATGAAACTTCTTGGATTCTACCCCAAACCTACTGAACATGAAACCTTGACAATACAGTTTAGCAGTTTGTTTCAACAAACCCTCCTGATGATTCAGATGCATGCTAAAGTTTGATAACCACTGCTTTAGGAAATAATTAAGAACTTAACATTGTATTTAGTATACATGCCAAGGATTACTCATTAAACCATATGATTTTGTTGACATTACTCTGTTGAAACAAACTTTTTAAAATGGTACTTTCTCTTCTCTTTAGAAATGGTGGACTTTAGGCAATAATTTAACTTTTACATATTTAGAGGATTTTTAATGTATATATTTTAAATGCCTCTAGTAGATAGAATTACCAGACTTTGTCTGCATAACTGTAAAGAAACTTTCTTGGCAAAATTTAAAACATTTTGTAGAGAATGTATGATTGATAAATTGGGTGAAGCTTGAAAATTAAAGAGGAGAGTGAAAAAGTTGGCTTAAAGTTCAACATTCAGAAAACTAAGATCATGGCATCCGGTTCCATCACTTCACGGCAAATAGATAGAGAAACAGTGGAAACAGTGTCAGCCTTTATTTTTGGGGGCTCTAAAATCACTGCAGATGGTGACTGCAGCCATGAAATTAAAAGATGCTTACTCGTTGGAAGAAAAGTTATGACCAACCTAGAGAGCATGTTAAAAAGCAGAGACGTTACTTTGTCAACAAAGGTCTGTCTAGACAAGGCTATGGTTTTTTCCAGTAGTCCTGTATGGATGTGAGAGTTGGACTATGAAAAAAAGCTGAGCACTGAAGAATTGATGCTTTTGAACTGTGGTGTTGGAGAAGACTCTTAAGAGTCTTGGACTTGCCCCTTGGACTGCAAGGAGATCCAGCCAGTCCATACTAAAGGAAATCAATCCTGAATGTTCATTGGAAGGACTGATGCTGAACCTGAAATTCTAATACTTTGGCCACCTAATGTGAAAAGCTGACTCATTTGAAAAGACCCTGATGCTGGGAAAGATTGAAGGTAGGAGTAGAAGGGACGACAGAGGATGAGATGGCTGGATGGCATCACTGACTCAGTGGACATGAGTTTGAGTGAACTCCAGGAGTTGGTGAGGGAGAGGGAGGCCTGGTGTGCTGCAGTCCATGGGGTTGCAAAGAGTCAAACACGACTGAGTGACTGAACTGAACTGAACTGAAGCCAAAAGTTAGTTTATAACATTTAAACTTACGTGTACTCATTTTAACCTACCAGTTTAGTAGTATTTGATATATTAGTTTCTTACTACTATAGTAATACACAAAAAGGTAAAAGATGATATAAAAAGTTGAAGTTTAATAGGACTACAAAACTAATTAAAATTGAAGTAGGAGTTGGGGAGAAGGAAGTGCTGTAGCTTACTAAAATATGTGAAAATGTTAAAGTGGATTTAGATAACAGCTCAATGTGAATTCATGTGATATAGCCTCCAGAACAGCTGGAATCCTAATCCTTTTGCATTAACAAAAGATGAATATATAGACTATGAGAAGTGATAGTCTGCTTGGAATCCTGTTTTTGGCATCATACTTTAAAAAGGAATAAAGGATTGGAATTCACTAAGAGTAGAATGAACACATGATAAGGGGGCTGAAACCATGCCAAATAAGGAACACTTGATGGTACTGAATATCAACAGTACTGGGAGGTTTACCTTGCCTCAGAAGGATCCCAAGTGCTAAAAGGAGAAAATCCTTCCAGCAAAAGTCCTTCAGGGTTAATTTTTGCCCCTTGGCATTAATTTTATTTGCTCTCTGTTGCTTGTTCTCCTCTAAAATCAGTAAGTCTGCTGACTTGGGGACCTTGTGGCCAGGGAGTCACTAGCATGTGCCTTGTACACTGGAGAGAAGATTGGGGTAGCTACATATTCTGGAAAATGGTGATCAGACCCTTTTCCAAGGTCACATCAAATACTCAGAGTTTGAAAGTAGCTGTGAAATAACCCTCATTTTATGAGCGTGTCCTTTCCCTCTCCTTTGGTCTCTTCATTAGACCCTTTTGCTGGCCTGCTTTTTTTACACCTCCAGTGTGATAGCCAATTAGCTTCCCTCGTCTATGATCTTGCTGTCTTCTATAATAGGAAATCTTAGAGCAGATACCTTTTTCCTGAGGTGAAACAAGCCCTGTGTTTTACCCTACTTTAGGACTACCCATGTTTATACATTGCCTCTCATGGGAAACTCAGATATTAATCCACCAACTGAGAAATTACAAAATAGAGTTCACTAGGGATCTGATCTCTTTTCTTTTTAGCCACAATGATATATGGGGGAGGAGGTTTTATGAAACTTGGGAATCTGCTAAGATATAGGGGTTCTGTCTTATCTAATGCAGCTGACCAGCTGTATAGCTGGAAACATTGACCAGATATATCTTTCAGCTACATCTTTTGGTAACTTGGAGCATGGGATTGAGTGGAGTAGCAGGTAGGAATCTCCCAGGTTTCTGACTTACATGATCATGATGGTGAAGGGCTTTCAAACATAGTAGGGAATACAGAGGGGTACAGACTTTGAGGGGGAAGACTGATCCATTTAACTATGGAATGGCTCAGGAGTAAAGAATCTGCCTGACAGTGCAGGAGCCACAGGAGATGTGGGTTCAATCCCTGAGTTGGAAAGGTCCCCTGGAGAAGGGCATCACAACCCACTCCAGTACTCTTGCCTGGAGAATCCCATGGACAAAGGAGCCTGGTGGGCTACAGTCCATGGGGTCACAAAGACTCAGACACAACCTAGTGACTGTGTGTAAGGGCTATCCTTAATGAACTTGGGAAAACTGTTTTCAGACCTGAAAGCAGAAAAGCTGTCTGCTGACTTGGGTCTCTGACTTTGCCATCACCTTTGTATTCTGGTAACTCATTTCCTACCCAAGCAGGTATAGAAGTGGAAATTTATCGGTGCCATGTAATTAGGGGCTCTACTCTATCTATTTCACTCCCTAGTGTTACTGCTCTTTTAGTTGGCACCTGGCAAAACAGTATACTTAATAGGAGGCTGTATAGAACACAGGCTGACCGGTGGGCTTTTAGCCTCTAGTCTTTAACTGTTGACTCCCCCATTCTCTTTGAATCCTTCTTCTGAAAGCCCTTCTAAATGTCAGCTTCTTACCAGGAGCCCCCTTAGAAATCTCTTATTTTCTCCGTCTTTGCTGGGCATCATCTTAGTAAAATTCCGTAGCTTCTCCAGAATGCTGAGAACCAAATGACTTTAAGGAAGAAACTGAAGATTGGAGCAAGCACAAATTTATTCTATTTTCTCTATCTGGGATCCTGGGATCACAGGACTGCAGCCATCTTACTAGTTGAGGAAAATAGCCCCAGGCCTCCAAATCTCAATTTTTATAATACTGAAAATCCTGTTTTTCTAAAATAATCATGATCTAGTTTTACCAATGATTCCTTTATGCAGCTATAAAATGTCACATTTTGTCCTTGTGTTTGGGCCTTGGATTTTTGCTCTTTTAATCATGTCTTTCACATATATTAAATGCAACTTGTCTAGAATTACTTCAAGCAACTTCTTCCTCAACTTACTTTTTTCTTTCAGTAACTAATATGACAATGTCCTCAGTTGCCCAAGACAGAAACCTGGGAGTCATACTTGAGTTCTCCATCTCCAGCCCTCACCACAGTCAATTCACTCTAGCTCTTAAATGTCTCAAAAAAAAAAAAAAAATCTCTACCTTACATCCTAATTGCCACCGGTCAGTCTTCATCTGTCAACTGGATCATTGTTGACAACCTCCTAACTGGTCTTACTATCTCCAATCTTCTCTTTTATTCTCCTGATCAGAAATATTTTTCAGAAATGCAAATTGATAATTTTATTCCTCTTCTTAAATAATCGTACCATTGTCCTTAGGAGAAAATCCAAACGTTTATAACATATGCCATATAAGGTCTCTCATAACCTACCTCATCTTTTTTTTTTTTTAATGGGAGTATAATTGCTTTACAATGTTGTATTAGTTTCTCCTGTAAAACAGTGTGAATCAGCTGTAAGTATACAAATATCCCCTCCCTCTTGAGCCTCCCTCTCACCTCCCCCATGCCACCCCTCTTGGTCATCACAGAGCACCAGCTGAGCTCTCCCCATACTGTGCGGCAGTTTTCCACTGGATATCTACTTTACACATGGTGGTGTGCATATGTCAGTGCTACTCTCTCAATTCATCCCTCCCTCTCCTACCTCATTTTTGTACCACTTTTTCTCTTCATTTTCTCTTTCAGTTCTTTGTGCTACCATATTCATCCTCACTTTCAAATTTCAGTACTTATAATGCTTTGATTTTGAACTTCTTCTATAATTTGACCCAGTAACTCCTTTTTATCCTTTTATAATGCACACATGTTAAATATTACTTCTTTAGTGAAAAACTTCCTGGATCCCCAAACTAGACTGTCTTTGCTGTGTACTGCTGTAACATCCTTTACTTTCATCTAATAGCACTTCAGTTCAGTTCAGTTGCTCAGTCGTGTCCAACTCTTTGCAACCCCATGAACCGCAGCACACCAGGCCTCCCTGTCCATCACCAGCTCCCGGAATTTACCCAAACTCATGTCCATCGAGTAGGTGATGCCATCCAGCCATCTCATCCTCTGTCGTCCCCTTCCCCTCCTGCCCCCAATCCTTCCCAGCATCAGGGTCTTTCCCAATGAGTCAACTCTTCGCATGAGGTGGCCAAAGTACTGGAGTTTCAGCTTTAGCATCAGTCCTTCCAAAGAACACCCAGGACTATTCTCCTTTAGAATGGACTGGTTGGATCTCCTTGCAGTCCAAGGGACTCTCAAGAGTCTTCTCCAACACCACAGTTCAAAAGCATCAATTCTTTGGTGCTCAGCTTTCATTATAGTCCAGCTCTCACATCCATACATGACTACCTTTGTTGGCAAAATAACGTCTATGCTTTTTAATATGTTGTCTAGGTTGGTCATAACTTTCCTTCCAAGGAGTAAGTGTCTTTTAATTTCATGGCTGCAATCACCATCTGCAGTGATTTTGGAGCCCAAAAAAATAAAGTCTGACACTGTTTCCACTGTTTCCCCATCTATTTGCCATGAAGTGATGGGACCAGATGCCATGATCTTCGTTTTCTGAATCTTGAGCTTTAAGCCAACTTTTTCACTCTCCTCTTTCACTTTCATCAAGAGGCTTTTTAGTTTCTCTTCTCTTTCTGTCATAAGGGTAGTGTCATCTGCATATCTGAGGTTATTGATACTTAGTACATTTTAATTGTTAAATATTTAGACTTTAAGTTCTGTGAGGAAACTAACCCTGCTATTTTGTTTGCTGTTGTGAGCTATTCAGAGGTGAAATGAACTTTCACGGGAGCGTATATTTCCCATCACCAGTGTGTTCATGTGTAGGTTGAAATTGGAACTAAAATAGAAAACCTTTGGAGACCTTTTCAGTTCTTTTCAGTTCTTTCAGTAAGGAGATTTTTTTTTACCAAGTTGTCAAGCATATAAATGTATAACTTTTAAAATAAAATCAATTTAAATGAATCTCACCTAACTGAACATTAATATTAAACACTGAATATGTAATGACTAATAGCATATAGAGAACCCAAGAGATATTTCTAATTTTGAGTACTGTAACTGGAGTTTTTAAAATTGTTATTTTCTTTTATTGCTTGTAGGTGAAATGAATCAGAAGTACAAGGAGCTAAAAAAGAGGGAGGAAAATATGGACAGTAAGTGATAATCTTAGAGATGTGAAAATATTATATTCTCAGATAGTTGTTCATTTATACTAAATCAGAGATCTCACTTTGGGGTGATACAGTGACTAATAGTAAGTGCAGAAGTGTGGACATTCAAAGCATTTGACTTGAAGTATTACTAAATATCTAGCATAGTTTAGGGATGGGTAGAGAATTATAGAAAGATTTTGTACATGTGTATACGTGTGTATGATTATATGTTAGGGATAGATTCTAAAGCTAATATTTACATTTATAGTCTGTATAAAGAATCTATGGACCACTCGTTGTTTTACATGCCTTGATACCTTTCACCTTTTTTACGCTTTTGATTATACCTATCTCATTATGTATTAGCCCTCACCTCTGATTTTGTTTCTTGGTTCTGTCACTAACTGAAACTTCTGTTGTGGCTTCTCATCCACTTTTTTTTTTTTAATCTGAATTTTAACTTTATAAATAGATCTTCACTTTAACTTATGTTGTACCTTCAAAAGTTTATAAAAATTGACTGTATTAATGATTACTGCTGCTGCTAAGTCACTTCAGTCATGCCTGACTCTGCGATCCTATGGACGGCAGCCCACCAGGCTCCCCCATCCCTGGGATTCTCCAAGCAAGAACACTGGAGTGGGTTGCCATTTCCTTCTCCAGTGCATGAAAGTGAAAAGTGAAAGTGAAGTCCATCAGTCGTGGCCGACTCTTAGCGACCCCATGGACTGTAGCCTACCAGGCTCTTCCGTCCATGGGATTTTCTAGTCTCTTTTAAATTATCATTTTTCTAGAATTTGACATTTTTGTAAGTCTGATGTCAGTTGTTACCTTCATAGAAGCATGTTATAAATCAGTAATGGCCAACTCTGGTTTAACAATATTCCAAGACTACTTTAAAAATCTCAACAAGTACCAAAAGCTACCTCAAAATTGATCTGTTGTTTCATGCAAATAGTAAAATTATTTTAAGTTAATTTTTGGAAGATCCATAGAAATATTTTAAGAATGTAAATAAGAGCAAATTATATACTAATTTTATATTAGAGGAGAAAAAGAATGATTTCTTAGAATATTTATTTGTAATCTTGAATAAATCACTGTTGCTTCTGCTGCTGCTGCTAAGTTGCTTTAGTCATGTCCGACTGTGTGCGACCCCATAGACAGCAGCCCACCAGGCTCCCCCATCCCTGGGATTCTCTAGGCAAGAATACTGGAGTGGGTTGCCATTTCCTTCTCCAATGCATGAAAGTGAAAAGTCAAAGTGAAGTCGCTGAGTCGTGTCCAACTGTTCGCGACTCCATGGACTGCAGCCTACCAGGCTCCTCCGTCCATGGGATTTTCCAGGCAAGAGTACTGGAGTGGGGTGCCGTTGCTTTCTCCAGAATAAACTAAACTTATTTAATTGAGACTATTTTGGCATTATAAGGAAAATGCTCAATTTTCTGGTAAAAAAGGTATAGTAGTATTTTCAGAAGTAAAATTAATGGCCAGTTACAGATGTTAATAATTGTAGCTGTATCAGTGAGATCCTAGTGTAAAACCATAGGAATTTTTCTCATCTCCATCTTATCAGCTGTTGCTTCTCAGCCTGCATTTATAAATATTTAGTGTACTTGTATTAAGATCATAGTAGTTAAACTTTGAAAGTTTGAAAGTATGTAGAAATGTTCTTACTGAGTAATTTAATTTTCCTTGGGTTAAAAAATTAAAGTGATGTTTAAAAATTTGCTTTGAACTTCTAAAAAGTACTTCTCAGACCTACAAATTAGAGCTTATATAGTGTTTAGCTATATCAACAGTAGCCTTTCATCATATGTTTCAATCGACAGCTTTTATTGAGACTTTTGAGGAAACTAAGAACCAGGAACTGGAAAGGAAGGCACAGATAGAAGCCAGCATTATTTCGCTTTTGGAGCACAGTAGTCGAGTAAGTGCCATGTGCCAGTCTTACTGTCCTCATTATTTTTACTGTGGTTACCTTATAAATACAACTAAAAAACCTCAAATGTTCACTATTGTGTAAGAGCGCAGGATACCTAATGAATATCTTGATTCCTCAAAAAATGTTTATTGAGCAGCTACTATTGTGTGGTACCATACTAGGAAAAATATATGATCTCTTTTCAATATTCTAAGTGTTTTAAAAATCCAGTTAGTTCCTATAATAGCATAGTTGAATCTTTCTACAGTGAAATAAAGCAAATATAAAAGAAACAATTCTGAATTTTAATTTAACCTCTCCTTACTGAGAAATCTGACTTTGAATATCATGTTTTCTTTTATAAAATATATATATGTAATGAATGGTGTATTTCAAAACATCCAATCCTTTAGCAGCATTTTTAAAGAGTTTTATTGGAAAGTTAAATCAATGGAATTTTTTTCCACTTTTATGTCTCTGCAAATACAGAATATAAATCGTATGAAACAGATATCCTCTATCACCAATCAAGAGCTGAAAATGATGCAGGATGATCTCAATTTTAAATCTACTGAAATGCAGAAATCACAGAGTACGGCTAGGAATCTGACTTCAGGTGAGAAAACACTGTAGATTTTAATGTCCTTTTTTTCTGTAATGAATTGGAACTTTAAAAATCTGTTATTCTCTTTGATTTTTTTTAAAGACTGAGGATATAATTTATGATTGCCTATTGCTGCAGTCATTCATAGGCTCAGAATTTTGTGTGACTTTCAGATCTGCTTTATAGTAATTCATTCACATATTCTCATTCATTTAACATTTATTGAATATTTGCTCTGTGCCTTTGCTATAATTTGGGTATACAGAGATTTTTAGAACTTGAAATGGCTCAGCTGGAATTCCTTCACCTCTACTAGCTTTGTTTGACTTCACACTCCAGGATATCTGGCTCTAGGTGAGTGATAAGACCATCATGCTTATCTAGGTGAGCAAATTTGGAAAACTCAGCAGTGGCCTCAGTACTGGAAAAGGTTACTTTTCATTCCAATCCCAAAGAAGGGCAATGCCCAAAAATGTTCAAACTACTGCACAATTGCATTAATTCCCATGCCAGCAAGGTAATGCTTAAAATCCTTCAAGCTAGATTTCAATAGTATGTGAACTGAGAACTTCCAGATGTTCAAGCTGGATTTAGAAAAGGCAGAGGAACCAGAGATCAAATTGCCAACATCTGTTGGCTCAAATGCAGGAGACCCCAGTTCGACTCCTGACTCGGGAAGATCCCTGAAGAAGGGATAGGCTACCCACTCCATATGCATGGACTTTTCTGGTCGCTCAGATGGTAAAGCATCCACCTGCAATGTAGGAGACCTGAGTTCAATCCCTGGGTTGGGAAGATCCCCTAGAGGAGGGCATGGCAATCCATTCCAGTATTCTTGCCTGGAGAAGCCCCATGGACAGAGGAGCCTGGTGAGCTATGGTCCATGGAGTAACAAAGAGTCAGCCACAACTGAATAACTAAGCACAGGACACACAGAAAAACCAGGAGAATTCCAGAAAAGCATCTACTTCAGCTTTATTGACTATGCTAAACCCTTGGACTGTGTGGATCACAGCAAACTATGAAATATTCTTAAAGAAATGGGAATACCAGACTACCTTACCTGCCTCCTGAGAAACCTGTATGTAGGTCAAGAAGCAATAGTTAGAACTGGACATGGAGCAGCAGACTGGTTCTAAATTGGGAAAGAAGTACGTCAAGGCTGTATATTGTCACACTGCTTATTTAACAATTATGCAGAGTATATCATGTGAAATGCCAGGCTGGATGAAGTGCATGCTGGAATCAAGATTCTGGGAGAAATACCAATAATCTCAGATATGCAGATGACACCACTCTAATGACAGAAAACGAAGGGGAACTAAAGAACCTCTTGTTGAAGGTAAAAGAAGAGAGGGAAAAAAGCTGGCTTAACATTCAACATTCAAAAAATGAAGATCATGGCATCTGGTCCCATCACTTCATGTCAAATAAATGGGGAAACAATGGAAACAGTGATAGACTTTATTTTCTTGGGTTCTAAAATCACTGTGGATGGCAACTGCAATCATGAGATTAAAAGACACTTGCTTATTGGAAGAAAAGCTGTTGACTAACCCAGACAGAGTGTTAAAAAGCAGAGACTACTTTGGCAACGAAGGTCCATCTAGTCAAAGCTATGGCTTTTGCAGTAGTCATGTATGGATGTGAGAGCTGGACAGTAAAAAAGGAAGAGTGCCAAAGAATCAGTGCCTTTGAACTGTAGCGCTGGAGAAAACTCTTATGAGTCCCTTGGGCAACAAGGAGATCAAATCAGTTAATCCTGAAGGAAATCAACCCTCAGTATTCACTAGAAGGACTGATGTTGAAGCTGAAGCTCCAATTCTTTGGCCACCTGATGCGAAGGGCCAACTTATTGGCAAATATCCTGATGCTGGGGTCAAAAGCAGGAGGAGAAGGGGATGACAGAGGATGAGATGGTTGGATAGTATCACCAACTCAATGGACATGAGTTTGAGCAAATTCTGGGAAGTAGTGAAGGACAGGAAGGTCTGGAATGCTGCAGTCCATGGGGTTGCAAAGAGTCAGACCCAACTGAGCAACTGAACAGCAACAACAGATTTTTTTTTTAAATCCAGTCTATTTCTTCAAGAAACTTTTCAATCTAGTAGAATGACAAATAATTGAAATATAATGAAACAGTACTATGATATAAGCATAAAGAGCAATGGAGGTACACAGGGCTCATATCCCCCTGGTCTTGGGTAATTAGGAGAGGTCCTGCAGGTGGCCATATTTTAATTACAATTAGTCATTATGACTAACATGAGATTAGGGCAGCACTGTCTGAAAGAAATGTAATGCTAGCCACATATATAAATTTCCTAGTAGCCACATTAGAAAAGTAAAAAAGGTGATTGTTAATAATATATTTTGTTTACCCCAGTGTAAAAAGCACATAAAATTTACCATCCAGTAAGTGTACAGTATAGTAAATTATCTGTACATTGTTATGTGACAGATATCTAGAACGTATTCATCTTGCAAAAGTGGTATTTATACCCATTGAACAGCAGCTCCCCACTTTCTCCTCCTCCTAAGCCCTAGCTATCCATAGTCTACTTTCTGTTTGATGATGTTAAACACCTCTTACAAGTGGTATCGTGCATATTTGACTTTGTGTTACTGGTTTAGTTCATTTATCATAATGTTTCTCAAAGTTCATCTGTGTTGTGACATGTGACAGGATTTCCTTTTTTTGAAGGCTGGAAAATATTCTGTACTGTGGTAACTACCACATTTTCATTATTCATTCATTTGTTGACATTTAGGTTGTTTCTACCCCAAGGCTATTGTGAATCATACTTCAATGAACATGAGTGTACAAATATCTCTTCACAATCGTCTTTCAGCTGTTTTGGATGTATACAACTATGAATATTTTTACACCTTTATTTTCTGTTTTTCATAAGCTGAAGTATTTTATGTTTAATTATTTCATCTAAGAAACTTCCATTTTGTGTTTTAAACCATAGTTTAAAATTTTTCATTATCTAAGGTCAGTATTAATTCAACAAGGTTTTGCCTCCTTTAAGCTATCTTTATATAAGAAATATACATTTTTAAAGAGTAAATATCAGAACTAGCAAATGAATTCAATAATCATAACTTAGTATTCCTTTCATATTTTTATATTTTGTGTTTACATTTCTTTTAAAAGCCTAGTTAATAAAAAAAAATGAGAACTAGTTTCAATGGAGATACAAATCCAGTTTATTACTCTGATAAGGGTTTTACTGAAAATTTCCCTTTTAAAGCTTGAATTATCTCACCCCTACAATTAATTTCATTTTCTGTGCTCAGTTACTTTTTTAAAAAAACTTTTTATTTTGTATTGGGGTATAGCCAGTTGTGATAGTTTCAGGTGAACAGGTGAACAGAGAAGGAACTCAGCCATACAGATACGTGTATCCATTCTCCCCCAAACTCCCCTCCCATCCAGGCTACCACATAACACTGAGCAGAGTTCCATGTGCTATACAGTAGGTCCTTGTTGGTTATCCATTCTAAATATTAATACAGCAGTATTGTACTCAGATGTTTTCAAGTGTTAATTTAAGCCATGCATATACATTGTCTTTTTAATTGTTCCTTAACATCATCCCCAGTAAGAAACTTCTATCTGGAGATCACCATAAGAGGTTTAGAATATTATGATTCAGCTTTCAGAGATAATGAATTTTAAATCCCCTTTTTGTGAACTGCCTTCCTTTGGCCCTTGAAGTTCTAATTGGAACTCACCTAATTTTCTTGGTGTACTCTATGTTTCTTAATGGGGCAAATTGCTCCCAAGGGGGAAAATTACTTCTTGGGAGGAAGGTAAAATTTTAGACACTAATTATAATGGTTTGTCGCCCTCCAAAGGGTCATTGTACATAAACAGATATACATCTGTTATATAAAAACTTCATGGGAGGTGACTAGGGAAACAGTAGTCTACAAACGGTTCCTTTGGGGGACAACAATGCAAAAAAAAAGATTAAGAAGCACTGATAAACTGCATGAGTGAAGAGGCAAGGAACCTGTCAGCAATAGTTTTTATTTATATTTTTGGAAAGGAAACACCAGAGAATAAACAAATCCTCTGATGGCAGAATATTTCAGGAACATTTCCCCAGGTCAAAGTGGCTCCTTCTGAGATTTTGCTACTATGTACACACTGCTTGGTAAACTTTTCAACTTCATAGCATATCAGAAGGAACTAGTCTGCATCCTCTTCCTGTCTCTTCTCTTGGAGAAGGTTTTAGCTTTTCATGGGGACCTGCTGTTAAAGGAAGATAAACTTTATACCAACCAACCATTTTCTCCCTTTCTTTAGGAAAAGCAGTATATGTAGTTTTTAAGTGTATCTCCCTAATATATCTTTAAATTAAACTTGTAGTTAGATTTATATAGCTTTTTACTGAACAGTGAAAATATACAAACTGAGTACATTTCCTATTTGGAACATTGAAATACCATAAGCCTCAGTGACTTTGATTCAGTGCTTTGATTCTCATCTTAACTATTTCCAACCCTAGTAGAAATATTAATCCAACAAAACGAAAGCCCTCTCAACAACACTTAAGTCCATGTGTATCTTATAAAATAAAAAATGTCAATATTGTTGAGCCTTTAGATTCTTTAAAGGGACAGAGGAAATGTTCACATTTAATTATACCAACTTAGGACAAATTTGGTTGGTAATAACCTTGTTAAATCAGTGTCTTCTGAAGCTTTTTTTTTTTTTTTTTTACTGTTTGGTATTTAATATCCTGTGTGATTTTGGCATAAGAATAAGCTATGAGTCATTCAATTCTTGAACATATTTTTATTATGTCACCTTCCAGGTATATTTTAATCTTTCTGATTTTTTAGGTAGTAGAGAAAGGTTTAATAGCAGCTTTATATTTAATTTTTCTATTAGGCAATCTGTATAGATAATAAAAATTAATTCCAAGTAAATTTTGATAAATCTTACATGAAAAAACCAAGTTACTTACCCATTGCCTGCCCTGTATAAGAGAGACATCCTGGTAAGAAGTGCCAGAAATCTGTATATAAATGCCAACCAGATACTTCTCTGACTACTGAAATGTATGTGCATAGAGTAGACTTTATGGGACCTAAGGAAAAAGCAGAATTTGAAAGAACTGAATGCAGAGATTTCAGATGCTATGTACTCCAAAGGAGAAAAGTTTAGAGTTTTATTAATTTCAGCAAAGTTAATTGTTCATTTATAATATAAATCAACACTCTTCAAAAGAATAGAATATGGAGTCTCTAACATCATTTAAAATGTCCATTATACCATAAAAAATTTAATAATGTAAAAAAAGAAGAAAATGTAAGTCAAGAGAAAAAGCAGTCACTATATACTGAACCTGAGATAATCCAGATATTGAAATGAAAAGGACTTTAAAAGTTATAAGCATATTTAAGGGCTTGAGGAAAATGAAATCATACTAAATGAACAGGTGGAGAATCCCACAAAGAAATGAAAATAACAAAAAAAGAACCAACTGAAAATTCTAGAGATGAAAATACAACTAAAATGAAAAAAATCACTGACCTAACGGAAGATAGAAGACAATTGGAAAAAAAAAATCAGTGAACTTAAAAGATAAATAAATAGAAATTAACCTGAAGAAGGAGAAAAAAAGAGAAGAGCCTACATGATCTGTGGGACAATTTCAAGCAGTCTAATTTACATGTAATTGGAGTCCCAAAAAGAAAAGAGAGACAGAGAATGGGAGAGAAAAGATAGTTGGAAAATGGCTGAAATTTTTCTGAATTTGATGAAAAAAATTGTACAGACCTAGGTCAAGAAGCAACAGTTAGAACTGGACATGGAACAACAGACTGGTTCCAAATAGGAAAAGGAGTATGTCAAGGCTGTATATTGTCACCCTGCTTATTTATCTTACATGCAGAGTACATCATGCGAAATGCCTGGCTGGATGAAGCACAAGCTGGAATCAAGATTGCCGGGAGAAATATCAATAACCTCAGATATGCAGAAGACACCACCTTTATGGCAGAAAGTGAAGAAGAACTAAAGAGCCTCTTGATGAAAGTGAAAGAGGAGAGTGAAAAGTTAGCTTAAAACTCAACATTCAGAAAACGAAGATCATAGCATCTGGTCCCATCACTTCAGGGCAAATAGATGGGGAAACAGTGGAAACAGTGTTAGACTTTATTTTGGGGGGCTCCAAAATCACTGCAGATGGTGACTGCAGCCATGAAATTAAAAGATGCTTACTCCTTGGAAGGAAAGTTATGACCAACCTAGACAACATATTCAAAAGCAGAGACATTACTTTGTCAACAAAGGTCCATCTAGTCAAAGTATGGTTTTTCCAGTAGTCATGTATGGATGTGAGAATTGGACTGTGAAGAAAGCTGAGCACCAAAGAATTGATGCTTTTGAGCTGTGGTATTGGAGAAGACTCTTGAGAATCCCTTGGACTGCAAGGAGATCCAGCCAGTCCATCCTAAAGAACAGTCCTGGGTGTTCATTGGAAGGACTGATGTTGAAGCTGAAAATCCAATACTTTGGCCACCTGATGCAAAGAGCTGACTCATTTGAAAAGACCCTGATGCAGGGAAAGATTGACGGCAGGAGGAGAAGGGGATGACAGAGGATGAGATGGCTGGATGGCATCACTGACTCAATGGACATGAGTTTGGGTAAACTCTGGGAGTTGGTGATGGACAGGGAGGCCTGGCGTGCTGCAGTTCATGGGGTTGCAAAGAGTTGGACACGACTGACCAACTGAACTGAATTGAAGAAGCCCGTCAAACCCCCAAAAAGTTTAATATAAAAACTGCTCACCTAAGCACATCATCGTGACTGCTGAAATGCAACAATAAAGAGTAAACAATAAAAGGAGCCAGAGAAAAATAATATGTATATACAGGGAATGATACATCCCAGTCATTCTGAATTTTGTATTTTACTCTGAAATATGTTACTTTTAATATAAAAATCTTCTGTCCCTAAATATAATTATTTTTAGCAGGATGTTGTGTTTGGCTTTTGATATTCTGAAATACCAATCCCAAGGAAGGGCAGTGCCAAAGAATGTTCAAACTACTGCACAATTGCATTCTTTTCACATGCTAGCAAAGTAATGCTCAAAATCCTACAAGCTAGGCTTCAACAGTGCATGAATCGAGAATTACCAGATATACAAGCTGGATTTAGAAAAGGCAGGGGAGCCAGAGATCAAATTGCTAATATCTGTAGAATCATAGAAAAAGCAAGAGAATTCTAGAAAAACATCTACTTCTGCTACATTCTGTATGCTAAAGCCTTTGACTGTGTGGATGACAACAAACTGGAAAATTCTTCATGAGATGGGAATACCAGACCACCTTGCCTACTTCGTGAGAAACTCTATGCAGGTCAAGAGGCAATATTTAGAACCAGCCATGGAACAACTGACTGATTCCAAATTGGAAAAGGAGTATGTCAAGACTGTATATTGTCATCCTGCTTATTTAACTTCTGTGCAGCGTACATCATGTGAAATGCCAAGCTGCATGAAGGACAGACTGGAATCAAGACTGCCGGGAGAAATATCAGTAACATCGAATATACAGATGACACCACCCTTATGGCAGAAAGTGAAGAGGAACTAAAGAGCTTCTTGATGAAGGTGAAAGAGGAGAGGGGAAAAGCTGGCTTAAAACTCAACATTCAAAAAACAGAGATCATGGCATTCAGTCTCATCACTTCATGTCAGATAGATGGGGAAACAGTGGAAACAGTGACAGAGTATTTTCCTGGGCTCCAAAATCACTGCAGATGGTGACTCCAGCCATGAAGTTAAACTTGCTCCTTGGAAGAAAAGCTATGACAAACCTATACTATAGTGTATTAAAAAGCAGAGACATTACTGACAAAGGTCCATCTAGTCAAAGCTACGGTTTTTCCAGTAGTCATGTATGGAAGTAAGAGTTGGATCATAAAGAAGGCTGAGTGCCAAAGAACTGATGCTTTTGAGCTGTGGTGTTGGAGAAGACTCTTGAGAGTCACTTGAACAGCAAGGAGATGAAACCAGTCAGTCCTAAAGGAAATCAGTCCTGAATATTCATTGGAAGGACTGATACTGAAGCTGAAGCTCCAGTTCTTTGGCCACTTGATGTGAAGAGCCAACTCAATGGAAAAGACCCTGATGCTGGGAAAGATTGAAGGCAGGAGAAGGGGACAACAGAGGACGAGATGGTTGGATAGCATCACCGACTCAATGGACATGAGTCGACTCAATGGACTCTGGGAGTTGGTGATGGACAGGGAAGTCTGGCATACTACAGTCCATGGGGCTGCAAAGAGTTGGACATGACTGAGCGACTGAACAACAACAGCTCTGAAATACCACTATATTTTTGGGTGGGAGGTATTCATATCCCTACTTTAAAATAGAGGAAAGATGAACATAAAATATTCTATGAAACTGTATTACTGTATGCCTCTACAAATTAGTAACTACAGTATGTATCAGATTATTCCCATGCCAGTCTCTGGCAATACAGGAGAGAGGAAACTGGCAAATTCAAACCAGGTTTGAATTCAGATTTCTTCATCTTGATATACAGGACATATATTTCAATTCCATTTTAGTATTTGGTTTTGAGTTACCTGGAATAAAATTTCCAGAACAATGGATGATGCCTGGGGAAAGAAGCCTGAAATAGTGTTGCAGGAAGGAGGACTCCTTCCAGGGCCCGAAACTGGGCTCTTGTCTAACACTCAGAAATGAATTATCCGAGGAGACACATGTGCTGACAAAGCAAGAGATTTTATTGGGAAAGGGCACCCGGGTGGAGAGCAGTTGGGTAAGGGAACCCAGGAGAACTGCTCTGCCATGTGGCTCACAGTGTCAGGTTTTATGGTGATGGGATTAGTTTCTGGGTGGTCTTTGGCCAATCATTCTAATTCAGAGTCTTTCCTGGTGGCGCACACATCGCTCAGCCAAGATGGATGCTAGCGAGAGGGATTCTGGGAAGTGGACGGACGTGAGGTGTCTCCTTTAGACCTTTCCTGAACTCTTCCAGTTGGTGGTGGCTTATTAGTTCCATATTCCTTATCAGGATCTCCTGTCATAAAACAACTCATGCAAATAGTTACTATGGTGCCTGGCCAGGGTGGGCGGTTTCAATCAGTGTGCTTCCCCTAACAACTCCCTCCTGAGAGACTTCATACTCAAGATACTTCTTGCGAATTGGGGCAGAGGTCTCTTTCTTCTATAACTTCTTCCTGCTGTGCATGGGCGTAGCCCTGCCTAGCAGAGCAGAAGTCTCTCTCTACCTGATCTAAGTTGGGGTGTTCCACATCTGAAACCAGCTTCCACCCTTGTAGTAACAGCGATTTAGTTTGAAACTGCTGGAGTCTGCTGGAAATAAACTTTGTAAGGAGTTGGAGTATACAGGGGCCAAATAGGAGGCCTAATAAGATAGTTACCACTGGACCCATGAATGGTAGGAGCCAAGAAGGGAAAGAAAGAGAACGCCATACACTTGTTGAACGCAATTCCCAGATCTTTGTGGCCTGTTCCAAAAGCCCCTTGATATCTTCTTGGACCTGCCCAGACTGGTTGTAATAAAAACAGCATTCTTTAGATAGAGACAAGTGCCCCCCGTCCTGCAGTCAGTAAATCTAGGGCCCGACGATTTTGTAAGACCATTGTGGCTAGGGAGTCTAACTGGGATTGTAGGCATTGGAGGGTCCTCGCCGTTTTTTCTGTGGTTACAGCAGTGTTGGTAGAAAGCTGCTGAAATTTATGTAAAGAAGTTCCCCCCATGGCAGCTCCTGTCAAACCAGCAGTCAGTCCTAATGCCAGGAAAAGAGGGGTAAGTATTACCGCACGACATATCCTCTGATTGGTATATACTGGTAAAGGCAAGGAGGTATTACTCCAGGCCAGATCTATGTGGGGTGTAACATACCCTAAGGAGCAAGTTCCTGACCAAAAAGGTGGTAGGGATAAATAAGCTTTATCCCCACATATGAAATAGACACCATGACTGGGTTTAAGCTGGGCAGCAAAATGGGTTTGCCAAAGAGGAACAGGATTTCCATCTGCCTTACAACTGGAACATGTTATAATGGAACAGGGGCAGTCTCTTAGTAGCTGGGAGGAGACTGTCACTCCACTTGCTGCAAAACCGGCAGCAGTGAGGGCATTTAGGAAGGGATTCAAGTGTTGTGAGGCATCCTGGGTTCTGTCCTCAAGGTAGAGAGCATTTCCTTTAGGCTCCCACCATAGGGTTAGGTTTTCAGGGGTGGGTACCCCTACAAGGGAGTAACCAGGGTCAGGGTTGCCTGCCCGATTTAGAAACCAGGATGACCAGGTGTGGTTCTTTGGTCGTCCAGAATAGAACATGGATTTTCGAGACTGGTTAATAGCATTCGAGGAGAGCCTCATGTTTGGGGATAGGTATAGTGTGTCAGTTCTGCCAGAACCTCTAGTTCCCAGACTTTGGGCTAAATCATAATACCCTAGTGAAATTTCTAGGTCCCGGTTTTTCCCATCAGTTTCAACAGTGAAAGTCACCGCACATTGTGAGTTGCCTAGATTTCCCACTGACACCCCTGTCAGGGAGTCGCTTTTTAGACAGATAGGGAAGGTCACTTGGGGAATGTTAGTCAAGAGAGAAAATAAGGGCTCAGGTGGGATTGCAGATGTTATTGAGGGGGTAAATATAGACAGTTGTTGCTGATACCAATGCATGAATTTTTTTCCCCTTTTTCCCAAAAGGCCATACCATGACCAGATGGGGTGCGCTGGGTAACAGCATGTAGCTCAGCTGGAAGAGTGGGCCACTGATACCCTGGGACAGGTTGGACATATCCCCAACTTCTGCCATTAATGCAGATCCAGCAGGGGCTGGTTAGGTTGAGTCGAGAAGCAGTGTGGTTTGCAAGTGTATATGCCTCGTTTAGGGAGAGATTAATAGCCATACAGGGAGATATGATTAGAAAGAGGAAGAACATCATATGATGCATTTTTACTTATCTGAAGGAGAGTTGATGTGGTTCCACCTGAACAAGAGTCTGAGATCTTCAACAGGTTCACAGGAATAGTTGTCCTCTGGTTTTGGAGTCTCAGTCCCCGTCCCCCACTCCTGTAGGCCATAGGGTTTTATTCTAGAATTGTGGACCCAGGCAGATAGACCCTTCACTTTTACAGCAGTTGAGGTTACTAGGACAACCTGATATGGTCCTGTCCATTTCTTGGACAACTGGCTTGGACTCCCTTTTTCTTGCCAGGTCTTTACTAATACGTGGTCCCCCGGCTCTACCTGGGGATTTTTCAAGTTTTCCTGTGGTCTAGGGAGGATCTGTTCTCCATATCATTGGAGTTCTTGTTGAAAACTTCCCAAATCAATTATATGTTTTAAGAGAGTATTGGTGTCCTCATCAAAAAACAAATCAGAAGTTAGGAATAGACATCCATACATCGTTTCATAAGGGCTTAATAATAGTGGCCGTTTGGGGGCTGTCCATACCCTCATGAGGGCTGTAGGTAGCATATGGATCCACTTATTATGTTTCTTGACATAGCTTGGCCAGAGCCCTTTTAAGAGTCTAGTTGGCTTTCTCTACCTTTCCCGAAGCCTGAGACCTCCAAGATGAGTGGAGGCGGTATTTTATGCCTAAGCATGCAGCCAGATTCTGGGATATCGTGACTGTAAATGAGGGCCCATTGTCACTCTGAAGTGATCGAGGCAACCCAAACCTAGGTACTGTCTCCTTCAGCAGAGCTTTACAGACTTCTGTGGCTCGCTGTTAGTAGGGAGCACTTCAATCCATCCTGTGAACGTGTCAATAAAGACTAGCAAATAAGAAAACCCTTGGGTCTTTGGCATAGCTGTAAAATCCATCTGCCAGTCCTCTCCTGGGTATGATCCCTGATGTTGGACAAGTTTAAGACCTGTGTAACAACCTTAGCCAACTGGGGATGGTAGAGAATAGGCTTGAGCAAGATTTCCAGATTCTCTTCCAAAATGGGTACTTTTTTGTAAGGAGTTAATAATTTTCCAAACCTGAGAGTCACGGAGTATTACTTGGGCCTGAACAGTCTGAAACCACCCATGTGACCGAATCCCCCAGCCCCGCTCAGCATATCAGGAATGTTCCTCTGGGGTATAATCTGGAGTCAGAGTTTTCTTGGGGAAAAGGGGGCAGATAGCAGTGACAGGGGTAGCTTCCCTAGCAGCTCATTTTGCCTCCTGATCAGCTTTTCTATTTCCCTGGGCCTCCTCTTCTTGCCCCTTCTGGTGACCTTTACAGTGGATGACAGCTAATTTTGCAGGAAGTTTGCCTCCAGGAGCCTGAGAATGAGCTCTTTGTGTTTAATAGGAGAGCTTCGAGCACTGAGCATCCTTCTTTCCTTCCAAATTGCTGCATGGGCGTGCACATTAATCCTCTTTCCTTCCCCTAATTCCAAAGCTCTTGTCAGGGCAAAAAGTCCAGCTTTCTGGGCTGAGGTGTCTGAAGGAAGAGACCCACTTTCCTTAGTTTCTTCTGGGCTCACTACAGCATTTCCTGCTTTTCCCTCTCCCTTTTCTACAAAACAACTGCCATCTGTGTACCATTTTTCCTCTGGGTCAGATAAAGGTGTCTCTGATAGGTCCAGGCGAGAAGAGTATAACTTGTCTATGATTTGCATGCATTGGTGATCCAAAGGGTAAGTAGGGGGATCTGGCAGTAAGGTGGCTGGGTTTAAAGTCTGACAGACCCTCAACTTTATTTCTGGAGTGTCAAGGAGGAGAGCTTGGTATTGGGTGATCCTTCCTCCTGTCATCTACCTATTCCCTTTAGTTTCCAAGACTGCTTGCACCTGGTGAGGCGTATACACTGTGGTGGGCTGACCCAGGGTCAGCTTAGATGCCTCCTTAACCATAAGAGCGGTGGCCGCTACTGCCCGGAGGCAAGTGGGCCATCTTCTGGCCATCTCATCTAGTTGTTTTGAGAGATAAGCCACGGGTTGTAATACAGGCCCCATCATTTGTCCTAATATCCCAAGAGCAGTTCCTATCCTTTCAGAAACATAAAGCTTGAAAGGCTTTTCCAGGTTTGGGAGGCCTAAAGCTGGGGCTGTAGTGATAGACTCTTTTAGGGCATTAAAGGCCACCTTGCAGGTCTCATCCCAGTCGAGTGGCTCTTCCTCTTTCCCTCTTAACTTTTCATACAGGGGTCAGGCCAGATTGCCATAATTAGAAATCCAGATCCTGCAAAACCCAGTCATTCCTAAAAATCCCCTAAGCTGTTTTTTTGTTTGGGAGTATGGGGTATTTAAGATAAGGGATTTCTTCTGGGGGTCAAGCATTCTTTTTCCTTCCATAGTTATAAGTCCAAGGTATTTTACTTGGGTTAAGCTAATCTGAGCTTTCTTGGGGGAGACTTGATAGCCCTTTTCATACAGGAAATTTAGAGTTTTAATAGTGTCCCTTTGAGAGCTGGTAAAATCTGGACTAGCTATGAGTAAGTCATCCACATATTGTATTAGATTGCTGTTTATTAAAGTTAATTCCCTTAGTTCTCTCCCCAAGGAAGTCCCGAAAATATGAGGGCTGTCCCTAAACCCTTGTGGTAGTCAAGTCCAGCAGATTTGTATGACCTCCCTTGTTTCCAAGTCCCGCCACTCAAAAGCAAAGAGTTTTTGGGATTCAGGATGGAGAGGAATGCAAAAGAAGGCATCTTTAAGATCAAAGACTGAGACGTACTTAGCATTTCCTGGGACTTGGGATAGGAGGGTATACGGATTTGGGACTATGGGGTGGATGGGAACCACAGCTTCATTAACAGCTCTTAGATCCTGGACAAATCGATAAGATCCATCTGGTTTTTTAACAGGCAAGATTGGAGTATTGCAGGGAGACTCACAGGTGATTAGAATTCCAGTATCTCGGTATTTGTTAACTAATGGTGTAAGACCTTCTAAGAGCTTCTGGTTTTAAGGGATATTGTCTTTTCCAGGGGTAGGGAGCATTTGGCTTCAGAAGAATCTTGACTGGTGGAACATTTATGGCTAGACCAGGGCTGGAGATATCCCACACCTGGGGATTGACCTCATCTAAGAAAGGGACAGACTCCTCCTTTTCTACATCTGACTGTAAATATTCAGACACTAGGCAAAGGAAATTATCAACTTCTAGCTTTCCCCAAGTCACTCTGGTCTGGAGGTGGCAAAAATGGTCTCTCGCCAGTAGGGGAGCAGGGCAACCAGGGATGTATAAGAAGGGGTGGGTTCCTTGCCATTTGCCCACCTTACAATGGAGGGGCTTAGTAAAATTTCGGCTTTGGGGTTTTCCATCTACCCCATCACTGTTTTAGTCTGGGAGTTTAAAGGTCCTAATCAGAAAGGAAGAACAGAGAAGGCAGCCCCTGTGTTTAAAAGAAAGTTCACATCCTTACCTTCTATTTTTAGAGTCACCCAAGGGTCGAGAGGAGTAATCTGGACCTCACCATTCGTGGGGGTTTCTCGAGCCGCTGGGCACTGTCAGTCCCGGTCGCCCAGGACTAATACAGAGGGAGCAGGTTTAAGGGTCTCCATACGCCTTCCCTTAGGGCAATATGGGCACTCCCTTTTCCAGTGCCCATCCTCTGTGCAGTAGGCACACTGGGTGTGTCTCAGCCGTGGTGGATTATTAAGATCCTTTTTCCTTCCTTGCTCTCCCCTGGACTCTTGTGTAGTGGCAGGATGAATCAAAGCCAGGATTTTAGCCTGTTGTTGGGCCAAGGCCTGGGTCTGCCTATTCTCCTATCTTTTCGGGCTTCCTTTTGCTCCCTCCTCCTGGTCCCTGTTCAAAAACACCCTATTTGCCTCCTCCACCAAATCAGAAATTGGGGTCTCTGGTGCTTTTCCTAGTTTTTGTTATTTTTTCCTTATGTCTGGGGCTGCCTGGGTTATGAAGGAATGGGCCAACAGGACTCCTCCTTCCATACTTTTTAGATCTGTCTTGTTTAAGTTTTTAAAGGCTTCTGTGAGTCTGCCCCAAAAGCTGGATTTTCATTTTCTTCCTGTGTAACCTCTTTTATCTTACTATAATTAACTTTTCGGACACCCTGGGTCATTCCCTGTAGTAGGCAAGTAATGAGGTGTCTTAAGGATTCCTTTCCTGCCCTTAGGGTCCCAGTCTGGGTCTGTAGAGGGGATTGCCTCTTCAGCAGGGGCCAGACTGACATCTACCCGCTGTCTCTCATCAGCCACTTTTCTAGCCTGATCTAGGATTTGAGCTTTTTCCTCATCATTACAACACTGGGTGAGGATGACCATTATATCCCTCCAGGTGAGGGGGAAGTTAAGGCTAAGACACTCAAATTCATCCTTAAATTTTGGGGGGTTCTCGGAATATGAGCCCAGTTGTTCCTTGCATTGGGTAATGTCTTGCATAGAGAACAGAACATGAACGTGCATAGTTCCCCCCTCCCCGTCTGGTACCTCTCTTAGAGGATGACCTTTCCTTTTCCGGAGGACAAAGCTTACTTGCTGATCGTAACCCCATGGGGGAGGGGACATATGGAGGAGGAGCCGAATCAATGGTGAGTGACTTCCCTTCAGATCCCACGACTTCCAGGCCCAGCCTCATGACTTCCGGGTCTGAGCTCATGACTCCTGGGCCTAGCCTCCTGACTTCCAGGTCCGAGCTCGTGACTCCTGGGCCTAGTCTCCTGACTTCCGGTCCAAGCTCGTGGCTCCCAGGCCTAGCCTCCTGGCTTCCGGGTCCGAGCTCGTGACTCCCAGGTGTGTCTTACCCTTCTTTCCCCCGTGACTTCTCTGCTGAAGAGGAGGTGGTCAAGAGAAGGTCAAGGGGCTCTTCTGTTTCAGACCTTGCTGAAAGGATTTTGGAAGAGCATTTATCAAAGTCCTCAAGCTTATATTTTCCCTTTTTCCTGGAGTCCTGGTAGAGGGCCATAAAGGCCTGGACATAGGGAACCTCCTTGTATTTACCCTCGCATTTGCAGTATAGACTGAGCTGTGAAATGGTGGTATCCAAGTGATCCCGACTGGGGCCATTTTTTCCCCTCCTTCCAGGCAGTAAGTAGGCCAGTATTGAGTGCAGTATTTGATAAGTTTTTTCTTTTTTAGCCCTTCTAGTTGGTATCCCTCCTAGTGGGCCAAAAGACAACCCAGCGGGGTGTCTAAAGGAAAGCTAGGCTTATTACCCATTTTAGTGACAGTATAGTTTATATCTCATTCCCAGGGGACGAGTATTGGGGTGGATGCCCCTATATCTGACTTTAGAGAGATTGTAAGCTCTCTTCTGGTCCCAAATTGCCTGATTGTATATGCGCCAAAGGAAATGTTCAGTAGTAAGCACAGTCAGTGGTGCTGTAGGACTGGTCCTGAAAGGTGAATTGACCCCTAAGGATGTGTCTCAGTTCAGTTCAGTCGCTCAGTCCTGTCCGACTCTTTGCAACCCCATGAATCGCAGCACGCCAGGCCTCCCTGTCCATCACCATCTCCCGGAGTTCAATCAGACTCATGTCCATCAAGTCCGTGATGCCATCCAGCCATCCCATCCTCGGTCGGTCCCCTTCTTCTTCTGCCCCCAATCCCTCCCAGCATCAGAGTCTTTTCCAATGAGTCAACTCTTTGCATGAGGTGGCCAAAGTACTGGAGTTTCAGCTTCAGCATCATTCCCTCCAAAGAAATCCCAGGGTTGATCTCCTTCAGAATGGACTGGTTGGATCTCCTTGCAGTCTAGGGTGTTTTCACCCAAGACCAAGTGTGACTATACTGAACCCCGTCAGTCACTTCCACGTGGAAGCACTCAGCCAAATGCTCAATTAAATGGCTGAATTTATAGAAACAGGGCACCCAATGGAGGGCTTCTAATGCCCGATTGTCTCCCCAAGAACAGAAAGCACAATTGATGGGGAGCAGAGAGCGTAGCCTCTCAGAAAATCTCTTGCAAAGACCCAGAACTTCAGGTCCAAGTATCAACAGACAGAGTGAATGGAAATAACTTGGGTCTTCATAGAGAGAAAAAGAGGCAAGGTTGAGAGAGAAGGAGTGGGAAAAGACAAAAGGTATAACAGTGCGGGGAGAGAAAGAGGAAAAAGAAAAAAAAAGGGGGTGGCCTTACAGACGTCTCCTGCCACCTACAGATATCCAGGTGTTAACGGGACTTTTCCCTGGGTCTCCAGAGAAGGGAGGGCTGGAACTCGGCCCTACCAGAAATCAGAACCAGAGTTCGAGTTCTCTGCCAAGAGGTGATCAGTCTCCAATCCTCAGCTCAGGTTGAGGCCCTTCGACCAGACTCCTGCGTCCAGGACCGGGGGTCTAGAAAAATAGGATGGGATAGCTTGAAAGGAGGGGGTGAGATAAAAGGGGGTCAACAAAATCTCTTGTTCCTTACCCGGTCGGGGCACCCTGGCCAGTTGTCTGCATCAGGAGGAGACCAGGGACAAACGAGTCCCAGTTGAGGCTGCTGGGTCAGATCCGTCGGCAGGCAAGCTGGTCCTGGAGTACCCCGAGCGGTCTGGATGTCAGCCCCAGTAAAAGTGGAGGTGTCCCTTCATGGTCGCCAGTTGTTGTAGGAAGGGGGGACCCCTACTGGACAAATTGGTCAGGTATTACTGTTCCTCTTTGCATAGCTCACTGTAGCTCATAGAGGCGTTTTGGGTCATAAAGCGATGTTTGTTATCTTAAAAATGAATATTTCATAAAGATGATGATAATATCACTCAGCACCAAAGCTTGACTGGTTGTTGACCTTGGGCAGTTACCTTTCTAAGCTTTTTGTTGTTATTCAGTGGCTAACTCATGTCTGACTCTTTGCATCCCAATGGACTGTAGCATGCCAGGCTCCCCTGTCCTCCAGGATCTTCAGGAATTTGCTTAAATTCATGTCCATTGATGTCTAATCATCTCATCCTCTACTGCCCCTTTCTCCTTTTACCTTCAGTAGTTTCCTTATATAGTAACATTTACCCCTTCCACCCTATCTCAAGGCTGTTATGAAAAGTAAATCAGATAATATATAAAGCCAGGTACTTTCCAGGTTCTCAGTAATATTGGTTTCCTTCTTTTCCCTTTAAAAAAGAGACTTTTAAAGCCAGCATCACAAAGTTAAGTCTCTGAAATAGAGAAAGTAGGTATTATTAATATTTAATTCTACCAGAATGGAATTTTTAAAAATACTATTTTCTGGTTATAAATGTAATTCATAGTCATTATAGAGGATTTAGGAGAGATATAAGCAAGCATAAATAAAAAGTAAAAATATAATCCTACTATCAAAAGTTTATTACTATTAAAATTTTGGTATCCTTTTAGTCTTTTTTCTGTATTTTCTTGGGGGAAAAAACGTTTCCCAAGTATTTTCTGTCCAGCTATTCCTCTCTTTCAAAGGTTTCACAGCCAGATTTCTTAAAATAATCTCACTCTTGGTTCCATTTCTTTATATAAAAATCTGTTCTCAGGAGATATATACCCAGGTTCTCCTGGTCAGTAAATGCAACACATATTTATACAGTATTGTAAAGTAAAATAAAGTAAAAATAAAAATTTAAATCAAGTTTAAAAAAAAGTCTCTAATATTCTGCACTGCAATCCACTCCTTTATTCTTGAAATGTTTTTTCCCCATGACTTCTGACTTTTCTTTTATTTCTTTGGTCACTTCTTATTCTATATGGATCCTTCATGTTAATTTAGTCTTTAAAAATTTAGTATTTTTGTAAGTGCAGTCATGAATCGTTTTCTCTTGATGATTTCAACCATTCCCATAGCTTCAGGTGCCATGTCAGTGCTGATAGTTTTAGAAACTGTGTCTTCTGATCTCACATTTTTCTCTGGGCTTTCAACCCATATTTCTCTATATGGGCATATTTACTTATCTTTATTTGTATGTTTTTGAGGTTTCTCAAACTGAACAAATCCTAAATCACTTTCAATGTATCATCTCTCCCTTCTACAGACAAAAATTTTATCTCTTTCTGTCTACCCTCCCATACACTCATTTATTCAATTAGGAAGTGGTATTCTGCACTGACTTCTTTCATTCAACCACTGTATTTGGTCGATTGCCTGTTTGTTAATCCCAAATCCCTCATGTTTCTTAGTCCCTCCAGATCTCTCCTGCTTTGTTTCTACAATTATTTTTATCTGGCAGGAGACCCCAGTTCAATTCCTGGGTCGGGAAGATCCCCTGGAGAAGGGATAGGCTATCCACTCCAATATTCTTGGGTTTCCCTTGTGGCTCAGCTGGTAAAGAATCCACCTGCAATGCAGGAGACCTGGGTTCCATCCCTGGGTTGGAAGATCTTCTGGAGAAGGGAAAGGCTACCCACTCCAGGATTCTGGCCTGGAGAATTCCATGGACTGTATAGTCTATGGGGTTGGAAAGAATCGGACACGACTGAGTGACTTTCACTTTCATTTTCACTAATTGTATATTTTATCAAATATATGTATAGCCTTCTTCCACTGAATTGTAAGTTCTTTGTTCATTGCTATATTCTCCATGCCTTTCTATTTGCCTGGCACATAGAAAGCATTTAATAAATATTGTTTAATGAAAAAAAAAATTCTCAGCAGTGTAAGATTTCTTGCCTAGATCACTGAATCAACTGGTCTTCTTGAGCATAGTTATGCTATTTCAATTCACTGTCCATGTGGCAACCAGAGTGAACTTTATGAAATTTAGCCATGTCACTCTGTGATTTGAAACTCATTGATGACTTGCATGGCCCTTAGCATAAAGTCCCAGTTCCCTATCTTGACTTAAGCCCTTCATGAACTTATCCTTCAACTTTTCCATTTTATCTCCTACCACCGCCCGTTTCAAACTGTGGGTTCTAGGCATACCAAACTTCTGTTATTTGCTCAGAAATACTGTGCTTTCTTACCTCTAGACATTTCTGCACATGATGATTATTTTCTCTGGAAACTCAGTTTTTCCTTTGTGTGGCTGATTCCTAATACTTAAGGCAACAGTTAAAAGGCATAGCTTTAGAGAATTCTTTTGACCAATATCCGTTATCTTTTCATAGTAAAAGATATCTTGTATCCTGGAATCTTATAGTTATCCAGTTTACTGTAAATGCTTCTTTAATTTTCTGATTTAACCTCTAGAATATAGCTTCTTGAGTGAAAAGTGTCTCTGTTGATTTCCATCAGCACCTGGCACATAGTAGATGCTCAGTACTTTTGAAAGAAAGAAACACGCACACCACACACCCATACACACACACAAATGTGCAGTCATCGTTATTCATGGATTCTGTATTTGTAAATTTGCTTTCTCACTAAAATTAATTTATATTTTTATTTCAAATTAATTTGTATTTGTATTTCAAATTCATATTTGCAGTACTTTCATGGTCATTTGTGAACACATGCAGAGGTGAAAAATTTGAATGCTCAGGTTCTCAGTGGAGGTTGAATAAGGCAGCACTATGCCTCTTGCTTTAGGTCACATACTTACAAGCATTCTTTTCATGGTACATTTTTTAATGTCGCTTTTTAAAGCCACCTTTTTATGTATTTTTGTTCATGCTTTTGCCATTTAAAATGGCCTCCAAGTATAGTGCTGAAGTGTTGACAAGTGTTTCTAAGAAGAAGGCTGTGATATGCCTTACAGTGAAAATATGTCTGTTAGTGTAAGCTTTGTAGAGGCATAGTTCGTGGTTGGCCTTTAGTTCAGTCTTAACAAATTATTAATATATATTAAATAAAGTATATTTGAAGAGAAATATATATAAAGCAAATTTATATATTAGTTTCTTGATAAAAGTATTGTCAGAGGCTCACAGAAACTAACTCTATATTTCCCATAGGAGTTAAATGCTTGCTAACTCAGTATGTACAGTGATTTTACAGAATATAACTACCACAAATAATGAGAACTGACTATATGTAATTATAAAATTTTGCTCATTATGTTTCATAACTTGCTTTTTTCCCCACATAACTGTGTATGTATGTCATGCTCATACTAAAAATAATATTTATCTTATATGTTAATTATGAAGTAAGAAAAAGAACTATATGTGTTCTTGTATGTTTATATGAGTACGGAGACAAATGTGATTAATACATAATCAGGTTATGTTGGTTACCTAGAGGGTGAGTAATTTTTTTTTAATTGATATTGCCTTAATGGTTACAATGAACATGTTTCTGGTACAGACACTCTTGTAAACCATGATGTTTAGTGATTTCATTTCCTTTTGTGAAAGAACTGAAGTTTCAACCAAGTATGGCCTTTGAATTTTCCTACATTTCAGACAGTCAGCGGCTACAGTTGGATCTACAGAAAATGGAGCTTCTGGAAAGTAAAATGACTGAGGAACAACAGTCTCTAAAAAATAAAATTAAGCAAATGATAACTGATCTGGAGACATATAATGATTTGGCAGCTTTAAAATCATCAGGTGAAGAAAAGAAAAAGGTAAATGGTAACAATGCTATGAAATTGTAATTCAAATTGTTTTTCTTGATTAAATTTAATAATATATGAATTTTTAAAACTTCATAAGTTTATTTTCACTTGATTACTTGATGTATAAGGAAAAAATAAAGATGTTTATATACAAAGTAGGAATTTAGAGTGAATTTCAAAACAAAAGACAAAAATTGAAAAGCAAGGAGTAGAGTACTTCAACAAATATAATAAGTGTGTCCTCAGTCATTACTAACTCTTTGAGACCCCATGGATTATAGACCACCAGGCTCCTCTGTCTGTGGAATTTTGTAGGTAAGAATACCGGAGCAGGTTGCCATTTCCTACTCCAGGGGATCTTCCCAACCCAGAGATCAAAGTTGCATCTCTTTCATCTCCTGCATTGGCAGGCAGGTTCTTTACCACTTCATTACCTGGGAAGCCCTTCAACAAATATAAACTTTGTTAAATGCAAATTTGATTATGATATTTCTCTACTTAAGACTTCTAGTGGATTTTCATTGCCATTTACATTAATTTAAAGTAAATCTGGTAGAGTACAAACACATAAGGCAGCCCTAATAAGTTATTATTTATATTGTTAATATTAATTTGGCTTATTATGAAATTCCCCAGCGACTCAGCAGTAAAGAATCCACCAGCCAGGATCCACCAGACTCAGTTTGATCCCTGGGTTGGAAAGATCCCCTGGAGAAGGAAATGGCAACCCACTCCAGTATTCTTGCCTGGAAATCCCATGGACAGAGAAGCCTTGTGGGCTACAGTTTATGGGGTTGCAAGAGTAAACACAACTTAGGGACTAAACAACAACAACACAATTTAGCTTTTTTATAGTTAGAAGAATATTTTTACAAACAGGTTTTCTAGCCGTGGTAGGATTTTAGTAGAATATTATTGAAATTATTTAAGTCAAATGCTATTTTAATTGATTTACTAGATACCTGCTAAAGCCTTTTAATTTACTTCCATTGGATCCATTTAGAAATTACATCAGGAGAAAACAGTATTATCAACTCGCAGAAATGCCTTTAAAAAAATAATGGAGAAACTAGACACAGAATGTGAGACACTAAAAACACAACTGCAAGAAAACGAGACACATTCTCAGGTAAGAAAGAAAAAAAAGACTGAAATTCATTTCTATGTTTAGATTATCTGGCATGTTCTTTAATCTGTATTTTCACCCTCAAAGAAACCCATTCCTTTTTTTTAATCTGCTTTGTTTACCTACCAGATTTTCTGGCTTTGAAGATAGCTAGATTGTATACAGTCTCCACTCAGAAAGAGTTTACTCCTGCCTTCTCTAAACCTATATCGAAGGCCAGCTCTAGGGTTGGCACTATTCTGGGAACAGTCATTATGATAATAGCTTTTTAAAAATATCAAAAGTAAAGTGTTTTTAATGCAGAAACGTTGCTAATACATCAATGCCACAGATAATGAAAATGAGCCATAATGACTAGTATCCCACCACCCAGAAGAGATGATTTTATGCATATGTGGATAGATATTTCTAGTCTATATGTATGTGGTATGAGTATATTCACTTTATACATACACGTAAGTATACATTATTTCTGTATATTTACAGAAATGGTACTATATTGTACCTATTATTTGGAAACTTGTTTTTCATTATTAACTGTTCTTTCCCTTGTCAGTAATTTTTTTAAAAATATGATTCTATATAATATTTGACTGTATAGATATAGCAAATTGTTAGACATTTTGGTTATTTCTCATTTTAAAACTGTTCAAATAATGCTGTGAAGAGCAGTCCTATTCTTGAATTTCGTTGTTTGCATTTATGATGATTTACTCCGGATGCAAAGGCAAACCTTTTTCATATCACTCATCCTGCTGATAATTACCTAAACAAGGTCTGAGGTCTTCTAGATTGGAGGGCAGAAGCCTTGTCTCTGTCACTCACTTTCTCCCCAGCACTGTTAGTGGTTGGCACATGGTAAGTGTTCAATAAGTATTTTTTGGTGGAGTAAATGAAGCATGCGTGTCATATACAAAATCAGTTATTATGGTCTGATAAAGGTTGGTCATTCTCACATCAAATTAGTCTATGTTAACAATTTGCAGCTATGATTTATTAATGCTAAATGCATTGTTTTTTCTTCACGTGGTATCATGATCATGATAGACAGTTATCATTAACATTTTGGTATAATATCCTTGTAAACTTTTTTCCTTTGCAGTTCAGTTAAATTCAGTCGCTCAGTGTCCAACTCTTTGCAACCCCATGAATCATAGCACGCCAGGCTTCCCTGTCCATCACCAACTCCTGGAGTTTACCTTTGCAGTTATACACCCTTAATTATATTGTTCTTACAGATAATGAAATCATTCTATGCATACAGTCTTTAAGCATTTCTTTTCTTACTTAAATGTTTTCAAGCTCTTTTTTTGATATTTTTAGGATGTCAGCTATTTCATTGTATGTATGTACCTTTTAAAAAAAAAGATAAACCTTACATTCGTCATAAAAGGGATGGACTCTCATCAGAGTTAGCCACAAACTTTAGTTCAGTTCAGTTCAGTCGCTCAGTGGTGTCCAACTTAGAAGTCACTAATTTACATGTTTCTAATTTATTAGTCAATTACTTTGTCTCTGCTTTGTAATATACAAGCCTATTTATAGACTTGTAAATAGCAAATTTATCCTAGTCTGTTTAGAGTTGGAATGGATACTGGAGAAGAAAACCTAAGAACAAGTTAATGAGGCCATTGTCTTATGGTTCATAGGAAAGAGCATTGATACTTCATATGGATTTTCGGCCCTCTTCTTTCACTGAATAGATGATTTAAAGAGAAAAACATTTAACAAACAGTGTCTTAGAGCCAGTCCGTGGCTACCTTGTTTATTCCCACATTAAGTGATAATCTTATTCTTAACCCCATTTACAGGAATTTGTAACATAAATCAGTTTACAGTGCTTCTCTGTATTATGGTTTGCCTTTTACGAATCCCAGTTGTTTGAATCAAATCCTGGCCTCCCTATTTTTTGAAATTATTTTCTTGAAAACTGGCTTTGACATCTATAAATAACATGGCATAACAGACATTTTTTGAGTGGTTATTTATTTGATAGCATTTAAACATATTTATATTGGAACAAACTGCAAAGCTCCTAGAAGAAAACATAGGGGAAAAGCTCCTTGACGTTAGTCTTGGCAACAAGTTTTTATTATAACACCAAAAAGCACAAGCAGCCAAGGCAAAAATAAATAAATGGTCCACATCAGACTAAAAAGATTCTGCACAGCAAATGAAACAATCAACAAAAGGGAAAAGCAGTTTACAGTTTGGGGGAAAATATAAAGAACTCATGATAGACTTTTAAAATAAGTTGTAGGGAAAAAAAAAAGATTTGTGCTTCTTGACATCCTTGGGGGTTTAAAGGCAAGATTTATATATATCACTGAAATAAATAAATGTATAGTAAAGAAGGAATTTGACCATATGACATAGAGTTGCTTTTATAGCAATAGTCATGTAGCACTTAAGAGGTTTGCTTCATAATAAGGCCACCCCTTTGTATGAAACAAAGAGGGAAAATTTGGTACTTGACTTTGCAAAAGGTTATTTTAGATTTATTGTCAAAAACTGCTGACTACTTCCTTAAGTCCATCTGAGCTTCAAGGTTCTATCAGGGGAAGCTGGATCTGATTTTGTAGCATTAACTCACAGCACATACAGTTCATATAATTAGTTATGACTCATCCTAATATCTAGATTTATCTTTGGAGGAAACAATGGGATAGATGCTACACTGATACTGAACTTATGCCCTGAAAATAATTTTAACTTGAGTTTAGGAAGAAATATGAATGCTGTTTCAGTTATCAGATTTTTTTAAATGATTATTACTTCTTGGAAATATTCAGGCAGAACATTATTTTAATGTTTCATTTTTCAGACTTTGCTTAGGAAAAAACTATGTGCATCTTAAAAAGACCATAACCCAGAGTTACAAGGTTAATTAAATCAGAAAAACAATTTAATTCTATAACAGTAAAATTGTCTTTGGAGGAAGCAACCATCAATATAATATCCACATTAGCTTCCTGTTGATGCAGAAATTATTGTAAGAATGCCAGCTTTTTACCAGCCCTCTTATAATCTTTACACTGCAGCTCTACTCTTATCACAGCTTGTGAAATTAGACAGGAAATTTAGCCCTGGAAATAAGGAAGTTTCTCCTATATAGCTCAACCTTTGACAGTGTTAGAATATGTAGTATTTTCATGGCATTAGACCTTCAGATTTCAAGGAGAGATTCTTATCATGTCCCATTCTTCTTTTTAAAGTTCTTTTAGGAGAGGGAAATATCATAAATTGTCTTTCAGTTGGTATGTTCATTGGTATAATAAATATGTTCCAATTAAAGTAAACAGTAAACCTGTTGAATTCAGTGTTCTGTTTAGTATTATATTTACTGTTGTTTAACTTTTTCTACATTTCTCTTTCATCTGCCATGGCTTTATCTCAGTAAAATACGGGAGTTGAAAAGATTTAAAATTGAGAGGTTTTGTTTCTAATATCTCAGAGGAGTGTATAATTGTTTTGAATATGGGCACTGGTGAACATTTTTCTTTTGTGTTTTAGCTTACAAATTTGGAGAGGAAGTGGCAACACCATGAGCAAAATAATTTTGTGATGAAAGAATGTATCCTTTAAAAAATTACAAATGAACTTGATTGAGGGATTTTTTTTCTCTAGGAATTTCTTTAAAGATTGAAATAATATTCAGTTCAACATCAGATACCTAATATGTACAAAATACTGGCTAAACTATGTGGGAAATGAATAAGACTTAGTTTCTATTCTACAATAGTGTGTGTGTGTGTGTGTGTGTATGTGTATACTAAAGTAACTAATAGAAAGCAGACCATACAAAGCCACGTATGTGGCATAGTGACTAAGTACTCAGATTTTAGAGTCAGGAAATCTAATTTTAAATATTGACTCTACTATGTATAAGTTATGGACTTTGGACAGTTAACTATAAACTGCAATTTTATCATCTCAAATACAGCTAATATTTCCTTCTCATAGACTTGTTGGGAGAATTATATATAACCATATATATGTATATGTGTGTATGTATGGTCAGTTTTTGTTATTTATAATGTTGTACCTTAGATATCTGGGAAGCAAAAGGAGGGATAACCAAGAAGTGTACACATGAGAAATTTGACCTTCAATCTCATCTACCAAGATAGTACTTATGCCCCATCTTATTTCTATCAAGATAGTACTTACGTTTAAGTCTTTTTGCTCATCTTTTTGTGTAATCATAGATGGAAGCAGCAGCTGACAACAGGTATTGTGGAATGTAAGAAACATTTCCCAAAATGTTGTCTCCTAGTCCCATCTTTGACTATTCAAGAGCAACTCTGGTTAGAGAACTAGATTCTAACTCATTGGTTGCATAGGTTCTCTAGGATGCTACTGAACATCTTCTCAGGGCATCATGGACCCAGCTTTCCTCCAGATGAGACGCTAAAGGCTCTAGTTCCCAGTGGTTGTGCAGTTTATTTTAAAAGCAGATTTATATTCACAATATGTTAAAGTCCAGAACTCTGGTTTTGTCTGACATAAAGTAGGTGATTTTGAAGCAGAGTGATGTCTAGAAACTTGCCTGAAATTCTGTGTGGTACTCTAAAGGATGTGGTTCTTCTGAACATTGAATTGTTCTATGACCAGATTGAGATGAATAACATATTAACTCTAAAAATGTTTGTATATCATAGGTGAACTTTTTTGAAACAAATTTGGCCTGGCCTTTTAGGGTTAGACCTTTTAGGTTTAGGTTTGATGCTTAATCTGTTAAAATACTGTTTGTTTTTTTAAAACTATTCTAATTGTGCTTTTTTGTGCCATCTTCAGTTTTCAATAAGAAAAACACTAGTATAATTTGAGTCTTTTCTGCATCACAGAATTAGATTAATATTTGTATTGATATTGTTCCCTCTTAACTCATGTAATTAGTCATAGCAACCAAGAGTCAAGAGAGTGATTACCGGCCAATTATGAAGAATGTGTCCAAGCAGATTGCAGAATATAATAAAAGCATCGTGGATGCTCTGCATAGCATGAGCAGAAACTGAGTCTGAAGCGACTGCAAGTCTCTATAGAAATGTTCTCTTGCTGCTAAACTTTGTACACGCCATTTTAAAAAATTGCTTACACTTGACAAGTTTTACCTAACAATTTTTGAAAGTTATAATTTCATGGCCTCTTTGAAGAATGATGCTTTAAATAGTATAATAGTTTAATAAATAGCTTATATATTAAAAATGTATCATCTCCTTTTATATTTAGATTTGTTTTGTGTAGGTGATAAAAATTTCTCAAAGAACCAGGAGATAAAACAAACGTAAAGTGGCTATTGTTATTCATTTAGTTAGTATAATCCATCTGTGGCAGCAAATGCTATCATCTTTTCATATGTCAAGCATAGGAGGCATGCTTGGAGTATGATTCTAATTTAGCATTTATCAACCTTGCCAATTTTTGCTTCTAGAAATAGATAATAAGAATAGAAGGGAGGTATCTAGTTTTGAGCTTTACTTCTCAAGCAAGATATATTTGATGTGTTTTTAAGGCATATGAAATCACAGGTAAATACGTAACATTTTTTATATGTCAGTTATTCCTTTGTGAAATTAAGACATTCTTTATTGGGAATTAATAGTTTTACTCTTTGCACTTAAAAAATTATTTCTTACATGTTTTTGCTAGGACAAGCATAAAATTTAAAATAAATGTTGTATTTACAGTGGACTCTTTTGGACTATGTTGTTCGTTTTTATTCCGGAGTTTGCATTCACTCTTAGTACTACAGGAGGACTTGAGCAGATTAATTTATAAGCGTTGCTGGCACATTTGAAAGGAAAAGGTGGAAGAGGTAGAAATGTGTCATGTCAATCTGAGGAGACCTTACGGAACTGAAGATGCATCCTCTCTTTTGGGAAGAATGAGTCACTTTGGCCAGAATAAAGTATTCCTTAAAACTGTCCTTCCTTTGCTCTGATCTTGCATTCCTCAAGTTATTCTACTTCTCAGTTTTCATGAAACGGGAGCATATTAGTTTCTTTTTAAAAAGGCTTTATTGAGATACAGTTTACATATGATGAAAGTTCCCATGCATGCTCCTTACCTGAAGTAAATATTTATCATTAAATTATTCAGTTTTAGTTCTGTGTGAGTTTAGGTAGAAGGGTGACCATTGTTGAATTTGATTAACTCTGGATTACTAGTATGGCCAAAGATTCTGCATACACATTCATTAAGGTGGCATTCATAAAGTATGTTCCTTAGATCGTGAGTTTAATAGGTGTTATACCATCAAAGGATTCATAGTCAAAGGAATTTGGGAAGCATTATTTGAAACAAAGGTAAATTATTCTCTTTCTTCTTGTCTGCTCAGAACCCTTAATATGCTAATATGCAATAAGTTCAAGAAAAATATATACTATTAATATTACAGTTTTTTCTGAGTATTGGGATTGTGGGTCTTTTCATCTTCATTGACCTTTCTGGTACTTTCTCAAAATTATCTGTGATGTACATATAATTGTTTGATGTGCAATAAAAATTCAAATTAAAAACATATATACAGTTAATACTTGTAGAAAGGACATATGATAGTTTAGACAGCTCTGCTATAATCATTGAGCTAGAACTTAACCAGTCTTTACTCAGAAAGAAAGTAGGAGGAAAATTGCCTCGTCATTATATATGTGTGTTTGTATTATAACATTGTGAAGTTTGGCAGAAAAAGATTGTAACTATCTTGAAAAAAGCAAAATTCCCAACTTCCATGCTAAATTACTCATATATGATATTTGGGGGAACTTAACTGAGCAGGATTTCTTTAAACTAAAATGTGTTATCTGAGGGAAATTCTTACTAATGTCTCTTCCTTCCTCTCAGAGCTTTTCAACAAATCCAACAAGAATATTCTCTCTGCTAGGGTAGACCTGGAGGCTACTATCTGCTTAAACCGGCTCTTCCTCAGTCAGTCACATTGCTCAGTGAGTTTCATTCCTGTTAAAATAACACCTTGTGAGTCGCATGGGAAGAAGCTGCAGACTGAACAAACATGCTGAATCGCCTTACTAATGAAGACCAACATCGGAAAGCTAGCAGAATCTGTGCTTTTCCCACCATTATCTTTATCAGTAAATAAACATGAGTTCTTTATACTCTTTCACTAATGGGAGTCCCTGATTTGGACCGTATTCTGGTTTCATGTTACAGTGTAAAATTCAGGCGGGGTAAGAGAATTAGAGCATGGAGTCATGCTGTTCACACTGGAGATAAAAGATCAGTTAAGGGAAGCTCCAGGGGTTCTTGCTGCCCAATTTCTCTGTAGTTGTTTCCTTTAGCTATATGATTCCAGCATAAACAACCTTAATAAATAAGAACATTTATACTTGAAGTAGGAAGAAACTGACAGACTACTAGAGAACTGTGGTGATCTAATTTAAAATTAATGTATCTCATTTTTATCTACCTTTTGAAATAGAAGCAGATTGTGTCTTTAAATCGCAGATTCACAGTTTGAGAACTGAGATTGAGCATCTTTAAAAAGATAGCTTTTAATACAAAGGTAGAAAATTTAGGAAAGACAGATCAAATGAAAATTACTTCTGATCACATTAGTCTCTTAAGATGTGCATCTATATATATCTGTCATACATAACCTATTTTTCATTATATACTTATATATATTTTTAAATTAAAATCATACTGTTCTTAAACTTTTGCTATTTATAGTTTTGCAAACATTTATTCATGTCATTATATACTCCAGTACAGCAACATGTTAAATTGCTGTATATTATTTTATTATAGGAATACTTTCTGAAAACAAATACCATGTATTGAATGAGGTTAGTGGGGTGTGGTTAGGCGTAAGCTTTGAATTATGTAACTGAGTTTGAACCACAGCTCCACTGCTAACTTTTCATATGACCTAGGGAAGTTACTTCGTCTCTGAATTTCAGTTTCTTCATCTATAAAATGGAATAATAGTGCTTAACTCGCAGGATTGGCTCAGAGAGTCAAAAGCCAGAGTCCAAGGCCTTTTGACACAAATTGCCCTCAGGAACATGACGCGAATAGCAGTGTGCAAGCATGTGCCTGCACTCACCATCATCGGCATTATCCACATGGACAGTGCACTACGTATATTTGTTTTAGTTGTTTTAAGTAAACCAAACTGCCTTCATCATTATAACAAAAATTTTCTTGTGTTTTAACTAGGAACACCATGCAGAATGTGTTTTCATACTAAAAATATAATTTTTAAAATTCTATTAAAATACTTATAACTTTGTAATAACAAAAGGTTAATTCTTACTGCTTATTTTTAGTAGATAATAGATTATATTTTGCTGCCTCAGTATCTTTCCTCATAACATATTGTAATGAATTGCTGCTCTGAAACTAACTGTATAATCTCAAGGGACATGGGAATAACCTGTGTATAAATAGCCTAGTTGGTAAATAGGCTGTTCTGCTTGGTCGACTTTATTCTCCTTCAAGTCAAGAGTGATTACGCATAAAGAGAAGTTGTGTCATAGGAGGGAAAATAACACCCACTGGAGAGTCCAGTGTAGAAGAGAGTTTGGAGGAAGCATGAGTCAGAGAATTGAGCGGTCTTCTACCTAAAAGAGGCTTAAATACACTAGGTAAGCATTTCACAAGAAAAATATGAAAACTAAAATGAGATTTTTCAAAATTACTGTTTTATTTCAACATCTTTTTGTAAAACAGTATTTTTACCATGATAACAACATAGCGATACCATGAAAAAAACCAAACTTAATTGATGAGAATTGTATTTGGTATAGATCAAGAAAGAACTACAACTAGCCAAACTGAAATATTACCTCATTTCTGTGTTCTCACTTTCAACAGATAAATTCACCCTATTCACCCTATTAACATGAAGGTGAAACTGTTGGAAAGGCAACTATGCTCACCACTACACCACCAGTGCTGAGGGTGAAAATATTTGATATAGTCCATAAGCTCAACCTGAATTTTTTGTTAAAGTAAAACGTAGTTCATTTCTAAAAGCCTCTTTCGGTGTTTAAATAGCTTCTTGTTCAAATGAACTTTCCCTCAGTTAACTGGAGGGGGGAGGGCCAACTTAAAGGCCAACCAGCACCACCCCATCCCCCCCAGCCAAGGACGAAGCAGGGGCTTTGTGTCTCAGGAGTAGGGGAAATGGTTAAGAAGGAGAGGAAGAGAAAATTGCTTTTCCAGCCTCTCTAACTTCCCATGTAGTCTACAGAGAAAAGCAGGCATCCCTTGGGAGGAAATAACAAAAGTGCCAAACAGTAGATGGATGGATGAAGCCTAAATCTCTGCAGTGTACTAGAGCTCTTGGCTTTAAAATGTCACAAAAGCCCCGTGCCTTGCTCATGGTGGTTATCAGAAGGCCAAATGGACATTTACTGCCAATTGGCCCTACCTTCCTAGGGACATCTGCCCTTGAACGTGTTCCTTGGCTCAGTTCTTCTTCCTGCTAGAAATATTTCAGTCAGAGAAGGGGCTCTGGTGAAGCTGTAGAAGTCCAGCTGTGGCACAATTGAGATAGCCAGTTAGACCATGAGAAGCATCCATAAGAGATGCTAAGAGACAGCTAATTGAAAGAAATACAGACAATAGGAGGCAAGCAAACTTCTTACAAAACCTCTCACCACTGTATTATCTCCAAGATGCCCCTACTTCAGTCAAAAAAAAAAAAAAAGGTAAAACTTCCATAAAATAAACATTCAAAATTTCTGTGATCCAGTATCTTTTTATTGACCACAGATTAGATTTCCAGGACAAGTTTTCTTTACCACATACTCTGACTTGTCAGACTGTTTATTTCTAAGAAACTTCAGGACCTCAGTGTGCACTGCCATCCCCCTCCCTAAACAATAACCTCGACAAGCCATATCTCTTACTTATCTTTAGTAAGTATTAAGGTATGACCTGATGAAAAGAATTTTTTAAAGAGTCTGTTAGATTGATTGTCTGAAATTCCATACCAAGCTAATGTTTGGACATTGTGTGGTCGCAGCCTCAGAAATGTAAACAGAAGAGACATTTCCCAATGAAGACTGGAAAGGATATTTAGCACTAACACATTGCACCTCAGTAAGGAAAACTCGCTGGAATTTCAACTACCATGAGCGTCAGACCCCTCATTCTATCTTGTAATAATCTGACTTTATCATTGTTTTATCCATCATGATAAAAGCATCCACCATACAAATATAACTAGTCATTTCTTTAACCTTCCTCGTTGAAGCAGCTCTCTGCAAATACTGTCCTCACTAGAAGAGATAACGCCCCTTTATACTACCCAAGTTACACACTTCCTGTGGATCTTTCCTTCGTCACCTTTCTCCTCGGCTTGTACATAGTTATTAAGGAATGCAGCATAACTGAAAGGGCATGGGACTTTGAGTCTGAAGAAGCACCTATGCATCTCTCTCATGAGAATATGGCTTAGAAGCATAATTTCTAAGTCTTTTCTAGAAGAAGGCCTCTCTCTTCCTAAGACTAGTTCCTATACTGATGCTTATATCCGTTCCAGATTCCTTCTGAATCTTCCTTAATTTTCTGTCTTTCATCCCTTTCTTCCTATGGCTTTAGCCTTTCCTCCATTGATTACATCCTTCAATACAGAAACACATTCATCTTCCTCCCATTCTTTTCACATTCAAAACTCTTAAAAGACTAGTCGTCTTCATACCCCAATCTTTTTTCTAAACACTGCTCCCCCTACTCCACTGAAATTGCTTTTGTTAACATAACCAATGATATCTTTTATTGAAACTTTTTATGTTGTATTGGTGTATCGTCAACAATGTTATGATAGTTTAAGGTGAACAGCAAAGGGACTCAGCCATGTGTGTGTATATATATAAATTATATATATATACGCACATACACACATACATATACATATGTCCATTTACACCCCCCCATCCAGGCTGCCACATAACTTTGAGCAAAGTTCTATGTGCTATACAATAGGTCCTTGCTGGTTATCCATTTTAAGTAGAGCAGAGTGTACATGTCCATCCCAAGCTCCCTAATTATCCCTACCCCCATCCCTCCCACCAGCAACCATGTTTGTTCTCTAAGTCTGTGAGTCTCTTTCAGTTTTGTAAGTAAGTTCACCTGTATCATTTCATTTTTAGAATCCGCATATAAGGAAAGTCATATAATATTTCCCCTTCTCTGTCTGACTTCACTCAGTATGACAATCTCTAGGTCCATTGACACTTTAATTACTAAAATTAGTAGGCTACTAGGTTTTATTCCAGTAAAATTTCTATGTGGGATTTAAAATTACTAGCCACACTTTCTTGAAACTTTTTTTTCTTTCCATTTTGTGGCATCATTTTCTCTTAATTCTTCTACCTTTTTGTCCACTCTTCATTCTTTTCCCTTGGTATCTCCTCTGCTTCTACAAGAGGCTTAGAGAATTTTAGCTTGCCAAATTGAATTCTTCAGTTCAGTCGCTCAGTCGTGTCCAACTCTGCAACCCCATGAATCACAGCACGCCAGGCCTCCCTGTCCATCACCAACTCCCGGAGTTCACTCAGACTCATGTCATCTCAGGTATTGGAATCATTTCAAAGATTCCTATGTATCAGCCTGATTTCATATGTTGATAATGATTTTGTGATTAAGATAAGTATATAATGAAAATTGAATCATGACTACTTATTTCCTATGTACTTCTAAGGTGTCACTAGACATAGATGGCAACCCACTCCAGTATTCTTGCCTAGAGAATCCTATGGATGGACTAGCCTGGTGGGCTGCTGTCCATAGGGTCGCACAAGTCGGACACGACTGAAGTGACTTAGCATGCATGCATGCATTGGAGAAGGAAATGGCAACCCACTCCTGTGTTCTTGCCTGGAGAATCCCAGGGACAGAGGAGCCTGGTGGGCTGCCATCTATGGGGTCACACAGAGTCAGACATGACTGAAGTGACTTAGCAGCAGACATAGGTAAATTCTAGTAACAACTAATGAGTTCATTTTAGGCCTCATCTAAAGATATAAAAAGCCACAGTAGCAGCAATGAAAACAATGAAAACCGCATTATTAAATGTTCCCTGAATGCTAGTGGTGTTATTGTAAAGTATTGGGGTCATCTGAGCATCTCTTCCTCATCTAATACTACTGAGCCACAAATACTTTCTTCTTCCCTCTTTAAGGCAGATACCAGGTGGTAGGAACGACTTCTCACTCATTTCTACTAAGCTATGAGGTCTTTCACCAGGCAGTGGGCTTCCTGAAAACAGGGATGATGTCTTAGTCATCTGCATCCTGTCTGCCAAGTGGCCCTATTGGTAAGTAAGCTCACAGTAAATGCATATTGAATCAGTTTGAGTGAGATAAGCTAAGCCAAATTGAAAGGCATAGGAGTCCCTTTGAAAACAGTTTGAAAATTTCTTGAAAAGGTAAACAAAGAGTTACCATGTCACCTAACAGATCCATTCATAGGTATATGTACCTGGGAGGGTTGAAAACATTTTGACACAAAAACTTGTACACAAATGTTCTTAGCAGCATTAGTCATAATAGTCTGAAAGTGTATACAACCCAAATATCCATTAACTGATGAATGGATAAATAAAATGTAGTTCATAAAGATACACAATGAAACATCATTCAACCATTAAAAAGAAGTATAGGTTAGTGGTTTCCCTGGTGGCTCAGACGGTAAAGAATCTGCCTGCAATGTGGAAGACCCAGGTTCGATCCCTGGGTCAGGAAGATCCCTCAGAGAAGGGCATGGCAACCCACTTCAGTATTCTTCCCTGGAGAATTCCATGGACAGGGGAGCCTGGTGGGCCCCAGCCATGGGGTCACAAAGAGTTGGACACCACTGACTGACTAACACTTTTCACTTTCAGGGATGGGATGGGACATAGATGAGGGAATGATAACTAAAGGTACAGTATTTATTTAAATGAAGTGGCATAGTGGCATAGGAGAAGGCAATGGCACCTCACTCCGGTACTCTTGCCTGGAAAATCCCATGGACGGAGGAGCCTGGTGGGCTGCAGTCCGTGGGGTTGCGAAGAGTCGGATACGACTGAGTGACTTCACTTTGACCTTTCACTTTCATGCATTGGAGAAGGACATGGCAACCCACTCCAGTGTTCTTGCCTGGAGAATCCCAGGGACGGGGGAGCCTGGTGGGCTGCCACCTATGGGGTCGCACAAAGTCGGACATGACTGAAGCGACTTAGCAGCAGCAGCAGCAGTGGCATAGCAGTTGTGGGACACAGTTACTCAAGAGCCCTTTGAACATTCTCTTGGATTTCTGTTGAGAAGCAGAAGTGTCAAACATTCCATTCTTCTTCTCTAGCACCACTATTATAATCCAAGAGCAGTTTTTGAAGCTTATTCAAAGACAAGCCAGGTTTTGATGATGGATAGATGAATGAGTGGATGGATGGATAGATAGGTGGATGGATGAATAGATGGATAGATAGATGGTTATACAAACTGTTGAGGGAACATCTGTAGAGACATCATTTAGGCTTCCATTTGCTAGCCTTTTATCTAGGGTCAGTGATTTGTTTAGGCAGAATTTTTTAAATGGAAATAACCATTGCTTGTCTTAGAATGTATACCAAAAATAAAAATAAAAGTGAAGGCATTGTAACTGAGTCTGGTACAGACTTAGAGCACCTGTATGGCTGGTACAATTGTCAGTCTTTTTCGTTTTTTTTAAATTTTACTTTATTTTACTTTTCAATACTGTATTGGTTTTGCCATACATCAACATGAATCCACCACGGGTGTATATGTGTTCCCAATCCTGAACCCCCCTCCCACCTCCCTCCCCATACTGTCTCTCTGGGTCATCCCAGTGCACCAGCCCCAAGCATCCTGTATCCTGCATCGAACCTAGCCTGGCGATTCATTTCTTATATGATATTATACATGTTTCAATGCCATTCTCCCAAATCATCCCAACCTCTCCCTCTCCCACAGAGTCCAAAAGACTGTTCTATACATTTGTGTCTCTTTTGCTGTCTCGCATACAGGGTTATTGTTACCATCTTTCTAAATTCCATATATATGTGTTAATATACTGTATTGGTGTTTTTCTTTCTGGCTTACTTCACTCTGTATAATAGGGTCCAGTTTCATCCACCTCATTAGAACTGATTCAAATGTATTCTTTTTAATGGCTGAGTAATAGATGTCCATCAGCAGATGAATGGATAAGAAAGCTGTGGTACATATACACAATGGAGTATTACTCAGCAATTGTCAGTCATTTTAAGGTCTGTAGAGATGCACCTGGAAAATGGGGGAAATACCTATCTACTCTTCCAGAGTGAGCTAGTGATTAAATAACTTAAAATATTATAAAATATTTTAAAATAGTGCTCCAAAATATTTTGAATTAAAGGTTTTTTTAATGCATAAGTAAAACTCATTCAAACATGTCTATTCAGAAATGAAGCTCTTTGATCTTGATGCTGTAGGAGGAAATACTGGCTTGATAATTTAGAACAGTGCTCTCTGATAGAATTATAATATGAGCTTACAAATGTGAGCAAATATGTCAATTTTAATTTTCTAATACCTATATTAAAAATTAAGTAGGTGAAATTTGTTTTACTGTATTTTATTTAACTCAATATATCCAAAATATTATTTCAACAGTTATTAAATTAATTGAGATACTTTATGTTCTGTTTTTCATTCTAAGTCTTTTGATTCAATGTGTATTTTATACTTGCAAATGTTGTTTAGTTGTTCAGTCATGTCCAACTCTTTGTGACCCCATGGACTGCAGCACACCAGGCTTCCTTGTCCTTCACGCTATCCTGGAGCTTGCTCAAACTCATGTCCATTGGGTCACTGATGCTATTCAACCAGCTCATCCTGTCATTCCCTTCTCCTTCTGCCTTCAATCTTTCCCAGCACCAGGGTCTTTTCTAATGAATTGGCTCTTTGCATCAGGTGGCCAAAGTACTGGAGCTTCAGTTTCAGCAGTCTTGCCAGTGAATATTCAGCATTGATTTCCTTTAGGATTAACTGGTTTGATCTCCCTGAAATCAAAGAGACTCTCGAGAGTCTTCTCCAACACCACAGCTCAAAAGCATCAATTCTTTGGCGCTCTGCCTTCTTTATGGTCCAACTCTCACATCCATACTTGGCTACTGGAAGCCATAGCTTTGACTAGATGGACCTTTGTCGGCAAAGTAATATTTCTGCTTTTTAATACTTTGTCTAGGTTTGTCAATAACTTTTCTTCCATGGAGCAAGGGTCTTTTAATTTCATGGCTGCAATCACCATCTGTGATTTTAGAGCCTAAGAAAATAAAGTTTGTCACTGTTTCCATTGTTTTCCCATCTGTTTGCCATGAAGTGATAGGATCAGATGCCATGATCTTAGTTTTTTGAAAACTAAGATTCAATATATATTTTACACCTAAAGAAAATCTCAATTCAGACTGGCCACATTTCGAATGCTTAATAGTGCGTGTGGATAGTGGCTACAAACTGCACAGCATAGATTTAGAATTTAGAACTTTTTATTTTGATTATAGGAAAGGCATGAGTCACAGGAGGAAGCCAAATGGCAGTTTTATAAAATAGAGGAAGACTGTCCCATAAGGAAAAAAAAAAATCCTATGTGAGATTATAATCTAAAATAGGATTTTTTGCATTTCCTTTGATTACTCTTAAATTATTCTTGTTAGGGAGTTTGGGATGGACAGGTATACACTGCTGTATTTAAAATGGGTAATCAACAGGACCTACTGTATAGTGCATGAAACTCTGCTAAGTGTTACGTGGCAGCCTGGATAGAAGGGGAGTTTGGGGAAGATTGGGTACGTGTGTTTGTATGACTGAGTCCCTTTGCTGTTCACCTGAAACTATTACAGCATTATTATTTGGCTATACCCCAATATAAAATAAAACCTGAAAAATAAATAAGTTACTCTTACAGATACATTTCATTGAAAATTAACCTCAATTGGTCAAATGAAGAAAAAGTACACATAGTAGTTAAAAATATTTATATATTTTCTTCTGAATGAAGCCGCTGAAAGAATCTGTCAGGCCAGATCTTCTGTAACTTCAGTAATTGAAAATAGCAGAAGGTTTGTGAATTATACTTACTTTTAATAACTCTAGTATTGAAAAACAGTTTGCAGCCTATATTCTATGGTATAAATATTTTATATGATGCCAGTGTCAATAATAGTTTCCTCATTTATCCATGTATCATCTAGATAGTAAACTTTAATTGCCAGAGTTGAAAAGCTTTGAATTACAGGGCTATTCTAAGAAAACCTCTAAACTGAGACCTTCTTTGGAAAAAAGAAGGTCCCTTGTTAATGTAAGGGAAGCTTTTCTAGTCTCTCATCCAATGCCCTAGTTTCTCCCATCAAAGAACAGTATATCTAAAAGTCTGTTTGACTAGTATACCTTTGATTTAAAATAATATTTATACTCAATAGGGATTTACTTTAATAACATGATTTTTTGACACTTAGCAAATTATCGAATATTGTTATTTAACAGTGTTTAAAATAGGCTGGGTCACACAAACGAGGTAACACTGCAGTCGGCTACCTGTTGAGCTCCACGTGAAGCTCTCCTCGACCCCTTCCCAGCCGCGCTCTGGCTCCCCAGGCCTTCCTCTCAACCTCCCAGATCTCTGGCACTAGTATCAGCAGAGGAAGGAGCAAGGATGAAGGCGAGCAGATTAAAACAATGGGGAAGGGAAGAAGACAGAGTAGGCAAAGTACCTTGTGACCTTAAAATAACGAGCCAGTTTTCCTGTGTGTCTGGTGAACTGTCTTTAAAGACAATTCCAAAAAAGAAACTATAAAAAAATGTTTAGATTAAAAGCAACATCCTTCAGCTAAGAGCTTGCCCTACCAAGTTTGCTATTTTGAAGCTCAGTTCACATCTGAATTTAACTGAAAAGCAGGTTTCAGTACATTCGGAAGGTGAGGAATGGGGATGAGGTAAGGATTAGTCTTACTGTTTGAAAATCATTGTTTATAACTCATATTACAATCTTTTGAAATGATAAAAGAAGTAGTGGTCCCCTTGTTCCCATCTGTTATATAATCAGATCTTCTTGGTTGAGATGGAAATAAATTTCCAATTTTGTTTATTCCAGGTAAACTCTGCTATGTGCCTCTAGACGTTTCAAAATTTTTCAGTTTTTTAGTGAAACAACATAGTGAAGGAGCAAAGAGTGAAAACATCAATGTAAGTAAGATTTCTAAAATAGCTATGGTACACAGAATTTAAATGTTCACATCCTAATCCCTAGAAGCTGTGAGTATGTTACCTTACTTGGCAAAAGAAACAATGCAATTGTGAGTAAGGATTGAGATGTGAAGATTATTCTGGATTATCTGGGTGGACTCAATGAAATCACAAACTTCTCTTGAAAAAGGAGGCAAGAAGGTCCAAGCCAGAGAGATAAAACATGAGATTTAGAAGCAATTGATGTACTTTGAAGATGGAGGAAGGAGCTGTGAGCCAAGAAATGCAGGCAGCCTCTAGAATCTGGGAAAGGAAAGGAAACAGAATCTCCCCAGGGCCTCCAGAAGGATTTTAGCCTAGACCCCTCAGACTTCTGACTTCCAGAACTGTAAGATAATAAATTTGTGTTGCCTTAGGCCACTAATTTTGTGGTGATTTATTACAGCCATGATTTATGCAGCGTATGCCACAACCCCCTGCAATTACTTTCTCTCCAATTATAGTTTCCATCCTCATATTTATTTGTCATAATTTCATTGCCAATAACAGGAACTGCTAATGATATAAACTCCGTCATATGAGGAAAGCAAAACATATCTGTACATATAAAGACAACCATACCAGAAAGTAAGGCTGTCTGTTTCTGTTTATCACATTCACTCAGCTAATAATTGAATAAAGAAGCGACCAAAACCAATAAAATTCCTCCCCAGATTAAACTTAAATCCTAATGGAAGAGTAAGCAGTGCAAGTTCATTTGATGATAACTTTTCTTGGTAAATGTCGATACTGACTGATACTGAAAAATTAAACCAAGTGTCTTTTTGTAAACCCACTGCCAAATTCATGAAACCTTTATTACCATAAAATATGTTTTTCCTGAGGCATTAATGTAAAACTTCCAGGGGTTCTTCAGGACCTGACATCTCATTTATTTCATACCAGCTTTCTCAAATTTTATGGGATAATAATCACTTTCTAAAGTGATTAAAGGTACTCAGATGAATATTATGGGCTTCCTTGGTAGCTCAGCTGGTAAAGAATCTGCTTGCAATGCAGGAGATCCTGGTTCGATTCCAGACTCAAGAAGATCCCCTGGAGAAGGGATAGGGTACTCCAATATTTTGGGGCTTCCCTGGTGTCTCAGACAGTAAAGAATCTGCCTGCAATGCAGGAGACTTGGGTTTGATCCCTGGGTTGTGAAGATTCCCAGGAAGAGAGCATGATAGCCCACTCCAGTATTCTGGCCTGGAGAATCCAATGGGCAGAGAAGCCTGCTGGGCTACAGCCCATGGTTTCACAGAGTCAGACATGACTGAGCAACTAAGCTCAACTGAATGTTACAGCTTCTGTCCCTATGATCCACCTTGAGCCTAAATGCCATATTCTGACCAACATCCCAGAATAACCCAGGACTTTTAAGACTCACATGGGCTCCAAAATGTCTGTATGAGAGGGTCTATAATGTCTTTGAAATTGTGGCTGAGACTTTTCTTAAAGCTGTGTTTCACTGGCAAGCACACTGTTCATTTGGGGAGTAGTAATATAGATTCAGGGTAGAATTCAAAAGTTTCCTCTAAGATACTCACTGGCACTGCCACTACAAGACAGATAACTAAGAGAGCTGAAGATCTAGTCACTGCCTTGGGCAACTTGGGAGAAGGTCTGGTCCAGATGAAGGGAAGGTTGAGCTAACCAAGTTCTGTTTATGTGCTGCCATTGTGTTCCTTGGGAGTAGAGCAACTCCCAACAAAATACAGAAGTTTAATTTTCATATCTCTGTAACTGAAGAAATTAACCAATAACTGTCTCAAGTGACTATGAAAGTGCAAGTGTTGTCCAACTCTTTGTGACCCCATGGACTGTAGCCTGCCAGGCTTCTCTGTCCATGGACTTCTCCAGGCAAGAATACTGGAGTAGGTAGCCATTCCCTTCTCCAGGGGATCTTCCCAGCCCAGGGATTGAACCCGGGTCTCTGGCATTGCAGACAGATATTTTTACCATCTGAGCCAGTAGGGAAGTGACTCTAAATGATATTTAATGAAACTGCACAGTTTCATATTATCTATGTTTTTGCCCAACAAAATCAAACTCCAAGTATGAAGTAAGTTTATATGCAAAAACAGATTTAAAACAGAGACATCCTTCATTTCTTTCTTTCCCTTACCCCTTATATTCAACAGCAAAATTTTATCTCCAAAATATCACCTGTTTAGTCTATTTATTTTCATTTTAAAATTTCATTTTAAAATTATAATCCTAGTTCAAGTCACCATCATGTTTCACTTGGACCTTAAGTGATCTCTTGCCTCTCTACAATCCATTCTTTAAGCACAGCTATGGTAATAATACTTTTGATTTCACTGAAAAAAATTAAAAATCAGTAAATATTAAATCAAAGAATTTTAACAACAAATACCAGTATACTCACCACCAGGAATTAGTAAGTTATTAATATTTTGTCCTTACAGATATGAATGATATTACAAATATGATAGAAATAGATATTATATGTATGGTGATGTTTTCTTTGTTTCTTCCTTTAGCCCTGTAGCCCTAAATCATCATCTTAAATTTAGTGCTTATCCTTCAAGGCTGTTTTTATACTTTTACTCCATATAAGTGTGTGTAAACAAAATATAGAATTATTTTGTGTGCTTAACAAATCTACATAAAAGCTATCATTACACACCTTTATTTTTTCAATCAAACATTGCTTTTAAAAAAGCTATCCATGTTGATTCTTACAAATCTTATTTATTCATTTTAATTGCTATTTATTTTATTCCAGTGTATTAAAAAACCACAACCTACTCTTTACACTTTTGCTACCAACTGGTGTTTAGGTTGCTCTGTATTTTTCTCTATTATAATACCCCAGTTAACATTCCGCTATGTGACACTTTATGCTCATGCTTATGACTTTAATTACCTAGGTATAGAATTGCTAGATTATAAGGTATTACATTTTCAGTTAGTTCTTTCTAAAGTGGTTGTGCTCATTTACAGCCCCACCAGTCATCTCCTGGACTTGGTATTTTCAGACTTTAACTATTTTCAGATTGTTGTTTTAGTGGGATTTCCATGATGACTAGTGAGATCGAGTATCTTTTCACACAACTGCTGCTGCTGTTGCTACTAAGTCGCTTCAGTCGTGGCCGACTCTGTGCAACCCCAGAGAAGGCAGCCCACCAGGCTCCCCCGTCCCTGGGATTCTCCAGGCAAGAACACTGGAGTGGGTCACCATTTCCTTCTCCAATGCATGAAAGTGAAAGTGAAGTTGCTCAGTTGTGTCGTGACCCCATGGACTGCAGCCTACCAGGCTCCTCCACCCATGGGATTTTCCAGGCAAGAGTACTGCATTAATTTTTCTTCTGTGAATTATCTGTTCATATTCATTGTCTACTACTGTTTTGAATCCTAATTATTTACATCACATATATAGTTTATTTACATATATATATATATATTTCCCTAAAAACTTCTCTCAGGATATGCCTTATCTTTTCACTTTGTAGAAGATGTTATTCATCATTCAGAAATTTTATTTGAGGTAATACGTTTAAAATATAAATTAGATCACAATCTTCTCCTCTGCTTAAAACCTCTAGTGACCTCCCTCTGCTAAACATTTTGCCTGGACACACAAATCTGTTTTTCAGGATCTTGGGGAAGCCTTTTCTGATCATTCAATTGAACTCCACCCCCAACACTCTACTTACATTAGCCTGTTTTATTCTGTTAACAGCACTTACAATGTTATCTCTTTATGATATATTCTTAAGTATTTAATTCTCTGCCACCTCTACTCTAACCCACCTAGAATTTGAGCTCCATAACAGATGGAACTTTGTGTTTTTAATTGTGGTACACACCTGTGCTTTGAACAATGCTAGTAGGCACTTGGGTTTTTATTAAGAAAATGAAACAATGACCTTACTATAATTCTGTATAATTTGCAGTATATATTGGTCTATAAAATAATGTGGACCCATTCATTCTCAATAATGCCCAGAATAATGCTTTGTATATGGTAGGTTCTGAACACATATTTTTTAACAAATGGATTGTTTTTGTCATTATAAAATTCTGAATTGAAAAACATATGCTCAAAAAATGGTACCAGTGAACCTATTTGCCGGGAAGGAATGGAGATATAGACATAGAGAGTGGACTTGTGGACACAGTGGGGAAGGAAAGGGTGGGGCAAATTGAGAAAGTAGCATTGACATATATACACTGCCATGTATAAAGCAGATATCCAGGGGAAAGCTGCCGTATAGCCCAGGGAGACCAGCCTGGCGCTCTGTAACAACCTTAAAGGGCGGGATGATGGGGGCTGGGCGGAGGCTCAAGAGGAAGGGATATATATATATATATATGTATAGTTATGACTGATTTGTGATGTTGTATGGCAGAAACCACACAACATTGTAAAGCAATCATCTTCCAACTAAAAAATGTTTAAAGGGGTAAGAAAAAACTTATGCTCAGTGTTAGTATTTAAAAAAAAAAGTGTTGTATAGTGAAGAAAACTAGGTAAGCCACAACAAAGGAAAGTCCTTTGTTAGGGTTTCCTTCTTTTGAGATACACTACATATCATAGAAGCCCTACAACCAGACTTAGATCAGCTAAAAGATTGGGTTATTACTATAACAGCCTTTCCAGGAGAAGAAAGGGTTACACCATTGGGTTGGCTAAAAAGTACATTTGAATTTTTCCATACCATCTTATGGAAAAATTCAGATGAACTTCTTGGTCAATCTAGTATAAAGGAAATTTGTTTCAGAACAATGGGGAACACGTATAGAATAGTGGTTAAGAGCATGAGTTCTGGAGGTAGACAAATCTGGGTTTTAATCATGGGTCTGCCACTTGTTAGGGTAACCCAGGACCACCAATCTTCTCTAATTCTCAGTTTTAGCAACTGCAAAATAAGGGAAACAATGTCTTCCTTATAGAATATATTAATAGATGAAATGAACTAATACAGTCAAGCATCTGCACAGTGCCTGCTGTGAAAGTGCTCAATAGATAGTAAGAGCTAATATTGTTCAATGGAAGTTATTATATATTCTCACATGTTATATAATGGAAATAAGGAGATTTTTAACTTTTAATGACTTTATAAGACTGCAGTCTTGTTATAATGTACTAGGGAATACTTTTCCACTGTAAGAACAAATTGCCTTAGATGATTTACTTCCTATCTTGACTTCTAGTTTTCAATGATGAATTATTATAGATTTGTGCAAATTTCAAGTATTATTGATTAAACTGCAGCATGCCAGGCTTCCCTGTCCATCACCAACTCCCAGAGCTTACTCAAACTCATGTCCATCGAGTCAGTGATGCCATCCAACCATCTCATCTTCTGTCGTCCCCTTCTCCTCCTGCCTTCAATCTTTCCCAGCATCAGGGTCTTTTCTAATGAGTGAGTTCTTCACATCAGGTGGCTTCAAAGTATTGGAGTTTCAGCTTCAGTGTCAATGAATATTCAGGACTGATTTCCTTTAGGATGGACTGGCTGGATCTCCTTGCAGTCCAGGGGACTCTCAAGAGTCTTCTCCAATATTACAGTTTAAAAGCATCAATTCTTCGGTGCTCAGGTTTCTTTATAGTCCAACTCTCACATCCATACATGACTACTGGAAAAACCATAGCTTTGACTAGACGGACCTTTGTTGGCGAAGTAATGTCTCTGCTTTTTAATATGTACTTATGTATATGTTATCTTATTCAATTTTCCACAACCTTGAAAGACAGGAATTTCTATTCCCATTTTACAAAGAAATATTACATAAAGTCCAAGATCTCAGAGCATGTCATAGATTTTCAATGAGCTTACAGGAAGTAAATAAGAGAATGAATAATTTAAGCACAAGTCATGATGGAAAACAAGTAGTTTATTATACATTTCTAATGTAGAAATTGCTTCCCTAGTGGCTCAGTGGTAAAGAGTCCACCTGCAATGCAGGAGACTTGCAGGAAACACAGGTTCAGTCCCTGGGTTGGGGAGATCCCCTGGAGAAGAAAATGACAGCCCACTCCCAGGTATTATTACTTGGGAAATCCCATGGACAGAGGAACCTGGAAGGTTACAGTCCATGGGGTCACAAAAGAATCCGACAAGACTTAGTGACTAAGGAGCAATAACAAAGGATGGAAATGCATAATGAATTTCTTGTTCATACAGAAAGGTCAATTATTGTTTAATTTTCATTGAAATATTTAGGTAAGTTTTCAGTGATAGGATGAGAATTGAGTTGGGCTTCGAAGTGTGAGTAGAGAATAGATAAATGGACATGGGGAGGAAGATATTTCAGGTGGAGGCAACTAGAGGCAGTCACTTAAGCAGGCAGGAACATGGTTGTCAAGTGGATTGGAGCATTTTACTAGAAGCCTTTCAATTCTATCTAAAACAAACAAACAAAAAAGACAACACATACAAACTGCAGTATATGTCAGACTAATTTTGTGGCTCAAAGCTATTATTTAACTTTCTACAATATAACAACAAACATGGGAACATCATCAGATAAATCATTAAGTGAAAAATGTAAAAGCAAGGAGACTTTGATGCAGATAAGGTGCTAAAATTTCCTAGGACGGCATACATAGTGAGTGGCAGACCTGGGGTATGAACAGATGTTTCTGGTTTCTGCGTTCTACCTATGTGATTTGATTCCTCATTTACAAGTGGGGAACTGAAGTCTGGAGAGGTTACGTTACATAAAATTTATTAGTGTTAATTTATTGGAGTTTTCTGTTCTGATTTCTCTAAAAGTACAGATAGAATAATGGAATATAAAATATGAATAGAACACAACTAATAAGCTCTGTCATACAGAAAAGGAGTCAAAAGCAGAGGAGCAGATTAGGAAGATAATTCTGTTTGATTTGCATTGAATTTGAGTTGTTGCTAGATAAGCTTTGAATGTCCAGGGCACCCTTCTTTAAAAAGTTCTCCAAATTATAGGAAGAACCACTTGGGGTTTTTACAGATCTTGTACAACTGTTTGTATATATGTTTGTTTATTCTAATCCCAAAGATTCTCTTTACCCTCCAGTTATGCAATCAAATTGTGAATCTCCCGTTTGACAGTTGGGTATTAGATGTGTGCATTTCCTTGGCTTAGTAGTTTAAACTACCCTCTAACCATTACTCTCTTTGAAGATTTAGACTTAAAAGAAGAGATACAGTACTTCTTAGTCACTCCCACCCTGTGAGATATGCCTGCTTGTACCTTCACTCCCTTCTTTTCAGTTCAGTGGAAATCTGATGAAGACCAGACCTAGAGCTTATCCAAACCTAGAGCTGATAAAGAAAGACAATGTTACTGTGAAAGAATATTATATATCCCACCCCTAACTTTTTGCAGGGATAGAGTAAGAATCTTTCACCCTTTACAGGAACATGTCACCCACTTAATTTGACTTAATGTTATATTTCTTAAAAACTATAAAATCAGATCTGTATAGTCCTTTAAAAAGTTGACAAATTTCTCAGTAAAATATATGTAAATATTTTCCAGAATGTTCTCATCTTACACACAACAATAATGCAAGAAACAAGAAAACTAAAGTGGTAAGAAATTAAGATAGTACTCTCATTCCCTAAGTTTCTCAGGGTGTTGAGAAAGCAAGCTAATAAGAATACTTCAGTTGTTTTGTTTCAGATTTCATCTTCATGTTATCTTTTGTCATTAGCTCACTTGGCCATGAGTTAATCAGGCCCTTTTCCTGTTGGTCTTTAGGAAAGAGGTCTTATAGTTTAAGTTTTTACCTTTTTGACCAGTTTCCTATTTAGCTAAGTTTCATCTTTCTATCATATTTTTAAAGTAAGTGTGCAAATTTAGTATATAATTTTTTTTTTTACTTATTATATACCTACTATGCAGAGAACTCATGTTTCCTCATGGCAATTACTAAAGGAAATTTTCAAAATGCTATCTAACATCTATTAGTGTTCTTCCTATTAATAGGAGCACTCTGATAAACTTATCAAGATTCAGTCGCTTAGCAGTAGCATTTCTGTGCTTGTTGTATTAGGTAACTCTAGCCCAACAAGTTTTCCAGCTTCTGAAATTTTGTGGTTTCTGCCTTCTCTCCCATTTTCTTTGGCAGGTTGGTTTTACATCCTTAAAGAATTCATTGACTCTATTTTAATGATTTTGAGAGGGAGTAGTAGTTACTGTATGTGACCATCTCACTGTCTTTAAACTGGAAGTTCAGTTTCAATTCTATTTGCCTATTGACATTTGTTTAATATTTTGAGGAGAATAGGTTACCCAACGTTTCTTGTTTCTAAAAGAGGCAATCAAGGCATAAGCCACACTTGAGTAAACCATTGCATTTGGGAATAAATTAAAACAGAAGTATACATGAGTTATTTATGATAGTTCCTTTTTCTTATGATCACTTAAAATTATGTGCACAGTTCTTATATTAATTAGTTCATCTTTTAAATTAATCACTAAGATACATTATTTCAAGCCTCATACAAATGGCTATTAATTTCCTTTCTGAAGCTTTAACAATATTAATAGTAATATTTATTTTGTACATACCCCATCTCAGGCACCTTGCTAAGTATTGCATATACATTATCATATAGTCTTTATAACAACCTCATAAGGTGAATACTTTCAAACTGCTGTTACAGATAAAGAAGCAGAGATTAAATATCCAGTGTAATATGCTAGTAAATGGTGGGCTTAGGCCTTTATGGTTCTTTTCCTGATTTTGAAATGCTATGCTATACTAGGGAGAACCTTACCTGTTCAACTTAGAGACAGTCTAGTTTGGTTATATCCACCATAGCATGAATTGTGTATGGGTCTGTAGGTATTATTAATATGTATCTGCATTTTCAATTAAATGTATATACATGATTAAGTGAATTTCTTTTTATTAAATAAACTTCCTGCTTATAGACTTTCTGTCCTTTAAGCCAGGTTAAAGTCTTGACAAATAACATCAATTAATATTATTAACTTAATATGGTGCTAGAATGCCAATTTCAGAAGTCATTTCAAATATGGACTTCCGCTTTGCTGCATCTACTGCGAAAATGAAGACCATTCTCAGCAATCAGACTGTCGACATCCCAGAAAATGTCGACATTAACTTGAAGGGATGGACAGTTATTGTGAAGGGCCCCAGAGGCACCCTATGGACGGACTTCAATCACATCAATGTAGAACTCAGTCTCCTTGGAAAGAAAAAGAAGAGGCTCCGTGTTGACAAATGGTGGGGAAACAGAAAGGAACTGGCCACTGTTCACACAATCTGTAGTCACGTACAGAACATGATCAAGGGTGTTACACTGGGCTTCCGTTACAAGATGAGGTCGGTGTATGCCCACTTCCCCATCAACGTTGTTATTCAGGAGAATGGTTCTCTTGTGGAAATCCGAAATTTTTTGGGTGAAAAATACATACGCAGGGTTCGAATGAGGCCAGGGATTGCCTGTTCAGTATCTCAAGCCCAGAAAGATGAGTTGATTCTTGAAGGAAATGACATTGAACTTGTGTCAAATTCAGCTGCTTTGATTCAGCAAGCCACCACAGTTAAAAACAAGGATATCAGAAAATTTTTGGATGGTATCTATATATCTGAAAAAGGAACAGTTCAGCAGGCTGATGAATAAGATCTCAGTGATCCTGCTGCAGAAACAACAAGATAGCAGATGGTTCTGTGGGCTCAGTTGTGATCCTTTAAAGAGACAATAAAAACTCTTGATTTGAAAAAAAAAAAAAAAACAAATATGGACTTTCCAGTGTCAAGAAGTTTATAGCACAGACAGACTCTGTGTCTGCCTTTTATAGAATATTTTGCCAAATTCAAGAGAAAAAAACTCTTACTGAAAAAAATGGTTTCTATTTTGAGTTGTTTTGTTAAATTCCTCTTTACAATTTTTTTGTTTGTTTCTGTATCTAACAAGAAGGACCATGATTGCTATCTCAGTGGATGGGTGTGGCTGAAGAGAAGATACACAATCTAAGGTTAATTTGTTCTCTTTCTCCATCTCTTTGCCACTTCACTGAAGTGGTTAAGAGAACGCTTTAAAGACAAAGGGAAATTTTATTATAAAGGCCCCTGGGGGGAATGGCTTACCGGGCTATGAGTTTAGAATGTTCCGGGAACAGTGAGGAGGCCATTGTACCAAGTGCAGAGGCCAAGGGGAGGCTCCGATAAAGCTGGAGAGGTTGGCAGGATGGCTCCTGCAGGGCAGTGCAGGCCACGCCAAGAGTTCACAATACAGAGCTGATGAGTAGCCATGAGTCACAACATGCAGAGCCCCTCATGGGGCCAATGCTAGGCACAAGAGAGTATCTCATAACCCCACCATCTCATAACCCTTACTATAACCCTCAAGGGGGCAAAAGCGGAGATTTGGGCCTGAACCTCTAGCAGATTTGCAGGCAGTTTTAGAAGTCAAAGAATTACCGTTTAGTTATTTTACAGTGAGATGCCTATATTCCTGACTGACCTGGTGGGGGATAAATTCAGTTTCATGTATGGACACATACATGTTGTCATTATAAATATTATGTGCAAAAAACAGCCTCTTCAGAAACCTTCTCTTGGACACTTCACCCATCAGTGCTAATAGCACAGAATTGAATAAACTTCTGCTTATGTAGAAACTAGTTAAACTACCTTTATTTGATTTTCTAAGATATCAAAATATAAAGTTCTCCAAACTGGAATGTCTCCTAAATAGAGTTGAAAGGCTTTGTAAATTTCATGTTTCAACTCTATAAATCTTTGTAAAAGTAGCTGCTGGAGATACGTATGCATTATTCATAGTATAAGAAAAAGATGGGCAGACAGTTTTCTACAAGGAAGCATGGTAGATTTATTTCATGCACTGGAGAAGGAAATGGCAACCCACTCCAGTGTTCTTGCCTGGAGAATCCCAGGGATGGCAGAGCCTCGTGGGCTGCCGTCTATGGGGTTGCACAGAGTTGGACATGACTGAAGTGATTTAGCAGCAGCAGCAGCAGCAAAGTCAATTCAGTTTTCTCTATAGTTGTCACAAGGGATGGTGGTTGTTTTGAAACCTGTAAAAAGTGTGAATTATATCTGATGATTATGATAAGAGCTGTCATCATTTTCAGCCATTATGCTGGATGCTTTACACAAATTAAATGTTATTTCAAAAGAGAGTGCCCTTCTACCTTCATCCATTTAACATATGAGGAAACTAAACTTCAAAGAACTGAGTTAGCCAGGGTAAAATAGCCAGTTGTGTGGGATCTATGTAATTCTTAAGTTGGCGGTTCTGAAGCCCTGTACTTCTTGCTTTTCTACCAGCTCCTTCAAAGCTGGCTTCTATAGTGTATATCTGGACTGAATCAGAGACAATTTGGTAACTATCAACCAATTTACTATCAACCATCTAAGGACATTTGCAATGGTTTTGTTTTGAATGGTCAAGTTGTTCTCTAAAATGTAGGCCCTTCTGTATTCATTTACCAAAATTTCATTTAGTTATCTGTGAGTGAAGCCCTGTGCTAAATATTGGATATACAAGGATGACTAAGACCTGATCCTTGCTGCTGAAGAATTCATAGCCTAGAAGGGAAACGAGAATTGTAAACCAGAGTGACAATACTCTGTTAGAGTCATTGCAAAGAGCCCTCTTCCTGCCTCTAGTAGTCATGTCTTTAACACTCCTCTACTCATTCTTCTTCCTCCATCGACTCCTTATGGTCCAGGCTGCTCTGCATGCCAGGTTAGCTCTTCAGTCCCCAGGGCAATACTCAGATTCCTCTCATAAGTTTCATACTATTGTATCCACTCACAGCAAACTAAGCATCTATTTGGACTTGGCTATCGAGGGATTGGGGGCAGGAGGAGAAGGGGACGACAGAGGATGAGATGGCTGGGTGGCATCACCAACTCGATGCACATGAGTTTGGGTAAACTCCGGGAGTTGGTGATGGTGGACAGGGAGGCCTGGCGTGCTGCGATTCATGGGGTCGCAAAGAGTCGGACATGACTGAGCGACTGAACTGAACTGATCCCATGCCCAATCCAAGCCAATGTATCTATAATAAAATTTCATATTGAATTTTTTGTATTTCCCCACAGAAGAGCTTCATGCCCTGTGGCCCTTTCATAGTGAGTTCTACCATATCCATTCATCATACAAAGCAGCAACCTTGGATTTATCCTCCCTCTGTGTGAACCCCAGTCATTAAAATTAATATTTATATCACTGTAACACTTGTCATTCTTTCTACCTCTGAAGTGATTATAGCCTTAATTAAGACTTAGAATCTTTAAATAACATATTACAATAGTCATCTATCATGAGTTTTCCTGACTTTAATCTCTACAAATGTAACATGTCTATTGGTCTCAGAGTGATCCTCCTAAAATGAAAATGTCACTTAATCATGATATTCTTTGATTTAAAATCTTTTCTTTCCCATTGTTATAGACCTTACTAGGATATTTTAAACCTGGACCCAGTTTGCTTAATGCTCATTGTCTCAGGCTATGCCCTTTCTCACACTTATTTCAGCCTTGCTCATTACATTTACCATAACACAGTGAGAAAGGCAATGCCAAAGAATGTTCAAACTACCATACAATTGTGCTCATTTCACATGCTAGCAAGGTAATGCTCAAAATCCTTCAAGCTAGGCTTCAACAGTATGTGAACCAAGAACTTCCAGATGTACAAGCTAGATTTAGAAAAGGCAGAAGAACCAGAGATCAAATTGCCAACATAAGTTGGATCATAAAAAAAAAAAGAGAGAGAATTCCAGAAAAACGTCTACTTCTGCTTCATTGACTACGCTGAAGCCTTTGACTGTGTGGATCACAACAAACTGTGTAAAATCTTCTTAAAGAGATGGGAATACCATGTCGCATTACCTGCCTCATGAGAAACCTGTACACAGGTCAAGAAGCAACGGTTAGGACCGGACTTAGAACAATGGACTGGTTCCAAATTGGGAAAGGAGTATGTCAAGGGTATATATTGTCACCCTGCTTATTTAACTTATATGCAGAGTATATCATGTGAGATGCCCAGGTGGATGAAGCTCAAGCTGGAATCATGATTTCAGGGAGAAATATCAGCAACCTCAAATATGCAGATGACACCACCCTTATGGCAGAAAGCAGAGTATGAATAAAGAGCCTTTTGATGAAAGTGAAAGAGGAGAGTAAAAAAACCTGACTTAAAACTCAACATTCAAAAAATTAAGATCATGGCAACTGGTCCCGTCACTTCATGGCAAATAGATGGGGAAAAAATGGAAACAGTGACAGACTTTATTTTCTTGGGCTCCAAAATCACTGCAGATGGTGACTGCAGCCATGAAATTAAAAGACACTTGCTCCTTTTAAGAAAAGCTAAGACAAACTTAGACAGCATATTAAGAAACAGAGACACAATTTGCCAACAAAGACCTGTATGATCAAAGCAATGGTTTTTCCATTAGTCATATATGGATGTGAGTGTTGGACCATAAAGAAGGGTGAGCATTGAAGAATTGATCCTTTTGAAATGTGGTGCTGGAAAAGACTCTTGAGAGTCCCTTGGATATCAAGGAGATCAAAGCAGTTAATCCTAAAGGAAAACAAGCCTGAATATTCATTGGAAGGACTGATGCTGAAGCTGACGCTCTAATACTTGAGCCACCTGATGTGAAGAGTTGACTCATTGGAAAAGACTCTGATGCTGGGAAGGATTGAGGGCAAGAGGAGAAGGGGGCAACAGAGGATGAGATAATTGGATGGCATCATTGACTCAATGACATGAGTCTGAGCAAACTCCAGAAGATAGTGAAAGACAGGGAAACCTGGTGTGCTATAGTCCATGGGGTCGCACAGAGTTGGACACAACTTGGCAACTGAACAACAACAACAACATGGTATACTGTTTCATATCATCATGTTTGGGCTCAGGCTACTGGTCCGTTTGTCAGAAATGCCTGTTTTTCCCTCCTGCCTGCCATTGTCATGGTTCACCTGGTAAACACTTCAGGTTTCAGTACATAATTCAAGATTTCCTTTTTCTATATGGCCCTTTTGGGGTAGCTCCTGCTAAGTTGCTTCAGTCATGTCCAACTCTGTGCAACCCCATAGATGGCAGTTTTGGGGTAGGGCCATGGGTAAATAAGTAACTGTGAAGACTAGAGAATAAGTCTACTGTGATAATTTCAAAAGTTACCACAATATTAAAGACTTCACAACAAGAAATATTATCAGAGATAAAGATAGATATTAATGAAAGATAAATGAGTCAATTTACAAAGACACATAACAATCTTAAATATGAATGAAACTAACAACCTTTAAAATATATGAAGAAAAATTGATGGAATTGAAAGCATGAATACAAATCCATAATTATAGTTGGAACCTTTAACCCTCTGCTTTTAGAAACTAGTGTAACAGGTAGAAAATCAATGAGTGGGGATGGAGAGGAGCTAAACAACATTATGAACCAACTGGACCTAAGTGTAGTTTTTGGAACACTCCAGCCACCAGTAGAATACATATTCTTTTCAAGCGCACATTAAAAGAGCTGAGGCCCTGCCTATGGGGCTTGTAGTCTATCTAGAAAGATGCCATATGTGCCAAGGAAATATCAGGAGAAGAAAAAAAGGCATGAGAATTAGTGCCTTGAGGGGTAAAGGATCCCAAACAGACTATGACAACTTTTACTGCCAGTACCACCCTTCAGTATTTAACTACACAATGTCTAATTTTTACTTAACTTTTCCTGTTTTGAGGCATTGTCACTATGCTGGGATTATGTAATTGTGAGCTTCAAAAGCAGAGACCACATCGTCTATATCTGTGTCTCTTCCTACAACAGTTAGCACAGCGCTTGCCATTTAGATGCTAAAAAAAAAAAAGATTTAGAGTAAGTGGGGTTCAGAGAGGGTCAGGTATTTTCCATGGACATCAACTCTGCTCCAGACCAAAGTGGGTGTTGCCACTTTAACTGTGGTGTCTGGGCTGAAGACCAAGACTTAATTGTGGATGACCGTTCCTTTTCTGCTAGCCACTGCTAGGTACAGTGGGTTCACAAAGAGAGTTCACAAAAGTCCTTGAGAAGCCAGACGTGATGGCTGTGGTGCTTCAGTGCCCCCAGCCCTGCAAAAGGCAGAATGCCAGGGCTGCACTGCGGGAAGCTGACAGTCCACTCTGTTTGCTCACCTGCCACAGGCTGAAGTTCACCTGCATTCTGTTGCATATTTGCCAGTGGATGTTTTAAGGGACATCCTACTGCCCTGGGTCAACTATCTCAAGGATTTTCCCCCAATTATATTCATTTGTGCATATAGATTCATTAGTTTTTTAAAGCTGAAAGTATAGAAAATTATAAAGAAAATAAAGATCGGTTTTTCAATAATCCAGAAATAGTAACTTATAACATTTTCTGTGTTATATGTATATGTATGTATGATAGATAAATATACATGTATAGAGAGTGTGTGCATGTGTGTAAATGTCATGCTGTCTGATCTGTTTTTTCTCCCAAATACACCATGAAAGTGAAAGTGAAAGTTGCTCAGTTGTGTCCCACTCTCTGCAACCCCATGGACTATACAGTCCATGGAATTCTCCAGGCCAGGGTACTAGAGTGGGTAGCCTTTCCCTTCTCTAGGGGACCTTCTCAACCCAGGGATCAAAACCAGGAATCAAACCCAGGTCTCCCGCATTGCAGGCAGATTCTTCACCAGCTGAGCCATCAGGGAAGCCCATAATATCCCATAAGCATCCTTTACTCTTTCCATGTCAGTATGCTTCCATCACAACATTTTGACATTTGCCTGGTATTTCACTGCTTACCATAATTTATATTAAAAAATCCATTTTTTGGCTGCTTAGAATATTTCCATGTTTTGATATTTTTAACAGTTTATTTGTGGCTGCACTGGGTCTTCATTACTGTATATGGACTTTCTCTATTGAGTGTAGGATATTGTCTAGTTGTGTGCAGGCTTCTCATTGTGGTGGCTTCTCTTGTTGCAGAGCATGGGCTCTAGAGCGCAGGCTCAGTAGTTGTGGTACACAGTTGTTTCGCAGAATGTGGAATCTTCCCGGACCAAAGATCGAACCCATGTCCCCTGCATTGGCGTGCAGTTTCTTAACCACTAGACCACCAAGGAAGCCTCAGATTTTTATTATTATCAACAATACTTCAGACATAAATTTTGGGGCACAAATTTGCTTTGGGCTTGCATTATATTGTAAAAGTGGACATTTTGGGCCAGAGAATATGCATCTAAGACTTTTGCTACATATTTGTGATAGTGGCCTCTAGACATGCAGTACTAACACAGTAGGAACATTGTGTAAGTTATTTCCCATACCTCATCACATTTTTAATTTATCCATTGCTACTTTTGTTAATCCATCTCAAAGACTTTTACTGTTTTCTGTAGATGTTTTTTCACATATTAAGTACAAAAAGGAGAGATGGAAAAATGAAACATTAGCTAAGTGCCTCATTTCTTTGCTTATTTTGCTTGTGTATTGGTTTGGTTTTCTCTCTTGTTCTGCTATAATGGTGTCTGGAAAACTCACACATAGCCAGCTTGACTAGTGAGGAAGGCCCTTTCCCTTCCCTAGAGCATGGCAGTGGGGTGCCCACAGATTCTGATATTACTTCCTGCTATTTTGGAAGCACAGTGATAAATGTCCACATTTGGGATTCCCTGGTGGCTCAGTGGTAAAGAATCTGCCTGCCAATGCAGGAGACATTGGTTTGATCCCTGATCTGGGAAGATCGCACATGCTGTGGAGCAACTAAGTCCACGCACCACAACTACTGACCCTGTGTTCTAGAGTGCAGGAGCCGCAAGTGCTGAAGCCCGGCTTCCCTAGAGCCTGTGCTCTGCAATAAGAAAAGCCACCCCAATGAGGAGGCTGCTGCTGCTGCTGCTGCTAAGTCGCTTCAGTCGTGTCCAACTCTGTGCAACCCCACAGACGGCAGCCCACCAGACTCCCCCATCCCTGGGATTCTCCAGGCAAGAACACTGGAGTGGGTTGCCATTTCCTTCTCCAATGTATGAAAGTGAAAAGTGAAAGTGAAGTTGCTCAGTCGTGTCTGACTCTTAGCGACTGCATGGACTGCAGCCCGCCAGGCTCCTCCGTCCATGGGATTTTTCCAGGCAAGAGTACTGGAGTGGGGTGCCATTGCCTTCTCTGAATGAGGAGGCAGGGCACCGCAACTAGAAAGGAGCCATTGCTCTCCACAACTAGAGAAAAGCCCGCATGACAAGGAAGACCCACAACAGCCAAAAATAAATAAATAAAAATTTTAAATGTCTGCATTTATCAGTGTCATCAAACTTTTCCATTACCTGTCAAGTTTCAAATTCTTTCCTAAGGCCTGACTTCTTTCCTAAATACCTGGGTTGGTGTTTGTGATGTTGACTACATTTCTCTTTATCTACTTTTTTGCACATTGTGGTCTACAGATGAGCTGTGAAAAAGAGAGCCATATATGAAACTTTGAGAAAAATTGGAAACCAAGAGACCAGGATTCTAATACTCCCTTTGGAAGTACTTCTAATACTCCCTCTGCTACCCACAGATGCGCAGGTTACTTAGCCTTAGTTGGAGCTTGCTTCCTCATTGCCAGTAACTCTATATTGCAGTCCAGGGGTGGTGTGGTGGTTGTGGATGGAGAAGAAACCTATAGAAAGCCCTTATTAAATATGTACTTGTGCCAGATACTATGTTATCTCATGAATTAGACATTATTTACTTCCATTTTAAAGCTGAGGAATCTGAGGTTCAGAGATATGAGTTAAATTTGCGATCTAGGTTTGCCTGACTCCAAAGACTTTTCAAGGTATGAGTATATAAACAATGATGGGAGTCTTTTGATTCATGTGTTAGTTCGTTAAGTATTTATTCAAGACCTACTATGACTTACCAGGCACTGTGCTCAGATCTAGGAATTCAGTGGTGAATCAATTAGATATGTTTCCTGCCTCATGAAGGTATCTGTCAGCTGAGGGGAAAAGAGACATCAAAAAGAAGAAGACACAAGTATATGATTACCAGTGGTGATTAGTACTGTGAAAACAAAGGAGAGGATGGTGGGAAGGAATAACAGGGGAGACCTGATTCAGATTGAACAGGTCAGGGAAGACCTTTCTGAAACTGAGACCCAGAAGATAACTAGGTATTAATTAGGCCAGAATGGGAAGAGCGTTTCAATGTTTCTGGGTGGGTGGAACTGCTGAAGGATAGAAAGCTGACCCAGCTGGTCCCCAGCAAGGCTCCTCAGGGTATGGAGATACCCTGATGATGGCCACAGCCAGCATTCAAGAGAAGGGTTGTGGCCATGTCCAAGTATGTGGTATTTCCTTAATACGTTATGTATTGGGGAAAGTCCTGTCCAGACATGGAAATGGCCTCTCCCTTCCCTTGGAAATTCTGGCATGCCATCCAGTTTTGCAACTTCCCAACCTGTTGCCAATCAGCTTTGCTGACCTATTGGCCCCACACTTGGTGGTGAAGCTCATACTGTTGTTCCTCAATTGGTTCACCGTGTTCTAATACCTGTAAGGCAGAAAACTGGGTCACAGCATGTCTGCGAACTTTTGTTCACAAGTTATCTTCACTTTACACCTGGAATTTACACACCAAAGGTTCAGACATCCCAGAGAAAAGTTGCTTCACATTTTAACTAGCTGTATAATCATAGACTCAAGAAACCCAGCTTGCTTATTATATGGAATCAATATTCTGGACAACAGGGAAAATGATTACATGCAATAATATTTCTGGATCCTGGAAGATGAAATTAAACTACATAGTTCTTTTGGATAATGAAAAAATAAACTGAGCAACATTTCTGGATTACAGAGAGAAGAGTGAAAATGAGTCACCCATTCTAGATAATGGAGGAAAGAACATGACTGACAGCCCTAGGTAAGAGGAGATCATTCTAGATGATGGGGACGGATGAAGCTGATCAGAGACAGGCAGCCCAGGTAAGGACACAAGGTAGCAACACCTTCAGCCCTCAAGAACCAGCAAACAGGAAGGAGCAAGAGCGATGACAGCTTCCGTGTGTGCCCATCAAGCACAAACAGGGGAAGCTGTGCCTGGGAGGAAGGTGCGCTGGGATTTGTTTGTTTCCAAGGCCTTCCTTCCACCGCTGCTCCATATGGCTTGGGGCCAGGGGGCCTCACAAAGTCTCAGATACCATGTGCTTAAATCACTTTTGTGACCCTCCCACCCCTTAGGTTTTCACAGTGACAAAGATACACAGTTAGCATCTTCTTTGAACTGCCCAGATGAAAGGACCTAGGAATCAGCATGGAGATGCTGAGAGGGATAATTTAGTCACTGAGACTATGAGATGTTACCATCAGAAGGGGAATTAGTCATATCCAGTCTAAATGCTTCACTTGCATAGTTGAGGAAACCGAGGCCTAGAGATGGGGAGGTGAATGGTCCAAGGCCTCACAGGCAGATCATGGCAGACCTGGGACTAGTACCCAGAACCCCTGACTCCTAGAATGCTTCGTTAGGATGCCAGACTTGAAGCCATCTCAGAGAAGTAGAGACTAGACTTCTGGAGGAAGCTTTTAGAGACGGAATGGAAAGACGAAAGGAAATGAAATATGTTAACACAATTAACAAAAGTCTCCTATGAATTAGACACAGTGCTGGATGTTTCTGTGTATTTTCAAACCTCATTTAATCCTCTCAAAAATTCCCCTTGATGGAGATATTATTGCTATTTTATAGCTACTGAAGCTGAGACTCAAAGTTTCAGTAATTTGTCTCAGGTTACATGTGGCTGAGCCAGTGTTTGAACCCAGGTCTATTGAAAACACAGCCTGAGCTTCTCTAGCTGCCTGGAAACATCAATCGATTCTCAAGATCATCACTGAGGTGATAAAACCCAAGACAGAAATCCGGCAAGACTAGCAGCATCTGCCGTTTCCTGTGGTGAGTAGGAAAAAGAGCAGAGACCTCTTTCCTAGGGCATAAAGGCAGGGTGATGACTAAGGTATGGGCTCTCCGTGCTAAATTCAGAATTCGTATTTTCGTGATATTGTCATCTGCATAAATTTAGGGTCTCTGATCTTGTTGTAGATATGGTTACCCCAGTGGTTATTTTCTTTTTGGTTTGTGTACTCTCTCTGCTCTTATAAATAATATTTTTATCCCCACCTAAAACTTACACTATTTGGTTTTTACACAGGTTATTTTAAAAATCTTGAATATAATTTGCTTCTGAAAGTAAGTTGGCCAGTAACCATGAAATCCCTCCTAGTTATTACTGAAATCCTTCTCTGCCAGTTCTTTAAGAAATTAGATCATCTCTAGATGAGTTGTTAATAAAAAAATTAATGCCAGTAGCATAGATATCTTCGGGCTCTTGGCCAAAAAAGAAGCCATCTGTGTAAAAGAAAACAGGCTAACAATTTTGGACTCTGGTCTCTGTGGCCACATTGAGCGTTGACCTCATTGTTAATTAACACACATTAATTGTTTTGGGCGGGGGATTGTGTTCTCTCATCACGAAAACGTCTTTTCCCCATTCAAACCACGTGGGGTTAAAACAAGAAAACAAAAGCCAAAACTGCTCCCCACACCCAAAAGCCCCTTCTATCAGGGCTCCCAAGTAGACCCGTGAGAGCTGTTAGAGGGCTGAGAGGGGCCAGTCATCAGCACATACCATACATAGGTGGAGGGCTTGTTATTCTCAGTTTCCCGCCTCAGAGAGGATACCCCTATTGTTTTTGAAAGTGCTGACCAGGACCCACACTTCCAACTAAAATTCCTCTACCCCTGCAGCAGCAGCAGCAGCAGCAGCCATAGATAAGTGTTTTGATGAATTGCAAGATGGACAGGGCTTACCATGCCCCCAGCCCTGCTGATACCAAACGCCTTTAAGATACAGCCTTTCCCATCCTAATCTACAAAGGAAACAGGAAAAAGGAACTTAAAACTCCCTGTGCTCAGACAGAAATGAGACTGTGACTGCCCGCTTCTGTACTGTTCCTTCTTGCTTCTGACTTGTAAACAAGACCTAGTAGGACAGGCGAATGGAAAGTCACAAACCTCTGGGTGTTTGAAAGGATCCTTGGGACCTCATGCATGTCCGCGGAAACTGGATGGAGAGATTTGGGGAAGCATGGATTCTTTAGCCGGCTTAGTTCTCTGCGGAGTCAGCTTGCTCCTTTCTGGTAAGGTTTGGCTTTATTATTTTAAAAAAAAAAATTTTTTTTAACAGTTAGTGACTCTGGGCTCTCTCACCAACGCCTATTGCTGGTTAACAAGGGGCAGCTGTGACACGGACTGTTTCTCTGTGAGTCTCCATTCAGTATATGGAAGGATTCACCTAGAAAGTCCTTGTTGTGTGAACTGATCTTTCTAGTTTCTCTTCTGGATTATTGCCCCCTGTGTCACCACAGATGCTGTGGGGACTGACCAGGTCACTTTATTTGAAGAGACATATTTACTGTGGGACATTATTTTACTGCTCCTCATTCTAGCTTGTTTCCTTATTCTATACAAAAAAAAAAAGAAGAAACTTGGCTTTACCTGTTTCAGAGAAAATCTTCAGTCACTGAAAAAAAAGTCAAATTTATGCTGAGAATGATGGGGACCCACTTAAGGCACTATAGAGTGTCATTTTAAAAATGAGAACAAAATTGCTTTTCTATAAAGTTTTCGTATTTGCATCCTATTTTATTCAAAGTGGTCAAATGCTAGGCTTTTGGGTTTTTTTTTTTTTTTTTTTTGCTATAGCTGGGGTCAGGGAGATAAGGGTTAGCTAATTTGTGTTTTATTTCAAAAACTATTTGGCATATAGTGATTTGTAAAGTCTTCACTGGCCCAGTGAAATGAAAGTTTAGGCAATTACCCAGATCACTGGCATCAGGAGTGTATTGAAACCTATTGTGGGTTTAAGGAATGGTTGGCCTGAGTATAGATTTAAGGTGTTTGTTGCTCAGATTCTCTGGATGGCGGCGTGGCTCGTACTTCACTTACCCTGTGGGACACCTATGAAAGTGGTATCAAATCATGAGATAAAGATCACAATGTAATGGCCATCAATCTCTCCCCTTCGGTTTGAAAGCGTTAGAATTATTATAATGAAAATAGAATTGATATAGGAAATGAATTTGGGAAAATTTACTGAACTTAATGATGTGGACTATGTTATATTAGGTATACTTGGATCAAATTTTACTAACTGCTATACTATTTTATATTTTTCATATGTTTCCAATATTATTAACTATTCAGAAATTAATCCAATAATATAACAGAATTGCATGGAAAGTAGTTTGTTTATAGCTCTTGAGTTTGTTGTCAGTAATCAATATATTGAGGATATAGTAATATTTTAAGACTGAGTAACACAAACTGCTGGGAAATGAAAGATTATCTGAGATAGTTTCAGTATTTATGTAGAAATTGTTTATATTCATATGGAAATAATGTTGATTTCTCCAACAATATGCATGTTTAAGCCAAATAATTGTCATAATTTCATTCTCGATTTGCTTTTTTTTCTGTGTGACATCTATCACTGACCTTGAAATCTGGAACTGCTTCTTTATCAGGGATTATAGTAATGCAAAGACCAGGGGTATATAGTGGCTCTGAAATACTTCTTTAGGTTAACTACTATACACACACACACACACACACACACACACACACACACACAAAGACACACTCTCTGTTTTAATTCTTTTCCCCCCATAGTGACTATGTTATGGCACTTTGCAATATAGGCTTAGAAAAGCTGTCATAAAATCAAACAAAGCAGAAACTAACACAACATTGTAAAGCAACTATACCCCAGTTTTGTTTTAAAGTACTTTTAAACAAACACACACATGCAAAAAAGTTATGTGGCAAAACAGTTACTCTGTGTCTAAACCTTAGTTTTCTTGAAAGTACAGTGCTAACTTCAGCAGGCTGAGACTCAAGGAGAGGGGTTTCATGCTCTTGTTGAAAATGAAGGTTAACACCAGTAACGTGGGTTTCTGGAGTAGATCTGCTGTGCTAAATCCTAACTTACATTTTCCATCTAAGCCTCCATGAATATGAACACTGAAGGCTTAAGAGTTGCAACAGCAAGAATCCAGTATAATTATGTCTACAGGCATGGGATCCCATTCTTCAAACCAAACTCCACTGGTGAACTACAGTAATGGAGTGAGAGGCTCATGACTTACAGACTTCTCTCTCTAGTTCAGTGAGTTGTTCCTCATTCCCTACTTCTGAACAGAAGCAACTAACAGAATGTCACATTTGCCTCAGTGAAGGTGACTCTGGGTGGTAGATGCTAATGCATAAGAGGATGTATGTAACTTTTAGAAGACTTCTATCAAATCCACCTAGATTCTGGTAGATTTCCCTCCCAATGGAGGATCATGGCCAGTACCAGCTTACAAACAAGTTCTCAGAAATATACTAGATTTCCCCTTCTGTCCCATTCTCACCAAACCAGGCTACTCTCTGTAAAGCATTGTATAGAAAGAAAACCAATGAAACAAATCACTCTCTGTGCTTTATCATAATATGTCCTCTGTGATCAACATGATCCAATGGAAAGTCTCTATAGCCTGTCTTCTTGCCTCTTTCCTATCTCATTTGACATTTTGAGTAACAAACTGGGTTCAGAGATAGTGAGTATCTTGTCTGGAGTGGCGGAGGAGATTCAGTTCTAAGATCAGGGAGATGGTCACAGATGGAACCTCCTGATTAGGGTTGGTCTTAGAAGGCTAGTAGCAAGCCTGAGTAATCAAGGGTAGAGGTGTGGAAGCTAGGATCAGAGGCACACCTAGGAATTATTCTCAGAGGGAGGCTCTTTGCCCTCTCCCCAGATTCTCTCCTAAACACTGTCTTTGGGAGGTCTCAGCCTCTCCCTTTCAGTCCTACCCTGGGAGAACTTCCTTTGAGAGTTTGGTTCTTTTAAAACATCTCTCCTGGAGAGAGGGACTTGTCCAGTTCATCTCAGAAGACTATGCTATATATCCTCCAGGGATTCAGATGGGTGAGCTCCAGGTTTTTCTGACATTAATTCATCTCCTGGAACTTTATTCCTAAAAAAATGTGTGTGATTGTGTCACCAATTTATTCCCTATAGATGGTTTGTTGGTTAGAGCACCGAATCAGGGTTCAAATAGATTTGTCTAGGCTGAAACACAGCCAGAAGATACCACTTCAAAATAGATAAACGTCAAGTTATGCATTGGGGTTCAATAAATAGATTATGTTCAGTGTCAGATCTGGTGTGTTGAGAGTTCTATGGGTGACATCTAAGTTTTGGTGATACACAAAATTTACAGGAGCCAACACGTGCTTTACTTGCTAAAATGGTAATACATAGCTGTAACTATTTGCTTAGTAAAAATATAAGGTCTGACTTAGAGATGGCAATTGCTTCAATCTACTGCTCAAAGTGGACCCATTAAACACTGGTGACATTAAGAAATTTGACAGCAAACAGTAATCAAGCAGAAGGATAAGTGCTTTAAACACTTGGTCATATGAGCACATTTAGTCAGGAGAGAAGAGATGAAGGAGCAGTATTTTTATGGGTTTCCATTTAGATGACACATAGATCAGTGCTGTATTTCTCCAGGTCTGGGATGCAGGGATTGAGGGAGCTGCACAAAAGATAGAGTTTGACTTTATTGACAGAAACTTTCTAAAAGCCGGATCACCATCCCCCTGAGGAGTGAGTTCCCACTCTGAGGAGGGATCAGGTTGGGTGATGGATAGATTTTAGGAATGTGGAAAGAGGATCCTTTTCGTTTCACTATCTGTGGCTTCTGATTGATGACTTAGGAGGTAGGTAAAGGTTCCAAAGAGCCACCAAGATCTTTGCTCACTGAAATCAAACAGGGTGTGTTTTCTGAATGTGGGCCCAGCTACTCTCACTTTACACTGAATTGTAACTCGATCAACTTGGCTTAGGAGAAAAAAAAGCACATGCCCTTGGGCTGTGATGACTTCTTGAAGCCACTGCTCTGAGACTGAGGTGGAGCTCATCAAGAAGGCAGGAGAAGGAATCTGGAGTATGGATTGTGAGGTTACACACTTGGTTGTTGTTGTTTAGTCACTAAGTCATGTCCAACTCTTTTGTGACCGCATGGACTATAGCCCACCAGGCTCCTCTGTCCATGAGATTTCCCAGGCAAGAACACTGTGGTGGGTTGCCGTTTCCTTCTCCAGGGGATCTTCCCAACCCAGAGATGGAGCCCAGGTCTCCTGCATTATCAGGCAGTTTATTTACTACTGAGCCAACAGGGACTCTCTTACACACCTGGAGTTAAGCTCAAATTGAGTGACCATGGACCAGTTATTTGACTGCTCTAATACACAGTTTTCTCATCTTTTACAGTTGAGAATACTTTTGACCCCTAGAGTCATTATAAACATCAAGTGTGATAATGCATATGCATTAGTCGGCCAGTAAGAACTCTCTTAGCAAGTGAAGCTAGTATAATTGAAAGAGAACTGTTGCTCTGAGGACCACTGTGCTTGTTTAAGACCAGTCTAATCTTTTCCAGGTGGAGAGGGGTCACTTACTACTCATAGAAGCAGTCTCCTTCTAAAAGCCTTCAATATTAGCTGGTTCCTCAAATTTCATACTGCTCTCCCAGTACGAAGCCAGAACACTGGGCCTACTTTCCAGTGCTTTCTCTCACCTATCCCATTCATGGTTGCTCCACTTCAGCCATGTCCTTCTCCACAATTGATGTATATTTTCCTCTTGGCTCTTGTTCATGCTGTTCTATCCATTTGGAAAAGACATCCTCCATGCTTGCTCTGCAAACAAAATTCAACTCAATTTGCCTAGGCCAATTCTTCATGAAGTTCTAATTCTGAGTTCCCTTACCACACAGGCTGTGTCTTTGAACTCTGGGCACATGGATTTAGCCCAGTTAACCTTTAACATCTTGAAAAAGGGTATTATTTCTTTACTATTCTCTGTAGTGCTTGGAGTTTAATATGCCACAGTAAGAAACTTTTGGTATGCCACAGCAGACCTGAAAAAAAGAGAGAAAACGTTTGTTGTTATATGAAGAGTTTTTAAACATTGAAATAATAATAATAGTAATAATCAATTTCATATATGTATTGAAAGTAGTAATCACTCATATCTTAAAACGTTGGCTTATGTTAAATATTTCATGTAAATAAGGCCAAAAGAAAATCCCTTTCTTCTCTCAGGTGTGAAACATGAAAGGTATAGTGGGTTTGAAAGTGGGTTTAGCAAGAGCTTTACCTAATACTATGTATTGTATGATTGCTGAATGTTACTTAAAAGATATGCATAGTTTTTATTTAATAGATATTTATTGGGTTATTGCCTGCCCATATTCATTCATTCACTCAACTATCATTTCAGTCAGTGAAGACACACTGAGGACTTGCTTTGTACCAAGTATTGTATTGGATACCAGGAATGCAAAAAAAGGATGAATCATTTTTTTCCCCTTGCTAAACTCACTTTTTGGTAGGAAAGATAAATAAAGGAGAATAAATTATAAGATGCTATGATAAATAATATAATTATTGTTGTTGTTCAGTTGTTAAGTCGTATCTGACTCTTTGCAACCGCATGAACTGCAGCATGCCAGGCTTCCCTGTCCTTCACTATCTCCTGAAGTTTGCCCATACTCATGTCCATTGAGTCGGTGATGCCATCCAACCATCTCATCCACTGTCACCCCCTTCTCCTCTTGCCCTCAATCTTCCCCAGCATCAGGGGTATATAAAAGTCTAGCTTTTTAAGAGCTGTAAAAATACTTATTGGATTCAGTAATTTAAAAGTCCAATTCTAAAATCCAAATTAAACATCAGTGACTAAAAACATATAATGCTAACTTCATTAATTGCTAAATTTATATGAATATAATTTAATATTGAAAATCTGTAGGTTAGATTTTCCTCACTTTCCCAGAACTCCTAAATAATAATGAATATTGCCCAAAATTATGGCTGATGTAGTTATGAGTTATTCGTGGCCAAATGATTTTAAAACAAAGTAGATAAAAAGGAAAAGGGAAGAAAGAATTTCCCATCAGAAGGAGCACAGGGTGTGAAACAGCAGGGCAAGCTCAGGGAAGTTGAGTAAGGCTAGAATGTAGGAGGGGGTGGTGAATTAAGGTTGAGTTCAGATCAGGAAGGGCCTCACTGGCCATATTAAGTCATCTGTACCTTTTTTCTGTACGTGTGGAAATTTAGTATGGTGTTTGCTCTATTGTATCTGATTTATGTCTTGGAAAATTCACTCTGGTAAGAGTGTGGAGCATGTATTGACATGGCAGAGACTTAGGCCTGGACCAGTTTGGCTTTCCAATTCTCCAGGCAGGAAGGCCTGGATGAAGAGGGGAATTGGAAGTGTCTAGGCGGTGAAACTGTAGGGACTGGTGATTGGTTATTTTTTGGAGGTTGTGGGAAGAGAAGGTGGTGAGTAAACGTTGCTCCAGGCTTCTGGTTTGGGTGATGGTGCTGCCATTCACTGTGCTGGGAAACATGACAGAAGGAACCTGGTTGATGACAAGCTGGCAAGAAACAAACAATTATTTTGCACGGGTTGATTTTGAGTTTCCATGTTAATGGTGGATATTTAGCAAAACTGGGCTCTCTGGGTCTGAAACTCAGAAGAGAACTGGGCAAGGGACTGAGACATAGGAATCTTTGTGTATAGTAAGTAAGGTCCTGGACATGGACACATACTGAGATTTAAGTGAAGAGAAGAGGAGGAGGAGATAGCCTAGGGTTCCACGAAGAAGCAGTCAAGGAGCTGGCAGGAGAGGCAAACCCAGACAGATTCCTTTCCTGGAATTTCAAAGAATTGGCGTTGCTGTGGCTAAGAAGGAGAGAGTTTAAAGAAGGGAATAATACGATGGGGGCAGCAGGGTGACAGCATCTGGGCGTGGCCTGGGGGCACCAGACTGCAGGTGTGTTGTTTCACAGAGAGCCAGCTGCACTGACAGCACAGCTGAGTCCGAGCTGGAAGGGATGTCGGAGGATCAGCTGGCATCACTCCCAGCCTTCAGGAAGGGGAACGTCTAAAGTTGCCTCCCTCAGTTCTGGAATTTTAAACTGATAACCCAATTCCCACCAGTCTAGTCAGACTGTTCCTTAATTCTCATCACATGCGCAGAATGCTTCTTTAGATCAAGACTTGCCTGCTTTCCTCTACATCCCTCCCCCGTTGCCACCTTTTGTCACTCCAGGACTCTGATCACCCTTCTCCCTTGTTCCTTCCCAAAGGCCACAGGGACAGGTGTGGTGACATGAACCTGCCAGACGGGCAGAGTCCTGACCCTTTTTAACACAGCTGCTGATTAGAGGCAGTGCGTTCCCACTGCCTCGAGGTGCCATGTCTAGCATGGTAGGCACACACTTAACAGACAGAGGGAGAAAAAAACCTAAAGATGAGCCACGGGAGCCCATCGGGCAGCCAGCAGAGGGGCACGTGGGCGGCTGCTGTTTGTTCCCTGCTGGTCACAGCCCCCTGCCCAGGGCTTGACCAGTGAGGTGTGTGCAGCGGGCACACCCATCTCAGCAGATCTGTCAGCTTTCCCGCTTTTGTTAGAGGGTGATATCATGCTTCCTGGGGGGAGCACTAGAAGACAATGCCCGGCCACTTTCCTCCAGATACAATAGGCGGAGTCAGGAAGGCAGTATTGACATTGCTGGGGCCGGGGAGGCACTCGCTGCTCCGCGGCCGTCAGATGGTGAACCAGCTTAACCTTGGCACATGGAGCCTGGGTTGTGCAAGGCGTCTGGCTCCAGAGCCAAAGGGGACTCCACCCCAGGGACAGAAGTCCTTTAGACATCTGGGAATCTGAGATGGGCCTCGAATTCCCATCCCCTTGTCAAAAAACATCAGTAAAACAACAACAGTCCTAGGAATAACAAAAATGACTACCATAGGCTGAATGTCATCATGTGCCAAGTGTTTAATATGACTTTTAATATCTTACAATAATCTCAGACAATTGGTATTATTATTTGTTTGTTTAATATAGATGGTGAAACTGAGGCTCACAAAATATTAGTGACTTCACTAAGGTTAAAATATTGTGGACATTCATTATCTGGGACTGCCCAACATTCCTGTTTTTCAAAAGCCACCAAGCATTCCCTCCAGTGATGGGACTGCCAATCACTGATCCATGTACTATCTGATCAGTAGTTGGTTCAGATGGAGGACATATGACCCAATAGGGTCACATGGACTGTCCTCTGGGAATTTTTGAGCAAGATGTTCTCTTTCTTCAGTGAGGACACTGTTCACTTGGAGCCATCAGCTTCCGTGGGTGCTTCAAGGAAACTAGTCTTTGGTAGAACAGAATGAGGGCAGTAACAGAACACAGCCCAGACAGGCACTCTGGAACGATCTGAGCTCTAGCTCAGAGGCCTATCCCAGCCCCTCCCAGTTATGTGAGCCAGCCGCCTTTCTTTTCTTGTGCTATTTTGAGTTGTTCTCTGTCTCTTGAAAATGAGTAGTCCTGAGTGACCACGTGATCTCAGTAGGATTGATGGAGGCAAGAGTTAAATTCAGAATGACCTGAACCCAAATTCTGGGCTTTTTAAAACACTTCACTGTACTGTCTTCCAACTAGTGTTTCATGGTCACCTCAAGCTGGTTCACAGAAAATGAGACTCATAACAGTACTGATAACAGTGCTTATTCACGTGCTATGTGGTCAGTCATGTCCAACTCTTTGTGACCCCATGGACTGTAGTCTGCCAGGCTCCTCTGTCCACAGGGCTTCCTAGGCAAGAATACTGGAGTGAGTTGCCATTTCCTCCTCCAGGGGATCTTCCCGACCCATGGATCAAACCCATGTCTCTTGCGTCTCCTGCTTTGATGGGTGGGTTCTTTACCCCTAGCGCCACTTATTCAGTATCAGTATCAGTTCAGTCGCTCAGTCATGTCCGACTCTTTGTGACCCCATGGACTGCAGCACACCAGGCCTACCTATCTATCACCAACTCCTGGAGTTTACCCAAACTCATGTCCTTTGAGTTGGTGATACCATCCAATCATCTCATCCTCTGTCATCCCCTTCTCCTCCCACCTTCAATCTTTCTCAGCATCAGGGTCTTTTCAAACGAGTCAGCTCTTCACATCAGGTGGCCAAAGTTTTGGAGTTTCAGCTTTAGTATCAGTCCTTCCAATGAATATTCAGGACTGATTCCCTTTAGGATGAACTGGTTGGATCTCCTTGCAGTCCAAGAGACTCTCAAGAGTCTTCTCTAACCACCACAGTTCAAAAGCATCAATTCTTTGGCGCTCAGCTTTCTTCACAGTCCAACTCTCACATCCATATGTGACTATTGGAAAAACCATAGCCTTAACTAGATGGACCTTTGTTGGCAAAGTAATATCTCTGCTTTTTAATATGCTGTCTAGGTTGGTCATAACTTTTCTTCCAAGGAGTAAGCGTCTTTTAATTTCTGCAGTCACCATCTGCAGTGATTTTGGAGCCCAGAAGAATAAAGTCAGCCACTGTTTCTCCTTCTATTTGCCATGAAGTGATGGGACTGGATGCCGTGATCTTAGTTTTCTGAATGTTGAGCTTTAAGCCAACTTTTTCACTCTCTTCTTTCCCTTTCATCAAGAGGCTCTTTAGTTCTTCTTCACTTTCTGCCATAAGGGTGATGTCATCTGCATATCTGAGGTTATTGATATCTTTCCCTGCAATCTGCAATCTTGATTCCAGCTCGTGCTTCATCCAGTCCAGTGTTTCTCATGATGTTCTCTGCATGTAAGTTAAATAATCAGGGTGACAATATACAGCCTTCACGTACTCCTTTAGGTTCCTATTTGGAACCAGTCTGTTGTCCCATGTCCAGTTCTAGCTGTTGCTTCCTGACCTGCATACAGATTTCTCAAGAGGCAGGTCAAGTGGTCTGGTATTCCCATCTTTTTCAGAATTTTCCAGAGTTTATTGTGATAACTTCACATAGTTCAGGGGGAAGATTTTAAAATATACTACTTTAAGTGGACACTGTATGGTGTGGGTATATAATGAGCACTCAGTAAAAATCTGATGTTATTTTTCACTTATAAACAAAGCTAGAGGCACTTATGTCACTTAATGTCCATCTTTTCAAAGCGCATCTCTATCCAAGAGGGTAGGTAATTCATTCTATGCCAGATGGAGCTCCCCACCTTTCCTTGAGGTAGCCTCCTTTTGTCCTAAGCCTGGCCTTGTCTCAGAACAAGGGGAGAAATCCTTAGAGCTGTGTGTTCTTGGGCTCTGGCTAAAAATCTGGAGTGTCAGGTGGGGACTTCCTTCCCATGGCCCTACCAGCTGGCAAGATGGTGCTCCCCATTTTTTCTCCTGCCAGCCCCCAGTTTCCTCTTTTCTCAGGTCCTAACTGAAAAGTGGCTCTAGGATGCTTTGCTCTAGATTGTTCCCACCTCATTTATCCCAAATCTATGAATTCCTAGTTCTTGAAAATCTTATGTGGCATTGTCAGTTCCCAGTGCAGTGTGCCTCACTTCAGACTAGGCTCATTACTGGTAAATTATTTGGGAAGTGATCCTAGGGAGCAAGAATGAGGGGCTACGGGAGTGGAAGTATACAAGCATGTACTATCATGTCGGCCACTGCTTCAAAAGCCTGGTGAAGTGAAATGTTAGTTGCTCAGTCGAGTCTGACACTTTGCGACCCTGTGGGCTGTGTGTAGTCCACCAGGCTTCTCTGTCCATGGAATTCTTCAGGCAAGAATACTGGAGTGGGTAGCCATGCCCTCCTCCAGGGCATCTTCCTGACCACGGGATTGAACCTGGGTCTCCTGCATTGCAGGTGGATTCTTTACCGTCTGAGCCCCCAGAGAAGCCCCAAACGCCTGGTGCTCCACAACTTCTAAGGAGCCTCATGAAATGTAGCTCTGGGCCTTCATACTTTGCTTTCCTTCCCTTTGTCTAAGGCTCATGTAGATACATGAAGCTGATAAGTTACTGGGGTCCTGCGCTGTTGTGCCATAGAAAGTCCCAGGGGAGGAAGTGTGATATCCTCCCACAGGCTCTGAGTGAGCTACTTTGAGGTTCTGTCTGCTCAAAGCTGATGGAGGCCTGCTCAGAAGTGATTGCAGAAGCATTTGGAGCTAAAGTAGGAATGGGGAGGATTTGCATTGGTGTCCAAGAGGTGTTGGATACAGGCACCCTTACGTTTGTCCCGGACATAGAACTTAGAATATTAAATTACAATTTACAGTTTACTTGATGGTTTTCCCACTAGGTTATGGGCTGAATGACACATTAACATTCTCAGCACCAAATATAGTATCCTGGCTGGAAGAGAAATGCTTTAATAATTGTTTTGCATTGGATTCAGTGTTCTGACCTAGTGCTTCCCCAAGTGTCCTATATACACTATTGCTGGCCTGAAAGATGATTTTATGTGATGCAATTTAAAAAGGGCATTTTTAATTATGAAGTTAATATGTGTATATAGACATATGTATGTATAGTTGTGTAGTTGCTAAGTTGTGTGTGATGCTTTGTGACTCTATGGACTGTAGCTTCTTCTGTCCATGGAATTTCTTAGGCAAGAATACTGGAGTTGGTTGCCATTTCCTTCTCCAGGAGATCTTCCTGACCCAGGTTGAACCCAAGTCTCCTGCTTGGCAGGTAGATTCTTTACCACTGAGCCACCTGGGAAGTCCATATGTGTGTATATATAATAACAATCATGTAATTTCATGAGTATTTTGGCATTATATGAAGCTAAGAAAAAAAGATGAGTTAACTTAAAAAGAATGGTTAATAGAATAATTATCATACAAGTCTCATGTAGACTCAGCAAAAATCATGAAAATACTGTCTAAATTAATGCAGTTTGAGAGACACTGCTCTAAAAGAATGAGGGAACCAATACTTTTTTAGAACTCTATGTATGTGTTCAAATTAAAAGTGGAAAAGTAATTTGGGCACATAAATAATACTAATGGATTAAGCAGAATGGAGTCTCTTGGTGATCAACCTGTCTCAGAGGACTGACTTGGACTCTAATCTTGCTCCTCTCAGGAAACCTGGAAAGGGGACATTTATTAATAAATTACAGTTAAGACCTAGTTTACCCCTTGGGTACCCTGAGCATTCCTCAAAAAAGGCCCAACAGTCAGGATGCAAAGTAGTGGGCAGTGGCCAAAGTGGAGGAACAAGTAGGTCAGTTATATGCGTTCATTCAAGCTAACATTTAGTGAACCCTTTCTGTGTGTGGGGAATCTGCTGGGCATTCAGGTTACAAACGTGGTTAAGATAGGGATCTGACTTCAGGTGGCTTTTAGTCTGGCAGGTGAGAAGCTCTGCTCTGTTAGAGGCAGACAGTGCACATTGGGAGTATCGAGGCTGGAGGGGGTCATTCTGGAAGAAAACATGGGTCTCACCAAGAGGGTGATGTTTGAGAAGAATGAGCAGGATTGTGCCTTGTGGAAAATCCGGAGTGGAAGTGAGGAAGAAAGGTGTTCTAGGCCAAGGAAGAAGTGTGAAAAATGAGGGATAAAAAGTTTAACAAATGTTTGTGCCATGGTTCTATGTGGCTACCCTGTAGGGTACAAAGACCAAAGCTGGGGAGGTAGACTGGGGAGAAGGTAACTTGGCTTGAGGTTCGCTGAGTGGGCAGGGTCAGAGTCAGTTATGGGAGTTGTCAGGATATGGGATGAAGCCCTGTGAGGGGATGACATTGCCAAAAAGAGAAAGAGTTTGTTTCGGGAACACCTATGTCAAGGGGTGGTGTGGGTGGAGGAAGAGGAAGCTGAAGGCGACAAGCCAAAGGAGGAGGGAGTTTCTCATCTAAATCAAAATGTACAAAGGCAGGAGCTAGGATTACGAGAGAGACTGGAGAACTTGGCAGTTGGGTATTGCTGCTAAGCATTTCTGGTGGATGGGCAGGACCTGGTTTGAAGAGTAAGAGGGAGGTGAGGAAATGGAGTAAGCAAGCATAGATTCCTCTCTGGGAGATGTCCCATGTCATGGCAGCTTCCTGTTTCTGTGTGCTTTTCTGTAAACTTGATTCTAGGGTGATCTAGTAGGAGAAGGGGTGAGGTCCCCTCTGCCATTGTTGGCTCAGGGTGCTAGGAGGATATGCCAATGTTTGAAGGAAATAGAGAAAACCTCTTCCATCACAGGTATTCTCCCCTTCCCATGGATGTTGTCCCAAACTGCCTGAATTAGATAATTATTTTAATTTCAAAAATGTTTGGTAATGGAGGTACACAGGGGAGCCACACACCACTACCTGGAATGAGGAACATTAGAACTGACAAAGACTCAAAAGATTATCTAATCCAGGGTTATTGAATTGTTTTTTCACACAATACTAATTCCAGGAGAATTGTTGAATTCCTCCCCACTTTTTTTTTTTTTTTTTGAGTGTAATGTGGAGCTAATGTTTGATACCTTAAGTAATACTGGTTTGATTGAACCTGCTCATTTTACAGATACTGAGGCCCCTGGAGTTTAGCACTTTGCACAAGCTTACTCAGCTCATTAGAGGCCGTTTCTTCACTTTAGCAGAGAGTGTGGAAAGCAATATAAATTAGATCTATTGTTTGGTCAGACTGCCTGGGCTTGCATTCCAGTTTTACCATTGAATTGGTTAGCTATCGCTGTGTAACAAACTATTCCCAAAACCCAGTGACTAAACCAACATTTATCATTTCTCACATGTCTTTGTGTGATTTGTGGTTCACTTGATGTGTGCTGAGTACAGCTCTGAGGTTCTGCTTCAGATCGCTGCAGCTGCTGCAGCTCTGCCTCTTGCTGCAGGTGTGCCGGTTGTCTGGGTGACCTGCTCACACGCATCTCATCCTTCTTGGATCAGCCCGGGGGGTGTTGTTCTAATGGTGATGTTAGAAACACAAGAGCACTAAGTAGAAACAAATCAACAAGTGAGTCTTCTCAAGGCTTAGGCTGTGAACTAGCACACTGTCATTCCCTAAGTAAAGGTCTGGGAACTACGTTCTGCCCATGGTGTGGCCAAAGCAAGGGAATGATGCAAAAGGGAGCTGAAGTTTGGGGGTCAACAATTCGATCTACTACAGCTACTATTAGCCTTGCACTGTGGTGCAAGTTAGTTGTTTTCATCTGAAAAACAAGCATCATAATAGCACCTTTTGGGGCTTGGAGAGGGGGAAATAAATGAATTTGTTCATGTAAACCATTAAGAACAGCACTTAAACTTAGAAAACACTAAGTAAATACTAAGATTGCCACTGATTTTATCCACCTACCCATCACTATCCATGCATAATGGAGGATATTTGGGGTCTTTGCCACCAGAATGGCTATGGAAGGTTTTGGGTTGACTTGATAAACTGGCTCAGCATCGGCCATTTCCCACCAGCAGAAGGGCTCAAAGGAGTGACCTTCTGAAAATCCTCCAAACCGCTCATTTATAAAGTCCTCTCTTTGTCTTCTAAGTGATTATATGGCCTCTGGCAGCTTGGGCTGGCTTGGTGCTGCCCGGTTCTCCCAGCCTCCGCACCACACTCCCCTCCCCCGCAGTGTCTCTCTCACACCCAGAATCGGCAGAGATTTTCACACAAACCATCTGCCAGGAGGTGTGGAACTGGAGCCAGAAACACACAACAGCTGCAGAAGCTCAGCTGTATTCCGAGGCCTATAGTAATTTCACAGCAGTCTTGGACACAGCCCTGACCCCTGACTGGCTCTAGAGTACACAAGCCGTCAGCAGAGTGTGATTCCAATGTGAGTAATACATGAATTCTGCCAGCTCCTTCTGGAATCAAACAATTTTTTTTTTTTTTTGGCCATTTGGGGGAAAATTGTGCATTGCATCACTGTCTTCCCATTAAGTCTGGGGAGAGTCAGTGACTCAAGCCAACTTCTGCTAGAGGCTATCTTCCTCTCTTCAAGGCCACTTCCTGATGAAACTCATGGTTTAGGACCCCCCACCAAGCCCACCTTTCACCTTGCCAGGTGGTATTATATGCCACATGAATCTAGACTGTGCAGTAGTGGGATAGCTATGTGACCATAGGCAAGTCATTTCACCTTCCTGTAGAATGGGGATAATAGTATTACCACACCAAAGAGTTGTGAGGATTATATGATATAGGTAGGTCAAATGCTTAGCCAAGTGCATGTTCATAAAAAATGCTCAATAAATATTAGCTATCATTATTTCTTCTGTCTCCCTATGCCACTAGCTATTACTCCTAGGAGCAGTCTGTCTCCAAGATATTGTGTAAATGTTACTCTGTTCTATTCCATCCCACTTTGTCCTATCTCTTTCCTTCCTAATCCATTCTAGTCTTTAGTATTATTTGAGCTCTTACTCTGTGCTTAACACTGGGCCAGCAAGTATAAAGATGAATGGAACAAAGTCTGTGTTGCTATGAAGGTTGCTGTTGGGATGTAAGTTGCAGATGGATGTACAGTAGGTTCTTCTTACTCATGGTAGCTGTATTCTGTAAACCACCAAAACTGAGTTAGATTTCTGCCAAGTCCAAACATTTTTGTGACCTGATCAATGCATGACCCAGTTTTGCATTTGTGTGTTTTGTTTTTGCCAACAAAAAGCGCAAAAATGTGAAAAAGTGGCACCGAATAAACCATCCAGAGGACCCTGGTTTTCTGTTTGAGAGCCCAGTAGAACAATGCCTTGTTTCACCTCGGTCGGGAACAGATGTGTCTGATGGCTCAGGGTTTTCCCTGCTCTGCATGTATGTTCAGGTGACTGGGAAGGCAACATGAGTATCAATTTTGAGGTTGTAAATAAATTATAGGCAAGTTCATAAAAACAGAATCCATTAATGATGCATGCTGCATACTTGGTCATATCCAACTCTTTACAACCCATGGACTGTAGCCCACCAGACTCCTCTGTCCACGAGATTCTTCAGAATACTGGAGTGGGTTGCCATTTCCTCTTCCAGGGGATCTTTCCCGCCCAGGGATTGAAGCCATGTCTCTTGGATCTCCTGAATTGGCAGGCAGATTCTTTACACTGAGCCACCTGGGAAGCCCAACTAATAATGAGGATAGACTGTTCATACACGAATGCATAAATTACTCAAACTGCAGTAAAGTTTCCATAGACGTACAGGGGAAGCACAGGAGAGAGAGTAATGGATTCCATCTGGGGCAATCAGGGTCCTTTGGCTGGAATCAGACTTTTAAATGCAAGAGGGCATTTCTTTCTTCTTTTTTTTTTTTTTTTGAGATGAGCAAATTTTATTTTTTGAATTGTTTTATTGGAGTATAATTGCTTTATAATGTTGTGGTAGTTTCTGCTGTACAACAAAGTGAATCAGCTACATGTATACATTTATCCCCTCCCTTTTGAGTCTCCCTCCCGCCACTGCCTACCCTCTATCCCAGTAGGTCATCATGGAGCACCAAGAGGGCATTTCTGACAGCAGGCAGTAGAGATGGAAGCATGTGGCTGGGTGCAGCCAAATCAGTCAGATTAGGGCTTGTGGGTAGCACTATTTCTGTGCACTTTGTAGCCCAGATGTGACTGGATGGCTTGCAGCAGGCCTCTTCTCACCCACATCCAACTAGAAGCAAGACTCAGCACTCTGAGATGCCAAACAAGGTAAAATGATCCAACTCTGTAGCATCAGCAAGTAACAGAGCGCTTTCACTGGGTCAAAGGAGAAGATGATCTGTGTTGTCTAGTGTGTAAAATAATAAATTCATGAGTCGACAGCTCCCCTTTCCTCTGGCTAAATTCCTCTCCAGCTCCAAGCCTCCTTGTTTCTCCTCCCTGCCTCCCACATCCTCTACTCTTCCAGGCAATTCCACTTTGCATACATCACTCTGCAATACAACAGCCAGCCTGGGGATCCAGCCCCTTCTCTGGAATCTTAGCAGAGATCCTGTATTATTCCTTAAGTCTGGCTTTCAGGGATTTTCTCTTCCCTCCATTCCTTACTCCATGGGGATTATTCAAGTATTTGTCCAGTAAAATATTTCCTCCATATTTTGGCATAAGGGATAAAGTACAAGGTCCCAGGTGAGTTACCACTTCCCATCACTGCCTCTACTGTTCATTCCTTCCTGACAGATAAGTCATGGTAGACATATGTTTTTTTCAGGTTGATATAAATCTTTTTTTTCCCCAGTTTTACTGCAATATTGACATTCAAAATTGTATAGAGGTTTCTGCAGTTTTTAAAGAGCCAAGTCCAGGCCCTAACCACAGTAGATATTCAATAAATGAATAGGTTTTTGCTAATCTGATTTGGGGGAAAGTTACATTTTTGTCATATTTTCTTCTACAAAACAGATATATAATTTTAATTACTATAATTTTCTTATATATTTCTCAGCAAGATTTTGTAATTTTCATCGCATTCAATTCTAAACATTTCTTCCTAACAATTCTCATCAAAAGATGTTGCTTTCTAGAATCTTTACAAGAGCAGCTATAACTGATTCACTTTGCTGTACAGCAGAAACTAGAACAACATCTTAAATTAACTATAGTTAAATAAAAATTGGAAAAAAATGGAGTCAGCATATACTGGCCCACCCTGAGTTTGAGGACTATATAGAACTATTTGTGAAAATGCCTGTAAATGATACCTACAATAAATACAAAGTAGCATTAGGGGAAAAAATACTGTTTAAAAAATTAACAAAATAATTATGATTTTTTTTTTTTTGGCCATGCCCTATGGCCAGGGATTGAACTCATGCCCCTGTATTGGGAACATGGAGTCTTCACCACTGGACTGCCAGGGAAGTCCCAATAATTATGAATTTTATCATGAAGAATGAGCAGAAGCTATAGTTGAGAAAGTTCTAGGGGTAAAAAAGGAGAGTAATGTCTTTGAAATAGCTCTATTAGATCTTAAGGCAGAGCATCATAGTGTAATAACAGTGGGGTACAGTCCAAGAATATGAACACATAAATCAACAGACTGGATTGGCCAGAACAAAATCTGAATTTATATAAAATTTTAACATCTTATAAAGGACACAAATCAGTAGGAAAAGGAATAATAGTTCTGGGAAAATTAGTTTGGAAAAAAAGCCTTGTTTAAAAAAATCCCATCTGTTATTATATACCAAAGTAAATTCCAAATGGATTAAAGAGCAAATGGGTTAAAAAAAGTCAAGCCATCAAAAGAAGATGGAAGTGAATATTTATTGACTTATTATGTGGAAAGGGCCTTTTTAAGTTTAAAAACAATGGGAGAAACCACAAAATCAATACCTTTAGGCACATGAATATGTAATCTGTTAGTCCAACAATAAGCATAATTAAAAGGGAAAGAACAAAAGGAAAATGTTTGCAACAAGTATGGCATATAAGAGATTAAAGTATTTCCATAAAATAAGCTCATTGAAACTGATAAACAAAATCAAAACATCAGTAGAAAAAAGAGAGGAACAAATAATTCACACAAGGAGGAAATACAGATGGCTAATAAACATGTGAGAAAGTCCACTCTCTAAATTACAGTGAATCAAAATAAAGATACTAGTTTTCTATATCAAATTAGCAAAGACTGAAAAAAAAAATGAGAATACAATTCCGTGGCTGGAGTTGGTTAAATATTCACTCTCACTCACTATAGCTTTTTAGTTAGAAATGTGACACTGTAAAGAAAAATGTTATGATAAGACTAAGTAAAAATTAAGGATATGAAATTGTATTTGGTTTTTACCAAAGGAATAATTATGTATATTGGTTTCTGCAGTTTCTCCTTATATATGTTCTGGGAAAAAAGAAATGATGTAAATCAAAATGTTAACAAGACTGACAATGTTCTTTTTTAACCATTTCTCCCTTCTCATTATGTTTAGACAGGCTTGATCTGGTGCTTGAAAAAGGATTTCATAATGAGGAGATATATTTTAAAGTAATTTATAATCTGAATGGACTAAAAGGATCACTAAATATATTATTTTTGTGGTTTTAGAGATACTCTTTGATTCTTATTATAATATTAAATTGTTACCACCTAACAGGATAAAGATAAATGTAAAAAGACCCATATTTATCAAGACTAATATCTATTCTGAGTGCATAAAATGTTCATAATCATAAAGATATTAATTAATGCCAAGTTATTACAGAAGAGGGATTCCAGAAACATTTTTATTGGAACATGCAGATGGCTTATTGAAATAAGGCCAAGAAAGACAATGAGAAATGTTTCTTTCACAATATTCAGTTGATTTTTAAAGTCTGAGAATGAAAAACTACTATACAGAATAGAGTTCTGTGTAGTTATTCCAAATTATGGCATTTGGTTTAGCTTCCTTCAAAATATATATTTTTCTGATCAGAAAAATAATTCATGTTCCTATGGAAAAATTTGGATACACAGGAAAACATTTAAAAAATCCAGCCACCAGAGTTAAATAGACATACTTCTTAATGATATAAGACATATATCACCTCTTGATCTCTCTGTGTATGTATATGTATGTGTCTATGTGCATTTGTATATACACACAGAGAGAGACAGGTTTGATTGTTTGGTTTTAACATCTGTTAATTATCATCTTTAAACATAAACCCAGTTGTGCAAGCTCCCTTCTGTCATGGGAATTGGAAGAGAAAAATAAAGATCTCAACCACAGGGTCATTGAACATAAGGCAGAAGAGACCCCATGGAAAGTGAAGCCACCCAGCTCATCCAAGCCTTCTGACGCTGCCACATTACAATCAAGTAATGTGTGAAACAAATAGGTTCCTCTTATCCCTGGACCTCCTCTCCTCACTTGGACTTAACCCTGAGGGATGGAGTGAGGATTCAAGGAGGTGTGAGGGATGAGGGTTTAAGTATCAGAAAAGGGTTTAGAGTGTCATATACACACTCTTTGTTAGCTATTATTTGCTAATAAAGAAGAGTCATGGCTCGCTTTTGTCGTTGTTGTTTAGTCACTAAGTTGCATCTGACTTGTCTTGAGGGTCGCAAAATAATTGGAAATGTCCAAGAATGCCTGATGTCAGGGACACATTCAACAAGGTGTGACTTCCAGCTCTGTCTTTAGCTGCTTCACCACCATTGTCCTTATCAACCTTGGGAGCCACAGTCAACTGAGACTGAATGAGGTGAGGGCTGCAGCCCACCACTGCCCTCTACAATCTTGCACCGTGGCTTCTTCTGTTATGCTAGTGGCCATGTGACATGTCCAAACTCGAGAACCCATGTCCTCAGTTTATGGATGCTCTTTAGTATTTGTATGCAAACTCGTTACGTGAGTATGCCTAATTTTCTACAAATCTCCTACCAGGCTGTAAGCCAGTGGCTTTCACACCTGTGTTATAGGACTCTGGGTGTTCCAAGGAGGTGCTGTGTGGCTGCCAGAGATGGTGAGGATGTGGACTCTGCCTGTCAGTCCCTGGGCCCTACCCTGCTGCTGCTGCTAAGTCGCTTCAGTTGTGTCTGACTCTGTGCGACCCCATAGACAGCAGCCCCCCAACTTCACCCAGAGTAATTCTTTATTTCATGTATTATCTTCTATATGATATTACATTTGTTAAAATTCTGTCTTAGCTTAAACAAAACCACGTTAGAGAACCATTGACATAGTTGTAGGATTTGCTCTGGCAAAGACCCCGAGCTGGGAGTGATGGACGGGTATCCTGTATGAAGAATTATTGGCGAAGCAGGTAGTGGTTCAAAGTAGTTTTTGAAAGTGAATGAAGTATGAGCTGTGGAAAGTTGGTTTGTTTTTTCTACTTGCTGTAGACTGGAAACCAGAAACTCAGACCTGTATGTAGAGGTTGGTAAGGTGTTGACTAGAGGTTTGAGAGACTCTTCTAGGAGTGAAGGGGCTGTGTCTTAAGTCATGATCTTTATACCACTGATTTTTGTCAGTGTTATAGTGAAGTTTGTTTGCCAGAGTGCAGAGTTTTAGGTGGATGAAGTGTTACTGTATGGATATTAATATTATGTATACTTGAATTAGAGAGTTAGCATCATGTCATTTATTCTGAGATTTACTGCCTATAAACCTGACGTTGGACAGGTGCTTGGGGAAACTTGAATGTGTGGCTGATTTCCTTCTTAGTTGACCATTGGAATGTTGCTCCCTTTCAAGCGTTAAAAGTTTGCAATTTACTACACTGGCCTCAGCAATGAAATTTTAATTTCAAGTATGTACAATAGAGCAAACATTCTGTCTTCCTTTAAATACATGTCTACATTCTACAATCTAAGAACTAAATCAATTTAACATAATTTTCAATTCCTTTAGGAGCCAAAATGAAGAGAATCAAAAATTCTATTTGAAACCCAGGGCTTTGGTAGATTAGTCCCATTTTAAAATTCTGAATCCAGGGATTTTTGACTTCAGTTTGTAGAACACATGGTATATCTATCCTGTTTTCCAGGGATGACTTTAGACCATAAGTGTGTGTCATTCTTTGATGGAGTCAGATTTCGTCATTAAAGAAACCATAGATTGAAATTTTATGGCCCCTACTAGAAGTCAAGTCCATTTGAAGAGCTAACAAATTCAAGAGGATGGAAGCTTTAGCAATGCAGCCCAGAATGCCAGTACTTGGATGGAACCAGGTTCCAACTTTCCAGAAACAAATTAGGCTAACTGAGCTCATCTCTGGGCTTCCCGGGTGGCGTTAGTGGTAAAGAACCTGCCTGCCAATGCAGGAGATGTAAGAGACATGGGTTCTATCCCTGGGTCGGGAAGATCCCCTGGAGGAGGTCATGGCAACCCACTCGACTATTCTTGCCTGGAGAATTCCATGGACAGAGGAGCCTGGCAGGTATGGTCGCAAAGAGTCAGACACAACTGAAGTGACTTAGCGCACGCACACGCACACACACACGAGTTCATCTCTTGACCATGTTTGTGTTGCTTCTCTGAGGTATTATGACATGGAAAAAGGGACAAAAGGGACATGAAATAAATTTCAAAAAGGACCCTTGTCCTACTTCACCATTATTGTGCTGGCTAGTCTTCATTAGCTCACTCTCTGGACCTTATTTCCTCTGGACATAAGATGAAAATGATACTAAAAACGTTAGCTTTTTCCTGTGGTCAGCTCTGCAGGCAAGGTTGTCACCACAGGAAAGTATAGCTGTGACTACTTTGTAGCAGAGCAAACCCCATTTTTTTTCCATTAGTCTCACAACTTCAGAGAATCATAAATCATCACCGTTTATTGGCTGCTCTATTTCCCACACACATTATTCATGAAATTCACAAGAGATTTTTTATAGTGTGTACTTTTTTCCATCCTCAGTGAATGGCTCAGAGGTATCATCACCTCCGTTTTACAGATGACCAACCTGAGACACAGAAGGCCACGTGCTTTGATTGTTGTCCTGTATTTCATAAGTAGTACTTGGCAGATCTGGGATTCACACCCAAGGTGGCTTGATCCTCTAGCCTCTGACCACGCATTGCATCACTCTGTTGCTCAGCCATGCTAAGCTTCCCAGCCTTCCACTGCACTGTGAGCTGTTCCTGAGATAGATAGAGCCCCCGCACAGGGCACCTGGAAGCATGGAAGACAGTTCTGACACCTAACTATGATGAAAGACACCACTGTAATCCAAGGCTTAATGTGTAGAGCCCAAGTCACTGGCTTTCCTTTCAAAAAATTCAATTTTTAAAATGTTTATCTTTTAATTTACTGTGTACAATGTAACCACCATCCAGAGGTAGCCAACATTAACATTTTCTAGATAAGACTGGATTTCATATCTCTCCCTGAGGAATCCAAATGCCCTCCCCCAGGTTTCCCCTGGAATTCCCAGTGCACTTACATTCCCATGGTTACCTCCTACACTGAGCTCTGGCTTTGATTTTGATTTAAAGCATAGCACACCCTGGCTCACTTCTGCACTTGTGGTCTCTGTCAAACTTGGTGTCAACCCTGGCATGTAGCTCAGCGATTTACTTCAATTAAAAATAAAAATGGCAACAATTTTCCTGCATAGAGACAGACACAATCACAGAGACATGCAGACAGATAATGCACTTGGGAGTAAACTGCACTTGACTCCTGGGTTGAGACAATGATGGGCTTTGTACTACGGCAATGCAAACCACCCTGCCACAAGTATTAGACAAGCCAGTCTAAGTCCTTTAGCTGCCTGCTCTTGTAAATTTTACCCACACCACAGATCAGCTGCTGGAATTTTCATTTTTCTGTTTTTAAGTTGATTAATATTCTTATTTAGTTTTATTTTTTCTTTCTCCCTGAATTTCTTAAGTCTTATTAGTCCTTTTTACAAATGTTTCCTGACTTCAGTTCTTGATTTTTTAAAGTACTCATTTAACAAGAAAAGCTTTTAAAACTATAAATTTGTCTTCCAAATTAATCGTTGGACTTGCTGTAGCAGTTTTGAAAGTTGGATTATTTTTATTTTCTACAAATCATATCTCTTTAGTTATGATTTTTTTGAGAATTAATAATTATTTAGAAGACTCTAAGATGGCTCATCAGGCAAAGAAGCTGCGTGCAATGCAGGAGACACAGGGTATGCGGGTTCGATTCTTGGTCCAAAAAGACCCCCTGGAGGAGGAAATGGCAACCCACTCTAGTATTCTTCTCTGGAAAATTCTACGGACAGAGGAGCCTGATGGGCTGCAGTCCGTGGGGCCTCAAAGAGGTGGACATGACTTAGTGACTAAGCAAAGAAGGAAGATTTTTAGGGAATTAGTTTCTCTCTTTTTTTGTTCAATGATATGCTGTTACACTTGATTTATTGTGTGTGGTGTGGGACTGTTTTGTTGTGATTGGGGATTCCTGCAAAGGCAGTTTCCCTCTGTTGAACTTAACTGAGCTGAGTGTGTCTGGGATAGCATGTGTTACAGCAGGGCTGATAGCTTACTGTGTTGCACTGCTTTGTTTTACTGTTAGGACAGTGGACTAACTGTGCTATTTGTTTACTAGCTGCTGCTTGAGCTTCCTAATTTCCCCTTGACCTGCTGCCTGGTTGTCTAGATCCCTCCTTCAAGACCTCTAGACCTCCTAACAATGCGGCAACTAAAGGGTTCGTGTCTGGCCCATCAGCGTCTCTCAGAACCTTTTCTGGTGCTTGAATCAGTGTCCGCTGGCCCAGGTTGCAAATATTTTGAATATCACCTCTGAGCCATGCCAAGGTTAAGTTAAGCAGGTTCAACTCAAACTGCTTGGTCTAAAAGATCTACAAAAATATAAAACAGTACAGGTGATTTCGGGCTTCCCAGGTGGCACCATGGGTAAAGAACCTGCCTGCAGTGTTGGAGATACGGGTTCAGTTCCTGAGTCGGGAAGACCCCCCTGGTGGAGGGCACAGAAATCCACTCTAGCGTTCTTGCCCAGAGAGTCCCATGGACAGAGGCACCTGACAGGCTGCGTTCTATGGAGTCGCAGAGCCAGACACGACTCGGCGCAGCACGGCACCTGAAGGACACATCTGTAATTACATATATGTCTAATTATTACTAAATGGTATTTTGATTTTTAGTCAACTTTATCAGTCAAAATTTGAGAGAGGTGGGATACTATTATCTCCCCAGAACTATTGTGATTTCTTCACGTTCTTGCTTTTACCAGTTGTATTTTCTTTACTTGATTCTATATGATTTAGAGCACTATGATACATAACCACTATTCTTTCACTATGGAATTTACTTTCTATAAAGATACATGATAGATTTTGTCCCATCCCATGCCTTCTGTCTTGAACTCCACTTGTCCAAAACTAGTATTTGTAATCTTTGTTTTCTTCTCTTTCATCATTCTTTTTTTCATTTCTTGACAAGCTATTGCTGATATTTTTGTTTTCAAGATTTTAAGCATTATCTTTGAAGGTTTTATTTTTTTCTGTGAATATCTGTCATTCTGTAGGTGACTTTTTAATTTTTTTAAGTTTTTTTTTAATGTAAAAACCACTGCTTTTTATTAAAAATTTTTTTTTAAATTTTATTTTTGGCTGTGCTGGGTCTGTTGTTCTCTAGATGCAGTGAGCTGGACTCCTCTCTAATTGTGGTACATGGGCTTCTCATTGCAGTAGGTTCTCTTGTTCCACAGCACGGGCTCTAGGCACACGGGCTTTGTCACCGTGCGTGGGCTCAGTACTTGCAGCTCGAGGACACTAGAGCACGGGCTTAGTAGCTGTGACACTTGAGCTTGTTGCCCTGAGGCGTGTGGGATCTTCCCGGACCAGGCATTGAACCTGTGTCCGCTGCATTGCAAGGCCAATTCTTAACCACTGGACCACCAGAGAGGCCCCTCTGCAGGTAATTTTAGGCATTTATCTTTCAATCACAAATAATATATTTAATCTTAACTTCTGACATACTATTTTACTCTTTGATTTCTTTTCTAATGTAAACACTTTTTCCTGCTATTTCCTTTTAGTCTTATTTTTTCCTGTCTTGCTTACTTGGCCTACATTTTGTTTGCATTTATCTTCTCCAGTCATTTTTGTTGTATACATCCTGTTTCTTATTTTGTTAGTGGTTACCCTTATGTTTTTCAAAAAACACTCTTTAACCTATGCCTCTCTGTTTATAATAATAAATAGTGAAACCATATTTTGAACTTTAGTGTATCAGCAAAGAACTTAACACATATTAACTTTCCCCCCTCCTTCCTGTTCCCTTCTAAGTCTTGACTACTTTAATATGGAATTGAAGATCCAAGTTACTTTTTACAGCATATATTTTTAATTTTAAGAGGAATTTTTGACATTAAAAATATTTTAGTATTGAAAATCCATTTTTTCAGTCCAATTCATTGGCCTTTGTGATTACTGGATGCTGCCAATAGGTAGACTGACTATCTTGGTTAGCTCTGTATTTGCAGTTCTTCGCTTTTTTCCCCATGGCTTTAGGGGGAAGCTGAGCAAGGCTACCTCAAAGGTGCTAGTCAGATGTCATTTTAAAGCTGATATCTGACTTCATGGTTAAGATATACCTTTCGATTTCAGGATGTTGTTAATTAAATATCACCTCATGTTTGCTATATCTTAAATTCCTTTGTTTTCTTCAATTCAAGAAACAGGCATAGTAGGTTTGAATCTTCAGCTGCCACAGTCTGTAAATTTGAGCTTTACTTTTTGAATTGTGCAGCATAATAAAAGACAAATTCCTAGTACCACTGAGATTTGAGCTGAATCTTGGAAGAGACTGGACCTGAACAGATAAACGTTTGTGGGGAAGGGCATCCTCAGTGGAAAAAAAAATGATGTCATCAATGGCCAGGAAAGGAAAGCCTGTGGAGCGTTTGGGGCTAAAGAGACAAAGGCACTAAGATTGTGCAGGAGTTCAAGTGAGTGACAATGAAGGCGTGAAAAGGAGTTGAATGTGAGAGATAAGACAGAACTAGGACGGGCAGAGTATGGTGATTGGATACAAACAGTGAGGGGGAGATAGTTGTTGACAATCACTCAGAGTTTTCAAGCATCTGTGATTAGAAAGGTAGAGGTTTAAGAGATAAGGAGAGAGAGAAGGTGAAAAGAGGAGAAGATGCTGAGTTCATTCTAGATGTATCACAGTTGAGATGCCTACATAGATGAGCAGGAGGCCTTATTATAATACGGGGAAGAGGTTTAGTAGTGGGTAAGAGGTTGGAACTAGAGATCTAGGTTTGGAACAGATGATAACCGAAGCCCTAGGAGTTGGTGAGATCCCTGTGAAAACGGAAATGGAGTCTTCCGTAGCATGGGTCAGGCTATAATCTCTGGCTGAGGCCATGGCCACTTGCTGAGTTTTGGCAAAGAGGATGAATGGGAAATTAGATTCAACAGAACACTGCTATTTAAGATGTGTAGACTTAGATTTTTCTACTAAGGTAGTAAGGCAAGTGGATATGCAGCCAAAGAGTACACATGAGGGACCTACCGTGCTAACCTAGGGAAAAGGAAGGGAAAGGAAGTCGTGAGTTCTAACACTGTCCCGGATGTTTTACATTTAAGATCTCATTTAGTCATCACTGTTGTTTTGTCTAAGTGAGTTTCCTCATCTGTGATATGAGATATCACAGATATCACAGAATGACTAAGTCATCGTCATTGTGAAAATGAAGTAACACAATGGATTTAAAGTATCTGAAAGGTGGTAAGTAGTTAATAAACTATAGTTCTTATGTTACAACTAATCATTTTAGGAATTGTCTGTACATAATTGACTCACTGCAGTTGAGAAACAGCTAGCAAATACTTGATAGCAGTGAACTGGAAACTGTGCCCCCTCAAGAAATAGCAGTGCTAGGGAGGTGCCCAAGTGTCTGCTTCAAGAGTCAAGATGTAGGTACCAAGCTGGAATCCTGTCTCCCACCAAGACACACGAAGCGTTGTTCACCCGATTTAGTTCTCAGACATCGGCACAAAATTTCATTTACATAAAGGGAATGACTGAAACGTGAGTGGTGCTTGAAACCAGTGTAGGCCTGAAGGCACAGGGGAAGGCCTGGCTCTTGGACCTAGATTGACCAGTGTCCAAAGAAGACTCCCCACCGAGCTGCAGTCTGTAGGTGGCTCAGTGGGGAGGGGCCGTCCTCCCCTTCTACCCTCCTGTCTTCTTCTGGGGCTCCTAGTGGCTGAACCCAATAGGACATGGGTGGCCCCCATGACCCCAGAGCTGAGCGGAGGGAGTTGGAGAGCAGCTGGTGAAGGGCACAAAAACCAAAGCCTGGCCTGGCCTGGCCTTAGAAATTGAGACCCTGTGATACTTTACATTCTATGTTAAATTTGACATGGAAATGGATCCAGCCCATATCCAGGGTATCCAACTCAAACACGTGATGAATTTGCCTCTTGGCTTTCATGTTTTTGAACTGCTTTCCCTCAAGTAACAGGCTCTGTCTCCTTGCTGCCAGAAAAGTCTAAGTAGATCTTAGATTGTCTTCTTGGGAAGAAAAAGGAGGAGCTGTTTTCCTGAGTGATAAACTCCCAGGCAGCTGCTGTATGTAGGATCAGGGCCCATCACATCACCACACCTACTCGGTACCTTACCTGTGCAGTCCCTGGGACACAGTCCCTGCCCTGGGCCATCTGGAAGGTTCACCAGGGTGTGTGAGAGCCTAGGTCAAGCCTTGGAGCCTAAGCAAGTGTTTTGCAGGTGACGTGGGAAAAAAAGAATCATCAAAGGAAGGCTCATGCAAAGAGTCCAAGGGTGATTCCTTGGGAAGAGCTCCCAACAGGTTTGGAAAGATGTCAGTGTTGCTGGCATAAATGTAGGGCCTGGCAGAGGCCCAAGGAGATGACACTGACTGTGATACTCAGGGTTGTCAGGAAGCCCCTCTTAACAAAGGCACATAGATTAGTACCTCTTGAGATGTTCAGGCTTGCAGTCTAAGAAGGGAAAAACAGACATACATTTTATATTTGGAATTCTGCCTGACAAATGCATCTATAGTTTGGAAGTATGCAGGATGTTTTTTTTTTTTTTTTTTTAATGGAGAAGAGGGAATATGACCACACAAGCTGATTCCCAAATAGGAGACTTCCAATCTCAGGAATAACTCAGGTAATGTCCAAAGGACAGTAAATTCGAGAACTGTAATAAAGGAATTTCTAAACTAAATGAAATGAGGCCAAAGGGCCCCAGAGCCCTCTTAAACTACTGAGTTAAGGTTGTGACCCCATCAGTGAGCCCATGGGGGCTGATACTTCAGAATGCAGAGCTACTGTCCTGCTCTAAAGTGAAACAAAATATAGAAACTGTACTTTTAATGGACTGTACATTCACTTTCACATGCTCACTTTTAAAGATGAAGGGGAAAATGTCAGGGAGGGTTTTCTGGTCCAGGGACACAATAGGGAGGCTTTTGGGTAGGTCAGTGGTCTTCCTGAGGGTCAGCTGGCAGATGCCCATGGAGCAACAGTTTGCGTCCATCCCTGAGTAGCACCTGATCTCTCCAGGGCTCCTTCCACACCAGCAAGCTGATTGTGGAACTGCTTTTCCAGAGTCATTTGCATGGACTGAGATTTCGTTTCCTCTTAAGGTCATTCCTGTAAGAAAGGAGACAAGAATCAAAGGATTTTGGAAGGAAACACAGGGAATCTTCCTTAGCTCATGATCGGCCTGTTTCCTGCTCATGTGGGTTTGAAGTGTGCAGGAGGGTGTTCACACAGCAGGACACAAAGCCACTAGCGGTTCTTCCTTCTGTGGGTACCTTAGCTCCAAGATGACTTAAAAAAAAAAAAAATCCCTTCCCCCGAGGCTAACACAGACTATTATAGTTTCATACAGATTCACTTGAACACACTGGCTTCGTGCTATGCTAATACTAATAATCCTGTACACAAAAGTCAATGATTTAGATGTTATTTTCGCATTTTACAGATGATGGAAATGAGACAGAACTTCAAGACCAAAAGTCTTAACAACTCCACTATCTTGTTGATGGTGCCCTGCAATTAGCAATTCACAAAATTGTCACCTGGGTTTATTTATTTATTTTTTCACCTGGGTTTAAGATGTACCACTTTGACTATATGTAAAATAAATAGCTAATAAGAACCTACAGTATAACACAGAGAACTTGACTCAATATTCTTTAATGACTTAAATGGGAAAAGAATCCAAAGTTGATATACATATATGTATAACATGTTTGTATACAGAAGCGTCTAGATAACTCAGTTGGTAAAGAATTTGCCTGCAATGCAGGAGACCCAGGTTCAATTCCTGGGTCAGAAAGATCCCCTGGAGAAGGAAATGGCAACCCACTAAAGTATTCTTGCCTGGGGGATCCTGTGGACAGAGGAGCCTGGCAGGCTATAGCCATGGGGTCACAGGAGTTGGACACGACTTAGTTGACTAAACCACCACCATACATGTATATATCATTATATATGTATAAATATATGTGTTTATACATGTATATGTATATATAATCATATATAAATATATGTATATGCTTCACTCTTCTATACATTTGAAGCCAACACAACACTGTAAATAAATTATACTCTAATAAAAACTAATTTTTAAAAACTCAGTAAACAAAGATCTTTTCAAGAAAATTTATAGCAAAACTTAATCAAAGGAGCATTCTTGGCCTTAAAATTCCAAAAAGAAAAAAAAAGATGTACTACTTTTAATTACTATCGAATTCTTCAAATTCAACTGAAATATATTAAAAATACACACACATTCTGTCAAACACAGTGCTTGGTGCTAGGAACTGGAGAGAGACAAAACAGAGTTCTTTTCTTCTGTGAGCTCACTGTCTAAGGAAGGAGACAGTGTGTCAGGAATTAAGTAGAACACTGCCATTGGATTGGTTAGTTATATGTGTTTCTGTTCTAAATAAAAATCTTTAAAATGACAAAAGAAATGCAATGCTAAATATGTAAAACAATAAGTGGACATCTGCTTTCCTCCTCACCCCACCCCTGATCCCTAAGCCTGGCAATTTCATCAGTCAGAAGTACCACTGTTACCAGCTTGGTGTATGATTTCTAGGATTTTCTCAATATTTGTGCAAAAATGTTCTGCATCTTGTTTTCTTCACTTAATAAATCAAGGATATAATTCCATGCAAACTTATAGTCTTCAATCAAATGAATGAATCATCATTTATTTACCCATGTTCTTGTGTATAATCTGTGTTTCCAGTTGGGACTGCAGGAAATATCGCCTATCTACATACTTGTTCTGGTAATTAAGAAGGTTTATCATAATTTTAAAATTAATATTAAAAATTAAAAAGTTAATTTTGATGTGTGTACAGCTTTATGAGTATTTTTTTTAATATTTATTTGTTTGGCTGCCCCAGGTCTTAGTTGTGGCACTCCCGATCTTTTTAGTTGTGGTAGGTAAACTCTTCCCTTGTAGCTCAGAAGGTAAAGAATCTGCCTGCAATTCAGGAAACCTGGGTTTGATCCCTAGGTTGAGAAGATCCCCTGGAAGAGGGCATGGCAACCCACTCCAGCATTCTTGCCTGGAGAATCCCCCTGGACAGAGGAGCCTGGTGGGCTACATCCAGTCCATGGGGTTGCAAAGAGTTGGACACGACTGAGCGTCTAAGCACATGCACACTCTTAGCTGTGGCATGTGAAATCCAGTTCTCTGACCAGGATTTGAACCAGGGCCCCCTGCACTGGGAGCGCAACATCTTAGCCACTGGACTACCAGGAAAACTCCAGCTTTGTGAATTTTAATGCATATATAGGTTCCTCCAACTGCCGGCACATTAGAATACAGAGAGAGCAATTCCATCACCCCCTGAAAGAGTTTCTGTGCCACCTCTTTGTGGTCATAACTATCCCACTCCTAATCCCTGGCAATCACTCATCTGCTCTGTATCTTTATAAGCTCACCTGTCCCAGAAGGTTATGTAAATGCATCCATACAGTGTGTGACCTTCTTATGTTGGTCTCTATTGCTCAGCATAATGCCACGTTGTTGCAAATATTAATAGTTTATCCCTTTTTATTACTGAGTTTTATTTTCATTGTTTGGATGTACCACAGCTGTTCATGCTTTTGTCTGTTGGAGGACATTTGGGTTTCTCAGTTTGGGGTGATTATGAATAAATGGAGCTGCTAGGACTTCCCTTGTGGCTCAGCTGGTAAAGAATCCACCTGCAATGTGGGAGACCTGGGTATGATCCCTGGGTTGGGAAGATCCCCTGCAGAAGGGAAAGGCTACCCACTCCAGTAGTCTGGCCTGGAGAATTCCATGGGGTCGCAAAGTGTCAGACACAACTGAGTGGCTTTCACTTCACTTCACTTCATAAACATTCACTGTATGAACATCAGTTTTCTGTAGGGTAAATATGTAGTAGTGGGATTGCTGGGTGATGTAGTAAATGTATACTTAACTTTATGAAAAATGATCAAGCCATTTTCCACAGTGACTGAACCATCCATTTTCCATACCACAAGCAGTGATTGTTACAGTTGCTACGCATTCTAGCTAGCACTTGGTACTATCAGGATTTGTTTGTTTGTTTGGGGTTTCTTTATTTTTTTAGCCTTTCTAATAGGTGCGTAGTGGTATCTCACATTGTTTTGTTTAGCATTTCCCTAGTAGACAGTGATACTGACTATCTTTCTGGGTACTTATTTGCCATCCACATATCTTCTGTGGTGAAGTGTCTCAGATCTTTTGCGCATTAAAAATATTGAATTGTTTTGATAGCAGTTGTTTTGCTCTTAAGTTTTGAGCATTTTAAAATATATTTTGGGTGTAAGTTGTTTGTCATATATGTGATTTGCAGATATTTTCTCCCAGTCTGTAGTTTGTATTTTGATATTTATAGTGTCTTTCACAGATCAAAGTTTGAAATGTTGATTAAGTCAGATTTATCCATTTTTTCTTCATAGTTCACACTTTTGGTGTCCTAGCTAACAGCTCACCTCCTAGCCCCAACATCATGAAGCTTTTTCTTTCATATCCCAAAAGTTTTATATCTTTCCACTTTCATTTAATTTTTATATAATGTAGGAGGTTTTAGTTTAGGGCTTTGCTGCATATGGATGTCCAGTTGTTCCAACACTATCATTGAAAAAAACAACCTTCTTCACTGAATTGTTAGGAGATAGATTTTTGATATCAAGTGGTGTAATATGACTATAATTTAAATGTTAAAAGAGTGAGTTTTAAAATCAGTCTGCCTAAATTTGAATCTCCGCTCTACCATCGATTACCTGTGTGACAATGATATATATTTAACTTCTTTTTGTCTTAGTCTCCTTTTCTGTAAAATAAAGATAATCATAGTACATATTCTATAAGATTCTATGAGGATTAAGTTATTACATATTGTTGGTGTTGTTTGGTCACTGAGTCATGTGCTACTCTTTGTGACCCCATGGACTTTAGCCCGCCAGGGTCTTCTGTCTTGCCAGGCAAGAGTACTGGAGTTGCCATTTCCTTTTCCAGTATTACACGTTACACGCATGGAATAAGTGACATATAATAAGTGATGAATTAGGGTTAGCTTTCATGTAACTCTATAGATATTGCAAGCACGTCCCTCCCATAAATGAATTTCCAAGGAAATGTAAAATACTGTGACCATTTGTTCCCTAGAGTTGGCAATTTATGTTTCTTCCTCTGTGAATTGTTACTGATTTATTTATTGACTTTTTCACTTGGTCTTTCACCCTCCAGTAGATTAGTCTGAACTTTACCTCATGGTGGTCTCAGGATCCCATAGAGAAGTAGGAAGCAGCAAGCCTAGGGGAAAAGCAGATTGAAAGCCTCTGTTTGTGTCTGTCACATTTGCTAATGTTTCACTGACCAAGCCTAGTCTCATGGCCAAGCCTAGAGTCAAAGGGTAGAGAAGTTAGACTTTACTTCTCAATAGAAAGAAATAGAAATTATTATGACCATTATTTTTCAATCTACTGTAGTTGGCTGATAATTTTATATAAGTTTTTGACATTTTCTATATTGAAATCTCTTAGTGTTTTCCTTTATGGATTTGCATATAGTAGTGACTTTGGATGACCAGACTGTAAGCTTCTTAAAGGCAGAAACCATATTTTGTTCTTTTCTTCACCCACTGAAAGCCCAGCTCATAGTACTTATTAAGTAAATTCTCATTGAATAAATTCACTCACCAAAAGCCAGCCCCACTTATTCATTTATTTATCCATTTAGTCCTTAATCAGTACTTATTGAATAGCTTGTTTATATCAGGGTACTGTGCTAATTGTTAGAGATACAATGGTGGACAATAGGCAAAATAGACTTTTCTCATGGTGGTTAGAGTGAAGCATCATGACTGATAATGCAACTTAGATATGGGTTCAGATTCTATCTTTCTACTTCTGTGTCACTGGGCATGTTACAGAACATCTGAGGCTTTTTTTTTAAACCTATAGAATGGAATGTAAATGCCCTCCTTCATGAATTCAAGTGCACAAAGTTTGTAAGGCACCTGGCACAGTATCTGCTACATGGTCTGTAATAAACAAAGTTTGATTTCTTCCCAACATGTTATCATCTGAAGCCTGCTAGCCCTCTTTCCTTGTCTCTTCTTAGAAATGGTCATGATTCTGAACTTCTTCCATTATAGACTCATTTCTTTGCTTTGCTCTTCTGATAGTTCTCAGTGGGTCATCACTTTAAGCTATTCTTGATTATTCTCTTTACTGTGCAATCAAATCAACCCAAATTGCTTTCTTTATTGGAACCTGGAGAACACGACACTTCGGAGTTAAAGATTTTGTTGAATTCTGTCTTGGACGATAGAAATAGTTGGTTGTGGGAGTGGGTTTGCATGTTTATGGACACCTTTTGGCAGCAGAAGGGAAGAAGGGAACTTGGCAGGTGATTGAAGCAGAGGAAGAACCCAGAAAGAAAAGGTGTCCTGGCTACAAAGGTGTATTCCTCTCACGCCAGATAAATTTTCTGGCAGTGGATAAATATGATTCAATTACAGAGCATCCCTCCCTCAGGGTGAAATAATAGAAAAGAGTATAAAGCAGCACTGTAAGTTTTGGGGGAAGTTGTGCAGGGGGCAAACCTTATTCTGGTAATTCCCACTCTCTGTCCTGTGCCCTTCCCAGCATTGTGGTTGTCTTTCCTCCCCTGGCCCAGTTTCTACTAAGTTTCTCAATTCTTCAGGTACCATCCTGTCAAATTCGTAAATATTCCAAATTCCCTCACATTAAAGATTTGTCCTTTTACCCCACTACCCTAGGATGCAGAAAGGGCCCTGGAGAGAAATTCACACTTGAGGGCTGGCTTTGCTATTATTAGCCTTTGAATGACTACCAATCTGTCTCTTTCCCAAGGGTCTCAGTTTACCCTTTATAACAGGCAAGGCTTGCACCAGGCAATCTCTAAAGTCTTTCCCAGTTTAAACAATCCTGGGTTTGATGGTGCCATGCCTCCTCCAGCCCCACCTTTCAGCATGGAATTTGCATGTAAGTATGTGTTTTGTGAGGTTTCACTGTGTGGATGCTCTGTCTATTCCCTGTATAAAATGAAGACTTGCTTGCAAACTGACTGGTGCAAATTCTAATGTTCTAACTAGAACTTGTGATATTTATCCTGAATGGAAAATTCCTGGTGTTCACAGGTGGGGAGAGATGCCATTTCCTCCAGCAGGCAGACGAGGATCCACTATCTGGGAGGCAAGGGTGGGAAACCGTCATGCCTTTTGGCAAAACTCCTGAGTGAAAACAGTTTGTTGTTAGACACAGCTAGTCATATCAAGGATGTCCTTGTCTAACTCCCAACTATGCAATTAAAAAGCTAGCAACTTCCTTTGGTCATGTCCAGCCTTGTGCATTTTGGTATCTCCTCATTAATTGCCCAGTATCTTCTTGGAAGGAGCCATGAGGATGAAGTTATTGCTCAGATTTACTACATACATGAAAGGATACTGGAAACAAAGAAAAAAGATTAATGTATTGGAAACATGCCTGGGAACTGGATTTCTTCAGGAGACACAAAAAGGCAGAGAATATGCTAAAAATACGTTAACATAGAGTTGCCACATAGAAATGGTGCCAGAAGTTCTTGGAATTCAGGATAAAGAAATTAATGTCTTCTTTAGGGCTTCCCTGGTGGCTCAGATGGCAAAGAATCTGCCTGCAATGCAGGAGACTTGGGTTTGATGCTTGGGTCAGGAAGATACCCTGGAGAAGGGAATGGCAACCCACTACAGTATTCTTGCCTGAAGAATCCCATGGACAGAGAAGTTTGGTGGGCTACAGTCCACAGGGTTGCAAAGAGTTGAACATGACTGAGCCACTAAAACTTTCACTTAGGATAGATTTAAGAAAGGATATTCTAGTGGTGAGTCCTATTGAATATGTATCCATTCTTCAGAATCCTGCTGAGTGTTTTCCCTTTGGGGGAAAACTTTCCTGACTGGTTTCTTGCATTCTTTTTGCTTTGTCCTGATAATTCCAACTCTCCATCAGGCCAAATTTCACTTCCCCAGGGAGCCTTAGCTGATTTATAAACCATTCCTCCACATCAGCCAAGTTTGACTAAGTTCACTATTATGCTATCCCATAGTATAATAATATAATTCTCTCTCATGGTACCTGTCATGGTTCCAGTGTTACATTTATTTATGTGATTGGTTTGCCATGTCTGTCTTCCACATTTGTCTATTTACATAGGAGTTAAGATCAGATCTGTTTTAGTAATTATTGTGTCTCTAGGGTCAAGTGCAGTACCTTAGCACTTGGGAAGTACTCAGTAAATTAGTAAATGGATGAATAAATGTATAACTAACTTAGAGTGTTTTTTTAAAGCTGAAGAAAAGTATCCTTTTCTGAACACCCTAAAAAATACCTAAACTAAAATCCAAACAATTCCACCAACTAATCCTGGATAGTCCTGAGGTTCTCTTTGCTTCTTTGGTTCATTGCCAGGGCCTTGAACTTTGGGCCAAGATCTTTTCATTCACTGCCAATTGCCCGATTTCAAAAATACTTTGGCTAAGTTAGTGCTCCTTGCCATTTTAAATATTTAGAATTTTAATATATCTGCTGCTTGGAAGGAGTTACAAAGGTGAGGCAACCAAGGAGACTCCGGAAAAAATTGAAGCACAGTCAATACCACACTTCCAAGAAATCATATAGACAGTTGTTCTGAAGACATGGTATCCTATTCCAAACACATGTTAGTGAGACTCCACCCAAAACCACAATTCTGAGGTAAAAAGAAGCACAAGGGAATAGCCTCCCTATGCAATAATTTAATGTTCTTTTGCTCTTAGCTGGCAAGTGCTTCAAAGACACGGGAACTGCATTAATCAACAGTTGACTCTGCTGTGATGAACTTGTATGTGAGACAGCAGACTAATTGGAGTCAGCACCTTGTGAGGCGGGGAAATGTATTTTCATTGATATTCATGTTTAACCTTTCATTTTCTTCATCTGTAATGTGATGACCTTTGAGGTTTTATACATTTTATTTAAGAAAGTTCTTTTTTTCCCAAATGAAAACTTATGTGGAGCTCAAATGTAAAACAGACAAAAGTTGAGCTGATCAGTGAGCCTATACATACGTGGGCGTGCCTGGAATGCACTCTCTTGATTTCACCTCCACCCCTCTCAGAACGTTCTGGAACACCTTCCTTAGAAAATGAGAAATAACAACTCCTTGAAATACAATTTGAAAAGCATGACTTTGTCGCTCATTCTAATTCAATATAGTTCTCAATATGGGTGTAGATTTAAATCCACAATCCTTTCTATGAATGTTTTTAAAGAAAGATATTTTCCGTGTCTTAGATAGCGGGTCATTATTCAAAGTATCATCCTAAATTAGAAATCAATCTCAGAAAAGAATCAAGGTTATCCTGAAGCAAAAGGGCAGCTTTGTTGTTCGCAAGCTTTGCAAACCAGAAACACTTGAAAAGCTACAGTTGGGTGACTAGTAAGTGAGCTGGACAGTCCTTGCAGTCCAGCCACAAGTTTTAGATGGTTTGCTCTCATCCAAGCTTCTCATTAGGGGCTTTTCTAGGGAGGACCTTAGCAGCATCAGAAGTCCTTCTAGGTTTTATTTTGTGGGTTTCCTAAGAAAGACTTATGAAAACCAGTTATGTTTTGACTGCCTGCTGCTGCTGCTAAGTCGCTTCAGTTGTGTCCGACTCTGTGTGACCCCATACACGGCAGCCCACCAGGCTCCCTGTCCCTGGGATTCTCCAGGCAAGAACACTGGAGTGGGTTGCCATTCCCTTCTCCAATGCACGAACGTGAAAAGTGACAGTGAAGTCGCTCAGTCGTGTCTGACTCTTAGCGACCCCATGGACTGTAGCCCACCAGGCTCCTCCGTCCATGGGATTTTCCAGGCAAGAGTACTGGAGTGGGATGCCATTGACTGCCTAGATCCATTTTATTTTTGTTCTCTGTCAGCCACACCTGGTCCATTTTCTAAGTTCTTTCTTAAGGGATTTCTCTTATTTTTACTTGTCCTTAAGTGATTCTATTTTACTTTTGCAAAAGCAATACTGAATACAAGAAAATCTAAATGCAAAAACAAAATTTAAGCAGCATTTTGTGTTTACCACAATGAAATTTAGTGAGAAAATTTTACTGCAGAAGGTTAGAGGCGTTCAGTAAAGCACACAGAACATATAATGAGCAGAACAACATTTTAGGATACTGCTGGGCTTCAACCATGATGAACAATATTCGTTAACTCAGCAGGCACCCAGTTATAGCAGCAAGTATTTCCTTACAAACATGACACCCTTTTATGCAAGTATGAAAAGTATTTGTGAAATCTTTGCTGAGGGAAAATAGTATCAGTCCCTAAAACATGTAAGATGTATGAAATTCCATACACACCTTACTTACAGCAGACTCTTAGCCTTGAGTTTTTTTGTTTGTCTTTAAATTATTTGTTTTTATTTTGGCTGTGCCAGGTCTCAGTTGTAGCATGAGGGATCTTCAATCTTTGTTGTTTCAGAATGAGAATGAGGAATCTTTTTTTTGGCAGCATGTGGCATCTGGCTCCCTGACCAGGGATCAAACTTGGGCACCCTGCATTGGCAGCACAGAGTCTTAGCCACTGGACCACCAGGGAAGTCTCTTAGCCTTGATGTTAGTAGAGTAAGTTAAACTAATTAATGAATTTGATCAGACGACTTCAGGCTGTGATTGTGGTGAAACCACCCAAAGCCAGTCTCCAACCGGACTTGGAGAGGATAGTTTTGTAGTAGAAGAAAAGCTGTTGGCGTGGGGACGAACATCCGTGTGAGCCCAGGGGGGCTCTGTCTCTTGGCAGTTATTCTCAGGAAAGTACCATGGTAGTAGATTCTTGATGGCACCAGCCATGCAGTGGCAGTCATACCTTTCATGGGGCTAGTGGCAGAACCCTTTCAAGAGACCGCAGGCTACAGCTGTACTTGTGGCAGTGGGGCCTCTGCTTCTCTTTTCTCTTTGAAAGTGAAGTTTGGCCACTCTCCTCCTCCCTTTACTTAAATTTTATTTTAATCAATTTTTTTTCCAGCACTATAGAATGACATCACATTTCCTCTCACCAGTCCAAAGTTGAGAGAGAAAGAAAATGCATTATTTGGATGTAATCCAAAAAGATTTGGCTGTGTGTAGGCATAAATGATGACAGACATATATATTTCTCTGGTTCTTGATTCCCTTTCAGATGCACCATTTTTAGGGACAAGAAAAAACATTTACATTTTTAGGTTTATTTTTTGGCATGTAGGTAATGTTCAAATGGTTCAAAATCAGTCTACATTAAGTGGACAGTGAAAATTTTTCTTTGCATCATTGTCCCCCAGTAACCTCATTTTCCCCAATTGGTCACCCTTGTTTTTAGCTTCATGAATCATCTTCCTGAAATTCTCTAGATCTATACAAACAAGAAAAAATACAGGTTCATATTTTAAGAAAGACAGAATGATTTTTAAAATTCATTCCAGCAACCTGCTAAGTACTTCTTCCCATATCTAAAGCTCATATACAAAATTCTTCTGCTATTTTATGGTAAATGGCAGTACAAAGGACAGAGAACTCACAGGTGGAAGAGAGCTTCCAGTAACTGACATGCTGAAGAAGGGTAGCAACGTGTAGTCAAATCCAGACTCTCAGTGTATACAATTTCCCTTTCTTTCCCTTTCTGAAAGTAATGGGAGAGAGCCGGGAGGAGCAAAAGGAAAAAGAAACTAGACGCATACCTAGAAACTATTTGCAGGTGCAGTGTGCTTGTCTTTTCAAATCAGCTGCCTTTTCTATTATTTCCTAAAGTCATTAACTAAACCATGGCCAGTGCTGACCCAGTTTGGTGAGTTCAGAGCAGAGCCCATGGTTTTGGCAAAGCATTCACCTGGCCCTAGAAATCAGCCAGGATCTCATTGGAGCTGAAAGAATTACTGTGTTTCTTTCCTCCTGAGGACTCTCTCTGGGAGCGTATCTGGAATGAGTGAGTGTGGGAGAAGAGGTGGCACTTGCTGGGAGGCAGGGCTGTGTGTGCGTGTAGAAGGCCAGCTGTTCTCTGGTGTTACTTTGGAAGCTGCAATTCCCCTGCTAGGTTTCTTAGCTCTTCCTTTCTTGTGACACTTTTCTTATCCTAACCTCTGTTCTCTCTCTCGAAATCTTAAACCAACGAGGCTAGAAGCAAGATGGATGCTTGAGGGTCAGGCTTGGACAATCCATTCAGGTCAAGTTTTCTACCCTCAGTGTGTTGAGTTAACCTGACAATAAAAAAATTACAGCACCAACTCCTACTTACGTTAAAACTTGACTTCGAAATTCTTCCTAGTGAGTCAGATTAAAATGTATCTCCTAGTAGGATCATCCTTAAAACATCACTGCATATATCAAACATTAGCAAATGCCGTTGAAAATTATGAGGACTTCATGGCAGGTGCAGAGCTTGGCATGAGTAGGTAGATGAATAGCCACTCCAAATCCTCAGCAATGATTGACCACCTTTCTATGGTATTTTGTAAAAACATAACATCTGCTTCCCCACCCCCATGAGCTCAGTAGTTATCAAAAGGGTCTTTTTTCTTTTTTTCAAAACAGTGTTTTAAATATGGGCAAGGAGTCAATTTAGACTCAGAAGAGCACTTTCATTTTTTTTTAAAAAATTATTGAAACATGGTTGATTTACAGCATTCTGTTAATTTTTGCTGTATAGCAAAATGATTCAGTTATACATCTATATGTTGTTTTTCATTTCTTTTCCATTATGGTTTATCATGAAATATTGAATATAGTTCCCTGTGCTATACCATAAGACCTTGTTTTTTAACCATCCTATATGTGTTAGTTTGCATCTGCTAACCGCAGTGTCCCACTTCATCCCTCCCCTACCCCTCTCCCCATTGGCAACCACAGATCTGTTCTCTATATCTGTGAGTCTGTTTCTATTTCAGAGATAGCTTCATTTGTGTTATAGATGTCTGACTCTTTGTGACCGCATGGACTGCAGCACGCCTGGCTTCCCTGTCCTTCCATCTCTTGGAGCTTGCTCAAACTCATGTCCATCGAGTCAGTGATGCCATCCAACCATCTTGTCCTCTGCCATCTCCTTCTCCTCCTGCTTTCAATCTTTCCCAGCATCAGGGTCTTTTCTAATGAGTTGGCTCTTTACATCAAGTGGCCAAAATATTGGAGTTTCAGCTTTAACTTCCAATAAATAGATAGGACTGATCTCCTTTAGGATGGACTGGTTGGATCTCCTTGCAGTCCAAGGGACTCTCAAGAGTCTTCTCCAAAACCACAGTTTAAAAGCATCGATTCTTTGACACTCAGCCTTCTTTATGGTCCAACCCACATCCATACATGACTGCTGGAAAAACCATAGCTTTGACTATACAGACCTTTGTTGGCAAAGCGGTATCTCTGCTTCTTAATACACTGTCTACATTTGTCAAAGATGAGGCTCAGGAGAAAATGCAAAATTCACTCCATTCCTCCTTCACCTTGTAGAATTTATTATGGAATTGGACAATACCTTGCTAATGATGAGAGTCTATGAAGTTAGAATATGGTGTATGTGGTTGACATATTTCTTTAGAATACTTTATATTGGGATGTGTGCTAAGTCTCTTCAGTCATGTCTGACTCTTTGCAACCCCTTGGACTGTAGCCCTCCAGGCTCCTCTGTCCATGGGATCCTCCAGGCAAGAAAACTGGAGTGGGTTGCCATGCCCTCCTCCAGTGTATCTTCCCACTGGTTTTCTCAAGGATTTAACCTTGTCTTTTACGTCTCCTGCATTGGCAAGCAAGTTCTTCACCACTAGCACCACCTGGAAAACCCCAATTATTGGGATAGAACCACATTATCACTAATTGATTAATACTTAATTATCATAAATAGTAATTATTAATGATAGTTCATAATAAAAATAATAAAGCCATTATCATGAATTTGTCTCAACACTTACTGAATACTTAAATATGTCTTAGGCACTGTAGCAGTAAAGATACCTTGTGCACAGCTTGTTTTGGGAACGGAGAATGAGTAACAGTCCATTACAGTGCAGTGGGGTAAGAGTGGTTAGCAGAGTCTAGGTGACAAAGAGTCTTGATGCCGTGGTAAAGAGTTTCAGATTTCGTCCAATGGAAGATAAGCACATGGTCAGAGTAGCATTTTAGAAAGACTGTTCACAGTTATTCTCAGACAAATCTTTGCGAAACCACCTTATCCTGTGGGGCCATGTTAATAACCTTCCTTATACATTATGTTCCCTCCTTCCTTTCAGCAACAGTGGACAGTGCTATGGACCTGATCCTGATCAATTCCCTACCTCTTGTGTCTGATGCTGAGACATCCCTCACTTGCATTGCCTCTGGATGGCGCCCCCATGAGCCCATCACCATCGGAAGGGACTTTGAAGCCTTAATGAACCAGCACCAGGATCCACTGGAAGTGACTCAAGATGCGACCAGAGAATGGGCTAAAAAAGTTGTTTGGAAGAGAGAAAAGGCTAGTAAAATCAATGGTGCTTATTTCTGTGAAGGGCGAGTTCGAGGACAGGCAATAAGGATACGGACCATGAAGATGCGCCAACAAGGTAACATGCCTCTTAGTTGTGAGCAGATGAGGTCTACTGAGACACACACTTGCCTCTTGTCTTGGCAGCTGCTCACTCAGGCTGGGCATGAGCCACCTGAGTGTGGAGTTTGAAGACCTTGTCTGCCTCTTTCCAAGAGTTACTATCTCTAGTGTACAGAGCATTAGTGATAAGAGATAATCCAGTCCAGCTCCCTCATATATAACCCTTTCACTAGACATTGTGCCTAGTTCGTGAAATGAAATGAACATATATATCACATGTTCTACTGAGGACTCCATGGTCCTGGTGGAGACCTGGACATGTTACGTGTATATAATATGATTCACAGCAATGAAGACAGCTGTCCACTGCCAACTCAGTTTAGTTACTTGCTGTATTAGTTACCTATTGACACAGTAATTATGTGTAACACACAGCTGAAATCACAGTGGCGTACTATAACAACAGTCCAAGGTTGTGTGTCTAAGTAGCTGGCTTGATGTGATGGCTCTGCTGGTCTTGATTGGGTGGCTTTCTCAAGTGTATGGACGTTGGCTGGCTGTAGGTTTATTAGGCTGGCATTGCTTGGGCCTCCTTGGCTCTGTTCCAGTTGACTGTTAACCAGTTAGCAAGCTAACCTAGGTATATTCTCATGGAGACGGCAGGGGTACAAGACAACAAGTGGAAACATACAGGGTTTCTTGAAACCTAGCCTCAGTACTGTACGCCCTCACTTCTGTCTCATTTTATTACCCAAAGCAAGTCAAAGAGTCGAGCTAAAGTCCAGATGTGGGGGGCACTGCACAGTTAAACAGCCAAGAGTTTGGATACAAGGAGGGATGAAGACTTGGGACCCTTTTTATAGGCTGCCATTCTTGTTAGATTGTGGTTTAATTTTAGCAGTTGAGACAGAGGATGTCGAGAGCCTTTTTATGGCTGATCCACGTTGATGTTTGACAGAAACCATCCACAATGCTGTAGAGCAATTATCCTTCAATTGAAAATAAATAAATTTAATTATATAAAAAAGGACTATTACTCCTTGCTATGCCTCACAAGGCAGTGATGTGATGGAAGTGGGGCAACCAAAGAAAAATAGAAGTGGGTACAAGTTGCAACTTTGGGCCAGTCCATCAAACTCATGGCAGTTGGAGGAGATGTTATTGTAAACATCATTTAATGACTCTGTTCTGACCTAAAGCAGCAAGATTTTACGATCAAAGTGATAAAACCATTATTCATCAAAAATGAGGGAAAAGGCTTTCTTAGCAAAACCCTAACATTCACCTTTAAGTGACACCAGGCGAGTGGGAAAAATGCACAACAGAAATTCCCAGGAATGTGGCTCTCCAGTGAGGGAAGAGAGGTGAACAAAGGGATGTGAGGTGTGCCAAAGCTATCATGGCTGAAGTCAACTCTGTTATTTTTCAAATGTGGCATCTGGGATTTGACTTGTATTAAGAGTTATGTCCTTCTGCAGATATGTCCACATTCTGAACAAAGATGATCTGAGATTTGTGCTCCAATGGCCTCACAGGAATGAAGTGAGAAATGCCTTTTCTGGGCTGTCTTGGAAATGTATAAATAGGAAACCATACAGCATATTAAACCAAAACATTGGGAGTCTAAAAACAATTATAATGATCCCTCCAAAGTGAGAGTCCAGGTCAGCACTGGTAAGGATAGTTTAAATTCAGGTAAATGAGGCTAAGGCGGGCATAGATAGTGACGAACAGTGGAGAGAAGGTGGTTTTTTAGACTCACATTCTCCTGAGTTTAATTATTTTTCTACTACTTACCAGTTGTATGACCTTAGCGAGTTACTCAACTTTGATTGGTCTCATTTTTAATCATCTGTGAAATGGGTATATCTTCAAAAGTGTCTTAGGTTTTAAATAATAAGCTGGTGCATGCAAGAAGCCAGCTCCCATGAGTGTAAGATTTGATTTACACAGTCACTATGTTCCTGAAAGCCCGTGTAAAGTGAGATATTGCAGAACAATTTACATAAAAATAACAATAGCCGTTTGTAAATGGTGGGAAAGGGATTTGATGCCAGGCGGTCTGGCTTCAGAGCCTGTATTGTGCTACCCTTTCCATATCACTCTCACTTAAGGTTAACAACTACCTCCCCCATTCTGAGCACTTGTTTTGTAAAGTACAACAACTCTAATGGAAACCCCAAAAAGCAACCTAGAGCACAGAGAGATGGGGGTGAAGGTCAGCCAGACACGGGTTTGAGCCCAGCTCTGCAACCTACTTAAGTTGCAAGTTACTTAACTGAAATCGTAGTTTGCTCATTTAAAAAATAAATGGAGAGAGAGACTTTACCACATACGTTTGAGGATCAAATGAAACCGCCAGCATTATCTGGCTTACACTAGATGTTCAATAATTATCATTATTTAGTGCCTTGTAATGAGCAATAATTTAGTGGAACTGTTAGTTTTCCCTTTCAATTATGGAAAATTTTAATATCAGCTGTCGACATAATTGTGGAGGTTTAGACAAAATAGAAAAATAGGCAGTACGTTCCCTGCTGTATTTGAATAACATCATATCAGGCTGTTGAACTGATTTTCTTTGACCATCCAATGGCTGAAATATGGTGCAAAGAAAGTGACATCTTTTATGGTGAGTCGAGAAAACCTCCAACACTATGTCTTCATGACACTATTAATTCACTACTAAAACTTCTTGGGAACTCAGGAGCGCCTGCCTAGGGACACAGCAGGATAGGATAAACACCACTATATTCCTACTTGCTGCTGACTCGTGTATCTGGGGAGGAAGTGGAAAATCCATTTGAGATGTGGCAAAACATGGCTTAAATTGGCTCGCATAGTCCAAATGGCCAAATAGCGGAAGGATTTTTTTGTTTGTTTGTTCTATCAATGGCATCATCTGAAAAAGTCAAAAGCAGTTTGTTCAAACCTCCCTGAAAATTGCATTTGGGGGTAGGGAAGTATAAATGAAGTTTGAAACACTTTCACATCCAAAGATCTGTTTCAGAGTGTTCTATCAGAGGACAGCTATGTTATTTTTCTTCCTATTTTCATTTGAGAAATAGCTTTAAGAACATGTAATTTCCCAAACATGATTTATGAAGTTGACAGATTTGCCATTTGTATCTGAGTAACTCAAATGAGCATGTTAAAAATATAAAGAAAATAGAAAAATTAGAAATCAGATTCTTTCATGTATTCTTTCCACAAGTATCCTTAAGCCTCTATTTGTGCCACGCATGGGAGGTGCATTGATGTTAACATTTCTTAAATACTTACTATGTGCCTGACATCTCCCTAGCAACTTTTTATACACATTGCTGTGTAATTGAGTCATTAGCAAATGCATATCTGATGAGGACAATTATGATTTCCTATTAATAGATAAGCATTATAACTATTGTAACTTAGAAGCATTTACATACCTGGTTCCCTGTATTGGACCTGGGAAGGTGTACTTGGGCCAGATCCCAGAATCAAGGCCCTAACCACCACCCTGTGCTGCCTTCCAAAACCGCCATGAGCCTGCCCTCCTGGAACGCCCAGTCCAGTAGGAGAGATACACTTTGCGTGGAGCTGTAATTGGGAAGGGCAGAGCATGCGGGAAGACAGTCCTAGGGCAGTTAACCTGGATTCCTGGATGTGAGAGTTGGACTATAAAGAAAGCTGAGCACTGAAGAATTGATGCTGTTGAACTGTGGTGTTGGAGAAGACTCTTGAGAGTCCCTTGGACTGCAAGGAGATCCAACCAGTCCATCCTAAAGGAGATCAGTCCTGGGGGTTCATTGAAAAGACTGATGTTGAAGCTGAAACTCCAATACTTTGGCCACCTGATGCGAAGAGCTGACTCATTTGAAAAGACCCTGATGCTGGGAAAGATTGAGGGCAGGAGAAGGGGATGACAGAGGATGAGATGGTTATATGGCATCACCGACTCAATGGACATGGGTTTGGGTAGACTCCGGGAGTTGGTGATGGACAGGGAGGCCTGGCATTCTGCGGTTCATGGGGTTGCAAAGAGTCAGACACAACTGAGTGACTGAACTGATTCTGGAAGACCCCTGGAAAAAGTGATGTCTCAATGGAGACTGCTGATTAAGTAGGACTTGGTGAGACACAGGGAAAGGGAAGAGAAGAGAGAAAGTGGACGTGAGTGATCACGTGGTCTGTTTATAGCACTGAGCACAGTTCAGAATGGCTGGAAGTGAGAAGTAAGGACATGGGCCTAGGGAAGATGATTCTGGAGGGCTTATGTCTGGAACAAGACTGGCGATCTTAAGTGTGTGTCTCAACTTTCACACTTACTCATGGTCAGGAGGCCTTCAAGAAGGGGCTTAGTCACCCTTAACTCCACCACCCACATGATAGACGTGGATGTCTTGTCTTCATAGGGCTGTCAGGTGATTACTCAAAATAATAATGGACATAAAATGAAAGATATTTCCCATAGATGAAAAATAATTGAGCTAAGTTTCAGTTGTCTCCTTCAATTTAATGATAAATAAACACTGAGAGTTATAATGTCATTTTACTACCTCGTAGTTTTTTCTCCACTCCTCAAGGAATAAGTGAATTATATTCTTGGGTAAGATCTGTGAATTAATTAACCAATCCAAATGGTCTCGAGCAAGTCATCTTCTAACATAGGCCTCAGTAATCTCATTTTAAAAATAGAATGTTGGGCACTTCCTTGGAGTTCAGTGGTTAAGACTCCACATTGCTAACGCAGGGGGTGCAGGTTCGATCCCTGGTCAAGGAACTAAGATCCCACATGCCATGCAATGTGATCAAAAGATAAAGAATAAATAAATACTTCTTTCTTTTTACTTTATTTAAAACAAAGGTCTTAGGAGAGACCTCTGGAACCGAACTGCCTGCTTCAAATCCTGGCTGTCCCGTGAACTTGCTGTGTAATCGTGAAGAGAATTTTTAACCTCTCTGGACCTTGATTTCCTCATTTGTAAAATTAAGATAATTGCAGTACCTATCTCCTGGAGATATTATGAAAATTAAATTTGTGCAAGTTTCTTAGAACAATGCCTGGTTCATAGGAGCTTATTGTTTTCATGATCCGGTCAAGTCACACGATTATCTGACTATGTGTAAAGTTTGAGCCGGATTCTGGTGTCATCAAGAAGCCCAGTTGCAAGGCTGGCTTGTGGATGCCCCCCATTAGTCCTCAGCAAAGAGCAGTCAGCCTAGAGCCATGAAGGCAGGAGGTGGCAGGCTGGGCGGCGGGAGAACACTGCCGTGTGACTGTGTTCAGATCCTCACAAAACAGGGAGCTTAAAAGGCACAAAGTCTGAAATAATAAAGAACCACAGAATGGGCAGAAAGAACAACCACGCTGGAGTTGAGCCGAAGGGGGGATCTCGGTTCCCTTTCAGAATACAATGCTGAGTGAGAAGTCCCACGGTTAGCTAAACAATCTTCACACAAAGAAGCAGAAAATATAAACAAACCACAGAGAAAGGAACAACAGCATGAAATGGTCACGAAAAATTCTCACAGGAGCCGAAGGGCATGTCGCAGAGAGTAAGAGCCACTTGGGTTAGATTGCGAAATGAAGCTTCTAGCCAGGCAACAGGGAGCCCTGGAAAGTGGCCCCTGGGGCCCCCTGTCTGCCTTCCCCACCTCTCATGGCCACACTGCACACATCAGCACAGCAGCGTGGCCTTCGTTTATATCTGGGAAAGATCCTGACCTCTTCTAGGCACCCAGAGCTTTCACATACATCATTTAATGTTCGTGTTTGTTGTTGCTTAGTCGTTGTTTAGTCTCTTCGTCGTGTCTGACTCTTTTGCAACCCCATGAACTGTAGCCCTCCAGGCTCCTCTGTTCATGGAATTTTCCAGACTAGAATACTGGAGTGGGTAGCCATTTCCTCCTCCAGAGGATCTTCCCAACCCAGGGATTGAGCCCACATCTCCTGCACTGGCAGGCAGACTTGACCACCACGCCACCTTGGAAGCCCTTTAATGTTCCTAACAACTGTTTAAGGTAAACACTTTTACTTCCAAATTACAGATGAGGAAGCTGAGGTGTTCAGAGGTGAAGTAACTGGGTCAAAGAGGTTCAGAAATTGGCAGAGGGTGACCTTAAGCCCAGGACTGTCTAATTCCAGTGCTCACAGCGCTCTTTGATCTACACCTCTCTCCCTCTGGGTCCACATTCATCGCCATCTGCCCCACAGCATCTCTGTGGGAATCTTGCAGAGTGCCATGCCTGGTTGGCAAGTACTAAGGAAAGCAAGCAGATGAACCTAAAGCCCAGGTGCTTTTGAGCATGGTTCAGAGGCATCATGTGTCTTCACAGGGTAGCTCTCTAAGTTAACATGAAAATCCCTGATTCCTGCCAAGTCCCGGATCTCATCCTCTGATTCAAGTTTCAGTTGTTCCTGGAGAAGCTATGTAACCTCATTTTCTCATTTGTTTTTTTTTTTTTTTCTCTCTCTCTCTTTTAACAGCTTCCTTTCTACCAGCTACTTTAACTATGACTGTGGACAGGGGAGATAATGTGAACATATCTTTCAAAAAGGTATTGATTAAAGAAGAAGATGCAGTGATTTACAAAAATGGTGAGTCCATGTGTTTTGTTTCATTCTTGCATTGTTGTGTAAGACATCAGACAGCCAAGCAATATTGGGTCATTATCTCATTCCAGTCTTGGGGGCAGATGTCTGAAGTCAGGCTGCTAAGTGAAAATGTTAGTTGCTCAGTCCTGTCCGACTCTTTGCTATCCCATGGACTATAGCCCATGAGGCTCCTCTGTCTGCGGAATTCTGTAGGCAAGAATACTGGAGTGAGTAGCTATTCCCTTCTCCAGGGGATCTTCCTGACCCAGGGATTGAACCCTGTTCTCCTGCACTGAAGGCAGATTCTTTACTGTCTGAGCTACCAGGGAAGCCCAAATTCTATGATAGAAGCTGTCTTAGGTAACATGTTTGGTTACTTAAATAAATTAAAATGGAGATTTATATACATATGTGAATGCACCTACAGTGTATTGGGTTAGCCAAAAAGTTCATCTTTTCCATAAGATGTTATGGGAATATACAACATGAACTATGAATGTTTAACAAAATTCCATCATGATGTAATATTTGGGGTCTCAAATTCTGCCATGTGACCCTGTTTGATTGCAAGGCTAAGGGAAAGGGCAGTGAACCTGGAATGCCAATTGGTGGTGATTATGGGGGTCTAACTGTGCAATGCAAATCTGTCTGTGTCCAACTACAGTTTGGGACCGTCTGGTGGCAGTTGTCTCATGCAGCTGAGATATTGATGGGGCCTAGTCTGGGTTCTGTGGATGGCTGAGACTTACAGGTGGGAGTAGTAATTCTAGGTGTCTCTTAATTGATTAGTTGGCAAGGTTACCTGACATTTTCCCCAGGTTTGCCTAGTTACCTCTCCCTGAAGAAGATAAGAATGTTAGGCTACTCTCATCCTCATGTGTTCAGTGGTGGACCTCATAGATAGGTGGACCTATCTGCTCCAGCACCATCCTTTTCTTGAGTTTTGGGAGAGCATTCAATAGCAACCTTTTCATTCTTTTCCCACATCTAATATGCTTGAGCACGTTTTCTATGTCAGGTCAGGGAAAGCTGATCAAGTGGAGGGGCCAGACAAGGGAACAGGAGTGTTTGAGGGTGACCCATGGTTCTTCACTCTCCTCCCTTACAGGTTCCTTCATCCACTCGGTGCCCCGGCACGAAGTCCCTGACATTCTGGAAGTGCATCTGCCTCACGCTCAGCCCCAGGATGCTGGCGTGTACTCGGCCAGGTACATAGGAGGAAACCTCTTCACCTCAGCCTTCACCAGGCTCATAGTCCGGAGTAAGTGACGGTGTAGCTGTTACAATTTTGAGTTGTGAGTAACCAAAACTGACTCTGGATACTTAAGCAAAAACTGGGATTACTTGGAAGTATACTAAAGACTCTTAAAAACTGATTTAAAGGCTGACAAGCAAGTTCTAGAAAATATCTTCCAGGGAAGATCTTCAGCTCAGCACTGCAGTGTGGGAGGGTGGACTTTCTCTCTAGGATGCTACCATTACCCTAACTTAGCTTCAGTGATGTTTCACTTACTTCTAAATGTTGAACTCTCAGGATGAAGAGTCAGATTGGTCTGACATTTGTCAGGTGTCTACCTGCCTAGACCAAGGAGTTATAGGTGGGGGTGGAGCCACATATCACAGCGAGGGCTCTAGGACCTCACACGTGACTAGCAGCAGTTTCCTCAGACACAATGGGAACCCCTCTGAGATGGACAGTCCCCCGAAAAGGTGTCTGCTACTGGGAGAAGAGTTAGGCCTTCTGGGTTAGTCTAATATCTAGTTAAACACTAAGTCCCCCATAAATCACACACTTTTGAGATCATTTAACTCCCAAATGTGTTTTCTGTTTTCAGGTTTGAAAAATGCAAGTATTACAACTAGTGAAAATGTTTCCCCCCTATTATAGCTATCAAGGTAGAGAGTAACTATCACCAGTCTTTTTTATCAAAAATTGGTCTATAGAAAGCAAAAAATTTGCCCTGAATTTTCCCCAGTTGTGTTAGGTATTCATGATATGAAATGTTCAGGCCTTCAGGTCTAAGTATTCGGACAGGGATCCTCTGTCATTTCTCCAATGATTAGCACCCCTAATTCATGAAGAGCACTTGTTTTGCTTTGCATTATATTCATGCATTCATTCATTCAACAAATCTGTGTGGATTATAAGTCTCTGCCAGACATTATGTTGGTGTTGAGAATACAAAGATAATAAGCTGAATGACTGTCCCTCAGGTAATTCTCAAGCAGAGCAGGTACATACATAAATAGATAAACAGGCATTGCAGCATGACAATAGACCTGTGAAAAGTGTGGTTCATCTAGTTTGGGCAAGTAAAATCCCCTTTCATTCATCTCCTTTCTTTGAGAATCTGAATGGCAAGGACACAATTTGCATTCACTTCATTAAGATGGTCTCTCCAGCTTGATATTGAAACTCCGACTAAAAATTTATCTACTTAAATGATTGTGATATATAGTGGAACTACTATATGGTAAATGTGTTACCATACTTTCATAACCTAAAAAAATTTAAAAAAATAAAAATATGGTCTCTCCAATGTGATATAGCACCATGTTCCATGCTCAGAGTCAGGGATAAAAATTGGCAAATTTCCTAACAATATCAGAAACATCAGATGTTGATACATAGTAAAAGGTTTAAAACTTTTTTTTCTTTAACATCAGAGCAAATAAGACTTAGCATAGTTTAGAATTTAAAATTCTCTTGAACTTTGAAGATAAAAGACTTCGAACACATTTTGATCTCCAATTTGTCTCCTTTTTAGGCTGTCAGAAGCACATTTATTTTCTTTTGCTCTCATTTTGGTAAAACTGTTGGAAAAGCACTGCTAATATCTAAAATCATTCTAACAAAGTTTGAGCTGGGTCACAACCATCCCATTTAAAATTACTTTTCCCTACTTGGGGCTTCCCTGGTGGCTCAGACAATAAAGAATCTGCCTGCAATGTAGGAGACCCAGGTTCAGCCCCTGGGTTGGGAAGATCCCCTGGAGAAGGAAATGGCACCTCACTCCAGAATTCTTGCCTGGAGAATTCCGTGGACAGAGGAACCTGGCGAACTATAGTCCTTGGAATCTCAAAGAGTCTGACACGAATGAATGATGAACACTTTCCCTGCTTGACCTCTTTTACGTTTACTAAGAAATGAGGTACAGTTGAAGGCATTTGTCCATTTCTCATAATTAGTATATCTTTTCAGGTAAATTTGAACCCTAGGAATCAGTTCAGTTCAGTTGCTCAGTCGTGTCCAACTCTTTGTGACCCCATAGACTGCAGCACGCCAGGCCTCCCTGTCCATTACCAACTCCTGGAGTTTGCTCAAACTCATGTTCATTGAGTTGGTGATGCCATTCAACCATCTCATCCTCTGTCATCCCCTTCTCCGCTTGACTTCAATCTTTCCCAGCATCAGGGTCTTTTTAAATGAGTCAGCTCTTCACATCAGGTGGCCAAAGTATTGGAGTTTCAGCTTCAGCATCAGTCCTTCCAATGAACATTCAGGACTGATTTCCTTTAGGATGGTCTGGTTGGATCTCCTTGCAGTCCAAGGGACTCTCAAGAGTCTTCTCCAACACCACAGTTCAAAAGCATCAATTCTCTGGTACTTAGCTTTCTTTATAGTCCAACTCTCACATTCATACATGACTACTGGAAAAACCATAGCCTTGACTAGATGGACCTTTGTTAGCAAAGTAATGTCTCTGCTTTTTAATATGCTGTCTAGGTTGGTCATAACTTTTCTTCCAAGGAGCAAGTGTCTTTTAATTTCATGGCTGCAGTCACCATCTGCAGTGATTTTGGAGCCCCCCAAAATAAAATCTGTCACTGTTTCCACTGTTTCTCTATCTATTTGCCATGAATTGACAGGACTGGATCTTTGTTTTCTGAATGTTGAGCTTAAAACCAACTTTTTCACTCTCCTCTTTCACTTTCATCAAGAGGCTCTTTAGTTCTTCACTTTCTGCCATAAGGGTGATATTCTGTCATAAAGACTGAATATTAAAAATCAAACTGGTTATATTTACAGGGTTTCTTTTCAGCATAAATTCTCTCCGTGACAGTATAGCAGACTCACTTTGTTGTACAGTGGAAACTAATACAACACTGTAAAGCAACTATACTCCGATATAGTTTTTTTTTTTTAAGATTTTTTGAAAACATTAAGATCGTAAGATTTCTCTTTGGATGCCATGGATCTGTAGTTTTCTAGAACACAATACTTTTTATATTTTGAAGAAAATCACAGAGGCCTAACTGCATACTTGGAGAAGGAAATGGCACCCCACTCCAGTATGCTTGCCTGGGAAATCCCATGAACAGAGGAGCCTGACAGACTACAGTCCATGGGGTCACAAGAGTCGGACACGGCTGAGTGACTAAATGACAACGAACTGCATACTTGTTGCTTATCAAGGAACTCTTTTCCTGCCTTCATCCCTGAGAGATCACCCTATTTATTTCCTCAAGCTTAATCCTTTTCTCTTTCCCAGGATTAAGAGTGAAACTGTGACAGGTCTACAGATTGGTACATAGGTTAATGTAACAGGAGACCCACTTTTATCCCGGGATTCTGTCATCATTAGTTTTCAGCGTCTAAAGATAATCTGGGGTCTGGCTTTCAAGAAATCACTGATTGTGTAGGATTTTCCCCTTTATACATGAAGGCATGTAAACATTAGCTTTGAGACATTTTGTAGCTTTATCTGTTAGGTGGTTGCCTGTCAGACTGGGTCTGTGTTGACAGTCTTACTGATTATTTTAGAGAAAATACTGATAACCAGGAGTTCTTGCCAAAAATATTATAAGCCATTGGCACAGGTCCAAGTTCACCACTGTGAGACTCATATTCAGGGACAAAGACATTAGTTCCTTTCAGAAGAAAGATTAAACTAAATTCCTGACCACAAAAGGTCACCCCACCCCACTCCCCCTGAGTTTTCCTTATATTAGAAGGTGTCTTTGGGTCTAATTAACAATCTCAAATCACCAGGCACTGAAGTGGAGGAGCCAGGAAATATGAATCTAGGAAGCCTTTTACCATTGTTGTGCTTTCGGTTTTGAATCTTGCTTCATTTCTTCTGTGTTTTCTACCCGAAAAATATTTGAGTGCTACTAGCTCCTGCTTCCCCTTTTAGCTTGTTTCCCTTCTCCACATTCTTCATCTTAAAAAAATTTTTATTTAATATTGAAGTATGGCTGATTTACAATGTTGTGTTATTTCCTATGTAGAGTAAAGTGATTCAGTTATACATATACATATATCTATTCTTTTTCAGATTCTTTGCCCATTTAGGTTTTTCTCCACATTCTTTAAACTGGATGTTCCCAAATTTGGCATGCCTCAGAATTATCTAAAACACCTGTGAAGCATAGGGTACTAAGCTACCTCCAGAGTTTCTCATCCAGTAAGTCATAGACAGGAGTCTGGGGTTTGCATTTCTAACAGATTCCCAGATAATGGAGATGCTACTCATCATGGATCACCCTTTGAAAACCACTACTCTTGTCTCTAACTGTACCTGCAGCTCCTCAAACATACCATGTTTTCCTCCCAATCTAGCCTTTGCCCAGAACACACTCTCCAGCATTATCTTCTTTGTCACTTAGGAGGTCTTACAGATTCAACTCACATACCACCTCCTCTAGGAAGCCTTCCTTTATGCCATATTCCAACCCTAATACAGATTAGATAGTTCTCACACTGCTATATTTAAAATGAATAACCAACAAGGATCTACTATATATATAGCACAAGGAATACTGCTCAGCGTTATGTGGCAGCCTGTGTGGGAGAGGAGTTTAAGAGAGAATGGGTACATGTATAAGTGTGGCTGAGTCCCTTTGCTGACCACCTGGAATTAGCACAACATTGTTGATCAGCTATACTCCAATATAAAATGAAAAGTTAAAAAAATAATTGGGTACGTCTATCTTTGTCTTTATCATGTTCCATTACATGTCTGTTTCCCGCATTGGACTCTTAGCTTTTTGAGAGCAAAGGTTGCATTTTATTTATCTTCATTCACCAGTGTTCACTCATGTGACTAACATGTCGCAGGTGCTCAGCAGAGCTTTGAGGAATGAATGTGCTCCACTCACCAGAGTTTTGTTTTCCTTAACCAAAGGATGTGAAGCTCAGAAGTGGGGACCTGAATGTAACCGCATCTGCACTGCTTGTATGAACAATGGGATTTGCCATGAAGATACTGGGGAATGCATTTGCCCTCCTGGGTTTATGGGGAGAACGTGTGAGAAGGGTAAGTCAAGAGTGCTTGATGAGTACCTTTGGATTTAAAATCCATCATTGCTGAATCCAAATTTTAGATCTGGACACAGTTGGGGATGGAAGCTAAATGGCCTCTGTGACGCGATATGGTACCTTTGTGTGAATTCAAAAAAGGTGCCCTTTCCTGAAGGCTCATTATTGTCAACCGCTGGAAAGTTGTGAAAGTCACTCAATCGTGTCCAACTCTTCGCGACCCCATGGACTATAGAGTCCATGGGATTTTCCAGGCCAGAATACTGGAGTGGGTAGCTGTTCCCTTCTCCAGGGGATCTTCTCAACCCAGGGATTGAACCCAGGTCTCCCACATTACAGGTGAATTCTTTACCAGCTGAGCCACCAGGGGAAAGTTGTAACAGGTGTACAAATCTGTGACGTCATTGATGTGAACACCATTCCGTCAGTTTGTGCAATGCACGGCCTGCATAACTGGGAGTAGTGGCTCCTATGTCCTGTCCAAAAGGCAGTTTCATTATCTGTAAGGTGGACCATAAGGGTTCTTTACCCTGACTATTCCATGGCTCAGACTGGACTGTCTTCCATGTTCAGTGGTCTAGGAGAGACCCTTGAAAAGAAGAATCATGCCTTTCAAAGGGTTGGGTATTTGCCTCTGAATTATCTTTTTCTCTCCCATAGCGTGTGAACCGCACACATTTGGCAGAACTTGTAAAGAAAGGTGTAGTGAACCAGAGGGATGCAAGTCCTTCGTGTTCTGTCTCCCAGACCCCTATGGGTGTTCCTGTGCCACAGGCTGGAAGGGTCTGCAGTGCAATGAAGGTATGGGCCAGTCACACCCTGAAGAGACAAGGTTCTAGCAGGTATACCAAGGAGACCCAGCTTCCCAGACATCGGTGTGTAGGACATACCTGGACTACTCAGTCAACTGTCTTTGCTGAGCTATAGGGTTTTGCATCAAAGATACTTTCATCTGAAGTTAATTATGCTTTTGTATTAAGACTCTGGAACACGTAGAAAGTGCTGCTGATACATATCACCTGGGGATCTTTTTAGACCACAGATTCTGATCTATAGGTCTGGACGGAAGACTGAGCTTCTGCATTTCTAACAAGCTCCCAGATGATGCTGTTGCATTTCAGACCACATTTTGGGCTGGAAAGGCATAGATTTATTTCTTTTTCACTACATCATAAATATCAGTACTTTATGTCAGATACAGATAAGATTTGGGATTTGAAAATCAAGGAAGTTAAGATCTTATCTTCTGTGGCCCTTGCTCAAGCGATACTAGCTTCACCTACTCAAAGAAGCTCAGAGGTATACGTTTCTCATCTACTTTCCAATAAGCTTTTCATATAGACTATCACACGGTAACTTAATGTGAATGCATGCGTGCTCAGTCATGTCCAACTCTTCGAGACCCTGTGGACTGTAACCCACCAGGCTTCTCTGTCCATGGGATTCTCCAGGCAAGAATACTGGAGTGGGTTGCCATTTCCTCCTCCAGGGGATCTTCCTGACCCAGGGATAGAACCCACGTCTCCTGCATCTTCTGCACTGCAGGCGGATTCTTTACCACTGAGCCAAATAGGGAGCCCGACTTAACATGAATCTGTAGCCAGATATGCTAGACCCTCCCTAACAAATGCTAATGTGGTGAGTTAGCCAGAGCTCAAAGATGTTTCAGTAATTGCTCCCCAAAGTCAGGTTTTTTCCATATCTGGTACTGCTGGGAGATGGACTACATGGCACTATTTCATTTCTTCTTGTGTTGATTGTATTCTAAACATTCTGAAAGTTACAGTGAGGAGACTCTGGAGTGCAGTATATTCCTCTGAGGAGTGTTTATTTTGTTTTCTTATGTCCTATAAGGCAATCAATTTGGGACGACTCAAACTGTAAACTCTGACTCCCAGGCATCAGCTCAGACTCAGTTCATTCCTTTTACCTTTAGATGGGCTGTGTTGAGCCTGCACTTAAGATGTGTGGTTCAGGGAGCAGCCAAAAATTTGGGACTCCCTCCCTCTGGTTCTTCCTTTCTAGATTTTCCCTCTCAATTCTAAGTGGCTGCAGTTACCCTTGACTCTGTCCTCTAAGACTCCTCTACCAGTAGGACTTCAGGTTTTCTCTGGAGTTCTAACATCCCCACATAGTGTCAGCTGTGCCAACATGAGACTAAAAGCTGGGGAGCACACCGTTCCCATATTCCAAGTTTTAATTCCCCTCAGAACCTTCCTGGTCCTTCCCATTCTCCCTCCCACCCCATCACTCTTCAATGCTTTCAGGTGGCCTGGTAAGTGCTTTTTCAACTTGCCTGGAATCAGAATTTCTCTAACCTTTAATCGCTTGGTAATACAGATATATCACTTACTACTTTTTATAACCAGTAAGGTTGATAGCTTGGAGAGAAAAATAGAACTAGCCACTTACAGACTGAGTTTTCACCCTTCCCCCATATTAACACTAGTTGTTGATGTCTTTGTTGACAGCATGCCAGCCTGGTTATTATGGACCAGACTGTAAGCTTAGGTGCAGTTGCACCAATGGGGAGAAATGCGATCGGTTCCAAGGATGCCTCTGCTCTCCAGGACGCCAAGGGCTCCAGTGTGAAAAAGAAGGTAAAGCAAGGTAACACTGTAATCAGGGCCGAGTTCAGCACATCTGAACCCAGCTTTGCTGGCATAATTCTTGCCCCCCTAGCCCAAGAGTCTTAAACTCCTTCTGTTTCCAAGCAGAAGTAGGGAAGAACAGATCCTCTGTTCTAAAGGACAGCTATCTGAACCTTCTTTATGGACTCTCACACTGCCCTTTCCCATAAAGAATGAACCTCGTGCACTTGAGTGATAACCAGCCACTGAAGATCTCTGTCAACCTCTTTGACAGTCTTTTCTAGGATCAGACTTTCCCCTGGATATGCACAGCAGTGAAAGAATTATACTTTTTTTTGGCTGGCTTTCTTCATTTACCATACTGTTTTTGAGGTTTATATATATATTGTAGCACATATCAGTATGTTTCTTATTTCTTTTTATTGCCCTACCATCTGTTCTCATTTAAAAATCTTGTTTGAACACAGCCATGCCCCTTTGTTTACCATAGATCATGTGAGGCTGCTCTTACAACAGGGTTGAGTAGTTACCACCCAGAACATATGGCCTGCCAAGTTGAAAATATTTATTATTTAGTCCTTTAAGGAAAGTCTGCTAACCCCTGTCCTAGAATATACTCTTTAAAATCAAAAGAAGCATATTTTTAAAATTTAAAAATAATAAACATATATTACTTTTCCAGTCAAACAAATATAAATAACATATGTCCAGTGAAATCTGCACTCAGAGCAGTAAGACATTTATAGTCTTTTCTCTGTGAGTTTTAAATATCAGAACAAGTATGGAGAGAAATACCAACTGTTTTCTCAAAGGCCTTAGCTTGTCAGCTTTATACTTTCCCTTCTACCCCAGCATTTGGACTTTGCTACAGGGTAGGAATCTGGGAGGGTGTAGAGAGGGGAGGAAAGGCTATGGGGCTGTCAGAGGATGGACTGCAAGTGGGCAACAGACAAGCTTAATGATTTGTCTTTTCTGTTCCACTTCTTTCTGTACTAAGGCCGGTGTTGCAAAAAAAAAAAAAACCGTGAGACTCTCAAACTTAGACCCAGATTCTGGGTTTTCAAGGGGCAGCCCCCTTTCCCCTCACCCTCTACCTGTACCTCCAACCTCCATCTAATCGCAGAAAACTTCAAGGGGACAGAGAAGGAAAGGCATGGATTGAAAGTGTTAGAGCACTTCGAACAATTCCAACACCAGTACCTAAGTGTGCTAAACAGTTTGGCAAAGTTTCTCATTACAGTCTCCCCAGGTCTGCAGATATATCAAAGAATACCTTTGTGGCTATTAGACCTTTTCCTTTCCTGCTCCATACACTTCACTTGTTTCATTCTAGGCTTGAGAGATAGGATATCAATATAAAATATCAATATTGATGCATTTACCTTGACCCTCACCTCCTCTCACCACTGCTATGGAGCAGCTTGTAAATGACTGCTGTTCTTTTTTTTCTGGAAAGAACACAGCCACTTTTCCAATGTTTTAAGTGCATGTCCATCTCCTACATTACTTAGTGTTGGACCACTTTCAATTGTGTCCTACATGTGGTCCAAAACTCTCTAAGACCCCACAGTTCAGAATAAAATTGTTAAATTTCAGGATTATTCATTCTCTACTCTGTGGACGTTAAGTAAGGAATCCCGATGCCTTTCTTGATATCAGAGGCATTTGTTTTCCTTTCTATGTTGGCAGCAGTACTTTTTATTTGGCTACTGATGGGAAATTGATTAGGGGAATTTTATTCCACTTCACTTCTTGGATGTAAATGTGAATATAATTAATCATCAGCCAGTTGCAGTCTTCCCAATCAATGAGACATCTCTCAGATATCAAAACTAATGATCACATTGTTGATCAGAGAATCGGGGGCTTGCAGAGTGGAAGAAGAACTGGCTTTTGTTATTGTTTTTGTAAAAATAAATTCCCTTAAAAAGCAAGAGAGGGACTGGACAGTAAGATCTGCAGAGATGTGATGATGATGACCATTTCAGCACTGAGACCGTATCCCCTAGGACCCTGAGAAAGTACATCATTGTGGCAAAGAGTGTGAATTCTGGTTCTGGTAACCATTTTAATGGGAATTGAGAGCAACTACCCTCAAAAATTTATTGTGTAATGATAAAACAATAAAATACTTGCCAGATTTCTTGCCCAGTACATGACTTGCTAGATGGTAACTACTTCCATGTTTTCTGCTTCTGCTGTGTTAAAGATCAGGTTTCACAGTGTTGTTTCCTTCATTCAGGTGTGCCAAGGATGACTCCAAAGATAGAGGATTTGCCAGAACATATAGAAGTGAACAGTGGTAAATTTAACCCCATTTGCAAAGCATCTGGCTGGCCCCGACCTGCTAATGAAGAAATGACCCTGGTGAAGCCAGATGGGACAGTGCTCCGTGTAAGAGTTATTCTCTCTCTGTCTTTCTTTTTTCCTTTGGTAGAACAAATTATAGCTTTTTTAAAAGTTGAAGCATAGTTGATTTACAGTGTTGTTATTTTCAGGTATATAGCAAAGTAATTCAGTTATATTTTTCAAGATTATTTTCCAATAAAAGTTATTACAAGATATTGAATATAGTTCCCTCTCTTATACACTAAATCCTTTTTTTTATGTAGTGGTTTGTACCTGCCAATCACGAACTCCTAATTTATCCCCCACTTCCCCTCTCCCTTGTGGTAACCATGTTTGTTTTCTAAACCATGTATGTTTCCTATGTCTGTGAGTCTGTTTCTGTTCTGTAAATAAGTTCATTTGTGTCACATTTTAGATTTCACATATAACTGATATCATATGATATTTTTCTTTTCCTGTCTGATTTGCTTCACTTGGTATGATAATAAGTCCATCCATGTTGCTGCAAATGGCATCATTTTATTCTGTTTTATGGCTGAGTAGTATTCTATCATGTATATGTATATGTGTGTGTGTATCACATCTCAGACAAGACTGGGTATTCATTTCTGGCACTTACCACTGGTTAGGGTGCTACCACATCGTTTTTCTTTGCTTGAAAGAAATAAGGACTAAGCTACTTTCCCACATGTTTCCCTTTCCTCTTTCAACAATGCCAAATGCACCAGAGACAAGTACCACCTCAAATTTCTGTGTGTCACAAGTGGTCTGCAGGAAATTGATTTATTTTGTTGTCTAAAGACTTTGAACTAGTTATTTTTTTTCTCTCAAAGATGACCAGGAATCAGCTTGACCAGGAGGTAGATCCAAGTGATGTCTTAGGGGCAGAATATGCAGAATAGTCACACATCAGATGTTCCTGACTCCCCTTTAACAATCCACTAGGTGTAGTAGGAGCTAATTGACAGCTTCCAAAATCTTGTTGGCCTATCCTAATCACAGCTACCTTCTAGTGAGAGCTGACCACACTACACACGTCTCACTTAACATTAGTTAGTTATTTTGCAGAAGTGGAAACTGGTTGGGTGAAGTTAAATAACTAAAGAAAGTGAGAATCACTCAGTTGTGTCCAGCTGTTTGTGACCCCATGGATGGTAGCCCACCAGGCTCCTCTGTGCATGAAATTCTCCAGGTAAGAATGCTAGAGTAGGTTGCCATTCCCTTCTCCAGGGGATTGTCCTAAGCCTGGAATCGAACCTGCACTACAGGTCCTGCACTGCGGGCAGATTTTTTACTGTCTGAGCCACCAGGGAAGCCCAAGCAATTGGCCAGAATTGGCAGAGCTGGGATGTGAGCTCCGGCCCATGTGTTTTCAGAGCCTTGACTTTTTCCATAATACCATACTCAGCAGCCTCTCAAACACTTCAGAAGCCATTTTGTCTTTTCACCCAGCCATCACTGCATTGGACCAGAAAGAAACAAATGTTACCAGAAGCAGTTTAGAAGGAATTAGACTTTTTGCTTGGAAGTGTTTATCCCATACTCCCAAACACACAACTACAACAGCAGGATCTGCGAGGGCGTCAATCCAACATAAACTTGCAGGGTTACTACAATAGCTTTGGAAATAAGCCAATGCTTATACAAGCATTGGACTGATCTTCTTAATCTCTCCTAGAAAACTTCTTATTTAACAATGAGATGGGGTCAGTGTTATGAACCTTGTGTTTATACCTCTGTAGAAGCTTCTTTTTTATTTTTTGTATTTGACCTTTTCAGCCAAAAGACTTTAACCACACGGGTCATCTCTCCGTGGCTTCCTTCACCATCAACCGGATCCTGCCCCCTGACTCAGGAGTCTGGGTTTGCAGTGTGAACACAGTGGCTGGGATGGTGGAAAAGCCTTTCAACATTTCTGTTAAAGGTATGCTCCATTTTCCAGGGGAAGAGATTGTATCCTTGATGGTTCTGCATTTATGTATTGCTGGGTGCTGCCTTTAGATAGAAATGCCTCTGACCACTTAAAATGCCTTTTGGAATCCTCCAGGATTCTAAGGCTTAAGCAAAAAAATTATGTGCATTGAAATGGAAAGGAGGGATTAAGTTTATGATCTTTGGAATTCTATAGCCCTGGGTTTGATTTTTATGGCTGACAGCTAGTAAACTTGGGTGTGGCTTTGAGCAAATTAATTTGACCTCTCTGTTCAGTTCAGTTCAGTTGCTCAGTTGTGTCCAACTCTTTGCGACCCCGTGGACTGCAGCAGGCCAGGCCTCCCTGTCCATCACCAACTCCCGAAGGTTACTCAAACTCATGTCCATTGAGGCGATGATGCCATCCAACCATCTCATCCTCTCTTGTCCCCTTCTCCTCCCACCCGCAATCTTTCCCAGCATCAGGGTCTTTTCAAATGAGTCAGCTCTTCGCATCAGGTGGTCAAAGTGTTAAGAGTTTCAGCTTCAGCATCAGTCCTTCCAAAGAACATTCAGGACTGCTTCCCTTTAGGATGGACTGGTTGGATCTCCTTGCAGCCCAAGGGACTCTCAAGAGTTTTCTCCAACACCACAGTTCAAAAGTATCAGTTCTTTGGCGCTCAACTTTCTTTATAGTCCAATTCTCCCATCCATCCATGACCACTGGGAAAACCATAGCTATTTGGGCCTTTGTTAGCAAAGTGATGTCTCTGCTTTTTAATATCCTGTCTAGGTTGGTCATAACTTTTCTTCCAAGGAGTAAGCATCTTTTAATTTCATAGCTGCAGTTACCAGCTGCAGTGATTTTGGAGCCCCCCCAAAATAAAGTCTGCCAGTGTTTCCACTGTTTCCCCATGAAGTGATGGGACCAGATGCCATGATCTTAGTTTTCTGAATGTTGAGTTTTAAGCCAACTTTTTCACTCTTCTTTTTCACTTTCATCAAGGGGCTCTTTAGTTCTTTACTTTCTGCTATAAGTGTGGTGTCATCTGCGTATCTGAGGTTATCGAAATTTCTCCTGGCAATCTTGATTCCAGCTTCATCCAGTCCAGCATTTCTCATGATGTACTCTGCTGCTGCGGCTAAGTCGCTTCAGTCGTGTCCAACTCTGTGCGACCCTATAGACGGCAGCCCACCAGGCTCCTCTGTCCATGGTATTTTCCAGGCAAGAGTACTGGAGTGGGTTGCCATTGCCTTCTCCAGATGTACTCTGCATATAAGTTAAATAAGTAGGGTGACAATATACAGCCTTGATGTACTCCTTCCCGATTTGGAACCAGTCTGTTGTTCCATGTCCAGTTCTGACTGTTGCTTCTTGACCTGTATACAGATTTCTCAGGAGGCAGGTCAGGTGGTCTGGTATTCCCATCTCTTTTAGAATTTTCCACAGTTTGTTGTGACCCACACAGTCGAAGGCTTTGGCATAGTCAATAAAGCAGAAGTAGATGTTGTTCTGGAACTCTCTTGCTTTTTCGATGATCCAACAGATGTTGGCAGTTTGATCTCTGGTTCCACTGCCTTTTCTAAATCCAGCTTGAACATCTGGAAGTTCACGGTTCATGTACTGCTGAAGCCTGGCTTGGAGAATTTTAAGCATTACTTTACTAGCATGTGAGATGAGGACTATTGTGCGGCAGTTTGAGCATTCTTTGGCATTGCCTTTCTTTGGGATTGGAATGAAAACTGACCTTTTCCAGTCCTGTGGCCACTGCTGAGTTTTCCAAATTTGCTGGCATATTGAGTGCAGCACTTTCACAGCATCATCTTTTAGGATTTGAAAGAACTCGACTGGAATTCCATCACCTCCACTAGCTTTGTTCATAGTGATGCTTTCAAGGCTCACTTGACTTCACATTCTAGGATGTCTGGCCCTGGGTGATCTGTCTGAACCTTTCTCTATTTGTAAATAAAGCTTAGCTTATCTACTACTCAGGGTGATCGTGAGATTGTTAAGTAGTGGAATTGCATCTGGCACAAGTCTGACAGTGATTTTATTTTTGTAGAAAGTTTAACTTCATCATTGTCTTGACTTCTGATTCACTACAGAGAAGTTAGAGAATCTTAATTTGCAGACTACTCACTTAATATGAAGCCCAGACTTTGCTATACAGTGAACATGGATTATTTTCTCATATATTCAGAGTTCTGACTATTCTTCCTAATATGAAATAGTATTTCAAAATTTGGAATTATTCCAAGTGGATTTGCGTACATTTAAGGCTTGAGGGGAAGGAATAGAGTGGAAATAAATCCAAGTTCGCTTGTTGTACAGAGAGGTAATACAAATTTTAAATTTGAAAGTTCCTTTTGAATATATTTAGACAAAAGCACCTAATAACTCTGTGGTATGTATTCTAGAAAGGCATTGGACTAAATGCTTCATTCATCTTAATATTTTTAAAATATTCATTGTATTTATTTATGTGGCTTTGCCAGGTCTTAGTTGCGGCAGGCAGGATCTTTAGTTGTGGCGTGTGAGATCTAGTTCCCTGACCAAGGATTGATCCCAGGCCTCTTGATTTGGGAGTGCAGAGTCTTAGGCACAGGACCACCAGGGAAGTCCTATCTTACTTCATTTTTATGAAGACCAGACACAATAGTATTGTTATCCCATCCTGATCAGTCCAGAACTAGGTTCAGAGGTTTAGGTGACTTGCCTAAGGTAGCCCATCTTGTGAACAGCCAATCTCAGTGTGGAACCTGGTCCAACCCTGCATCATCATTTCTAGATCATTTTGCTTTCTCAGTCTCTCCTGTTACAGATAAGGAAGCAAGATAATGGAAGTTGATGTGTATGTAACCTATTTCACTACTTGATTAGGAATCTTTGGGTGATCCTAGAGGTAATCTCTGTCAATGAAAGTAAATACCCAGAACATAATCTTGTTTTAAAAAAAGGTCAGTAACAATAGTAACATATATAGAGCCTCACAGAGTTAGATTCTCTGCCCTGAGAACCCACAGAAACAACCTCAGAATCTTTAATTTTTTTTTTGATTACTGGAAAAGCCTGGATCTATTTTATTCAGTAAAACATCAACACAATCAAAATAATTTCTTACATCATACTTGTTCTTGGAAGAAAGGAAATGATATGCAGACAAGACAAATTATGTTATTTTTGGAATATTTGCTGTCCATGGAAAGTAAATAAGTAAAAAAACAAACCATGTTGCTAAGGTTCAGAAGAGTCACTGATTCTAATTTTTATTTTTTAAATAAGGCACAGCACACAACATCAGTCCATTGAAATATCTCTTGTTCTAAGTCACTGATGCCTCTTCACTGTCGTATTGACTGGTATCCACAAAATGGAAAATTGCAAGTAGGTAAATTGAGCAGTGTCTTTAGTGATAATATTTTAAAAAGATACAGAGATACAGATCTCCTTCAGTGTTTGTAGGGGATTGATTCTAGGACCTCTTTGGATACCAAACTCCACAGATGCTCAAGTCCCTTTTATAAAATGGTGTAGTATTTGCGTACAACCTATGCACATCCTCCTGTATACTTTAAATCATCTCTAGATTACTTAAGCAATAGCCACCCCCCACCCCATCTGTGGTTTCACTTTCCACAGTTTCAGTTACCCATGGTCAACTGAAGCTCAAAACACTAAATGGAAAATTCCAGAAATAATATGTAATTTTTAAATTGTGTACTGTTCTGAGTAGCATGATGAAATCTCACACTGTTCCACTCTATCCTGGGATATGGGTTTTCCCTTCATCCCATGTATCCCACTCATTAGTCACCTAGTAGACATCTACATTATCATTTCCTCTGTCATGGTATCAAAATGCTCATGTTCAAGAAACTTTTTTTGTATTTAACAATGTGATGCTAGCAATTTGAATATTCCCTTACTCTGCCTAATTTATAAGTTAAACTTTACCTCTGGTATGTGTGTATGGGAGAAATAAATGGTGTATATAGAATTTGGTAAATTGTCTGCAGTTTCAGGCATCCACTGGGATCTTGGAAAGTATCCCCTGCAGACAAGGGGGATTATTGTAACACCTAATGCAATGTAAATGCTGTGTAAATCATTGTAACTATAATATAAATATTTTGTAAATAATTGCTGGCACATGGAAATTTTCAAGTTTTGCCTTTTAGAACTTTCTGGAGTTTTTTTTTTCTTTCTGAATATTGATCTGCCCTTGGTTGAATCTGCAGATGCAGAACCTGCATTTAGAAGGTTGACTATACTAGACTTTCCTCCCAGAGTAAAAATTAGAACAACTACTTTAGAAAATTGGCAATATATACTAAAGCTAAGTATATACCTACCCTGTGATGACATTCTACAGCTAAGTTTATGCTCAAAAGAAATGAGTACATTTGTTAAACAATCTTCAAGAATGTTCTGAGGAGTTTTATTCCTAATAGTCCAAATATCCATCAGCATTAGAAAGAATAAGTAGATTGTGTTATATTCATATGTAATAGGTTTCTAGGGCTGCAGTAGCAAAGTTCTCTAGACTGAGTGGCTTAAACAACAGAAATTAATTTTCTCAATGTTCTGGAGGCTGCGTGATCAGCGTAATCTTATGTTGATCTGAGATCAAGCTGTTAGCAAGGTTACTTTCTTCTGAGCCTTTGCTTCTTGGTTTGTAGATAGCTATATTCTCCCTGTATCTTCTCAGGGTCTTCCCGCTGTGTGTGTGTGTGTGTGTGTGTGTGTGTGTGTGTGTGTGTGTGGTAATTTTATCTTCTTATGAGGGCCTCCCTGGTAGCTCAGATGGTAAAGAATCCGCCAGCAACTCAGGAGACCAGGATTCGATCCCTGGGTCGGGAAGATCCCCTGGAGAAGGGTGTGGCTACCCACTCCAGTATTCTTGCTTGGAGAATTCCATGGACAGAGAAGCCTGACTGGCTATAGTACATGAGTTCACAAAGAGTCGGACATAACTGAGTAATACGCTAATGAGGACAGCCGTCATATGGGATTAGCAATGACTGTAGCCCTCACTGTAACTGAATTGCCTCTTTAAAGACTCCCATCTCCAAATACTGCAATGCTCCCCTCATACAGCAAGGGTGATGTGCAGGGCTGGCTTTATAGGCTTATGACCTGTCCACACAGGGCCCTATACTTGGTTTAAGTTTCTGCTGTCTTCAACTTGAAATTCTATCTTTGAATTTCATAAGTGAAGTCCAGTGACACCATGGAGTTTGTGCATGAGCAGAAGAGACAGATTCACAGTCTGTCTCCTTTCTCGGCTACCCCATTCCCATACGTGTTCTCCATGCCCCAGGAGTCTGGTGGACCTAACTCATGGGAGTTCAGTAAGACTCAAAGCAAGCTGAGTGAGTTGAGCTACTTCTATAACTGAGTAAACAGGATGCTGACAGCCCGACAAGACATCCTTTCCTTTCAAACCAGAAGTTGCTTCACGTGGTGAACGTGCTGTACATCTGTTTACTTACCATGCCCCTTATGGGGCTAAAAACCATCGAAATATCCAAGAATGTTTTCTTTCATCAAGAACCAATTTTTACCTTGTTGGGCGTACTCTTTCAGTCCCATTGAGAATACATGGTCTTTGAGGTGGGGAGATTATTCTGGATTATATAGGTGTGTTCAGATCCTTAGTCATGACCGACTCTTCGTGACCTCATGGACTGTAGCCCGCCAGACTTCTCTGTCCATGGGATTCTCTAGACAAGAATACAAGAGTGGGTAGCCATTCCCTTCTCCGGGGGATCTTCCTGACCCAGCAATCAAACCCGGGTCTCCTGCATTACAGGCAGATTCTTTACCATTTGAGCCGCCTGATTATCTAGTTGGACCCATTCTAATCACAGGAGTTTTTAAAGACTGTCAGAAAGAGAGATCACAACAGAAGAAAGGTCAGAGAGACATGAGTTTGTTGTCTTTGAAGATGGACAAACGGACCATGAGTCAAGGAATACAGGTGTTTTTTTAAGAAGCTGAAAAGAAGAAAACAAATTATCCCCTACAGCCTCTAGAAAGGAACACAGCCCTTTTAACACCTTGATCTTAGCCCAGTGAGACCAACTACTGACCCCCAGAGACCTCTGATTTCTGACCTCCAGAACTATAAGATAATAAATTTATGTTGCTCTAAGCAGAGAGAGACAGACAGACAGAGAGAGCCTGGTGGTCTAGTAGGATGATTGATATTAAATAATCACACAAAGAATAATGAATTCTGAAAATTGCAGTGAAGGAGAAGATCTGTGGAAGTGTGTGGCATGTGAGTCTAACCAAGGTTCAGGGATAGACACTGTGAGGAAGTCACAGCAGAGCTGAGAGTTGAATGATGAGTAAATGATAACTGCGGAATCGTGGGAGGTCTGGCGCATTGCTTGCAGGAGAAGAGTACCAGCCAAGAATACGAGACAGAAAGGAGCCTGGTGCATTGTTAGGTGGATGAACTGAAAGGCCACTGGGAGTGGAGAGTATTGGATGAGAGGATGAGGGAGCTAAAGAGGCGGCAGGGGTGCTATTGTGCAAGGCCTGGCAGGTCATGGTATGAATTTCAGATTTTATTTGAAATGTAATGGGAACACATGGAAAACTCTTGATCAGAGGAGTGCTCATTCTTTAAGAAAGCACTCTGTGGATGGTAGGTTGGAGGGGTGAGAGCAAAGCCAGGAGATCACAGAGCAGGTAAGTGCATTGAATCTGATCAGAGAACTTGAAGACGGCTTTGTTAGGAATGTAAAGGCACTCATCCACTACCCCATCTCAAAACAGCGGTAAAAACCCAAAGTGTAAGGACTGATCTGATTCTTGCCATTTTATTTAGTTCTTCCAAAGCCCTTGAATGCCCCCAATGTGATCGACACTGGACACAACTTTGCTGTCATCAACATCAGCTCTGAGCCTTACTTTGGAGATGGACCAATCAAATCCAAGAAGCTTCTGTACAAACCTGTTAATCACTATGAGGCTTGGCGGCATATTCAAGGTAAGATTTGGCAAGGAAATGCTCCAGCGAGAGATGGGACACCAGGAAAAAAAATTTGTCCCCAAATGTAGAAATCCTCTCTCTCAGTCTCAACCCTCAACCCCAAGGTAGGGGCTGTGGCAGTGGATTCTGCTTTGGAGTATTCAGGAGAGAGTGGTGGGGTGATAGCTCCTCTGAGTTCTGGGTCTACCTTTCCGAAAGGTACGGTATAAAATGGGACACAGACCAGCCTGTGTCAGGAGCTACTATCTTCATCAATACTCCCTGTCCAGGTCTCTCTGGCTCTCCAGTCCCATTTTTACTCTGTCTTGCTTGGTCATGGCAAAAGATACATGTTTATACCATGACTACAGTAACAGGGACGTCCAGGGCCCACTGGAAAGGCAGAGACTTAATCTGCTTACATCTGAGGGGTGATTGCTGCTACTGCAGCTGTTCAGTCACCAAGCTGTGTCCAGCTCTTCACGACCCCATGGACTGCAGCACACCAGGCTTCCCTGTCCCCCACCATCTCCCAGCGTTTGCTCAAGTTCATGTCCACTGAATCAGTGATGCCATCCAACCGTCTCATCTTCTGTCAACCCTCTTCTTCTTCTGCCTTCAATCTTTCCCACCATCAGGGTCTTTTCCAATGAGTCAGCTGTTGCTACTGAAACATGTTTGTTTGTTTGTTTTTCTTATTTGAGTTTTCCCTGTCTGTAGTTTCCTAACTCACAGAAATTTGGGAAGGAATTTGGGCTGTGGCTGACTGAACTGGGGTAGGGGGAGGTGGGGGTACAGGCCCATCCCCACCTTTTTGAAAGCAAAAGCCTCAAATGTAATAAAATGTCAAACGTTCATGAGAACAGTTAAATTTATTTAAAGTTAAATTTACTTTGAAACACAAATTAGAGTCCTGCTTGTTGCATGATGATGTAATAGCACTTTTCTTTTTTTTTTTAAACCTGAGCACCATCTATTGACCCAGCTGCTTAAATTGTGCCATCTTATCATGAGACATACCACAGTCACACTTGTAGGGAACATACACACCTCCATCAATACTCTAGTCTCACTATGCCCATGAATTCCTAAGGGCCCTCTACCCATGACTGCAATGAAGGAGACACTGGAGACACTAGTTCCATCCCTGGGTCTGGAAGATCCTCTGGAGATGGAAATGGCAACTCACTCCAGTATTCTTGCCTGGGAAATCCCATGGACAGAGGAGCCTGACAGGCTACAGTCCAAAGGGTCGCAAAGAGTCGGACACAACTGAGCGACTAAGCGCATATAATCAAGGAAGTTACCAAAAAAGAAGAAAACGAAGGTTTGGAGCTTAAAAATACTAGCTGACCTGAGTACGTTAAATAAAGTCATGGTGGTATTACGGAGCTCTTCACATTCTTTTGAACACTCATCCAAAATTCAGAATCCCATGAGCATCAGTCTGATTTGCTGGATTGTTGTTTCTATTGACAATGGCTAGGTCTTTTGAAAGAGCAGCTTTAAAAAAATAGGATATTGATAATCCATCCTCTCTTTATGGACATCCACAAAGAGGTTTTCTAAAAACCCTTACACACAGCCCAGTGTTTTTCCTTACTGACTTTATTACGTGGTAAGGCAGGAATCTACCTTTGCAATATTCATGCAAATAGCTCAGAAGAAAAGAAGCATATGTCATTTGTTTCTGGGAGGAATTTTCAAATACTTCAGAACCCTTTATTTATTATGATATGACTATTACAAATTTGTTGTCTGATTAGTGTAAGCAAACCCTCAAAGAGTCTTTTCTCTTGATAGCTTGATTGGAATCACTGTTTGCATTTGAAAGCAGTTATTTTATATTATTCTAATTGAGTTTTTCCCCTAAATCTGACTGGTATTCCCTATAGTTGAAGATGTGCCTGATTTTACTCTACAAATGAAAATACAGAAACACTAGAGCAGAAATGTATGAGTGGCACAGAGATACTTACACGAAAAAGCCTTGTTTTCTTTATAGTAGGAACACTGAGACCCTGAAGATAGAATCTCCCCTCTGTTCTACTCAGCCATTGTATTTTTAAAAACCAAACATTAGTTCCCATCACAATAACAGCATTCCAGTTTAAAGAATGTAAGATTGCCAACTTAAGTTTCCTGGACTTTCCCTCTTCTCAGTGACAAATGAGATTGTTACCCTCAACTATTTGGAGCCTCGGACGGAGTACGAGCTCTGCGTGCAGCTGGTCCGGCGTGGAGAGGGCGGAGAAGGCCATCCTGGCCCTGTGAGGAGATTCACAACAGCTTCCATCGGTCAGCTGAAGCAAACAGGCATTTACTCAGGAGCTGGGCGGGTGGGGGAGGAAGGGGAAAGAGGAAGGAAGACCAGGAAGGGTGGTGGTGGGTGAGCGGGTGGGTGGGGAGGGTGGTGGAAGGGGTTTGCTTTTGAATGGGTGGGAAAGTGACAGGAAGGCTTCAGACTTGGAGCCAAGCCAGCCCTTTATTTGGGCTGCTCTCCTGGTCTGTCTCCCTGGGGGAGGGGGCTGGAGTGATCCACAGGGACAGAGAAGGAAGCAGATGAGCCTTCAGGAAGGCAGGGACATCCCTGAGGACTTGGGATTTACTTTGTAGCAACAGTGCTCAGTCTTGGCTCCTGAGTTTTTCCACCAGCTTCCTGTTTCCATGCTAAGGGCCCAGGCCAGGCTCTTGCTGCATACATACTCCACAAATCCCAGTGTGTTTATAAAGTAATTTCTAGTTTTTCAAAGTCATTCATGCGCATGGTGAAAACGTTGAATAGATTGAAAGGCTTTTACCTAAGAACAGCAGTCCTGTGCTCTATCCCTCCACTTCCCCATCCTATTTCCTTTATCCCCTTGAGCCATATGATATATACCACCCTGTTTCTCATGGCATGGCATGCAGGATCTTGGATCCCCTTATTCCTGGACTAGGGATCGAACCCATGCCTCCCACAGTGGAAGTGCAGAGTCCTAACCACTGGACCTCCAGGGAAGTCTCTACCTCTATGTTTCTAAATCAGTGGTTCTCAAACATTATTTTCCCTCAGAATCATCTGCCCAGCTTATTAAAACAAATTTCTGGGCCTCGGTTCCAGGGTTTCAGATTCAGAAGGTTTGGAGTGGGAACGGTGCTCAAGAATCCGCATTTCTAATAAGTTCCCCAGTGATGTATGATGCTCTGGTCTTAAGCTTACACATTCCAAGTGTAGCACTATTTCTTGATGGATCAGTGTCAGTCAATAGCTATCAGTCTTCTATTGTGTAAACTGAGGAGCCTTTGAATTTGTGAAATTTCCTTGATGCTAACCTGAACTCCAGCTTTCTGCTACCCAGGTCCCCTCCTCTGAAATGTCTGAGTGAGTCCTTTTAAAGTCCTCTTTAGTGTTGTAGTGCGCCTTGTGTATAACCATTCTGTTACTATCTCTTGGTCAGTGCTTTACAGTTTCAGGTTCACGTTTATTTAATTCTTAGAATTGTCATCTTTCCCATTTTATAGATTGAAAAGTAGAGTCCCAGAGTGGTTAATAACTTGGCTATGGTGATGTATCAGATTCTTCATCATCATACTAGATCTTCAGACTTGATCCCTTTCTGTTTCTCCAGTTATTATTACTATTTTTTTAACCTGGAGCCCAAAGACACCAAATCCTTTCCCGACTGATGAGTTTTCCTAGTTTTCGTCCATTTACTAAAGGCAGAAGGATATCGGATGCTTTAGTGAGAAACTAGGAAAAGCATCAAGCTCTTCTGCAAAGGTTGTGCATTCCTCACACACTCTTCCTTCCACACCCCCCACCTAGTGTTCATCTGACCAGCAGCATCTTTAATGAACCAAATGAAACTCAGGAACTACTCTGATGCTTGTAGAAGCATTGGACAAGTAAGCAATGGCTTCCTGGGAACCCACCAGGTAGTAACACCAAAAATAACACTGGCGGGGACTTCCCTGGCAGTCCAATGCTTAAGACTTTGCCTTCCAGTGCAGGGGGGTACGTGTTCTATCTCTGGTCAGGGAGGTAAGATCCCACTTGCCTTGCAGTCAAGAAACCAAAACATAAAACAGAAGCAAGATTGCAACAAATTCAATAAAGACTTTAAAAATGGCCCACATTAAAAAAAAAAAAATCTTAAAAAAGAAAATAACCCTGGAAACTATATGACTTAGAGGATAAAAGGAACCTCCATGACTGTGATGCAAGAGGCCCCTGAAATGCCATCAGGTTGCTGCTACAAAGCAAATGGTAGCTTATTCTCTCCTAGGCCAGTGCTGATGAATCAAAAGGGGAAGGGCATAATCTGACTCAGATGGAAAGTATTTATGGAACAGAACATAAAACACTTAACAGATCCACAGTGTGCTGTCTTCAGCGCTCAGAATATGTTCCAGCCAGGATGTATTCAGAGGTCTCTTGGAATATTTCAAAGTAGTTCTCAGGGGTGGGTGGGAAGGGAATTCTTGAAGGTTCATCTTTTCCCATCATTTGAATTTTGCTGATGTTTGTTTTTAAATTCATTTGGCAGTTGCACTATTTATAAGTGTATTGACTGAGGGCAAAGGCCGGGAAGGCCAGGAGGGGAGGGGACAGGACACACTCTGAACACACGGCAGAAAGAGGGCAGGTAGGGAGGGGTGAAGGGTAAGCCATGCTCTCAAAGGGAGGGGAAAGAGGAAATGACCATTTATGGGGCTGCTCTTCTGTACAAGGCACAGGCTCAGAAGGTTTCCAGGTTTGCTGTACACCATCAGCCCTCTTTCCGTCTGTTGTGTCGTTATAAGCCTGCCTGCTCATTCCAGGTGGCTTATTTTGGAACTTTAGAGAAGAGCAAAAGGAGGTGACGTCACCTCTTGCAATTTGCAAAGGTTATGGAGAAAAGACCAACGAGACCTGTAGCGTAGTGCCAAGCAGGTGGCATACCTGATTGCTGGTTCTCCCTCGTCTATGGGTGGTCAAAGCTGTTAGTGAGAGACCCTCTCCTGAGGAGTGGAAATAGACACTTCCTGTCACCTCTGACCAAGTTTCTCAGCCTTCTTACTTTATTTTTTGTTTTTACTTTTTCATTGTATTGGAGTATAGTTGGTTTACAATGTTGTGTTAGTTCAGGTGTACAGCAAAGTGATTGTTATATATACATTTGTTTGTTTCCACTTCTTTATATTATTTTTATTTTTAATTATAACCCTCTAAAGAGCTTCTTAGATAGTTTTGTCCTTAAGATACCATCTCTGTTTTGTTTTAATGTCTCTTCTGCCATGAATTTTAATACCATAAATCTGTTTATATATTGTGGTCCTTCGTAAACCATTGTAATTATCTAAAATTTTCTTATACCCCGAGGACCAATTTTTGCCCCGTTAGGGGCAGTAATGTCCCCACTGAAAATGCATGAGGAGAGGATCCCTATTCTGTGTTTTGAAAATACTTTATATCTGGAGTTTAAAATATCAGTGTGCTGTTACTAGTTGAAAACTTGCAGATTCCTTCTCTGTCCATTGATACAAGATAAGATAGGAAGGAAGGGAGGGAGAAAATGTTGATGGAACCCAAACACCTTCCAAGCATTTTCATCTCCATTATCTCATTCCTCCTCTTGAATTTGGAAGGTGAGTGTTTTTATTTCATGCTACATAAATTTTCCAAAGGTCACAGAACTAAAGGGGCATGCTTCTGCCTCTTTGATTTCACAACTCACGTTGTTTCCATTCAGTTACCTCTCTGGTGACTCAGGTTCTTGCGGGTAATTATGGCCACACAGCCTGTGGTCAGAGCCAAACCTTGATGTGATCAGAGGCTGGCCCTGCCATCGCTGTGTTATCACATGTGAAATTGTCCCTGCTAAGGGGATGTAACCCTGAAATTGCTTTAAAACATTTTGCTCAAAATGGGAACAGAGACACTGAATGCTCACCTGCAACCCCACAACTTTGGCAAATCCAGTGTTTCCAATTTTTTCAGTTTCCTTCCTCTTTGTAGACATGACTTTTCCCAAGTGGAAATTAGAGTATTTCTCATGTGTTACAAGTTTTGGAGAGGCTTCTGTACTTCTCACAATAATACTTTAATCCCTTGGGTGGCTATATCAAAATTTATTAAAGCATTTCCCTACTTTGAGCACTTAGGTTTCTTATGATTGTTTGTTATAAATAATGTTGTAAGGGACATCTTCATGTCCCTAGCCTTTTTGCTTCCTTTGAGTTATTTCTTCAGGATAAATCCCTGGTAGTCAGATTATACAAAGTATATGACCATTTCTAAGGCTCTTGAAAAATATTCCCAAGTTGTCCTTCAGAGGGGTTGTATTTTGTCTTACAGTTACTCAAACTACACACTAATATTTTAAAGCTTTGCTATTTTGGTAGGGGGAAAAAGTATTTCATGACTGCTAGTGGCTGTTTCTTTGCTAGCTTGTATATTATTCTAGAAGCCAAGGTTGTCCTTGGGGGCTGTTGTTAGCTTCACTTCATATAAAACAATGATCCTTCTGGTTTCTCCTAGGTCTTCCTCCTCCAAGAGGTCTCAGTCTCCTTCCAAAAAGTCAGACCACTCTAAATTTGACCTGGCAACCAATATTCCCAAGCTCAGAAGATGACTTTTATGTTGAAGTCGAGAGGAGATCTGTGCAAATGAATAGTGATCAGCAGAATATTAAAGTGCCAGGCAACTTGACTTCAGTGCTGCTTAACAACTTACACCCCAGGGAGCAGTACATAGTCCGAGCCAGAGTCAACACCAAGGCCCAGGGGGAATGGAGTGAAGATCTCATCGCTTGGACGCTTAGCGACAGTAAGTAACTTACGCTGCCCCAGGCTTGCCTGAATGATGCTTGGTGGCCGCCAATTAGATTAAGCTCCCATCACTTCAAGTCTGCTTCTTAGAAACCATGACAGGTAGTTAGTTGTAAGTAGAGGCCAATGAGTGCCCTCTCCCCAACACCTCAAATCATTTTAGTGACCCACAATATTTATGAATGCTCCATATGTTTGGACTAACAATAATTCAGGCAGACCTGTCCTGCGATTTACCTTTCCTGTATTTAAAAGAGTTTTTTTATTTTCGGTTCTCCGGGGTCTTCGTGGCTGTGCACAGGCTTTGTCTAGACTCACTGAGCAGGGGCTACCCTCTAGTTGCAGGGTGTGAGCTTCTCATTGTGATGGCTTCTCTTGTGGCAGAGCAAGGTCTCTCAGGGCTCGCCGGCTTCAGCGGTTGCGGCATGTGGACAGTAGTTGTGGCACACAGGCCTAGTTGCTCCACGGCATGTGGCATCTTCCCAGACCAGGGATTGAACCCATGTCCCCTGCATTGGCATGAGGATTCTTAACCTTTGGACCACTAGGGATCCCTACCTTTCCTTTCAGTGGAGTTATTTACTAAGCAGATGGTGATTCATTACAGATAGATCTCTCCTAATCTTAAAAGACAAGGAACTTTGCTTGAAAATCTGCAAAACAGATAATCCTTAGCATTACGGTATATATTTGAGAGTAATAAAACAACTTTTCTTTCAAACTGTTCTTCGGGCTCTTCTCAATTTCAGATTGTCCATTAAAAATTAGTTGGAACTTCTAGGGTTCCTTTGTAGTCTTGAAAGCTTTCTCATCAGGAACCAGAGAGTTCTATTTGATTCGCTGCCACAGAACTGTCTGTGCATTTCAGAGTCCTTGGAAAGACCAGATGTTTCTGGGTCACACCAACTATCACTAACACTGGGACCCTGTGGTCTCTTGCCAACTGCCAGAGTCTGAGTTTCTCTTCTGTAGCTGAGCCTCCACTTCCCCAGTAACAGGTGTACAGACTGGCTCTGGGTTTCTCCGACCCGTCTCTTCTTGTATCATAACATGTGAAAGTCTCAACCATTTTGTCAGTGTTTAGGCATGTCTCCTTCATCTTTAAAAAATTCTGTGACAGAAGTTATAGGCCAGTACAGAGAATAATACATAAAAATCTACATTTCTACAACCCAGAATTAACAACTGTTAGCATCTTGCCATCTTTGCTTTCAGCCTCTTTTGTGAAAGTAATTCCCCAATACAGATATATCAAAATCCTCTTTGATCATCACCCCTACTCTAATTTTCTCCCTGTCTCCCCAGAGACAACCAAAACTCTGTTTGTTAAACCAAGATTATGTTTGTTGTATGTCTTTCCATTCAATGTTGTATAATTTTAATACAATAAGTATACCTGTAAGTGTGCAGATGCATGCACACGCTTCATCTTGCTTTTTGTATATGTCTACTAAGTGCTTAACGTATTTTCTAACAAGTGCTTGACAAAGATAGTTCCTATGGGCTGGTGGCCAACTGCAAACTAATAGGAATCCTTATTTCTTCTACTTGAATCTATTTCATAAAAGCTGTGTGACCGTGGCCAAGTCACTTAATGTTTCCAGGCCTCAATACTAACAGTAAGATTGTTATGTGGAGTCAATGAGTTACAATATGAAAGGGCCTATATAAATGTCAGCTCTCATAATCTTTGTTTTCCTCAGCATCAAGAACAGTAAAATAGCAGTTTATGGAGTAACAGAATTTCCGAGGTCTTAATTCAGTGTAAGGATGGCAGATATGTGATTTGCATGTGTTGCCAAGTTCCCCATATGTGGCCATGTTGTCAAGTCTATGTTGAGTCCACCACGAACTGATTGGAGTTACCATCAGAGATAACACTTAGTAGCCATTCACGGTTCATAGGCCGACATTCACTCTCTCTCAAAAGCATAATAAATAGTCAAAGAGATGGTAATGCATCTTAAGGATATATGTTTTTGTTTTTTTAATTTCTAGTTGTCCCTCCTCAACCAGAAAACATCAAGATTTCCAACATCACAGACTCTTCGGCCGTGATCTCTTGGACAATCCTGGATGGCTATTCTATTTCTGCTATTATCATCCGTTACAAGGTTCAGGGCAAGAATGAAGACCAGCACATTGACGTGAAGATCAAGAATGCCACCATCACCCAGTATCAACTCAAGGGCCTTGAGCCCCAAACAGTTTACCAGGTGGACATCTTTGCAGAGAACAATATAGGCTCAAGCAATCCAACCTCTTCTCATGAACTGATGACTCTTTCTGAATCTCAAGGTTGGTAGAGTAGACAGGTATTTACATATTATTATTTCTGGGGAGTATCAGAAAAGCCCCACTGTTTTAAGATATTTACTCCATATTCACATCTTGTGATACAATAGGCTTGTCCTTAATAGGCATCACCATCTCTAAAGAGGTCCTTAAGATGAAAATGCCCCTTGGAGGGATACCCTGTTGATCCATTTTCTATTAAGCCTTAAAGGAACTTAGCCCATCAGCAGTCCCCATCTAGCAGTTGAGGGTCTGAGGAATCTGAATGTGATTCTGTGGAAAAAGAAGACTAAGGACCCAGCTTAGTGGAGGAAGGCCTGTGCAGTGGTTCAGTGGAAGGCTCCAGGAACCACACTCCATTCTTTCTCAAAATGAACTCTTCTTTTAACTTGGGTGACAATATGCTATTCTGAGTTTTCTTTTACTTTTTAGATCCAGGTTATGATGGCTCTATGTCCATCACTAACCCCTACCTCAGAGAGAATAAGCTCTTTGAGACAGAGATCCTTCAGTGCCAAGCACAAGAGGGCCAGTGTTTGTGAGTTTTTTTAATTGAAATACAGTTGTTGTGCAATATTATCTTAGTTTTGAGTGCACTATGTAGTGATTTGACATTTGCATATATTATGATCACCACAGTAAGGCTAGTAATTATCTGTCTCTAAACAAAGTTATTACAGTATTATTAGCCATATTCTATATGCTGTATATTATATCCCTGTGGCTTCTTTATTTCATAACTGGAGGGCTGTACCTCTTAATCCTCTCCAGTGTTTGTGGCTGGTAAAACCTGTTGAATGTAATTAGTGAACAAGGACACCCCGCGTGGGAAGGGTTGAAGCTTCTGGGAGACTTCCCTTTGAGGTTAGTCTGAAATTGCATTTCCTCACCCTCTGCACCACAGCTTGTTCAAGGGAATGTAGCTAGAGGAACTTGAGAGGGAAATGGTGATTTTTGCAAATTTATAATTCAGACCAACCTATTTTTACAGAAAGTATCATAGCACTAAAAACTTCTTGGTTCTTTTGAGGGCTACCTAGGGCTTAAGAAATAAAATCCAACATGCTCTGTTTTCAGTGCTGATTCTTTGGAATATGTTTGAAATATCCAAGGAATGTTGAGTCTGTAAATTACAGAGAATCGTAGTTTTCAGATGACAATCTTAAAAATGCATCATTTCCATAATTACTTGTGTTTTCATAGAACACATGCAGGCCCTAAATCCAAGCTACAAATAAAATACAAAGAGAAAAATTTAAAAACAAGATGTAACAAAACTAAAAACCCCTCACCATCCCATTTCAGACATCTCTTTATGCACACATGCATGGAGGTAGTAGGAAAGATAGCTAATCAAAAGAATAATTGTTGGATGAGGTCATGCTCTACATGCTGCCTTTCATAAAAATACATTGAATTTAGTTGTGTTTTAATTTAAGCAAGGGAAAGAAGTAGAAGAGTTAAACCATAGTCTTCAATAGTCCATTTTGACTGAGCCCTAAATTCAATAGTTTTTCTCTTTTCTCTCTTCTTTCCTTCCTTCTTTGCTTCTCCCATACTTCTCCCTACTTGGTAGGTATCCTCAGATTATTTTCAGCTCTTTAAAACAAGAAAAACCCAAATCAAAATATCTTACAGATTCTGTGCTCTTAGCGTCATAGAGCTTGCAAGATTTTCTAGGTGGGGAAATTGTTCAGGGAGGTTTAGTCACTTTCCCAAAGTGATAGATATAGTTAGTCAGTCTCACTATTATGAGATAATATTCATCTGCTTGGGCCTGTACTTGGAAGTGAAAGTTGAACAAAGGGCAACAATTATTGATTAGCATCAGTTCAGTTCAGTCACTCAGTCGTGTCAAACTCTTTGTGACTCTGTGGACTGCAGCATGCCAGGCCTCCCTGTCCATCACCAACCCCTGGAGCTTGGTCAAACTTACATCCAGCGAGTCGGTGATGCCATCCAACCATCTCATCCTCTGTCGTCCCCTTCTCCTCCTGTCCTCAATCTTTCCCAGCATCAGGGACTTTTCAAATGAGTCACTTCTTCACATCTGGTGACCAAAGTATTGGAGTTTCAGCTTCAGCATCAGTCCTTCCAATGACTATTCGGGACTGATTTCCTTTAGGATTGACTGGTTGGATCTCCTTGCAGTCCAAGGGACTCTCAAGAGTCTTCTCCAACACCACAGTTCAAAAGCATCAATTCTTTGGCACTTAGCAGGTTTGGTGATTAGCATGTTGACTTGTAAAAAGCCCTTTTGCACATTCCTTTGAACTTTTAACAGCCCTGTCAGTCAGATTTGTCTCCAGTGAGTTCCAGACAATAAATGAGTAGCACTAGGTCACATAGCAATTAGGTGGCAGGACTCAGGCTGCCATGATGTTCTCAGTGTAACTGTGACTTCTCCTGCAAATGGTCGTGGCCTGTCTCTCCATCTAGACTAACCTGCTGCTTCTCCTGCGTTCTGCTCAGCACCAGCAGACCTCGGAGGCAGGAAGATGCTGCTTATCGCCATCCTCGGCTCAGCGGGAATGACCTGCTTGACGGTGCTGTTGGCCTTTCTGATCATGCTGCAGCTGAAGAGGGCAAACGTCCAAAGGAGAATGGCCCAAGCCTTCCAAAATGTGGTAGTGTCTCATCTCCCAAGCAATATTTTAAAGATATGGGTCAGAAAGTTTACTTGTAAAGGAAGTATTTCCCTTAGGCAAGTTTCATCTTTTCTTTGTCTTCCATTATGAAATGGGAGATAACTAGCATGACTATGTAAGTTCTTGTCCAATTCAGAACAATTCTGAGAGTGAAAAGGTTACTCTTAATAATTATGCAGAAAACTATGCCTAAAGCAGGATACTGCCCCATCAAAAAGAGAAGAGAGTCATCCTAGTGATAAGTCACCAGTGAGAGTAATCTTGCAGTATAAACAGCTGACCATTACTGTAATGAAGGGCATGAGGGGAACCGTACCTCAGAGTGATAAGTCATGAATATTGATACTAAAACTGATCAGTTTTCTTCACTTTTTTTTTTAAATTTCCAGCTTCCATTTTGTACTTCTAATAGTATCCCCCATATATATATGAATTATATCTACGTGTGGATCGCCATCCCTGTGTACCCTTCAGTCTGCAGTCAGAGTTCATGGCACTCAGCACTACTTTTTTCTTTCATTTAGTGATTTTGACCAGTTGCAAAGGTTTACAAAATCATACTTTACCGACAGGCACCCCATTTGAATCCTTGAGACAGTATAGCCTGAACATTTCTCTGTGATTTTGAGCTCTGTAAAATTAATCTGTACCCAACTGTACTGATTCTATATATGAAGCACTGAATACAGTCACATATTCCGAATGAGGTAAATCTTCCTGATACGAGTCCCTGAGATGCCCTTCAGGCTGTCACTAGACAGGAAGGTCCAGCAGGGGGGTGGACAGTGCTGGAGCTCATCATGGTACGGACGCTTTGTCCTGGTACTGCCAGCAGCCACCAAAACTCAGGAGAAAAGGAGACACTGTCTTGGGCTTGAGAGATTCTGAGCTTTAAGACAAGTGGGAGAGAGTGAGTAAGAGCCAAGGAGACCAAGATGAAGCTAGGGAAAAAGCCCTCACAGAGGCATGTCCTGTGACTTCTCCAGATAGATCTCTGAGCTCTTTTCCAAACCAGAACTGAATAGCTGCTCATTTCACAGCAGGGCAGACACTCAAGTGTGAGTAACTCAAGTGTGTGTCATGACAGACATGCTATTATCCTCCTCGCCCTCATCCCTGCAGACATGACTAGTCGATTGTAGCATGCTTTCCTCCTGAGGCCTAGGATCAGGCCCATGCAGCTCTACTGACTGCCGCTTCATCCAAGTGGGCCTACTAAAGGAACCCTATTTCCATCTTAATTCTAGAATTGGGTATACTGTTTCTTTTTTTCACTTAGTGTGGGCATAAACCAGAAGGTATTATGTACCTTGAAAATTATGAAAAATCCTGACACAAACCCATTATTTTTGTAGAGGGAAGAACCAGCTGTGCAGTTCAACTCAGGAACTCTTGCCCTGAACAGGAAGGCCAAAAACAACCCAGATCCTACCATTTATCCAGTGCTTGACTGGAATGACATCAAATTTCAAGATGTGATTGGGGAGGGTAATTTTGGCCAGGTTCTTAAGGCTCGCATCAAGAAGGATGGGTTACGGATGGATGCTGCCATCAAGAGAATGAAAGGTCAGTGCATGCCCCGATCAAGTCAGCATTTTACTAGGGTGGGGGGACAGCTTGACTTCCTGTTGAATCTTTCCTCTAAGGTCTCATATTTTTTTAAACAAAAACTTGGCATGATGTTAGATGGAGTTGTTCTGTGAAGCTGAAGGGGATATTTCCTTTGAGGGTCAGGATGTAAACTTGAAGGCATGAGCTGTTTAGACGCCACTGTCTGGATTCACTGGGATGTGAGAACACAGACTCTCTGTCCCACCCTGCTGACTTTCGGGAAGCATTACTGTTTCTCTTAATGCAGTGGTTCTCAACATTGATCACCGTCCAAATCACCTGGGAGACTTGTTAAAAAACAGACTCTTCAGCTCCACCCTATGGTTTCTGATTAAGCAAATCTGGCCCAGGGCCAGAGGGCTTGCATTTCTAATTAGTTCCCATGGGATGCTGAGTCTCAGAATTTGGAGACCACATTTGGGAAATCACTATCTTCCTGCATTATCTACATTAGCATTCCTGGAAATAGTTAGAAATGCATCTACTTGAATTTTTCCTCCTCAAGGTTCTAATCTATTCAAATTTCTGGGGTGATGCAGGGAAAAATTGGGGTCCCTAAACTTGCTCAGCGGCCTTCTATACACTCAAGCGTAGAAACCATTGATCTATAGTCACAAAACTAGATCTTTCCCAGTTGTGTTCAAGACTGCTTAGGGCCCCCTCATTGAATACGATCTTCTGAGAAAGCAGATTGACATGTCCCCTGGAAATACTAGCTGTCTTCTGTTGCGTGTGAAATGGCAGTTTACAGATGACTTGACTGTGAAGCTGCACTGTTGTTTTTACAGCACACAGGCTTGGCAAGTGATATATTAGAGCCGGCAATATAATTGCCACTTTTATTGGGCAGCTCCATAATAAGGACTTGCTAAGGCTGCTGATGGGTTTTCCTTCTTCTTGACTGCAATATTAAGCCTAAGATGACAATTAACCCTAAATCTTATTAAGCCATCACTGCTTTCTGCATTGCTAGAAAACACATGTCAGGAAATGAACAAAACAAAATAAACACAGTATTATTTACGCTTAGAGACAGTAATGTTTCAAAACACACACAGAGACACACACCCAAACAAACCCTACTAGAATCCAGAAATTCCTTTTCCTTTTCCGACTTTAGTCACAGCAGTTTTAGGAAGCAGTAAAAATGGTGAGAGGAGAGAGAGTGTAGAACTTTGTAGCATCCGTTTTTATGCTGATTGGGATCTTACCTGAGCTGATTGTCCATCTCCTGTCCATGTAAAGAGGTAGAATAACTTAACAGCGCACCAGGGCAGAAAGTTTTGCAGGGAAAGTCATGCATGCAAAGAGGGCACTTACTGATGTGAAGCAACAACCTGTTACAAGGAGCTTTGCTTCTAAAATGTTCCTGAGGCTGACCCTTAGGCTCCTGTGGTATAAACAGGTACTAGACTTGGAATTGTTACCTGTCAGCCTCATGGGTCCCCTTAGCCCATATGAAACCTTCCCATAATTTTCAAGCATGGTCAGGCATGCACATGGCTACCAGCTCTCTCTCACTCTTTCCCCCAATGTTATTTCTTCAAAAAGCAATCATAGCATACTGTCACCAACTCAAGGCTGACCAACCAGTTGCACATCAGCCAAAGAGTTTTCTCTTCAGCCTGATTGGTGGTTCTGTCTCTGATCAAAGTGCTAATGGAGAGACGGAATGACAGGAACAGAAAGAAACGCAACTGTTTCCTGACTACGAAGCGACTTCTATAAAAATGCCATTGAGATTTGAGTTTTTTCAGCAAGTCTTATGTGGGCTTCCCTGGTGACTCAGTTGGTAAAGAATCCACCTGAAGTGCAGGAGACCTAGGTTTGATCCCTTCATCAGCAAGATCCCCTGGGGAAGGACATGGCAACGCACTCCAGTATTCATGCCTGGAAAATCCCATGGACAGAGAAGCCTGGTGGGCTATAGTCCATGGCGTCCCAAACAGTTGAACACAACTGAGCACAGTGTTCTATTCTGGTTTATGTAAAAAGCAAAGTAAAATTATTATAATAAAGTAAGGTATGTTCACTACTGGCAATGTTTCACTAAAATTTTGGTGTTATTCCTTGGCGTATTTGTCTCTGGAAAGCTGGGGTCTGAGAATGGACGCAGCTCCATCTCAACCAGACCATTTCTCTGGATATTTGAGGGCTTCAGCAGTGATTCTCAAACAGAGGTGATTTGGCTTCCAGGGGGGACACTTGGTGATCTGCGTACATTTTTGGTTGTGCTACTGGTAACTAGTAGGTCAGGTCAGGGGAGTAGCTAAACATCCTCCTTGCCACAGGACAGCCCCCAACCATAAGAAGCATTGGCCCAAAATGTGGACAGCCAAGCCCCTGTGCTAGAGCCATCTCTTTGATTTCTCTAACATTTTCCAGACCCAATGACAGCTGAGTGTAGTTGAAGGTGATGGGGATCAGGGGGTACAGTTGTTTCTGACGAGGCATCACAGAAAGCGGTCACGACTCTTGACTTTCTTCCCAGAATACGCTTCCAAAGATGACCACAGGGACTTTGCTGGAGAACTGGAAGTTCTTTGTAAACTTGGACACCACCCAAACATCATCAATCTCTTGGGAGCGTGTGAACATCGTGGTAAGATGCTCTTTTCCTGTTTCTCCTGCCAGATTTTTTTTTTAAATAAGAAAGAAAATTAGGCACATTCCATATTGAAGTTAGGAAAGATAAGTCATCTAAGATTGCTGCTGCTGCTACTGCTAAGTCGCTTCAGTCATGTCCGACTCTGTGCAACCCCACAGATGGCAGCCCATTGGGCTCCTCCATCCCTGGGATTCTCCAGGCAAGAACACTGGAGTGGGTTACCTACTTTTTAAGCTGCAATTTCAGTCTGAATGTCTGGCCCCGTGAATAGACTGTGCTGAGATGTGGAATGTTTTTGAAGGTGAGTCCCAAGGGAGAGTCTTTTGGCTTCTGATACAGCTCAATTAGTAATGCCCAAAGATACCCACAGCTCCTACATGCTCCCATCTTTGCTAATCCAGAGGTTTTCTCAGTCACGACTAGGTGGATGGAGGCTGCACTCTGCACCAGGAAAGTGAAGTACGTTGGTTCTTCTTAGTTGACTTTTCATTTTCCCCCCAAACCCAAGAAGCCAATACTCCAAATGTTAAATCTGTGAATGCCAATAATCTACTGTAATGTGAAAGGACTGGTGATACTTAGGTTAAAAAAATAATAGTAAGCCTATATCTAATAGTACTTTGTTTTTATCCAAAACAATCCCCTGTACAATTACACTGAAGCTTTCTTTACAACTATCCTATGTCACACATACTCTTAAGTTCAAATTATAGTATTAATTCAAATGTTTATTGAGTATTTCCTATTGTAATGTGTCGAGTTAGCTGTGAATGAGTAGGTAATAAGAAATCTATGGGTTTACCTCTGCATGCTACCTGGGTTTGCAGCTCTAAATCCATGCTTACTCTTAATTTCCCATGGAAAAATTTACTCCAACGCAAAAGCTCCACATGGTAATTATTTGCAAACTTTACAACCTCTTGTTGACTTTGCAGCACAAATACCAACAAGGGAAAAGAGACTACTTCCTTTTCCTCAATTTATTAAACTAAAAATACTGGTACTTCAAACAATATATCATTCTGTGATCCAATAAGGGTGTAATTCTAAGAGCCAGATAATGTCAGAATGAAGTAATGACACTTAGTTTTGAGCTATTTCCTGAGAACAATAATCAGCATGGGGCAGCAGTGAATGAATGTTCCAAAAAAACACTTATAGTGACAGACTATATGTCTTTTAAAAGTTTGCTCTATTGTCACATAATTGGTTGATTTTTTAAGTTGTATTGTTCAGTAAAGTGAGAAAATACCTTCATACCAGAATTGAGGTATATCTTTCCTTATAGTACAACAGGATTCAGTGCTAGAAGCTTGCTTTTTTTTTTTTTTTTGAGAATTTCACTTTCTTAGAATATCTTTGAAGTTTAGATTCATTTGACATAAAAAGTATATACCAAATAATTCACTTAGAGCACTATACTTTCATTTTGGCTCCAAAGATGAATAATTGCTATCAAAGCAGATTACATCTCATTATAAAAAAGAAAAGGGAGGAAACTATTTGGAATAAAACTAAGACAATGAACCATGCTTTGCTCTAGGAAAAATTTTATTTTTTTTCCTAAAAGGTTGACATTTCTGGCTTCTGTCAGCAAAATTGCAATCCCCGGCACTAGATTTTGCTGACCAGTGATGCACTCAGCAATCTAACAACTTAGTCTGGATTTTAGGAAGGAGCAGAGGTCAGGAGAGAGAAAGTTACCTAGTGTGGGTCCTTCTGCTTTGGGTATTTAATCACTTGTTTGTTTGTTTAAAAAAAAAAATAACCTCAGGAGAAGCTGGATTCATACTGGAATAACATGTCTGGCTCATATTAGGTTCTCAGTCAATATAGAATAAAAAATAAAGGGTGATGTGGACTAGCTATCCTAGGTCATCTGGAACCAGGTGTTTTGATTTCATTCTACTGGTGTTACCCAGTAGGTGAAGCATTCAGGAAGCCTGCTGTTTGGTAGGAGTGGAGAGGGGAACCCTAAGGGCAGGCATGGCCCCCTTTTGCAGGAATGATGTCACTTGTTTTCCTCCTGTCCCCAGCATTACCTGTATTGGTACCACTAGATGTGTTATTTTAAGATAAAATGGAATTTTGTAAGCAGTCCCCGAGGACCAAAGCACATCTCAGAGATACCACCGAGGTTTAGGGCTACTGATAAAGTGAGGCTTCCTCCCTCGCCCCACAGGCTACCTGTACCTGGCCATTGAGTATGCGCCCCATGGCAACCTCCTGGACTTCCTGCGAAAGAGCCGAGTGCTAGAGACGGACCCCGCGTTTGCCATCGCCAACAGCACTGCCTCCACGCTCTCCTCCCAGCAGCTTCTCCATTTCGCAGCAGATGTGGCCCGGGGTATGGACTACCTGAGCCAAAAACAGGTTTGTTCTGCGAACCTTGCTTTGAGCATCTTTCTTCCAAACTTCTCTCTGATATCAGAGTTTAGATTTTTTTTTCCCAGTTCACCTCTCTTCCTTAATTCCTTCTCAAACTCTCCCTAATTGTATTCTGTTTGTTAATATTCTATCTCTTTATATAGAAGTTCATGCTCCATGCTAATGGTATGTTTATCTAGTGAATCTCTTCATATGTATTTGGGTGAGGTGCTTTCACTCATATTAGCTTCAAGTAACTCCACACAGCACACATAGCAGAGGCCTTTCATGGTAATTGGAATAGTGCATGACCTGGTGCTTCTTCCTGAAATGCTCCTCCAAAGACCTGTGGGTCATTTGGCTGAGCATTTAGAAGAGGAACTAGAAGGGAACTGGATTCTGGTAGCTTTTTAAAAACACTTTTTCATACTATCCTCTAGATTTCCCAAAGCTCCTGTTCTTTGTGCAAACAAAATGAAGTGAAAAAGCAAATATGATGCTGAAAATACATGACCTTTTTTTTTTAAATTTCAGTTTATTCACAGGGACCTAGCTGCCAGGAACATTTTAGTTGGTGAAAACTACGTAGCCAAGATAGCAGATTTTGGATTATCCCGAGGTCAAGAAGTGTATGTGAAAAAGACGATGGTAAGTTCAGACGTTGATGAGACCCTTTCGGGGGCACCCCTCCCTCTCCTGAGGTTGCTTCTCTTAGAATTCCATCCTTCTGTGCTGACGGAGGCCTCTGGCCTTTTCTGCCATTTCATAATGCCTCAGCCCAGCAAACTTTCTTTCTCAGTTTTGATACCTAAAATGTCTAGAGGGTCTGCATTTACAAGTGAAGAAGGCTCTGTCACATGTGGTGAAGTTGTTGAACATGCAAGCCTCGTGCTGGAGGGGCTGGGGTCCGTATCCAGCACAGACCTCCAAGTCTGGTCTCGTTCAGAATCTTCTGGGGAGCTCCCACAGTCCCCTTTTACACAGCAAACATGGAGGGGGGGACGTTTAACCTACTTTCTAAAACATTAAGGAAGTGAATCAACAAGGTTTCCTAAGTCACAAGGATGCTCTAGAAAGAAACTCGTAAGTTGTAAATGCTCGTATAAGAGTTCCCTCTTTTCTGAATGTTCTCTGCTCATTCGTCAGTTCAGTCGCTCTGTCGTGTCCGACTCTTTGCAACCCCATGGATGGCAGCACACCAGGCCTCCCTGTCCATCACCAGCTCCCATAGTTTACTCAAATTCATGTCCTTTGAGTCGGTGATGCCATCCAATCATCTCACCCTCTGTCGTCCCCTTCTCTTCCTGCCTTCAATCTTTCCCAGCATCAGGGTCTTTTCCAATGAGTCACTTCTTTGCAGCAAGTGGCCAAAGTATTGGAGTTTCAGCTTCAGCATCAGTCCTTCCAATCAATATTCAGGACTGATTCCGTTAGGATGAACTGGTTGGATCTCCTTGCAGTCCAAGGGACTCTCAAGAGTCTTCTCCAACACCACAGTTCAAAAACATCAATTCTTAGGCCCTCAGCTTTCTTTATAGTCCAACTCTCACATCCATACATGACCACTGAAAAAACCATAGCTTGCTCGTTCGTCAAGCCCCCACCAAATCCACTTTCACCGAATGATACCTAGCCTCCCAGGTAGCCAAATTTTACCTTCAAATAAAAGATCCCAGGGGAGCCTCACTCTGCTCTTGTTGTCCACCTGGAATCATAAAGCTGGAAATGCCACATCCCTGGACATTAGTGCTGGGCTTTCAACATGCCACCACCCTCTGCTTTCCCTGCAGTTGGGCAGTGCAGGGTGTTGGGGCTGACGCATCCTATAGTCTTTGCACGTGTTGGGTAGGTCTCTCTGATGGCATGGCTCTCCCAGCATTACCCGGGCTCAGCTTTCTTGGGATGACTCCAGTTCTTGTAACATATACATACAGAGAGTCTTTTTACTTTTGTAGATATCAAATTGCCTCCTAGCAAGGCTCAGGCTTCTGCATTTATCCTCAAGCTCAGGTTTCCTTTCTTTTAAATATACTTATTTCAATTACTGACAAGATAACACAAAAACAATATTCAAGAATGCTTTCAAGAGGAAATGATCCACAGTTCACAACCTTGACACAATTTATTTTATTTTTACTCTTTTCCTTCCACAAGCATACAGTCTTTTCCATAGTTATGATCACAGTGAACTTAATCATTTTGGAACTTTCCACTCCCTTTTTTTGATGAGGGTTTGAAGTGGGCCTCCTTTGGTTCTTAGAGAGTACCATGCCCCTGGTCCTTGATACTTATTGACATCAGCACCTCAGGAAGTCTCCAGTGACTCCCTGAAGGTTGGTTGCCAGGCAACCGTTTTTTCCCTAAACTTTTCAGATTCGCCCCTCTCAAAGCAGACCTTTCTCTGGTGAGTGGCTGGGCTGGTCTTACAGAGGCAGGACACACCACTCACCCATATGCTCCAGCTCTCCGCATTCCTCCTGGGCCACGTGGGAGCCTCTTATTTCCACCGCAGCATCTCTCGCCTTCCTTCACTCTGGCACTTTGGGGATGGGATGCCGTGAGGAGGGAGGGCCACATGCATGCTAAGTCACTTTAGCCGTGTCTAACTCTTTGTGATCGTATGGATTGTGGCCCGCCAGGCTCCTCTGTCCATGGGGTTTTCCAGGCAAGAAAGCTGGAGTGAGTGGCCATTTCCTCCTCCAGGGGATCTTCCCGACCCAGGGGTTGAACCCCTGTCTCTTATGGCTCCTGCACTGGCAGGTGGGTTCGTTACTACTAGTGCCTCCTGGGAACCCCTGTGGGGATGAGGAGGAGAGGTTAGCACAGTTTAGCCCCATAATCCTACCCGTTTAATTTGGTTACTTGCCTCAGTACCCCGAGGCTAAGGTTGGTTTGCTTGACATTTCATAAAGGTCAGGGATTTCTGTATCTTATGGAGTTAGGGAAATGCTTAGAGGGGTGGAGCACTCGTTAGGGCTTTAGTGTATCTCCCAGTGGAAGGGCAAAGCGTTCAGTAGCAGCATGGTGTCTGGGCGGGGAAAGGACATGGTGAAGGTAGGGGAAGAAAAGAGAAGGGATTGGAGAGAAGCAAGCTCCCAGCAAGGAGGGCGCAATGTAGCACACTACCAACAGAGGGCAGAGTGGCTACTTTCTCTGGCTTACTATGGAAGTCAGAGATTCTCGATTCCTATTGCACCTAGATTCTCTGGGAAACTTTTTAAAAGACAGATGCTAAGTCCTACCACTTAGATATTTTGATTCAGTTATTGTGGAGAGGGCATCCTGCATTAGTTTTTTACTTCCTCCCAGGGCGATTCTAGTACTGGAAGTGTTGCAAAATGATGTACTTAAGTGATTTGGGGTTTTACTACCATTGATTAATCTATTGATCCCCTCAGCGTGGATTTATTCATTACTACAATGTTTCACGCTTGTGCTGGGCTTGGGGATAATATTAAGACAGAGTGTTCTCCCTCAAAGAGCTCAGAGACACATAACAAACAATTGTAACGGTGGATAAGGCTGAGCAGGAGGAAAGTGCAGGTCCCTCCGGCGCTCAGAGGAAGCACAGTGAAGCTTTCCAGTAAATGTGACATAGATCCTGGAGACGTGAGAATGAAGTGCAGGACCTGGTGGATGCAGTGTATATATAAGAGCTGAGAGGCAGAGGAAAGCACGGAACTTTGGGGAAATAAGAATATGGCTAGAGGGTGATGCAAAAAAGAGGAAGAGTTAAAACTCAAGGCTGCAGGAGGAAGTGGGGATAAGGTCTTGAAAGCTCTGGATGCCAGCTTTTGGGGATTCAGCTAAGGAATGGGGATGTTGTAACAAGAGTGATATTACAGAATTTTAAGGACAGGAACCACATGTTTGGGTTTGCCATTTAGAGTGATTGTGGTACGGAGAACAGGTCATTAGGGAGTGGAACCAGAGGCGGGGAGATGGGCGGAGAGGTGGTTGTCAGCAGGCAGGTGGAGATGGTGGTGGCCTGAACCAAGATGACGGCAGCAGGGACAGACAGAGGTGGACAGATCAAAGCAGTCACACAAAGAATGGAAAAGGGCGCATGGAAATGAATAACTAGGAAATACGGGGTCAGAGGCCAGCAAGCGGGAGTAAATGAGAGCAAGGACCAAACAGGAAATGCAGACAACTCTTCCCATCCCCTAGTGTGAAGGAGAAGAGAGAGTGCCAGGTGGGGGATGGAGGCGAGGACATAGAAGGGAGCAGATGTTGAAGAGAACACAGCATGTAGACGTGAGGGACTTCCCTGGTCTGCACTGGTAGAAGTCACCACCTCCTCGCTGACCCACATCCACCCTCTGCCCTTTGGTCTGAAATGCTCTTTCCTTCCCCATCCACCTGGGGGTACCTACACATCTTCTAGAACTGAACTCGTGTGTCCCCTCCCCTGGAAACCCTTCCAGCCTCTCCTCCAGGCATTTGGTCTCCTCCCACCACCTCAGCCTTTCCCACATTATAGCCTAATCCTCGGTTCCTATGCCCATCTCTCTTTTCAAACCTCTGACAGCCACGAAGTGAATAATTGCATGACCACTGAAAGGACACACATACACACACACATTATTTTTCTTTACATGAAGCTGTGGTAGTGACCCCTTGAGGTAAGTGGGGCTTACATAATTTGCGGGGCTTTGAACTTAAAAGCAGACTTGTGGGTGGGACATGCAAAAATTTCCCCTGACTCTGCCATGCCTTCTGTCTGGGGACCTCCCTGAGAACTGGGGTGAGCTCCCCCCAGCTTCAGGCCACCAGCAAGCCTTGGGAAGGGGCCCCTGTTGAGCCTAAGCAGCCTCTTTCATTGTATTCTCCAGGGAAGACTCCCCGTGCGCTGGATGGCGATCGAGTCACTAAATTACAGCGTGTATACGACCAACAGTGACGTGTGAGTAAGCCTCTCACTGCTGAGGGGTTGTTTGTTTGTTTGTTTGTTTGTTTTTACCCAGAAAAATATCCATTTGACAAAAGTTTTGAAGAGAACCAGGAATATTGCATCCCTCTGTGGAATAAAGCTAATCACTAAGCCCAGGAAATAAATTAACAGAATGAACGAAGCCACAGAGGAAATGATTTCCCGACGGCAGGCTTTGGGTTTATTTCTGCATGTCGGGGAGTGACTTCAAGTGGTTAACTCTTTATTTCCTGAGGAGTCAAAGGCATCCTGGTCTTCCTGTGACTCCATTGCCCAGACTGACTTCGGCACAAGGACCTAGATCTGAGGAGGTGGCCCAGAGTAGCTGCTGGGGGTCGGAGGTGGCAGGGACAGAAGACAGTCACACATGCTAAGTCACTTCAGTCGTGTCCGACTCTGTGCAACCCGACGGGCTACAGCCCGCCAGGCTGCTCTGTCCATGGAATTCTCTAGGCAAGAGTACTGGAGTGGATTGCCATGCCCTGCTCCAGGGGATCTTCCCGACCCAGGGATTGAACTCACAACTCCTATGTCTCCTGCACTGGCAGGCAGGTTCTTTACCACTAGTGCCACCTGGGAAGCCCACAGAAGGCAGTCGGTGGGGCCCATCTCCGCCTGCAGCCTGTGTGACGAGTCTCAGGCTGGTGGCAGGGGAGGACGGTTTGCGATTGAGACCTGAGCCCTCTTGCCCACATTCCCTATTTTCAGGAGGAAGAACAGGCCCAGAGGGTTGAGTTGATTTATTCGGGGGGTGGGGGGTTGGGGGGAGAGCTGTTATGCCTGGGGATGGGGAGAGGTCAGGCAATGACTGTGTTCTCACTGTGTGCCTTTATGTTATCTCATGTCATCTCTGCATGAGGCAGAGATGGGTGTCCTCACTTTTGGAAGAATACAGTCAGAGGCCTCAGCAGTTCTATTCATTTGTCCCATGTCACATGAGTACCCGGTGGCAGAGATGAGATCTGATGCAAATCTATCTGGCCTAGAACCCCTTGCTTTCTGTAGTGTCAGCCTGCATCCTCTACCTAGAGCAAGTGGGGGCTCTGCCAGTGTTAACAGTGTTCCCCTGTTACAATCCTTCCATTGGCCAAAGGGGAGATAGACGCGCGCTCTGTGCAAGACCCAATCCTAGGAAAAAGACATGGGACTTTCCCTCTTCTGACCTACCTAGAGTCAGTCGCCCCAGCTCTGGGGGCAGAACGTTGACTGGCCAACGCGTGTGCTGATTAGTTTTCTCTTTCATCCCTTCTGCAGATGGTCCTATGGCGTGTTACTATGGGAGATTGTTAGCTTAGGTGAGTATCCTTGTCCACCTACCAGGTGAAGCATGGGCAAAGGGAGCGGGGCCCCCCCGTGCTCCTCACCATCTAGTTTCATGGGTAACACTTGCGTTCGGTGCCGACAGATGCCACTTGGGAAAAGAACCTTGCAGGTTTCCTGCATGAGTGTGTTTATCCCCATGGCTCTCTTTATGAAAGCCCAGTGTCTAATGTCACATTTAACACTGATGACCTGGTGGCCAAGAACTTCATTCTAAGTTGTCTCCACGTGTGCACAGATGTCATAAAGCTGTCATACGTTTTCTTCTGCAACTTTAAGACAGTATATTGTGTTGCTATGAAAAGTCACATTTTCAAAGGCCATTTATTTTTAAATGTTATTAAAGTATAGTTGATTTAGTTAATTTCTGCTATACAAAGGTGACTCAGTTTTATGTATGTGTGCATATAATTTTCCATATTCATTTCCATTATGGTTTGTCACAAGATATGAAACATAGTTCCCAGTGCTATACAGCAGAACCTTGTGGTTTATCCATCCTATATGTAATAGTTTGTTTCTGCTAATTCCGAGTTTCCGTTTCTTCTCTGCCACTTTTCCCCCTTGGCAATCACAAGTCGGTCCTCTATGAGTCTGCTTCTGTTTTGTAGATAAGTTCATTTGTCATATTTTAGATTGCATGTAAGTAATACGGCAATTGTCTTTCTCTTTTTGACTTCTTTCACTTAGTATGATAATCTCTAAGTCCATCCATAGTGTCACAAATGGCATTATTTCATTCTTTTTGATGGCTGAGTAATATTCCTCTGTGTGTATATGTGTGTGTGTGTGTGTGTACCACGTCTTCTTTTATCCATTCATGGACATTTAGATTGTTCCTATGACTTGGCTATTGTAAACAGTGCTGCTATGAACAAAGGGATGCATGTATCTTTTTGAATTATACTTTTGTCTGGATATATGTCAAAAGCCATTTAATACCATGTGAAAATGTACATGCCAAAAAGCAGAAAAATTTCACATTTGCCATAATTCCAGTTTTATAAATATCACACATAAAAAAACTGGAAAGACTACACAGGATTTTTTCAAAGGCGTTTTTTCATCATTTTTTGTACTTTCCACAATAAACATATATTGCTTTTATAGTTACCATTGGGACAGTAACTATGGTAGATAAAACAGGAATTGCATTATGTAAATACAGATTTCCAATTGGGGAAAAGATCCATGTCATTGGTACATTGGTACCATGTCAAGAGACACGCTGTGTGTAGTAGACAGACTTGGGGACGAGCAAGGCGCCGTAAGGAAGCAGCAGCCGCACGGGAGCGCTGTCTGTAGCCAAGTCTAGCTGTGACGTGCGGTGGGTTTGCGCCAGGGGATGACGACTCTGGGTGCTTATCGTCGCTTGACTCACCCCCCTCTTCCTCCCAGTCCCTTGGCTGTAGAGCCCCAGGGCAGGAGACAGTGCCTTCTGCATCCAAGGGGGGCTCAGGGTGCACCATTTCCTATCTTCCAGGTGGCACCCCTTACTGTGGGATGACGTGTGCAGAACTCTACGAGAAGCTGCCCCAGGGCTACAGACTGGAGAAGCCGCTAAACTGTGACGACGAGGTGTAAGTCAGGCCTCCCCCCAGGGCCATTCTATCCTAAGTCCTCTCTGTATGTTTCCTGAACTGACTGTAATGAAGCAGCTATCTGATGCATACAAATACGTATGTATGTGTACACACACACATCCAAAACAGTCAGAAACAAGAGTCTGTGTTATGCGTGTAGGGGGGCATTTCCCTCAGAAAACTCAAACAAGATTTTTGAGTTCAAGATTTCAGAACCTTGAAACTAAGACTGTTAGGCAATGGGCAGGAAATAGAGAGTTTTCCAGGCATAGAAATTCAGGAGGAATTTAAGGTGGTGATTCTTGGCTGAATCTTAAAGTTGAAATGAGAAAGGGCAACAAATACAGAAAAGATTTGTATGAATAATTTATGAATACATGAAATTATCCATGAATAAATGTATGGAACTTTGAGGGTAGAAATGTCAGAGCAGTTACACTAAAGAAGATAAACTGTTCTTTATAAAATCTTGCTTCTACAAGCCTTATTTTCCAGGAATAAATATTCTTATTCCTGGAAAGAATGATTCTCTAGTGATGCTGCCATTCCCAGAACCAGCTGAGGTCGTTGCTGCCTAAATGACATAATATGAAGAATGCAAGGCTCTAGGCTGAACAAGGAATTTATTGTCCAAACCAAGCCACTTTTAAGAGTGGATGAGGGTGCTATTATGCTGTGGTACAAGAAATATAAACCTAGACCATCCTGGGAAAACCTGAATGTACTCAAGCCATCACTGGACCAAGTCCCTGAATCCCACCTTTAAGGAGTGATGTTTTCACTGCTTTAACTCACTTATGAAACTTCTGTTAAAGTAGAAACTCTTCTAGAATTTCTACCACCCCAGGCTGATAGCTGAGAGCCTTCTGTGCACTGTGGTTCCCAGTGAGGAACCACCCTGTTAGGCATGTGAAACCTTGAGCCCCGCTCTCAGACATGATGACTCTCTAAATCTGGAGTGGGTCCCAGGAATCCATGTTTTAACAATACAGGTAGTTCTGGCCACACTGGAGAAAGACCTTAGACTAGCACTTTGTAAACTGTGTTTGTGGAATGTGTGAGACATAAATATATAACACAAGGGGAAAGAGTTCTGTGATCAGTTATGTTTGGGAAGCTTCTATGTTAAACCTGGTTTAAAAGGTTGTTGGTTTTTAATAGAATGACTTCAAGATTTCACAAAGTCAGTCACTAAGAGGGAGGCACGATAGGTAGCGTTTTGCAAATTTATTTGTGCACAGAGCCAGTTTTTAGAAATGAAACACTGATATTTTGAGAGATGTAATATTCTGAGGGAAAGCTTACCCTAGACACACAACTCAGTTCTTCCCAGATGATCAGGATAGCTGAGACCAAGATCTCTTGGGAATGGCACCCAAAGTGGGCCCTAGATCCACTGGGAGAAGAGATGAGACGTGGTTGGGGAGGTGGGAGGCCTCCTAGAACCTTCCCAGCTGTAGTACGTCTGTCTTCTGCTGGCTAAGTGAGATGACCATGCATTGTGTGGCTACATTCTCTTTTATTCCCAACCCTGCACCTGGCTGTGCCCAGGACTAAAGCACGGTGGGAGACTAAACACTCTCACTCTGTTTTCAAAGGTATGATCTCATGAGACAGTGCTGGCGGGAGAAGCCTTATGAAAGGCCCTCATTTGCCCAGATCCTGGTGTCCTTAAACAGAATGTTAGAAGAACGAAAGGTGAGCATGGAACTCAAGGCAGGGGTTCTTTCACTGGAATTCCTCCTGTGTCCATTGTGGTTAATAGTGGATACAGGTCAGCAGGTTCTTTTGAACCAACCTGAGGTGCTACAGGGCCATAAAAGATGTGGACTCAACTTTGAGAAAGTTACACTTTTGGAGGAAACCAGATTCCTATATAGGATATAGTCAGACACTGTAGAGCAACGTACAGAACTGGCTTGTCTGAGCTGGACGGGATCTTAAATCTGTCATACAGCCTGACCCTTTCATGCTGTAGACGAAGGAGCATACTTAGAAAGGAGAGAGTGACTTGCCCATGGACAAACGGGAGAGCGACAAGAATGCAGTCTTCAGGTTACTACGGGGAGGGTCAGGAATTCTGTAAAAACTTGCAGTAGATAGATCTGAGATCCAAAAGGTAAACCTAGGTTAGGGAATTTGGAAGTCATGGAAGATGCTGGAAGTCATCAAAACCCAGTTGGTGATGAAACCAGAGATGTGGGTGAGATCTCACAGCAGGAGATGTGAAGATGAGCAGCAGACAGAGGAAGGGGTCTGGGAGGCTGTGGTGCATGTCAGAAGGGACCAGTGAGAGACCATGGGACAGAGAAGCCGGGAGGCTGGAAAAGTGAGAGGAAGCAATCTTCCTTGCAGAGGTCAAGGGATGCTTTTCAGGAAGAAAGTGGTTAAGTACAACAGAGGGAATGAGGATAGAGAAATATCCCTGCCAGTATTTGGGGGCTTGTGGAGGAGGGCATGGCAACCCACTCCAGTATTCTTGCCTGGACCATCCCATGGACAGAGGAGCCGGATGGGCAGCAGTCCATAGGGTCGCACAAAGTTGGACACAACTGAAGTGACTTAGCAGCAGCCGGTGGTGCTAAAGAATCCACCTGCCAATAAGACAGGAGGTGCAGGAGAGGCAGGTTCAGTCCCTGAGTGGGGATTCCATCCCTGGGTGAGGAAAACTCCCCTAAAGTAGGAAATGGCAACCCACTCCACTATTCTTGCCTGGAAAATCTCATGGTCAGAGGAGCCTGGTGGGCTACAGTGCACGGAGTCACAAAGAGTCAGACACGACTGAGCTCACAGCATCTGTATTTGAGCTGAGACAAGCTAAGGAAACCGGGGTATGACCGTAACTGCTCCCAGCGGAGGCAGGACTGAGCCAGCCTGTGTCTCTAAACCACTCTTGTTCTCCTAGACCTATGTGAACACCACACTTTATGAGAAGTTCACCTACGCGGGAATCGACTGTTCTGCAGAAGAAGCGGCCTAGGACCAACCACTTTCATCTGTATATTCTGTTTCCCCTTCACCGGCGTGAGAGACCCTTCATACCTTGATGCTCAGCAAGCAAGCCTCTGCCAAGAGAGGTGACAGAAAATGGACATGTATATAGATTGTCGCTTGCCTGGGACTTTGACTGTAAGACCCATGTGTGAATCTGTAGCACCCTCTGACTAGGACTGTATATACTATTTTGAGTAAGAATGTGCTGGAATCAGAATGCCTGTTTGTGGTTTCATATACAATAATATATTTTTCTAAAAACATGGACTTTATGGGAAGGTGTGAGTACAACCACTGTAGTTCATAACTCATTATTGTCCTAGGTATTTTTTTAAAATATTTACCTATATATTGGATGCTCTAAGATGTTTCACTGTGTAGAAGAAAATACTATTAGTAAACCTGTTGGTACAGGTGAGAAAAAGTAGGGGAAAGGTATGAGTGCTAACAGAATATGGATTTAGGTCTCTTAAATGTTAACCTAAGTGATGTAAAGAGCTTTTTCTATCTCTAAATATTCCCCCTCACCTGTAGAAGCCATCCTGATTCCTTTGTTAATTTGATAACTTTTTCATGTGTTTCCAGAGCCAACAAATCAGTCCTAAATGTAGACACTGAAAAACCGACTTAAATCGCATTCCTTAGAAGCCTAAGAATGTTAGGAAGTGTTAATTTGATAAGCTAATAGGTTTTAGTTTCTCGGATAACATCAATGTGTTTGTTAAGAAATTAAAACAGGAAGCTTGTCGTTATATTTGGGAGACATGTGACATGTATCATAGCAGATTAACATCCCCACCTGTCTTGCACATTGTAAAAAGTTCTAGTTTTGATCAGTTGTGAGTTTACCATTTATATTGTAGGCACATGCTATACTGAGATCATACAGTAAGTGAATAAATGTCTTGCCTACCCACTTTTTGTCTAGGAATGTGTCTCGTAAGTATTACCAACCATCTCTATTATACTTTCAAGAAAACACTTTATCATCCTCTAATGTGTTGGCAATATGCAGACAGCAGTTGGTGAGTATATTCAACCAGATGTATCACAAGATTAGAAACATCTCCCAGAAATATTCTGTTTTCCTGTACCTCGGGTACCAGTATGAATTGAGGGCTTAAAACTGGAATCTCTTTTAACTGTGTTGCAGTGTTTTACGTACTGTGTAATGTTCCGTATTTCTGCCATCTGCTCAACTTCATGCAGCAGAAACAGTGACCAGGAAACTGCATTTGTCTGAAAGCTCTTCATCCACAGCAGGACAGGCAAAAGTAACACTGCTGCCGCACCATTTATCCTTCAGCAGAGCAGGGGCTGGAATGAAGAGCCACTGAAAGTAGGTCCAAATATGTAACAGTTCCTTTTTACCCAAATGTTGTGAAGATACTCCTGACAGCTCTTGGTTTGTATGTACATGGAACCAAACAAGAACAGGGATGAATGTATCTCTGAAAAATGTAGATAATGTCTTCAAATTTTGCATGTGGCTTTGGAATACACAATAACAGCTACCCTCTCTAACAGCTTGACCTTCTTGATTATATATATTTAAAATAAATTTACATCATTACAAATTTACTTCACGGCCAGTAAAAGAAATGACTACGAAAGGGCAGCATCAAGAAAAAGGAATTCAGTGATACTAAGATTTACTTGTAAATTCAAAATACTGAAGCAGTAAGCCTAAGGTGTGCTATGGGTTGACACACATTATAATCAACTGTCAGAAGGCCACGAATTCACTTCTGGCACAGCGGCCATCCGACTGACATCTCTGTGATTCATCCATGCTGGTGACAAAGAAACCTTTGTAGCTTTGTAGCATGTTAACCGAATTAATCGAAAGATTCATACTTACTCAAAGGTCAGCAGTCAAACTGAATGAATTTGTGTCATTTCCACAGGCCAGTTTGCATATCATCAAAAAGCAATTAAGAAGGGAAGAACTGACGCCTTTGAGGAACTAGGTAATTCCAGTATTGGGAATATAGATTAGATTTCAGTGTACCAGAAGATCCACAGGATACTGCCTTAAAAAAAAAAAGATCAATGAGTGGTTGACAGGAATCAAAATCAAGCAAGAGTACACCAGTTAGGATGAAAACACCTTACACAATAGCCCAGTGACCAAACTGTATTATGTTAACAGTACACTGAAAAGTTTACATTCGCGTCCATATATTTTGTGAAGAAAATCTCTACATCTATTTCTATATAGGCAATCTAAAGAAAACTGTTATGATTTTGTTAGAAAGAGATGTTTCAGACTCCTAGCAGTATAATGGTTCCAGGTATTTAAAGAGGAAAAGAAATTTTAAGTAATCTGAGAAATGAACTTTGTGGAAGTCCTGGATGCATTGCTTCCACTTTAAAGCATCTTCCATGGACATCTGCACATGGCCTATGACGATAAGTCAAAATCCAAACAACCTAATTCCTTCCCCACCCCTCCCCAGACACAACTTTAGAAACTGCTGTGGAAATCCAGCCTTTAAAATGTAATGCATAAACCTCGAGAGTGCTTCTCTTTCTCCTCTTCTATGAAAGGGAAACCTCATGTTATTATAGATGAAACGCTCCTGCCAGCAGTGGAGGCCAAGGAGTCAGGGAAGCGGTGCAGAGGTTTAAGATCTGCTTGGGCCAGGTGGTTACTTCTTTCCTTTCAGGTCGTCTGTTACCTTCCAGAGGACCAGTTCCATGAAGGCGGTTGCATTTTCACTGGAACTGTGACCTCTAAACAGAACAGGACAAAAAATAAAATGTTAGACATAGACAACTCCCTGTAAGGTTGCCCACGGATGGTCTCAAAATGGTCTTGGGTTTATAACAGAATCAACACTGACCACTTATCAGTATATCACTATTTCACACCTAGAACCACCACTGGTTGCTTTAGAAATGTTTTACACAGATGTAATGGCAACCCACTCCAGTGTTCTTGCCTGGAGAATTCCAGGGATGGCGGAGCCTGGTGGGCTGCCGTCTGTGGGGTCGCACAGTCGGACACGACTGAAGCGACTTAGCTGCAGCAGCAGCAGATGAACAAACATCTCCCTTTTTCTGTATAGTCTGTCCTCAGTCACGTGGTCACTACGTTCCTATGATGGCAGAGCACATCAGTACCTTCTCCATGAACCTCTTTTCCAGGGATATGCAAGAAGAAAGTGACGAGCACCAGTGAATGACAGATCTGACAAGAAGCCAGAAATAGAGATGCCAGAAAAAATACACCTCTCTAGACAAAGAGCGACCTTAGATATGAGATGACATGGGTTTAAAAAGCAGATGAAATCTACCCAAGATACCAAGCCTACAGTTCTTTTGAAAATAATAAGTGATGTCTGAGACTGAGGAAAATCATGGGCTACACTTGTAAAGTGGTGTATTATTTTTTGTTTCCTTGCATTATTCTGAGAGAACTGTGGTTTTCTTTAACTTTGCTTTAGATAGGGCATTTTTTGTTGTAAGATGAAATATTTTTGTGCCCATGGTCCCAGGTTGTTTTCAGCAGAACACATTATGAATTTTATAATAGCATTTTCGGGGTATTTGAGATATGAATATTTTAAAGCAGATAATATAAAGATCCTGTGTAAGATGGTATTGGTTAGTGTCTAATAGACATAGAATGAAAGAATAAATACCACAAGATAAAATCTGAATTCTTGTACAATAAATGACACGATCAGAGAAGCATCTGTAGAAACAATAGCATTATAACATTTTAACATTCAAAATTAACTTTCTTTTCTATCTTGTGCAATAGAGGGGCCTATATGGGTCTGCATGAAGTGTACAGAATAACTAACCTCCATTCCAAGTCAGACACGTGCCTCATGCTTATGGTAATGCCACTAGCAGGGGAGCTGGTGGCTGTACCTGTTGCATTTGATGAGCCTGTTTAATGTTGGGCCTTTACCTCAAAAATACCAAAAGTAAAAAAAATTCTGAGAGCAAGATCTACCAATCCATTACAAAGCAAGTGCATGCATGATGAATCTGTTGAACCTGAGCTATACTTCCTTTTACAAAAAGCTCACTATTTACCTGGGGTGAGAGAATCTGCGTGCTTGCTCAGTCACTTCAGTCGTGTCTGACTCTCTGTGACCCTGTGGACTGCAGCCCGCCAGGCTCCTCTGTCCATGGGACTCTCCAGGCAAGAATACTGGAGTGGGTTGCCATGCCCTCCCCCAGGGGATCTTCCCAACCCAGGGATGGAGCTCACAACTCTTACGTCTCCCGCACTGGCAGGCAGGTTCTTTACTACTAGCGCCACTGAGATACCTCGGACCCAATCAATTCTAGGTTCTCATTAGGTTTAATGAAAATCACATATGAAAAGAGGTACACAGCAACATTTAGGATGGAATTAGATCTCTGCACCAACAAAAGTTTCATGTATGAATTCCAAGGTCACCAGTCTGCCCCAACTGCTGTTTTGATGCCTGTGGAACATCCAGGACTATGCCAGGTAGTGGGCAAGGAGCACATTTTACTTAAACAGACACTTTGGGATTCTCTGCCCTAGGAGAAAACCCACAGGGAAGTATTTCAAACCGGGGACCTTTACCATGAACCTCATGATGTATTCACCCCCGTCAGACTCAGGAGCTTGATATTTATCATGAACAAGCAAGCTCTTACCTTCATCCTGAATGACTCTCTGCAGGTAGTCAGCCACTAAACCCTTCAGGGATCTTCTGTGAGGCAAGCCTAGCGGATGAGGGAACAGAACTGTCGTGTCCACAACTGAAGTATGAATTAACTGTCAAATGAAAGAGAGAACCTTTTTAGAGATTCTTCCCAAAGAATAAGAAAACTGATGTAGCAAGAGGAACTGTAGCAGCAGAAACAACACTACAAAACCAAGGAACGTGAGCAGTTATACCAGCTCAGCCACTAAGCACTTTACCTGGCTTATCTCCCTACAAACTGCAGACTAACCCAGCACGGTCGGTATTTCATTGTCCCCTTTTTACAGCCAGAGAAACTGAGGCTTGGAGAGGTTAACGTTGCCTCAGCCAAGTTAGTACATTAGAAAGAAATCCAATCTCAGAGCCTGACTGCCGAGTGTACTTTCCTACCAAGAGATCCCACTAGGAGGCAGCATGAGGTCAGAGGGGTTCCAATAATTACTGGCTGGGTGGCGGCAGCCAGGGGCCAGTCAGGCTCCTCTCACCTTGGGACTCAACTGAGGGGGGCACACCTCACTCCAGTGCAAGTCCCATTTCAGTGGTTTATTTGTCTCTCTCTGGGGAGGGAGCATGGAAAAGGATTAGTCTCATCTAGGTTCAAATGCCCTGTGCTTTCGCTTGGAAGAAGGGAGTAAATCTTACAGTAGGATGGATATGGGGGAGGGGGAACAGGTCACAGAGTCTAGACAGTCAGATACCGTTTGCATTCCTCATTAGAAGAGCTGTAATTTAAACAGGAGTGAATGAAGGTTAGCCTCAGGACAAGAGTCATTTAAAGACTGATCGAGAAGAAAAAGGCTGGAAATTTAATGTTTAACACCTATGATGCCCTGTCCAGAAACACTGTATAGATTCTCACTTAATGTATCAGTCACCTCTTAGACACTGTACCTGGCTGCAAAGGATGGAGCAAAAATATAAGGTGGCTGTGGAAACTAAAAGAAAGAGACATCTATGAGTAATCTGGAAGGAAGAAACAGACTGATTACAAGGAATAAAGAAACATGATGGTTTGAAATTCTCTGGTCTTGGAGGCAGATGAAATCACAGTTCCTAGAAAATGGGAAGCAGGAAAGTCACGGTGAGAAACTGTTTGAGAGGTGCTGTCTCTGAAGCGACAGAGGGACATGTCTGTGAAGACCTTTCCAACAGAAAGCTTACATCCCCACATCTCTCTGCACACACTTGGGTGGGGTCTGGTGGAAGGACATTCCGTCTCCTCCGTCATGTGCACACAGCAGTGCTGTGGGAAACAACTATACTACAGTGGCAGCTTTGCAGAGAAAGAGGGGGACGTTCACTCAGGAGAATTAAAGAAGCTTACTTATATTCTTGCACTAAAGAAGAACTAACCCTTCTCTGCATGAAGGTTAAGTCCTAGGGGTAGCTGAAACAAATAGTCAAGGTCCCCAATGTCCCAGAGCTTCACTGTGCAATGTGGTAGCCACGAACCATGCACAACTATTGAAATTAAGAAACTGAAAAAATCATTTGCTCAATCAGACATTTGATATCTGTGATGTCCAATATCCCCTGAAGGAGGACATGGCAACCCACTCCAGTATTCTTGCCTGGAGAATCCCATGGACAGAGGAGCCTGGAGGGCTACAGTCCATAGGTTGCAAAGAATTGGACACAGCTGATGAGATGGCTGGATGGCATCACTGACTCGATGGACGTGAGTCTGAGTGAACTCTGGGAGTTGGTGATGGACAGGGAGGCCTGGCGTGCTGCAGTTCATGGGGTCGCAAAGAGTCGGACACAACTGAGCGACTGAACTGAACTGAACTGATGTCCACCATCTTGGGTAGTTAAAATAATGGAAAGTTGTATTGCAGGGCACTGTTCTAGACCAGGGAACGCCACCAAACTCTTTCTTCAAGTCCCAAATTATAGACAGCTTAGGCGTGCAGCCCTCACCGCCTCTGTCATGACTACTCAACAATGCCCTTGCAGTGCGAAAGCACAACAGAAAATACACCAATGAATGGGTGTGACAGTTCCATTCCAATAAAAATATTTGCAAAAACAGGTGGCTGGCATGAGCCATAGAGTGCGAACTCTAGAACATGGAGTGAAAAAACAGGCCATTTTAATCCAGAGTATATTAAAGGAGAGATCTTCAGGTCTATCATGCCAAATAAAATGAGCATATCTTTGATGTTAAGCCTACCTATAAGGCGTACCTGACTTAACATGAAAAAGTATTTTCCAGGATGTGACTATAACAACTTGTTTAATCAACTCAGTCTTATCTATTTGGACATTAAAGATAATCAAAGATCATGTCAAAACAAACAATGATTTTGGCTTTATCACAGTTGATGATGGACTTTCTGATCTTGATTAGCCAAATGACTTGGGCTATCTTACACTGCTTTTGGTTTACCATCGTTGGACAGTGTCATTAGCGCAGACAGTGATTCTTGTCTTCCTTGTCTTGTCAAAAAAGGGAAAACAAGCATCAGTGATGACACAATAATGACTACCAGGCTAACACGAGTTTTGTAAGAAGATGAGCCTGTAACTCTTTACCTTAAGTGCATAGAGACTGTGTTCAAAGCTGTGTCCAATTAGTATAGTGTCAGCACTGAAGAGGTTCAATAAGATGGCTTGCACATCACGGACTGAGGTCTTTGTGTTCTTCAAGTCATCTTCAACCACACCAGAAAACCTGCCCTGAAAAGATGCACAATGCATGTAAGTAAAAAGTGCAGCTCAGTAGATGTCATCAGTTACAGTTAGACTACATTACTGACTCAATAAGACAAACATTTGATGGTCAGAACAAAGATCTTATTGTATGACTGTCAACTACCCCTTTATTAGGTCATATTGGTATAACTTGGCAAAGTTTATACTTTGGATCAATCATGTAAGGCTGGAGGAGACATTATTACAAGTTGATAAAGCTCCTTTGTGAACTCACATCTTTGTATAATCTGAGTCTTGTCAATTACAATTTAGTAAAGTTAGCCTATCTCACATTAAGACAAAGCTAAAGATGAAACATGGGGGGCGTGGAAAAGTAAATGGAGCCCTAAGCAGAGTCTAGACAACTTAAGTTTGAACTGTGCTGTTTCTGCCATTTACTTATTATATTTGACTTTCAACAAGTTACTTAACCTTCTGGTTTCAGTTTTCTCATCTGTAAAGTAGGATTAATTACCAATCTTAATGGCTTAGGATGAACTGAGAGACTGGCATTGACATATACACTACTACTGTGTGTATTGCTTCCCTGGTGGCACAGATGGTAAAGCATCTGCCTGCAACACGGGAGACCCGGGTTCAATCCCTGGGTCGGGAAGATCCCCTGGAGAAGGAAATGGCAACCCACTCCAGTACTCTTGCCTGAAAAATTCCATGGACTGAGGAGTCTGAAAGAGTCGGACACAACTGAGCGACTTCACTTTCACTTTTCAGTGGCTTAGGAGAATCTAGTGAAAATGTATGCATAAAAATACATGCATAAACCTGATTATCCTAGTGGTTTTCATGAAGCACATACTTATAAATAAGTGTTCAGAAACATGGCTATTGCTGTGCCTTAGTGCAGATTAGGAGAAAAGAAAAATACTGCAAAGGTATTTTCAACTTAAGCTATATGTTAATATTATTGTCTCCTATAAGGAAAAAAAGACAGCTGGCTCCATCATCTGGCTTAATTAAGGAATGTGACTCATAGTCAAATATTTGGATTAAGAGGAAATGATCATGGATAGAGTACTTGGATCTGTTTTAAAGCAGTTCTTAAAGAATGTCATCCATTGAATCCTTTTGACCTTTTAAGATTTGAAAGTTCTTTTGTTTTTAATGCAAGCCCTTCAATTCTCATTTTGCTGCTGTGACTATCAGTAATTACCAAAACATTTCCTGACTTGTTCCAAAAAGGAGCTAGAAAAGAGTACATTAAACCCACGGACGAACAAGAACCAATAAGAGTACAATTAATATAGTACTTTTTTTTGCCAATTATAACTCAATAAAGTTTAAAAAAAGAATAAAATAGATGGGGCTATTAGGATACGGCCAAAATGAGTAGGAAAAAAACATCAAATGAGGTCAGAAGAGAGATTAGTAACAAAATGCATTTTCTGATAACAGGAACTTTTATTGAGTTTTTATGTATACAAACATTTTTATGAATGTGAGGGAATTTGCTAAAAAGTCCTTGTTAGCAGAATTCTCTGTAATTATTCTCAAGGCTTATCACAACGCTTAATTCACTCCCATTTTGCCTGTTGTGCTGCAAAATTACGGACACACACACAAATTGTGTAATGTATGTGCTATAAACTATATACTAGGCTGTTGCTGCTGCTGCTGCTGCTGCTGCTGAGTCGCTTCAGTCGTGTCCGACCTTGTGCAACCCCAGAGACGGCAGCCCACCAGGCTCCCCCGTCCCTGGGATTCTCCAGGCAAGAACACTGGAGTGGGGTGCCATTTCCTTCAGTGCAGGAAAGTGAAAAGTGAAAGAAGTCGCTCAGTCGTGTCCAACTCTTTGCAACCCCATGGACTGCAGCCCACCAGGCTCCTCCATCCATGGGATTTTCCAGGCAAGAGTACTGGAGTGGGGTGCCATTGAGTGTGTAAAATATATATGTGGACTTCCTGAGGCTCAGCAGTAAAGAATCTATGTGTATATGTGTAAAAGTCATATTTGTTCACATACATGTATACATACGTGTGCATTTATTTATACATACATGTACAAACGTGTACACACAAATGCTGTGTTGTGCTGTGCGTAGTTGCTCAGTTGTGTCTGACTCTTTGCGACCCCATGAGTATAGCCCACCAGGCTCCTCTGTCCATGGGATTGTCCAGTCAGGAATACTGGAGTGGGTTGCCATGCCCTCCTGCAGGGGATCTTCCCAACCCAGAGATCGACCCAGGTTTCCTGCATTGCAGGTGGATTCTTTACCGTCTGAGCCACCAGGAAAGCCCAAGAATACTGGAGTGGGTACACACACACATACAAGACATACTTGAGTACCATTGAAAAATTCATTATTTAAAGAAAACTGAATAAATACAATCATATCGGTAATTAACACTTCTAAATTTTCATTCTAGAATAAGATCAGTGTCTTCTATTTTATATTTAAATACATATATGTGTTATATCATATGGCTTATATGCCTTTAGGAAATTCAGCTCAATTAATCAATGATATTATTGGGTATTTTATATGAGGTTTTTAAAAATTAAAGGCATATCTTATACTATCTCAAGTTACCACTCAGTTTGGATCAGAAACATGCCATACTTTAATAATAATAACTAATAAAATAGAAGTTTCACTGAACCAGTGTTCTGCATGCTGTATAAAAGCTGTGTATACTCAACAATATGTCTACAGGATTACAGACATTTTCATCTAATGGGAAGAGCATAGCATATTTTCAGAAGAAACCTATTAGTGGTTGAATGAATGAATGAATGAATGAATGCTTTATTCAATATTTTTGCCTATCTCTCTAGCCTCCTACCTACTACTCCAACATGTAGACACCATGAGGGTATGGGCCCATATCTCTCATTTAAAGAGTTACCCAGGGCCTAATACAGCGCCTGCATAATTCTAGCAAGGTATTCAACAGAACATGAATAATTTTGAATAAATAAAATAGTGTAACTCATGCTCTAAAGTTGACTCCAATAAAGGTACCTAGGCTAAAACTTAAACTACATGTTGAATGTTCTATAATTTGAAAAACAAACCCCTTGTATAATGCATACCTAGTGTTATAGTCAATGACCTCTTCATCTGGTTTCACAAATGTATCATAGACCACCTGGAGGCTGGGATCCACCACTGTTACTCGAGTAAGTTCCAAACCTTTGGCTGTATAGCACTATAAAGGCAGAGATATTAAATTTATACACCACATTGAGTAAACCTGCTTTAACATCTTAGATATAATAAAGGCATATTTCTAACTAGAATATACAATTTAATCCTGTCATTCAGTTTTGCCAACAAAAGCCAGTGAGTGGATCTGACAGTCGTATCAAAGATGTTCCAAGCTTTAGTTTTTTCCCTCAATGTTAGTGATATTTCTGCTAATAAAATAATTTCATTTTCATGGCTTAGGCTTTACCAGCATTTTCATTAGAGATCAATGCTATCCAATACAGACCTCTGTGAAGATGAAATGTTTTATTTCTGTCCTGCCCAATAGGGTAGCTGCTGGCCACAAGGGGCTACTGAGTATCTGAAATATGGCTAGTATGACTGAAGAACTGAATTTTCAACTTAATTAAATTTCTTACTGAAGTTTACATTGTTTTATAACATTATGTAAATTTCATGTATACAACGTTATACTTTGACTTCTATATACACTACAGTACCCTTCACCACCGAAAATGTTGTTTTCACCCTTCGCCGTACAGTTGGCCCCCTTTACCCATTTTGCCCTTCCCTGCTTTCCCTCTGGGAACGGCTACTCTGTTCGCTACATCAACGTGTTTGTTTGCTAGTGGATATCATACTGGACAACACAGTTATAAACTTCATTGAATGGGAAAAAAATAAAATCCAAACTATGGTTACATAAACATGGCACCAGAGAGGACAACATAGTAGTGGAATTTGATTTCTAAGCCAGAAGCAGCTCTAACTGTCTCCAATTAAAAATCTAAGTTTGAAACTGTATGTTGCTCTTCTATAATTACAGTCCACAAATCTGCTTTCCAAATATGCCACAAGGAATAAAGATTTAATGTTTTGTTAAAGATGACTGTTCACATGATGTTTGACACATACAACGCACTCTGTCATATATCAGTATATGTGATTCTCACCGTCCCTGGGGGTTGTCATTAACCACGTAATTGACAGAGCAGAGCATCCAGGAGACTTGCCTCTAAGCCGTGGGGCTTCCCAGGTCTCATGATTCCAAGTTCTGCTTTCCCCCTACTATTCAGTACCGATTCTCATATAAAAGAAGATAAACCCCTATAAATATTTTACTGTCTCCATAAACAATAGTTTGTTAAAAATTAAAACTTTTATAATGGTTTGGGGGATAACAGCAGTATTAATAACACTTTCCACCCATGTAATCTCAGCAATGTAATGAGTAGAGCAAACAGTGGTGATGTATAAAAAGAATCAATAGGTAATAGAAAAAGGATCATCGGCCAACTCCTGGCTCCATCACTAAGTGCAGAAAGTGAAAGTGAAGTCGCTCAGCTGAGTCTGACTTTGTGACGCCATGGACTGTAGCCTGCCAGGCTCCTCTGTCCATGGGATTTTCCAGGCAAGGGTACCAGCGTGGGTTGCCATTGCCTTCTCCAGGGTATCTTTCCGACCCAGGGATCAAACCCAGGTCTCCCGCACAACCAGCACATGCTTTACCATCTGAGCCACTGGGGAAGCTAGCCCTAAGTGCTGGGACCTGCCCAAGTCACTTAACACTTTTTCAGCTACAGTTGCTTCACCCAAAATATGTGAACAGCATTGCAGAGCTATGTGGGACTGAGAGAGAAAGCCTGGGAAAGTTCCTTACACACATATACATGAGGTAAAACACACAACCAACGTACCACTTCACAGCTCACAGCAAATACACGGGGATTTCCGTCGAGGGCTGGGAACTTGACCAACGTCTTCACAAAGCCCCCTAGGTTTTCTTTTTGGTTATGAACATGATGCTGAAACAAACATTGCCAAATAAGTTACCATATATTTTGGCAAAAGGAATTAAGCTCATAAAAATTCCACCAACTGAAAAATCAGTGAATTAATTAGACCAAATGTTCATCAATCCTCTAGGTCTGTGCAGCAGACAGCAACTCTGGTTCTGACACAAACAGAATTCTGGGCAATAAGCCGTACCTTGGTGACCTGACACCCGGGGGATCCAAGAACACCTTTGCAACAGCTGTACTGCCTTTCTAAGCCACCAAGGACTGCAAACCACACAAAAAGAAAAATCAAATGAACAAGCTTGACAAGGCAGAGTGGCTAGCTCCCAGAGCATCTTACCCTCAAAGACGGTTAAGACTTTACCATGCAAGTGATCTGATGTAAGGTCCAAAACTCTGTATAGTTACTTTGTATAGTTACTTTTCTAGCTATTGTGTAACAAATAGGAAAAACTGACTCCTGGAAGCAGAATTCTCTGGGGTTGCTTTTTGTTGTTGTTGTTTTTTTTTGGCTGCACTGGGTCTTAGCTGTGGCTTGCGGGACCGTTGATGCATTACGCGGGATCTTTTCCACAGGGTGCGTGGACTCTCTAGTTGTGGCACACGGGCTCAGTAGCTGGGGTGCCTGGGCTTAGGTCTCTGAGCAGGATGAAACCCCAGTCCTCTGCATTGTAAGGCAGATTGTTTACCACTGGGCCAACAGGGAAGTTGCCAGGGGTTGGATTCTGAAGGTGAGTTATAACTGCGCATGTCCTGAATCCCTCCTTCCCGTTATTCCCTTCGCTTCCCTATCATCTGTCCTGATCTTCAGCTCCTCGCCTCGTGTCCCTTCTTGACCCTGCTTAACTCTCCCTCAGCCATCCTCTCTAAATTCTCCTCTCTTCCTCTCTTTGCTGGAGCCCTGTGGTGGCTCCAACCACCAGCCTCCCCCTTTCTGTATCTGTTGATCTGACCCAAGAAGTATCACCCCGTTACACGGCCTGAGACCATAACACAGATGCTGCTTCCAGCCCCTGCAGGACCTCCAAAATCCCAGCATCCTCTTCTTCCACCCCTTCGGCCAGACCCTTGGCACACCTTCACAGCAACAATGCCAAGCCTCCATCCCTCTCTCTTTTCTCTCTCTCCAATCTTCTTTATCACCTATGCCCTTATCCACCCCAAGCCCTTCTTCCCTCTGGCCCAAGGAAATGTTCTCCCAACTGTTCCCTATAACCCCCTCCGCCTACAGTGATTTCTGCACCAGCTTTTCTATAAAATGCGGTTAGATTAAATGTGCTTCTTCAGGCACATTCTCATTACATTACTTTCCTCAAATGCTTCATTTGTCCATTACTGATCAAATGCAGATTTCTCATGCTGGCACTTCTGGCTTACTTATCCAATTTTGACATCTCACAGCTTTATCTTACCTTCTCCTGAGATGAGAGAGAGCGAGCCAAGAACCAGTGTTAACAGAGCATGGCTTGTAAGCCAGGACATGGGCACGTCAGCTCACTAAACTGCCACGCAAAGCTCTTTCTACGAATGTGGAAACGAGCCCAGAGCGCTTCAGAAACCTGCCCGAGGTCTCAGAGGAAGTAAGTGATAAAACAGACCCAGATCTCAGGTCCATTAGCTCCAAAGACCCCTCCTGTTCACGGTGTCGTTTGCTCCAGTGATCCCACCCAGTTGCAGCCTGCTACTCTTATTCTCAGGCAGTGTCTTCCTCTTTTTCCTCCCTTTTGGAATCTACAGTCCCCCCTACTCTCTAAAGCTAATCCCAAACACTCAGGTCAAATCTAAGTTGACTTAATCTTTACTTTGATATTTAATCTTTACTTTGTTGTTGGTCAGTTGCTAAGTCATGTCCGACTCTTGCAAACCCACTGTAACCTGCCACGCTCCTCTGTCCATGGGATTTCCCAGACAAGAACACTAGAATGGGTTTCCATTTCTTTCTCCAGGGCATCTGCCCAACCCAGGGATCGAACCCTCATCTCCTACGTTGGCAGGTGGATTCTTTACCACTAAGCCAGCTGGGAATCTTTACTATATTATTTATTCTTATATTTCTTCTGTAATCCAGTCATATCCACTGTTCCTCTCTACTTCCTCTGCCCTACTTTATTTTATTCACACCACTTATTATGATAATAGCATTTCTACTCGTGTCTGTATCTACATAAATGATTCATCTGTTCACCATCTATCCAATAGCTACCTACGGTCTGTATGTATTAGGTACCAAGCTAAGTGACAGCCTGATGATGGGGAGAAAAAAAGAGGGATGGACCCTCCAAAACCTTGCAGTCTTTCAGGCACAGCAGATAAATTACTAAATCATTACAAAATGCAGTCATGTGCTACCAAAGCCACTGACAGCATGTTGTGATAGAAGAGGGACAACCGATTTATTTTTAACTTTATATTAGAGGACAGTTGCTTTACAATGTTGGGCCAGTACATCTTCTGTACAGCAAAGTGAATCAGTTATATGTATACATATATCCTCTCTTTTTTATTTCCTTCCCATTTAGGAGGGAGGGCCTATTTTAGATCATGGGGTTGGGAAAGAACCTTGAGGAGATCATACTTAAGCAGAGACCTAAGGAATGAGATTTGTGGTGCTGGAGAAGACATTTGAGAGTCCCCTGGACAGCAAGGAGATCAAACCAGTCAACCCTAAAGGAAGTCAACCCTGAATATTCATTGGAAGGTCTGGTGCTGAAGCTGAAGCTCCAATACTTTGGCCACCTGATGCAAAGAGCTGACCCACTTGGGGGAAAAAAACTGATGCGGGGGAAAAAAAACTGATGCTGGGAAAGACTGAGGGCAGGAGGAGATGGGGCAACAGAGGATGAGATGGTTGGAGGGCATCACCAACTCAACGGACGTGAGTTTTAACAAACTCCAGGAGATAGTAAAGGACAGGAAAGCCTGGTGTGCTGCTGTCCATGGGGTCGCAAAGATTCGGACATGACTTAGTGACTGATCAACAACAATGGATGAGAGGAAACCAGCTGTGTGAAAGGGACAGGAGACAGCAGGTTAGAAGGCACCTTTCGAGGTGGCCAGTGTGGCATGAAGATACCCATGGAAAGGGTACAGATTTGGCGGGAGTTAGAGGTCAAATCTGGCAGGGTTGACACAGTCACTGAAGAATGTTCATGAAAGCAGAGGCATAGGGTAAACAGAACTGTGATGTAAAAAGCATTCTCGGGTTGTTGGGTGAGAAATAGACTGGGGAGGGGCGGTGAAGACGGGAAAAGGCAGAGCAGATGCAGTGAGCCTAGAAGGACGCCGCAGCAGCTGAGGATGGAAGTGAGGGTGGTGTGGCTCTGGCAGGGGCAGCAGAGGGGCAGAAGAGACGCTTCAGAGGTAGAGAAAGTGGGATGCGGCCACTCTGAGATGAGAGGGCTCACCAGGGGATTCCCTGGTGGCCCAGTGGTTAGGACTCAGCGCTTTTGCTGTGGCCCCAGGGTTTAATCCCTGCTCAGAGAACGAAGATCCCACAAGCCATGTGGCACAGCCAAAGAAAAACCCTTGCATTCTAAACAGACGAATGAGTAAATACGTAAAAATGTTAAAAGAAAGAGTGTGCCGGGGGAGATGATGGCAGTGCCCAGGTTTTTTGGTTTAAGTAGGGAAAAATCACCATCTGAGGGGGCTGTTGGGAGTTTACTGTGCTGCAGGGGAAAATGGGGGCCAGGACGGGGAATCAAGTGTTTGTTCATTCTCAGGGCGGGGTAGGGGCAAGGAATCAAAGCTGTTAGCAAAGAAATTAATGCTGGCCTGTGAGAAGCAGGTAAAGTCAGCAGGTAACTGCCTGATATTATGTACGCTCAGTTGTGACTCTTTGTGACCCGTGGACTGTAGCCTACCAGGCTCCTCTGTCCCTGGGACTCTCCAAGCAAGAATACTGGAGTGGGTTGTCATTTCCCCTCCTCCAGGGGATCTTCCCAACCCAGGGACGGAACCCAAGTCGCTTATGTATCCTTCATTGGCACTAGGATTCTTTACCGCTAGCGCCACCTGGGAAGCCCCAGCTGCTTGAACGGAGGTCCTAAAAAGGCAGAAGAGTCGTCACAGACATGCCTCTTGAGCCAGCGAGCTCCAGCTAAGTTAAGAAGTGAAGGTCAGAAGTGGGTGTTTGTAATGGAAACTTCATAATCAACAGCTTCTCTCTATCAGGTTGTATTTAACAAATACACATTGAACTGAATATCCCACCTTTCTACTGATTTGGCACCAGCTCAGCTTGTCAAATAAATGAAACAGAACCACCAGATACTCACCTTTATGACTCAACACTCGGCCAAAGCGGTAGTGACATCCCTCTGTCCTGCTGTGCCTGCCTGTAGAAGTCACACCATAGACCTTCCCACATTGACAGCACGTCTTCCTAGAAGCTGAAACAGGAGAATTATTCCTGAAGAGATGGCAGGAAAAACGAGGACCTGAGTGCAGGGCCTTGCCTCTGCATTCCTGATCCTGGCTCGAGAACAGACTCAGTGTGATCACGAGGTACCAGGAAAAGGGACAGGGCTGTGTGAAGGAGTGCTCACAGGCGAGCCATCTCCTGCATCAGGAATGACGTGGCTCGAAACAGGCCTCCTCCTGACTGACTCCAGAGGCAACCCTCCACCAGGCAGCTGTGGTGTCAGCACCACAATCTGACTGTCACCAACTTGAACTGTCATCTACTCTAGCACATAGTTGGAGAAGGGAATGGCTTCCTACTCCAGTATTCCTGCCTGGGGAATTCCATGGGGCTACAGTCCAAGAGGTCGCAAAGAGCTGGCCATGACTGAGCGAATTTCACTTTCACTAGGACCTAGTAACTCCTGAATTAGGACCCGTGCCTTCCTTTTAGACACAGAGATCTGTTTGTTTATTAAGTCACTGAGAGTATATCTGGGCTTTTTCACTAGACCCATTTCTGTTTTATATTTTTTGCTCATGTCCATGTGACATGTGGGACCTTAGATCCCCAACCAGGGATCGAACCCGAACACCCTGCACTGGACCAGCACGGAAGTCCCTAACCCATTTATGAATACTTGTTTTTATTAATAACCCTCAGGCTGGTTCTGATGGTGATGATGATGGTGACAACTCTTATTTGAGAGCCTTTTATGAGATTATGAAGCAAGCACTGTGCCAAGCAGTTCAGCCGCACAGTTTTAACTGACTCTCATAAGAACCTGATGGGGGTAGCGACCATCATCTCAGTAGAGGCTGGGAGGGTCACTTGTGACTGAGCCAACATCCCGGCCCAGATCTGCCCAACTTCCTCCTTCAGAGTCCAGGTTCTTAACTATTAAGTGTACTGCCTGCCAATGAGAGGATTTAAAGAAAAGGCAAAACAAATGGTGAAAATAATCCCAAGACAGAAGTTCCAAAGATGTAAAACATGAAGATAAATATCTTCTAACCAATGAAAAATATTTATATAAGTGCATTTCAAACTCTGATGGACCTAAGATTTGACAGTTGTGTTAATATTAAATACTCCCTTGCTATCTCTTTTTTGCAAGGGGAGGAAATAGGTACAAATATATTAACTAACTATGCCCAGTATTTGGAAAAAATATAAAATAATAAGAGTAATTATAAGTCTTTTTATAAGAATTCCTAGTGAAAGGGTATGAAGTGTACAAAACACAGCACTGCCTACATGTGTACAGGGGTGCGTATGAAGCAGGAGCTTCAGAGTCAGACTCCTTAGGTTCAAATCCTGGTTCTACCACTTACTTTCTGAGTAACCGCTGGTAAATAATTTGACCTCCCTAACCCTTAGTTTCCTCACTGGTATAAAGGGAGGTGGTAGCAGTACATGCCTGAAATGGTTACTAAGAAGATTTCGTAAAATTGACTAGGTACATAAAGCACTTACAGACTAGGAACAAAATGAAACAGGAAGGAAACTCAAATGGAAGGCAGCCATGCTTTCCCCTGCAGTTTAATGACGCTGGCCGCAACTCTCGTGTCCACTGGAAAATATCGGAACATTGGGACTCTTACGGCTCCAGTCTCAGTACACAGAAAGGGTCATGTTCAGATCTGTATACTTACGATCATTTACACGAGTTTTTGTCATGCCTGGGGTTAAAAGAATACTTCCTGGTTTTTCAGGGTTGGGCTGGGGGTAGTTATTTTCACGTAACTGTTCTTCAGTTAGAAGGTAGTCTTTAAGATGTCTGTAGAGCATAATTCCTGTGAGTCCTAAGAGAAAAAGAAAAGCCATTCAATACAATTTAAATGGCATTTTTTCCTTTGTTTAAGAGACGGTAAGGTTAGAGTCTATCAACCCTTTTGGATATGAAATAGCAGAATTCTGATTCACGTTAAGTAAGATGATATGTACCCTTTAACAACAACAAATCAATACTGTCCCCTGGACCACGTGATGTCCTAAGCTTTGAGCAACAGACGGGAAAGTAAGAATTACATCAGTAGTAGCTGGTGCATATTAAACACACCAAAAACCACTCTAAGGACATTGATTTAAATTTTACATTAGAGAGTTCCTTGGCTGGCCCAGTGCTTAAGACTCTGCACTCTCAGTACAGTGGGTGTGGATTCAGTCCCTGGTAAGGAAAACGAGGATCCTGCATGCCTGCCATGAGGCACAGCCAAAAAATGGAAAAAAAAAAAAAAAGAAGTTTTAAAAATAAAAAAATGTGAAATCTAAATAAATAAAAATAAACTTTATATTAACCCAGAATGGCAAGTGAACTGACTTCATTTTTACAGATGAGTTAAATGAGGTTCAGAAAAATAATGACACAGGACCAAGTCACACAGCACAGTTGACAAAACAAGGTTTTCTGGTTTGAAATCTTGCTTAACATATCCTTAATATTTACTCAGATAAGAATAGTACAAAAGCTTATAAGTAGGAGATGATGGGGGAAATTATCACTAGGGCAAAAGAGTTCAGGTTCAAAAAGAATCTCTTTCCAACATCAGTAACCCAGTACCAGATGCCCTCACTCTAATGAACTCTCAAGGTTACTTTATTTCTAAAAACTCAGGCAGAATTTACAAGACACTCTTCAGCAAACTCTTTTGTAAAAGGAAAAATCCTTTTGTTATGAGAAGGACTGGGAGATTCTAAAAGCACCAACATTGTTTCAATCCTTACATTGGAGACTTTTTCTAACGAGAAGCACAGCCATCTGGTTTTAATAAAAACACAATCAAATTCAAATATTTTCTCTACCTTCTTTCTTGTTATAAATTCAGATTTTGAGGCTGTATTCAGACCCACTGATTGGAATCTGCATTTTTAGGAAGATTCCCAGGTATTCCAATGCAGGTAGAATTTGAAAATTTAAGCAGCACTACTTACTGACTAGACATACATTAACTACAAAAAAAAAAGTTGAGAATTCAACTCAAATATTATTTAAAACTCCACTTATTCACCCCCAATTTACACTAATTTTTATAAAGGATATACACGTACAAAGTATGCAGTGGATCCTTCATAACAATTTAAAAGCTGTAGTAAACCAAATTTCAGTTCACTTCAGTCGCTCAGTCGTGTCCGACTCTTTGCGACCCCATGAATCGCAGCACGCCAGGCCTCCCTGTTCATCACCAACTCCCGGAGTTCACTCAGACTCACATCCATCGAGTCAGTGATGCCATCCAACCATCTCATCCTCAGTCGTCCCCTTCTCCTCCTGCCCCCAAATTCCGCCCAGCATCAGAGTCTTTTCCAATGAGTCAACTCTTCACATGAGGTGGCCAAAGTACTGGAGTTGCAGCTTTAGCATCATTCCTTCCAAAGAAATCCCAGGGCTGATCTTCAGAATGGACTGGTTGGATCTCCTTGCAGTCCAAGGGACTCTCAAGAGTCTTCTCCAACACCACAGTTCAAAAGCATCAATTCTTTGGCACTCTGCCTTCTTCACAGTCCAACTCTCACATCCATACATGACCACTGGAAAAACCACAGCCTTGCCTAGACGGACCTTTGTTGGCAAAGTAACGTCTCTGCTTTTGAATATGCTATTTAGGTTGGTCATAACTTTTCTTCCAAGGAGTAAGCGTCTTTTAATTTCATGGCTGCAATCACCATCTGCAGTGATTTTGGAGCCCCAAAAATAAAGTCTGACACTGTTTCCACTGTTTCCCCATCTATTTCCCATGAAGTGATGGGACCAGATGCCATGATCTTCATTTTCTGAATGTTGAGCTTTAAGCCAAATTTTTCACTCTCCATTTTCACTTTCATCAAGAGGCTTTTGAGTTCCTCTTCACTTTCTGCCATAAGGGTAGTGTCATCTGCATATCTGAGGTTATTGATATTTCTCCCAGCAATCTTGATTCCAGCTTGTGCTTCTTCCAGCCCAGCGTTTCTCAAGATGTACTCTTCATATAAGTTAAATAAGCAGGGTGACAATATATATACAGCCTTGACGTACTCCTTTTCCTATTTGGAACCATTCTGTTGTTCCATGTCCAGTTCTAACTGTTGCTTTCTGACCTGCATATAGGTTTCTTAAGAGGCAGGTCAGGTGGTCTGGTATTCCATCTCTTTCAGAATTTTCCACAGTTTATTGTGATCCACACAGTCAAAGGCTTTAACATAGTCAATAAAGCAGAAATAGATGTTTTTCTGAAACTCTCTTGCTTTTTTGATGATCCAGCAGATGTTGGCAGTTTGATCTCTGGTTCCTCTGCCTTTTCTAAAACCAGCTTGAACATCTGGAAGTTCACGGTTCACATACTGCTGAAGCCTGGCTTGGAGAATTTTGAGCATTACTTTACTAGCATGTGAGATGAGTGCAATTGTGCGGTAGTTTGAGCATTCTTTGGCATTGCCTTTCTTTGGGATTGGAATGAAAACTGACCTTTTCCAGTCCTGTGGCCACTGCTGAGTTTTCCAAATTTGCTGGCATATTGAATACAGCACTTTCACAGCATCATCTTTCAGGATTTGAAATAGCTCAACTGGAATTCCATCACCTCCACTAGCTTTGTTCGTAGTGATGCTTTCTAAGGCCCACTTGACTTCACATTCCAGGATGTCTGGCTCTAGATGAGTGATCACACCATCATGATTATCTGGGTCGTGAAGATCTTTTTTGTATAGTTCTTCTGTGTGTTCTTGCCACCTCTTCTTAATATCTTCTGCTTCTGTTACGTCCATACCATTTCTGTCCTTTATCGAGCTCATCTTTGCATGAAATGTTCCCTTGGTATCTCTAATTTTCTTTGAAGAGATCTCTAGTCTTTCCCATTCTGTTCTTTTCCTCTATTTCTTTGCATTGATTGCTGAGGAAGGCTTTCTTATCTCTTCTTGCTATTCTTTGGAACTCTGCATTCAGATGCTTATATCTTTCCTTTTCTCCTTTGCTTTTCACTTCTCTTCTTTTCACAGCTATTTGTAAGGCCTCCTCAGACAGCCATTTTGCTTTTTTGCATTTCCTTTCCATTGGGATGATCTTGATCCCTGTCTCCTGTACGATGTCACAAACCTCCGTCCATAGTACATCAGGCACTCTATCTATCTGATCTAGTCCCTTAAATCTATTTCTCACTTCCACTGTATAATCATAAGAGATTTGATTTAGGTCATACCTGAATGGTCTAGTGGTTTTCCTTACTTTCTTCAATTTAAGTCTGAATTTGGCAATAAAAATTTACTTTCCCTTTAAGGTCACAATTACAAAGGCATATCGTTATCACAGTACGCTTACCATTTTTTGTTTCATTCCTTTTCAATCCAGTTGTCTTATTATCGTTACTGCTTCCAGACATATCTAAAACACACAAGAACTTTTCTCCTGAGATGATGAATTACTTTTGTTTACTGCATAAAAACACACAGAACATAAAAATGTCTCTAGGGTAGTAAGATATTTCATTTTATTTTAAAACATCCACCAACCCTTGAGAACAACCATCTTCAGAATCAATTCCAAACTGGGAAAAAGTTAAATCTACTCAACTACTAAAAAGGTCAGGGTATCACATCTGCTAAAATGAATACATTTTGACTCCTGGATAGAGTATGTTTAAATTTGAGCCATTTGAGTAACCAAATCTGTTGGTTGATCTGTATTATAGATTCCATATAAGGGAATGGGTTTTACATCATCATTTAAGACAACTGTAACAGCTTGCAAACCATCTCTATTTTCACTGGGAATATTTACATTATGTATTTAGACCTGCATGTTCTATTTCTATGTGCTATATTTACCATGAGAAAAAGGGAGAAAAGCTAGAATGCCACGAAAATATTAATCTAAGAGATCTTGTATTTTAATACATCCATTTATGTCTACTTAAAGTATTATACATTAAAAAAAATGCCATAAAGAAATGGTCACTGATGAACAGTTTTTATATTCGTGAGAATGGAATAGCCTTTCAAAGCATGACACAAAACCTAGAAGCCAGAAGGGATTGACTACGTTTTGAAAATAACTTCTATATTATAAAAAAAAACTTTATAAATAAGGCTGACACACAAGTGACAAATTGAGGAAAATATCTGCAGCAAATTAAAAGAGAATATGCAAAAGGCTGTCCCAAAGGAACAGGACAATTTAAAAAGCGGAAGTGGGGGCAGAAGGATGCAAAGAGCAAATTTATAAAAAGAGAAATAAGGGTCTTCAACTTCATAGTAATTAAAAATATTAAGATAACTGTTTTTTCCTTTTTACTATATCTTCACACTTTGAAACAGGATAGATGAGAAAGTTTGGCAAAGTGAAAGGAAAACCATGTACTTCATTACTGGTAGGGAAATTAAATGGGCAAACCCTTTCTGGGGTGGTTAACAATATTCACCAATTTTAAACATGCAGACAGACCTTTTCTGCTAGCACCAGCTCAGGTTTAAATAAGTGCACATATATTTATCACAGAGTTTATACTCAAAAAATGTGAGCAATCTAAATATCCAAAAGTGTTTGGTTGATCTATATTAGAGATTCCGTATAATGGAATATTAACAATATAAGTTCTATACAATATAGAGTTCATGCAGTCAATAAAAAGCATGATATAGATCTAAATATGAACATGGATTGCAGATTAACTGACTAAAGACTTTTATGATACCTAAGTAAGAAAATTGAGACATATTATACATAAAATGAGTGTAATCATTAATATTATACACATCTCTGTAGTCATGGAAAGAAGGGTCGGTATGAGAGATCTGGAAGACAGCTGTCTTTGTTTTGTTTTGTTTTAAAAAAGATGTTTTTCTGTATTATTTGAACTCATTGCCATGTATTCTCAATGGGTATCATACTGTTTCCAAAGGAGTAAAATTGGCTCTTGAGGAATGAGAAAAATCTTAGATATCACAATGGTATGTGGCTCTCAAAAACCCAACTCGACTGACAAAATATTATCACTCAGTATTTAATTGTACTGGGGGAGGTAGAAAAAATATGTTTAGTAGGGGGACAATAATGCTTTTTAAAAGTTGAGAACTACTGTTCCGCATGGAAGTGAGTTATTTTTATATTCAGAAATCAAATATAAATATATCAGTGATAATCTCATCAGTGAGGTTATATTTACATGTCTAATTTCAAATCTAACTGGTTATTTTCAACAACAAAAAATGCCACCTGCACATTTTACTCCAGAGAATATTTAAAACATACACTTTTTTGAATATCTAAAAATAACCCTGCTAATGAAGAAGACACGTTCAGTGTTAGGTGTTAATCACAAGTGTTTATCTTACTATTTAATTGAAAAGAAATTACCTTGGTCTCTCAGCTTCTTAAGAGTATTTATTGCCATGTTCACATACATATTTTGACTGCTATAGTGTTCATCAATGACTTTTTCTTCTATTTTAGCCTAAATCACAAAGTGAATAATTAAATGAAAATATTAAATCCAAACTCTATGAAGAATAAATGTCATCTGCAACAGATGGATAAATATGACAAAATACTTACCTGACTCAAGGGATGGAGGGAAATGGTGCCACAAATAAAGATAGCTTATTTTACATTTTTGTGTTTATATTTTCTGAGAAGAAAAAATACTAAACTTAATCCCATGAAGCTAATCCGAGAGCCAGGCACTTATCTTCATAAATTAAAGACCACTGTATTTTTGTAGAGTGTGCGTGGTGCAAAGCTTCCTCAAGCCTCAATGTCATGAACTCATTTGATTCTCAATGAACAGAGAATCTACTGTAACAGGGACACATACTGTTATAGTATTCTCATTTCAAACGTGAGGAAACTAAGGCTCAAAGTGACTAAATAACTTGCTTAAGATCACACAGCAAAGGAAAGGCATGGTCCTCTTTTCATTATCTTTCTTCTATTAGTTACTTTCCTAAACCCCTTAATTACTATTTTTATACCACAACTCAATGTGACAGGTCAATAAGAAGGGATAAAATGAAAGAACCAAGTAAACAGTAATAACTTGTATATTTTATTAATAATTTATTGTGTACCTAGTATTACAGGTTTGGTATACATTTGTTAAATGTTTTCTCACTTAATCTTCATTGTGATTCTATGAGGATCACCAATTTATATGAGGAAATGGAGGCTCAAGAAAAGTCACTGTCTTGCCTACTACTGCTGAGCTGCAAATTGAATCTACGTGTGCCCAGGTGCCCAAGAAAAGACTCTCCTCACTACAGTAAATCATCACAGAGAGACCACTGTGGGGGTTTGGAGAGAGGACCTAAAGATAGGACAGAGATGCTGAAAAAGACAAAGCTGGAAGAAAAGGGGTAACGTTTCTCTTAGAGAGGCTCTTTTTGGTTTCTCTTCGACATTATTCTTTAACATACACAGAATCCCAGAGGTTGACAGACTTTTGCAATGGCAAGACAAGAACATTCCCACAAAAACAATAAAAAATACTGGTGAAATAACTAATCCAACCATTTCAAAACTCTGAAAATTAACCAAAGCCAAAAAAAAAAAACCCTAAAAATTGTCTAAGAGAAACTTTGAACCTCAGTAAGACAGTGTGGTCTCCACCATTTTAGCTTCAGGCTGTTCCCACCCCCTTCTCTCCCCCAGCTTAGTAGCATCATAGCTGCAAAATAAATAAATAAATAAATAATAGGAGCCTGGTAGCCAACAGAAAGGACAAGCCTCTTTCAGAGCTACATTAAAACATCATCCCTAGAGCACAGTCAATATTTTGTATGAACAACCAGCTCTCTGGAAAAATCTCTATTCTCAGAGGGCAGTCAGTATTTGATTTGACACAGAACTCAGCTTATTAGAGGAAAAATAAAAAAAACCTATCCCTCCCGAGTTCAATGTTCAAACTACACACAATTGCAGTCACTTCATATGCTGCTGCTGCTGCTGCTAAGTCGCTTCAGTCGTCTCCGACTCTGTGCGACCCCAGAGACGGCCTCCCACCAGGCTCCCCGGTCCCTGGGATTCTCCAGGCAAGAATACTGGAGTGGGTTGCCATTTCCTTCTCCAATGCATGAAAGTGAAAAGTGAAAGTGAAGTTGCTCAGTCATGTCCGACTGTTAGCGACCTCATGGATTGCAGCCTACCAGGCTCCTCCATCCATGGGATTTTCCAGGCAAGAGTACTGGAGTGGGGTGCCATCGCCTTCTACGACTTTACATGCTAACAAGGTAATAATGCTCAAAATCCTTCAAGCTAGACATCAACAGTACACGAACCAAGAACCTCCAGATTCAGAAAAGGCAGAGGAACTAGATATCAAATTGCCAGCGTCTGTTGGGTCATAGAAAAACCAAGGGAGTTCCAGAAAAGCATCTACTTCACTTCACTGACTATGCTAAAGCATTTGACTGTCTGGATCGCAACAGACTGGAAAATTCTGAAAGAGATGAGAATATCAGACCAATGTACCTGCCTCCTGAAAAACCTGTATGCAAGTCAAGAAGCAATAGTTAGAACCAGACATGGAACAACATGGTTCAAAATTGGCAAAGGAGTATATATATTGTCACCCTGGTTATTTAACTTATGTGCAGAGTACATCATGCAAAGTGCTGGACTGGATGAAGTTCAAACTAGAATTTAGATTGCTAGGAGAAATATCAATAACCTCAGATATGCAAATGACACCACCCGTATGGCAGAAAGTGAAGAGGAACTAAAGAGTCTCTTGATGAAAGTGAAAGAGGAGAGTGAAAAAGCTAGCTTAAAACTCAGCACTCAAAAAATTAAGATCATGGCATCCAGTTCCATCACTTCACAGCAAATAGATAGGGAAACAATGAAAACAGTGAAAGACTTTATTTTCTTGGGCTCCAAAATCACTGCAGATGGTGACTGCAGTCATGAAATTAAAAGACACTTGCTCCCTGGAAGAAAAGCTATGGCCAATCAAGACAGCCTTTTAAAAGGCAGAGACATCACTTTGTCAACAAAGGTCCGTACGGTCAAAACTATGGTTTTTCATGTACAAATGTGAGAGCTGGACCATAAAAAATGCTGAGAGTCGAAGAATTGATACTTTTGAACTGTGGTGTTAGAGGAGACTCTTGAAAGTCCCTTGGACTGCATGGAGATCAAACCCGTTAATCCTAAGGGAAATCAACCCTGAATATTCACTGGAATGACTTGCCGAAGCAGAAGCTTCAATTCTTTGGCCACGTGATGCAACAAGCTGACTCACTGGAAAAGACCCTGATGCTGGGAAAGACTGAGGGCAAGAGGAGAACGGGGCGACAGAGGGTGAGACGGGTGGATGGCATCATCAGCTGAATGGTTGCGAGTTTGAACAGAGAGATAGTGAAGGACAAGGAAGCCTGGCGTGCTGCAGTCCAAAGGGTCACAAAGAATCGGACACAACTGAGTGAACGGACGGCAACAACAACCCCCTGGAGTATTCTCAAATCAGTAGCACCTGGGTGGCAACAGGGCAGCTACCTGAGGCTATGATTTCAGCTGGGTAAACAAGAACCTGACTAGAAATTTAAAAGGAAATCTTGGGGAAACCAGAGGACCACAAGAGACTTTGAAAAGCTCTGACGTATTTCTAGGGCATAAAAGGTGACCCAAGAAAGATTTGGAAAAGAGAAGTTCCCATTAACTCATTAACAGCTGGCCTTGAAACCCTGCACGAAATGGAAGTAAAAGCTAAGACCGTCTTATAAACAACAACGAGTCTGAAGGTATGCCTTCTCACAAAGATCCCCTAGGCATTTTAAGTCACTGGCTGATAACTAAATTGTGTTGATACAGGGTGACTCCTGAAATTAAAAGCGAAGTGAAAGTCACTCAGTCGTGTCTGACTCTTTGTGACCCCATGGACTACACAGTCCACGGAATTCTCCAGGCCAGAATACTGGAGTGGGTAGCCTATCCTTCTCCAGCGGATCTTCCTGACCCAGGAATCGAACTGGGGTCTACTGCGCTGCAGGCAGATTCTTTACCAACTGAGCTATCAGGGAAGCCCAGATTAAAACTAAAAGAATTTTTTAAATGCCACCAGAGAACTTAGTATCCATACACTGGAAAGAATATAGAATCTACAAGATTATATCAGAAAAAAACAGTAAACAAGTAAGAAGCAACAAGAAAAAAATTAACAAAAACCTAGCAAAAAATAAAGATCTATCTGCTGTTAGATTTATTTCAATACATTATTTAACTGAATAGTTTTCTACAGAAAGTCATGGGACATGTAAAGAAGCAGGAAAATCTATCACAAACAGGAAAAAAAAGCAGCCAAGAGAAAATGTTCTTCAGAAAGCCCAAATTTTGGACTTAACAGACACAGACTTTTGGTCTTTTAAAGAAAAAAACAATAAAGGACAGAAACAGTAGAGACCTAGTAGAAACTGAAGAGATCAAGAAGAGATGGAAAGAATACACAGAACTGTACGAAAAAAATCTTAATGAACCGGATAACCGAATGGTATGGTCAGTCACCCAGAGCCAGACATTCTGGAGTGTGAAGTGAGGTGGGCCTTAGGAAGCTCCACTGTCCACAAAGCAGGTGGATGCAAAGGAATTTCAGTAGAGCTATTCAAAACCCTAAGAGATAATGCTATCGAAGTGTTACACTCAATATGTCAGGAAATCTGGAAGACCCAGAAGTGGCCACAGGACTGAAACTCTGGCCACAGGAAAAGGTCAATCCTCATCCCAATTTCCAAGAAGGGCAGTACTAAAGAATGTTCAAATCAGTGGACAATTCCACTCATCTCCTCATGCTTAAAATCTTGCATGTTAGGCTTCTGCATTATGCAAACCAAGAATTCCCAGACATCCAAGCAGGGTTTAGAAAAGGCAGAGGAACCAGAGATCAAATTGTCAACATTCACTGGATCACATAGAAAGCTAGGGAGTTCCAGAAAAACGTCTACCTCTGTTTCACCGACTATGATAAAGCCTTTGACTGTGTGGATCATAACAAACCGTGGAAAGCTCTTACAGAGATGGGAATATCAGACCATCTTACCCGTCTTCTGAGAAACTTGTATGTAGATCAATTAGCAAGAGTTAGAACCCTGTATGGAACAACTGATTGGTTCAGGATTAAGAAAGAAGTACGATGGTACTGTCTGTTGTCACTCTGTTTATTTAACCTATACGCTGAGCACATCATGAGTTACAAGCTGGAATCAAGATTGCTAGGAGAAACATCAACAACTTCAAATATGCAGATGATACCACTCTAATGGCAGAAAGTGAAGAGGAACTGAAGAGCCTCTTGATGAGGGTGAAGGAGGAGAGTGAAAGAGCTGGCTGAAAACCGAATATTAAAAAAAACTAAGATCATGGCATTCAGCCCCATCAGTTCATGGCAAATAGAAGGGGAAAAGGTGGAAGTAGTGACAGATTTCCTCTCCTGGGCTTTCAGATCACTGTGAATGGTGACTGTGGGCATGAAATCAGAAGATGATTGCTTCTTGGCAGGAAAGCTATGACAAACCTATAGACACTGTGTTGAAAAGCAGAGACATTGCTCTGCTGACAAAGGTCTGTATGATAAAGGCTATGGTCTTCCCCGTGGTCACATATGGTTATGAGAGCTGGACTGTAAAGAAGGCAGAACACCAAAGAACTGATGCCTTCAAACTGCGGTGCTGGAGAAGACTCCTATGAGTCCCTTGGACAGTGAGGAGATCAAACCAGTCAATCTTAAAGGAAATCAACCCTGAACATTCATTGGAAGGACTGATGCTGAAGCTGAAACTCCAGTATTGTAGTCACCTTGAGAGGGTAACAGGCAGGAAGGCCAGGGGTCTCCAAACGGAGGAAATAGCCTGCAAGTGTCAGACATTTTTATCTCTCTTAAGCAGCAGGAGGAAAGAAACTAGCAATATTTTCTCCTTCTCTATACAAATTTAAAAGGAGGTTTCTCTTAAAATACTGTGTTGCCATAATGACACCTGGTTTCACCTGAAGTTAACTATTCTCAAACCTAGAGATAACCAATGCATTTCTCTTATGGAAATGTTTGTCTTAAGCTATGCTAATGTGCTATACATTTACCCCAAACTCTGTCTTCAAGTTGGTTCTACCTCTTGGCTCAGAACCTACTTGACAAACCAGTATGTTATACTCAGATATTGTTGTCCTAATCTATGTAAACAAAACTATTTGTATGGTCATCTGTCCTTCTACAAGATTCAAAGTTAATCATTTTATGGCCCAGGATGAACCATTTGGTGCCAAGATTATCCCAAAATGCACCTTACAGGTGAGGGGCCTGGTGCCATTCTGAGTTTTAAGACATTCCTTTCATTAACAGACTGCTAGTGACTATATAACATCCAGCTGAAGACTAGCAGGGGGGCATCTGCCCCCTTCTGATGCCTATGTCAGAAGCTTTCTCTATCTCCTTTACACTTTAATAAAACTTTATTACACAAAAGCTCTGAGCAATCAAGCCTCGTCTCTGGCCCCAGATTGAATTCTTCTCCTCCGGAGGCCAAGAATCCCAGCATCTTTGCATGATTCAACCACAACCTTTCAACCTGATGCTAACAGGCAACTCAGTGGAAAAGTCCCTGATGGTGGGAAAGATTGAGGGCAGAAGGAGAAAAGGGCATCAGAAGATGAGATGGTTGGATGGCATCACCAATGCAATGGACATGAATTTGGGCAAATTCTGGGATATGGTGAGGGACAGGGAGGACTGGCGTGCTATGGTCCATGGGGTCACAAAGAACTGGACACAACTGGATGACTGAGGAACAAAAGACACATACTTTAAATCAGCTATTGTAAATATGTTTAAAAATTAATGGAACAATATCTAGAGAATTAAAAGAAAGTGAAAATTATGTTTCATCAAATAGGTAGTACCAATAAAGAGAAATAGAAAAATAATCAAAGTTCTGGTGTTAAAAGGTGCAAGAATTACACAAACAAGTCACTGTAGGGATTCAGCTACAGACATAAGCTAGCAGAATAAACAGTGACCCTAAAGACAAATCAATAGATTATTCAGTTTGTGGATAAGAAAAAAGAACCAAGAAAAATCAACAGCATGTCAGATGTCTGTGGGACACCATCAAAGAGACCTATATACACATAATGTGAGTTGCACAGAAAGAGAAAGGAGCAGAAAATACTAAAGAAAGAATTGTCTTAAACTTCCTGAATATTACATAAAATATTCATCCATACATCCATGATGCTCAACAAACTGCAAGCAGAATTTATTTACAGAGAGTTACACCTAGACATGCCACAGTCAAACTGATCAAAGCCAAAGACAAAAAGAAAATCTTGAAAGTATTAACAGAAAAATGGCATCGTGTTTAAAGAATCCTTAATAAGATAAAAGCTGACTTCTCATCAGAAACCATGAAAACAGTGAAATGACACCTCTAAGTGTTGAAAGAAAAAAACTAAGAATTAACCAAGAATTAACCAAGAATTCTATATCCAGCTAAACTCTGCTTTACAATGAAGAGGAAATTAAGACATTCCCAGATAAACCCAGAGGTCACTAGTGGTAAAGAAGCCACCTGCCAATGCAGGACATGTAAGAGACGTGGGCTCGATCCCTGGGTCGAGAAGATCCCCTGAAGGAGGGCAAGGCAATCCACTTGAGTATTCTTTCCTGGAGAATCCCATGGACAGAGGAGCCTGGTGGGCTACAGCCCACAGGGTCACAAAGAACTGCACAAAACTGAAGTGAATTAGCACGCACAGATAAACTCTGATGGAATCTGTCACTAGCAGACCTATCTTGCAAGAAATGCTAAAGGGATTCTTTAAGTCTGAAAAGGACAGTAAAAGGTAATTTGAATCCACACGAATAAATGAAGAACACTGGTAAATGTAATTCCACAGGAAAATATACCAAAGAATAAATATGTTTTTATAATCTCTAAGCGATGATAAAATAAAGCAAGAATTATAAAACTGAACTATAGGTTTATAATATATGATGCAATTTATATGACAGTAGTGTTTAAAAAGGAATGACAGAAAGAGAGATTTACAAGAGCAATTTTCTGAATACTACTGAAATTCAGTTAGTTTTAATTTGAACTAGATTGTCACAAATTAAAATGGTAACTGTAATCCTCACTATAAACAGTAAGAACACAATTCAAAAGATATAATCAAAGAGATGACCTGGGCAATTAAACAGTAAACTAGAAAATATTTAACACAAAAGAAAGCAACAATTGTAGCAGAAATAAAAAGAAAAATCACACAGTAAAATCCTATTAGTTATTAGTCACTGAATTAAATGTAAATAGATTAAACACTCCATTTACATTTGGAAGAATTGGGGAAAAATATGAGTCAACTATATGCTGTCTACAAGACACACACTAAACTCAAAGACCAAAGAGGTTGAAAGCAAAAGGAAGCAAATTGAGATACTCTGTAAGCATTAATTCAAAGATATTTGGAGCAGCTATACCAACATCAGACAATCTAATCTTTAAAACAGAAGCTGTTACTAGAGACAAAGAAATATATTTTATAATGGTAGGAGGGTCAATCCATTAGGAAGACAAAATGATTATAAACAAGCACACATCTTACACCAAAATGCACAAAGCAAAACTGACAGAACCGAGTAAACAGTAATTCAACAATCAATTGGAGACTTCAATACCACACTTTCAATAAAAGATACAAGTCATTAAACCAAGAAAAAGTGCAACGCTTCAACTATGAAGTGATTATACCTCATAGACATCTATGGAATACTTCACACAGCAAGAAAATACATCGACTTCTAAGAAAATGCATATACTTTTCAAGTACACATAGAATATTTTCTAGCGCAGATCATAAAACATTTTCATAGAGCAGTTAAGTCATAAAGCAATCCTCAGTAAATTTGAAAGGACTAATACCATACAAAGAATGTTCTCTGACCCCAATGGTACTATACTATAGACAGCAGAATATTTAAGAAATTCATAAATAAGTGGAAATTAAATTACATATTCCTAAATAACAAACAGATGAAAGAAGAAATAAAAGGAAACAATTCTTTAAGATGAATGAAAATGGAAACACAACATGCAACTTACAGGATGCGCCTAAAATAATGCTTAGAGTAAAAACAATACTGTAAAGCGCTATAGTAAAAGATTTCCAATCAGTTACTTTGCCTTCCACCTTAAGAAACTAGAATTTTAATGGGAAACTAAACCCAAAGAAAGCAAAAGGAGTCAAATAATAAACACCAGAGTGGAAGTAAAATAAAGAATTAAAGGAGAGGGAGAAAGGAGGGAGGTTCGATAGACAGGGGACATATGTATACCTATTGATTCAAGTTGATGTACGGCAGAAACCAATACAATATTACAAGCAACTATCATTCAATTAAAAATAAACTTTAAAAAATAACTAAAAATAGAGACAATCAACAAAACTAAAAGTTGAATTCTTTGAAAAGATCAACCAAATTGATACAAGTTTAGCTAGACTGACCAAAAATGAGAAGACTCAAATTATTAAAATCAATAATGAAAGAAGACATCACTATAGAACTTGCAGAAATAGAGAGAGTCATAAAGGAATACTATAAGCAACTATATGCCGATATATTAGAAAATTTAAATGAAATTGAGAAAGGGCATGTACAAAAACCCAACAGTTACTATTGTACTTAAGAAAAATGGAAAGCTTTCCCTCCTAACATGAGTAACTTTAAAAAAGATTAAAACACATAGGAATCAACTTAACAAAGGCACTTCAAGACTTGTACTCTGAAAAAATACAAAAAACTGTTGAAAGGAATTAAAGAAGATCTAAATAAATGTAAAGGCATTTCACGTTCATGGTTCTAAGACTGAATATTGTTAAATGGTAATACTCCACAAATTGATCCACTGATTCAAAACAACCTCTATCAAAATCCTAACTCAATATTTTTGAGAAATATAAGCTGATCCTAAAAGTTACATGGATAGGCCAGGGACCAAAATGGTGCTGAAAGAGAACAACAAATTTAAAGACCTCACACTTTCAATTTCAATACTTACTACAAAGCTTCAGTAATTAAAACTGTATGCTGCTGCTGCTGCTGCTGCTAAGTCGCTTCAGTTGTGTCCAACTCTGTGCGACTCCATAGACGGCAGCCCACTAGGCTCCCCCGTCCCTGGGATTCTCCAGGCAAGAACACTGGAGTGGGTTGCCATTTCCTTCTCCAAGGCATGAAAGTGAAAAGTGAAAGTGAAGTCGCTCAGTCGTGTCCGACTCTTAGCGACCTCATGGACTGCAGCCCACCAGGCTCCTCTGTCCATGGGATTTTCCAGGCAAGAGTACTGGAGTGGGGTGCCATTGCCTTCAGTACTAGCATGAACAGAAATAGAGATCAATGGAATGGAATCATAGAAAAAATTTATGGTCAGTTACACTGCGTTTCAACAGAAGAAATAAAAAAATTAATTGAGGGAAAAAACAATCTTTGGGATAAGTGATGCTATGAAACTGGATATCCACATTCAAAAGAGTGAAGTTGGACCTCTACCTCACACATTATGCAAAAATCAATTCTAAACAATCATACACTTAAGTATAAAACTATAACTCTCAGCCTCTTAGAAAAAAAATAACTTTGTGACTTAGTTATCTTCTAAAGGATACTAAGACCACAAGAAAAATAAATTAGAATACATCATGGTGAAAAGCTTTGTGCTGCAACTGATAACATCAAGAAAGTGAGAAGAAAACTCACAGACAGAACTTTTGCTAATGTTTATCAAAGAGATCTGTATCCAGAATACGTAAAGCGGGCTTCCCTGGTGGCTCAGCTGGTAAAGAATCTGTCTGCAATGCAGGAGACTTGGATTAGATCCCTGGGTTGGGAAGATCCCCTGGAGATGGGAACGGCTACCAACTCCAGTATTCTGGCCTGGAGAATTCCATGGACTGTATAGTCAGTGGGGTCACAAAGAGTCGGACATGGCTGAGCGACTTTCACTTCACTATCAGCTATAAAGTTCTTTCCCGTATTGATCTGAAATCTGCCTCTTCGTGCACTCAGCCATGGTGCGTTTTAACATTACCTTCTTTTCCATTTGTCTTCCAGTTGCGCTGAGTCTTTGCTGCTGCATGACTGCTGCTCCTTAGCTGCAGCAAGCAGGGGCTATGCTCTCATTTTGGCGGCTTCTCTCGTTGCAGAGCTCAGGCTCTAGAGCACAGGTTCGGTAGCTGTGGCACAGGCTTAGTTGCTGTAAGGCACGCGGGATCTTTCTGGATTAGGGACTGAACTCATGTCTCCTGCATTTGCAGGCATATTCTTTACCACTGGGCCACCAGGGAAGCCCACACATGGTGTCTAGAGGGAGGGGGCATATGTATACCTATAGCTGATTCATGTTGGTGTATGGCAGAAACCATCACAATATTGTAAAGTAACTATCCCCCAATTTAAAAGAAAATTTAATTAAAATAAATAACTAAAAATAACCTCCAGAGTCATCTGAATTTGCCTCAGAAGGGCAGCACAAAGCCCAAGTCTAGTGCTCAGACATGTGTTTAACAGTGTTTTAAACAGAGATTTTAAAATAGAAAGTATTGAAAGATGAGAAATCTGTAAATTCTGAACTTGAATTTCCAAACTGCAGTAATCAGATGGAGCTGAGAAGTGTCTGCTTGCCTTTAGATGGGACTCACTCTATCTAGAACGGGCTTCCCCGTGGCTCAGTGGTAAAGAATCCGCCTGCCAAGCAGGAGACGTGGGTTCACTCCCTTGGTCTGGAAGATGCCCTCAAGAAGGAAAAGGCAACCCACTCCAGTATTCTTGCCTGGGAAATCCTATGGGCAGAGGAGCCTGGTGGGCTACAGTCCGTGGGTAACAAGAGAGTCAGATGCGAATGAGCCACTGATCAACAACGACTCTATCTAGTAAGCCACAGCCCTCACCTCTCCACACTGGATTTTTAAAAAGTGCATGGGGTAGCAACTATAGCTATTGCCACTGATTTGAAAGGTTTCAATCTGGTTAAAAAAAAAAAAATTTGAGTAGCAACTACAGAGAATTCCAGAAAAAAAAAAATCTGCTTTATTGATTACACCAAAGCCTTTGTGTGGATTACAACAAACTATAAAATTCTTCAAGAGATGGGAATGTCAGACAGCCTGACCTTCCTCCTGAGAAATCTGTATGCAGGACAAGAAGCAACAGATAGAAATGGACATGGAATTAACAGATTGGCTCCAAATCAGGAAAGAAGTACATCAAGGCTGTATATTGTCACCCTGTTTATTTAACTTCTATGCAGAGGACATCATGTGAAATGCCGGGCTGGATGAAGCACAAGCTGGAATCAAGACTGATGGGAGAAATGTCAATAACCTCAGATATGCAGATGACACCATCCTTGTGGCAGAAAGTGAAGAGGAACTAAAAAGCCTTTTGATGAAAGTAAAAGAAGAGAGTGAAAAAGCTGGCTTAAAACTCAACATTCAAAAAACAAAGATCATGGCATCTGGTCCCATTACTTCATGGCAAATAGATGGAGAAACAATGGAAACAGTGACAGACTATCTTCTTGGGCTCTAAAATCACTGCAGATGGTGACTGCAGTCATGAAATTAAAAGACACGTGCTCCATGGAAGAAAAGCTTTGACCAACCTAGACAGTATATTAAAAAGCAGAGACATTACTTTACTGACAAAGGTCCATAAAGTCAAAGCTATGGTTTCTCCAGTAGTCATGTATGGATGTGAGAGCTGAACCATAAAGAAAGCTGAGCGCTGAAGAATTGATGCTTTTGAACTGCGGTGTTGGAGAAGACTCTTGACAGTCCCTTGGACTGCAAGGAAATCAAGCCAGTTAATCCCAAAGGAAATCAGTCCTGAATATTCATTGGAAGGACTGATGCTGAACCTGAAACTCCAATACTTTGGCCACCTGATGTAAAAAGAACTGACTCATTGGAAAAGACCCTGATGCTGGGAAAGATTGAGTGTAGGAGGAGAAGGGAGCGACAGAGAATGAGATGGTTGGATGACATCACCGACTCTTATGGACACGAGTTTGAGTAAACTCCAGGAGTTGGTGATGGACAGGGAACTCTGGTGTGCTGCAGTTCATGGGGTCACAAAGAGTCAGACATGACTGAGCAACTGAAATGAACTGACTGAACTACAAACACAGATGCTGCAAGAAGCCAGGCATGGCTGATGAATGAGCACAGCAGGTGTATGTAATAGGGAGTGGTGAAGACTGTGGCTCACCAGACAGCATATAAAGTCGGGAGACCCAACTCAGATTCATATACTACTGGCCTAGATAGAAATTCATAGGATGAAGACAGCTTTTATCAATAAAAGTTACCAGAGTACTTTTTACAGCTCTCTCAGGTGGCACTAGTGGTAAAGAACCTGCCTGCAATGCAGGAGACTTAAGGGACGCGGGTTCAATCCCTGGGTTGGGAAGGGCCCCTGGCGGAGGAAATGGCAACACACTCCAGTCTTGCCTGGGGAAGCCCATGGACAGAGAAGTCTGGTGGGCTACAGTCCATGGGATTGCAAGGGGTCAGACGTAACTGAAGTGACTTAGCACGCACACAAGATCAGAGAAGCCATTCAAGACAGAAGGAAAACCCAGGCCCACAGCCTGGCTTCAAAAAAGCAGTGGAGATAAACTTAGTAAATTTCTTTGGTAATTGTGCCCCCATGAGTCCCTCATTCAGTGCAATCATTACTGAGAGAGAGAGTGTGTGTTTTCAGATATATTATGTAGTACTGACCGTCTTAAATGCCCATCCTCTGTTTATAAACTTTCAAATACTTCTCAAAAAAGAGGTTGACATAACATTGTCTTACTTCATCAGGAACTTTGAATGCGGATTCTGATGCTCCTAAAGCCTGCTTCTGATGAGCCACCTTGTATTTCACCATCCTTATAAATCTAAAATTACTGATTAGAGGAAAAAAGAATACGTGTGTTTTCTGTTTAACATTCCAACCATGTGTCCAGGGGTAAAGCTATCTTAGGTGAGCTTTATGTCAAAATTAAATTTAAAAATTATTTCAAGTTTTAAATTCATTAAAAGTAGAATAAAGGCAAGGTATAAATTATCTATACTCACAAAAGAGGAAGTGAGAGGGCTGCCTATATGTCCAGCATTTTTATTTAAACTTTTTATTTTGTAATGGAGTAGAGCCGATTATGGAGAATGGTAACCCACTCTGGTATTTTTGCCTGCGAAATCGTGTGGACAGAGGAGTCTGACAGGCTACAGTCCATGGGGTCGCACAGGGTCAGGCATGACTGAGCAGAGCTGATTAACAACGTGAGAGTCTCAGGTGTGTCCACCATTATTAAGGCTGATCTGATTACCCATCTAACCCCTCTGCTGCTTCCACATCCAGATGAGGTCCTCAGATCAGCCTGTAGGAAGGTGGGTAGTTCATCATTCTTAAAACAAATATATATTCTAATGCCTTTCAGTTACCATGGCATTGAGAAAATGTGTTTGGACTTAAAATTTATGAAAGATCCATGCATATTCAATATTAAAATGACCACAACTAGGGGCTTCCCTGGTGGCTCAGTGGTAAAGCACACACGTGCAATGCAAGAGACATGGGTTCGATCCCTGATCCAGGAAGGTCCCACGTGCTGTGGGGCAACTACGCCTAGGCACCACAACTGTTAAGCCCACGTTCTGGAGCCCACAGGCCACAACTCCTGAAGCCCGCACACCTAGAGCCCACGTTCTGCAATAAGAGGAACCACGGCAGTGAGAAGCCTGCCCAGCGCAGCTAGAGAGAAGCCCCTGCTCACCGCAACTAGCGAAGAGCTCGTGCAGCAACAAAGCCCCAGCCCAGCCAAAAATAAATAAACAAAAATTCAATGATCCCAGCCAGAAACAAGGTGAGCATTCCTTCTGAAGGACTTCAAGAGACTGTGGGAATTCGAGGGTGAGTTAATCTACCTCACTTTTAGGGATGGGGAAAGCCTTAAAACTGACAGTTTCCTGACAAGGAATACTTGGTAAAAGGAAAAAAAAATCACTGCCACAAGTAAGGGAAAAATGACTAAAGATGTAAGGCTATACTATCTTATTACGTGTGGGCATTATTTTCTGAAGGTCTGTCTTTCTCTGTCACATACCCCAGTATCTCACTCACATACTTACACATATACACCCCTCACTTCATGTGCCTTGAAAGGCATATTCCAATGTCCATCTCTGCTCTGAAAAAAATCTGAGATGGCTTAATCATAGCTATAGATGTAAGATGCTTCCCAGGTGGTTCCGTGGTAAAGAATCCACCTGCCAATGCAGGAGACTTGGGGGGTTTGATCCCTGGGTTGGGAGGATCCCCTGGAGCATGAAATGGCAACCCACTCTGGTATTCTTGCCTGGGAAATCCCATGGACAGAGGATCCTGAAGGGCTACGGTCTATAGTGTCACAGAGAGTCAGACATGACTGAGCCACTGAGCACGCACACAGGTCTGAAAAATATACGCCTAACATTTCCAAGGATGCACGTGTGCACATTCAGCTGCTCAGTCATGTACGACTCAGCAATTCCATGGAATGCAGCCTGCCAGGATAGCCAAATTAACTGAAAGTGACAAACGGGCATAAGTAACTATTTAAAGGTCACCCAAAAAGGTTGAAATTTCTCTCAGGAGAAGTTTGGCATTTATCTGAATTAGAGATTTTTCAAGAGAGAAGAATACAGCCACTCTCTAAGGGGATCAATATGTGGGCAGGATAAGACTGTTTTAGAGAGAAAGTTCTGGTCCTCAGACTGAATTTATAGTACCTTAACAGGAAAAGAGGCAATAATTTTCACAGGAATGTGTGATCTGTTTGGCTTTGCAATTGGATTTTCCTTTGAAGGAACTACATCCTCATGAAGGCTGCTTGATGTACATGAATTTTCTAAGAAGTTCAAAATGAATGAGAGAAAAAGGAAAATGTATATTTTAATGGCATTAGTCTCAGATGATTTGAGTTTATTTTAATCAACTCAGAATTTCACGATGTTTTGCTTATAGGCTTGAGATATTAATATATATTCTTCCCTTGAAGGAAAAAAAAAATGCGAACACAAAAGGACTCCAAATGACCAACTCCAGGATAACCTAGAAGAGCAAATTTAATTTATAAAGCAACTTGCTTCATGTAAGAAGGCATGCAAAATATGACTATTTATTGCCTAGCATATAAACATCATGCTAATCATACTATTTCATGTAAAGCTTTAGATGATATAATTGGTAATATATAGACTTTATAGAAAATGTTTTTTATTTTATTTTTTTAAGCTTTAGAGTAGTTTATTTTTTTTATTTTTTTTATTTTTTAAATTTTAAAATCTTTAATTCTTACATGCGTTCCCAAACATGAACCCCCCTCCCACCTCCCTCCCCAAGAAAATGTTTTTTAAAATAAAGTAAAATTTCATCTATTAAATAATTGGCTAAGAAAAGATTTTCTCATACCTCCTAAGGCTTTCCTCTGGCTCTGAGAGGCTGGACATACCAAGGTATTTTTCTTCTGTTCTGAAGTGGCAGGATCAAAAGCCTGCCCATCCTTAACGGCAGTCATTGTCTGCGCTACTTGTTGTTGGGTCTGAAAGATCCCCAGTGTGACTAATTAGCAACAAGATTAGTCCCTTGAAAAGACTAGTGATCTGTTTTCAGGTTGATACCTATAAACATCAACATAATACAAAGAAAACTGATTTTAAAAATTGATAAGATGGATAATTTCAAGTTCCTCTTCACACAAAAGCTCTTTGGAAATGCCTACATTTATGATACTACATGGGCCTCCCAGGTGGCTCAGTGGTTAAGAACCCAGTCTGCCAATGCAGGAGACCCAGGTTCGATTCGATCCTTGGGTCAGGAAGGTCTCCTGGAGAAGGGAATGGCAACCCACTCCAGTGTTCTTGCCTGAAGAATGCCATGGACAGAGGAGCCTGGACAGAGCCCTGGGGTTGCAAAGAGTCAGACATGACTAAGGGAACATGCGTGAATAACACTATATGTGCTCTAATACACAAATAACTGGAGTATACCCCGAAATAAATTGAAATAACAAAACTGAGCAACTATTTAAGCATCTAAGAAATTTTTCTTGACATAAGAAAGAAAATAAAATCTTATAAGAAAAAGACACTTGGTCTGCAGGTTGAAGTGTTAATAAGACATTCTACTCAAGTTACCGGAATTCAAAGTTAAGAAAAGAATCCTCTAAATAGCCAGGCAAACGCATCAGGTGACCCACACCAGGAGTAATAGCAAAGTAGCCTCAGACTCCTCCACAGCAACGTTCATTACTAGACGGGAACATATCACAGAATGTTCAGCTTCACTAGTAATCAAAGAAATGTTATACAAAATAAGGAAACAAAATTTCACTCAGATTTACAGGTTAAAAAAAAAATAATATCCACTTTCTATAAGGTTAGTGGGGAGGGAACTCTGAGCACTGTAGGACTGTAAACTGTTACAACCCTTCTAGAAGGCAAAATGGCAAAATATTTTTTAAACGATAAATTTATCTTCTTTTGTCCAGTTACTTCCATGTGTAAGAATTTATTTTTTAAAAAAGTCACTGATGAAACCAACAATCATTTAAATATAAGAATCTGGAGAGATACTATATAGCACAGTAAAATGAAAACTATAAATATCACAATGTAATATTTGCAATGAACAGGAAACAAGATTAGCCTCCAGCAAGACTTTTTTCATAAGACAGAAGGGGAGTGAAACTAGTTTAGTAAATATCGATAGTATCTGGCTCTGGACTAGGCAAGCATTCACTATCTCCAGTTCATGGACATGGGAAATGAAACACAAAGAAATTAAATATTTGTTCAAGGACATTCAACTCTTTTGAGAAGAACTGGAATTCAAGCTGTTATCTGTGACTTGGAAGCATAACTTCTTTTTATGACACGCAGAAGATTCTACTGTGAGTATATACCAAGTACAAGTAATACAGAGATGAGTGCAGAGAAATAAAGTTTGCATTAAATAACATTTTTACATCTCATAAAAGAATTTAAACATTTATAATATAAATTTATAAGAGGTTCAAATTACTTTTGAAAACAGTCAAGTCCCCTTACTCACTCTAGTTACGTTTGTTAAGAGTCTCGCAAACAAGGGGTTAGAGAATACTGCTCCTAGCGGCAGACATCTCACAACAGTCACATAAGTCAATACATAACCCTGTGATGTGTGTGTTTCTGTTTAAAAATACTTCATTTAGTAGACTGCTGATTAATACTGAATTTGTGGTCAATAGCACTAATAACTCATGCCTGAACAAAGTTGTTTTAACACACATTTTCTCTGTCAGGCACAGTGCAACCTTCTTGCTCCAAGGAACAGTAGACAGGACTCCACCTGGAGACCATTTTAAATAACAAAATCACCAACAAAGCACACAAAAATGTAGAAAACATGGCACTAAATAGACTCAGATAAGATTAACAGTATGACCACTGGACAAGAAGGCCGTGTTGCAGTGTTTAGTCTTAGCTGGGAATGTGTATGTCAGGGAATTCAACTTTTTTTTTTTTTTGCCACTGTGTGTGTCTACAGAGGACCACAAAAGCATGAGTATAGATTTTAAAGATACAAATTCATTTTACTGAATAGATGAATCTGCAAAAACAGAATCTGAAAATAATGAGGATTGACCATATTAATTCATAGTTCAAAGGTTATACAAAAAAATATACCTGCTTTTAATGAAAATGTTAGATAATGGGAAAAAATGAAGGTTTTGAAAAACTCTTACACATAGGCAATGTATTGACTGCCCGCTTGTGCCCCCTAGTGGACAAAAGATAACAAGTACTAGAATATACTTGAGCTTGCAATGACAATGTAACTTTATATTAAGCGCTGCAGAAAGCCAGAGGGAGGGAGGGAGGGATGTGGGACAGAAAGAGAAACAAAATGGTTCACATCAACCTTGGCAGTGTGTGCAATTCTCCTTTTTGGTCCAGAAATGTTTTGGTAATACAGCATATCTAATTTCATTAGTTTTCCTGAAGCCTAGTGGGAAAACGATAAGAGTTATCCAATTTCAGTGTAGTAAAAGCAAATTTATCGTGTTTCCTGAAGAGCCACAGAAATCCAAAACACTGGGCAAATTATTTAAAAATAATTCACAAAAAATAGCTTATTTTGACATGCACAGATATTCCTATAAAAGATTCCTTTAATTTGACAAATCAGCTATCAGTTACTGTACATAGTACCATGGCTTCTGGAAACTGTCAAGCTTGCAAGATGTAATGGCTGGCCACTTACCAAGGTTTAGCCTTGTCATTCTAACACATTATTAATTATTATATTATAAATATATTTCATTATTTTTATTTTAATAAATAAATGTTATTTAAATTAAAATTTTATTTATTTTATTATAGTATCTTAATTATAATATTAGAAATATATAATAGATGGTAAATACATTTTATAAAGTTTAGAATACAGAGAATATGTATTTAAGGGAAACGCTTTTAGATTTAGGAAAAGGATTAAAAAAATAAAAGTGACCAACCTGTTTGGCAGTCTCTCTCTCATGACCTTGGGTTTGTGTGAACTCACTGAAAATTTGAAGACACTCCTTCATAGTGTCATCAGAATCAGAGGGAGTGTCATCACCAGTATATTCCTTATCTAAACCAAATTCAACTAACCTGCCGTCATCAAAAATAGTCAAGTCTTGACTATCGTCTGGTGCTGTCAGAACTTTGCCTTTCAGGTGATCGTCTGCATAGGAGAACTGGAGCTGGCCTGGTGAAGACAGCCATTCAGTCTCTTCTTTTTGAGTATCATCAGTTGTTTTTACATGTCTTGTCCTCTTTGGATACCTTTCACTATGACTTCCTGTCTGGATTTCTTTGTCCCTGGAAGGGGCATAAGACATATTTTCTCCTGAAATGCAGACATGCATCTTCTCACCACCAAAGCTTCCCATCTTAGAAATGTGGTTTTGAACACCGCACATGTTTATCTTAGTTTTAGTATCTAGTGAGGTTTTCATGAGTGATCTTGATGGTTCTAGCTTGTTACTGTCATCTTCTCTGTATGTGGTTAGTTGGGTTTCACCTATTTTTTCCTCTTCTATGCCACTGATCTGAAGATTTCTTTCCTCCAGAGGCACTACCTGTATCCTTTCCTCCATATTCTGATATTTAAAGCCTCGAAAGCGTTTAGATTTCCTAGAAACAGGAATGATTGGAGGCACATCCATTACAAGGTCATCTTCATCAGAATCTTGAAGATTTATTTTAATTCTTATGGGTGAAACATAAGGTCTTTGACTCTCCAGGGTCTTGCGGCAATTTTTACCCACAGATTTTTTCCAGAAGGGCTGACTGTCGGTCTCACCCTGCCTTCCTTTAGATGCTCCAAGCAGTGCTACAGAGTAATTGAGCAAGGGATCATATTCAAGGTCAGTTGCTGGACATGTGTGGTCCATCAGGTACTTTGTAGGCTGACTCTCTTTGTTTTTGGATGGTTCATTCCACTTTTCTTGTGGGAGCAGGCTGTTTTCAGGAAAACCTTCTTTCACATTTGTGTCACTCAAGGAGGCCATGGGGCTTTGCGATAGCTCTTCAAGTGCTAAAGTAAACCTAGGGAGCATCTTCTGCTTTTCTTCAACTTCAGTCTTGACTGATTTGATTTCTTTGTTGATTCTTTCCAATTGTTCCATAGTCATGCCTAGAGTTGTTAATGGGAGATAAGTTTATCTTTAAGCATCACTCAAGATGAAGTGCAGACCCCAAAATATCCTGGACAAAAAGCTTCCTATCACAAGGACAGTAAGTTTCCCAAACCCAGCCTTAAACACAGGGAACTGCTGATGAACAGGTCAGTTCTTGGAATGAGAAGGACAATGAATATCTAAGTCTTTCAAATGTCTAGCTCATTCCTATGACTGATTAAAATATTCACATCTTATTACCAGCATAGCTACATATCTGTGTGACAGGTCATGCCTATACATATTAAACTGTGTCAAATGTGGCACGGTTTGGATATATACTATTCACCTTATTATTTACTAGGCAGTGACAATTTGGCAACAGTTCAAAGAGCTGAATGCTGCTTATACGGATCTGTACATAGTCTCTCACCAATACATCTCCACTGTCATAAAAGAAAGTTTCTTTAAAGCATGAGTCTTCTTTTAATTCAGTGGTTCTCAACATTCTCACAAAGGTCCTGAGGTCCCTTCTGTTCTACAGAATGCCTCAAACACACACACTATTCCACAACCAACCATTAAAAAAAAAAATTAACAAGTAAAACTCGAAAGCAGCTGGATCCATACTCCTGAGGAAACCCAGAACAGTGCCAAGAGATAAGGCTGCCAGCCATGGCCCTTCACAATACCTGGCAGGTCCTTCCTGACTTTTTAAATAAGGAAATTACCATCTCTTCCCTCTTTCCAAGATACACTTTCCAATGTCAATTACAGCATAATTTACACACTTCTCCCCTCTCGAAAACAAGAGATTTCAGATATGAGATATCGTCCAAATTATACTTTTCAAACTTCTTAATTTATTTTAGATAACTTACACCTTTTGATAACATACACGTGCTTCCTCTTTACACAATGCGCTTTCCTTTGGCTCACTAGCCCTTCACTTTACCGTTCATTCTCTATTAAGAAATTAACTCTATTGAAAGCCAAAGCCAAGTGTGTGACAAAGGTGTGGGGCATTTTGATGGAGAAGGAAAAAGGCAAAGAGCAGGCATAAGCATGAGAATTAACCTACGAATCAAATGTAACTGGTTCTAATTTTTCTTGAAAGAAACTTGGAAGGGGAAGTAAACTCTGGGTAACCAGCCAGAACTGCATTTTGGCATAAGCTGGGTTTTATTTGGTTGCCATGATTCAGGAAAGGATGTTTAAGCAGCGCGTTGGGGTGCTATGGGGACTGGGTGGGAGGGGGGAGAGAATATTATTTCCCTCCATGTCAGAAGTTTAAAATGATCTTGCTCACCAGAAGCTAGACTTGGAGGGCAAATTTTGAAGTCGGAGGCGGACTTACAACCTTTGCTCAAGCTAGAGGCGACTGAAGAGTTTCTTTTGATTTGTAACTACACCGTGCCACAAGCCGGGTTCCACCCCACCCACCACCTTTTACCCGAACTCAGGAAACTCCTTAAGTCCACAGCGGGTACGGGTGGCAGAGAGCGAGGATAAAACCACACGATACTGTGCCCTTGCACCTTGCGACCAGCAAACCAGGATCCCGCGTACGAGGAGCAGGAAACTAACTACACATCTGCCCACCCGCTCCTCGCCCCGCCTCCCTGCCACGTGGCCTTGGCCCCGCCCCGTAGCCGCAGCAGTGGGCGGGGCCACCCTCGTAGGGGCTGGGCGCCCAAGGTGAGCAGTTTCTCTCTCGTTGGCCAGCCCAGTCTACCATCTTCCCAGATGTCCCTGGATGTCCCCCCCTCCCGGTTTCAGGAACTGTAGGGCTACCCAAAAGGCTCTCAGGAAGACACCCTCAAACAGGATCTCCATGGCACCCTCAGTACTCGGTATATCTGGATCTCCAACATACTTTAGGTGGGAGGGACAAGTAAGAGGGATTGAGGACTAGTTCTTAATTCTCCTGATCCTAGAGTGCGATGCTGGGAAATTTTACCCATGGAGATTCTAACTTGGTTCCTCGTCCTAAGGCAAAGTCCTTGTTTCCCAGAACAGCCGCTCTATAGGAATTGCCCTTAAGTAGCTACATAGTGGTAAACAGCCCTTTTGGGCGGCTGGGGAAGAGGCAGGTTAAGAGCATCAGAGAAGGGAAACTCAAGGGTGTTTCAGAATAGGGGGAGAAACAAGTTTAAAAGGAACTGGTATTATTATGTCCTTTAAGAGGAAACAAACAGATCAGAGGTCTAGACAACCTGTTTAGGAATTCCAGGTTTAATAGTGGCTTGGAGGGTCAGCAGGGGGCAAATGAGAAGACACGCCCCCTCCCAACACACACACACATCAGTCTGGGCTATGTGACCCTCTCCTGACATCTAGACTAGGGGAGAGGGGAGAAGAAAGTGACACCAGTAAGGACTATTAGGCATTCTTCAGGCCCACTGCCCCAGTACCTTGACTGCATTTAAAAATGATACCTACAAAGGTATCCACATGTCAACGGAGGATGAGAAACCAATTTTGGCGTGGGAGGAGGGGGCATTTTAGCCATGAAAAGTGAAATTCACTCAGTCGTGTTAAGACTCTTTGCAACCCCATGAACTGTAACACACCAGACTCCTGTATCCATGGAATTTCCCAGGTAAGAATACTGGAGTGGGTTGCCATTCCCTTCTCTCAGGGATCTTCCCCGACCCAGGGATGGAATCCAGGTCTCCTGGATTGCAGGCAACCTGCGATTCTTTACCATAGTAAATTTAACCATACTATTTTAGCCATAGTGATGTGCCTGAAAAATCCCATGGACAGAGGAGCCTGGAAGGCTGCAGTCCATGGGGTCTCTAAGGGTCGGACACAACTGAGTGACTTCACTTTCACTTTTCACTTTCATGCGTTGGAGAAGGAAATGGCAGCCCACTCCAGTGTTCTTGCCTGGAGAATCCCAGGGACGGTAGAGCCTGGTGGGCTGCCGTCTATGGGGTCACACAGAGTCGGACACGACTGAAGTGACTTGGCAGCAGCAGCAGCAATGCTATATTGATTCACTTTCTCAAGCTGCAGTACTTTAGTACTGAAGACAAAAGTAACCCTTACACCTATTTCCAATCAAGAAACCTCCCGGGTTCTTCCAAGGATTGGTGGAGGGAGAAGGTGGGAACAATTGGTAGCCAACCCTTCCCCAAACCCACCTGACCTTCTTCCCATGAGCCCTTTCTCACCCATGAATTCACCGTGTCTCCTCTGCAGCCCGAGCACCTCCAAGCTGCTGCAACCACCTGCCTCACTCAATTCCCACTGCATTTCCTGGTGCCTGAACTGGCAGTACAAACGCTGGCACCGACCCCTGGGACTGTAAAAAGGGCACGGAAAACGGCGAAAGTAACCCACGGAGCGTAGCATGGACTACTGCTCGAGGTCCACCTCACCTGGCTCCGTAAACCCGCCTGCACTGTTGCGGTGACAGTACCGGGAAAAAGGGAACCCCCAGCCTACTGCTACTTCTCCCGCCCGAGTACAGCCTTATATGGTCTGCGGCTACTCGGAGGCGGCGCTTCGTAGCTTTTCCAGCCAATGGGCAGGCTGGAGCTGATGTCAGGGGAGAAAATGGGGAGAGAAGGATGATTCTGAGAATGGATGGTAGGGTAGCGGCAGGTGAGTGTAGTGTGTGTGTGCGTCTATCTTCTACAGGGAAGGAGGGTCATAGAGACCCAACCTACATTAGGGAAAACAATCTCCCAAGAGCTGAAAGAACATTTGGGTTAAGGAATCTCCCGCCTTGTGCATGCCTACCTTGCTTCTAAACACCCTTTGACTTTTGTTACAAGTTTGACTGTTAACATAGATCAGGGAGAGAACCTCAGTGTCAAAGCGCATCTAAACTTTGCCTCTCTCTTAGGCAAAGTATCCAATTTACCCAAGTTCTCATTTCTTGGTCTGTCAAATGACCTTGTCTTGCATAGGGTGGTAGAATTCTGTGTGATATAATGTGTCAAAGTGCATAGAGTAGGTGAGAATTTAGGACAATGACACCGCCCCAGTTCCTTCCCTCCCCATCATCCACACATATCCACAAAGGATCTGATTACATGTCTCTAAAATCCTTCCAGTTGAAACACTCCTAAAAGGGAAACAGTATCCCGATTCCATTGGTCTTCTCTGTAAACTGAAATACTCCTAGGATAGTTTCATAAGTCACTGATTACATAAATTAGTCTTTGAAATGCTTCCCCCAACCCCAATACCACATACCAAGCATGGGTGCTTGGTGGGGAGAGAGAAGGAAGGGGCCTCTAGCCCTAAAATATTCAAGACCCATAAATCCCCCTCTAGAAAATTAGATGCTGGAATCCCTCCTTCCTTTCTCTTCTGGAAAACAATGATATCTCAAATGGTTATGGATACTTTAAAAATGGAAAAAAAATTTTTCCCTAAATCTTACTGCACCCTGATGTCTTTGAAACAATTGAAGAATGCCAGGAGTCTCTAATACTAGTTTTGTCTCTTGATACGGCACACCTGTTTTGCCAGTAAACAGCAATGGGTGTGTGTTTTTTGTTGTTGTTTTGTTTTTTTGCTTTGGGGGTGGAGAGGGGCATAGTAGTGGTTGCCCCGAAATTCCCTAAAATGCCCACAGGTAAGGTGAAAAAATGAAATACTCGTATTTTAAAAAGAGCCAGCCTAGAATGAATATTTTGCATAAGTCACCTTACAGGATCATTTTTTACTTGATGAACTTTTCACACCTTATTTCCTTATATTTTTTGGAATATAGTTTTAAATAGTTTTTATAGCTGAGAGAATTTTATTTAATATGCCCTCCTTTGAAGACACCAGAAAATTTGGTCTCACCAGAGTTTCCAAATTACAAATGAACATCACAAAGGTATTTTTTATGACAAAAATATTACAGTTGTCTAATCATCTGTGGGTTCTTCGCTGGGCTCCTCACTCTGAATTATGTCTGACTCCTCATTCTCCTCTGAGGCTGTGGAAGTCATGTCTGTCGTCCTAGATTTTGACCTTGTGTCTGATTTCTTTAATTCTGAGGAAGTGGTGCCCCAAAATGTGCTGCTCTCCGCACTCTTGGAAAATGATGTGTCTGATACACCTTCTGATGGATGAAAGTAAGACAGGGTGGCCAGCTCTGGGTTGACGGAGTATTCACCAGTCTGACATGCTTGTTTATATCTGAAAACAGAAACACACATCAAGAACTGTTTTTGGGTGCGTTTGCAGCTTGACTTAGAAAAGCATCTTAAAATAATATATGAATTCCGTCCAATATATTGTCTATTTATTATTACACATAGATAAATGAAAAATGTTAGACCCTACACAGATGTGCTATTTAGAACAGAGTTCATAACCCCTTTTGTCTCAAGGCTATGGAAAAAGTATGCATTAGCTTCTTATCACCTTCCCAATTGACTAGGGTTGTTTCTCTCTCTAGATGATTATTTAAAATGAGGACAAGTTCAAGTGGGATACTCCCTGAGAGACAGCTCCATGGTCCTCTCCAAATAGAGGCAAGGGAGCCAAACTGAATACCTTATAAACTTGGGAGTCGTGTTTGCCCAGCCCTCTACGGAGGAAAGGAGAGGGGGAGTGTCCTCTTCTGTGTTTTAAAGGCTCCGGAGGTCTGCAGACTTACTTCATCATCTTCATTTTGTACAGCATGGCACTACAGATTGCCAACAGGACGACAAAAAGGAAGAGGGTCATCAGTGAGATGCCCAGCATTAATTTTAACTTGGCTTCCTGTGCTCTTGCCGTGTTGTCTTCCCATGTAGCGTTCACATCGGAGTCTGAGAGGAAAGAAAGAAAATGCAGTGGGAAAGAGTAACTGTGTTCAGCAAATTTTTCTGGCGGAATAAGGATCACAGTGCAACTGGAGAGAAGCCTTTGCCACCCAGAGTCTTCACTGCACTCTCCCCTCTACATTCGTGCAATGCCAAGGAGAAGGCTATAGGCCACTTCCTATGGACAAAGACTCTCAACTTTTTTTTTTAACCTTTCCACTTCACAGCAATCTTGGAGGAGCTGACCCTCACTCCATTTTCCAGGATCACAGTTGTTTATGGATTTGCCCTCGGCACATAGCTAGTAAGTGGCAAAATCTGGTATCAAATCCAGGTGACCAGATGTTAAAACATGTATCAGCCTTCCTCCTTGTATAATTAAAAACCAATCCAAGACTCGGAAGAGATTACTGTTAAAAATGTGATGAAAGTACGCACATGGGATTAGTCCTTCAGGAGAGAAATATGCATTTCTCCTGTTGGCAGGAGTTGATTTTTCTTTTAAGTTAAAAGGATGATGTACTACAGTGCTTCCTCCACAAGGCTTAAGAACTGAATTTGTCTTTTTATTACTGTGATCAAATCTAATGTATTTGATATTAAAGAAATGGAAACTTAGCTAACTTTCTAAAATATATGATTAAAATCATGTCTGGATCCAGAAACATCAAAAGTCTTTTTACCGAAGAATAAATATATATATTTACTGCCAAATTTTATATCTTCCTAAATATATGTCTGACTTAATAGGCATGTAATAGTGACTTTAAATGATCATTTTGCTATTTGTCCCTTCTCCTCCAACATCTTTTCACCCAAAAGTTCCAATGATTTTTCATGTTTTTCTTCAGGTAGTGATGTTTTGGTGATAAGCAATGACAAATTCCCACGTGTGTACTCTCTTATACTAAAAAAATTAAAATTGTCCATGTGCAATCCTAGGCCAAGGGGAGAGAAATGTATACAGTTGTGAATGACTGATATCTTGACTTTGAGGCAGATTATTTTGGAAATAAATTATATCAAAATGGGCTGTGCTCCTGAATTAAAAGGGCTTTTGTAAAGAGGTGTGCTTATAGTACATTTGTTTATCAAGGTGATGGTCAAAACTACAGAAGGGTTTGAAATTCCTAACCATTGGAAATTATAGAAAAGCTAATTACAAGTTGGGACAGGTTTTCCCCCCCCTCTAAGCCACAGTTTCCTCATCTGTAAAATGGAGATAATACCAGCTTTCATGGAATTGTTGTGAGGATTGACACAATAACATATGTAAAGTGTGGCAGGTGCTCAACACGCAATAGGAAATCGATCATGCTCACTTTCATTACTTGAAAAGACAAAATATTTCTAGAACATTGTCATTACTGGTTATCACTTTCCTAAAGAAAGAAGACTGACACCATTTTCTTGACTCACTGAAAGGCAAGTGGCATTAAGTGTCAAATAACCCAGCACAGAATTAAGGTGGGAGGCCCTACATATATTACCAGATGCTATTTCTTTTTCATTGTATTTACATAGGACAGAGGTTTGGGGAAAATTAATATGATGCCTTATTATGAAAATTTCCATCAAAGTCAGGAGTTCTTTTATTCATATAAACAAAATCAATCCATTAATGAAAACTACATCCGGCAGCAGGAATTCTCTCGTTTGTTGGTGGTGGGAATGCAAAATGGTACAGCTACTTTGGAAGGCAGTTTGGCAGTTTCTTACAAATCTGAACACAGTCTTACCCCATGATTCAGCAGTCACAATCCTTGGTATTTACGTGAATGAGCTCAAAAGTTATGACCACACAAAAACCTACACATGAATGTTTATAGCAGCTTTATTCATTATTGCCCAAACTTAGAAACAGTCAAGATGTCCTGCAATAGGTGAGTGGATAAACATACCAGTACATCCATATACTGGAATATTATTCAGCGATGAAAAGTAGTAAACTATCAAGTCATTAAAAGACACGGAAGGAACCTAAATGCAGAGTACTAAGCCAGAGAAGCCACTCTGAAAAGAACACATGTATGTTTCCAACTATTTGACCTTCTGGAACAGGCAAAACCATAGAGACAACAGAAAGATCAGGGCTGGAGAAGGGAAAGATGGCTAAGTAGATCACAGAAAATTTTTAGGGCAATGAAGCTACTCTGTATGGTTGTAATGGTGGACACAAGATATTTGTGAAAACCTGTAGAATTGTACAACTCAAAGAATGAACTCTAATGTAAACTGTGAAGCTTAGTTAATAACAATGTATCAATATTGGCTCATCAGTTATTAAAAAAAAATGCACCACACCAATGGAAGATGTTAATAACAAGGAAAACTAAGTGGGTGGAATATATGAGAACATCTTTACTTTCTACTCAATTTTTCTGTAGCCTAGAACTGCTCGAAAAAAGTCTGTCAATTAAAAAAAAATGCATCCCATGTATTGTTCATTTTGCCTACAACTCCATTGAGTTTACTGTTTCTATTTACTTCCAGGAATAGAAGTTACACAACAGGATATCTGCAATATGGTCATGGAGAACACTGTTTAGAAACCATACCTTTCCTAAAACTGTAAATGACCTCAATATAATGTCAGTCACCATACTACTCTCTTACATATACCACACCCTACTGAGGAAAACAGTATCACCATGTAGACACTAAAATGTGTGTGAGTATTTATGTATCCATTTAATTGAAGTATGTTGCTCTTACTTGGAATTGGGTGAAAAAATTGATCTCGTTGGTTGTCCTCACTGGTGGTTGCATTTATAGCTGTTAAAACAATAAATTGGTGTTATGGTAAACAAAATTCACTTACTAAAATTATTGTGTGTGTAGATGTGTGTGGATACTATATACAGTTCATTCTCATTTTTCATGGTAGTCGTGGTAGTTAAATCATGTAAGCACTGAATTACATGGATACTGAACCATCATCATTCCTAAGGGAAATACAGGGTTAGGTTCTTATGAGCCTCTGGTCATATAAGCTTGTTTTTGACCCAGTAGGCTTGTTTTATGTATGTTTCTGTTTAGAGACACTTTATTTAGTATAGATGGCTGATTGATTATACTTCCCTGGTGGCTCAAGAGGTAAAGAATCCACCTGCAATGAGGGAGACCCAGATTTCATCCCTGGGTTGGGAAGATCTTCTGGAGAAGGGAATGGAAACCCACTCCAGTATTCTTGCCTGGGAAATCCCATGGACAGAGGAGCCTGGTGGGCTACAGTCTGACTCATTAACATTGAGCTCACAATCAATAGCATTATAACTCACACCTGTATGAAGCTTATATAATACACACATTTTTCTTCCTGAGGTACATAACAGCCTTCTCCTGTTTAGGAACCAAACCGCATTGTAATCCTATACTTGGAGGGCATTTAAAATAGCAAAATTGCCAGCAGAAAGCACAAAAATGCAAAACACCTTACACTAAACAGACCACAAAAAAGATATTTTGTTTACAGCATGAGAGCTGAAAAAAGAAGGCCTTTGTTATACTTCAGCTGGGAACAAGAGCTTCACACAATTAAATATATTTTGCTACTCTGTGTGTGTCCATCAATGACTGTGAAAGTTCTGCAAGTATTGATGTGGAGAGTTCCAAAGAAATTTTAAATGTAGGTAAATTCACAAATACAGAATCCTCAAATGAGGATCCACAAACATGGCATATAATTCACGTAATGCATGCATGTATGTGTGTGATACATGAATTATATTTATGCATGTATGCGCTTATTGATAATATACATGTTATGTGTATACATGCATATACACAAGTGCTATGTGTGTGATTTATACATGAATGCAGGTACAATTATGATTCACACATTACTTCTGTGCATGCAAATATTTTGATATATACTTTGCATTCACGCATGCATCCCCATGTGCTTATACACATACTGCCCCAAATACAAAGAGGGATACTATTGAGCAAGAGCCTTATTTAACATTTTCAATCATAAATGAATTAAACGGCTAGATTGTAACATTTGTAGGAGAGCGAAACTTTTGGTGAGAGGATCTGAAAATGTGTGACACTCCATCAACTTTCTGGGTCTGTGTTGCATTTGCTATTACACGTGATGATGGCGGCAAGATGCTGACATGTTAATTCTTAGGATTAGAAAACTTTACACTGATCTCGGCTTTCTTACAGAAGGCTTTAGTAAACCAAAACATTTTCCCAGCTACCTAACTACTATGAGTTTACCTTTAGCTAACATTGTCCAAAATGCAGGCTCATTTGGACTCTGGGTTCCTTCTGTTTAAAAAAACAAAATAGAACAGGATAACAAAATAAGGTAATTTGACTTTAGCAAAATTCTGATAGAATGTTCATTTTTTTATGTTAGTCTAGTCATGTAACAGTTACACCTTGAGTTCCTGCCATGTGGCAGACCCTGTGGGTGGCATTTAAAGTTACAGAAATGAACAAGATACAGGTCTTATGTTTAAGGAACACACTCTTACTTTGAGAGGCAGACAGACAAGAATCACTGTTCATCACACGGCAGGAGAATGAGGGCTTTCCTAGCAACGCACAGGTGGTATGCACGGAAGGATCTAATTCACTTTCAAAAGCCGGAAACACTTCACGAGGGAGGCCATGCTCTCATAAAGGCTCACAGGACTAGGAATTGTTTGCCAGATAAACTATGTGAGAGAGAGGTCCTTCCACGGTGAGCAAACGCAGCTGTTATGAGCAGGTTCAGGCAGTCTGGTGTGGAGAATATAGGTGGGGAATGCGACCAGAAATGAGACTGGCAAGTTCTTCAATGGTCAGATCACTTCACACTCGAATGCCTGGTTAAGAAGTTAGAATATGACCCCAAACCTAGCAGTAAGTTACTGGTGGTGTTTAAGAAGGGGCATACCAGGATGATAAGATTTCTATTTCAAAATATTACTCTAATATGTTTATTCAAGAAAGTGAATAACCATATTAAAAGAGTCATGAGAAATATACTTGGATTGTATGAACTGGAGAATATAGGGTTTCAGGTAATGTCAGTTCACTGTCTTCAGTTAGACCACTCCTCTTTCAAGACCTTAGAGAAAAGCCATCCTGAGTTGTTATGATTTCACAAGTATGTTATAAGAAACAGTACTGTCAGAAAAGTAAAATGATAATTTTGATTTTGTAAACTCTAGCTCTAAACTCTCCACTAATATTCTTAGGAAATGCTAAAAATCAACTCTAAGCAGAGTTAAGTTTATTTATCAAGTATGTGATTGTTAAAATTATTACTCTAATTTTAAAAAATTATATTAAAATGTATTAAATATATTTATATAAATGTATATTTATACACACATGATATTTTATATAAATATATATTTAATATAAATATAACTAATACATTTTACTACAATCAGGTTGTATTTTGAAAAGAGTTCATTTCCTATCCTAGATTTTTACCATTTAAAAGATTTTAGAGTGATTTTAAATTGTAGTAGTATGAATTCTTTAAGTATGTTATCAATTTATGAAATAGAGTAATGAAAGTTAAATTTTTAAGTCATATAATGACATGCTCCAGGTCTGACTACAATGTTGTAAGTTTAATACTGTTAGTAGTTTCTCCAAAAGGTTCTTTACTTTCTTCATGGCTGACTTCTTCAGGAGGTGCCGTCGTAGTTGTTTCATTGAAGAGTTTATCTAGGAAAAGGGATAATGGATTATCGGTATATAAAAATATTGACTCAACATTTGTATTTAGGTATTTTTTAAGCTAAAAAATAGAACAAAGGAAAGGAGAGAGAAAAACAATAACAACAACAACAAAACCAAAGAGAACGCTGCTGACATTTTCCTGAGATACCGTAAAGGAGGGGAAAGAAGAAGCCACTGAAGAATGATGTCTGTACAGTAAGAGGTTGCCTGAGGTGGGGTTGATATGCCTATAATTTGTAAGAGAGGAGGAACTGGGAGTGTGGGGATACACGCTTCCTTTGGCACTGAGGACGCTCTACTGGGTGAGGTACACTGGCTTCACGTGGTTTTCCAGGCTTTGAAGTAATATTATCAACCTAGGACAACTTGGTTGCTGGTTCAGTGTGATGACATGAAAGAGGGAGGTAGCAAGCGTGTCCTGGTAAGCTGGAAACATATGGTGTTAACCGCGCAAATCAGTTTGGGTGATTAAAATTTGGGGTTACAGCTCAAGGATTTGCAGGCCTAATTTAGGCTATATCTCAGTCTATAACGCGTCCATCTGGAGGTATGTAAGAGTTAATTTGGGAGAAATTGTGACTGGAGGGCTTCCCTGGTAGCTCAGCTGGTAAAGAATCTGCCTGCAATGCAGGAGACTCCGGTTCGATTCCTGGGTCAGGAAGATGCCCTGGAGAAGGGAAAGGCTACCCACTCCAGTATTCTGGCATGGAGAATTCCATGGACTATACAGTCCATGGGGTCACAAAGAGTCAGACATGACTGAGTGACTTTCACTTTTACTTTTCACTTTGTGACTGGAGGACCATTTATTTTTCTCCCTATGAAGTTGGCAATTTCAGTTAACTTTGCTTCAGACAGGAATGGATGAAGTGCCATATGAATTATAGGCAATCCCACTCTAGGAAGATTTCTACTGAGCCTACAGACAACATTATTATAGGTAACATGTTGAAAAGAAAGGATGGAAAAAAATAATCCATTACCACAGTTGACATGGACTCAGGCAGGGCTGGAATGACTGGGATGTAATCCTTAAATGCTGCTTTGCAACCCCCACTTGATTTGAGAGAAACATGTCTGGATTGCCTCACTACTGCTTGTCCTCATCATTTTAGGAACTAGAAGAATAATTAGCCAAAATTATTCTGGAGATTACCATCCCCTTGGGGAGCTTGCTCCTCCAGAATGTCCCCACCACTCAACAAGTCTCTGTTAGAGCCCCAGTGAAAATGGCAAAAATTTCTTATCCCAATCCAACTTTGACAATCCTCTGGGGACTTGAATTTTGGGAAGATAAGATAGGGTTTTGAAAACTCTTCCATGGGTGCTGTGGTCATTGATAATCCATCACCCGAAGGGAATTTTAGGTACCTGGCCTGTTGAAGAAACAGTTGAAGATGTTGTCTGCTGTATGCAAACAAAATAGCCATCAGAGATCTGTCTAAATTAACGTGTGCCCTCGAAATGTCCCTATGTCATATTTATGTGTCAAGTTTTGGAATTGCTCAAAATGTTCCATTATTGTCAAGAAGTTTTATTAATTATTAGGCATTGCTGAGTCTGAATTTTCCTAATATTAAATATTGTCATAGTCAGAAACATTCTCTCTTGCCCTATTTACTTTCATCCTCTTTTCCTTGTCTTCTTGGGTTTCATACATATGAGCTATTGATGCTTTAAGGTGAAGGATGTAGTATATATACTTTAGAGACTTGTAATGGCCTCCAAAGTGACATGCTGACAACATTTCCTCATTTCCTCTATCAGTAGTTATACTTGGTAGAAAGATGCAAAAAGAAATAATATTTGGAGCTGAAAGCACAAAATAGAAAAGTAAAAACGTGGTTTAAGAAAAAAACAATCTTCTGGAGTCCTAAATTTAGTTGTTTTCTTTTTCTTTCCACTCAAACCAAAAATATGAGGCTAAGAAATGTAAAAATATTTTTGCCTTCTGAATTTACCAGTGCAATGGCTATGGTGGAGTCTCCTTATTTTACGAATTAAGACTCCCTGATGATATTAGCTCCACTGAGAAACCCACGTAAGATGGTAGGTGTTGCAAGAGGGCATCAGAGGGCAGACACACTGAAACCATAATCACAGAAAACTAGTCAATCTAATCACAGTAGGACCACAGCTTTGTCTAACTCAATGAAAATAAGCCATGCCTGTGGGGCAACCCAAGACGGGCGGGTCATGGTGGAGAGGTCTGACAGAATGTGGTCCACTGGAGAAGGGAATGGCAAACCACTTCAGTATTCTTGCCTTGAGAACCCCATGAACAGTATGAAAAGGCAAAATGATAGGATACTGAAAGAGGAACTCCCCAGGTCAGGAGATGCCCAATATGCTACTGGAGATCAGTGGAGAAATAACTCCAGAAAGAATGAAGGATGGAGCCAAAGCAAAAACAATACCCAGTTGTGGATGTGACTGGTGATAGAAGCAAGGTCTCTGATGCTGTAAAGAGCAATATTGCATAGGAACCCAGAGTGTCAGGTCCATGAATCAAGGCAAATTGGAAGTGGTCAAATAGATGACAAGAGTGAACGTTGACATTCTAGGAATCAGCAAACTAAAATGGACTGGAATGGGTGAATTTAACTCAGATGACCATTACATCTACTACTGCGGGAAGGGATCCCTCAGAAGAAATGGAGTAGCCATCATGGTCAACAAAAGAGTCCAAAATGCAGTACTTGGATGCAATCTCAAAAACAACAGAATGATCTCTGTTCATTTCCACGGCAAGGCAAGCCATTCAGTATCACAGTAATCCAAGTCTATGCCCCAACCAGGAACACTGAAGAAGCTGAAGTCGAACAGTTCTATGAAGACCTACAAGACCTTTTGGAACTAACAGCCCAAAAAGATGTCCTTTTCATTATAGAGGACTGGAATACAAAAGTAGGAAGTCAAGAAACACCTGGAGTAACAGGCAAATATGGCCTTGGAATACGGAATGAAGCAGGGCAAAGGCTAATAGAGTTTTCTCAAGAGAACACACTGGTCATAGCAAACACCCTCTTCCAACAACACAAGAGAAGACTCTACACATGGACATCACCAGATGGTCAACATCGAAATCAGATTGATTATATTCGTTGCAGCCAAAGATGGAGAAGCTCTATACAGTCAGCAAAAACAAGACCAGGAGCTGACTGTGGCTCAGATCATGAACTCCTTATTGCCAAATTCAGACTTAAATAGAAGAAAGTAGGGAAAACCACTACACCATTCAGATATGACCTAAATCAAATCCCTTATGATTATACAGTGGAACTGAGAAATAGATTTAAGGGACTAGATCTGATAGATAGAGTGCCTGATGAACTAAGGATGGAGGTTCGTGACATTGCACAGGAGAGAGGGATCAAGACCACCCACATGGAAAAGAAATGCAGAAAAGCAAAATGGCTGTCTGAGGACTTACAAATAGCTGTGAAAAGAAGAGAAGTGAAAAGCAAAGGAGAAAAGGAAAGATATAAGCATCTGAATGCAGAGTTCCAAAGAATAGCAAGAAGAGATAAGAAAGCCTTCCTCAGCGATCAGTGCAAAGAAACAGAGGAGAAGAACAGAATGGGAAAGACTAGAGATCTCTTCAAGAAAATTAGAGATACCAAGGGAACATTTCATGCAAAGATGGGCTCGATAAAGGACAGAAATGGTATGGACCTAACAGAAGCAGAAAATATTAAAGAAGAGATGGCAAGAATACACAGAAGAACTGTACAAAAAAGATCTTCATGACCCAGATAATCACGATGGTGTGGTCACTCAGCTAGAGCCAGACATCCTGGAATGTCAAGTCAAGTGGGCCTTAGAAAGCATCACTATGAACAAAGCTAGTGGAAGTGATGGAATTCCAGTTGAGCTATTTCAAATCCTGAAGGATGATGCTGTGAAAGTGCTGCACTCAATATGCTAGCAAATTTGGAAAACTCAGCAGTGGCCACAGGACTGGAAAAGGTCAATTTTCATTCCAATCCCAAAGAAAGGCAATGCCAAAGAATGCTCAAACTATTGCACAATTGCACTCATCTCACATGCTAGTAAAGTAATGCTCAAAATTCCCCAAGCGAGGCTTCAGCAATACGTGAAACCATGAACTTCCAGATGTTCAAGCTGGTTTTAGTAAAGGCAGAGGAACTAGGGATCAAATTGCCAACATCCGCTGGATCACGGAAAAAGCAAGAGAGTTCCAGAAAAACATCTATTTCTGCTTTATTGACTATGCCAAAGCCTTTGACTGTGTGGATCACAATAAACTGTAGAAAATTCTGAAAGAGATGGGAATACCAGACCACCTGACCTGCCTCTTGAGAAACCTATACGCAGGTCAGAAAGCAACAGTTAGAATTGGACATGGAACAATAGACTGGTTCCAAATAGGAAAAGGAGTACATCAAGGCTGTATATTGTCACCCTGCTTATTTAACTTGTATGCAGAATACATCATGAGAAACACTGGGCTGGAAGAAGCACAAGCTGGAATCAAGATTGCCGGGAGAAATATCAATAACCTCAGATATGCAAATGACACCACCCTTATGGCAGAAAGTGAAGAGGAACTCAAAAGCCTCTTGATGAAAGTGAAAGAGGAGAGTGAAAAAGTTGGCTTAAAGCTCAACATTCAGAAAACTAAGATCATGGCATCTGGTCCCATCACTTCATGGGAAATAGATGGGGAAACAGTGGAAACAGTGTCAGACTTTATTTTGGGGGGCTCCAAAATCACTGCAGATGGTGATTGCAGCCATGAAATTAAAAGATGCTTACTCCTTGGAAGAAAAGTTATGACCAACCTAGATAGCATATTCAAAAGCCGAGACATTACTTTGCCAACAAAGGTCCGTCTAGTGAAGGCTAAGGTTTTCCTGCGGTCATGTATGGATGTGAGAGTTGGACTGTGAAGAAGGCTGAACGCCGAAGAATTGATGCTTTTGAACTGTGGTGTTGGAGAAGACTCTTGAGAGTCCCTTGGACTACAAGGAGTCCAGCCAGTCCATTCTGAAGGAGATCAGCCCTGGGATTTCTTTGGAAGGAATGATGCTAAAGCTGAAATTCCAGTACTCTGGCCACCTCATGCGAAGAGTTGACTCATTGGAAAAGACTCTAATGCTGGGAGGGATTGAGGGCAGAAGGAGAAGAGGACGACAGATGGCTGGGTGGCATCACCGACTCGATGGACGTGAGTCTGTGTGAACTCCAGGAGTTGGTGATGGACAGGGAGGCCTGGCGTGCTGCGATTCATGGGGTCGGAAAGAGTCGGACACAACTGAGTGACTGAACTGAACTGAAGACCTCTATCCTACCCAATAGTCTGCAGCGCTAGTTTGAAATCTTGCTTTAAGTGTTTTTCCTATTTGCAGTGCTGCCTTTCAGTACTTACAGTTTCTCATAGAAAAATTCAGATCAGTTGTTGCTCTCACGGATATTTCAGACTGTGTGCCATTTGGATTTTGTGTTGTGAAGACATCTGAAAACGTAAGATCAAAACTTTTCAGCAGCTAGGTAAGTCACTTCTTGTTCCTTTTACATTTTTTTCTCACCTGAATTTTTCCCTAAAACATATACATTAATTCTAAAAAAAGAATAATAAAGTATTTGAGACATTCTTCAGCTACAAAATAACAAGTGGAGCAAGGGTCAAAAATAAAATTCATGGGGGAAAAAACCAAACTAGTATCCTTATGCTAAATGGTTCTTTCTGAAAAGAAACTATTAAGGAAATGACAAAAAACATATACAAGTGCATAATGGGTGTGAAGGAGGTTTGCAGATGTGTAATATCATTACTGTTTGTATTAACATTGTTAGATTTTAGCCAGGTAAGAAGCATTCACTTGCCCTTGAACCTTCTGCTAGACTGTAATAGTTCAGCTTAAATAGCACATATTTCAATAACAATCACAGCCTCCCAAATGGATTCACATTTACATATGCACATAATGAATCCCGCTCTTAAAGAGCTGTCAGTAAGGCTGGTTGTAATTTAAAACTAACGGATGTATCTATTCAGTCAGAGTCAAAGTGAGATGGATCAAGATGCCAAACTGAACATACATACACAGATCTCCTCTTTCCAAAATCTCATGAAATGAAAGAAAAATTTACACGCATGAATGTGTATGTGTGTTTAGTATATACATATATATCCATTTCCCCCAACACACAGACACAGACACAGACACACACACACACACACACACACACACAGAGTCATTAATTTTGAAAAATTTCTGAGGTAGATCTATGGAGAAATAGAAGAAAATCATAGGTCAATATTTAATGCTATGAGTTATCAGAGTATAAAAACTAAAACATTGTGGATCTTTGCAGGGAAAGGCAGATCAAAGAAACAATGAAAAGGTATTAATAACAACTGACCCAATTTCAAATGGAATTTAGATTATATTAAATGTGAGTTTTATATCAGTAGGGAATTAGTGTTAGACAACTGGCAATCCTCCTCAAAAAATGTAAAGTTTTATGACTATTTTACACCATATACAAAAATAATTGAATTTAAGACCTAAGAGTTTTAATAAAAATATGAAGTTATTCAAAAAATTGGAAACTAATTTAATATCTTGGATTGGTTAAGGCCTACCTAAACAAAATACAGTGTGAAGACGCTGTAAAGAAATTGATTAATCAGAATTGATCTTATAAAATTTTAAATTTTCTCTGTGATTAGAATATGTAAACAGGTTTAAAGGTGAGTGACAGTCTGGGAGAAAATACTTGTTACTTTTACCATAGAGAAAAGATCGAATATACTAAATATAAAAAAGAGCCCTTACAAATAAATAAAAATACAATCTAATAGAAAAAATGGGCCAAGGATATGAACAGGTTAATCACAAAAGTAGAAATAAAAATGCCCAATAAATATAAAGAAACATTCTCAGCTTCACAAGTAATCAGAGTGCAAATTAAAACAGTAATGAAAATTCTCACTTATTCACAAAACACGATTAACATTATTCAGCATACGTGACATTGTGGAGCATTCTTGATAGATGTGTTTTAGAGCACAGTTTGGTGTTACTTATCAATATTTTAAAGATTCATCCTTGATTCAGAAATTTCAGTACTTGGTATCTATCCAAAGAGAGATACCCTCAAGTGTGCATGAGAACAATGTACAAGAGAAAAAAACTGCATATAATCTAATTCTTTAACAAGACAGTGGATTAATTATGGAAAATCATTTCATAGAGTACTATATATCCATTAAAAATAATGAGGTATACATGAAAAAAGCTCCAGAGTTCTTCAATGAGAAAAAGCATGTCATAATACAATTTTTTAGTATAGTCCCATTTATGTTATGAGTGTGTGTGTGTGTGTGTGTGTGTGTGTGTAAGAAAGATTTTTTAATCAAAGTAATCATCAGGCTCTTGGTTTATTTAATCTCTGGGAATTAAAAATAGAGAAACATCCTGAAAAGGAAACAACTGCATCAGTTTGCAGTCGATGCATAGTAGAGGTAGCCTGTGTTGGATAGATTGGACACCACTCCTGACACTGCTTCTTTGTCGCTATGAAACCTGGCAATTGACCTCTCTGAGCATCAGGGAGTCTTTTTACCTACAAAAGAGGATAGTGATTCATCAAAGAAAGAATAGAAATACAACTTATGTACTACTTATAGTTTTCAAAGTACTTGAATTTGTGTATATATGTATATCTTCACTGCATTTCTCTCTCTCTTTTTTTTTTTTGGCTAATATTATTAAAAATTCCAGTACAGTTAGATTTAATCAAGAGGTTTTTTATGAACTTTTCATATTTTAGAATGGTGGACCTTATAAGGACATGGAACGCTTGTATGAAGAAAGGTGAATAAATTGAAGTTTAGCAGATCTTCCAAACATCTCAAAGTCATCTTGTTATGGGTTGAATTTTGTTTTCCCCAAAAAGCTATGTTGAAGTCTTCACCTTCAGCACTGCAGAATGTGACCTAATTTGAAAATTGAGTCGTTGACAATTTAACTAGTTAAGATGAAGTCACATGGGAGTAGGTGAGCTCCTAAACAAAAACAGTGTCCTTATTGAGAAGAGGGAAATTTGGACATGGAGACACAGGACTAACTTGTGAAGACAGAGGCAGACTGGAGTTCTGCTGCCAAGGAGTTCCTGGAGTTCCTGGGGCTGCAAGAAGCTGGGAGGTGCAAGGGAAGGTAGTCTTCTAGAGTCTGGGCCACGTCTGTGGCTTGTTAGGAATTGGGCTTCACAGCAGGACATGAGTGGCAGGTGAGCACAGCTTCATCTGTATTTGCAGCTGCTCCCCATGGCTCACATTACTGCCTGAGCCCTGCCTCCTATCAGATCAGAGGAGGCATAATAAACGTAATGTGCTTGAACCTTTCAGAAACCATCCCTCCACCACACCATCCATGGAAACATTGTCTTCCATGAAACTGGTCCCTAGTGCCAAAACATTTCGGGACCACTGCCCTAGAGGCTTGAAGAGAGGATGGTGTGACCAAAACCTTGGTTCTGAATCTCTGGCTTCTGTGAGAACTGTGAGAGAATAAATTTCTTTTGCTTTGAGTCCCCTAGTTCGTGGTACTTTATTTCAAGAAGCTCTAGGAAACTGACACACATCTCCAAATAAATTTTGCTTATCTCACCACAGAATTAGTTCAATTGTTACTAATGTGAATAAATAACCACACTGCTAGGATAAATCCTATATTAATTATAGACAGTTACCAAATCTTATTAAACTTCATAATATCTCATGGAAAAAGTTGAAGAAAATAAGAATTCCATTACATATACGAAGACATCTACAAGGTAAATTAAAATTAAATAGGAAATAAAATGATTATAGAAATTTTAGAGCTTATAAATCAAATCAGTCTAATCCACTTTTGCATATGTATTGCCATTAACTTGGAAAACTTACACTGTTTTACATCTTTATAAGAATCGCCAGTTTTCTCAGGAGTATGCTCCTTATTTTCTTCTTCCATTGTATGGGGATGTTCAGCCATGGGATGTTCAGCCATGGGCTGTTCAGTCATGGGATGTTCAGCCATGGGATGTTCAGTCATGGGATGTTCAGCCATGGGATGTTCAGCCATGGGCTGTTCAGTCATGGGATGTTCAGCCATGGGATGTTCAGGCACTGGCTGCTCAGGTATGGGCGTCATCTCATGCTCTGAAAAAAAGCATGACCAGAGGTCATATTTCTAACAGTGCACTTTATATCACCCTAGAGAAAATTGCCATGGACTGTTGGAGAGGATGTGGAGAAAAGAGGGCCGTCCTATACTATTGGTGGGAATGTAAATTGATACAGCCACCATGGAGAACAGAAATGGAAGTTCTTCAAAAGACTAAAAACAGAGTTGCCATATGATCCAGCAATCCCACTCCTGGGCATATACCAAGATGAAACTTTTAATTCAGAAAGATACATGAACCCTATGCTCATAGCAGCACTGCTTACAATAGCCAAGACATGGCAACAGCCTAAATGTGCTTTGAGAGATGGATAAAGAAGATGTGGTGTGTATATACACATACACAATGAAATACCAAGTAGCCATAAAAAAGGATGATATAATGCCATTTGCAGCAACATGGATGAACCTAGAGATTCTAATACTAAGTGAAGTAAGTCAGAAGGAATAAGACAAATACCATATGATATCGCTTGTATGTGGACTCTAAAATCTGACACAAATGAGCACATCTATGAAACAGACAGAGAACAAATTTATGGTTGCCAAGGGGGAGAGGGTGGAGAGGGAAGGACTGGGGGTTTCAGATTAGCAGATGCGAGCTATTATATACAGGATGAAAAACAACAAGCTCCCCCTGTATAGCACAGGGAACAGTCTTCAATATCCTATGATAAACTTAATGGAAAAGAATATGAAAAAGAATATATGTGCATAACTGAGTCACTTGGCTGTTGAGCAGAAATTAACACAACATTGTAAATCAATTATACTTCAATTAAATGTTTAAAAAATTGCCATGGACCAGTTTTCTAGGATAACGGGTCAAGTTTCTTATCTGCTATTTGAGTGAAAATTTGAAATGATTACTCACCTTCATAAGGGGGATCTATACCACTAATCTCTGGGGTGAAAACCCCAGATAAAAAAATAAACAATATAAAATTCATTGGGAAACAGCGTGATTTATCCAGTGATCTACTGTGTCTCGGAGTTTCCCTTCTGTTGCCCAGCAGGTCCTGTAACTAGCGAGGACAAGATGATGTCACTGCCAGATGGAGGTCAGAATGCTGGAGAAGAATTTCCAAACACTTTGTGACTCAGCCTCATGACCTTACCTTAGGTCAGGTGATGGTTTTGGGGATCTTTTTTTAAAAAAATAACCCATTATAAGATTTTCTTTGAATAACAAGAGGTATGCTCTCATGAAATAATATAAATCACTCGTCCCTGGATTTTAAAGAATCATTAATATTGTTGATAGTAAGACAACAGACCTTTTTGGTTTTCAGAGCTTTTATAATACTGTATGTTCTTTTGAATAACCATACAACATCTGTTAAAAAAAACTAATAAGATGCCAAGATTCAATCCTAATGCCCTGCTAACTCTGGTTCTTGGGCTATCTTAACTATAACTCTTTAGGAGGGAGTTTTTTTGAAACATTTTTTGGGGGGATTTTAAGACCTATGTTATTTATGAAATATATTTGTTTTGTTAAAAACACTTTTAAAAATGAAACCCATCTTTTACCTCACATACAGACTGAGAAAATTATCAGTCAGAAGAGTATTTAGGCTTAAATAATATTAACATATATTTCTCTTATAATAACTCAATTAATAAGCAATAATGGCAAGAAATCAAATGGACAATACCACCAATATTGCTCTTCATACTAAAGGATCAACTAACGTCCCCTCCCTCAATTCTAATTATTATTGATGAATAGCCTCTCAGCTCTAGCGAATATCCGCACCTAAAAAGACACAAGAGTCAGGAGAAAGGGGGCATGAGTTTAAAAAGGCTTGAAAGTTTTTTCAGTATAATGAAGGCTCACAAATGAGGTTCAGCCAGTGTGATCTCAACTGGGCATATCTGAGGAAGAAAAGAGTGAATTCGTTAGGAGTCTAAATTGTTTAAGAGAGTGAGGGGAAGCAGAGAGGAATTATCCTAAAGGAAAAGATGGTCAGGTTCAGTCTTGGTGAACCAAAGGAAAATGGTTCTGTGTATAGCACTCTTTCTTTAAGCCCTCCAGCCCATTTTTCCGTGGGTGCAAGGGAGGTGGAAAAGAGACGAGAGTAAAGCGCTGTCAGGTAACTAGTTAAGATAAAGTCATACTAAAGAAGTGTGGGTCCCTAATACATGATTGGTACTGTTATTTACTAATTTTTTAAAGGGGTGGGGTGGGGAATGGTGGTAGTTTTCTGGTAACCCAGTGCTTAGGACTCTGGGCTTCCATTGCTGGGGACACAGGCTTAATACCAGGTCAGGAGACTAAGATGCTGCACGCCACTGGCACGACCCCAAAATAATAATAATAGAGAATTTTTAAAAGGCAGAGATGAACACAGACACAGACATCCACACACACGGAGAATGCCATGTGAAGATGAAGGCAGAGACGGGGATGATGCAGCAAAAATCAAGGAACACCAAAGACTGCCAGGAAACCACCAAGAGCCAGGAGACAGAAGGGACCAACCCTACTAACAGCTTGGTCTCAGACATCTAGACCCAAGAACTGTGGGTTCAAAAGAACATACAGTATTGTAAACGCTTCACAAACCAGAAAGGTCTTGTCTCTTCTTACCATCAATGATATTAATGGTTCTTTAAAATCCAAGGACCAATCATTCTCATTGTTTCATGAAAACATATCTCAACAAATCTCTTGTCTAAGCAGCTCAGTTTGTGGGACTTCATTACGGCAGCTCTAGCAAATTAATACCAGATAAACTCTGGGTTCTTGGGACAAGATTATGGAAACAGTGAATTTGTCCTCACTGGATATCATCATTTTAGGCCACAGTTACCCTTTCCAATATTTTATTACTCAATTAGAGTAGAGGCTTCTCTTTTTTAAAAAGTGTATATTTATGTTTTACCTATTAAACTATATTTTAAGTCTTTGAAGTATGCCCTAAGGAGGATCCATTGCTAATACCAAAGATGTGATTAGATATACTTTCTAATCTGTGCTTTTACTTTGTTTTTGTTTCTTGATCATGTCTGCTGTGTCTTCTCCCCCAGGAACATGGGCCAGGACAAAGGAGGAATATATCTGGGTCATCACTCCACCTCTTCCTACATATGTGATCATGAGCAAATCGTCTTTCCAACCCTGAATTTGATCCTCTGGAAAATGAGTGAATTATATATCACATCAGGTAGATAATCGAGTCATTTCCTGGGTTGAATGTATTTCCTGAATTTATTTACTTCATAAAGAATTTATTTACTTTCTCTACAGATAATTTTTCTTCATGCCTAAAAGGATTAGCACTGGTGAGATTTTCATATACACAGCTTTTTAAGAGGCACAGCAAACAAGGAAATATAAATAGAACAAGTAATGAAGTAAAAGACACGCAAACATTAAGAAATGAGACAATCTTGTAAAATGACCCAAAGCAGTTATATTTTAAAGAACGTCAGCTGAGTCACCCTAATCTTTGAGAGAATCTATTAAATGCAGATAGTTCCACAAGGCACGCATTAGTTGTTGCAGTCCATGAACAGAAGCCTCACACCTTGCTTAAAATATTAATTTGAATATTATTTTCCTTAAATCTGAATAGCAAGCTTACACACAACATCAAATAAAACAAATGATTGGTTATATCACTGCAATTTTGAAAACCCAGGAACAATGAACTGAGCTTTATAAGAACAGTCAGAGAACTGAGGTTCTCTTTAACAGGCTTTCTCAAACTAAACAGCAGTTACCACTTCAGGATTATTCATTTTCAAAGAACTAAGATCTTTCAAAATACAGGAAAGTTCTTTTGAACAGAATGTAATCTCTTTCCTCTCTTTGTGGGACTGTCAAGAATTTATTGGAGAAGGCAATGGCACCCCACTCCAGTACTCTTGCCTGGAAAATCCCGTGGATGGAGGAGCCTGGTGGGCTGCAGTCCGTGGGATCGCTAAGAGTCGGACATGACTGAGCGACTTCACTTTCACATTTCACTTTCATGCATTGGAGAAGGAAATGGCAACCCACTCCAGTGTTCTTGCCTAGAGAATCCCAGGGACGGGGAGCCTGGTGGGATGCCGTCTCTGGGGTCGCACACAGTCGGACACGACTGAAGTGACTTAGCAGCAGCAGCAAGAATTTATAGGGCCTTCTGGGTTAAGTGAGAACCTTGATTGCCAACATGTGCTTCGTGTATCATTTTGAGTATCCGAGCTTTTTTTCTTTTTCTCCTAAGTCCAAATCCTTTTTATTTACATTCTTTTATTTTACTTTTTCTTAAGCTAAAGTGTTTTATTAGCTTCTAGATAAATAGAAACATTGAAGTAAGAGCATTTTACTAACATGGCGACTCTTGTAGTAAAACAGAACTATTTGTTGATGTTCAAACCTTGAGTTAAAAACCAGATCTTTCATTCACAGCTTAATAGAAGAGGAAGATTGCATGGGATCTGGCCAGGCTGAGGATGTTTAATGAGGTTGCTCTTCAAAAACTGCCACTTAACCTAAGTCTTAGGAGGTTGCTAATTACTAGCTATCCAAAGATTCAGAATAACAGGATGGATGCATTAGGACAGAGGGATAAGAACATTGAAGTTGCTAAGCAAAGAGCAGAAAAACTGCTTTATGGTGGAGTCTGGAAGTTTAACATTTCAAAGCTGATCAGTACTGTGTAATAATGAGCTCCAAAGGGCCTGGCATCATCAGATCACTAAATTGGATTAGAAGGGAAGAACAACACTAGCTCTGGGATGTAAATTAAGTAAAATGAGAGACCACGATGCCCTGTCTGTGTGTCCAGAGATGCTCCCTAGGACATGTAAGACTTGGCATTGAGAGGAATTGTGGGAAATTAGTGCCCTGGTTTTCCATGAATGAGGGGGAGTGTTGTTGTTTAGTTGCTAAGCTGACTCTTTTGCGACCCCATGGACTGTATCCCGACAGGCTCCTCTATCCATGGGAGTTCCCAGGCAAGAATCCTGGCCTAGGTTGCCATTTCCTCCTCCAGGGGATCTTTCCAACCCAGGGATTGAACCCACATCTCTTGCACTGGCAGGTGGGTTCCTTACCACTGAGTCACCCAGGAGGCCCAGAGGGCAGGTGTATAAATAAATGTCGCTCAGTCGTGTCTGACTCTTTGTGACCCCATAGACTGTAGCCTACCAGGTTCCTCCGTCCATGGGATTTTCCAGGCAACAATACTGGAGTGGGTTGCCATTTCCTTCTCCAGGAGATCTTCCCGACCCAGGGATCAAACCCAGGTCTCCCACACTGTAGGCAGACACTTTACAGTCTGAGCCACCGGGGAAGTCAGAGGGCAGGTGTAGAGAATGACAAAAAGATGACAGTGGTGGGTGGGGTGGTAGAGAGTTGTATGGCTAAATGGTGTAAACCTAGGAGGGTAGATGGTTTTTGAGAGCAGAAAAGTCAAGATATTGAAACAGCAAGAATCCAACCACATCTCAAGGCATCGATATACACTTGGGTACATGAGATGTAGCAGAAGGGGTTCTAGAAAGTTGCAAGGAAGAGCCAGACCTTGGTGAGATGCTTTACTTATGCTGAATTCAGATGCTCCATTTATAATTTAACATTATAATATAAGCATTCTCATACACTTAATTTTAATGTCTGTATAACATCCAATTCAGTGAATATTCATTACTATTTTGGGTCATTTACCTTACTCTTAGTTAGGTTTCCAGTTTTGCTTATTACACACAATAAAGTAATGAGCATATTTATGGCTAAAGTTTTTTCAGCATTTATAGTGATTTCATTTAGGATAGTTTCCTAAAAAAAAGAATTTCTACCTTAAAGCTTGTGAACATTTTCCAGGCTCTTGATATTCACTGTTCCACACTCATCTTGGATTTTCCCAGCCCCAGCTAAGAAAGCAACCATTACCTCTAAGAATTCCTGGTTCCTTCTAGCAGAGAATAATATCCACATTCTAGATGGGTTCATTGAATCAGAACACCACTGACGTCAGGTCCTGTTAGTGGACAGAGACAGGAATGCAGTGTGTGGTGCAACAGCACACCTCTGTGTGTAATATATGCATGCGTGTGTGCGTGTGTGCGTGTGTGTGTGTGTGTGTGTATACGCACGTGCATGTGCTAAGTCACTTCGGTTGTATCTGACTCTTTGCCACCCTTCGGACTGCATTACAGGTCCAAAAGGCCCTACTGGAGTGAAAAGAGGTAACCTCAGACACTCGTATGTCAGCAAGACTAGCTCACCTATCAGCTGGCTTTCAGTGAGCTGGGAGCCGGATACCCAGTTCAGTGAGAGGGCAGGACAAGTATGTGTGTGCATGCTGAGTCACTTCAGTCGTGTCCAACTCTTTGCGACCCTATGGACTGCAGGCCTGCCAGGCTCCTCTGTCCATGGGATTCTTCTGGCAAGAATACTGGAATGGTAAGAATACTGTGCCCTCCTCCAGGGGATCTTCCCAGCCCAGGGATCAAACCCAAGTCTCCAGTCAAGAACAATGGAGTGGGTTGCCACCGCCTTCTCCAAGTGACACCTAGGAAGCCCCATATATGTATATATACACACACATATTTACATTTAGGTTTATTTCTATAGGTATCTATATCAAAAACATGGGTTCAAATAGTTACCTTTGATTTTAGGCCAACCAGTTTACGTATTTGTAACCCCCTTCTTTGATGGTGAGAAACCTCACTTCCATTATGCTTAATGGAGTATATTTACTTGTTTGATTAACCACCCCTGTCCCTACCATACTGTAAAACCAGCCTTCCATTGCTGCTGCCTCTCTCTCCCTGCAGAAATGCTCTTTGCAACCCCCTTAGGCTCTGACACCCTCTACCAGCCTGCCCTCTCAGATAAATGACCTCCTCACCCCATGGGCCTCATGGGAGGCAGCCTTCCTACACAGATGCCTGCCTTATTCCACCTGGGCTCCAGTAACCTGAGCCAGGCCACCCCTTTCCCACCCTCCTGACCCTGATTCTGTTCCAACATTCTGCACTGACCATTCCTTTTCCTACTTGGAGACCCTTCTCATTCAGCTGAGACACCTGAGCTCTGACACCCCACCCTGGGCCACATGGCTCTCTCCACCCAGCCCTGGCACAGATCCTATTGTGAGTGACCCTCCCTAAGGCTTTGGGATGGGAATTTTCAGGAAGATAAAGGGGGAGGTAACAATGCAGTCACTTTCTAATTTAGTGGACTCGGAAACATTCAGAACTTCTGAACAGTGTGGTCTCATTCTTTCTTCTCAATGATCACCCTTGCCCCAAATCCTGCTCTAATGCCTTTCTCTCCCAGCTCATGTCTTCTCATTCAACTCAAAGTGATGATCCACATTCTCATCTTCTAAAAGGACACACACACAAGCCGAAGTCCAAAGACACCAGAATGAATGAAACTTAGAGGCCTCTAAACACACATTGAAGTTAAATGTTGTTTTTTTTGAGTAGGCATAAACTAATTTAAATAAGAAATGACATTTAACTTCAGTGTATGTTTAGGGGCCTCTAAGTTTCATTCATTCTGGTGTCTTTGCTCTTACACTTAAATCTATGGTGTAAGCTTCCCTGGTAGCTCAACTGGTACAGAATCTGCCTGCAGTGAAGGAGACCCTGGTTTGATTCCTGGGTCAGGAAGATCCACTGGAGAAGGGATAACTACCCACTCCGGTATTCCTGGGCTTCTCTGGTGGCTCAGCTGGTAAAGAATATGCCTGCAATGAGGGACACCTGGGTTCGATCCCTGGGTTGGGAAGATCCCCTGGAGAAGAGAATGGCAACCCACTGCCGTATTCTTGCCTGAAGAATCCCATGGACAGAGGAACCTGGTGGGCTACAGTCCATGGGGTCGCAAAGAGTTGGACACAACTCAGTGACTTTCCCTTTCACTCTTCCAGACTCAGACGTTGGCTAGCATGCAGACTATCTTTGGTGCTGCCTACCTCCTACCTGAGACCACCTAGGAGTCGGGGTGGGTGGCAGAGGAGGCTCCTAAGCCAAAGAGGCTTGAGGGTTCTAGTTCTCAGTCCACAGATCAGGATTGGACTAGTGGCAGAGAAAGGAAGGAAGGGAGGATGGTCTCTCACCTCTAGGGGTGGACACAGCAATTCTGTCTTCAGGTCACTCAGAGGCGGTGGCAGCTACTGGAGTAGGCTGTGTGCTTGTTCCCGTAGGCTGTCCAGGAGCGCAGGCTCCCTGCCCTCCTTCTTACAGATGGTCAGGCAAGCAGGATCACAGGGCGAGTGACCAGACATTGAGGAGTTGTGCTGCCCAAGCAATCAAGTGTCTCTAGGTGGTCAGGACTTGGCAGGAAAACCCGCCACCACCAGCACCAAAGCAACTCACAAAAACAACACATGGCTATGTCACCTGCCTGACATCCCAAAGTCATCAGTCGGCGTGTGACTGCAGGCGTAGACGCTTTCACTACTTTAGGGAAACCCAGAGGACGGGCTTGTATTCCGAGATCTGTTCTTTCTATTCTTTTGCTGTTGAAATGTCCTTTCTTCTATGAAATAAAGGTGAGGGGAGACGGCAATGACATCATCCATAGATCACTCTCCGTTGTTTAATTTTAAACTTTCTAGGCCACGACATCCAAACACCTGAGGATGAGTGCGAGGGTTGTTGGGCTTTCTTTCTAACTCACGAGAAGCCTGCGAGAAGCCTGTCTCGGGGGCTGACTAAAGAGAGTCTGGGTCCTGCTGTGGGGGTGGGCTCTCAGGCAAGGTGGTCTGGGGGATGGGGAGAGGGGCACAGATCTGGGGTTTAGAGAAAGCAGCCTGGCTTCAGCTTGTGAGAAGTGGGAGGGGAGAGGGGATCTGGAGGCAGGGAGAGTCGTTGCCTAGCTTTTGTAGAGTGTCAGACACGAGGAAGGGGAGCCTGGGGACGGGCAGAGGCTGTGCCAGCGGAGGCAGAGGGACCTCTGTGGCTCTGAGGTTCATTTTCTCATAAGAGCTTGGGGGACTCTTTCCCCGAAGATTGAACTGAATTGTTGAATCTTACCTGCTATTTCATCTTTCCACAATCTCGTTAAATTAAGTCTGCCTGGACTTGCCTGGTCCAGTGGCTAAACTCTGTACTCTCAATGCAGAGAACCTGGGTTCAATCCCTGGTCAGGGGGCTAGATCCCACATGCCACAATTAGGGCCTGGCACAGCCCAATAAATAAATAGATTAATAAATTTTTATTTCAAAGTCTACCCTTGAGGACCATCTTTCTACAAATGGTAAAGGAAAGGGTTCAGTTTCTTTTCCAGTTTTTCCGAATAAAAACTTTTTTCTTTTCTGCTCACCCGGCTACCTGGTCTGTTTTGGCAAGCTTTCCATGGGAAGTATCTTCTTTCTCCATTCCACGTTCATGGATCAGCTGTGCTTGAACTCTAGTAGTTAATGTCCAGTTAATGCCCTCTTATACTTAACACGGGTGTTATCCTCACAATCTCAGGAAGCTCATGCTAAGGTTGGAAATGTGTTAAAAATTCTTCCTGGAAGTGTGAAATGAGGCTCGCCTTTTGGGTGACTTTTCTTTAATTTCCGTGGTTTAGTAGTTGCTGAATCTAATGATTTACTATTAAAAAAAATACTCCCCCTATCCACTCCTCTCATGACAAATGCTTCTTCTGTGTTTGGTAGTTGAATCATTTCATGGATAATATCCATGGAGCCCTAGGAACAGGAGGGTGAAAGTCATTCATCACAGCATCCGGCCTTCAAACACAGGCCAGCATTGAGTGAGTGCTCAGCCGTGTCTGACTCTTTGTGATTCCATGGACTGTAGCCCGCCAAGCTCCTCTGTCCCTGGGATTCTCTGGCAAAAAAACTGGACTGGCTTGCCGTTTCCTTCTCCAGGGGATCTTCCTGACCCAGAGGTTGAATCTGAATCTCCTGCAGTACAGGCAGATTCTTTACCACTGAACCACTGGGGAAGCACAGGGCAGCCTTATATCCTGACACGTTAGAGATCTCTGGCTAGAACCAGAAACTGGTAAACATTTATGGTGCCTCAGAGGAAACGGCAGAAGTCAAGTGGATGGAATGAACGTTGCTTCTCTGTTTCCTATGCATTTCTAAATTAGCCCAGGGAACACACGCATACCTAAGTCCCCCAGCCACTCTTTGTTCTAGCCTCTTGGTTACATATTTCTAATGTAACCACATATTTTATATTGTGGCTGATGAATTAATGTTTTTCACAGAGAAGAAAAATTAGCAAAAATTAACTGTGATAGGTTCTCAAATTTCTTAATGTCTAAGTTCATCTTCTGCTTTGGGTGTTTCTGTTTATTAATTCTTAAAAAAGTCTGCTTGTTTTCCTCTAAGGATGAATGACATGCATGCTTTCTCCCCACCGCCCCATTTCACAGCTGGGAGCAAAACCTGGAAGTTTCCTTCTCTTTCCTTTTTTGGCTGTGCTGGGTCCCCATTGCTGTGTGCAGGCTTTCTCTGGTTGCAGCGAGCAGGGGCTACTTGCGGTGCTTGAGCTTCGTAACGCAGCGACTCCTCTTGTTGTGGAGCACAGGCTCTGGAGCGCCTGGGCTTCAGTAGCTGCCTCGCGTGGGCTCAGTAGTAGCGGCTCCCAGGCTCTAGAGCACAGGCTCGATAGTTGTAGCACTTGGGCTTAGCGGCTCCTCGACATTTGGGATCTTCCCAGACCAGGGATCGAACCCATGTCCCCTATATGGAGTCAACCCCATGTCCCAGCAGATTCTTAACCACTGGACCACCAGGGAAGTTCTCGAAGTTTCTTATGTACCATTTCAATGGATCACAGGAACACCCTACCCCACACTGGGCGATTCCTTCTGGATTTGTGTCTCCTGCCTACTCAGGGACTCTCATTTTGGCCTCCAGTCTTGGCCTCACACCCCTCAACACTCTGTGGACTATATTCTGACCTTCTGGTGTCCCTGTTAGATCTGTTGTCTGACCTGATCTCTGACTAAGGGTCTACTTTGTCATTGTGAATGAATGGAAATAGTTTCCATTCGTGACTGGAAATAGTTTCTGACCTCAGACGGACTTGTCAGACTCACTACTGCAATCACATTGACAAATGACCAGGAAAGAAACTGAAGGCTGAACTGCAAAACTCCGCAGACCCGGGATCTGCAGAGAAGACAATATGAGGAGAGCCTGATGCCTTGTGGGTGGGGGTGACCTCTATGATTCAGAGTGGGGCCTCTAGAGATGCCTGTGTGACATCACTTTCTTGCTTGTAATCTCAGGCAGATTTCTTAGGTAACTTTGACTTTAAAACGGGGATAAACGTAGATAACCAACCTCATGGGGTTGTTTAACTGAGATTATTCACCTAAAAGGCTTAGGGTGTGCTTAGACACTTAAATATATACTTTTGGTGTTAGCATCATCAACTTAATGTTATCATTATTATACCTTGCTTTTAATTAATCTCTCTCTGATAGCAGATCTTAACTAGGCACTTGTCTGCCATGTGAATTCATTCATCCATCCAATCATTCATCAAAGGTCTAATGAGTCTCTCCTTTGTGTCAGACACTCAGTAAACAAAATAGACATCCCTGAAGGCATGGAATTTATATTTAGCTGGAGGAGACAGAGAATACACAATAAACCTAACAAATAAGTTATATAAAAAAGGGCTTCCCTGATGGCTCAAGTGGTAAAGAATCCATCTGCAATGCAAGAGATACAGGAGATGCAGGTTCAATCCCTGGATAAATAAATTATGTCACGCAGATTATATGGGGAAAAGAAAATTAGAGCAGAGGAAGGGGGCTCTGGGTAGATGTGACCGGCAGAGATCAATGAGAAGGTGACATTCAAGCAAGGACTTGAGGGGGAAGGAGTTAGACATGAGGCTGTCTGGGGCAGATCATCCAGGCAGGGGGATGGTCAGTGTGGAGGCTCTAAGTGTGAGTGTGCCCAGCATGTGTGAGGCCAGCAAGAAACAGAGGGAGCCGAGGCTTTTAATCTGAGATTTTGAGCAAGAAAGAACTCTGTTCTCATCCACAGACCAGGCAGGGGTCCCTCATGTCCAGCCAATGTTAACTTCTCCCACCAAACTTCATCCTGTCTAAATGACCTCGCATTTTTACCAAGGTTTTTGCCTTAACCACAGACTTTGTGTGGACAAGATGTCTCCCTTGTACCTTCATGTGATTATACTTCTGATTAAGACAAGCCCAAGTGAAATAATTAGGCTTCAGATAAATAAACAACTCACAATATATGACTTTTCTAAATGTTGCTGCCTCTTATGGAAGTCAGCGTGTTGTTGTTTGGCCATTAAGTAGTGTCTGACTCTTTGTAACCCCATGGACTGCAGCCCACCAGGCTCTCTGTCCTCCACTATCTCTTGAAGCATGTAGTTCTTAGCGATATTAAACACATCATTGTTGAGATATTATATGCATGGCTATGGAGAAACAGTTACCCATGATATTGTGTGCTCAGTCACTAAGTTGTGTCCAACTCTTTCCCACCCCATGGACTGCAGCCCGTCAGGTTTCTCTGTCCATGGGATTTCCCAGGCAAGCATAGTGGAGTGAGTTGCCATTTCCTCCTCCAGAGGATTTTCCTGACCCAGAGACTGAACCCATGTCTCCTGCATCGCAGGCAGACTCTACCACTGTGCCACCTGCTGCTGCTGCTGCTGCTGCTGCTGCTGCTGCTGCTGCTGCTGCTAAGTCACTTCAGCCATGTCTGACTCTGTGTGATCCCATAGATGGCAGCCCACCAGGCTCCCCCATCCCTGGGATTCTCCAGGCAAGAACACTGGAGTGGGTTGCCATTTCCTTCTCCAACGAATGAAAGTGAAAAGTCAAAGTGAAGTTGCTCAGTTGTGTCTGCCTCTTAGAGACCCCATGGACTGCAGCCTACCAGGCTCCTCTGTCCATGGGATTTTCCAGGCAAGAGTACTGGAGTGGGGTGCCATTGCTTTCTCCACTGTGCCACCTGAGAAGCCCCATAATACTATCTCTGGGTTAATAAACATAGGATTCTTTTGATACCTTTCCCCTCTATGTTCTATATATTTCTTTCTTAAAATTTTTAAATTGAAGGATAATTGCTTTACAGAATTTTATGTTCTATTTATTTCTTGAAAATGCTTAGTCTTCTCTGCTGATTTGGTTATAGGTGAAGTCATGTCTCAATTATATGATACAGTTTCCTCTGGAGTAGATATTCAACTTAATTTAGTATGCAGTAATACATTTTACAAGCTCAATCAAAGCTTAATTACATTAATTAGATTTCCTCATTTAGATTTTAATTTATTAAGTACTGGGAATTTTTGTTTGTTTTTTGTCTTCATGGAACCCAGTTAGTTGATGAATGCTGCATTAGAACAAGAGGTTTCCATTAAAAATAATGTGTTCTGTTAATATCTACTTAATAATGAACTAGAAGAAAAGTCAGATAAAATATGTAATTGTTACAGATGACACTACAATTACCTCCCAATGACAGTTCTTTATCATTTTGGTTAATGTAGCAATGAAGTCTGCTTGGAAGCAGAGTTGAAATTTAAGAATTTAGGATATTGAAAGAGTGGATAGATTTAATGATCAGCTTAGCTTCCTTGGGAAGTAAGCTTCTTATGGGAGTATCAATTTTTGCTGTTGTTGGGTGGAAAGACTAAAGCCATCTGGTTTGCATTTATTGTCTTTAAGACAGTTTTCCATTTATTATTAATACAGTATAGGTTTCTAGAGAGAATCTAATAATGCAGCAAGTATTCAATGTGTATGGGGATACATTTGAAAATTAAAATAGTGGTTTCCTCAGTGGTCCCTTTAGACACAGCGGAGCAGGGGCTGTGACCTGAAATGCCTTCGGGGAGTGGCAGGAAATATACGTGAGTGAAGCATCCCAGTGTCACAAGACGATGGTAACTGACAAGCAGCCACGTCTGGGCAGCAACAGGGAGTGGTGCAGGTGGCAGTCTAAACGGGTCAGCCACTTCTCAGCCAATTCTGGCCATAAGAAAGCAAAAGCCTAGTGTTGCCAGATCTTCTGATTTAGTGGGAGAAGCCAGAAATTCTAATTTTCGGATCAAGTTTTCCAAATTTTAAATGTTGGCAGCTAGCTAAACAACAACAACAACAACAATCTATGTAGATTCAACAAATCATGCCTGCAGGGCAAATCCAGTCTGCAGCCTGCCTCTTGGTCACATCGTGGTACACATTTCAGACAGCGAACCCGAGAAGCAGAGAAAGACTTCATATGTGTGACTGCATTTCAGAAGTCTCATTCCTCTCTGCTGTGTCTAGAAATCACCTCGTCCCAAACAGCTTATGTCAGACATAGTATTCTATTGTTGCTATTACGAACAGGGGCTGTTACTGGAGTCGTGTACAATTATTACATAGTGACTGCAAATGTACTAATAATATATAAATGTACTAATAATATATAAGTATACAAAATTTATGGCTTCCCTGGTAGCTCAGCAGGTAAAGAATCCACCTGCAATGCAGGAGACCTGGGTTTGATCCCTGGGTTGGGAAGATCCCCTGGAGGAGGGCATGGCAATCCACTTCAGTATACTTGCCTGGAGAATCCCCATGGACAGAGGAGCCTGGTGGGCTGCAGTCCATGGGGTCACAAAGAGTCGGACACAACCAAGTACAGCACACAGCACATACAGAATTTATACATTTCTGCTTCTCTAAATATGTTTATATTTTAATCTTGTTGTTGTTGTTCAGTCGCTAAGTCACATCTGATTCTTTGTGACCCCAGGGACTGCAGCACGCCAGGCCTCCTGGTCCTTCACCATCTCCTGGAGTTCGCCCAAGTTCATGTCCATTGGATTTGTGATGGACATAATGGACGTTTAATCTTATATTATTATTGCCCCAAATTCTAAGCTACATAGGAACAAATCTATAAGTCCAGTTGTAGTTTAGAATTCTGAGGGACAGATATACTACCCAGTGTCACACAAATAAGGTAGGGGTCAGCCTGAGATTCTACATCAGGTTTATTTACTCTGACTGATGAGCTTTTTCTACAATATAGACTTCTTATCTTTGTATTCCAGGTCATGACCAAACTTAATACTGAATTCTACTGCAAGAAAAAAGCAGTACAGCATTAATCTGTTGAGAAGCTACACAATACATATGACACCCTCCTGGGAAAACTTTTCATAGAACAAATGAACTCCTGCTAAAATGCAAATATGTACATGGGTTCTAAAATAAATTCTGAATTAGTTTTTTGTAAAATTAACCTTGCTTTTCATTTATCTGTTCCAAGATCATTGCAAGATGAAGAATATATTTGTTAAAGAAATAAGTCAAACACATAAAAAAGACAAAATAGATGACAGCTGTGTGTCTTTTATTTGTGACATTTGAATTCTTAAACTCACAAAGAACTGATTTCATAAATATCCTTTAGTTTTATTTTCCATTTTAATTGTTTTTTTTATTGTTAGTTTGTTCTTATAACCAAACCCTTAATCACAAATGGAACTAAAATTATGCTAAATCTTTTTTCTTGATGCAATTAGAAAAGATACTGAAAAACTTCGAAATTAGAACACTCAAAGCTAGTAAAACAGCATAATTGTCAGATTAGAAATGGACTCTTCCCTCTAACAGTTACAGAAATCCTCATTTATTCTTTGAAAAAGTCTTGTCCAGAATTAATAACTCCCAGAGGGAATAGCTTGTTATAAAAATATTTTTGTTGATATGTTTTTAAAGTAGAGGAAGAAAACCATTATTTCCCAAACATGCTTTGTTTGGCTAATTCTAGGAGAGAATCACCTATTTCATCAAGAATCACCTATTTTATTAAGAAGTAAAAAGACCAAAGGACAACAGTATTATCCAAGTGACACATCAGACTCCTTTCAGTGATTTTGGATGCATTTCTTGTACTTTTCCTATGATATTTCTTTTATTCACAGTATGAGACTCATGGGATGTGGAAGTGACATAAGGGTAGAGACCATAGGAAGCGATGCTTCCAGCAATGACCAGAATGACATAATCACCACAAATGATGAGAGAAATTATCCATGTCCCCCAATGCTTCGCCAGTGAAAAAGGGAATTAAAGCAACTCAGTGTAATCTTACAAAGAATGCTAACAGTAGGACATTCAAGAAGATCGGACAAAGTGGTGTTGCAGAATATAAATAAGGATTTAGTATGAGCAAATATAATAGAAAATTTATAAATGTATAAAATCAAATCAGGCGTTAGCGAAGACACAGTACAGTATGGAGAAAGCACGCAGGGATTTCTTACATGTTCTCTGCTGGTTATATCTATAACGCACAGTGGCATAGACAGCTTTGGGAAGGCTTCAGATTGAAGTATAGAAATGTTAGCAATGGCACAACATGACTTCCAAGAGAATTCAGCCAATGGGAGATGATAAACGAGGAAGGCTGAAGGACAACTGGTAAGAGTCTTCAAATAATTAGTGGATGTGCAAACAAAGCTCTCATTTAGTATGTTTTTACTTATGTTTTACTTTTAAAAGTTTTTGGATATTTGTTAATGTGGGACACTAGAAAAGGTGAGCTGGAACTCAGAGACAATATAATAGTTAACTCCAGTGGAATGGAAAGGTTTCACATGGAATATGATCTGGGGGTTACACCAGAGGATGCTGCAGGGTTTCTGTGCCTGAAGACCGTTGAGAGGAGAATGGGTTTTTCACCTGGAAAAACCTACCAAAAACCTTCCAAACTGATATGGTTTGGAAGGCTGTAGAAGGAATAGCTAAAAAAAAAAAAACCCCTCAAAGTCACTTCCTCTTATCCTGGCCCTCAGAAATGAGCAAACACCCCAGGAAGAGAATGAACAGTTTCAGAAGCAGAAACTGACCCCAGATGAGTATTTCTCAATCTATTTTTTTCACTACCATCTGCCTAAAGAGCCCTTTTAGACATTCTATTCCTAATCATTCCCCATCCCCATGAAATTTTAATACTAAACACATACTTTATATCTGTGCACATACTGCGGCTCCTTGGGAGGGCCATGACTCAGTGTAATATCTAAGATTTCCTCCCCACCTAAATCAGTTTTTGCACTCTTGGGCAATCACCTTTCATGAAAATACGTGCTCTCTAAAATAAACCATCAGTCTGAATGGGAGGTCAATGAGGATTCACAGAAAAAAGATATATATATATATATATTTTAACTACGGCTCCAGGGACCACAACAAATTCTCACTATCCAGCATACTGCATTGCCTGCAGAAGGAAACTTTTAGCTTCTCCTTCCCCCTGTGACACAGGAAGAGATGAATTCTTTGTCACTGCGACAACATCTAACTGCAATGGCTGTAATCTTTTGGAACTTCTCGACCTCTTTGGAACATTAAGAAAGGAAAGCAGTCTCACACTCTATAAAACATATGAATATTAAATTTCAGAGGTTTATGATGAATTATGGAACTTAATAATGAATGCATCAGCCAGATGACATCTCCCCCACTGATCAAGCTTAGTATTTATCATAAAAAGAGACAACAGAACATTACATGCTTCCTGGTGTGATGCAGAAGGAAAGAAACAACACCACTTACGTAGTGTTCTGGCTAAAAATGTTTAACAGAATCTAATAATGAGGAAACAATCAGAAAAAAAATTCCAGATTGTGGGACATTCTAGAGTTCAAAGCAGCTTGAACTCTTTAATAATGTCGGCGCCATGAAAGACCCACATACTTGCACATGCGTGCGCACACACACACACACACACACAGACCCCAAACATACATAAAAAAAGGACTCTAATCCATTAACTAAAGAGATTGACAACTGTGGGTATATGGATGTCACTGTAATCTTTTCCTTTTGAAGTTCCCACTTTGACATTTCTCAAAAAAAAAAAAAATCATAGATGCATGTATTACTTAACTTTAAAATAATAGTGGGAAATAAGGGGAGCCAGCCAGGTCAGAAGGAAGAAGCCAGGTGTCAACTGCAGATCCAGAAAGCAGAAGATGCCTGAAGGGCCACAGGAGCTCAGATCTGCATTTGCCAGGAGAAGTTCTCAGGATGTAGTCAAGCCAAAGACATAAAAAATTGCCTGTAGTGATTTTCTTCACAATTTGCCAAACAAAGTTCTGTGGGAATAGGAACCATTTATAATTAAAAAATAAGAGTGTCTTGCCAGCACTTTTCCTAGAAGTGTAGTGAACAATATAACCATGAGGAAATTGTTCCAAGAAGTTAAAAAAAAATTCAGATTTTTTTTTAATTGAGTGGAAATTTCATATGCACAGTTAATAGAAAATAAACTTCAAAAGAATTCATAACAAAAGTCTTCAGAGTCCATCATCCTACTTGATTAGGCATTAATTGAAATGTCAGCTTTTTCAAGCAAACCTCCTGTGGTTTTCCATGGTGCCAAACTTCAGGGTTCCTTCCAGGACCTGGGCTCCATGCTATCATTTCTCCTTCCCACTGCTCAACACTCCCATGTGGCACTTACTGCATAGCGCATAGGTCAGGAAGACCGGCTCATTTGTCTGTTCTCTGGATCCTTTAAACCAGAAATGATGCTGAAAAAATCTCTATCTTGTCCTCTCAAAGTTACTTAGGAAGCAAACAAAACCAAACCAAAAAATGGTATGTTTGTTCTTGATCAGAACACAATATGAAGAGAGGTAGCAGCATTTGAATTCCATGAGACGGCATTTGACAAAATACAAAGCAAGGGTTGGTTTGCTGGGTTAGGTCAACAAAGAATGCCACAGTCCCCAGAGAGTCAGTCCTTTCTTAGTTTGGACCAAAAAAAGATTTCATGCCTTTCCAGGCTCTTGTGGCAGCCCCAGATGGCTTTCACATGTCACATGTAATGAGACAAAGTCAGAGTTGTTAAGTTATTCTTTAATCAGTATTACATTAAAATTCACTAATACATTCTCATCTACTTCCCTCCACCAACTGCTATTTTGTCAAATTCAAATGATCACCAGAAGTATCATCACCCCCTAGTTACAGACTCTTGGGACCACCACAGTTTTGCTAATGAATCAGTGAAGGCAACATTACTTCAGCGAAAAGTCAGGTAGCTTTCAAAAGGCAGGCTGCAGCACAGAGTGAGTCTGTCTGCTGGGATCCACACATTGGCAAGGATGGAAGGAAGACGGCTCCAGCTTGCCTGTTACCTTGGCAACCATGGCAGGAGCATCACCCGGGCAGAAATTAACTTTGTTTTGTAATGTCAAATGCAGGCGGAGGAGGTGGGGGTGCGGAGGAACAGGAAGAAAACAACGACTGGATCTAGAAGCTCAGAGGGCCGGTTGGGAAGACAACAAGTCAATGGGCTGGGTGTCTGAGCTACAGGCATCAAATTACCCATTGTACTTTTCTTCCCCCCAACTGAAAACTCAGTATTACGTTGAGACAGGCACCACACCCTTTAATAACGAACAAACACTGCACTAATCTGGCTCAGTGCTTCTGCTGATCATTCTTGGTCATTTATAACTTCCTTTATTTCTCTCTTCGGAGAAACAGGAAAAAAAAAATCTTGACCGGAAGAGACAAGGAATGGCGTGGTTTTTCTTTTTTTTTTTTTTAAAGATACTCTGTTCAGGGTGAACTGGTAACTAGCCAGCCTTAGGCTAGAGACCAGTCTCCTCCCTGCAGTGAAAGAGTGCAGACCCTGTTTGGGGCAGAGACAAACCGCCCCGTGGAATGGTCCCTGGTGAAACTGCTTATGGGGAGAAATTGCGGGGATGCTGTGAGCCGGCGGGCGTCACACCTCCCAGCCGAGACCACAGCATCAAGGGCCAAAGTCTGCCAAGACGGCACAAGAAGACTTGTTAGGGAAAAACTGGTTGAACATCCAGAGTTCCAAAATTCACTGGGTACTTAGAACACACGTTACAGAAAAGGCAGCTGGCTGAGGAGACAGGTAAGTAAGTAGAATAAGGACCTTGGGCGCAAAACCTGAATTTCAGCAAAGCTTAGGTGTCAGGTCACAGGCAGAACTGCACAACTGCGCTGTGCGTGTTAAGTGCAGGGGCATCCTTTCTCCAGGATGGGCGAGGGGTGGTCCTTCCCTCCTGGCGGGTCCACAGGTCACGCTAGCAGCACTCAGAGGGTTGAGAGCACATGAGGTGAGCAGGGAACCACTCTCCGGAGTCACCGCTGGTCTCCAGCTGGGCCTGTTCCTGGCAGTAGGCGCGCCTCTCCAGCCTGGGAAGTCTCCCTCCTGCCCACCTGGGCCGCCAGGAGGAAAACAGCTTTCCTCTTTCTTCCGGAGGGTAAGATGGGGCCGTTAGTGACACATCCTGCTCGTCATCTCTTTCTGGAAGGCAGGGGGAGAAGGATGGTTAGGAGTAACTATAGGCAGAGCAATGACTTGTTAAAGGATTCTGAAAATGCCCTCGCAACCTCTGGAGCCTTTAAACAGGAGAGTACAACCATGGCCCTGGAATAAGGTTCAGCATACAGATGTGTGCCTGTTGGCTGGGCTTTTTGTTTCTTCCTTTTTTTTTTTTTTTTAAATATATCAGAGCAATGTTTAAAAAACTTAGCCAACTTGCCAAAAATCCAGGTTGCACTGTGTTTCAGGAAAAACTGCAAGATCTAGAGCCACTGGATAGCTGGAGTCAAGAATGGCTGTCCTCTGTAGATGGAAAATACTCTCTCCAGTTTGCCCCAGTCTCCACCACTCCCAGCTGTCTGCCCATCAGGAGTCTTAAGTATCACTTACTGATTGATATGGTTAATTGGATTTTTCTTAGAGAACACAATTTCTCTTTCCCTAAGATTCGATCAAAGGTAGAAGAGCAAAAGCTAGCTTCAGTGCATACAAGTCAAGAAAAGTGGGAGGAAGCACATTTCTTAATAGAAACGAGGAATAGCCCAGTGTGTCTGACAGGCAACCATATCTAGCTCGCCTTTCACCACCCTCATCAGCTGCCTGGTTCTTGCGGGCATTTACAGATCTCAAATGTGCCATCGGTTCTCTTTCTCGGGGCCTCTGCACAGGCGAGACTCTTGCCCGTGGCCTGCTCCTACGAGGCCCTGTCCTCCTTACTCGACTAATTGCCATTCATGTTCCCAATTCCAGCAAGATGGCTCTGACCTGCCTGGGAAGGCTTCCCGCCCCACCCACTGGGGATTTGCCACAACTCCTGCCTTTGCCCACCTGGAGTCATGGGCGCAAGAAGCCGGTTTGTACATCGTGTGTGTGCGTGCACGTGTGGACAGCAAGCATGTCTGTCTGCTCTACTCAACTGTGAGCTCCAAAGTGTCAGGAAGAAGAAATCCTCACTGAACCCCTCATATCTAGCCACGTGTCTGGCACAGGGCAACAGCTCTTCTTTCATCCCCAAGAATGGCTTGGATTGCAGGCTGGGAAGGCGCCTTGTACCTTGTGGCATTTAGGACACGTTTCATGTTATTTTAAATAGTCGAATGAGCTGCTTCCAAGTTCCACCTGCTGTAGAGCTGATGCAGCTGCCACCTCTCTTGTGCACTCTGACCCTAGATCACCCTCCAGCCAACACTCTCTTCCCCACAGGAAACATCTGAGGAAACAGGTCTTCCCTGGTGGCTCAGATGGTAAATAATCTGCCTGCAATGCAGGAGACCGAGGTTTGATCCCTAAGAGGACCTTGCAAACAGGCATGCCAGTTGCTTAGAAACTCTATAGAAAACCATAGCAGTGTGTTGGTTAAAGAAATAACTTAGTACAACAGAGCAGATCTAGGTAAATACTTTTGCACTCATAATACTAAATAAGGCAATTACTTCAAGATACATATACTGAAAAATTAAGTGGCCATTTAGTTATGCTCAGTACTTGTACTAAGGGCCAGGTACGTGGGAGATGAGGTCACTCTTCTCAAGGAGGTATACAGTTTATCAGGGGGAAAAAGATATAAAATACAATGATATAAATGTAACTCTTTAGAGGAGGGGATGATGCACAGTAGAACCCAATCCACCCACGTTTAGACTCTCACTCTGTCCTCACTGGGCTTCCCTGATGGCTCAGTGGTAAAGAAGCTGCCTTCCAGTGCAGGAGTCTCGGGTTCCATCCCTTCGTTGGGAAGATCCCTGGAGAAGGAAATGGCAACCCACTCCAGTATTCTTGCCTGGGAAATCCCATGGACAGAGGAGTCTGGTGGGCTGCAGTCCATGGGTTTGCAAAGAGTTGGGCACTGCTCAGTGATGCCCACAGACAGTACATGGTCTGTCTTTGCCACCTCCGAATGTGACGTCCCTGCGCCTTTGGGTTTTAGCTCAAGTGGACCTTTTCTAGGGTTACCTTCCCAAACCTCCTCGTTTCATGGCACCCTTCTTCACAATTGGAATAGTCTATTATCTGTTACATGCCTGCTTCCTGGATTCATCCCTTGTAAGATCTTATAAGATCCATGGAGAATGGGGCTGCGCCTGCTGTCTGCTGTTTTCCCAATGCCTGGCAAGTGACGATGGAGAAAGGTTTGTCTAATCCAGCAGTGAATGGGCCCACAGTGTCCTCATCTGTGAGATGGAACAGTGATGCCTACTTGAGGTGAGTGGGAAGCTTGAAAGTATTGATATGCATGGACTCAGTACACGTTCACACAAAGAGTCAGACACGACTGAGTGACTGAGTATGCTTGTTGGAAGGAAGCCCGGCTGAAGTGGAGCCTGCAAAGGTGCTTCTGTGGCTGGAGCAGAGGGGCTGGGGTAGAATGGGGGCACAGGACTGAGGAGACAGGGAACCACACAACAAGGTGTGAACAAGGACCCAGGCACTTGGTGCGGGGGATGGAGATGATGACAACCTTAAAAGGGATTTGCTGCTCCTCTGTTAAGCTTCCAAAGGTTCTTGTGTTTTTGGTTAACTTTTTAAGACAGAGAAAATGAGGTAGGAATGCAAAGTACGTGTGTGTGTGTATGTATCTATGTGTGAAAGAAAGAGACAGATGAAGTAAAGGAGAGATCATGGCATCAAGACAATTTTGGTTTTATAACTAATTCTTGTAATTATTTGCAACTGGTCAGTGTTACAGAAAGAAAAGATGATTTGGGTGGTTATATCATTGTCTCTGGGTAAAACTTTGACCGAAGAGAAATCCAGGCCTCCCAGCAGAAGTGATGTGCTCAGGGTGAACGGGTAAGGTTAAAGGTAAACTGCAGAGCCTCAATGGGAATGGTTATTTCCGTCAAGAGCCTCAGTGGGAACGGTTACTCCCCTCAAGTGAAGGCCTGCTGTCTGCCAGGCTCGGTTTCCCTCATGGCTCCACAGGCATCACTTCGTATAACCCTAACTCTGATTCTGTGAAGGAAGATTTGCCATCCCCATTGGCCTGATCAGGAAACTGGCACAGAAATGGAGACTGACTTATCAAAGTCACACAGAAAGTGGCAGAAGTGAGATTTAAACTCAGGTCTATCTGGGTGCAAAAGCCGGCTCTTTCCACTACACCGTGTGATCATGGTTTAAAGTCTCTGAAACAGTCTTATGACTATGCATTTGGATGCCAGTGACTTATTAATTAAAATATATTAATTACAGGTGGTTGCAATCATTCCTGGCTGTTCAAAATGCCAAGGAGATACTTTTTTCTTTACCTAGACCGATGCCACCTTGAATTTCAAGTACAGTGGCTAAATACTAAAACATTTATGTCACTAAATACTCAAAACTTAGGCCACAATTATGGACACTAGAAATATGGAAAGCTTTTGAAAAGTTTGAGAGGATATGGAACTTCAGCAAAGGTAGAGTGAGTCTGTGAAAAGCCAGAACCAGTGCTTTCCTCACCACGCCATGCAGCCTCACACACAAGAGAAAGACTGTTTATGAGGAAACTTCTTAACATTCTTACAGGGAATGAATGGTTGAACTAGATCTGAAACGTGAGGCTCAGTTGGATCCACCCTTCAAAAGCCTATAAGCTGAATGGATAAGGAAATTGTGGTACATATACACAAGGGAATATGACTCAGCTATAAAAATGAATGCATTTGGTTCAGTTCTAATGAGGTGGATGAACCTAGAGCTTATCATACAGAGTGAAGTGAGTCAGAAAGAGAAAGACAAATACCATATATTAACACATAATGTATGGAATCTAGAAAGATGGTACCAATGATCCTATGTGCAGGGCAGCAAAGGAGACAGAGACATAAAGGACTCAGTGGGAGAAGGAGAGGATGGGATGACTTGAGAGAATAGCATTGAAACATGTACATTACCATATGTAAAATAGGTAACCAGTGCAAGTTTGATGTGTGTATCAAGCAGGGCACCCAAAGCCTGTGCTCTCTGACAACCTGGAGGGATAGGGTGGGGAGGGAGGTGGTCGATTCATGTTGATGTATGGAAAAAACCGTCACAATATTGGAAAGTAATTATCCTCCAATTAAAATAAATAAATAAATAAATAAATAAATAAATAAATAAATAATTTAAAGCCTACAGGCTTCCACTACTGTATTCTAGTGATTCCCCACTGGGTGGCACCAATGGGCCGGCTTAAAAAAATGTGGTTCTGAGGAAAAAAACCTCAAACTAAAAAACCCCCAGCTAACATTGGGTTCCATGGGTTTCCTCTCCATCAGAGCCCTCCTGCAGGCATCCAGCAGAGCCAAACACATTCTTTCTTACAGGGAAAGAGGCCTGAACAACAACTATGCAGTTTGCTCTTTGAGGATGAATTTGCTATTGCAGGAGTTACCTGAACCCACCATGTCATATTAAGTCCACTATAGAACTCCAATCTGGAGGAGGGCATGGCAACCCACTCCAGTATTCTTGCCTGAAGAATCTCATGGACAGAGGAGCCTGGTGGGCTAAAGTCCATGGCATCGCAGAAAGACACAACTGAAGCGAGAGCATGCCCGTTTGCAAAGAACAAGTGCTTAAGAGGTTTCTGCAAAGGTGGTGCGAATTTTCTGAGAAATGTTCCTAAAGTCTGTATTTGGCTTGTATACAAAGACTTTTCAAGCACCTGGATTTTATAAAATCCACACTCCAGTATTCTTGCCTCGAGAATCCCATTGACGGAGGAGCCTGGCAGGCTACAGTCCATGGGGTTGCAAAGAGTCGTACACGATTGAGTGACTAAGCAACAAATTCTTAAGAAAAAGGTCAGGATTTGGTTGTGCTCCTTCCGTGCCACTGCTTACATAAGGCAGTAATTGATTCTCTAAAGAACCCCATTCCCTACTCTCAGCAGAACAAATTTCACACTCTACAGCCTGGCAAACAAAGCTCTTCCTAGCCCCAGCCACCAACCCTTCCTACCTCCAATTGAAGCCCCGCCCACTCACCACACCTGCCAGGCAAACTAGAATCTTCCCCCGGTCTCCAACAGCCCATTCTATAAGGCTTCTAGTAGCTTCTCACCAGCTGTTTCTTCTATCTAAGAAATGCCTTCTGCCCTTCTATGCCTGGCAAACTTTGACATCCTTCAAGATCCAACCATCAAAATATTCTGATTTAGGCACTTGGAAGACAAAGGAAGGGGAATGGTTCCAACTAATAATTAAGAACCAAATTCCAGTTTCCAATACTATATAGGCTATGTTAAACAATTGAAGGTGAATGGAAGAACTCTTAACAGAAAGGTGTGTTTGTGTGTATGTGTGTGTGTGTATTTATGTTGTGATTATATATATATAGTTATAAAGTTGTAAAGTGAAAGTGTTAGTTGCTCAGCTGTGTCTGACTCTTTGCAACCCCATGGACTGTAGCCTGCCAGGCTCCTCTGTCCAAGGGGTTCTCCAAGCAAGAATACGGGAGTGGGTTACCATGCCCTCCTCCAGATGATCTTCCCCACCCAGAGATTAAACCTGTGCCTCCTTACATCTCCCACATTGGCAGGGGGTTCATCATCACTAGTGCCACCTGGGAAGGCCAACAGTCTATATGGTTTGATCCAATTATTTTAGGAAAAAATATAAATTATGAGTCCAGCAGAATAAGTTCACCTCTGGGTGAATGAAATAATATATGTTTTCTGTTTTTGGTATTTGCCTTTTATATATTTTCTAGATTTTTTTTAATACAAATGAAATTTTCCTAAAAACAAGCTCTAGTCATTTAAAAAATAAAAAGAGAAGTGGGCAAAATCTCCAAATTGAAATTATATTTAGTTCTAGAAACAAAGTTAAAATGATGTTGCCTAGTCTTTGTGAGGAAAGGTGGTGATAGATGAAACCAGCATATCTTTTGCCCAAGATACTCTACCATTTCTGTTCTGATCTACACATTTTAAAATTAGAGATCTTTGCCAGCCTTTGAAAGATTTTTTTTTTAATATACATGGAACAAATTTGCATAAATTCTAGGAATCAACGCTTATTCTTATCTCTCAGTGTAGCCATTTTTAGAACTGGCCACGGAGGGAATAAATGGTCCAAAGAAGTAAAATGATTTATTCCAGGTCACACAGATGATTTCTTACCTGACCGAGACTATGAAGAAACCAACTGACTGATGTTTACTACACCCTACACACCATCAGGAACTGAATTTTCACATGGAATAAAGAAATGTGGTATTTGCTAAGTGTCAGTCATCATGCTACCATAGCCATATGAATAAGTCAATATTAGGAATTCTAAAAGCAAGTTCCAAAAAACAGTGATAAAAATCACAGAATCACAGACTGCTGTTCATCATCTTTATTCCAGAGATGTGACGAGAACTTGAGAGGGAGGAAGTGACTTGCTGAAAGCTGATAATGGCAGCACCAGAACTCCTGACCTGTGGACTCCGCTCCGAGTTGATCTCAGAGAGGCAATTTGTGCAAACAAGGATTTCTCAGAGTCACCTCAGCATGCTTCATGTAAAATTCCTCTAGCATTGTTGACTCTCCATCTAACCTAAAACCTAAAGGTCTCACTCAGCATTCACAGCAGTTCCCAGCTACAGCATTTAACGTTGGTCTGGACTCCCCAGCCACCTGGCCGTCGCTCTCCAGCTCCCCTTCTCTACTGTGAAATCCAGGGCAATGCCCATATATATATATATGTTTTCCTTTGCTCTTCTCTTCCTAAAGCACCTTCCTCCCAACTCCAGCCTCCGTCAAGGCTCTTGATCACTGTTCCTCCTCAAGGACACCCTTCCCATCTCATCCCCATGAAGTCTCAGGTGCTCCTCTTTTGGTTTCCCTTCGTGCCCAGAGCATCTCTCACGTTGTTCTATGATAGTTTATTATTTCCCGGTTCTGGCAAGACATTGTTCTTGAAGAGATGAACCATGCCTTATTCCTGTTTGGATCCTGGTGCACAAGACCTGGCACATACTAGGTGCTTTAAAAATGCTCGTTAATTAGACTAAAATCCAATGAAGAGGAACAATTATTAGGTCTTAAAGTCCCTGTAAAATGAGAGCTGGAAAGAGATACAAACTGGATACCTTACTATGGGGGTGTGCACTTATGTTTATTATGAGCGCATGTCTGACTCCTTGGAACCTCATGGACTTGTCTCCCACTAGGCTCCTCTGTCCATGGAATTTACTTCTTGTTTAAAACTCTGTGAAGTAGGCAATGCTTTTTCTAATTTACAGATGAGGAAACAGAGGCTCAGAGGATTGAAGTAACTTGCCCAAGTTCCCATAGCTAGCAAGTGGGAAGGATAAAGGTTTGAGTCCAGATGTGTTTGACTCAGAAACAAAAATAATTAAACAAACAAATCCTGTTTCTATTACTCCACTGGGAGGGGAAATAAAAGAAAAGGAGTGAGGTTCTTTGTTTTTCTAGTGTTTTAACATGTGTTGGACCATAAAGAAGGCTGAGAGTCGAAGAATTGATGCTTTTGAACTGTGGTGCTGGGGAAGACTCTTGAGGGTCCCTTTTACAGCAAGGAGATCAAAGCAGTCCATCCTAAAGGAAATCAACACTGAATATTCATTGGAAGGACTGATGCTGAAGCTGAAGCTCCAATACTTTGGCCACCTGATGTGAAGAGTCAACTCATTGGAAAAATGCTGGGAAAGATTGAGGACAGGAGGAGAAGGGGATGACAGAGGATGAGATGGTTGGATCGCATCACTGACTCAGTAGACAAGAGTTTGAGCAAACTCCAGGAGATAGTGGAGGGCAGGGAAGCCTGGAGTGCTGCAATTCATGGGGTCACAAAGAGTTGAACACAATTGAGCAACTGAAAAACAATAAAACATATGTTTGCTTTAGAAGTCCTACAGCAACAGCATTTTAAAGCCAATTTCTTGTTTTCAATTCACCAGTTTTCTGCTAATTCTGAGAAACAAGGAGAAAAGGGGAGGAAGAAGTATTGGAAATAAAGTCATGATTGAGAAAGAACAGGACACAAAGAGATGAAAGAAAGGTGGGTGTGGAAGGCGTAGCAGTGTGCTAAGAATGAGAAGACTGTGCCCAAAGCTTGGTGAAAAAGCCCTTTGTGTAAGCGGGCCCTTCCCTACACCAGCCACCACTACGATGAGGTAGCTTGAAGCACACAGAATAGCGTCAGATGCGGCACTAAGGCAGAAGTCAATGACTTCTCAGCTCACAGAGCGCAGGCACGCGCGTGCACACACGCGCGTGCACACACGCACACGGCTCTTTCCTTCTCTGATAACGGAGCTTCACCAACACGTTAAAGGCAATATTCGAGGTTATAGTCGAGAAACGGTGACTCCACCCCAAAGGGCCCGGGGTGGGGGTGGGGAAGCGCTCCTGTTCTAAAATGCTTCCTTGAGTCCAATCAGTGGTACAGCCTCAGGACCCACTTCCTCGAAGCCCCTTAACCTGGAGCACGGCCATGCCTCACCTGTCATCAGTCTCCTCGCAGATAAAGACAGACTTCGGAGAGTGGGGGTGAACTGCAGCGTGAAATACAGAGACCACATTTCTGGACAGACTTGGGGGCCAGGATGTGAGTAAAACACTATGAGTGAGAAGACTGTTTCATTCCTGACAGCAGTTAGCGCCCCTCTCCACCCTGGGTGGGGGCAGTAGCCAGGTCGGAAAGACGACTTTCTGTGGGCCCTCCACCCTACAGATGCCATTTCTTAAAGACTTCAAAACCTCCAAGTTGTATCCATATTATCCCTTTCTTTCTTTGCTGTTGGCTATTTTTCCCTTCCTTAACAAGTGTGTGGGTTGAAAATGGTGACCATCTCAAAAATTTCATTTCTCAAGGGTCTGCTAACCATGCCCCCCCACCCCACCCCTATGCACCCCCATCCATTCCAGACAACGTGCTGCTTGCTGATGCCTGGGCTAGGACTTTACCAGAATCATCCCTGATCCACCTGCCCCTCAGGGTCCTCAGATCCTGTCAACACCCATTTCCCTCCAGCAATGTTTCTACACTGGAGGTCAAGCAGGTATTTTGCTATTTCCTCATATCAGTATCTAACCCACTGGGAGCAAAGCAAGTCCCTTTGGAACTGGCAGTTTTCCTGGAGAAGCAGAGAGGATAAGAAGCAAAGGGAAAGTTAGCCGGCATCAGCAAGGATGCTGTGATTGTCAGCTAAAACGCATGGGGCAACATGGGGTAACATGGGGTGACTTCTGAGTGTAGGTAGGGACAAGGGTTCAATGAGGACTCATAGCATTATGATGCTGTGAGAAGGGTGCCACACTAGTGTCAAAACAACTACAGGGGTAGACTTCCCTGGTGGTTCAGTGGTAAAGAATTCGCCTGCAATCCAGGAGACCCGAGTTCAATCTCTGGGTCAGAAAGATCTCCTGGAGGAGGACATGGCAACCCACTCCAGGATTCTTGCCTGAAGAATCCCACGGATGGAGGAGCCTGGTGGGCTACAGTACATGGGGTCACAAGGAGTCCAACACAATCCAGTGACTAACGTTTTCAATTTTCACTTTCCATTTTTCATCTCACACACTAGCAAAGTAATGCTCAAAATTCTCCAAGCCAGGCTTCAACAGTACACGAACCGTGAACTTCCAGATGTTCAAGCTGGATTTAGAAAAGGCAGAGGAACCAGAGATCAAATTGCCAACATCTGTTGGATCATTGAAAAAGCTTGAGAGTTCTAGAAAAACATCTACTGCTTTATTGACTACACCAAAGCCTTTGACTGTGTGGATCACAACAAACTATGAAAAATTTTTAAAGAGATGGGAATACCAGACCACCTTACCTGCCTCTTGAGAACTCTGTATGCAGGTCAAGAAGCAACAGTTAGAACTGGTCATGGAACAACAGACTGGTTCCAAATTGGGAAAGGAGTACGTCAAGCCTGTATATAGTCACCCTGCTTATTTAACTTATAGACAAAGTGCATCATACAAAATGCCAGGCTGGATGAAGCACAAGCTGGAATCAAGATTGCAGGGAGAAATATCAATGACCTCAGATACGCAAATGACACCACCCTTATGGCAGAAAGTGAAGAACTAAAGAGCCTCTTGATGAAAGTGAAAGAGGAGAGTGAAAAAGCTGGCTTAAAGCTCAACATTCAGAAAACTAAGATCATGGCATCCACTACCATCACTTCATGGCAAATAGATGGAGAAACAATGGAAACAGTGAGAGACTTTATTTTCTTGGGCTCCAAAATCACTGCAGATGGTGACCACAGTCATAAAATTAAAAGACATTTGCTCCCTGGAAGAAAAGCTATGACCAATACCAATAAAGGTCCGTATAGTCAAAGCTATGGTTTTTCCAGTGGTCATATATGAATGTGAGAGTTGGACCATAAAGAAAGCTCAGTGCCAAAGAATTGCTGCTTTTCAACCGTGGTGTTGGAGAAAACTCTTAGGAGTCCCCTGGACTGCAAGGAGATCCAACCAGTCCATCCTAAAGGAGATCAGTCCTGAGTGTTCGTTGGGAGGATTGATGCTGAAGCTGAAACTCCAATACTCTGGCCACCTGATGCTTAGAACTGACTCATTGGAAAAGACCCTGATGCTGGGAAAGATTGAAACTGGGAGAAGGGGATGACAGAGGATGAGATGGTTGGATGGCATCACCAACTCGATGGACATGAGTTTGAATAAGCTCCAGGAGTTGGTGATGGACAGGGAAGCCTGGCATGCTGCAGTCCATGAGGGCTGCAAAGAGTTGGACATGACTGAGCACCTGAACTGAACTGATTTCTCTTCATCCCCTACCAGATAGTCTCACCAAGTTCAAGTGACTGCAGAATTTCAGGGCCTGCCCCCCTCCTCTCTCCAGCCTGGCACGCACCTTGCTTCTGTTTGTTTCTACAAGGAGAGCCCCATTTCCTGAGTCAGTCACCTGTTCTTCCTTCAAGCCCTGCCTAAGTGTCTCCAGATGGGAGACAGAGCTTTTAGGGAAAGGGAACAGGACTCCAGAGTGAGGGAAGAGAGAAGGAGGATTGGGCGGGCCCCAGAGCCGGCTTCTAACAAGGTGCTCTGGCAGCCACCACTCAGACAGTACTCCCTCAGCTCAGAAGGGCAGTGTTTCATTTCAAGGGGGAACTCAGGAAAATATCAGGCTGCAGTGAAATCCTTGGAACGAGAGAGAGGAGGAGAAAATAAAAGCAAACGAGAAAATACAAAACATCCCCAGCCACTCTCTGGCCTGTCCCTGTAGGGTCAGCTGGTCTTCAGAAGGTGGAAAGGAGGGCGGGGGCTCCCCCCACCTGCAGACACAGGGCGGCTGCGCAGCTCAGGCCCAGAGCCACCCGGCCCTCCCTGCCAGAGGGTTTCTCCTCTCGGTTTCTAGAATCCAAATAGCATGTACGGCAGGAAATGACAGTGACCTTGACAGTTCCGGGGACGCTCCGTAAGAAGCCTCTGTTCCACCCAAGGTGCAGGACCGAACCACTGAGACTCGGCCTTCGCTGCAACAGGGCCTCTCAGTGCGCTCGCCAGTGCGACCTACTGGGTCTCCCGGGTGAACTGGCCCACTCAGAGCGGTTCCGATCTGGGTCCGCAGGAGGTCCGAGCCCTGGAAGCCCCCTCCCCCCCCCCCCCCCCGAGTCTCTGTGGCCCCGCCCCCTGGGCTAAGCGCCCTTTCTTCTGGGCTGAGGGCCTTGAGGCCCTGAGGATGCACCGCCTCCCAGTGGTCCTGTGGGCGGGGTTTCCGGGCCAGAAGTTTCTGTCCTTTAGGACAAACTTACCACAGTGTAAAGAGGTGCCTTGGGCCAGACTCAAGCTCCGGGCCTGAACACTTCTTAAAAGCTTTTTTTTTCTTTTTTTAAATTCTTTGAACTTTTTATTTTGTATAGGGGTATTTGTTGACTATGCCAAAGCCTTTGACTGTGTGGATCACAATAAACTGTGGAAAATTCTGAGAGAGATGGAAATACCAGACCACCTAACCTGCCTCTTGAGAAATCTGTATGCAGGTCAGGAAGCAACAGTTAGAGCTGGACATGGAACAACAGACTGGTTCCAAATAGGAAAAGGAGTATGTCAAAGCTGTATATTGTTACCCTGCTTATTTAACTTATATGCAGAGTACATCATGAAAAAGGCTGGGCTGGAAGAAGCACAAGCTGGAATCAAGATTGCCGGGAGAAATATCAATAACCTCAGATATGCAGATGACACCACCCTTATGGCAGAAAGTGAAGAGGAACTCAAAAGCCTCTTGATGAAAGTGAAAGAGGAGAGTGAAAAAGTTGGCTTAAAGCTCAACATTCAGAAAACTAAGATCATGGCATCTGGTCCCATCACTTCATGGGAAATAGATGGGGAAACAGTGGAAACAGTGTCAGACTTTATTTTGGGGGGCCCCAAAATCACTGCAGATAGGACTGCAGCCATGAAATTAAAAGATGCTTACTCCTTGGAAGAAAAGTTATGACCAACCTAGATAGCATATTGAAAAGCAGAGACATTTCTTTGCCAACAAAGGTCCATCTAGTCAAGGCTATGGTTTTTCCAGTGGTCATGTATGGATGTGAGAGTTGGACTATGAAGAAGGCTGAGCGCCGAAGAATTGATGCTTTTGAACTGCGGTGTTGGAGAAGACTCTTGAGAGTCCCGTGGACTGCAAGGAGATCCAACCAGTCCATTCTGAAGGAGATCAGCCCTGGGATTTCTTTGGAAGGAATGATGCTAAAGCTGCAACTCCAGTACTTTGGCCACCTCATGCGAAGAGTTGACTCATTAGAAAAGACTCTGATGCTGGGAGGGATTGGGGGCAGGAGGAGAAGGGGATGACAGAGGATAAGATGGCTGGATGGCATCACCAACTTGATGGACGTGAGTTTGAGTGAACTCCGGGGGATGGTGATTGACAGGGAGGCCTGGCGTGCTGTGATTCATGGGGTCACAGGGTCGGACACGACTGAGTGACTGAACTGAACTGAATAACCTATTAAAAATGTGGTGACAGTGTTAAGTGAACAGCAAAGGGACTCAGCCATACATCAGTTCATTCTCCTCCAGACTCCCCTCCCATCCAGGCTGTCACATATCATTGAGCAAGACTTCTGTGTGGTATACAGTACGTCCTTGTTGGTTATTCATTTTAAATATAGCGGTGTGTACATGTCTATCCCAAACTTCCTAACTATCCCTTCCTACCAGCAACCATAAGTTTGTTCTCTAAGTCTGTGAGTGTCTTTCTGTTTTGTAAGTTCATCTGCATCGTTTCTTTTTAGATTCCACACATAAGCGACGTCATATGATACTTCTTTCTATCTTATTTCACTCAGTATGTCACTCTCTAGGTCCATCCATGTTGCTACAAATGGCATTAACTCATTCTTTTGAGTGAGATTCCACTGTATTCTTACTGTCACTGTGTCTGTAAAGATGAAGAAAGAATACCAGGGGGAAACCGACACCAGTCACCTTAAATGATTTTTAGAACAAGGCTTTATAGATTTTAATAACTCGACAATGCATGAATGAATGAAGCGGCGCCAGATCACAAAATATGGCATGAGCACGATAAGCAGTAGTCTCTGAGCCTTAATTAATCAACAAAAGTGTATTGTGTTGCTGAAGAGTCGTGTCCACACTTCCGGCCCTTCTCTCTTTGAGCCATATTGTGCTCAATGCTTTGAACTCATTACTCCATTCAGTCCTTATAGCAGTCTTCTGGGGTGAGTGATTTTATCCTTATTTTACAGATGGCAGAGCTGGTTACAGGTTATGTACCTTGGTAGAAGTCACATGGTTCATTATGGGAGCCAGGGTTGAAACTTGAAAATCTGTCTTCCTAACTAGTCCACCTTAGCGCAAAGCACTGTTCTGAACAGATCTTCACTCATATCTGTATGTGCTTTCTACTGAGTCTTTGAGACGGTGGCCACGGAGGGGCGGGGGTTGGGAACCAGGTCATGAAGGGCGCCCCCAGTGGGGTGGGGTGGGGAGGCTGCGGACTTTCCTTGCTAGCATCCTCAAGTCTGAAGTCAGCCAGACTACAGACACCTAAAAAATTCTCCCAACTTTAGGTATACACGTGAGCCAACCATCACACAAGAATTTAAAATGCTCTTTCTGCATTCTTTTCAGAATGTGGATGGCAAATAAGAAAAGAAAGTAAGAATACGCCAAAAGAAATAAAAATAGAAACACGGCAGGCCAGACCTTCCTACACAGGGAAGAACAACATTAATTTGATTCGTTCTGTTCCTAAACAGCAGTCGACATCACTAGCAAACAGGGCGGTCCCCCTGGGTGTGTGTGTGAATATGGGCACGTATATGCACGACCCCAAGCACACGCATACATCTGTGTGCACAGATAAACACACAGACCTGCCACCCACAGAGAATATTTATTCATACTCGTACGAGAATCAAACTGCTGTTCTGTCCCCTAATCCTGCAAACATTAAAAGTAAGCCACTTTACGTAAACACATCCAGTCTCTTGATTTACACTAGTTCTTCCAAGGGCAGAGCTGCACATTTTTGAAGCTCTCTCCTTTAACCACAGGAGATGGGTTACAGAGGCATGGCTGGCTGCCTCATCGCGTATCATGAAAGAAAGAGCATTAATCAAAAATGCTTGGTCTTCAGGACTTCCCTGCTGGTCTAAGAATCCACCTGGCAGTGCAGGGGGCGCAGGTTGGATTCCCTGATCAGGAAACTAAGATCCCACATGCTGCTGAGTAACTAAGCTCGTGAGGCTGCAGATACTGAAGCCCTCGTACATACTCCGGAGCCTGTGCACCACTAGAGAGTAGGCATGCTTCAAGAAAAATCCCACGTGACGCAATTAAGACCCATCGAAGTCAAATAAATAGATTTTTTTTGTTTAAAAAGGCTCTTGCAATAGGAGATAGTTTGAACTCAACTCCTCTGAAACAAAGGCAGGAAAATTTAAAAACAGAAACAAAAAGTTTCATCATCACTGCATTTCTCAAGACCTTTCCAGCAGACCCCTGTAGGCCCCCATGCTCTTTACCATTCTGACTCACTCTGCAGATCTGCTGACACGCCCTCCCCTCTCCCGTCCTTCTGGCTGCGGCACTGTCACTTAGCACTCGACCATGACGGAGCATGCGTGCATGCTAAGTCGCTTCAGCTGTGGCCTGTTCTTTGTGACCCCATGGACCATAGCCTGCCAGGAGCCTCTGCCCAAGGGCTTCTCCAGGCAAGAATGCTGGTGCGGGTCGCCATGTCCTCTCTCTAGAGGATCTTCTTCTTGATATAGGGATTGAACCCGCATCTCTTAACATCTCCTGCATTGGCAGGGGAGTTCTTTACCACTAACGCCACCCGGAAAGCCCCCTGACAGTGCATGGATCCAGCTTAATTTCTGCTCAAAGCGATCCTACCTATAACCCAACAAGGCACAGTCTCAGTCTGTCTGGCGGTCGGCTGCTCCCCTGTCTTCCTTCCCATCTCTGCCTGCCCCACCTCCTCCACAGCCCAGGATGAGGTCCACACAGCTACAAGGGCTCTGCCTCCCTGCCTCCCACATCCTGTGTGGGTCAGCACAACTGGATTCGTTTACAGCAGATGCTTCTTAAGCCCCTTGTTTTGAGATGAGCTGAGGGTGACTGGGAGTTCCAGAAAAACATCTACTTCTGCTTTATTGACTACACCAAAGCCTTTGACTGTGTGAATCACAACAAACTGTGAAGAATTCTGAAAGAGATGGAAATACCAGACCACCTTACCTGCATCCTGAGAAATCTGTAGGCAGGTCAGGAAGTAATAGTTAGAACCAGACACGGAACAATAGACTGGTTCCAAATAGGAAAAGGAGTACATCAAGCCTGTATATTGTTACCCTGCTTATTTAACTTATATGCAGAGTACATCATGCAAAATACCAGGCTGGATGAAGCACAAGCTGGAATCAAGATTGCAGAGAGAAATATCAATAATCTCAGATACCCAGATGACACCACCCTTATGGCAGAAAGTGAAGAACTAAAGAGCCTCTTGATGAAAGTGAAAGAGGATTGTGAAAAAGTTGGCTTAAAACTTAACATTCAAAAAACTAAGATCATGGCATCCAATCTCATCACTCCATGGCAAACAGATGGGGAAACATTGACAGACTTTATTTTGGGGGGCTCCAAAATCATTGCAGATGGTGACTGCAGCCATGAAATTAAAAGACGCTTGCTCCTTGGAAGAAAAGCTATGACCAACCTAGACAGCATATTGAAAAGCAGAGACATTACTTTCCTGACAAATATTGGTCTAGTCAAAGTTATGATTTTTCCAGTAGTCATGTATGGATGTGAGAGTCAGACCATAAAGAAAGCTGAGCACTGAAAAATTGATGCTTTTGAACTGTGGTGTTGGAGGAGACTCTTGAGAGTCCCTTGGACTGCAAGGAGATCAAGCTAGTCAATCCCAAAGGAAATCAGTCCTGAATATTCATTGGAAGGACTGATGATGAAGCTGAAGTTCCAATACTCTGGCCACCTGATACAAAGAACTGACTCATTGGAAAAGACTCTGATACTGGGAAAGATTGAAGGCAGGAGGAGAAGGGGATGACAGAGGATGAGATGGTTGGATGGCATCACTGACTTAATGGACGTGAGTTTGAGCAAGCTCCAGGAGTTGGTGATGGACAGGGAAGCCTGGTGTGCTGCCGACCAGGGGGTCACAAAGAGTCAGACATGACTGAGCAACTGAGCTGAACTGAACTGAGGGACACTGAATTCACACATGCCCTCCGAGGGATGGAACAGATTTTAGTGTGGCCCGGTACCCACCTGTTGCGCTGCCCAGCCTTTTGGGGACTGTATATGGGAGGGCAGGTAAGGAATTCTCCCCCATTTGCTCCTGTCACTGGCCTTTTCATGTGGACGGGGTGGAGAGGGAAAGGTACAGAGGGAAAGCACTCCCAGTGCAGGTCAGGCTGCAGACTCAGACTTTTATTCATCCTGTGAAATGAGAGAAGTTTAATGGCTCTAGCTCTTGATGACATTCAGAAATTCCTGAAGAAGCAGGATTTGTCATTCTGGGTGTGACCTGAACTTCAAGGGCATGGGTGCCTGGAGGAAGAATTTACCTCCCCAGGAGAAAACAAAGGACTCCATAGAAGAGGGTCAGCCTGGCTGAATTCAGCACAGGACACAGCTTGTCATCACGTAATAAGACCTCTATCGTGTGTCTGGTGAAAACGTAGAGACTTTTCTTCCTCAGTTGGCCTGTAATGGAGGAAGTTTGTAGTTTCTTAGCAATCTCATTCTTTCGGTGGACACAAAGTATTATGTTGGGTAAATAAACATGAAACAAACTGAATTTTCATTTTAATAAAATAAGCCCCATTGCTAGGAATTTACCACCAGTTGAAACGTGTTCTCAAGCTCCCAAAAAAAGAAAAGTAGCCTTCCCAGAGTTTAGGGCCTGATCACCATTCCCACTTTGTTACTTTCATCTGTATGAGGGTGGGGGTCATGGTGCTTCTCCTATGGAGAACTGAATTTGAGGAAGGTTACATGGATTACATGGTTAATACCTGGCAGAGTGCCCAAGGTTATATGGTTAACACCTGACAGAGCAAGAATTTGAACTGTGATCTGCATCTTGTCCACAGCCCTTGAAATCCTATTTTTGCAGCCCTTGGCCCAAATTGAAGCCCACCTATTTTGTTTCCAGGTGGCGTTAGTGGTAAAGAACCTGCCTGCCAATGCAGGAGTATAAGAGATAGGTTTGACCTCTGGGTCAGGAAGATCCCCTGGAGGAGGGCATGGCAACCCATTCCAGTATTCTTGACTGGACAGTCCCAAGGACAGAGGAGCCTGGTGGGCTACAGTTCAGACAGCTGCAAAGAGTCAGACACACCTGAAGCAACTTAGCACAGCACACAGCACATAAGCTAAGAATGGTTTTGAAACAGTTGAAAAAAATCAAAAGAAGAATATTTCCTGATGCATAAACATATGAGATTTAAATTTCAATCCCCAGTCAATAAAGGTGAGATTGGAACCCAGTCACACCTTTTGTTTACGTGTCATCTCAAGTTGCTTTCCCATGTTGAGTAGTAGTGATGGAGACGGTTTACATCCCAACAAGTCAAAACACTCAATATCTGGATCTTTTCAGAAAGAGTTTGCTGGCACTGTTCTGCACCCTATTGGTACCTACAGCAGTGGGACTCTATGGTTCATGTTTGGGAACGCATGTAAGAATTAAAGATATTAAAATTTAAAAAATAAAAAAATAAAAAAAATAAAAAATAAAAAAATAAGAGAAACTGAAAAAAAATAATAAAATAAAATAAAAGAGGAAAAAAAAAATAAAGTCCACGTGATTATAAATGGTCCCCTTTCCAAAATTAAACCTAGCTATAAAAAATTCAATATCTCTATCTTGAAAAACAGTAATGCTACATGAGGAAGAAAACACATGTGAAATAAAAACGGAGTAAACTCTGTATGTTCCTGCCTCCCTGATAGCTAAACTTCGATGACTTTAAGAGGACATCACTTTCCCGACAAACATCCCTATAGTCAATGCTATGGTTTTTGCAGTAGTTGTATATGGATGTAAGAGTTCGACCATAAGGAAGGGTGAGCATCAAAGAATTGATGCTTTCGAATTGTAGTGCTGGAGAAGACTCTTGAGAGTCCCTTGGACAGCAGGGAGATCAAACCAGTCAATCCTAAAATAAATCAACTCTGATTATTCACTGGAAGGACTGATGCTGAAGCTCCAATACTTTGGCCACCTGACGTGAAGAGCCAACTCATTGGGAAAGAGCCTGATGCTGGGAAAGGTTGAGGGCAGGAGGAGAATGGGGACGACAGAGGATGAGATGGTTGCATGGCATCATGAACTCAATGGACATGAGTTTGAGCAAACTCCAGGAGATAGGGAAGAAGGGAGGCCTGGCACGCTGCAGTCCATGGGTTGCAAAGAGTCGGACATTACAGAGCAACTGAACAACAAGAGTACAAGAAGAGGCAAAGACTTTTTTCTTATTCTTGGATTCCCAATTAATGAACCATGAAAACAAGATGCATTTTACATAAAGAGAATATACTTTATAGGACTAAAGTAATTTTTACTCATTAGGGCTCCTTCTTCACTTGTTCTTTAATCTTTTATTATGAAGGCGCAATTCTAGAACTTTTCAGCAACAGAGGTCATTGTTCTCAGTATAAGAGGGAAATCACCCAAGGTATTAAAAGGTGGTGGCCACACTCCTTCAGCTAAGGAGAAATGAAAGGAGATACCATCTTCCTTTGCATACTTTTTGTTCTCCTTTTTGACCTCTATTGCACATTCTAAAGACCTGGCTCACATGTGAAACAAAATTTAAAACCATACCTGTCACAGTGAAGAGTTCTGGAGATGGGTGATGGTGATGGTTGCAGAACAATGTGGGTGACTTAAAGCCCATGAACTGTACACTTGAAGACGGTTACAATGGTTACCTTTATGTTATCTGTATTTTAACATAATTTGAGGGCTTCCCTGGTGGCTCAGCTGGAGAAGGAAATGGCAACCCACTCCAGTATTCTTGCCGGGAGGATCCCAGGGCTGGAGGAGCCTGGTGGGCTGCCATCTATGGGGTCGCACAGAGTTGGACACGACTGAAGCGACTTAGCAGCAGCAGCAGCTGGTGGCTCAGCAGTAAAGAATCTGCCTGCTAAACAGGAGAGTCAGGCTCAGTCCCTGGGTCAAAAAGATCCTCTGGAAGAGGAAATGGCAACCCACTCCAGTATTCTTTCTGGGATAATCCCATGGACAGAGGAGACTGGCGGTCCATGGAGTTGCAAAGAGTTGGATATGACTGAGCGACTAAAACAACAACACACCATAATTTAAAGTAAAACCAACTGAATAATAACAACAAAAGACCAAACAATTTCAAAAGCTTTGAGGAAGACTTTTATTTATAGTTCCATATAGGGCTTCCCTGGTGGCTCAGTTGGTAAAGAATCTGCCTGCTCTGCTGGAGACCCAGGTTTGATTCCTGAGTTGAGAAGATCCCCTGGAGAAGGGAAAGGCAACCCACAGCAGTATTCCCACCTAGAGAATTCCATGGACAGAGGAGCCTGGTGGGCTATATAGTCCATGGAGTCACAGAGAATCAGACACAACTGAGTGACTAACACACACACCACTAGGAAAATGGAAAATAAAAATTCCAGGGAAGGGCTTTTGAAAGAGCTGAAGCTTTTTCAGGAAAAAAAAAAAAAATGACCATCAGTGTGTGTTTGTGTAGGTGCTTGGGCACGTGTGCACGTGTGCACTTATGCATATGTGTGTGCTTTCAGGAAAACATTCATGTCAAAAGATGATCATGAATATTTATTAGAAAAAGGCAAATCAAAACAACTAGAGGTGCCACTTTCTACCAGTCATAATGGCCATCATTAAAAAGTCTACAAGTAACAAATGCTGGAGAAGGTATGGAGAAAAGGGAAGCCTTCTGCATTGTTGGTGGGAATATAAATTGTTGCAGCCACCATGGAAAAAAATATAATGGTTCCCCCCCCCAAAAAAACAGGACTTCCTTGTTGGTACAGTGGATAAGAATCCACAGGCCAATGCAGGGGACACGAGTTCGATCCCTGGTCTGGGCAGATCCCACATGCTGCATAACAACTAAGCCCATGAGCCGAAACTACTGAGCCTGCACACCATACCTACTGAAGCCTGAGTGCCCTAGAGCCTGCGCCCTGCGACAAGAGGAACCACCACAGTGAGAAGCCTATGAACAGCGACTGGGGAAGCCTGCATGCAGGAATGAAGACCCAGTGCAACCAAAAGAAAGGTTGCTAGCAACCCAACTCTTGGGGCATATACATGGAGAAAACTATAATTTGAACGGATATAGGTACCCTAGTGTTCACAGCAGCACTATTTACAACTGTGAAGACATGGAAGCAAACTAAGTGTTCATCAGCAGATAAATGAATAAAGAAGCTGTGGCACATATATAATGGAATATTACTCAGCCATAAAAATGAATGAAGTAACGCCATGCGCAGCAACATGGATGGACCTAGAGATGATCACACTAAGTGAAGTAAGCCAGACAGAGAGAGGCAAACACCATATGATATCACCTATATGTGGGATCTAGAACATGACACAGAGGAACCTACTTATGGAACAGAAACAGACTCACCAAGATAGAAAAGAAAACTACCGTTCCCAAAGAGAAAAGAGAGGGAGGGGTAAATTAGGAGTTGGTGATTGGCAGAACCAAATCACTATATATAAAATCGATAAAGAACAAGGTCCTACTGTATAGCACAGGGAATTATATTTTCCCTGGTGGTAGAAAAGAATATATATAAATATATAAATAACTGAATCATCTTGCTGTATACCAGAAACTAACACAACAATGTAAATCATCTATACTTCAATAAAAGATAAATTAAAAAGAGAAAACAAATTATGTCCAATTAATTATATTCCCTCTGTTACTACCATCAACATTGTAAATTACAGTGTTTACAAGAGTCCCTCTATATAGAATAATCTCAGTCTGTCAGTGCAAAATACCAAGCACCTTTGCACAGCAACAGAAATCAAAGTAAGTGCTAACTATGTCTGGAAACCTCTTAGAACTCTAACATCTTTCACCAATTACAGCAAAGGGTAAAAAACCACACCCAGTGAACACCTATTAGGATTCCTCTGTAGCATCTATTGGAGGAGGGCATGGCAACCCCCTCCAGTATTCTTGCCTGGAAAATTCCATGGATAGAGGAGCCTGGTGGGCTATAGTCTGTCTGTACAGAAGTTGTTGTGACTGCCTGGGAAAGAGGGAGCACCAAAAAAAAAAAAAAAAAAAGGCAAACCACAACAGAAACCTTATCCTAAAAGTGGAATTGAGATTTGAGAAGAGTGCCAACCTTAATAAAAAGACTTCCTCTTCAATCACTAGGTCATAAAACTAAAACCAGCCCATGTTAGATGTGGGCAAACATCGTAGTTGACTTCTGTCCATGTGCCAATGTTTTTCAAAGATGAATACGATAAAGTCCCTTGAGTGTGTGCTGGGAGTGCTGGGGGACTTTGTGCCAGTTCCCGAGCAGAGCGGGTGCACGGTGAGGTTTCTGAAGGTTCTACTGTTTGGAATGAGCATATATAACCCAATAACAACAGCTGCTCATGGCCAGGGCCTGGCCGCGATGGAGTCAACCAGCTAAATGACAACTGGAGATGACACTAGTCGTTGTCGAGTGAAGCCAGCAACAAAGGAACAGATGGGCTCTGTGTCCTCGGTGCCTGCAGCAATGCAGTCATGGCAGAGCAGCCGTGGCGACGGAGCTCAGAGGCACGCTGACACTGACTCGGTCAAACACCCACTGTCTTGTCTGCTTCAGACAAACCCTGTACGCACCCTCCCAACACACACACACACACACACATGCGACATACACACACAGACTGATGTTTTGCTTCCTATGCTTGGAGGCACTGGGTTTTCGAGATAAGTCCATGCTCAGTTGCACAGTCGTGTCTGACTCTTTGCCGCCCTGTGGACTGTAGTTCTCCAGGCTCCTCTGTCATGGGATTCTCCAGGCAAGATACCGGAGTGGGTTGCCATCCTCTCCTCCAGGGGATCTTCCCGACCCAGAGATCAAACCTGCATCTCCTGCATTGATAGGCAGATTCTGTACCACTGTGCCTTACCACCTTGGAAGCTCTAAAAATGCTGTAAGGACAGACACTGTAGATGCATTGCAGGTTGCGATCGGCCCCCTCCTGCCCACCGCAGGCTCTACATAAGGCAGGAGTGAAACACAGTGGGCCCTAGGCAAACGGCACCCCTAGAAATAGGTCTGTCGACACAAAAATACATCAAATAAAAGACAAGAACTGTTCTAATCAGTTGCCACCATTTAAAATCCTGGCAAGTTCACATAAAATGTTGGGGCTCCAGTTACCTTTGATTTGAAGACCCAGGCTCCCTCCTCCCTTCAGGAAACCATTAGCTTGCATTGCAAGGCTACTGCTCCCAAAACTTGCTTTTTTCCACTACCTGCTTACTAACTCATATTTGCTACCTGCCTGACCTCTGTAGGGTCTGAGTTAAGGTCATCTATAGATACTCATTCAAATCTAGGGTGGCACTAGTGGTAAAGAACCCACTTGCAATGCAGGAGGCATAGAGAATTGGGTTCAATCCCTGGGTTGGGAAGATCCCCTGGAGGAAGAAATGGCAACCCACTCCAGTATTCTTGCCTGAAGGATCCCATGGACAGAGGAGCCTGGCAGGCTGCTGTCCACAGGGTCGCAAAGAGTTGGACACGACTGCAGCAACATAGCACGACACATGCGTAGATGAAGCTTGGGAATCTTTCACCTGCTGTAGATCCTCAGAACCCATTTGAGTTAGTAAGTCTTTCAGCAAAGTCCACCTCACATGGATTTCCTCAGGAGAGGCTGTGTCTGTGGTTGGGAGTCAGACTGCACGTGTTCAAGCCCTGCCTCCACAGATCTGTGTGACCCTGGACAAGCTGTTTCACCTCCCTGTCTGACATCCTTTCTCTCTCAAGTGGAGATGAAAACAGTATTTATCTCAGGTCTGTGTGCAGATTAAATGAAGTAATACATAAATATATTTCCTACAGCACCTTTACTCAAAATATTTCCCTGTTATTATATTCTCGGAAGCTGAACATACCAAATTTTAAAAGTATATAGTTATTACAGGCCATTTACAGCATTCTTCTAAGCTGAAATACTTTCATAAGTTGTTGTTCAGTTGCCAAGTCATGTCCAACTCTTTGCAAGCCCCACGGACTTGCATAAGACATAGACACAAATCACTATCATAAATCTCTGTTTGAAATCATTATACTATTAGAAAGATATGAAGAAGAAGGAAAGGCAGTGATAATCTATGCCATTCTGGATCCACAAGCTGTCAGAACTGGAAGGAAAGCTAAGCCTTCCCTAATCCAGTGGATTTAACAACTTATTTTAGCAGCAGAAACCATTTCTTTGAATGCAGTCTTATACCAAAGCCATGAACGAGAGCAATGTGGCAGCTTTGGCTGAAGAGGAGGTGAGGTCCCAGAACTGGGCTCTGGCTTCACCTAGCATGTTCTCAGAAGCTGTTGCTAAGGACCCCTGATCTTGGCTAAGCCCTCTCCTTTGACAGTGGGAAAAATTAAGACCATTCATATCTCTACAAGAATAAGAAGGTTCGTGTCAAGGACTAAGACCAAACTGTTGCTATATCCCCAGCACCCAGCCATGTACCTGGAGCTCAGGACCCTAGCAGCTCTAAGGCTTGTGTGATGGGGGCTCTAACACAGGGAGGTGCCAGGCTGCAGAGGTGAAGTATGAGGGGATGGGCTTCTAAGATATGGTGATGACTGTTGTCAGTATGGGAGAGAAAAATGCCATTATGGTCTAGATGTGGTCCTGGGTATTGGGTTGATTCTTGGGGAAGTGATGGGGTGAGATAAAGAAGCCAGAATTAAGCAAACAAAAATATCGCTATTAGGGCTGGATACCATCTAAAAACTGGAGAAGGAAATGGCAACCCACTCCAGTACTCTTGCCTGGAAAATTCCACGGGTGGAGGAGCCTGGCAGGCTACAGTCCATGGGGTCGCAAAGAGTCAGATACAACTGAGCGACTTCACTTTCACTTTCACCATCTAAAAATATCAAGATGAAGGAGCCACTTTTCAGCCCAGGTATTCTGTTGAACTCCAATTCTGCCCAGAAATTTGGGAAAGGATAATTAGTTTAGTTTCAAAGTGTGGGGCCTGGACCACTTACATCAGCACTACCAGGGAGCTCACTGCAAGTGCAAATTCATGAGCCCCACTCCAGAATTATTCAACTAGAATCTCCAGGAGTAGAATCCATGCATTTACATTCTCCACGAGCTTCCCAGATGTTCTTGTGCAGAAAAAAGTTTGAGAAGCACCGTATTTCATCTCCCTGGCGCTCAAACATGATGTCACCAGGAGCCATCTGGAGAGCTTTACTTTGCTTAGGCCCTACCCTTAGAGATTCTGATTTAATACGTCTGGGGTGGGACCTGAGAACTGAGATGCTTTCCAAAATCTCCCCCAGTGTTGTAGGATAGAATGGTTTACATTCATTCATAACTCACTGCCAGAGGGGAAGGGGAGTCTCCAGTCTCATGAATTACTTCTATTACAACCAACTGAAAATACAGATATTCTAATTGACTTTTAGAGATAAGCTGCTACTTTTCCTTTCAGTTTGTCTCTAGCCACCTAGGCAGCAGAAAGACAAAAGTTTCAGCAAAGGCTTGTCAAAACATTGCTTTCGTAAATACTGAAGTTGCTTTTTAAATGGGTTGGATGCCCAAGAACCTACTGTATATAGCACAGGGAACTTTGCTCAATATTATGTAACAGCCTAAATGGGAAAAGAATTTGAAAAAGGATCCGTGTATATGTATAACTGAATCACTTTGCTGAACACCTGGGATTATCACAAATTATTAATCAACTCTAATCCAATATAAAATAAAAAAACTAAAAAAATATGTTGGATACATTTACAAAGCTTACTTTAAAATAAAGTTGATTGAGGTATACTTGCTTTTTAACAAAATGCTTCTATTTAAATGCACAGTTTGGGCTTCCCTGGTGATTCAGTTGTAAAAAAATCTGTGCAGGAGACATGGGTTCCCTCCCTGATCTGGGAAGATCCCACATGCTGCAGGGCAACCAAGCCCGTGTGCCACAACTATTGAGCCAGTGCTCTAAAGCACGTGTGCCATAACCACTGAGCCTGCATGCGGCAACTACTGAAGCCCAAGCGCTCTAGAGCCTGTACTCTGCAGCGAGAGAAGCCACTGCAATGAGAAGCTCATACACTGCAACCGGAGTAGCCCCTGCTGCCCACAACTAGAGAAAGGCCCAAGCAGAAGCGAAGACCCAGCACAGGCAAAAATAGATGCATAAATGAAAACATTAAAAAATAAATAAAGGCACAGTTTGACGAGTTTTGATGGATATATGCTCCCAGGTAACCACCACAATTGAGATATATAATATTTCTATCACGTCTGAGAAAATTCCCTCTTTACTCCTTTGCAGTCAATCCCTACCCCTACCCTTGGCCCAGGCAACCACTGATCTGCTTTCTGACACAGTGGATTAGTATAGACTGTTCTAGAATTTGATATAGGTGGGATCAAACCGTATGAACTTTCTATATCTGATTGCTTTTGCTCAGCACAATGTTTGTAAGAATTATCCATAGCATGAATTACTAGTGAATTATACTATTCATGTTTCTTCTTTGTTTCAAAAGTAAGTGCACAGGCCTTCCGGGTACCACTTCCAGAGAAAAGAGCTGGTTCTGGAACGAAGTGAAAGGGAAGTGAGAAAGTAAGACAATTGGCTAGATGGCCTTCTTCAAAGAACTTGGCCAGCAAGGCGAGAAGGAAGTGACCAAACTGAGGTAAGGGGAGTTTTCACCAAGGCAGGTGATTTCTGCAGGAAGGAGCATGTTGGGGAGATGGCAGAGCTGAGCTCAGGGTGTGGCAAGTAAGAGAAGAAAGGGAAGCAAATACAGGGGCCAGAGACAAACATCACCAGTTAAAAAAATGTTGGTCTCTGTCGTGGTCTAAAAAAATGTCTAAAAATTCTTAGCTCCTCCTCTTTTCGAGAGAGAGAGAAAGCTTAGTTCTCTTCCACTTCAGAGTTGGCCGGACTTGGTGACTCGCTGCTGACGAATGAAAGTGGTGGGAGGGTGGCCGGTCACTTCTGACACTAGTCCTTGGAGATGCTGTGGCTTTCGTATGGTTACCCTCTTTGGGGTCAGGGAGCTCTGGGAGCAGCTGGCGGGGCCTAACATGATGAAGAGTGAAGAGACCTCTTCTCTGAGGCAGACTTGCAGGATGAGCAGGACACAGATGTGGAGCTGAGGGACTCCCATGTACTTATGGCCTGGAGCTGAGCGGGCATGGCTCATTCAAGGAATTCTAGGAAGTTCCCTTTGGGAGCCATCTGCATCTCTCTTCATCCAGACCTACCAGTATGCATTTATTCTAAATTACTGTCCAGTTACACTCAGACTCACAACATCATAGGAATCTCATGAAATTCATAGTGATTACTACCCTGTTCCAGTATGACATTCTGTCTTAACTGGCCTTGTTGATGGCCTGGATAGCTGACCTTTATCTACAAAATTACCTCATGGTAGGGACTTCCCTGGCAATCCAGTGGTTAGGATTCTGAGCTTATACTGAAGGGGGTCCAGTTTCCATCCCTGGTAGGGGAACTAAGATCCCACAAGCCACAGGGTGAGGGCAAAAAATAAATTAATTCAAGGTGGGAGATGTCCCGAGGACCACACAGGGACCACACAAGTCCCTAGGATAAGAACTATCTATAACCTTATCCTCATGCTCTTATTGTGGTCAGACAGGTGAGTGGTGAGAGAAGATATATTGTTATAGTTCAATAAGTAAAACCTTCTTGCATTCAAATCCCAAGCTAATTCATTTGACAAAGAATCTACTCTTGTCTGCTGGGAAATTTGAACTAGTCTAGACCACACATAGCAGACAAAAATTTGGCAGACTTATATTGAATATATGGGCATCAAGCCACAGTGACTATTCACACACTTTCATACAAATGCTCATGAAGATGAATTAATTTCTGCTGTGACTGATATTCTGCAGCGATTTCCAAAAATGCAGACACAGTAAAGTATAATTACTATTTGTAACCAATTTGTAATTTATGAGCCTTCCTGAGGAAATAAGCAGCTCTCTGAGATGGAGATTCTGACATGAGACCTAGAGAGAAACAGTGAGCAGATGGTTTTGAGTTCTATCCATTCTTCGTCTGCAAGCTGGGGGAGAAGTGTCCAGCAAAGAGAAGCAGACCATAGTATATGTTCAAAGAGCTAAACGGCAATGCCTCATTGAGGCAGCATGGGGACAGTTTTGAACACATCTGGCATCCACTGGCGATTAGACAGGGTATTAATATTGTAGGAAGTAATGCTTGAGGCTAGACTCTCTTAGTTAGTAGTGTCCAAAAGAACGTTCCATGATGATGGAGATGCTCACTATCCAACACAATACCCACTAGACATATATGTGGCTTCTGGGCACTTGAAATGTGGCTAGTGAGATTAAGAAACTAATTTTAATTTTTATTTAATTTTAATTAATTTAAATGTATATAGCCACAAGTGGCCAGTGGCTAGTGTATTGGACAGCGCAATTCTAATTAATGTGGGTTGAAAGATATGATTCTTTAAAACCATGAGCTCCTTAAAGAATGGAGACGTGTCTTTGACTGTCTTTCTGGCACTCAGCACAGTCTCTGACATATAGTAGGTTTTCAATAAATGCTTATTAACAGACCTTCAGCAGCCAGAAGAGGACTGGCTTTGTAATACTGTATAGTTAGAATTTCCCAAAGGGTATTTCAAAGCCTTAGATCCACAAAGTACTCTGGAGAGAAAGAATTCCCTGGTCACATGTATCTATATGTTCTATATCTTGCTTGGGGAATTAGGATCCATATTAGGGTATTAATGAAACCAGAATAGTTTTATTAATTCAGTTTCCCATAGTTATTGGACCATGGAACCCCCCTTTTCACATAATACCTCTGACATCTCTTAGAACTAGTAGATTCTGGGAGAAATAATTTGGAGGATGTCAAAATAATGGCAAGGCAGGAGGAAGACTTCCAGTGAATTCCTTAAAAAGCAGTGACCCCAATTTCTAGTACATGGTCAGAAGGTAATAAATACCTACTGCATGGTCTAGAAATGATGGGCTTTCCAGGTGGTGCAGTAGTAAAGGTTCCACCAATGCAGGAGATGTGGGTTTAATCCCTGGGTCAGGAAGATTCCCTGGAGAAGGAAATGGCAACCCACTCGAGTATTCTTGCCTGGGAAATCCCATGCACAGTTGAACCTGGCAGGCTATAGTTCATGGGGTCACAAAGAGTCAGACAACTGAGCATGCATGTGCATCAGAAATGACTGTCTTCCAGTTAAAATCAGAAGCCATCTATAAACTATTCCCACTCAGCAAAGGTAAAGAAAGAAGGCAGCGTGTGGCTGGGAGGTCTCGGTATTCTTCAGCTGCCTGTATTGGGTGTACCTGCCAAACTAGAAGATGATCTGACATATGAATTAAACAGAAGTATGTAGTAGCAAATAGAACAGAAATAATATGAGTTCTTAATATATGCTGATGCTTCAAGATTCTGTACTTTAAAAATTTAAAGCAGGCAGTTAGTTGTTGAATGATTAGAATATCAACCCACTTACAAAGGAATGATCAATCCAGAGATACAGATGGTGTGATCAAGGATGAAACATGGGTCCTGGATCATCGAAAAAGCAAGATAGTTTCAGAAAAACATCTATTTCCGCTTTATTGACTATGCCACCGCATGTCTGAGAAGGGGGTGCAGTCGGACAAGCCTTTGACTATGTGGATCACAATGAACTGTGGAAAATTCTGAAAGTGATGGGAATACCAGACCACCTGACTGGCCTCTTGAGAAATCTGTATGCAGGTCAGGAAGCAACAGGTAGAACTGAACATGGAACAACAGACTGGTTCCAAATAGGAAAAGGAGTACATCAAGGCTGTATATTGTCACCCTGCTTATTTAATTTATATGCAGAGTACATCATGAGAAAGGCAGGGCTGGATGAAGCACAAGCTGGAATCAAGATTGCCGGGAGAAATATCAATAACCTCAGATGTGCAGATGACACCACCCTTATGGCAGAAAGTGAAGAGGAACTAAAGAGCCTCTTGATGAAAGTGAGAAGAGGAGATGAAAAAGTTGGCTTAAAGTTCAACATTCAGAAAACTAAGATCATGGCATCTGGTCCCATTACTTCAAATAGATGGAGTAATAGATGGCAACATAGATAGAGAGTAATTTATGGTAAATAGATGGAGAAACAGTGGAAACAGTGGCAGACTTCATTTTCTTGGGCTCCTAAATCACTGCAGATGGTGACTGCAGCCATGAAATTAAAAGACGCTTACTCCTTGGAAGGAAAGTTATGACCAACCTAGACAGTATATTAAAAAGCAGAGACATTACCGACAAACATCTGTCTAGTCAAGGCTATGGTTTTTCCAGTAGTCATGTATGGATGTGAGAGTTGGACTATAAAGAAAGCTAAGTGGTGAAGAATTGCTTTTGAACTGTGGTGTTGGAGAAGACTCTTGAGAGTCCCTTGGACTGCAAGGAGATCCAACCAGTCCATCCTAAAGGAAATCAGTACTGACTGTTCATTGGAAGGACTGATGTTCAACCTGAAACTCTAATACTTTGGCCACCTGATGCGAAGAACTGACTCACTGGAAAAGACTCTGATGCTGGGAAAGATTGAAGGCAGGAGGAGAAGGGGACGACAGAGGATGAGATGGTTGGATGGCATCACCAACTCAATGGACATGAGTTTGAGTGAATTACGGGAGTTGGTGATGGACAGGGATGTTTGGCATGCTGCAGTCCATGGGGTCACAAAGAGTCGGACACGACTGAGTGAACTGAACTGAACTGAGAGACAGGAAAAGAAAAGGGTCCCCTCTGAGAAGAAAAATGTGCACAAAAGACAAAACAAGAAGCTGATTGAGACGAGGATAGTCACTTCCGGTCTTGAGTTTTGCTAATGCCTTAGTAAGAAAGGATTGGAATTAACTCTAGATCCACAACATAGTTTCAGCTAAAATTTATTTGTAGTTATTGTAAATACATACACTTATGCTTACATTTACTAATCTATGTATAGACCACTCCACAAGTATGGATTAATCTCTTTGCAACAAATCTCTTTTGAAATTTGAACTTAGAAACAAAAACCTCTTAGATCTAGTTAAGCAGAGGAATTTGGATGGGAGAAATTCCAATCAAAACCATCAGTCATGCATGGTACCCTCTGCAGTGAGGTGCCCAGATAAAGCCTGTCCCTGCAGGGCTGAACACGTTACATGTGGGTGATCTGTAGATTTCATCATGTGCTTTAGATCTTCTCACTTAGAAAAGGGGCTTTAACGTGACAAGTGTATGCCTACTGTAAACATGGGGCTTCCCAGGTGGCACCAGTGGTAAAGAACCTGCCTGCCAACACAGGAGCCCGGGTATGATTCCTGGGTTGAGAAGATCCCCTGGAGGAGGGCATGGCAAACAACTCAAGCATTCTTGCCTGGAGAATCCCATGGACAGAGGAGCCTGGTGGGCTATAGTCCATGGGGTCACAAAGAGTCGGACAAGACTGAAGTGACTAAGCACGCACGCACTATAAAGACATCACCTCAGTGTTCACAAAGATGGCTGAATTCCCCACTCCAGGAGGGACCACCCCATGTCTTGGGAAACTGTTTAGTCCACGTGACTGTGCACACCCCCCTCCAAGTGCATCCAGAAAGGGCACGCACCACCACTGGCCACTCCTCTCAGCATCACTGTCACCTGCAGACCACCTTGCCTCTCTGAATGTCTCCATCACCGCATGTCTGAGAAGGGGGTGCAGAGGGCATGACCAGAGGCAGAGAGAGCTCACTCAGAGCCCTTGGCCTTTGGGTACACAGCCTACTTGTTATGTTCAGCTTTGGTCTTTGTTGGTCAGGCTTTCTAAAGCATAATGTTTGATTTTTCTGCTTATTATAAAAGTGATACATGTTTGTGATAGAAAACTTGAAAAGTTCAATAGGCATGTATTTGCCATATTTCCTTTCTCATCTATGATTAGATGACTCTACTTGACACCCTAGTAGATATACATATGATTAGAGTGATTTTCCACTACAGTTTTGAATTTTGATTTTATTACTTAATATTATGTGCTGAGATTTTCCATGGGCATTGTGTTCAACTCTAACTGATTATATTATAGGCCCTGAAATAAAGCAAACCATATTTCACTCCGACTCAGTTAAAAGACAAAAACAAAACAAAAAAACCCAAACCAACCATTTTCCATCCCACAAACCAGAAGCAAAAGCTTACTGGACATCAGCAAAGGATAAATAAATGGGACTGACAAAAACATGTGGCAGATTTTGCCCCATTGAGCCCACTAACTCGGCACAATGCAGTTCATCGAAAATAATCCCACATTCCTGTGCTATTTTTCAAATTGACACTTTAGAACATGTCTGCCAAAGCTCCTAAAATGGTCTCTGGCAGGCTCTTCCACTCAGCTGTGGGCATTTGGGTTGCCCTGAACAACTACCCCCAGCTGATGCCATGCTGGACACACAGACACACACATTCCATCTAAACTGATAAAGTCCCACAAATGCAAAACTCTAGCTACTCTCCATGCCAGGTATACCTGCTCTGCTGGCATGCTGGGCTTTAATTCATGAAAGAAAGAAAGTGAAGTCACTCAGTCGTGTCTGACTCTTTGCGACCCCATGGACTGTAGCCTACCAGGCTCCTCCGTCCATGGAATTTTCCAGGCAAGAGTCCTGGAGTGGGTTGCCATTTCCTTCTCCAGGGGATCTTCCCGATCCGAGGATTGGGTCCGGGTCTCCGGCATTGCAGGCAGACACTTTACCATCTGAGCCACCAGGGAAGTCTTAATCCATGAAGATTTCATTAAGCAAAAAGGAAAGGTCACTTTGGACCAGAGACAATAAGGCTGGGGACACACTGTGTCAAAGATGATACTCTCCGTAAGTCAGGCTGGTGGGGCGGGGGCGGGGGGGGGGGGTAGGACTCTTGGTATGATCTCGTTCACATACGGACGACAGCCCCAGAGACGTTAAATGCCTTGCTCAGCATCAGACAACGAATACCGCAACATCATAGTGGAAGCATGCTTGTCAAGGCCAAACGGCCAGACTCGCCGGCTGAGGCTCTTTCTTCTCCAATGCCTGTGTCCATGCTGGGACCATTTGGCTGGAAGTGAGAGAACCAGCCTGACAAGAAGCAACCCTCAGGCCTTTGCACAGAAGATGCTGCCAAACAAAAGGTCCTTTCAGAAGCCTCACAATGGCTCTTCCTTGCTAGCTATTTGAGGTAGTGGCTCTGGTGCATGTGAGAGGCTCTGCTTCTTTTCACAGTCCTGACCTGACCTTGCCATTTCAGGCCGACCTTGGCTACTGCACTCACCAAGTGTCCCCCTGGCGTGCATGGGCATGCCCTGGCCACCTCTTAGGGGAACACAAGGTCATTGCATGTCTGGGCTGAGATGAGCCGTGCTGGATCTGTATGAGACAAGGCTTTCCAAGTCTTTGGTCTGCAAACTGCTGTTCTTCCATCTGGTCCTAAAGCACCCATTTTTCAAGCAGCAGTTTTGGTGGCTGAAGCCTAAAATCACTTGGTGCATGAACCTCAATCGTTAGCCAAGAGTCACTGCCTACAAACTGGGAAAGTTGGGGAAGCTTGGGGGTGATAAGATGGTAGTAAGGAGAGTAAAGAGGGATGGAGAGGGACATGGGTTGGATGTCGAGAAATTGCCCACCACGCCTGTTTGAACTAAAGATAACAAGTATAGGAAGCAGATGAAATAACACATGTAAAGAGTGTAACGAAACATCTGGAACTCAAAAAATGGAGCTATTATTTATTCCTTGAAAATGCGTGTGTGCCATGCACATAGTGACAACTGAATGATGGGGTGTCACACAGTGACGTGGGAGGGTTGAGGAGTGAGAGTGGATGAAGCTGAGTTACTTTTTTCCCCTGAGGCCCTCCTGTATGAGGACTTTTATTTACTTCCCATCTCCCTCTCTGTCTTCTTTCTTCCTCACCCCATCAGCAGTGGTGGGGGTGGGCTTGGGGCCAGGGTGGAGGCAAGGAGGGAACACTCAAAATCGAGAAACACATCCCAAAGGAACAGTGTTGCCCCCAGTTTGTTCCTTGGGTCACGATCTCCATGAGATGTTGATGAGTAATAACAAAAAATTTCTAGGACTTCCCTGGTGGTCCAGTGGTTAAGAATCTGCCTTGCAATGCAAGGGACATGGGTTCAGTCCCTGGTCTGGGAACTAAGACTGCACAAGCCGTGGAGCAACTGAACCCACGTGCCACAACTCCTGAGCCCTAGCGCCCCGGAGCACACCACGACTAGAGAGTCCTGTGCGCCACAACGAAAGATCCCGTGTGACACACAGTGAAGACCCTCAGTGCTCCAACTAAGACCTGATGCAGCCAAATAAATAAACACTAGGAAAAAAAAGATTTCAGCAGCCAAATGCAATTAAATTGGGAGTGGGAATGGTGCTACAGAAAACCGAACCAGTTTCTCCACTGGATGACTTCTCAAGGTCTTTGCTCTGTAAATCTTGAGTCTTCAAAGGGTGAGGGTGATACAGCATTTTGTAAACTCATTTGATCAAGAAAAGAAAATCCGTTTTTCACTGATCAGTTCTTGGGATTGACATCCTGAGGAATATTCTTGGCCAAAACTGATCCTTAGATTTTTCTTCTTGGCTTGACTTTCCCACCTCACTGAGCTAGCCACTCCTGTCCTTGAGGAGAAGAGATGATGTGCTAACAAGAGAATTTCCCTATTTGAGGGTAATTGTCGTCTAGAGTCTTGCCCCCCTCAGAGAAGCGCTGGGATTACCTGAGGGCAAAATGAACCGAGCATTCATCAGGGGCACAGAATCAGAATCTGCACTGTGGTGAGATGCCCTGTTGATTCATATGCACATTGTATTTGAGAGGGAGGAACGTCCTTGGGGTCTCAGTGGCTAAGACCCTTGAGCTCCCAGTACAGGAGACCCGGGTTTGATCCTTGCTCAGGGAACTAGATCCCACATACTTCAGCTAAGACTTTGCATGCTGCGACTAAATATCCCATGTGCAGCAACTAAGGTCCAGCATAGCCAAATAAATACATGGCTATCTATTTTTAAAAAGTTTGCAGTGGAGACCTAGGGTGCTTGGTCCTGGGCACTAACCTCAATAATTCTGATTTGGTGCATCTGGGGGTGAGGCTTGGGTAAGTACCTTTTAAAATATCACCTCCAGGAAATTCTGATGCAGCTGTGTGTGGACTCCTATTGAGAAACACCAACTTAATGTAAAAGCTCCTAAGGCCCATGGACAGAGGAGCCTGGCAGGCTGTTGTTCATAAGGTTGCACAGAGTCAGACACAACTGAAGCGCACGCAGACTCATGGCCCAAGTGTTCTCAGGCTCTCAGTCGTGTCTGACTCTTCGCAGCCCCATGGACTGTAGCCCTCAAGGCTCTTCTGTCCATGGGATTTCCCAGGCAAGAATACTGGAGTGGGTTGTCATTTCCACCTCCAGGGGATCTTCCTGACCCAGGGATCAATGCATCTCTTGTGTCTCCTGCATTGGCAGGCAGATTCTTTACCACTAGCCTCACCTGGGAAGCTTTGCTATAAAGTAACAGAACAGCCCTGTGCTGACACTTGGTTTCACGGCAGCACCTCTACAAGGTAGGTGACGGTATAATCATTGTTAGAAATAAGGCAATGGAGCCCTGGAGAGAGATGGTGAAAGTGCTGGACCAAGGTCACCCAGGGGTGAGCAGGTCATCAGGATGAACAAGAACCCTCCTGTCTTTCCTGCCTGCCTCGCCAACCTCTCTCCTCCTCCTCCCTCCTCTGTTCTTTATTCACCAGCTTCTGCATGGCTAACAGCCCTCTCCGAGTCTGCTTTTGTCTTTAGTGAAAAGCTAACAAAACACTGTTGCTCCCGGTGCTGGCTAATGACTGCGCCTGATTAGCGCCATTCTGTCAGCTGACTCCCAGGCAGCCAGGCCAGCCAGCAGCCTGCTTATTCAATCAGGGCCTGGCCCATTTGCTAATTACCAGCATCATTTGGGCTCGTTTCCTTGACTGTGAACTTGCTCGAGTTCCAATCATCTTCAGCTGTTGCCTTTACAGGAGAACAGAATCATTTATCACGTCTCTCAGTGCCCCTCCCTGCTGGAGACTGAATGAAACCCCAAGTGTCCCTGGTTCCCAGGCTGCTGCTGACCGGCGGGTCCCAACGGGAGCTGTGAGGCAGACCCTGTGCACAGAAAGACGTGCTGGCCTTCCTCACTGGGCTGCCAGGGTGACCTCGTCCCTGCTTCTGAACCCCAATTGTATTCCCACTCGGAGGCCTGACAGAGTGGTCTACTGTCCCCCCTCACCAGGGATGGAGGGTTTTCCCAGGACATGGGATTTCTTGTGATAAACCCAGGAGACTGCATCACCATAGACCTGGCCCACCAGGACACACAGTGCGAGAGCATTTGACATCCTCCCAGGACCTATAATTGGGGTCTAGATCAGAGAACTGACTGGGAGTCGGGGTTCCATCATTCTCTAGCAGACCTGATACTAAGGATTTGCATCTCTCCACTGCTCTACACTTCATTTTGCTTTTGATCTCAACTACTAACTTGGCAGGATGAAGCTTTATGTCCAACAGCGGATAAGTGGAGGTCTGCAGGCATGTTCTGAGATGAGGGTGCCACCAGAGAAGGAAGGATGGTGTGTAACCCCTTTGAACTGAGGTGTCTCATCCTCCAAGGACTCTTCCCGATTCAAAATCACATTAAGCATCTTCAGTGGCTAAGTCAAAGATCTCTCTTGGAAAATGTCACTTGAAAATAAATGGGTTATTTTCAACTATCTTTCGATATTGATTTCTAACTATTAATAATTCCACAGTGATAAGCAAACAAACAGACTCTGTATGATTCCAATACTTCTGTTTTTGTTGTTGTTCAATCACTAAGTTTTGTCTGTATCTTTGCAACCTTATGAACAGCGGCATACCAGCTTCACTGTCCTTCACTGTCTCCCAGAGTTTGCTCAAACTCATGTCCAGTGAGTCAATGATGCTATCCAACCATCTCATCCTCTGTCGCTCCTTTCTTCTCTTCCCCTCAATCTTTCTCAGCATCAGGGTCTTTTCTAATGTGTTGGCCCTTGGCATCAGGTGACCAAAGTGTTGGAGCTTCGGCAACAATCCTTTCAATGAATATTCAGGGTTGATTTCCTTTAGGACAGACTGGTTTGCTCTCCTTGCTGTCCAAGGGTCTCTCGGGTCTTCTCCAGGACCACAGTTCGAAAGCATCAATTCTTTGGCACTTAGACCTCTTTACGGTCCACCTCTCGTATCTGGACCTGACTACCGGAAAAACCATAGCTTTGACACTATGGACCTTTGTTGGCAAAGTGATGTCTCTGCTTTTCAATACCACTAGACTATGGAATTTTTGCACCTTGTTTTATGTACCTGGATATGTTCCAGTGTGTCCTAGTTTACAGCCTATGGGAACTTGAGTAGAATTTGTACCCTATTGTTGTGTGAAAATTGTATAAATCTTAATTATGTTGAAGTGGTTCATGGTGCTTTTTAGGTCTACTATATCCTTTTACTTCACTGTATATTCATTTTATTAATTTTCAAGAGTTTGATATTAAAACTCCAACTAAAAATCTTAATTTATCTACTTAAAAAAACAATTGTAATATTTAGTGGAACCAAATGTAACCTTGTTCTGTATTTTCCAAGTCGCCTGTAAATGTGTTACTGTACTATCATAATTTTAAAAATAAAAAAGAAAGAGGAAAAAAAAAGCCACATTAAACATCTATTATGTACTTGGCAACATCAACAACATCAACTCAAAGAGCTGGCAACCCACGGAAGGCATTGATACAAATACAATGAACTATATCTGTTACAAGGCCACCAAGGCAATCCCCAGGATGGCAAAAGGCCATGTGAGCTGGGGAAGGCAGAATTAGGGTAACTCTGCTTACTATATGCCGGTCCCTGGTTTCCCTGGTGGCTCAGAGGTAAAGCGTCTGCCTGGAATGCAGGAGACCCGGGTTTGATCCCTGGATCAGGAAGATCCCCTGGAGAAGGCAATGGCACCCCACTCCAGTACGCTTGCCTGGAGAATCCCATGGAGGGAGGAGCCTGGTGGGCTACAGTCCACGGGGTCGCAGAGTCAGACACGACTCAGTGACTTACTGTGCTGTACATTCATTATCTCATTCAACAGCCAATATTTCTTAAGCACCTATCAAGTTTCTTAAGCACCTAACCTCTTTAAATTGTGAAAGTGAAAGTGTAGTCGCTCAGTCGTGTCCAACTCTTTTTGACCACAAGGACTGTAGCCCGCCAGGCTCCTCCATCCATGGAATTTTCCAGGCAGGAATACTGGAATGGGTTGCCATTTCCTCCTCCAGGGCATCTTCTCAACCCAGGGATCAAACTGGGGTCTCCCACGTTGCAGGCAGATTCCTTACCATCTGAATCAGCAATTCTATTAATATTATACCTATTTTTCAAATGAGTAGAATGAGGCTTTGAAAAGCCTTGCTCAAGATTGCAAGTTGGTGAATGAATAGTTCAGGGCTTGAACCCAGAGAGTCTGAACCTCGTCTTTAAACAGTCTGAGACTGAACCTCCTACCATTGTGGGATGCTGGGCCCTCAACATAACCCGTGCGGGGTAGTTGGCCCACAGCAGACAAAAGCAACACAGTGGGCTCTGGGTGCAGAGGAGTGTGGCTGTGAGTGGCGGAAACATGGCAGAAAGAAACACGAGGTGGGGTTTAAGTGTTCTACATTGTGGAATCCCAAGGCATGACATTAGGAAAGTCCCACTGGAGGTGTGGGAACTCTGAGACTGCTGATATTCAAAAGGAAACTGGCTGGACAAGAGCTGCCCTTCTGGCCTCTAGCTGCATTCGATTCTAAAGAATGTACTAGAACAGGAAGCCAAATGCCTGACTCCTTCATAATCCTTCAAAGGCCAAAAAATGAGTGAGATTCATTATATTTTTTAGACTGCATTTGTCAATTCTCAAAAACTTATCTTTTTTATACAATGAGAACATCTGGGTAATTTGCTTTGCATATCTAGTGTAACTGATACATACAAATGAAATAAAATGTGTTCTTCTGATATAATATGACTGATTTTAATGTCAACATATTAAATAATAAAATTAATAATTAATAGTAAATTAATAACTGGCAACAGTAAAATCGGAATTTCATTGTTTAAGCACTGTCAATTATTGAAAGTGCTCATTTCAGTACTAACAATCCACAGTGCAGTATTCTTAATAGATACTGACCTGTGCTAAGTACCCAGACTGAAAATATATAGACTGTCTTTAGAAACACCCTCAATATCATTTTCTGTTACTTTATAGGTTTTGGTTTGTGGGAAATGAATACCTAATTTCAGACAGTTAAGCATTAAAAGCACTTGTTATCAATATGTACAAGCATTGCAATTAATCTCCCTGTAATTAAAATTAACAAAACAGGTTAGAAGGCTACTGTTTCAAGCAGAATTTAAAGACCTATAAACTTCTGGGAAGAAAACTGATGTTCCTTCTTGCTCACAACCACTCTTTGTTCCCCATCCCCCAAAGAGGCTCTTCTCTAGAACACTGGGTTGTCCCAGGCCTTTCTGTGACTCAGATTTCAAGCACCTGGCACTGTTAGGTGTTCAAATCCCTGGGGCCCTTCTTCAGTTGTAGAAAATACAGTTGACCCTTGAACAAGGTGAGGGTAAGGGGCCTCGACCCTTTGTGCTGTTGAAAATCTGAGTCTCGTGTAAAGTTGGGCCCTCCATGACCAAGTTTCCTCTGTATCTATGGGTCTGCATCCACAGATTCAACCAACCTTGGATGGTGCAGTAATACAGTATATCAGGTTAGTTAGTCCAACTCTTTGCAACTCCAGGGACTGTAAATGCAAATCCCCTGTCCATGGAATTCTCCAGGCAAGAATACTGGAGTGGGTTGCCAGTCCCTTCTCCAGGGGATCTACCCAGCCCGGGATCGAACCCAGGTCTCCTACTCTGCAAACAGATTCTTTAACATCTGAGCCACCAGGAAAGCCTGCGTATAAGTGGACTTTATATGCAGTTTGAACTCATGTTGTTCAAGGGTCTGCTGTAACTGAGAGTGTTCTGATGCAAAGGAAAGCTTTCTCTACTTGGCTTTTTTTTTTTTTTTTTGGTTTGCTTTATTTCTGGGCAGCAAAGTTCCTGACTTATATTTTTCCTTATGACCTCACTCATCTGCTAACTTGTTTTTTATATTGGCTGCTTTACAAAATTGTTGTTTCTTGCATTACCATATGTGTAACTGAACCTCTGATACAATGATGATATATAGTTCTATAAGAGATCAATGATTGTACTAGTGTAACTCTAGATATGGGAAGACACACTATGAGGGAATATTTTCCCAGACCGTAAGAGACTAGTAAGACAGGTCGTTCAGAGACTTTGGGCACTGTTAATGAAACAGTAGAATGGGAAAGACTAGAGACCTCTTCAAGAAACTTAGAGATACCAAGTGAACATTGCATGCAAAGATGGGCACAATAAAGAACAGAAATGGTATGGACCTAACAGAAGCAGAAGATACTAAAAATAGGTGTCAAGAATACACAGAAGAACTATACAAAAAAGATCTTCATGACTCAGATAACCATGATGGAGTGATCATTCACCTAGAGCCAGACATCCTGGAATGAGAAGTCAAATGGGCCTTAGGAAGCATCACTATGAACAAAGCTCGTGGAGGGAGTGGAATTCCAGTTGAGCTATTTTAAATCCTAAAAGATGATGCTGTGAAAGTGCTGCACTCAATATGCCAGCAAATTTGGAAAACCAGCAGTGGCTACAGGACTGGAAAAGGTCAGTTTTCATTCCAATCCCAAAGAAAGGCAATGTCAAAGAATGCTCAAACTACCACACAATTGCACTCATCTCACACACCAGCAAAGTAATGCTCAAAATTCTCCAAGCCAGGCTTCCGTACATGAACTGAGAACTACCAGATGTTCAAGGTGGATTTAGAAAAGGCAGAGGAACCAGAGATCAAAAATCTCAGAAAAAATCTACTTTTGCTTTACTGACTATGCCAAAGCCTTTAACTGTGTGGATCACAACAAACTGTGGAAAATTCTTAAAGAGATGGGAATATCAGACCACCTGACCTGCCTCCTGAGAAATCTGTATGCACGTCAAGAAGTCATAGTTATAACTGAACATGGAACAATGGACTGGTTCCAAATTGGGAAAGGAGTACGTCAAGGTTGTATATTGTCACCCTGCTTATTTAACTTATATGCAGAGTATATCATGAGAAACACTGGGCTGGAAGAAGCACAAGCTGGAATCGAGATTGCCAGGAGAAATATCAATAACCTCAGATATGCAGATGATACCACCCTTATGGCAGAAAGCAAACAGGAACTAAAGAGCCTCTTGAAGAAACTGAAAGAGGAAGTGAAAAAGCTGGCTTAAAACTCAACATTCAGAAACTAAGATCATGGCATTCGATCCCATCACTTGATGGCAAATAGATGGGGAAACAATGGAAACAGTGTCAGACTTTATTTTCTTGGGCTCCAAAATCACTGCGATGGTGACTGCAGCCATGAAATTAAAAGATGCTTGCTCCTTGGAAGAAAAGCTATGACCAACCTAGACAGCATATTAAAAAGCAGAGAGATTACTTTGCCGACAAAGGTACGTCTAGTCAAAGCTATGGTTTTTCTAGCAGTCATGTATGGATGTGAGAGTTGGACTATAAAGAAAGCTGAGCATTCAAGAACTGATGCTTTTGAACTGTGGTGTTGGAGAGGACTCTTGAGAGTCCCTTGGACTGCAAGGAGATCCAACCAGTCCATCCTAAAGAAAATCAGTCTTAAATATTCATTGGAAGGACTGATGCTTAAACTAAAACTCCAATACTTTGGCCACCTGATGTGAAGAACTGACTCACTGGAAAAGACCCTGATACTGATAAAGATTGAAGGCAGGAGGAGAAGGGGATGACAGAAGATGAGATGGTTGGGTGGCATCACTGACTCAATGGACATGAGTTTGAGCAAGCTCCTGGAGTTGGTGAAGGACAGGGAAGCCAGGCTTGCTGCAGTCCATGCGATCACAAAGAGACACAACTGAGTGACTGTACTGAACTGAATGAGGCTGAGTTCAAAAACAGCACGTTGGGTGGCCTATTGTTGAAATCTTCACCAGACCTGGCAATGAGGGTTCCTAGCACTTGAGCAGGAAATGAACCTGGGCCCTGGCAGTGAAATCACCGAGTCCTAACCACTGAACTATCAGGTGTAATTCCCTCTACTTATTAGCTTACACTCAACTCTGTCTTACCATGACCTTCATATTTCCATACGTAAAGAAGAAATTAACATTCTCCTCTCTCCAAATGGTGTTTCTGCTCCTTTGGCTCAGAGAAACCCAAACATGGGTGTTGGGAAGAATCTCTTCCTCTAAGAGCACCTTTAGGGAAGGTGTCCCCCTCCACCTGAGCATATCAACTGAACAAAAGTGAGCCAAACTCCCTGGAAGCAGACCTATGTTTTGGAGATGACAGTGCTTGCCCTAGTCTCTTCATTCACCCCTGTCCATTCTGTCCTAGACATTTCCTGAAACTAGCTTTATCAGTTCCTTCCAGGCTTTTAACTCCCTTTGCTATTTGCACAACCTTTTATGTTTACTCAAAATAGCCTTTCTACAAATGAGCAAAACTCCATCACGATATGTTTTAGCTTCTTTCCACACCACATGTCCAGCTGAATTCGGAGACAATTTAGTTCCTGCCAAGAGCTTTCTAGAAAGTGGTTGTGAAAGAAAATGAAGAAAGTGAATGCTTTAGCCAGTGATATAACACAAGACACAGCAAGTCTTGCTCTGTTCCAGAACTCGAGTGAGGCACAGAAAATATGCTTTCTGCCATGTATTCCAAAGCATAATATTAATAATAGATTTCAAGTTGAGAAACTCTAAAAGTGATGTATAAAACATCTGTTCATTCCCCAGTGTCTTCTTTGCCAGATACAGGAACTCTAAACATGCATTAAACATGTCTTCTGGTTTTTGTATTTTCATTCTTTAATATCCGGGGCCTTGCTAAAAGTGGAGGGATGGCCCTGATCAGGACTCACCAATTTCTAGAGATAGTAACCAACTCATCCTTGAGCTGTTTACTCACCAGTCAATACACACTAACCAATCCAGGGCCCACTCCCCAAACCACCTCCTCTAGGGCTGCTCACACTTAGGGCTAAAATTCCTTTTCTCTCATCACCCTAGGGCCAAGTGAACAGCTTGGGGCAGCCCCTTTGCCCCAGAACCTTCTGAAATGATTCAAATCAGTCCATGTTTAGCCTTGTTACCCTGCCTCGCCCAGTCCTTCCCCGGGAAACCACAACGAAGGCGCCATGTTTTCCCTCTTCCCTGTCCAACCTCTGTCCTTCCGTGTGGCTCTCATGCCATGGTGTGCCCCCTTCTTTGGGGATCTGTGAGTAAAACAAACTATTTTTTTAATGGCATCATCTCTTGATCTGTTGGCCTCACCAGACATAAATTATAACCTATATTTTAAGAACATGTGAGACTTCCCTGGTGGGCCAATGGTTAAGAATCCACCTGCTAAAGCAGGGGACATGGGTTCAATCCCTGCTCCAGGAAGATCTCACATGCTGGGGAGCAACTGGGTCCATGCTCTAAAGTCCGGGAGCTGCAACTAATGAGCCCATAGGCCACAGCCACTGAAGCTTGCAAGCCTAGAGCCTGTAGTCTGCAACGTGAGAAGCCCATGCACCAGAATTAGGCAGTAGCCCCCACTTGTCATAGCTAGAGAAAACCCGAGTGCAGCCATGAAGATCCAGCACAGCCAAAAAATTAGATCCATCAAACAATCAATCTTTGAGAAAAAAAATGAAAAAAATGTACATGAAGAAATAGGAAGACAGGCTAGCAAAAGACTGTTCTGGCCCCTGCACTCTGGCCATTGTTCAAGTGGACTTGGATCAAAGTTAGTTACTCTGTCAGTCATGTTTACCAAAACGGCCACTTTAAATGGTTTTAGAGAAAAAACATGATTTTTCCATAAAGTACTGTAATTATACTGGCGAAGACAGCACTCAATAGAGCTGTTAAAGATAGCTGTGATGAGGGTATCCATAGTATGATACATGTTACAAAAGATGCAGGATTTTTTAGGGGCCCTTGACTTCTAAAGCACAGTTTGAGTCCAGCTGTAAAGATAGCTTATAAAGAAAATAAAAGAACTCCTCATTCACCTAAACAATAAGAGTAAAGTATTTTTAACCAAGTGTTCTGAATTCTCACATATTCCATTAAAACTGCATTGCAAGAGGTTCAGTATGAAAAGCCAAGTCCCCGTGACACTGTATTCTCATCTTGGGCTCACCTCTCTTTCTCCCTGGAATAAAAGCTACTCAAAGACAGCTTAATTTAACTTTGTGTCTCGCAGCTGCCACCCAGTAGGTGCTAAATATTTATTCACCGACTGAAGAAATGTTTATTACCTTCTTTGGAAACCACCGTAGCAGATGACACAGAACTCAAAATGCCCATTTATGGGGTTAAGTAAATAGGTGAGAATTAAAGCTACTCCTGGGATTTCCCTGGTGGTCCACTGGTTAAGAATACACCTTCTAATGCATGGGATGAGGGTTCGATCCCTGGTCAGGGAACTAAGATTCTATATCCATGGGCAACTAAGCCTGCATGCTGCAACTAAAACCAGACGTAGCCAAATAAATATTCAAAAGGAAAAAGTTGTTTGTTTGTTTGTTTTTTGAAAAAAGCTACTCCCTCTGGCCCAAACCATGACAATCTCAGCCCCTGAAAGCTATGCATGTCTTGGCATATCCTGACCTTTACCTGACCCCTAAATCCTGCCCAATTCTGCAATCTTCCAGTCGGCAGCCGGCCATCAGTGCAGGGGCATGGCAGTGTTCTGTGACAAATGGTCAACCTCCCGGGGTGACCTGGGTGTGGCCACTACACGGGGACACTTACCAAGGGCTCCAGCTCCTTGCGGTCTATGAGGTTCATCTCCGTGACGAAGTAATAGAAGTGTTTGTAGCAGGTGTTGACGTGGGCCTCGGCACCCATCACAATGACCCGGTCGAAGTGGTGGATGTAGACGTGGACGAAGACCCGAAAGAGGCGGCAGAGGATCTTCTTGCAGATCTGCAGGAAGTTCTTTGGGAAGGGAACACCTAGAGAAGGGAAAAGGGAAGAAAACCATGATGGGGATGCTCTGGCGGGCCCCGAGCACATGCTTCAGGCTGGAGACCAGGCCAGGACCAGTCTCCAGGGCCAGCCTGCAGATACACTCTGTGTGGGCAACTGCCCTGGACACAGCCTGAAAAGGTGGCCAAAATGGTGTTAAATTCAAACGCCAACAACCAGGAAAAAGACTGAAAAAATGATGGAAGAGGGTCAGGTTTCCTTCTTTGCTGGTATCTTTTTTGGTACACACAGACATGCAGAATTAATGATTTTTAGTTTGAAACATGCATTCTTTTTTACTTTTCCCACTTCATAGAGCCCAAGAAAGTTCTTTTTCCTCTTATCTTTAATATAGGAAAACTGGTAGGAGGAGGGCGATGCTCCAGGGAGACTGGCACTCCAGACACAGAGTATCAGGGAGGGGTGGGGGCTGCAGAAATCCGAAAGCCCCTTCTCATCAAAGGAAGCAGTCAAGGCACAGCTCAGCTGGTGGTGGCCATGTGGGACAGAGGCCTGGGGCTGCTAGATCTTCTGGTTCTTCAAGATGATTCAGAAATCTGGGGTTCTATGTGAATTATCTGGTTTTCTGTTTTTAAAAATGATATCGAGACTTTCCTGGCAATCCAGGGGTTAAGATTCTGAGCTTCCACTGCAGGGGCTGCAGATTCCTTCCTTGGTCATCCCACATGCCTTGCAGCCAAAGGGGACAATAATCATCATCATCATAGTAAAATGATAGCAATTAACCTGAAGTTGAAAAAAATATACCACAGGTCAAGACGAAACATCATTCCAGGGATAACTTGTCCTGAAAACTGCCAGTTTGCAAATTCTGATCTAAACTTTTCCCAAGATCCACTGTTTCTGGGGTGTGAAAATGCAACAAAACTTCATGGAAACGTTGCCTGACAGTTGCTGTCACCTCCCCTCCTTGAGGAAGGTGAGAGTTGGGGGTTGTTGTTCATAACACAGACTGGGTGGGTGGTCAGAGGAATCATGCAGGTTTCCTGTCTGATGACCACTCCCAGCGTGATCAGAGCAACAGAGAGCAGCACCCCAAGCCCACTTTCTTTCTCCATCTCAAACACTGCTTAAGCTCTCGTTGTTTACATAGTCCTTGGGTAGTGACATCATAGATTCCAAAGTCAGATAGCCTTTAAATTCCTATATTGCTCCTTTTCCAGCTGTACGACTACAGGCAAGTTATTTAACCTCTCTGAGCTTCAGTTGTTCCATAGGTAGGGTGAAAATACCAACTGTTGTAAGGATTAGAAGCGATACCCAGAAAATAGAGCCTTTCTTAAATGGCCAGGAGAGTGTCAACATGTCTAAAATCCTCCTACAGTGCCTAGCACATGGTAAGAGCTTGCTAAATGGGAATGACAAGCACCACCCCCCGAATCTCTCTGCTTTGTAAAATCTGGGCCATCTAGCTGTTGTTATAAGGGAGCCCTTATCAGGAAAAGGTAGACATGACCACCTGCCTTTCAGCAGAATGGCAGAGCAGTGCTCAGGGCATGTCCCTGGTCCCCAGGAAGCCTGGAGTTTTGCTGTCCGTGCCTCTGCTGGGTCCTAATCGCAGCTGCCTGGTGAGAGATATCAGTAACTGGATCGCCTGGGACCCCTGGACTGGGATGAGAGATGAAACACAGCTGGCAGCTGGCAGAGGCAGGGTCTGCTGCCCCATTACCCGGCAATGATACTGGCTTTTTTTTTCTAGAACAAAATGGCAACATATCAAATGAACCACGGGGAGAGACTGGGGCACAGCTTGGCAGCTGACTGTCTGGGCAACAGATGCTGGTATTTAGAGGTGGGGTGAAGCCAAGCTGGGACAAGGTGGAGGGCAGCCCCTCCCAGAGCTGATGGATGGTTTCCTCTGATGAAAAGGGGCTGGTGAAGACCACTGCTGCCAGGCTTGGGGAGGCTCTGGAGCCTTCAAAGAGGCCTGAGACCTGGAGATGATGGAATCTCCCTTCATCCTCATTCAAGAATATTCCCATCAGAAGGGGAGTCCTTTAACAACACTGAGACAATATCAGGAGTTGACATGGGTTGCCTTGGCAACCAGTCTGTGATGTAGGGTTTACTAGTCCTGCATCACCAGTGAATAACACCAAACACAGATGAACTTGCTCCAGGCCATTAAGGTAAACAGTGGCAGGGCTGGGATTTGGACCAAGTCAGTCTGATTCTAAAATATAACTAATCTAGGACTTGCCGAGTGGGACCAGTGGTTAGGAATCCACCTTGCAATACAGGGGAATGCAGATTCAATCTCCGGTCTGGAAAGATCCCACATGCCTCGGAGCAACTAAGCCCATGAGCCACAACTAGAGATTCTGTGTGCCACAATGAAGATCCTGCATGTCGCAACAAAGACCCATGCAACCAAATAAATAAATAAAATCTAACAGACCTGATTATGTCTGGCATGTGACTCTCTGCCAAGGATAAAAGCACAGCTTAAAGGCTAAATGTAAAGAGGTATCTCAAGGTTACTTTTTGGTGGTGCAGAAATATAATTTTTTAAAAAGGAAAGGGGTGAGGAGAGAAGGATGAAAAAAGTCCACACCCTCTGAAGCCACAGCTCCAAGGTCAGCCAATACTCTGCTGCCCTGAGAGAGATGTGTTTCCTCGGCCAGTGCCTTAGACCATGGATCTGGGACTGAGAGTAAAAGCTAACATTTACTGTGCACTGAAGTCTTGGGCTTTCCTGGTGGCTCAGACCATAAGGAGTCTGTGCAATGCAGGAGATGCAGGTTCGATCCCTGGTTCAGGAAGATCCCCTGGAGAAGGAAATGGCAAACCACTCCAGTATTCTTGCCTGGAGAATTCCATGGACAGAGGAGCCGGGCAGGCTACAGTCCATGAGGTCGCAAAGAGTTGGACACCACGGAGCGACTAACACTTAACAAGTCCAGGTACTGATATTGTTATCATCTCACAAGTGAGGAAACTGACTTGGAAAATTAAGTGGCTGCCCCAGGTCACAGAGCCAGCAAAGAATGGGGGGCTTTGGATCCAGGATTGTCTATGAGGACCCAGCACCCTGAAATCTAGAGTTGTTGCTCTGGGGTTCTGCACACACCTCCAGCTCCCAAGCCCTTCCTTCCCGAGTAGCCTGAATCTTTTCAGGTGCACTTATCTTTCCTGTCACCAGCTGCTAGGAAACATGGCAGGGGGTGGGAGGTTTCAGCTGTGCCAGTTTGTCTTTTTGTTTTTTAGCTGCTAAGTCATGTCTGACTCTCTTGCGACCCCATAGATTGTAGCCCACCAGGTTCCTCTGTCCATGAGATTTCCCAAGCAAAAATACTAGAGTGGGTTGCCATTTCCTTCGCCAGGGGATCTTCCCAACCTGGGGATCAAACCCGCGTCTCCTGCATTGCAGGCAGACTCTTTACTGCTGAGCCACCAGGAAACCCCAATTCCCATGAAACAGCCACACAAAACTGAACTCTGAGAGTCTTGATATGTGTATGTGCGTTGTGATGTATTCCCAGTGAAACCCTGGGCAGTGATATTTCAGGGTTGTGTTTGTCTGTTTAATGTAACTGTGGCTTAGCTCAGTGAAAGTGTTTGCCTGGCCCAGGAGGTAGAGGAGTGGTCTGGCTCTGAACGAGACTCAGGCTCTTTCTTTGGCAGATGGCTACTACAGCTCCATGGTGTAGGGAGCCTCACTGTTGAGATGATCATTTTTTGACCTCCACTTGACTTCCCTAATGGCTCAGACAGTAAAGCGTCTGCCTACAATGCGGGAGACCTGGGTTTGATCCCTGGGTTGGGAAGATCCCCTGGAGAAGGAAATGGCAACCCACTCCAGTACTCTTGCTTGGAAAATCCCATGGACGGAGGAGCCTGGTAGGCTACAGTCCACAGGGTCGCAAAAAGTCGGACACGACTGAGCGACTTCACTTCACTTCACTTAGCTCGGTACCTGGGTTGTAGAAGCTCAGAAAATGTTTGCTTGTCTTAAATGAATGCAAGCTGGCAGCAGGAAGAATGAAAGGCTAATGAACCATCTCACATGGACACTGGGCTTGTTGCCACAGCAGCTGGAAGCTGAGGAGGCCGTGCGAAGCTCTGGGCAGCGGGCAGCCTGCGTGTTCCAGGGGGCACCACTGACTCACTCAGCACTGTAGCCAACCGCCTCCTTTTCTTCCTTCAGCTCTTTTTAGTACATAAGATACTGGGGACCCTCCACTTTCGTGTTTCCCAAGGTCTGTCTTAAAAAAGATTAATTCTGGGAGATCCTTGGTTAGAAGCTATACTTGACCTTACATTTATTAAAAATGCTTTTTGTGAAAGTTTGCAATATACCTAACCATAGTAAAGGATCTGAGAATGCCTGTAGTCAAAAGCCCTATTTAACTCTGGAACTTCCTTTTACCTATAATAGCAACTGGTTTAAAAGTCTGTAATCAGACATCCTAGGTTTCATTTCCGGCTCTATTATCCAGGAACAAGACAGCGACATCCAAACAACTCAGTATGTCTAACCCACAGTTTCCCCATTGTGAAAGAAACAGGGATGTGAATACTATCTGTAGCTCAGGTGGTGGTTGTGAGGATTAAATCCACACACGTAAAAGCCTTTGCTAATACTCTGCAGACAGGAAGCCCTCTCGTGAACTGTTAAGTTTTAGTATTGCATGGACCAAACAGTCTTTGTAACATACTTTTGGATTAAATTCTTCAAGCACGTGTATTTTCAGGAGGGCAGTCTTGGTATCAATGCATCATTTTGCAAAGAACTAGAGTGGTAGGCACTTGATTAAGCCCTGGATTATATTCAGCCTTGCATTATTTTCTACATATTTCTCATATTTATATCTTGTATTACTGTAAGTTCCCTGAACAAACGGGCTGTCTTATACTTTGATTCTATGATTTAAAGCACCTCGCACAGGGCTAGATAGGGAATACTCATCAATCAAAACTGAGCCATAAGACAGCAGTGGTCTTATCTAGTCAAGATGTGAATCCATCATCTCCTATTTCGGGGAGGAAAAAAGCCTACAGCAGAAATGACAGCTTTCTCCCAGAGACCTGATCGGGTCCTGTCGTGGAAGGCTGCACAATGGTCTTCTAGGGAGGAGGGCTCTGAGATGAAGAACATTTTGATCTAGCCTAGCGGGTGGGAAGAAAAACTCTGAAATGCCTCCTTTCATCATGAAAACCTCCCTTCTTTACCTTTCCATATAGTTGTTTCAGGGGAGGGGAGTGATAGTTAAATTTCAGTCACTGTACTCAATTAGAAAGTTAATACCAGACAATATTAACCAGCAGTCTCAACCGGAATAGACTACATAGGTTTGGAGTTAAAGTTTGACTAGTCTTATAATAACCCAGACAAATCTTCTGACAATAATCTTGGGCAGGTACACATGGATCATAGAAAACAACCTTTGACCTATAGGTCCCTAAATGATTCATTTAGGACTAATCTCAGCTCCTCCCCTGAGTCTCAGATTCAAGCTGGGAAATGTCAGATTCCTAGAAGCTGGCTAGAAACGAGATGCGTTCAGGTGAGTTCTGCAAAAAGGTGATAGACATCTAGCTGTCTAGGGAAGGACAAGGATGGCCTCAGGGCAAATGGTGTGGCTTGGCCTCTGCAAACAGAATTAGTGAGCCTAACACAGAACCCCACAGAACCCCATTGGAGAAGACAATGGCACCCCACTCCAGTACTCTTGCCTGGAAAATCCCATGGACAGAGGAGCCTGGTAGGCTGCAATCCATGGGGTCGCGAAGAGTCGGACACGACTGAGCGACTTCACTTTCACTTTTCACTTTCATGCATTGGAGAAGGACATGGCAACCCACTCCAGTGTTCTTGCCTAGAGAATCCCAGGGATGGGGGAGCCTGGCGGGCTGCCGTGTATGGGGTCGCACAGTTGGACATGACTGAAGCGACTTAGCAGTAGCAGCAGCAACACAGAACCCAGAGAGGCGATGGCACCCCACTCCAGTACTCTTGCCTGGAAAATCCCATGGACAGAGGAGTCTGGTAGGCTGCAGTCCATGGGGTCGCTACGAGTCAGACATGACTGAGCGACTTCACTTTCACTTTTCACTTTCATGCATTGGAGGAGGAAATGGCAACCCACTCCACTGTTCTTGCCTGGAGAATCCTAGGGACAGAGGCGCCTGATGGGCTGCCGTCTATGGGGTTGCACAGAGTCAGACTTGACTGAAGCGACTTAGCAGCAGCAGCAGCAACACAGAACCAGGCTGAGCTTGGATTCCAGAGTGGGCCCAGGCAAGATGCCTGGGTGGAAATCAGAATCCCAAACCAATCACTCACATGTGGTTCCAGCAAGAATTTGCTCAACAACTAGACTCAAAGCAAGACAAGAGTTTGCTGAGTGATCAGGCCAAGGAGGAGGCCGGCCAGAGAGTTGGCATGAAGGCAGAGGGTGCGGTGAGCCCGCCGGGCTGGGAGCCCCTCTTGAAAGTCTGACTAGGCAGCCTCACATTCTGCTTCTGATGCTGGTGGGGACCTGGTACTTGGCCGGGACCCAGCATCTGACGGAGCCCTACTAAGTTTATGAATGTGTCTAACCACAGACCTTCTGATCTCCAAGCCACGCTGAGCTTGAGAGCTAAATTGAGCATGGAATACAGTAATTTCTCTGGGGCTCTACTTGGATTTGCCTTTTATCTCTGACTCAGTAAATCTCCTTTCTCCCAAACAAAACTGAATAAAAATTCCAGTAATTTCTGAACTTTAATCCAGTTTCTTCCTTCCTCATCCCCCCACCCCCTCCCTTTAGCTAAGCCACCAAATGCCCCATTCAATCCATCCTCTTCAGGCACCTCTGGGGCCAAAAAAAGGCAAGTTGTTTAAATGACTTGTGTCCTTTTTCTTTTATCCTATTATGGAAGCTGCAAAAGGAGAGAGTCCCTCAGGGAATGCAGAGATGCTATGATAGGGCCACAGAGGGGAGACTACAGTCCCAGAGTCAGACAAGACCCAGGCAGCAATTTCTGAGCTAGATGCTACCCATTCTAGCTTTCATGGTTTTTCCTTTCTTTTCTTCTGGAGAGAAAGCCAAATGCTTGGAGCTGAGACCCCTGGTGTGTGACAGCGCTTGGTTGAAGCTGGGCAGTGGAGGGTTGGAGAATCAGGGTTCAAAGGGACACGAGAGAATGTCCCCGCACATCCCAAGTTCCACAAGCAGCTGGCAGATATCCCAGCCTGTTGTTAATGCCACTCCCTTCTTTAGAGTTCAGCCCCAGACTCAGGTTCTCTCATCCCCAGACTCAGGTTCCCTGGCATCTTCCATCTGCTCCTGACACACTCCTGAGCACTGACACTGTTGTTCAGTAGCTCAGTTGTGTCCGACTCTTTGCGACCCCGCGGACTGCAGCACGCCAGGCTTCCCTGTCCATCACCATCTCCCAGAGCTTGCTCAAACTCATGTCCATTGAGTCAGTGATGCTGTCCAACTATCTGAGCATGGTTCCCAGACACTAAGGAGGTGCATGCATCCTGACTCGTGTCTGAGACCCCCTCCAGACTGTAGGCTCCCGGAGGAGCTGGTCACAGATGGATCCCCTGTGCCCAGTGTGGAGCCCGGAGCAGGTGGGTGTGTGATACATCCTTGCCGGCTGCTGGCTTGAGGGTTGAGCTCTTGCGCCATCTGCTTACACCAGAACCAGAGCTCAGAAAGGCATGAGGACTGACTGGCTTGAGGTTGAGAGCTAGTCTGTGATGAAAAGGGGTCTGAATGCAAGTCTGTCTGACTCCAGAGCCTGTTAGGCTCTTTCCACTCTGCTGGGAAAGTGGATGGGATTCTTAAGGTTTGTTTCATCTCATGCCAACCCAACTGGCAGAGTCGAAGGAGCCACGTTTGTTAAAAAATGAAGGTGGAAAAGGGCGTATTGGCTCTTACTTCCCCAGAGGCATTTGTCATTCATGGTTGACGGTTCTGGTTAAGCGTCTGGCTCTGGCGTCAATCTCTGGTTTCAGAATCCAGCTGTGGAACTTCCCTGCCACTTGCCCAAAGGTGAGTTTGGTAACTCCTAACAGGCTTGGTTTCCTTATCTGTGGAATGAGGATAATCGCACCTAGTATTTTGTGAGATTGTGAGGATGAAACAGGAAGCACAGGGCCAGCAGGCTCTCAGAGGCACTTGGCAAAAGGCCACTGATGTTACTACGCTGTGAGGGTGGCTCTTCCTCGTCAAAGTCCAGGGTGGGGGAGGCACATGACTCCGCACGGATAGAGCTCCCTATTCTCCAAAGGACTAGCTCTACCTGGAAAGCAGATCCGGACCCGAGGTGATCCATGGAAACACCGTGCGAACCGTCTGAGGAGCTTCCACATGAACCAGGATGGAGCCTAATGCGTTGGCCAATCCTTGGGGGACCCCAGTGGCTTCCTAGGTGGCACTTGTTAGTAAAGAAATTTGCCTTTCAATGCAGGAGACTTAAGAGACCCGGGTTGGATCCCTGGGTCGGGAAGATCCCCTGGAGATGGAAATGGCAACCCACTCCAGAATTCTTGCCTGGGAAATCCCATGAACAGGGGAGCCTGGGGGTTACAGTTCATGGGGTCACAGAGCAGACATGACCGAAACGGCTTAGACCAGCACGCGCCGTGGCCTGTCAGTTGTTTAGTTGCTAAATCCTGTCGGACTCTTTTGCGACCCCATGGACTGTAGCCCGCCAAGCTCCTCTCTCCACGGGATTTCCCAGGCAGCAATACTGGAGTGGGTTGCCATTTCCTTCTCCAGGGGATCTTCTTGACCCATGTCTTGAACTGAACCCATGTCTCCTGCAGGCAGGTTCTTGACCACTGAGCCACAGGGAAGCCCCGCATGTCAGGAACAACGACCAGAACCGCCGCCCTTGCTCCCGCACACTGTCTATCCTGTTGAGAGCATCTGTGCTGTTCCTTTGGGTCTTTGGGGGCCAGGACCAGGAGTGCACATGTGAAAATCCCTCTCCAAGTCATAAAAACTACTCATTCTCAATAGCTCATGGATAAAAACAACATCCCACACACGTGGGAAAAGAAAACAAGCCTCTGGCAGCGTGGCTGAGAACATACCATTTCCAAAATACTTGCAAAATAAAACGCGATTGGATCACAAGGAGAAAAAAAAGGAAGGAAGAAAGAAAAGCAACCCTAACAACATAGACCAATTTCTGAAAAACTCCCCCCTGATACTCTATTCTCCTGCCCATTCCCTCCACATTCTCCTGCCTCCTGCAGAATTATATATATTTATCTGAAGAGGCCTCCTGATCTTGCTGACGAAAACTCAAGTCTGGAAGGCCAACTCCTCTAAGCAGATGGTTTGTGTTATCTCAGTGCGTTCCTCAAGAAAGTGTCTGTACACTGTGCCAAGGAAAACAGTCCCGTGTAGCAAGACTTTGTTCCTCTGCCTGAGAAAAAGACAAAGAAAAAAAGGCCCCAAACAAGCTGACAGCTGCAAACGGTTAGAAATAAACTGGCTACTACTCTCTTCCCCGACTCCCTCTGCCTGGTCTCAGCCTCCCCGCACTCCTACCCTGAGTTACTCTAGTACCTATTATCATAGTGGCTGGAACAGAGAAAGGAAAATAGAAGAGCAAGTGATCATATGTTCTAAACAGATTGTTAATTCTTTCAGACGTGCCATTTGCCGGGCAGAGGAAGTGCTGTTTCAGCCAACCACAGGTGCCTGCCTGTCACCCGCCCCGCCCCTCCCGCAGCACCACTTCTCTGTTGCTGGAGGATCTTCTTTATCCACATCCCCACCTCTACACTGGCTGGTGGCTCCGCCCGCTTTGTCTGTGTAGAGGAGGATGTAGACCAAGATAGACCCAAGAGGACCTCAGAGAGGCGTGTGTTCACTATGGACTGGCAATGAAAGCCATCAGAGACCATTTCTTACAAGCTCAGACCTGCCGAAAGTCAAATGGCCCGAACGAGAGAGTGAACTGTAACATGACATTAATAAGCCTCATTAGAACTGGACAGTTAGACAGAAGCACCAGTACTTTGATCACGAGCCCCAGTCAGAAACTGAAAATGACTTATGTTTTCAAAATACAACCTCTCTTTATTCACCAGCAGAATCTTTCTTCCATTACATGCAGGGCAATGAATACCCAGTCTTGTCTGGTCTATATCTGTCTATCTATCCATCTATTGGCTTCCCAGGTGGCACAGTGGTAAAGAACCTGCCTGCCAATGCAGGAGATACAGGTTCAATTCAAGACACAGGTCAGGAAGATCCCCTGGAGAAAAGAATGGCTACCCACTCCAGTATTCTTGCCTAGAAAATTCCATGGACAGAGGAGCCTGGTGGCCACAGTCCATGGGGTTGCAAAGAGTTGGAAACAATGGAGAGACTAAGCATGTACACACACATGCACACACACACACACACATATAATGGAATACTATTCAGCCATTAAAAATGAATGAAATAATGCAGCCGCAACATGGATGGACCTGGAGATGATCACACGAAGTGAAGGAAGCCAGACAGAGAGAGGCAAACACTGTATGATATCATTTATACATGGAATCTAAACAATAACACAAATCAACTTTACGAAACAGGAAGAGACTCACAGACGCAGAAAACAAACTTATAGTTACCAAAGGGGAGAAAGTAGGGGAGGGATAAATTAGGAATATGGGATTGTCAGATACACACCACTACGTATGTAATAGATACACAACAAGGATTTACTGTATAGCACTGGGATCTATATTCAATATCTTCTAACATCCTATCATGGAAAAGAAGTTGAAGCTGTACATCTGAAACTAATACAAGATTGTATATTGATATAGTTATCAACAATGACTATAGTTAAAATTTTTAAAAACGCAGAGAGACAACACACACACCCCACACCCACACACATGTACACAAAATACCAAATCGTGTCCAAACAGTTTCTAACCTATAAACTTCTCTCCAGCCCGACTGCCACTTCCCTGGCTCCCGCTGCCAACACCTCCTGCCTGGCTTGCTGTGGCCCTCCCTTAGTGGGGTTTCCTTCCTCTACTCTTGGATTGCTCCAGTCTCCACCAGGCAGATGGAGGATCTTCCTCAAACACAATCTAACCAGGATGTCTTCTTTCCACACAAAACTCTACAACAGCTTCCTACTGCTTCAACTGCTTCAAGATAGAAGAATCATATACAACTTAGCAACTAAAGCAAGCAAAAAACTGCTACAAGGTAAAATCAGAGCTATTTAACATGGCAGGCAAGACACTCTCTGGTTTTATAAGTCTGCATGTCTCCATTATTACCTCTGGATCCTCCCAACTTGCATCTAATACCCAGCCCTCCAGAGCTAACAGAGAAGGCAATGGCACCCCACTCCAGTACTCTTGCCTGGAAAACCCCATGGACGGAGGAGCCTGGTGGGCTGCAGTCCATGGGGTCGCTGAGGGTCGGACACAAACTGAGCGACTTCCCTTTCACTTTTCACTTTCATGCATTGGAGAAGGAAATGGCAACCCACTCCAGTGTTCTTGCCTGGAGAATCCCAGGGACGAGGGAGCCTGGTGGGCTGCCGTCTATGGGGTCGCACAGGGTTGGACACGACTGAAGCGGCTTAGCAGCAGCAGCAGCAGCCAGAGCTAAGCTCCATTCCCTCACTTCTGGGCATTGGCACAGATTGTAGAGTTCATAGATGGAAATCCTCCTTCTCAGCTTCCCCTTTTTGTGCAGCTAACTCTCATCTGTTATTCAAGACTCAAGTAAGTTATCACTTTCTTTGGGTTGTTCTCCTCACCCTTAGTCCTAGTTAGGCAAATTATAATACCCTGTACTTTTCCCAGGATTACACTTACCATTGTCTTGTAATTGTCCCTTTTTTGGTCTCCCATTAGAATGAAAATTTTGAAATGTCAAGGAATATCACTTCCTGTTCACAGTTATATCCCTGGCATCAAACACATGCCAGAAAACGGGGGTTCTCTCGAACTTATGGTTGCCAGTGGGGATGAAAGGGGGTAGGGATAGTTAGGGAGTTTGGGATGGACATGTACACTCTGCTATATTTAAAGCGGATAACCAGCAAGGACCTACTGAATAGCACAGGGAACTCTGCTCCATGTTATGTGGCAGCCTGGGTGGGAGAATTCAGGGGAGAATGGATACATGTATATACGTGGCTGAGTCCCTTCACTGTTCACCTGAAGCTACCACAGCACTGTTAATTGGCTATACTCCAATATAAAATAAGAAGTCAAAAAAGAAAAGGAAAAAAAGAATATGGGGGTTTTCAGTGAGTATTTGTTGAGTGATTAAGTGAACAAATGACGATAGAATGTAGAGGTGGAGCTGTGCCTGCTTGAGTTCCCCTTCTCCCGTTCCGAGGCAATAGCCCTTGAGTCACAGTCTGAAAACCATTGTTCTATGGGAAGATTCCCCAGGGAAATGCTGTAAGCCCATGTTTAACCTTGACGCATCCAAGGCCATAAGGCTGCAGTGAAAATTAATACCTATTTAACTCTTCACACCTGGCAGACCTCTCATGCATCTTTCTACTAGCTTCTCACTCATACTGGGAAAGAAGCATCTCCTCAAATTGTATTTAATATTTATATTGAAAAGTCTATTTTCATATAAATAGAAAACTATCAGGTCATTTTCCAGAGTTTCTAAAATTTGAAGTAAGCCAGGATTGACTGATAAACAAAATATCCTGAGATACATGATTGAAGGAGGCAGAGGAGAGAGAGAGAAGATAGCAAAAGTAATTCATTCTAGATTTCCCTGGTGGTACAGTATGAAATCAACCCTGAATATTCACTGGAAGGACTAATGCTGAAGCTGAAGCTCCAATTCTTTAGCCACCTGATGCAAAGAACTGACTCATTGGAAAAGACCCTGATGCTGGCAAAGACTGAGGGCAGGAGAAGAATGGGGTGACAGAGGATGAGATGGTTGGATGGCATCACCGACTCAATGGACATGATTTTGAGCAAACTCTGGGAGATACTGAAGGACAGGTAAGCCTGATGTGCTGCAGTCCATGGGGTCGCAGAGTCAGACACAACTGAGCTACTGAACAACAACAAAACATATATCAAAACATATATTGGGAAAGAACTATTGGAAATAAATTCCAGCCCCTTTCAGCACCTGCCAACCCTAATTCACTCCCTGACCCAGAACCACACCCAGAGAACCATATTCCTCTTTGGGGATTATATGACTGGGCAGGAACGAAGCCTGATCATAAAGTGATAAGGGAAACTGAGGTCTTAATCATGTCTGGAGGCCAGAAAAAAACTGGAAACATCATATTCAAATACTGAAAACCTGTCATTTGGAAAATGAAAGGGGGAAGAAAACAGCAAACGACTCACCCTGGGCCACAAAGCTTACAGGTGTGGGAGAAGAATTCAAGAATTTCTTTCTGACTTCAAAGTCTGTTCTCTTTCCACCACTTTACGCTGTCTCTTTCTGTGGCTGGAGGCAGTCCCTTCCTTCTTTAGATCAATGGGAGGACAAACCGTTGTATTGTCAGAGATGTCTGAAAGTGGGATTCATGGTCCAGGGTGGTGGTGAGTTCCCCACGCAGGGAGATGTTCAAGCAGAGGCCACTTGCTAGTGTTAGAGACAGGACCCAGGTAAGAGAAGGTGGTTTCCACCACTGGCTGCATATGACAGTCACCTGCATTTGTTAACAGGACAGATTCCCAGTCCCCTTTCTGACTCTCTGGGTCTCGCAGGGATCTCAGGACTAGCTAATTTTTAAAAGTACCTTTGGAGATTTTAATGCAGCTTTTGGGAATCGCTGGGTTGTCCAAATCTGAGATCCTGTGACCACAGCAACCACAGTGTAAGAGAGGGCCAGCTGTGGGATGTCAGCGCTGGTGTTAACAGTGACAACGATACCAGCTAAGTGTTTACTCTGGTCCAGAGCTACTGCATCATCTCACAAACTACCCCACAAGGAAGGCGCCACCACCATGCCCATTTCACAGATAAGGAAGATTAAGTTCCCTGTCCACAGTCATACCACAAAGAGGTGAAGGAGCTGGGCAGTGAGTCCAGGCAGGCTGGCTGAAGACCTTTACTCCTCATCAGGAGAAGGAACCAAATGTGACCTGATTCGAAGCCATCCAGTCCTAGATAGGTTCTGAATAAAACCCACCAGCAGTTGATCTCCCAGGTCACAAAAATTCCACAGCACAGAACTCACCAAGAAGTGAAGAAAGGACTTCCCTGCTGGTCCAGTGGTTAAGAATCCTCCTTGTGATGCAGGAGATTCGGGTTTGATCCCTGGTAGGGAAACTAAGATCCCACATGCCACAGAGCAACTAAGACCATGTGCCACGGCTAGAGAGCCTGAATGCCGCAACTAAGACCCAACACAGTCAAAAAGCTACAAACCTTAACAGCAACAACAAAGTGAAATAGATTCTCGACCACGAAATGACTGTGAGGACTAAAAGTGTCACAAAATTCCCATGACATAAAGTCTGGATTTCTCTGGCCTACACGTATTATATTCGGTTTTTAAAATCTGAAGTCTTCACCACAGCACGAGTTCACCCTGGTAATTCCTACTGCCCTTCCTTCATTCAAAACCAAACCCAAACAAACCACGCTCATTAAAAACGGTTTTATTGTGTCATGGAATGTTCAAACAAAATGACATTAAGTATATTGACACTCAGTTAAAACATTAACCCCAGTGAAACTCCTGATGTGCTAATTCAACTGAGCCCACGCACACCCTCCTGGGAAAAGCTGGGTCACCTGCTCTGCCTTGTCCAGATCCTCACCCTCCACGTACTCTGGGGGCCAGCTTCAGCACCAGGAGTGCAACTTCAGTGCAGACACTTGCTCAATCACGGACATTCTGTTTCCTCCCTCTGGGTCACCTCAGTCTTAGCACATGGGATCTTTGTATTCTGTGTGCTGAACTCCCTGAGGACTTTCCTGGGTAAGCACTCTGCTAAACTACCCTCTTATTAAGGCTGACTCTGGGCAAAATATCTAGAGGAGTGGAGGTGGTCTTCTAAGCAACCCAGTACCCCCAGAATAGTTAAATCACTCTTATTCTTGCTTTCAGTCCAAGGTCCTTAAGCTCTTCTTGCTTTTTAATGATCCTTTCTCTCAAAGTTCCTAACTCTTTGTGAGACTGGTTAAAAAATCACAGAGAGGGACTTCCCTGGTGGTGCCGTGGTTAAAAATCCGCCTGCTAAGGCAGGCGACACAGGTTCGATGCCTAGTCCAGGAAGATTCCACATGCTCTGGGGCAACTAAGCCTGTGTGCCGCAACTCCTGAGTCCACGCGCATGCGCTGGGCCCCACGCTTCTCAACCAGAAAAGCCACCGCAGTAAGAAGCCGAGCACCGCAACGAGAGAGGAGCCCCTGCTCACCGGAACTAGAGAATGCCTGTGTACAGCCATGAAGAGAAATGGATGAGTAAGACAAATAAAACTTAAAAATAAATAAATGAAAATCACAGGGAAGAGCTGCAACAGCTTGAATGAGGTCAACCAGCAGAGATGTCTGGGGCTTCCCCCTCTGCCTTCAGGAAGCTCAGTTCAACCTGGGCTTGGGAAGAGGTGGAGCCGATGTCAACGTTATAAACCCAGAAATCACCTGGGAAGCCAGGACACAACCTCTCACTAGGGTCACAATCAATCAGGGTGAACTTTGGAGAAGCCTGATGAACTTGTGTAGGTTTCAGGCTCCTCAGTGAATATCCACAAGGTGTAGCTGAGATCAGAGTGTCTCAGACTCCTCAAGGCAGGGGCGGAGGCGCCACTGGGCTAGTGGAAGGAATGAGAGACCTCTTCTCGCATCTATCCATCCATCAAGTTCCTTTCCAGATGTAACATTCTATTGTTCTGAGATGCTATTTCCCAGTGAAATAGATGGCTGTCTCCTCTTAGGGTTGCTTCCCCAACCCACACTGATCTGAAGACTGCTAACAGGCTGACACCTCTTCCTCAGAGGCCTGGGACTCTAAGTCTGTCCCTGCTGAGTGACTGGGAAGCTGCCTCATTCTCTGCACATCCTGGCATGAGATGGGTTCCTTGACATCCTACCAAGTGCCTCTGCAAACTGAGCTGGATGCAGACAGCTGGCGTCGGGGCAGAACAGCTGTTTCAAGCAGCAGAACCCAGGATGGGCCCCTCGTGGCACTGCCTGGTTTGTGATGGAATTAAAGATGTTTGCCTTTTAGCTACGGCCCCAGAATGTTCCAGGTCCATGAAAAGATCATGTGAAACTGGCGAGGGTTGGACATAACCTGATAGGAATGGGTGTTCTCAAGTCTGAAGCCTTGGGGTCAGAAAGCCTTGGGTTCATAGTTTTGATGCCCTTTGTTCCAGCCCCACTGATGGCATGACTTCATCTTTCTGAACCTCAACTTTTTCATAGGTTAATTGGGCAACCTGATAGTTTGGTGGAGTGACTGGCACTCTAAATGTTCTTATTTGTTATTACTGCTCCCACTTTGTATTAATACCACATCAATGCCTGGCCTGCCTTAAAATGTGATGAATAAAATAAGCCAGAAAAGTTAAGGGGCTCGAAATTACCTAGCTATGTGGTTGGGATACCCACTGCTTAAGACAGCAAATCAAGGGACTTTCCTGGTGGTCCAGTGATTAAGAATCTGCTTTGCAATGGAGGGGATGCAGGTTCGATCTCTAGTCAGGGAAGATCCCACATGCTGTGGGGCAGCTAAGACTGTGGGCCACAACTGCTGAGTCCTTGCACTCTGGAGTGCATGAGCCAAACTGGAGACTCCGAGTGCTGCAGTGAAACATTCTGCATGCTGCAACTAAGACCCAATGCAGCCAAATAAGCGAAAAGATAGCAAAGCAATTCTCTATCTACAATGGCGTCTCTGCTTAAATTCCCAGGCTCCCCGTAACACATGGCACAGACTCAAATGCTATTCCCAGGGCCCTGATTCACTCTTTGCACCTGGAAGCTGGAAAGCCTGCATATTGTTCAGAAGATCAAGGCCAGCGATTCCCCAAGTCCCCCACCCTCCTCTGTCCAAGTCCCATGGACAGAGGAACCTGGCCCATTAAGAATTCCTTCAAGTTGATTCACACACAGAGCTCCTCGGCTCCTACCTGAGCTGAGAAAAGACAAGATCAAGAATTCCCTGGACCCTGTCCTCCCAGGACATAATACGAACCTGACATGTGCGAACCTGTAGTGATCTGTGGTTCTCCAGAGAGCCAAAAGAAATGAAGGGATATCAGGGGTCACTTTTTTTTTTTTTCCAACAAAAATTTTCTTTATTGCTGGGAGATATTTCTGTGGACCAACACCTTCCTATTGTCCACAGAAATAATGGAATCCCAGAAATCTCTGAAAACAGTCCTCTCATTTCAATTAATGGCAACTTTATTTTCCCCAGTGGCTCAAATCCTGAATGCAGGCACCATATTCAGGGCCCACTTATAATGTTATTCACTTCAGGGCAGAACTGGCAGAAATAGGGTGCTTCCTGCAGTTCCCCAGGGATTTGACATGACCAGTGACCCCCACTTTACCCACCCCCCAATCCTATTCAGAGCTCCATGATAATATCATGAACTTCCAGAACTTGGTGCCCCGTGGTCTTTACGTGTTAAGCATACTATTAAATGAGTAAAACTTTATTATGCAAGGTCCAGGGGGAGGGGAGAATACATTGATTAATATGATAAGAGGTAACAGTTGAGCAGATGAAACGCATGTGGAGGGAGAAGAAAGTGCATCAGTTTCACCCACCATGTGTCAGGCACCACTCAGGTCCTTTACAGGAAAGCACAGGAAGGAGAAGCAGCAAGAGCCTGGATCCAGAACCCAGCTGGCCCACATTCATATCCACCCGCATGTGAGCACGTGGTGCCCTGGAGGTAATTGGAGAACCTCCCCCACAGGACTCCGTAAGGATGAAAGAAATTCATATACGCTGGTGCTTTCACTACAGAGCCTGGTGCCTAAGCTTTCTCATTTCATCTCTCCATCTCATGTTGATCTTTATGAGGTGGGTGGAGTCCAAGTTTTACAGTTGGAGAAACTGCAACACAGATAATGTATCTAGGGTCACAGGGGCAGTAAGTGGAGGTTTGGGGATTCAAACTCGGGCTCCAGTGATTCCAAGTCATTAGACAAACAACAGTGATTGCATGAGAGAAGTGAGATAGCCTTTCAAAGGGGTGGACAGGACAGGCCATGGAGCCTCCAGTCAAGTCCAGGAGGGTGAGCAGGTTGTTTATATGTGGGTGTGGTGTAGAAGGACACCTCACCGTGGAAGTTGATTAGTTTCCTTTTTAATCAGGATAGAGCTAGTATACTAGCTGGTACGTTTAATGAGTATCTGGGGTTGTCTGTGTGCCACAACTACTCAAGCCCAAACAACAAGAGAAGCCCATCCACCGCAGTGAGACAAAGCCTGTGTGCAGCAGAAAAGACCCACCATATCCAGAAGTGTATATTTTTTTAAGAGTATAATGGCACCCCACTCCAGTACTCTTGCCTGGAGAATCCCATGGACGGAGGAGCCTGGTGGGCTGCAGTCCAAGGGGTTGCTAAGAGTCGGGCTCGACTGAGCGACTTCACTTTCATTTTTCATTTTCATACATTGGAGAAGGAAATGGCAACCCACTCCAGTGTTCTTGGCCTGGAGAATCCCAGGGTCGGGGAGCCTGATGGGCTGCCGTCTATGGGGTCGCACAGAGTCAGACACGACTGAAGCGACTTAGCAGCAGCAGCGTGCTTAAAAAAATAGAGTATCTGGGAAATAGGTGCATAAATACATCTCTTGCTCATATGCTGGCAGATTGCTTTCTTGATTTGTTACTTATCCTGTGCTAAGTTGCTTCAGTTGTGTCTGACTCTTTGAAACCATACGGGCTGTAGCCTGCCAGGCTCCTCAGTCCATGGGATTCTCCAGGCAAGAATACTGGAGTGGGTTGCCATTTCCTCCTCCAGGGGATCTTCCTGACCCAGGGATCAAACTAGGGTCTCTTACATCTCCTGCTTTGGCAGTCGGGTTCTTTACCACTAGTGTTACCTACTCTACCCCAAACATAGTGGGCGTCCAATAAATGGTTACAATTACTCATACTTTTTACCATATACTGGCCTGAGCTTAAATTTACATATATTATCCAGTGTGCCCTAAAGTTTGTCCTCATATAGTTAGATGTTCCTTAAAATAATTTAAAGGGTGCCAGAGTTAAAGAAAACGTTCACTCCATTCCTTTACAGGAAATTTTCTGATGTATATAAACATTATAAAGGCTCTGAGAAATTCAACACTAAAGAAACTTGCTATTTTTAATTTAAAGTGAAAGTGAAAGTGAAGTCGCTCAGTTGTGTCCGACTCTTTGCGATGCCATGGACTAGTAGCCTACCAGGCTCCTCCCTCCATGGGATTCTCCAGGCAAGAGTAGTGGAGTGGGTTGCCCTTTCCTTCTCCAGGGGATGCAGACGCTTTAACCTCTGAGCCACCGGGGGCTTCCTAAACCTAATTGGCCACAGAACCCTTTCCTATATAATAGAAACTTCAGGGAATATTGAAAATGTTCAATTAAATTTTGACTTGCCTGCAAGCAGGGAATAATTATTCCCACTTCCCAGATGAGAAAATAGAAACTCAGCTGGTGGGTGGCAGGACCACCCACAGAAGCCCAAGTCTGTTTCCAAAATAAGAACACTCAAATTTCCAAAACACTGCTCTGGAAGAGCTACCATCCCAGACATTATGTTCTGTTTTGCTTTTCATTTCTGAAGTCTATGTGCTGTTCTGTGCTTAGTCTCTCAGTCCTGTCTGACTCTTTGTGACCCATGAGCTGCAGCCCGCCAGGCTCTTCTGTCCATGGGGATTCCCTAAGCAAGAATACTGGAATGGGTTGCCATGCCCTCCTCCAGGTGACCTTCCCAACTCAGAGCTCGAACCCCAGTCTCCCGCATTGCAGACAGATTCTTTACTGTCTGAGCCACCAGGGAAGCCCAAGAATACTGGAGTGGGTGGCCTATCCCTTCTCCAGGGGATCTTCCAGACCCAGGAGTCAAACCGGGTCTTCCGCATTGCCAACAGATTCTTTACCAGCTAAGCTACCAGGGAAGCCCAAATATTAGAAATCAGTGACTTGGCCAAAACCACAGAGCTGGTTAGAAGTGGAAAAGAGACTAAGTCTAATTTCACTAACTTTTTAAAAACCTATAAAGATAGAAAGCCGTATCATTTGTCATGGATGTTGACACCCTGCCTGAGCTAAGACATGGACCAGCAGCTGACATGCCGGCACTCAGGGTTAGTTCCAGGAAAGGAACTGGGAGATCCTGTTCTTTCAGAGCTCTACAACCCAAGTGATCTCAGTCCATTCATCTTGGCAACTAGCTGCTCACACCTCACTGGACTGATGAAAAAAAAAAAACAAAAAACAAAACCTGGTCACTTGGCAATAAAATCACTCCCACTGAGACAACTGTTCTGCATTCTTCCGTAGGAAAAAACAGTGAAGGCCAATGCGCTTTAGGACAGGAACTCACTCACAGCCACGCTCTCTCCATCAACACCTTCCTCCAGCATTTCCCTGGCACATCTGCGTGTGGACGGTAGCTTGCCCCAGGCTTGCCAAGATCCCCCTAGTGCAGTCCCCACACTGCCCTGCCTGGCGGTAGCATCTGAAGCAGAGGTGCATCCTGGCCACAGGACACAGCCTGTTCCTGGGTGTGTTCCTTCGTGATACAGCCTGTTCCTTCACTAGGGTGAAGGAGAGAGGCTGAGCCTGGTTCTCAGCCAGCAGCCCCTGCTTCCAGCTCCTCTGTGAGATCACATCTCACAAGACATGAAGGTTGATCAGGCAGCCCTTGTCAAGAGCAAGCAGGATGAGGATCTGTAGACTGCTAAGAACAAAGACAGGCACCTCACCCTAGAAATAAGCATCAAGCCAAGAGAGTCTGGGGGCTTCCCTGGTGGCTCAGATGCTGAAGAATCTGCCTGCAATACGGGAGACCTGGGTTTGATCCCTGGGTTGGGAAGATCCCCTGGAGAAGGGAATGGCAATCCACTCCAGTATTCTTGTCTGGAGAATTCCATGGACAAAGGAGCCTGGCAAGCTATAGTCGATAGCGTTGTAGAGTTGGACACAACCGAGAGAATTATACTTTCATTTTCAAGACAATTTAATTACTGTTGAGGAGACTCATGGCAGGGCAGAGAGCAGGACACAAAGACGAGGAAAAGGGAGAAAATGAGAGTCTGCACAATATATTTCCCTAAAGGTGTTTTCTAGTTGAGTTTCCTCCATAGGATTTACCACACTCCCCTGACTTTTTTAAAAGCAAAGTAGAAGATTCAAAAGAACAATGACATTTTTTCCCCTGATTCATGTTAACTCAATAAAAAATGTATTCACCACTTCCAGTGTGCCAGGCTCTGTGCTAGGCTCTGTGAGACAGTGTCAGTATGGAGTTAATAAGATCAAGGAGGTAGGATGGGACTGACTGTGGTTTTGAAACTGTATCCTGCAGGTGTTACAATAGTATCTGAGGGGCTGCAAAGGGGTGTGCAGTGGTGACAGGCTGAGAAATAGGGTTCTTTCTGGCTCAGCCGCCCTCTCCTTCGTCCATCCCCTCCCTGCCAAATCAGGCAGCTCTACTTTGATCTGTTCTCTATGTTTCTTGGCAGGGAGAGCTGTTGGGAGACTTCGTTTCCTGATGTTGACAAACCCTTGGGAGGCTGTGAAGGTCCTTTCTGCAGGATCGGTCCAGGAACCTGACTCCTACTCAGCGTGCAAAGACAGATGCCAATATTGATGGCCATAATGGGTTCTGGCAGAGGAGATGCGCTTCTGGTTCATTGTCTGCTGAGAGCTCTAAGTAAGCTCAAGCTCTGGCTGGCCAGGCCTGTGCCTCAAGCATCTACTTGTTCTGTAAACAGTTTGCAGCGGCAGCTGTCAGGATAAGCCCCAGGGCATCTTGAGGTTTGGATGCCTCTGGTGTCAATCATTTAGGGAAGGTGCCTCTGGGCCTAGAAAGGTTTTCAACCTTGCAAGCGCCAGACACCTAACTGATGTATAGATGGGCCCAAGACAGACATGGACAGTCCATCCAGCTGCTGCATTTCCTTAGGCATGTGATGGTCGTGTGTGGCAGGCAGCACAGAGCAGGCGCTGGGGCTCCAAGAATGTACTCAAAGTTCAAGTCCTGGGTCTACTGCTGCCTCTTTTGTGATCTGGGGCAGGTGACTTCTCACTTTAAGCCTGTATTTTTCTCAACCATAATTCAGGGGACAGTGACTGTTCCCATCTCATGGGACTGAGGCATTGAATTATCCATATAAAGTGATAACACAGTAACTAAGTACCCGACAGGGCTTCCTACATGGCGCTAGTGGTAAAGAACCTGCCTGCCAATGAAGGAGACCTAAGAGACTTGGATTTGATCCCTGGGTGGGGAAGATCCCCCGGAGGAGGGCATGCAACCCACTCCAGTATTCTTGCCTAGAGAATCCCATGGACAGAGGAGCCTAGCAGGCTACACGTTCCATGGGGTGCAAAGAATTGGGCACGACTGAAGTGACTTAGCAAGCAAGTACCTGACACTTCTTGGCCATTTTTAGTATTATTATCAACATTAGTGACGCCTCTGAGAGGATCCGCTTAACAAAGCCCAAGGAAATGTCCCTTCACCACCAGAACTGAATGGACTGGATCTGGAACCAAAGCTCATCAAAATGAACACAAGAGCAGGCTGAAGCAACTATTATGCTGATGGCAATTTTCTATTTTCACAAGAACAGCATGAATTTTTTTTTTTTTTTTTTGATCATAAGATGCATCACTGCAAGAAACTTCTCTCCTTGGAGAAATTCACCAGATGGAAGCTCTTTCCCACGGAATTTCAGACTCTATCAGTGTAGCACAGATGGGGTCAGGCATAACCCTGTATCAACTGTCATCACATTCTTGACAGCCCTGAAGGCCCAGTTAGCCTGAGTTTCACCGATATTTCATTAGCTACAGGAACTGCATTTCCGAACATGTTTTGAAGGGAAATGTCATGAGCTTATCTCCCCAGGGGCCAAGGCAGCATCGAATGAATCAGCTCGTCGTGTCTCGTCGTCCATCCTTCATCTAAGCACGGTTCCCTCTGCAACTGATCCGCTCCTGGAGGAGTTTGGGGAAAGAGGATGAGCGTTCCACCCTCCTAAATCACAAAAACTAGGCACACCTGTAATTTCACAGCTGCCTGCAGTTGCCACAGTGATGGAAGTGTTTTCATTGGCTTCTCTACGCAACTTGGAAATAGCAACAGAAAGTGGCAGGGTTGCTTCTGGGTACCAAAAATAGAGTTACAAGTCTGTGAAAATGAATCCCTGTGACTGAATGAAATTGGTGGCCTAAAAGTGTGCTTGCTGAGAACACTGACGTTAGATGCCTCCTTTAAACAGAATGAGAGGGGGTAAATGGATGAATAAATCAATGATTGTTTTTGATTTATTTATTACTTACAATGATTTATCATGAGTGGAAATCAAAATTTCTCAAATATCTTCAACTTGTGGGAATTTTCTACTGAAAAGATATTATAAATTTAGACATATAATTAATTCCGAAGATTAAAGGTGATGCATCTTAGCAGGCAGAGCTTTTTACACCCACCATATTCTCTCCCATCAGAGTCCTCCCCCTCACCATCCTTCGGAAAAACAGTAAAGTTATGAGGTTGGACATGGGGGTGGGGGGAGGGGCGGGTGGTTAGAGTTCCTGGATCTGAATCCAGCTGTTACTTAACTATTGTGTGATCTTGGCTAAGTCTCTACACCACAGTTTCCTCATCTGTATAATGGGAATGATAACAATGCTACCAAAGTCAATGCTGCTGTGAGGATTAAATGAGTTAATATTTTTGAAGTATTTAGATCTATGTCTATGGCACATATATGTTAGCAGCAGCTATTACCATTAGATTTATCATTATCATAATTTTCATCAGACTCTCCCATTCTTCCTCCTACAGGCCGCCCATCAACAACATTAACAGGAACACTTTAAGCCTCAGATCATTCTCCAGAAGATGATTATAGCATCTGCTTAATCAATGACCATATTAACATTTCAGACTGACTGAAAGTCACCTTGAAAGTGAGTTCTGAGAGGCTGGGATAGAAAAAGGTATAGTCAGTAGGGAATACGGGCTTCCCAGGAGGCACTGGTGGCGAAAACAAAACAAAACAGAAAACCACCACCTGCCAAGGCAGGAGATGTAAGAGACACAGGTTCGATCCCTGGGCCAGGAAGATCCCCTGGAGGAGGGCATGGCAACCCACTCCAGTGTTCTTGCCTGAAAACCTCCATGGACAGAGGAGCCGGGGGGTTATAGTTCCGAGGGGTCACAAAGAGCTGGACACAACTGAAGCGACTTAGCAATGGGGAAATGGGGAACACAGTTTGTCCTGTGGCAACAGGTGCCACAACGCGGCTAATATGTTGAAGATATGCCCTCTAAGGGCAGTGCTTCTCAACTGGAGGTGATTTTTCACCTCACAGGACATCTGGCAATGTCTGGAGGGATTTGGGGTTGTCATCACTCAGGGAGGCCAGAGATGCTGATAAACCCCCTACACTGCCCCAGCAAAAAATGATCCAACTCAAATGTCAATAGTTGCCAAAGAAACCCTGTGTTAAGGCAAATCTTGGGTAGACTGGAAGCTTCCACTTCGATTGGATACAGTGCTAATCTTCAGCTACCCCAAAACGAATCTAGTTTACAAAGTTACCTGATCTAGTTCACAGTGACTTTCAGGGGATGCTGCTCCTACAGTGCAGGAGCAATTTATTGCCGAGCACTCCGGGTTCATGCATAGGGAAGTCTGAGGAGTGGGCTGGGTCCCCAGGCACCCAGAGAGTTTTCATTTTAGCACTGATCAGAAGGCTGTTACCTTTAGTACTTTTCGTTCAAGCACCAGAGCATCTGCACATGCTAGGTTCTGAGCCTTTGGGGACGTTCTTTTCCAAATTTAACATGTCTAAAGCATGTCCAATGAGCTCCTTTCCTCTCCTTCCAAACACGCTCCTGCCTCAATCTTACCCATTTCAGCAAATGTCTTGGCTGGCCAGAAACCCAAGCAGCACTCACCACTTCTCCTTCCCTCACCCATCTGCTGCCACCTCTACATAGATCCTTTTAATCTCTTATCTTTTTTTTTTGACAGGAATCATTTTTAAGTCTTTATTGAGTCTGTAACAATACTGCTTCCATTTCATGTGTTGGTTTTTTGGCTGTGAGGCATGCGGGATCTTACCTCCCTGACCAGGGATCAAACTCACAGCCCCTGCACTGGAAGGTGAAGTCTCAACCACTGGGCCCCCAGGGAAGTCCCCCTAGACAGATCTTGAGCGCTTCCTCCCCTCTCGGCTGACACTGCCCTTGCCTAACCCCTATGAATAACTGTCTCCATGGCCTCATCATATCCATTTTTGACAATTTCTAATTAATCCTCCAAACAATGGTCTGAGTAATTTTTTAAAAAATAATAATTAAAGCCTAAGATTCTTGACACCCTTTGATAGCTTCAAATAAAATTCAAAACCCTTACCATGGCCTGAAGAAGCCTTATAGGAGGGGTTCTCAAAGAGTGGTCCCCAGGCCAGCAGCATCGGCACCTGGAACCTTTCAGAAATGCTCATTCCCGGGGGCCACTCCAGACCCACTGGATCAGAAACTCTGGGGGTGGAGCCCTGAAATCAGAGTTTTAACAAGCTCTCTGGGCAACTGGAGTTTGAGAACCAGCGCTCTATGTGATCAGCTCCTGCCTACCTCTCCCACCTCAACTTGTTCGCTTTACATCCTGATTATACTCCATCAAGCATCTTGGCAATTCCTTGACAGTGTCAAGATCTTTTCTACTTCTGGTCCTGCTCCTGCTGCCTGGAACACATGTCCCATCCCTCTTTTTTCATAACGCCTTCTCAGATACTTCCTCTGACCACTCTGCAGTAAAGAGTTCTGTTTCCGCCTTTCATTCTCTGTAGCTAGGATCTGAAGGTTTTCTTCCCAGCACTCTGGTTGTTTTTTACCTTGATTTTCTGGTTTACTTGTTTTTATCTTGTTCCTCCACTAGTCTGAAGCCTCCTAGGGCATGTCTGCGTTCACTTGTTAATATACACACAATGGACACTGCAGTGCTTGGTACACAGGAGACATCAATACTTTAAGGACTTGAATGCATTATCACCCTTAAGGTCCTTCTAGCAGAGCTGTTGCTGTTCAATCACTAAGTCTTGTCCAGCTCTTTGTGACCCCATAGACTGTAGCCCACCAGGCTCCTCTGTCCGTGGGATTTCCCAGGCAAGAATACTGGAGTGGCTTGCATTTCCTTCTCCAGGGGATCTTCCTGACCTAGGGATTGAACTTGTGTCTCCTGCACTGGCAGGTGGATTCTTTACCACTGAGCTACCTGGGAAGCCCTCCAGTAGAGTACTGGAAAAGGAAATAACATGGCATCTCTCCTCACTCCACTGTTTGAATGAGGCAGACGTGGCTATCTGGTCTCTACAGTCTTTCCCCCTTACACCTGGATGTGGTCTCAGAACTTTTCATGACCCTTCACTCTAAGCACCCATTAAGGAAAAAAATCAAGGTTGTTATTTGCAGTGGAAGTGGAAGAGAAAAGTGTATCCCTTCTCTAAATAATATTTCAAATAATTTAACCACTGGTACTATTTATGTGCCAGACACTGTGATATTTCACAAGCATTATCTAAGTCACATGAACACTATGTAGAATAATTATTATTCCCACTTACAGATGCTAAAATTGAGTTGCAGGATAATGTCTTATGCCCAAGTTCCCACAGTAGGTGGTAAAGAGGGGCTTTAAACTCAGGACAGTCTGACTGTGACGCCTGGAGTCACTGCTGGATCCTGAAACTGTCGTTGTTTAGTCTCTAGGTCGAGTCCGACTCTGCGACCCCATGGACTGTAGGCCGCCGGGCTCCTTTGTCCATGGAATTCTCCAGGCAAGAAGACTGCAGTAGGAGTATAATATGGTTCAGGGCATGATACACCATACAGAACTGAGGGCAAGCACTGCACCAGGGTTAAGATAAAGGTGTCAAAGGGAGTCCAGGAGGAGTTCTGAGGCATGAGTAGTTGAAGGCTCCCCTTTGTGGAAAACAAAGAAGCAGGGCGGCAGAGACTCACCCTGGATTCACACCGGCTTCTTTCCTAGAAGAGGTCTGAACTGGGAGGAAGAGAGCTCTGAGGACACGTGCTCAGTTCACAGCAAGACAAGCGGTTGAGCGTGTTCTATTCAGAGCCACTGCTGCGATCTGCTCTCATCTCAGCCGGTTCTTTAACAGTGATCTTTTTCAACTCTTGACAGGACACGTGCTCTCAAGAAAGCGTATTTGAATACATATATGCTGGGGTATGGTGGGGAGTGCTAATGACTTCTCCTGGGGAAGGGGGCAGTGCTTTTTTAGCTACAATCGAGCCCCAGCTCATCTGACTCATCTCTCCTGGGCCAGTAATCCCTTCATGTAACGAACTACGTTATTATTGGAAGTAGGCTGTTCATATGAAAACAGGGATGGCAGAAAAACATTTGGAAACAATAAATTAAAGCGTTTTAATAAAAGTAAGTTTATACTAAGTATCCTCTCTGAGTGTAATTAAAAAAAAAAAAAAAGTTTCTCAGCTGATTTGCATGGAAGAAAAATCTGTAGAGAAGCGGAATTTAAAGCTCAGTTCCATGGTAAGTGACGGATGTCACATACAGGATGGAGAATTTCCACTGGGCCCAGGATTTGACTTGGACATATCATATGTTTAGTTAGGCATAAAAGTGATTTCAAATTTAGGAAATGAGTCTCTTTTAAAAAAAAAAAAAAGATTAATTTTACTTAAATTGATTTTGGAAGGAAGTGCTTGAAGCAAATCAGATGGTTCTTCTCCAATACTGTAATCAGAAATGAATGTAGAAATCTCCTATAACTCACAGAATTGAGCTTGACATGATGCCATATCTCGATGGAAAGAACAAAGAATTCTCAGTGCAGAGAAGAGATAATTTCATATGATCCAGTGTCTTTCTATGAGAGTTCCTGAAAGTATTATTCCCAGATGAGCAGAGTTAGCATCCTCTCAAAGGCTGCTAAAAACCCAAATTTGGGGCCTGGCCAGCACTACCGATCAATCTCTCAGGGCTGGACTCCAAAATCGGAAATTTCAATGTTTCCCAAAGAATTCTTAATAGAAACCATTTTTGGTAGAATCTGAACCACAGGAAATATTCCCTTATCATATCTGGAGCAGGCAATCCTTGAACATCATCACAGCTTGATGAACTATATAGGCCAGAACCACATATGGCTTAATGACCCACAGACTATAAGGAATATCACAGGGTGCAAACAGAGGTGTTTAAAACACTTTCATGTTTTACCTTAAGGGAGCAAATTAGTGTAGCGAAACTTCTGGGTTTCAAAAATCCAGCAAAATTTTAAAAACTAGGCAAGGGGAATCCACATCAATGGTCTCCTTTATTTTATCAACAAGGCAATTTAAAAAGCCTCACCAGGACTTCTCTGGTGGTCCAGTGGTTAAGAATGCCTGCCAATGCAGGGGACACGGGTTCGGTCCCTGGTCTGGGAAGATCCCACATGCCATGAGGCAGCTGAGGCCGTGTGCCACAACCGCTGAGGCCAAGCACTCTAGGGCCCGTGATCCACAGCAAGCGGAGCCACCACCTGTGATGCCCGTGCATCACAACGAAGAATAGCACCCGCTTGCCAAAAACGAGAGATGCGTGCATCAACGAAGACAGCGCAGCCATAAATACATCATTAAAAAGAAAGAATAAATAAAAAGCTTCGCCAATGCAATAATTTCAAAAAAGGCATTTTTACAAAAATTGATTACTTATGTATTTATTTTTGGCTATGCTGGGTCTTCATGGCTGCACTCGAGCTTTCTCTTGTTGCAGCGAGGAGGGGCTGCTCTCCAGTCACAGTGCGAGGTCTTCTCATTGCAGTGGCTTCTCTTGCTGCAGTGCACCGGCTAAGTTGTTCCGTGACATGTGGCATCTTCCCAGTCGAGGGATCCAACCCATGTGATTAGGCAGGTTGCATTCTTAACCACTGGACCACCAGAGAAGTCCCAGAAAAGGCGTTTTTAACACCAAAAAGGAAATAAGCAGGAAAGGCAGAATCTCAGAATAAAGGACAGTCCTTTGCAAAGAATACATTTAGGAGTAAGTATGAGGCATTGGATGTGACATCTTTGTTTTCCTCATTCTCCTTTTGTCACAGGAGCAATGATACTGGCAAAGACATTTGGGAAGCTCTGGGGCAGTGGAGGCACCAGAGTTTCATAACGACAAATATCAGTTCTAAGCTCTGCCCCTTGCTAGCTGTGTGATTTCGGTGTCACTTGCAAGACCAGTTTGTTTTAATCTGTAAAACAAGGATAAACATCACTGTGATCATTACCAACCGAAGCAGCCGTCACACGGAAGGGACTCAAAGCCGTCCTCCTTCCTTGGCTTTCTCTTCTTATGGCTTTGCCAGCCATCACAGATTTTGCAGGATGTGAGATAAAAAGACTTGAGATAAAGACTTGCTTGAGATAAAAAGAAGGAAGAAGGGCTGCCTCACTAATTGTTCCCAGCTTTTATGTCCCATTTTTCTTTCTTAGCTTCTCTTGCTTTTGATTAGAGAAGCCAATGGCACCCCGCTCCAGTACTCTTGCCTGGAAAATCCCATGGACGGAGGAGCCTGGAAGGCTGCAGTCCATGGGATTGCTGAGGGTGGAACATGACTGAGCGACTTCACTTTCACTTTTCACTTTCATGCATTGGAGAAGGAAATGACAACCCACTCCAGTGTTCTTGCCTGGAGAATCCCAGGGACAGGGGAGCCTGGTGGGCTGCCGTCCATGGGGTCGCACAGAGTCGGACACAACTGAAGTGACTTAGCCTTAGCCTTGCTTTTGATTCTGACCGAAGTTCACTTTATTCAGATCCTCGGTACTTGATGGTTACCAATGATCTGAAGCCGCAGTCCTCTGCCTAGTTTGTCACAAAATGCAAATAAATCCCTGCCAAACATCTTTGAATTGTCTCCTTGCTTTTTTCTGTTATGCCTGCTTAGGAGTGAATTATTTCCCCAAAACAAATGTAGGCTATGTGACTCTAAAACATGCAGAGATGTGTGTATACATGTTTGTGTGTGTGTGTGTGTGTGTGAGAGAGAGAGAGAGAAAGAAGTGGAAGGTGAGAAGGAGGGCTGCTATGTTGCATGACTCCAGGATCCCAGTCACAACAAATCCTATATAAATGATATCCATTGTCAATCACATCCCAAGAGGTTGTGCAAACTGATGGACCCAGACTGGGGGAGACACACAAACATCGTTCCATCAACAGCTCATACAGAGCTCTCCAAAGAATTTAATAAAATAGTTTCATAGCTAACACTCTTTGAGTGCTCACCTGTCAAGCACAGCGCTAAGCACTTGATCGGCACTGCCACATTTTACCCCTCGTGAAAACTCTACAATTATGACCTCCACTTTCTCTGTGAGGAAACTAAGCCTTAAGTGGTCTCTGGCCCACAATCACCCATTTAGCTAGCTCAGTGGCAGAGGAAGACTTGGAGTTTCAGTCCAGTTCAGTCGCTCAGTTGTGTCCGACTCTTTGTGACCTCATGAATCGCAGCACGCCAGGCCTCCCTGTCCATCACCAACTCCCGGAGTTCACCCAAACTCTTGTCCATCGAGTTGGTGATGCCATCCAGCCATCTCATCCTCTGTCATTCCCTTCTCCTCCTGCCCCCAATCCCTCCCAGCATCAGAGTCTTTTCCAATGAGTCAACTCTTCCCATGAGGTGGCCAAAGTATTGGAGTTTCAGCTTTAGCATCATTCCTTCCAAAGAACACCCAGGACTGATCTCCTTTAGAATGGGCTGGTTGGATCTCTTGCAGTCCAAGGGGCTCTCAAGAGTCTTCTCCAACACCACAGTTCAAAAGCATCAATTCTTCAGTGCTCAGCCTTCTTCACAGTCCAACTCTCACACCTATACATGACCACTGGAAAAACCATAGCCTTGACTAGATGGACCTTTGCAGGCAAAGTAGTGTCTCTGCTTTTGAATATGCTATCTAGGTTTATGTCCATGGAAATCCAGAGCCTAAACCCCAGGTCACTTTGCTAAACCACCTCTCCAGGTAGGAGAAAACAGAGAGTGGAGATCTTGCTCTACACTTACAAATCTGAAAAGAGGGTTGCTTTCTCTTCTTTCTTTCCTCTTGAAAGGAAGTTGGAATCTAGAAGAATGGTACAGATGAACCTATCAGCAGGACAGGAATAGAGATACACATGGAGGGAAAGAGGGTGGGACGATCTGGAGATTAGCACTGACACAGACACACAACCGTAACATAGCTGATGGGAAGTTGCTGTATAACACAGGGAGCTCAGCTCATGCTCTGGGATGACCTAGATGGGTGGGCTGAGGGGGCGGGGTGGGAGGGAGGCTCAAGAGGTAGGGGATACATGTATACTTATGGCTGACTCAGTTTGTCCTACAGCAGAAACTAATGCAACATGGTAAAGCAATTATCCTCCAATTAAAATTAAAAACAAAAAAGAGAGCTCACCAGCTCTGGTTTATGGCTTACCGCTATGAAACTAGAACACAAAAGCCTTTTGGAATAGCTCAATCCCCAAAGCAATGATGTCTCTGTTTTCCATGCAAGGGGGCTCCCATACTAGAGCCTCTTGCAGAATAAGTTGGTCCCTGTATTTCCTAAAGGGATGACCTCTTTTTCTTCGAGAAGTAATCACTTCTGCCCTGCTGAACTGGACAGAGGGTGGTACCCAATATCCTGTGGTCAAGCCTCCTCCTGGCCATGCTGGCGCGGGTCGTTTTGGAAGTGGCTCTCATCTCTCACAGGGCACAGCTCTGCTGAGACTCACTTTATGAGCTACCACCAAGAGCTAATAAAACATGTCAGGAAGTCTCTGGAAGCTGTAAAAACATCTCCAAAGGTCACTGCCGACACTCTGGACTTCAATGACTTATGAAAGGAAAAGAAAACAGAGGCAGAGGCCTAGAGTTCCAAGAGACGCAACGATCAACAGAAGTGGCCCCAAGTGGACTGTAAAGGCCAATACCTCCAAGCTGTACCAGCCACTGAATAAACTCTGGCCAGAAAGCGTCTCAATGAAAAGGTTCAAAGGCCACAAAAGGGAGGTGGGGATGATGACAAGGAAAGGAAGCGTGACATCCCAGGCTTCATCTCCTGTGAGGGGGTTTTCTTTCTCTTGGTTATTTAGATTCAGAACAGTCACATTTCTATTTCCAGCACCTCCAATAGAATCCTTTATAAGGAATGGTACAGGTGGCAGAAAAGTGATGAACTTTAGATTAACCCTCAGCATATCAGTGGATATGAGTTTCAGTAAACTCTGGGAGTTGGTGATGGATAGGGAGGCCTGGCCTGCTGCAGTCCATGGGGTTGCAAAGAGTCAGACATGACTGAGCGACCGAACTGAACTGAACTAGCATATCAGGCATTTTTCTTAACAAATGGATTTTTTAAAAAAAATTATAAAAGTAAACATTCTTTTAAAGGAAAAACAGTATAAATAAATAAAGGGGAAAGAGTCACGTCACCTTAAGTTTCACGTTTCATGTTTTGGGGGCCATGCTTTGACACTTGGGGTGATTAAGAGTCAGTGGCTTCCCTAGACTAAAAATATAAACAATCATTGAGCATTCCATTCACTGCTGATAAACAGGGGCAACCCACAAGAGACAATCCTATTTTTATCCTGGCTTAGGAAATTTTAGACTTGAAATCTGAACTTGGTTTTGGGGAAAAAGGTCATCTGTGGAATTAGTAAGTCAGGATGTCATTTCGTGGAAGCTCAGCACAGAAAGGCCACTGGCTGATTGGTCTGCCCCAGAGCCATTCCCACTCCAGAATGGCAGCCAGCCCGCTCCTGCGCACAGACTGTGCGTGGCTGTCCTTAATAATTGATGGTGGGCTTCAGTAGAAAGCGAACCTGAGTCGATTTCCTAAACATTACAACAGCTCAGTGAACTAGTTAATAACCAGAGATACCCAAGGGTGGAGCGGATCCTCCCCTTTTGTCTTACTCTGTCTTCTTTCTCCTCTTCTATTTGCTAAGGCAGGTAACACAGACACGGAAAAGGAGTCCAGGCCTTTTAGGCAAACTGGGCAAAGCTGAACACGGCTCTGCCTTGCCTGCTTCCTAACTTTAGGCTGGTCCACTTACTCGTCTTAGGGGCATCTACACAATGCAGGTAACAATAGGACTAGCTTCAAAGAGCACTTGGAGGATTTTCTTACATATTTAATGTTTAATACTTGATGAGTTTGGAGATAAATATATTATGACTATACTACAAAACTATCACTATAATTAAGGCCATAAATTTATCCATCACTTCTAAAAATTTATTTTTTCACTTTAAATTTTTTTCCTTTGTGGTAAGATCACTTGGCTTAATATCTACCTTCTTAGCAAAATTTTAAGTATCCAATACCATGTTGTTAACTATAGGGCCTGTGTTGTCTGGAATTTACTTATCATGCATAACTGAATCTTTGTAGGCGGTACTGTGTCTTAAACATAAATGCATATAGTAAATAACACAGTGCTTTGCACATATAGTTGCTCAATAAATGATGACTATTATAATTCAAGATAAGGAAATCACAATTTGGCACTGAGTTTAATTATAGGGTATATTCATATGAAATGGAAATTTTTTCTTTAAAATAACTATTTTAATGTCTAATTTTCTTACATGATTTCTTTCTTCATGATATCCCCATATAATAATGATGATGATGATAAACATTTTTTAGGGTTTTTTAATGTATCAGGCACTGAATGAAGTACTTTATGTGTAACATGTCACTAATCTTCACGTGCACCGACACTTACACCCATTTCACAGATGAGGAAATTGCCTAAAGTTATGTAGATTGTAAGTGGCAGAGCTAGGCTTCAAAGCAGGCATTCTGGTGCCAGAGTATGTACACTTCACTGATACTCTGAGAGAGAAGGCAAAATAATGTGAGTGTATTGCAATAACCTGCAATTCTTTAAAGAGCATGTAGAGAATTAAAGGAGCTATGCCTTTAAACCTCTCATCAAGAAGCTTGGCAGCCAGTGAGCAATCAATAAATGAAGGATTCATCTCACTGCATTGTAGAACTGGGAGTTCTTTGAGGACTGGTGCCTGGGTACCCAAGGTTGGGGGGAGGGGCCCAAAAAGGCTTAAGGTTAGATTTATTTCATTTTCATTTCCTGGTATACTCTCCCTATTTTTTTTTTTTTTTCTTCTCCAAAATAGTGAATCATGTTTTCCCTTGATTCAAACCGATGTATCGCTGATAGCTGGTTGAAGTGTGCAATTCTCTCTTTTTTTATTTGTTCTAGAAATGTTTATCTTTCTTATACTATTTTTGAGAATCAGCATTCCTTTCTCTCCTCCTCTTTCCCTAGCTTTTCTCCCTGGGAGAACTGCTCTCCCCTCAGTTATTGGGGTTCTGGTGAGTCTGTCGATCTGTCATGCCCCCCACTCCATCCCTACCCACCCCAACCAACACACCTACAGAATCATCATTTGACACTAAGGTCTCTTGTTTTCTAATAAATCCTTTTTCCTGCTCTGGTTTGTCAAAGTCAGTTTCTCTTGATTGAATGATTGTGCAGCCTGTGGCATCTATTTCCCTGACCAGGGATCAAACCCAGGCCCTCACATTGGAAGTGCAGAGTCTTAGCCACTGTACCACCAGGGAAGTCACCAGAGTCAGCCTCTGTTGCTTGCAACTAAAGGGCCCTTGTTGTTCAGTCACTCAGTTGTGCCCGACTCTTTGCAGCCCCATGGACTGCAACCTGCCAGTCTTCCCTGTCCTTCACCATCTCCCGGAGCTTGCTCAGATTCATGTCCCTTGAGTCGGTGATGCCCTAACTGACAGCTATCTTGTTTTTTCTACCTTTCTACTCAGGTATCCTTTCTACTTCATGGATGGTTTCCCATATGTCTCCTTGTCTATCTGCCACCAAACTTAGCTCCTTCTGCATTGAACATGGCAGCATTTAATCCATTCTGTGATAAGGAGGGCATCACCCCTCTTCTAAGTCCAGCCTTCCTCTTAACTAGCATAGTGTCTCCATGAAATTCAGCAAATCTGATTTTAATAAGATATTAATGTTAGCATGCTAAGTGCCCTAAGACTCACTTATCATCATCTTAGAATGGTAAGGCATGAGGAGAAGTAGCGGCCATCTGCTCTATTCACTTCACATAGTAGGGAAAGAAGGAGGAGAGATTTTTAATGACTTGTGCAAGACCAAACTGCCAGATAGAGGGAAGATTAGAAGGCAATCTCCCGATACTTGGTAAGGTACTATTGTCATCTCATTGGGCAACTTATAAAGAATTACTATTTTGGGTCCAATCCAAACAAACTTTCTTTGTGAAGTAGAAAAGGCCTTTGTCACAGCACAATGATATCTACAAGAGAGTCTCATAATAAGGACGTCTAAGAATGGTTCAAAATAGAAGGAAGTTGGGGAAGAAAGGAATGCAGGAAGAAGGGTGAGGGGGTGTTAAAGAAAAATGCCTGATATGATTTCTTCCACTGGGAGGTGTAGGACCCTCCAAAAAGGAGTCATTCCAAGTTGCCTGCCAGCCCACACATTGTGAACTTTTATGTGTAGTGAGCTGTTTTAAATTTGAGGGTTCTTCACACTCACAAAAATAAGCATTGCATAATGGGTCTAAAGCAGTGAGCCAATAAGAGCTCTTTATGTCAAATTAATATACAAAACGATTTAATTTTCTTTTATATCCATGGAACAAATAATCAGAGTCTCCTAAAACTCCCTGGATGATTAAGTGAAGGATATGGGAAGGGATACAGGATCTACACAGGCTTTAGAAATGCTTTGCATAATACATGCATGGTTGTCCAAAATTTTTGTTGGGTAACACTACAGAAAAGTCATTGTATGAACACTGAGGTATGGACACTGAGGGCACATGGAAATGATATGTATCTTTAAATTTCTATGATCTAAAAACTTGCTCTGTTGCAGATATTTTCCAGACAGAAGTTTGATCACCGTAGCATCTAGAGTGTTAATTAGCCTAAAAATGAATGAAATTAGATCTGCACCCTTGACTTCAACCACAAAATTAAATGTACAAGACAGTCGTAATAGACAAACGGTAGGGCAGAGATAACTCTCTGAATTTTTTATCACAGGATCTAATTCAGAGAACTTTTACACTCAGGGCTCTGAGAGATTATGATTAACTGTTAAACACATAAATCAAGGCTGGCTGTCAAAGACATGCCTCACATGTCACCAGGCTCCCACGACACTTCCAAAGCAAACAGCACCAACTGACCACAGTGCTCATTTCCACCTAGGCCAGAGTCCCAGAATTTTCTCAGCACAGAAGAGCAAACAGCCACAGCCAACAGGTAAACACAAAGAATCCCACTTAACCATTTCTCCGTTTAACTATCCTGGTACTCAAGCCTGCTTACTCAATAGCTGGAATTTCCATAGTCCTGTTATTTAAGTAAGTTCATTAACTTACCAAATTTATTATGCAGTAAATTTATAATAAATAGAATTTACTAACTTTATAATAAATATACTACATTTATAATAAATTTACTAAATTTATAAAAAATGAAATTTATAATAAGCCTACATCAGTTACAAATGGTCTTAAAAATGTGCAGAATGCCTGGTGCATTCATTTCCTCTGATTCTCAAGAATATATAGCTGGGTTCTGAGGATCCCCAAACACTTCAGTATCTCCCCGAGCACTTTCCATAACATCCTACTCAACGCCACCTATTCAACTGAAGTAAGAATATCATCAAATACGAGAGAGTAATTTTTTTCACATTTTCCAGCTTAGAGATAGATTTCTTTTCCTCTGTTCAAGACATAGTCCCTGACCTCTTCAATTTCATAGTCTTTCCAAAGTGAAAATAAACCCTGGGCTGGATGAAGCACACGCTAGAATCAAGATTGCCAGGAGAAATATCAATAAATTCAGATATGCAGATGACACCACCCTTAGGGCAGAAAGTGAAGAGAAACTGGGGAGCCTCTTGATGAAAGTGAAAGAGGAGAGTGAAAAAGCTGGTTTAAAACTCAACATTCACACAAGGAGAAGAGGGTGAGATGTATGTAAATAGTAACATGGAAACTTACATTACCATATGTAAAATAGATAGCCAACGGGAATTTGCTGTATGGCTCAGGAAACTCAAACAGGGGCTCTGTATCAACCTAGAGGGTGGGATGGGGAGGGAGATGGGAGGGAGATTCAAACAGGAGGGGATATATGTATACCTATGGCTGATTCCTATTGAGGTTTGAGAGAAAACAGCAAAATTCTGTAAAGCAATTATCCTTCAGTAAAAGATACATAAATTGAAAAAAAAAAAAAAGACACGTCAAAGGAAAACACCCAAAGATGAAAAAGAAAACAAACCTCAATATTAAAAAAACTAAGATCATGGCATCCAGTCCCATCACTTCATGGCAAATAGATGGGGAAACAATGGAAACAGTGACAGACTTTATTTTCTTGGGCTCCAAAATCACTGCGGACGGTGACTGCAGCCATGAAATTAAAAGACACTTGCTCCTTGGAAGAAAAGCTATAACCAACCTAGACAGCATGTTAAATAGCAGAGACTTTATTTTGCTGACAAAGGTCCATCTAGTCAAAGCTATGGCTTTTCCAATAGTCACATATGGATGTGAGAGTTGGACTAAAAAGCTGAGCATCAAAAATCGATGCTTTTGAACTGTGGTGTTGGAGAAGACTTTTGAGAGTCTCTTGAGCTGCAAGGAGATCAAACCAGTCAATCCAAAAGGAAATCAGTCCTGAATATTCATTGGAAGGACTGATGCTGAAGCTGAAACTCCAATACTCTAGCCACCTGAGGCAAAGAACTGACCCACTGGAAAAGACCCTGAAGCTGGGAAAGATTGAAGGCAGGAGGAAAAGGGGACAACAGAAGATGAGACAGTTGGATGGCATCACCAACTCAATGGACATGAGTTTGGGCAAGCTCTGACAGTTGTTGATGGAAGCCTGGCATGCTTCAGTCCATGGGGTCACAAAGAGTCAGACATGACTGAGCGACTGAACTGAACTGAGGCCTAGGATGAGACACTGTGATTACGAGTTTGATAGAATTACCCAGTTCCCCTCGCCACAAAAAAGGAGGTAAAGATTGATATATTAACAATATATCACTCAAGGCTTTTCTTCCATTGAACCATGGCACAGTTAGATGCAATATATACATAGAAAGCAATAATCAAATAAATGAAAGTCAATAAGGTTTTCACTGATTATTATGTAAAGCAATACATTCAGTTCAGGTCAGTTCAGTCGCTCAGCCGTGTCTGACTCTTTGTGACCCCATGAATCGCAGCACGCCAGGCCTCCCTGTCCATCACCAACTCCCGGAGTTCACTCAGACTCACGTCCATTGAGTCTGTGATGCCCTCCAGCCATCTCATCCTCGGCCGTCCCCTTCTCCTCCTGCCCTCAATCCCTCCCAGCATCAGAGTTTTTTCCAATGAGACAACTCTTCGCGTGAGGTGGCCAAAGTACTGGAGTTTCAGCTTTAGCATCATTCCTTCCAAAGAACACCCAGGGCTGATCTCCTTTAGAATAGACTGGCTGGATCTCCTTACCAAGGAATAAACTAATAAAGCCTGAATATTTTGAAATTTTCATTAATTCTGAGTATTACCTCCCCTCCTTACTCTGATGAGTGTTAAGTTTGTGACATTTGACCACAATCTTTTTCTTATTAAAATACACTTTTTAAAAAGTTCATAGAACCCTCAGAAGAAAATAATAATAACAATAATAGTAATAATAGAAGTCCCTCCTGAGAATTGTTTTTATGACCAGATATTTTATAATTTATAATTGACAGTAATTCTCTCTGAGCAGGTAAGGACTTCCAAAACACATGACACTTAATAAGATTAACTTGCTCTTTTAGAGCAGATGAGATATTTTTCCCAGAAGGTGTATTTTATACCAGAGTTTCTCGAACTCAGCACCATTCACATTTAGGGCTGGATAATTGTAGCAATAAGCTGTTGTGTGCATTGTATAGGGCGCTTCGTAGAATCCATACACTAAATGCCAGGAACAGTTTCCCAGATGTGACTAGACACTGCTAACTGTCCCCTGGGGTTCAGAATCACTCCCAGATGAGAACTCCTGCTTTAGGCGATTCCTCTATTGCTTACTAACCTCTGCCTTTTTTTGATAGGTGATCCAAAGATAAATTTTATGGCATCCCTCCTCTTGACTTGAAGATTACCCTCTGGGTTATCTGACCATAAACTAAAGCAATTTTATATTTAATCACACAGCATCCCTGGGAGGAGTTGATGTGTTATCTTCAATTCATTGTTGAGAAACAGGATCCAAAGTCATACAATGAGACAGGGACATGAAGTGTCTCCTACAATGTATATCCTCCCCACTAATATGGGCAGAGGGATCAGATCATCACCTCACCTATTGCTTTCTCTCCTTGGGGAGGTAAAGTTTGCACTGGAGAATTTAATAGCTCAAAACAAGAACTAACAACAGAACCAAGTCCTAGGTAATCTGGGGCAAGTTATCTAAGTTCTTGGGCTTCCCTGGTGGCTAAGATAGTAAAGAATCTTCCTGCAATGCAAGAGACTCAGGCTTGATCCCTGAGTCAGGAAGACCTCCTGGAGAAGGAAATGGCAACCCACTCTAGTATTCTTGCCTGGAGAATCCCACAGACAGAGGAGCCTGGGAGGCTACAGTCCATGGGGTCACAAAGAGTTGGACATGTCTGAGTGACTATCACACATGGTATCTAAGTTCTTAGAACCTCACTTTTTTCGCTCCTGGATAGTATGAACAAAGATAGTAATTCCTACTTCTCAAGGCTGTTGCCCAGAATTAAAGAAAATAGCCCACATAAAGCATTTAGGACAGACTCTAGTACACAGCTGTTGTGCACAACAAATGCTAGCTCTTTCATCCCCTCTTCGTGCTGCTGCTGCTAAGTCGTTTCAGGCGTGTCCGACTCTGTGCGACCCCATAGACGGCAGCCCACCAGGCTCCCCTGTCCCTGGGGTTCTCCAGGCAAGAACACTGGAGTGGGTTGCCATTTCCTTCTCCAGGAGATCTTCCTGACTCGGGGATCAAGCCTGAGTGTCTTGCATTGCAGGAATATTCTTTACTATGTTAAATCAAGGCCACCACATGGTCCAATTTGGAAGCCATGATGGAGACTAGACGAGCTGGGCGCAAGGGCACATGTGGGCCTCACCTCCCCATGGGTTCGGGTGAACGAGGAAGCTCAGCATGTCTGAGAGGCAGAAGCCATCTCTGAAGCCAAAATACTCACAGCCAAGCCTTTCTACAAATAAATCATTACATGTCACCAAATAATTCGATGGCTTTTAGAATCATTGCGATCTAAATTAAGGAAAAGAGACATCTGTGACTGTTGGGGCAAATGACTCTAAAAGCACATAAAAGTTCTCATATTTTCACTTCACCATCCCCATACCTTGACCCTAGTAGCTTGAACCATATGGAAATTGCTGATATTCGACTATTTTCTATCCGCAAATGGCACTTTCTTAGGAATCAGTCTAAATTTGGGGAGAAGGGGAGACAGACTCAAATACCTAAAATGTTGTGTTCTCAAGGTGAGTCAAAGAATTCATCCTTAGTTATGCTTAGAAAGTTGTGAAGAAGCCAAGCCCACAGGAGATGTACTTCTGTTATGGGTGAAATTTCTATTCTTCCCCAATTTCCGTTCATAAACCCAAGAGACTAATTCAGAGCACTTCCAAAAGGGTCTTCAGCAAAAGGGGCAGGTGCTTATTCCCAAACCCCAGCAGGGCTCTGAATTAATCAGAGGGAGCAGGGAGAACTCATCTGAAAATGCTACTAGGCTATGACATATAAGAGAAGGCAGGACAAGGGACAGTGTCACACAACACAAAATGGTAGATAGAAATGCAATTCAGACCATTATGAATTTGGGGTTAGAGCACCTCCCACCCCCAGCTCACCCACACCGGTTGCCCACAAAGGAGTAGAAAGTAGGATGAAAGTGATGGAAAGTAGGTTTAAAGCTCTAGGGAGATGGCTGAGGGAGGCAAGTCACTCAATGGCTGTTTCAGAGTATTGGATATGCATTGGTACCTTGACTGATGTGGCCTGGAGACCCTCCCATTACTACAAGTCTCGAGAACTGTCTGAACTCTTCCACCAGTCAGAAGAACAGAGTGATAGAAACTCAAATCTGTATATCTGTTCCATCCTAATCCCTTTCCCAAGCCTCAGATGTCCTCATCCGCCCACAGGTCTTCACCTTGATTTTGATCTCGTATCAGGATCTGAAATTGAATATGTCCCTAGATGACATCATGCCCTCTTGCCCATTCCTGCTCCTATATCATCTATCTTGATTAGTGCTATCACTACTGACTCCACCTCTAAAGATGAAAACTTGCAAATCTAGCTCCAGGTTCTTTTTCATTTTCTGAACTGAACTGAACTGATTGTTGTTTAGTTGCTAAGTCATGTCCAGCTCTTTGATACCCCACGGATTGCAGCACACTAGGTTTCCCTGTCTTTCACTATCTCCTGGAGTTTGCTCAAATTCATGTCCATTGAGTTGGTGATGCTATCTAACCATCTCATCCTCTGCTGCCCCTTTCTTTTCCTGCCCTCAATTTTTCCCAGCATCAGGGTCTTTTCCAATGAGTCGGCTCTTCATATCAGGTGGCCAAAGTATTGGAGCTTCAGCTTTAGCATCAGTTCTTCCAGTGAGTATTCAGGGTTGATTTCCTTTAGGATTGACTGGTTTGATCTTGCATTCTAAGGGACACTCAGGAGTCTTCTCCAGCATCACAATTCAAAAGCATCAATTCTTCCCACATATTTAAAAAATTTTGCCTCCATTAAAAAATTCACCCCATTTGAGCTCAGGCTCAGCTGCTCCTCTGGATCCCACAGCCACCATCTTGGATCAGGTATTTATTTCTCACCTGGACAACTGCAGCTACCTCCTGCCCCCCTTTCTGGTTCTTCATATTCCCTCACATCAGCACCTCTTCCAAACTGCCTTGAATCCTCACTTCCAAAAATGAGCCTTAAAAACTTTACAGTGGTTGGACATTGTCCACAACACATTTCCTTGGCTTTTAACTAAATGAGAATAATACATATAAATGACTGACTTTGTCTCTGGTAGAAAATAAATGAATGTGTGATGTGTTTGCTCAGTTGCTCAGTCGTGTCCAACTCTTCGCAGCTCCATGGACTGTAGCCCTCCAGGCTCCTCCGCCCATGGGATTCTCCAGGTAAGAATACTGGAGTGGGTTGCCACTTCCTCCTCCAGGGGATCTTCCTGACCCAAGGATTGAACCTGAGTCTCTCATGCCTCCCGCACTGGCAGGCAGATTCTTCACCACTAGCGCCACCAGGGAAGCTCTGAATAAATGACTAACACTTATAATAACTATGAATTACATCAAGCGTCCCCAGCCTCCAGTATCTAATGCCTGATGATCTGAGATGAAGCTGATGTAATAATAATAGAAATAAAGTGCACACCAAATATAACGTGCTTGAATCATCCCCAAACCAACCCCAACCCCTCGTGCCGCCAGTCTATGGAAAAACTACCTTCCATGAAGCTGGTCCCTGGTACCAAAAAGGTTGGGGACCACTGAATTACATTGTCCGTTACAGACACAGATATCCAAAATCTCCCCCCAACCTAACCTTATTCCTGCTGTTCACCCAAAACATTCATTTTCCCAACTATACAGACTTCTCCTAGTTCCACGAACTCAACAGACCATTTTTCCACTCCCTGACTTTGCACATTCTGTTCCCACAGCCCAGAATGCCTGCCTACCCTCCTCCTGCCAATGCCAAATAGTTACTCATCTTTCAAGACTCAGTTCAAAATTCACCTCCTAGATGAACCTTCTCCAAAATCCTCATGTGAAATTAGTTATTCCCTTTTCAGAGGAAACTCTTTATGTCTCTGCTATAGTAGCCCCACACTGTAATCATACAGTATCTGCTTGCTGTCCTCTCCATGGCATCTTGAACACTGCAAGAATGGGTGCTGTGTTATTCAGCTTCATCTACCCAGGATCTGGCATGGAGCCTGAGTTTGCAAAAGTCCATGGAAAGGGAGGGCCAGTGGTGTGAGCTTAACGATGGTTCTTCTGGCGGCACATTAAACATACTTAAAGGGGGCAGTTCTTCTTATACACTTTCTATTCCCTCTTTCAGTGTTTCTTTAAGGATAGAATAACATGGAATATCTAGTTTAGCCTTCCGGAGACAGGGCAGATGTATCAGACCTAGGAGTCAGACTTCATGGAGGTCCTCTGTCTCCTTTAGCTGTGGAACAAATTATTTCACCTGCTTTGAGAACTTCTGGAGGTTCTCTTTCTGTTTGTTGTTGCTGCTGTTGTTTGTTTTGGCCATACCCCATGGCATGTGGGATTTTAGTTCCCAACCAGGGATCAAAACTGTGTCCCCTGCATGGGAACCATAGAGTCTTAGCCAGTGGACCGCCAGAGAAGTCCCTGAGAACTTGTATTTTTGACCTGTCTGTTACAAGGGACAGAAACCTACCCAAGCTACTTAAGTCAGTGAAGAATTTACTCTGTCACAGCATGGTGCCCAAAGGAGGGTGATGAAGCTCAGGGACGGACCTGTGCCAGTAACTGAAGGGCGGGGGCAGGGTGCCGTCTCTCATGGGCCATGTGGTCTTACTTCTCGGTCTCACTGTATCCCTGGAGTCGTTTTCTTTCTAGACTCCTGTGAGACTTGACGCTAGCTTCATTTGACATGCACATAAGCCCCAAATGGCCACCTCAGGCTGACCCCCCTGAGTTTTCAACTCAAGGACTCTGACTAACGGCTTTCCTCAGTGCTATTAAATTCATTAAACAAGGGGCCATTGGACTGAGGCGGCTATAACGACTCAGTAGCCTATGTAAGCAAACCAAAACCTGATCCTGAAATGCCTTAAGGTAAAGAAATCAAAACCTAAGGACGAACAGCCACAAAGAGCCAACAAGCTTTCCCAAATAAGGTGACCAGCAAGCTAGAGCCAATCAAAGCACTACCTTGCTTTGATTATGCCTCTTCTTCCCCCCCCCCCCCAACCCCGGCTCCTTCTGGGGGAGTGCTTTTAGCCATTTTCAGCTTCGCATGGTCTGACTAGAATGATTTTTGGTCAAAGAAACTCTTCCAATTTCTAGTACCTCAGTTTATCTTTTAAGAGCATGAAGTCATGAGAGAGAGCTCTAGCTGGCCCAGCTCTCCTTTTGGGTGGCACACAAGTCACACAGGCCAGCCTATTGGTGAACCTGGCACAGGTCAGGTGTCCTTCCAGCTCCAATCCCCTGTGTCAAGGAGGGACGGGAATCACATGGGCAGATACCCTCTCATCTGGGGTGGTGAATAGGGATGAATGATCTGAGAAGGGTCACAGGCATTACAGCCACCTCCAAAGGTAGATATCCCCTGGCCCGCTCTTATTCCGCACCTTTCCGTCTCATCGGTCATCTCCTGTGCCTCTGTCAGCGCATTGCTCTACTCGCATCCACAGTGCCAGACAGAGACCATCTTGCTGCCAAACGCTAAATCCTCCTAACACGATAATGAGGAATTAAAACCATTAAAGGAACATCAAAGCAAGGAAAGAAAAACACACTGGTAAGCCAAAAGTTAAAAACACGTGGTGAATTTAGCACTCTATCTCATATCTGATAGATTTTGAAACACAACAACCACAATGATTGCTAAACTTTATTCCATCCATTATTCCACGTAACAGATGGGCATTATACCAACCCCTCCAATGGCCCGGTACACGATGTATAGATATTTCTGTACCATAAAGAAAAGAACACAAAAACTAGAATCAGACAGACTTCTCTTGCTTAGCATTTGTGACTGAGAGAAAATCATCTGACCTCTGGGGTCAGTATCTCGTTGGATCTATTGGATATAATAAAATATCTATTGGATATAATAAAACCTACTTTGCAGGTTTCTTTTGAACATTAATGTTCATGCTTATAAAGTATATCTTCCTATGCTTGATATATGGGCAACAATCAATAAACAGTATTATGTTGAATCATATGATGTTGACATTTTGGTAGATCAAATCGATATTATATACTTCTTCTATTGTAGGCTTCCCTGGTGACTCAGATGGTAAAGAATCAGCCTGCAATGCAGGAGACCTGGGTTAGATTACTGGGTCAGGAAGATCCCCTGGAAAAGGGAATGGACTGTTCACTTTTCATAATTATTTTGCACTGGTGTGTTTCCAACATTAAACTTTGAGTTCCATGAGAGTGTGGACTCTGCCCATCTTTCTTCCCACATAAGAACTTGCCAGACAGTAGGTGTTGTACCTTCTTTTTCATGAGTGAATACTGATAATGATGGTAAGGAAGATGATATTGAAGATATAGCTCTTCTGGACTGCCTCTATCTGGGACTACACTGTCCTTTATTCCATTGCCTGGCATACAGTAGGAACACAATAAATGTCTATTAAAGGAATGAATGAGTGAATCAGCAAATGAATTTCAGGTTTAAATATAGAAAGTCCAAAGAGACAATCAATTAAATCTGCTATGAAGCAGAGTATTGGTTGTTGTCATGATAAAACATTGAGTGGTTAGCCTTCATTTTCACCTTTCCAGCAGGCTCTTTGGAATGTGGACACCGTCAGCATTCACTTGGCCTCATGGGCCTCCCAGGCAGTGAGAGAGGCAAAATGCTGAGCTGCAGTCTGACAAACCAGGAAAATTTAGGACGGTCAGGCGTAGCTTCCAGAAGCCTGCTGGCTTTAGTCGGCCCAGAGTCAGCTGACAGTTCGCAACTGTGCGATAAGCCATTGTGAAAAGAGGACGACCCCTGCGGCATACCCCCCACCCCCCTCCGCACCCCCAGCCAAGGCACTCTGTATCGCTCATGCTATTTAAAGCAGTTTTGGTCCAAAGAACATGCTTAGTTGATTCCCTGAACTTCTCGTCAAACATTAATTTTCTCTAGAGGAGAACAAATTAGGAGAATAGTCTGGAAGAAAAACATAAAGATCTGGTATCTGGGCTTAGTGACAATCAAGAGGGTAAGAAAGAGCCTGAACTAATCAAAAAGAAAGAAAGGTAGATAGGGAGGGAGGGAGAAAAGGAAGGACGGGAAAAGAAAACAAAACTAGCTACAGTGAAAAAAAGAAAAAAAAAGACTTTACCCAGCCATACATCTGCCTTTAAAATGTCAAGTTATGTCTCTGGATTTTAGAATGAAGTAACTTTTAGAAGAGGGGAGTGCTCTTTCTGGTTTGACAACAAATAAAGGAGGGGAAAAAAAAAGGTAGAATGTAGTTACTATACATTCAGAGGAAAATCAGTCACTTTCAATTATTTAACCTTCAGGAAATCACAAATACGCAGGCATGGGGAGAAGGGAAAAATGAAAGAGTGGTCCAGGTCTGAGAAGACAAGTACACCCACGTTATCTCAACGGTTCTCCAACACACTTACTGCCTGGCCCGTGCTTTGTGTCGTCTGGCAGACTGGGGAAAGACTAAGTGCCTGGCATTTCACCATCCGAGTTGAGAAAACAGCCTAGAGCATCCGGGAACCCTGCCCAGAGAAGGCAGAGGGCTGCTGCCATTTCTCACGATTCAGGAGCTGGTCTTTTCAGCTCAAGCTACTGTTTACAGAAGTGTTACCACAGGTTTATAATGATGGGTTTTGTTTGGTTATAGAGAGGGTCTGAGTCGTCCATCAAAGGAAGAGGAAACAACTCCCTGAGAGGTGTGGAGTGACTCTCACACTCCCTGCTCGCCGGAATTCCAGTGGTCCCTGGACGCGGGCCAAGCCAGGGCCCGGGAGGCCTGGAGAGCTCTGAGCTCCTGGAGGGCGGGAAGGCTGGTGTTCCGCCCGCCTTTCCCTCCTCTTGGAGAAGTGCTGGGGTGGAGGAGCTGAGGAAACCTGCTCCTCCTGGGCCAGCTCTCCCCCTTGGCAGACTTCCTGCCTCTCCAGGTCACTTTCCCCTCCCTCACAGAGCATGAAACCAGAAGTGCTCAAGTGCCTGGCCCAGGAACTGACCTGGCAACGGGAATGTGGGGAAAGGCCTCAGGGACTCAAGACACTGGGATTTGGGGGATGTTTATTTGCTCCCAATATTGCTTGCTCTCAATTTCTTTCCTCGTCTTTTCTCTCATTTTTTGGCTCTGATTTTGAAACATGGGCTCTATATTCTTTGACAACCAGTTGTAGCTATCTCTGGCTCCACGGCTCCAAGCCCTGGTCGTACCTACCCTGGTTGGTATCATTGCTGAATCCTCACAGGCCTCCCAATGTCTACAAGCTCTTTCTTTCTTGCTTTCTTTTTTAAAAACAAAAAAAAAAAAACAAAACAAAAAACAAAAACAAAAAAAAAAACTTTTTATTTTGTATTGGAGTATAGCCAGTTAACAATGTTGTGAGAATTTCAGGTGGACAGCAAAGGGACCCAGCTGTACATATACTCTAGAGGCTGTTTCTGGGCACTGAGCGTGGGGCCTGAAACTCTAACAGTTCACCAGGGCCCCAGGGCATCCAGGCCATCTCTGGTTAGGGTTTACACAGCAGGCTTGGGTCTGAGCTTCTGAGAGAATGTGGTATGCACAGAGTAGGACCTGGTGACCACCTTCCCCGTGAGAGCTGTTCAGAATAATACAGAGGTGACTCAGCCGCTGGCGTTAATACTTGCACCACCTTTGAAACATCCTAGCAGGCTTGAAGTTGATAAGACAGACAAACTACACTGAGGGTGGAGGAGGGGTCAGGCAAAAGTTACCCTCTTCCTAAGAGAAATCTGCTGATACTACCCAGCATCCATTCATTAGACACGGAACAGAATAAACAGGAGGCAGAAAGCCTGCCTGAATTCCCAGGAATCTACATTTTACACCCAGATAAGAGATGCATTTTCTGTCAACACCTGAGCAAAAGGGGAAATACCCAGCTTTCCCCTCTTTCAGTGTACTTCCTCGTGGACCTGGGACGTTAGGATTCCATTAGCATTTGGTTGCATGAAGCTGTACTTCCCAGTGTGTTATTATGCATCTTGAAAGAATGTGGGAGCTGTAGCTACAAGACCCACCATCAATCACTGGTCATTAATCCCCACTGAGTGCTCCGCTGTAACCTCACTGTGCTTGCTCTGGCTTACCGTCCTGCTGGATGGGCCCACAGACAGGATACCTCCCGGTTCTTCTCCCTCTGTCTGACCCCACCGGCATCATTGCCAGGTGACACATTTGCTCTGGGGAGCTCTGGGCTTAATGGATTTTTGCAAGCACTCCCCTTCCTTCCTGCTGTAAAGCCCTGGCTTAGCATGAAAGCTATCCAGATCTCTGAGCTCAGGGCACCATAGTTGCCTCTCCAAACTCACCATCATGCTGCAAAGAGTGCTTAGCACTGGTCTACATATGAAGCCCCCTGCATAATCATAACAAGTTTCTACTACTATTTGCAGAGTGCCTACTATGTGCCAGGCAATGTGCAAGTGTGCTCTGGGCATTGCTGCACTTAACCCTCACATAGCCCTAGCAGAGGGCACTATCTTTCTTCCCACATTATCGTTGAGGGAACAGAGATTCCAGTTATTGACTTCAGTCAGGTCACCTAGATAGTAAGTGATGGAGGTAGAATTCATCCATTCAACAGATAATATTAAGCTCTTATTACATGCTATTCTAGAGATTGGGGCTCTAGAATAGAGCCCAATTTTGTTTGCAAAACGAAACCGCCTAAAATTCCTTTCTTCATGGAGCTTATGCCCAAAGCTGTTTGACTGCAAAGCTGGAGTCAGCGGATAAATTATATGACACCAGTTCAGAGATGGTCACAACCACACAGAAAGATGAGCTTTAAAAGGTTGATCATAACCATGATGAGATGTCCATTAGGATACCATCACACCCATTAAGAGGCTATCATCACAAACAAGGGGTTGACAAGTACTGGTGAGGATGGAGGGAAACTGGAACCCTTGTGCACCGCTAGTGGAAATAGAACATGGTGCAGGCACTGTGGAAGAGTTTGGTAGTGCTCCAAAGTCAGACAGAATTATGACATGGTCCAGCAATTCCAAAGGATTGAAAGCAAGGACTTGAACAGATACTTGCATACCAGATGCCCACACACGTGCTCGGTCATGTCCGACTTTTTGCGACCCCTTGGACTGTAGCCCACCAGGCTTCTCTATCCATGGGACATTCCAGGCAAGAATACTGGAGTGAGTTGCCATGTCTTTCTTCAGGGGAATCTTCCCAATCCAGGGATCAAACCTGCACCTCCTGCCTTGGCTGGTGAATTCTTCACCACTGAGCTGCCTGGGAAGCCCATATGAGGTACCTAGAATTGGTCACTTCATAGAGACAGAAAGTAGAATAGGAGAAGTAGCCAGTGGCTGAGAGCAGGGAGGAATGGAAAGTCAGTGTTTAATGGATTAACAGAGTTTATGTTTCGGGCGATTAAAAGTTCTGGAAATGGACAGTGGTGATGGTTGAACCACTCTGTGAAAGCACAACACAGTGAATGCACTGTTTTATATGCGTAAGTAGTGAAAATGGTAAATTTAATGTTATTTTACCACAACAAAAGAAACATAATTTTTTGCAAAATTTAATCATAAAGGAAATCTGCCCAAGAACAAGAAGTCAGCAGCCAGTTATTAGGGGTTGTCAGGGTCTGGCACATGCGCTTCTTCATTTTGTCATTTGATTTCAAAGTGAACAAACACTTCTACCCCAAGACATTTAGGGAAGTAAGGATGTCAGCTTCCAACAAGGCCTTACCTTTATTCCAATGGGAGTCATTCATCCCTAAATGTACAGGCAGTATAGTGCAAACGTAATAAATACAGCTTGGTAAAAATGACATGACAGGAATACTGGAAACTGGCAAATTCAAGTCACCCAGCAGTTAAAACTCTGCCTTCTAATGCAGGGGGTGTGGGTTTGATCCCTGGTCTGGGAGCTAAAATCCCACATGCATGTGCTCAGTTGCTCCTTCGTGTCCAACTCTTTGTGACCCCATGGACTGTAGCCCACCAGGCTCCTCTGTCCGTGGGATTTCCCAGGCAAGAATACTGGAGTGGGTTGCCATGCCCTCCTCCTGCGGATCTCCTCAACCCAGGGATTGAACTCGTGTCTTCTTGCGTCTCCTGCATCAGCAGGTGGATTCTTTACCACTAGCACCACCTGGAAAGCCCAAGATTCCACATGCCTTGTGACCAAAGAGCCAAAACGTAAACAGAAACAATACTGTAACAAATTCAATACTGACTTTAAAAATGGTCCACGTTAAAAAAAAAAAAAAGGCAGAAAGAAAGGGGTTAGAGGCACCTGGCTAGGCTATTGCTCAGGAAAGATTTCTGCCTTGAATTTCTGGAAATTCTTTTTCTAAGAGCACATTTGTTCTTGTGGTAAATGCATATATTGGATCTTTCTGGAAATAAGCACAGGCAATTTGACGACTCGGGGGTTAGCACTGTGACCCCAGCTTTGCACCTCCATGGCTCCTTGGTAGGCATATCTATAAATAACACACAAATGTTTTCAAATTTTCTAAGATGAGCATCACTAATTTAGAGCCAGGAGAAAAACAAAACCCATAATAGCTTATTTTAAAGAAAGCCTCCAGCTTGGAGGGCTGCTGTTGCACCAGAGAAATTCAGCTCTTTCTTGGTCCAGAGAAGGTTCAGGCTTTCTAGGAAAGAGCATTTAAGCGGTGAATCAGTGCTCTCTTAATTTTTCTAGCAAAGTGCTTGCAGATTTGAACTAACTTTAAGGGATTACAATGTGGAGACCGGAAGCTGGGGTGAGGCCTTGAAAGGGCAGGGGAGCCTAGGGGAACAGGAAAAGCCATTCTGAGAATACACAGTATACCTATTTTTAGACTTTTCAATGGTCTGTGTGGATTTCCTTGCTCATCACCCTGAAGATCTGACAGAGTCTTTTAAAAGTTTGAAGCAATGCCAGTTGAATTAAATGAACCCACAGGAGGGGTCTTGCTCACTCTTGATGTGTGACAACTGTTAAGTCAGTAAGGAAGGAAAAGAAGGGTAAAAGCCAGAGTACAGGGGAGTTCCAGGGCAGTGAAACTACTCTCCTTGCTACAGTAATGCTAGACACATAGCATCACGCACTCGTCAAAAACCACAGAACTATAACACAGTGAACCCCGGCGTAAACTATGGACTTTCATGAACAATAATGAATCAATTTTTAAAATTATTTATTTAATTTTAAAATTTTCGTTAAAATTATTTGGCTATTCCAGGTTTTCTACCACTCTTAGTGGTAGCATGTGGGATCTAGTTTCCTGACCAGGGATCAAAACTCAGGCCCCCTGCATTGGGGGCACAGAGTCTCAACTACTGGACCACCTGGGAGGTCCCAATAACAGAACAGTTTTGGTTCATCAGTTATAACAAACGTACCACACTAATGCCGAATATTAACAACTGGAGAAATTGTGAGGGGTGGGGAAAGGGGCAGACCAGAACACTCTGTATTAATCTGTTTAATTTTTTGTGAGCCTAAAACTGCTCTAGAAGATACAGTCTTATTAATTAAGGGGTAAAAGGCTGCTTGTTGGGACTACATAATTTATCATCTGTGTTTTTTTAATGCAATCTAACAAAGTGAAATGAAACCATTCAAACAGTATGTGGCAGGGTGGTATGGAGTAAAGATTATGAAAAAGGTTGGCTTTGCTTTAAAATCCTCCCTTTTGATGAAAAATAAATAAAAACAATAGAATACAACCAAACAGGAGCAGCACACCTATTCCTGTCCAGTAACTAACTCAGAATCCTAGAGAACACAGGGCTGCTGGGGCAAGGATCCCACATGCTGCCACTAAGACGCAGTGCAGCCAAGTAAATAAATAGATGAATAGTCTAAATCAACCCAAACCCTTGCATCTTTCCATACACAGAAAAGAACTCAATCATTCATTGAGATACCTATTACTTGTGACTAGCAGTAACTTTAAATGAGATGCATGCTTGACTGCACGCATTCCCTATCAAAAATGTTACATATGCTGGCTTCAGACTACCTCTTTGGAGCCCACTCTCAGAAGCTACAGAGGGGCTGTTTCTGGGACTACAGTCCTCAGTAAGATCTCCGAATAAAACTGAAACCTGCAGCTCTTAGGCTGTGCATTTTTCTTTCAGTTGACAACCATGAGTGGACCAAGAAGGACCATCCATTCAGGTGGTTTCTCCTGTGAAAGACTTCACTTTAAAGAGCTAGTTTTATCCATTTGTAGAGCCAAATAGCAAGAGCCTACAGCCACATAAGTGCCAACATAGCTATCCCATCTCCTGCGCTCTCATGCTTTGACATAGCAGTCAGTAGTGGGAGATCAAACCAGTTAATCCTAAAGAAAATAAACCCAGAATATTAATTGGAAGGACTGATGCTGAAGTTGAAGCTCCAATACTTTGGCCACCTGATGCAAAGAACTGACTCACTGGAAAAGACCCTGATGTTGGGAAAGATTGAAGGCAGGAGGAGAAGGGGATGACAGAGGATGAGATGGCTGGATGGTGTCACTGACTTGATGGACATGAGTTTGAGCAAGCTCCCAGAGTTGGTGATGGACAGAGAAGCCTGGTGTGCTACAGTCCATGGGGTCACAAAAAGTCAGACAAGACTTAGAGCCTGAACAACAACAACAGTGAGAAAAGAAGGAAATCCTGAACCATGGGTAGAATCCTGCCGTATCTCTATTGATCCACTCCTCTGAGCCAAACAGCCCAAATCTTAGCCAGAGAGGTGAGGGCACAGCTAGGGGCAAGAGTCTTATCTTTGAATGTTATGCTTATCTTGAGCTCATTCTCATTACAGAATTGGGACATTTTTTGTTCTAAACTGATGTAAAATTGTTATCACCTAAGAGAGACAGAAAGGATTTTGTCAGGGAACAATGGGAGGATCACTACACTGAATGCCTTTTTTAAAAGGGGCAGTCGGAGAGAAAGAATAAAGTTACATCTGGATTGAAGCACTAGTTATACCCACTAATGAATGACCCAGTTATGTACATGGCTTGACTTGTTTTAAAAGCTTACACTTGAAAAGAATGGATTTGAGAGATGGCAAGAGTGAAGTTTGCTGTTCAGCTTCTAAGTCGTGTCTGATTCTTTAAGACCCCAGGAACTCCAGCACACCAGGCTCCTCTGTCCTCTACTGTCTCCCAGAATTAGCTTAAATTTATGTCCACTGAGTCAGTGATGCCATCTTACCATCTCATCCTCTGCTACCCTCTTCTTCTTTTGCCTTCAAACTTTCCCAGCATGAGGGTCTTTTCCATTGAGTCAGCTCTTCACATCACATGGTCAAAACATTGGAGTTTCAACTCCAATCAGTCCTCCCAAAGAATATTAGGGTTGACTTCCTTTAGGATTGATGGCTTTGATTTCCTTGCAATCCAAGGGACTCTCCAAAGTCTTCTCTAACATCAAAATTGGAGTGAAGTGGGAGACTTAAAATTGGAGGGCACTGCAGTATTCCAGTTGAGAAATGATTCTAGAAATGGCAATGAAAGGAAATAAAGAAACCCAATATGCATCAGAAGGTACAAACAGGATTTGACGATAGAGTGAAACCAGGAGCAAAGAAAAGGAGGCATCAAGAATTTGTCGAGGTTTCTGAGCAGCTGGGAGGAAGATCTTGGCTAAACTGTGAGCTGGAGAACCCTGCAGGAGAAGCAGGCTTGGCACAGAGAGGAGAGGGGGTGCCCCCTAACAAATCCAAACTTTGGCAAGCCGCTGAAGTGATTTTAGAACAGTCTTCCAAAGAGCTTTGGTTTCTTTGAGGTGTCTCAATGAACAGAAGGCCAATGCTGGAGGCTGAGATGTATTTTCCGAACTGACCCACGTGTTGCTAAAGTCAAGCTTTCATTTAGCTGGGGAGCTACAGAGTACACTGTGACATCTCTGCACCCTCCCTTACTCTATAAGTCTGGATCGGGTTCTGATGGAGAAATACATACCAACTCTCTTGCTGCTGCTTCCCAAGGGAAGGCTTGGCTTTTCAAAGCATCAGATGCCAGCCTTCTCTTGTCAATAGAGGCCAGCTTCTACAGGTACCACTTAATGGCTTCAGAGGACCTCAGAGTGTGGCTGGCAATAAGCTTCATCCCTGGCAGCAGGCAGTGAAACTGTTCGTTCACTTCCCAGTGTTCAGAGCAGAAACATCTGTCTAAAGCTACAAAATCTTGGTGGATGCAAGTGGCTGGGAGCCCATGGGGCTCATTCATCTTAACACCAGATTGTTACAGATGTTTGCAGCTGCTGAGGGTCCACTCCAAAACTGGCCTCGTGGCCTCCATTCATCTAGGTCTGGGCAGTGGGATGACCCTGAGGAATCCTCACATGAGCCAAGACCCACCTCCTGTCCCAGCAAAACTAACATGGGGATTAAAACGCCCGAGTCTTGAACCAAGGGTAGTTTTTCTTGGCTCCAGCTACTGAGGTTATACTCCCTATGGCCTTGGATTTGGTGACAAAGAGCCAGCTACACATGGTGTGATTTTCAAAGTGCTGCCTCACTACTTAAATCAGCAACATAAACATGAGATGACTTGGTCACAAGTTTTCTTTTTCCCTCCTCAATAAGTCAAATGCATGTAGGCCTTCCAAGCAGCTGTTTGTAGGAACTGTTGTTCAGAAATTTAAAAATCCTCAACCAAAATGAGAAAAGAACTTGCAAGAGATCTTGACTGAACAGCCCTCTCATTTGGTTTTTTAAGTCCTTTAGAATGAAGGCATTTTTATAAGACTGCTTTATGTGTGTGTACAATCTGTACAGACAAAATACCAATTCCTTCTCAAACGTAGGCAAAAAGTGAAATTTTACCGTTTGCTTTTGGAAAAACTATTAAAAATTATGACTTCAGCAACATCAACTTGCTCGGTTTGAAAAAACTGCTCTAAGGTTATGTAATATGTCAGCGTTAGGAGAAGCTGGATGAATGGCAACATGGAAATGCTACTTACTATGTTTGCAACTTATCTGTAAACCTAAAATAATTTCAAATTATAAAATAAATGTTTAAAATTAGGACTCGGTTCTGTGGTCTCTGTTTGTTGTTGTTTTGTTTTTAATTTTATTTATTCATTTACTTTTGGCTGTGCTGTGTCTTTTTTGTTGCATGTGGGATCTCTCCAGTTGTGGTGAGCAGGGGTCACTCCCTAGTTTCAATGCATAGGCTTCTCTTGGTGGTGGCGTCTCTTGTTGTGGAGCATGGGCTCCAAGGTGTGCGAGCTCAGTAGTTTGGACTCACGGGCTTAGTTGCCCCACAGCACGTGGGATCTTCCCAGCCCAGAGATTGAACCCTTGTCCCCTGCATTGGCAGGCAGTTTCTTATCTACTGTACCACCAGGGAAGTCCAGTCCTGTGGTCTCTGAATTTTTCCATCCATGACTTTTCTCTAAAAGTATTCCATCCCATTGATAAATATAGCTTTATATACGACCAGCTTTGGATGGATCATGAAAAAAATAAATGAGGTGGGCATGTACATTTTATGTCAGTCTGAAGTTTCCAATAATTGACCCAAGATGCTAGCCGAGCACCATCAGCTAACTGTGTTAAGAAAGTACCTCATTTTTCACTTGGAAAAATGGAAACGGTCTTGGCTGATTCAAATGGATTTGGCTTTAGATCTGAAAACCACTGCATCCTCTGGGGACAACCAAACAGATGTGTGTCTGCTTTACTGAAGTGCTGCCTTGCTGAAAAAAATACAATTTCATCACATGTGGTTCTAAATCGCAAGATGAGTGGATTCTATCACTCACATAGACTTTAATCTCTGGTTTAATGCACTTATTTAGCTAACTCATGATGCAAATATAGGATTAGATTTAGTTTTCATATACTGTCACCACTGAGTTATCTATATTTAAACTTGGTTGATATTTGGGCTTGCAATATGTTTTAATCCTCTTATTATATGAAAAAACTGTATTTTGAATACACTATTCTGATTGATAAAACTATTATGTAGAATATACAAGTACTATTGGATTATGAATAATTAACTTTAATAAACTATACTCATAGAGGCTTCTCTGATAGCTCAGTTGGTAAAGAAGCCACCCGGAATGCAGGAGACCCCAGTGCAATCCCCGGGTTGGGAAGGTCCGCTGGAGAAGGGATAGGCTACCCGCTCCGGTATTCTTAGGCTTCCCTTGTGGCTCAGCTGGTAAAAAATCTGCCTGCAATGTGGGAGACCTGGGTTTGATCCCTGGGTTGGGAAGATCCCTGGAGAAGGGAATGGCTACCCACTCCAGTATTCTGGCCTGGAGAATTCCATGGACTGAATAGTCCATGACGCTACAAAGAGTAGGGCACAACTGAGTGACTTTCACTTTCACTCACAGAAAAATAATCAGGAATTTCTACTAAGCATTAAGATTTCCCTTCATGATCCTGAAAGATCTCAAGACTTACTTTAGGTATGGTTAAGGATCGGTACTTTGGCCACCCCATGCGAAGAGTTGACTCACTGGAAAAGACTCTGATGCTGGGAGGGATTGGGGGCAGGAGGAGAAGGGGACGACAGAGGGTGAGATGGCTGGATGGCATCACTGACTTGATGGACGTGAGTCTGAGTGAACTCTGGGAGTTGGTGATGGACAGAGAGGCCTGGCGTGCTGTGATTCATGGGGTCACAAAGAGTCGGACACGACTGAGCGACTAAACTGAACTGAAGGATCAGTTAATAAAAGGAATTCAGTAAGTGGCATATTAGAGAAAAAAGCTTTTCTTGGACTTGAATAGGAGCAAATTTAGTGAAATGGCAATAATAGAGGGGCCTCAGAGAACATCTGGTTTAAGTCCCAAGTTTGGGTGGCTCAGAGGGTAAAGAATCTGCCTGCAATGCAGGAGACATAGGAGACACGGGTTCAATCCCTGGGTCGGGAAGATCCCCTGGAGGAGGGCCTGACAACCCACTCCAGTATTCTTGCCTGGAGAATCTCATGGATAGAGGAGCCTGGTGGGTACAGTCCATGGGCTCACAAACAGTCAGACACGACTGTGCACATAAACTCATAAATTCCATGTTTGGGGATTTTAGGCAGCTGAGACAACTAATGCTTAAAATTTGGGGTTGGGGTAGGGCGCCAGACTCCTTTGACAATCTGATAAAACTATAGCTATTCTACCTAGAAAATGCATTTTAAAACACTTTAATATAATTTGGAGGGCTTTGTGGAAACTGTGGAGTCTCTTTTATTTTTGCAAAACAAAAGACAAACACCACCATAGATCTATAACCGTGTTTATGATTTAATAGGCAAGGGAAAACTAAAGAAATATATACATTGAATTGTTATCTTTAGTTACATCTGGAGTTTAGGACTGGGGTGGGGTGGAGAGTGAACAACAATTTTAGTGGGACTTTAGACACTGGTATTACTTAAGTTATTAGTATCAGGATATCTTACTTTTGAAACACAAAAGCAGGAAATGAAGGAGGGAAGCAGGGAAGGAGGGGTGAAGGGAGGGAGAGAGAGACCCTCTTGGAAATGAAATATAAGGTTTGAGTGAGTGATTGCAGCTCGTCTGTTCAGAGCCTTCTACTCCAGGCTCCAGGAACCAACAGCTCGTTTCCTTGGGAGTTTACAAAACACCCCTAAGCCTCTAAACTCCTGCTCATGGTCCCCAAGGAGAAAGAAGCCAGTATTTTGGACTCCAATAGTAAAGAGATGGTGCAGGGTGAATGTGTACTGAGCTCCAGCCAGTACTGCGCATATATGATCTCCTGCGCTCTTTGCACTGACCCCCTGGTGTGAGAAAATAGGAATGTGAACAACATACACAGTTGACCCAGAGCTTGACAACAATAATAGTCTCATCTATCCTGGGAGGCCTTTATCATACACAGGGGTAACCCTCCCCTCACAGGGACTAGAGGTATTCTCAGCTCCATTTCACAAGTGAGGAGTTCAGCTTGCAAAGGACTAGTTGAGAGAGGCAGGAACCATGCAAAGAAAGCTTTTTGCTCACACACACTGCTCCTCTCAAAACACGCTCTTCCCCCGACAGCAGCTGGAGTGGTTCTTTTAAAAAGGCAAGGGAGATTACATCACATCTCTGCTTAAAACCCTTTGTGTGTGTATTAGATGCTTAGTTGTGGCTAATTCTTTGCAACCCCATGGACTGTAGCCTGCCAGGCTCCTCTGTTCATGGGATTCTCCAAGCAAGAATACTGGAGTGGGTTGCCAGGACCTCCCCCAGAGGATCTTCCCGACCCAGGGATTGAACCCCTGTCTCCTGTGTCTCCTGCATTAGCAGGCAGATTCTTTACCGCTGAGCTATGGGAGAAGCCCCTACAAATGGAAAATGGTGGGGACTAAATATTCTATTGCTGACAAATCAAGGGCTGAGCCTACTCTCCAAAGAGATGGCTGGCTGAGCAATTTACACTTAGCTTTCATTACCCAGCATTTCCTGAGTTCATTCATTTAATCTTCTCTACATTAAAATGAATCAAGTGCCCGCCATTTCACACATAAAGTAAATTCAGCCCAGCTCTACCAATTACTTACAGAGGAGCCTTTTACAACAGAGGCATTTGGTGAGTGTGAAATATGGTGCATGCCTATCTTGGTGTCATTTCTCTAATTCTGCTAGTGTAGTCTGACCCAGGTTACAACTAGGCACCCTGAGAACTTAAGGATATTGCTAGAATAGAACCAAGGCATCATATCCAAACAACACAGCTGAAGACAGATTTTTATCTCTCCATTTTCAGGCTTTTGCAATGCATACTTTTATATTTTGCCAAAAAAAAAAAAATCAAGGGGAGTGATGCATTTCTTCAGCTTTTTGTATGACAGTCCTTGTGAGATCAGCCTCTAATGAATATTAATGGCTTTGAAAAGATTGGATCTGGAAGAAGTAATTCTAGAACAGGTTGAAGCATGTATACCACTAATTCTACTTTGCCTGTAAATTGCAGCTACAGAAACAATTTGTGAAGAAACATTGTACATGATTTTTAAAAATATTAAACATACTTACAAAATTTTAAACAATGTGCCTTGAAAACTAGTTTTCTAAGTCTTGAATCCCTAGATAGAAAAAATAATAGAGGTGTATATATATAGCTCTTGGGTGTTGATAGGGTCAAGAAAACAGCGCTGTTCAATTACCATCTGCAAAGAAGAATATAAATAAGCCTAATAACATGTAATAAGCACGAAATCTGAAAATACTACATGGTTGAGGTTTTGCTTGTGTTCTGTGTAAAGAACCAGCGAGACTACTACACAGGAAGTCAGAATGTCTGGATGCCTTCCAATCCAACAAGTATTACCAGAGCTAACATGCGTCAGGCACCAGCCCTGCCTGTAACTGGGGGGATCAGTCATTTCACTGTTTTGGGCAGCCTCCTCATCTGTAAATTGGGCACAAATCCTACCCTACTGACTTTACATCATAGCTGTGAGAATCAAAGGTGAAGGTTGAACTGCTATGCATGACAGATCTGGTTGTTACTATTATCACAAACAAATACAACAATTTCACCTGTTCTGTAGATAAATTTAGCTCCCATGCATAAGCTAGTAAGGGTGATAACTTTTTTTTCAGTTTATCCAAAACTGAAATCACTTCATGTTCCAAGCAAGCAACAATTGGTCTGACTATTGCTTAAGGACACTCTCATCTCTATTTATGCCCTGATCTTTGCAAAATATATGAAGTATTTAGTATGCAGATTCAAAGAGAAAAGACAATAAAGTTTGATTTATTATTACCTGATTTCCATTCATCCTTTTAGAAAGCATAACACTTGGGTCATAATAATACTCATCACGTGTGTAAGATCTTATTTAATGTCTGTCTTTACCATAAGACTAGAAGGTATACGAATTGTTCACCAGCTCAAACATGATGCCTTCACATGGTAGACACAAGATACATATTTGTTTATTGAATGAATAAGAATCTAACTCAGACTCTGTGCTTATAAAAGGAAAATATCAGATATTAATGTAGAATTTATAACATCCTAACTACTTTCGAAGTGTCTTTGTATATATTAGCTCGTTTAATCCTTACAACAAATACATACAGTAGATACCAGGATTCCTTCCTTATAGGTGAAGAAAGGAGGACCCATAGAAATGAAGGAATTCTCCGAAGGTCCTACAGCTAGTAAGTGATAAAACTAGGACATGAATCTAGAAGGCTGGTTCCAGAGTCTATATGCTTCAATCACTGCGCTGACACAGGGTGAATGTCTGTGGACACTGTGCATGTGTTTCTAAGCTCCAGCTTCCTGATACGTGATCCCACCCATAGCGACTCAGCCTCTTGAATTCTCTGAGCCTAGGTATGAAGGTCCTATTAGATAAGAGAAGGAAAATAAGAAAAGAACATTTAGAGAGGTTGCTGTGGCTTATTAGAGACTCTAAGACTGGAACTTCCCTGGTAGCCCAGTGGCTAAGACTCCCTACTCCTAATGCAGGGGGCCTGGGTTTGAACCCTGGTCAGTGAACTAAATCCCTCATGCCTCAACTAAAGATTTCACATACTGCAACGATGATCAAAGACCTTGAGTGCTGCAACTGAGACCTGGAGCAGCCAAATAAGTAAGAAAGCAAACAAATATTAAAAAAAAAAAGACACTAAGACTAAAGACAACGCATTTAGAAGAAAAATGTTAGACTGATTTAGAGATTCATCCCAAACAATCATGACTAAGTAAAGCCAGGTTCTAGGGTGTGAGGGACAGGGAAAGAGAACTAATGTGGGCTGAGCTTAAACTGAAGGTCCAGAAAAATACACAGGAACATGTTAAGTCCTGAGTGGGTCCTTTATTCCATCCTTCTCCCATGTTGCTTCATTTTTCATAGATTCTTATGCGAATCAAATCCCACAACTCTAGGTAAGATCAAAAGATGAATGATTTTTGCCATTGCCAAACCTATAGAAGGAACCACCAAGGGATTAGTCACAAACTGCTTTGGGATCCAAGACTGTGTCTCAGAAGCCTCGGAGCAGAGCAGAGCCTTGGAAAGCCATCTACGGAAACCTACAAAGTCAAATTCTGCTGATGGGCTGAGTATAAAGGTACACTTTGTGCTGGCCACCAAGCAAGGACTGTATCAGACTGGAAAGCCAATCTGTGAACTGATGTATACATATGAAGTTCCTACCACTTGCCACAGACTGGGCCTCCAGGGTTATAACCAGTGCACCCATGACAACCACCCATGTTCATGCCCATAAGAACCAGAACTTGGGAGAGGGCATCTGGGGCCTCCCAGGCCTGCTTTTAGTCCCTTCTCACTACAGCTTCCCTGAGCTTCTAATAGTAGTGAAAGCAGTTCAGTCGTGTCCTACTCTTTGCAACCCCATGAACTGTGGCCCGCCAGGCTCCTCTGTCCATGGGCATTCTCCAGGCAAGAATACTGGAGTGGGTTGCCATTTCCTTCTCCAGGGGTTCTTCCCAACCCAGGGATCGAACCTGCGTCTCCCACATTGCATACCATCTGAGCCACCAGGGAAGTCCGAGCTTCTGCTTAAAAGCCTTGAAACAAATTTCCCCCTCACCACCTCAAATTTATTGTTTGTTGGCTTAATCTACTTCAGGTTAGTTTTGTTGTTGTTTAAAAAAATGTCCTATTCAAAGTCACTGGAGACAGATTTGGTTTTAGAGGTCAAGAGTTACCGGAATTTAGAATGGTAACACAGTACAAAACACCCCCCTCCCCAGCAGGCCCAGGAACAGCATTCTGGAATCAAACACATTAATATCTTCTCAGTGAAACATAAGAATGTTCATACTAAGTTAAATAAATAAAGAATATAAATAGCCTCCTGCCAGATGAAAACACATGTGGTTTTCAGACCTTTTCTGGATTCCAGAATGGAGTCAGACCCATATTTATAACCTGAAGTCCTCATACAGTGGGTTTTATAAACCTGGGTGGGTAGAAGATAAAGTTCAATATGTCCATCAGAAAGCCTGCGGGCTTTTTCATCAGTCCTCTCCTCACTTCATTTCTCTTTCCTCAGCGTCCTCTCCCCGCAAGGTAGTCTCAAACTTAATGGATTCCAAGCATACATCTTACCATCTCATCAGTCAAACCACAGAAAGCTCAATATGTGGGACCAGGAAAGGCACAGCATGAGTAAGGAAGACACGGGACCCTGACTTGTCCATTAGATGGCAGATGATAGATGCATCCAGCAGGAGGAAAGGGTTGATCTGTTACTTTTTGAACATTTTTAAAAAGTCTGATATTTACACAGTGCTCACTGTAGCAAAGGACCGTGCTAACTCCTTAAAGTCTCATTTCATCCTCTCAGTTAACTTTAGAGGGTAAGTGCCATTATTACCCTCGTTTGATCTACAAGGACACAGCAACTCAGTAAGGTTAAGTAACTTGCCTATAAGTGGCAGGACTGGGATTCCAATCTAGATTGTGTGGACACCAGAGCCCACACTCATCATCTATCTAACTTGATATAAATAATGCTAGCTACAGTGAAGAAGTGAGCTACGTTCAGTCCAACTCTTCGAAACCCCTTGGACTGTAGCCCACCAGGCTCCTCTGTCATGGAACTCTCCAGGCAAGAATACTGGAGTGGGTAACCATGCCCTCCTCCAGGGGATCTTCCTGACCACGGTGCACGAACCCAGGTCTCCTGCACTGCAGCCAAACTCAAACCCATTTTCCTCAGTTACAAGCATCACGTAGGAAGGAAAGAAGGGCCCTACGCTTTGTTGCTGTTGTTTTTTGTTTCATTTTCATTTTTGCTTGGAAAGGTTTGTGCATATTGACAGGTGGGAAGGAATCTTGGGGAGAAATACAGCTTTTCAAACCCTCATGGCCGAGATACCACATACACTGGCAAAGCTTGTGTGCAGAGATTCAGGCAGATGACCAGTCTGTTGTGAAACAAATCTCTCAGTGGAACATATAATTCCACTCCTCCGGGGGGTTTGTGAAGCTGACTTGAGAACATCAATGCCCCTGTCTGTCACGGACCTCTAGTTCATGTCTAGGCAGCAGCTGCTACTGCTTCAAAAGAAATCCAGGCTCAGCTGAATTCTGATCTCAGAATAATACATGACACTTTCTGCTCCCAACTTAGAATTCAAGGGGGAAATGAATTGCTCTGGGATCCCCAAGACTCTCTTCCCCACCTGTACTATTTCTTCTTCTGTAGCCTCCCACACCTAGAAGGGAAGACTGGCTTCAACCGCCCCCTCCCCCACGGGTGCTCTGGAAGCCAGCTCTTCAAGTTCATTGTAAGCTCAGAGAGGTGGAGGGGAGTGGGCAGGGACTCTTGATTTTTTTTTGCAGAATCCCATGCCTGTGTAGGCAAGATGGAATTTGCAAGCGCATGTGGGATTATCCCAGGTGACAGTTTCAGCAGAAGGCATCCAAGTTTGCAACAGGCAAGGACAGAATGGGTGCTACATGCTCTCCTCAAAGCAAATCTGGGCATTCCAGGGCAGGGAGCAGACAGCATCCAGGGCTTGACTTCTTGCCCATCTGTGGTGGAGTTCAAGGTCCCTTGTTGCAGCCCTGAGACATTGCTATTTCTCTTCTTTTTCCTCTACCCTGGATCCAATGCTAAGCCTCTTTGGTATAATCCACATAGTTTTGGGGTTTTCCCTTGTATGTCAGTCTGTCAAGAATCCACCTACAATGCAGGAGACCCAGGTTCAATTCTTGGGTCCAGAAGATCTCCTGGAGAAGGAAATGGCAACCCACTTGTCTGGAAAATCCCTTGGACAGAGGAGCCTGGCGGGCTATAGTCCATGGGGTCACAAGAGTCAGACATGACTTAGCAAGTAAGCCATCACAGAATTTATGTCCCCAAAAAGGAGAAAGCTCAGTAACTGATAAGGAACCAATGCCCCAGAGGCCCCAGAGAGCACCTGAGTTATCTCCTAGGGAAAAAGAAAATGCCAGTCAGAGCAAACATGTCACCTGCCAGACAATTCCCAGGTGGCCAACGTCAGACATTCCCTCAGGGTGACTGATCTGAAGAGCGGTGTCTACACAGCCAAGCACGATCCATTCATAGGCAGCTGCCTCTCGGCCCTAGTTCCCCAAATGGTGCCTTTATGTCAGTCTGGGGGTCATGTCTTTGCCATTATTAGGTGTGTAAAAGTCACTACTAAAATCTCAGCTTTTCTAACTAAGTTGAGAGACTAATCGAATCCATCTGTTGGCTCTTATCCCCCTACCCTCAAGTTCAAATTTGTAAAAGGAAAGCAAAGAACAATAAAGATTCTGTTCATATTTTTTGCTTTGTCTTTGATCTAGTTGAGACTCTATGTTTCAGCATTGGGTGGGAAATGAATGCTGCCGGAATTTCAGTCTACCTGTCCAAACCTATTTCCCATCATGCTCTTCAGGAACACTCACAGAAGCTGCGCCACCTACTGTTCTGCTCATTAAGAAAAAAAAGTGAGTCACTCAGTCGTGTCCAACTCTCTGTGACCCCATGGGCTGTAGCCCACCAGGCTCCTCTGGCCATGGAATTCTCCAGGCAAGAATACCGGAGTGGGCTGCCATTTCCTTCTAGGAGCTCCTTCCCATCCAGGGACTGAACCCAGGTCTCCCACATTGCAGGCAGAGTATTTTCTGACTAAGCCACCAGGGAAACCAGTCTTTGTTCTCCCACCTGCATCAGACTCCCCCAAGTGGGCTCTCCAACCTAGCCCACCTGGCCTATTAAGCTGGCTATTACATCTGTGGGCCTGGTCACCCAGCTGGCTCCACCAAGTCATGACCCAACCACCTCCATCTCCAGCTTAGTCCAGCTCAGTAGCTCCACGTCACACTTTAGGTACAATCCATGCTTTTATAGCAGCTGCCACAAACTGAATCCTTGATCTCTGTCCTTCTTAAGAGCTATCCATGCCTTCAGCAGCTCTTTATTGAGGGGCTGCCATGGAGTAGGCACCCTGAAGGGGGACGTGGTGATGAAAAGACAATTTCCTTGTGATCAAGGAGCTCGTGATCCAGGAGGTCTGTGCCTCTCACCTTTTGACATGCCCACGAGCCATGCGGAATGTCGTGAAAATGAAGATTCTGTTCCAGCAATCTGATATGGGATGGGGAGTAAGATGCTGAATTTTTAACAGTTTTCCACCTGATATCAAAGCAAATCATACTTGGGATACAAGATTACAGAAGAATGAATGGGCAGGCAGAGAAGGTGCCCATGTGGAACCCTCTAACATGGCCAGTGATACTGCAGCTGAGACCCAGAGGGTGAGTAGGAGTTGGCCAAAAATAGATGGGTTTGGTCCATGCGAGGAAGTGAAAGGGTGGCAGAGGCAAAAGATAAAGTAAAAATGTTCAATTTACTGTAGTCCCAAAGCCTGAACAGAAAGCTCTCAAGATGATTTATTGATACAACTTATTGCCAAAGGAAATGATAACCTATCAAAGGTGATGGCTTCAGGGCATATCTAAAATGACTGGATGGGAGGTGCCAGAGCTCTGGACCCTGCCAAGGATTCCTGTGCCCCAAGACTGATATAAGCGCAACACCCTTGAGGCACCACATGGGTTGGAACAGGCATCTCAGTGGTAGCCAGTATAGATAAAGGACTGGCTAGGCTGGTTTGGGCACTGAGTCAAATCATGGAAACTCCGTCAAATTCTAAGGAGAGACAGCAAACCTCAAGAATGCCTAAGGCTGGGTTTCCCACCACGTGATAGAACAGGACTGCACTCAGATAAAATTAAAGGAAAATTGACACGACATTCCACTGATATTTCATTCACACTCAAATATGTGTTGCTGATTCATGCACACTTCAGAAGTTTAAGAAATTCAAAATGGTTTAACCTGTGGGTGACACCAGAAGCCTTCAGGAGACACTTTGGATCCCAGGGCACAAAGGGAAATGTGAACAAAGGAACACCCTGTGTGCCTTGCATCCACCCAGGGAACACCTCTGCTACACTGACCTCAACTAACAGGTCTTGGTTGAATTTACGACTTCAGAAAAATGATCTAAAAGGAACCACTTGGAAAGCCCAGTTCGAGACAATGGTCAATAAATCAATGAACTGCACGGGCCTGCGATGAGATGTGTGATCTTTGGAAATATCCCCTGGGAAGAGGTGATATGACCAGCAGTCATTCTGGTCACTGCAGACATCAGCTGAAACCTGGTCTCTGAAATCATACGAATGGAAAATAAGGGGGGGAAACTCTTGTTTTCTAGAATTTTAAGCCCGCTCAGAGCAATTCAGGATGGGATCTAGTATGAGAAAAAAATACATCTTAAAACAATGAAAATAATCATAAAAAATACTCTTGGAAGACAGGACAGGATCCATTATCTCAGTTTTCTGTGGCAGTTGGTTTTTGTCTTTTGTTTAAACAAGTCTGTTTATTGAAAGGATCTGAAAATAGTAATAAGACTTTCAACATTTAACAAATCTTTAAGATGTTAACAACATGAAACATTAGAAATGTACTTCAAAAATCCAAGCTTCCTAGGTCGTTCTCTGTCATGCTTTAGGATTTGGTCTACACCTGCTCTGTTGTCTGAACGAGTGACCTGAGTTCTGAATGCCACTCTCTTTTAGACCTAAAGTTGGGCGTATCAGCCCCTCATCCCCATCCCGTGGGAGGCCAGGCGGGCCATCTGCTGTATCTAGCTCAGCTGATCAACCTTCCTGGATGTGGGGAGACAGCCTTGCTCCCTGGTTCGCACCATCCTCATCTTCAGCCAGACACCCCCTCCTCCAGGTAGATCACAAGATGTGGTGAACGTGCTGAGACCACAAGACCCTGAGAAGCTGGATCTGAGCCCCCCAGCCTCTTCTCTCCTCAGACAGCCTCATTTGGCCTGTGACTACTTTCTGTGACTCCCTCCTGACTTGCAAACAACAAGAAGGAAAGCAGACCTCCGGGGAAATGACAGGTGACAAATGTTTAGGGAGCATTTCAAGCTGTGTTTTTTGAAGCTTCAAGGTTCTGCTTCACGAGTGAGGGCAGCTACTTCATCTTGGAGGAGTGGGGTTGGCTCTGTGCCTTCTCCCTACCACCGCAGCCAGTGCAGATCTGATTTTACCTCATTTCATTTAAGGTGTCATGCCTTTGGTTGGTTGGTCGGTTGGTTGGTTTGAAAAATATAAAAAGGTCTGAAGCCAAAGAAAACCAGTGCGTCTGTATCAACAACATTACCACACCAGGACTTCCCTGGTGGTACAGTGGATAGGAATCTGCCTGCCAATGCAGGGGACAGAGGTGCGGTCCCTGGTCCAGGAAGATCCCACATGCCTCGGGGCAACTAAGCCCATGCAACTACTGAAGTCTGTGTGCCTGGAATCTGTGCTCTACAATGAGAGAAGCCACCTTAACGAGAAGCCCGTGTATCTCAACCAGAGAAAGCCCCAGTGATGAAGACCCAGGGCAACCAAGAGTAAGTAAATAATAGAAAAATAACATCACACAGTATCTTCTGTAGTTCAAACAGCTAAAAGGTTGAAGCCAAGATAAAAGCCAAGTGGGTCCAGGTGGAATTCAAAGGAGATGGAATTCAAAGGAGATGGAAAATTCCTACAAGAGGTCATTAGGAAACAGAAAAGCTCACTGGACCACTTATTTTGCCCATTAAGAGAGGGGTTCTGCAGTAGCTGTTTTTAAGTATTTTGTGTGAAAGTGGACATAATAACTCCTGGTTCTTGCCACGATAATGTTAACTTTCTGAACCATCCCCCTCTTCAGAACATTAATCACATGGATTCTATTCCACAGTTTGTTAAGCTGTAGTCCTGCCTGCCAGGTCAAAAAAAAAAAAAAAAAAAAATCCCAAAGATCAGATTTCCTCTGAGACTCTTAAGCCCCAAGAATTTGGCCACTGCTAATTCAGCAGCCATTCTTTCAACAGGTTTCTCCACTTGTAAGTGGCTGGGATTTTGTGCATGGCTAGAAAAACTGACTTCCAGGAGGAGGGGGAAGCTCAACATTTTTTTTTAAAGAGAGAAGTCTTCATTTTTTAGAATGATTTTTCCACCCTGGAAAGGACATTGTATTCCCAGAAGAGGAGATGCTGGATCACCCTACAATGAAAAAATAAACAAATGCCAGGAATTACATCCAAAGAATCAAAAGTCAAACAAACAACATTATTTCCCTCACTTAACGAGAGATATGTGGTTTTATTTTCGATGTTAAATCAGGCTCCTGATCTCCTTAGAGATCTAAGTGATTAAACCACTGTATTTGAAGGGAGATTCCAGAAAGAAAATGGAGACAGGGAAGGGAACAGATTAATCTTCCTGGTTGCTCCTTTTTCAGTCTTCACAGAATTCCAAAGAAGTCCAATCCTATAAGGAGGAAAGAACTTTCTAGAAAAACAAGACCTCCCTTTGGAAGCAGAGCTTGACCTCAAGAGGCAACAGGAGCATGGGGAGAACATGAGGACTATTTGATGTAAATCTTCCTTGCGAACCAAAGTATTACACAGCACAAGTGACTGACAGCCTCACACGCCCTGGGTCTCCCCTTTCCACCTCCATCTTCTCTCAGGCCTGCTTTTAAAGTTGTGGGGTTGGTGGAGGTGACTGGGGAGGTGTGAAGCTGGGAATACAGTGATTTTGAAATGCAAAAACTCTAGAGGCAGCCCCAGAGGAAGAGAAAAAAAACATTCTTTTCCAAATGACACCAAGCAGCCTGAAGTCAATTTATTTGCTCATAAAAGGTCAGTAAAGTCATGCTTTTCCCATTAAAAACTGTACACAGCTGATCAACATGAGATAAACACAGCTCCATGTACCCAGAGACCCAAAACATGCAAAAAATTCTTCCAAGTAGGGTACCAGGCTTATGTGTCGCACACACAGAATAGATGAATTGAGTCTTTAGGTATCACAGCGCAGGGCAGTTTAAAGCTGAGCTAAATCAACTTTTTAGCACTGGAATAAATGAGCCCTAGCCTGGGGAAAAAAAAAAAAGGTAACATTAAGAGCAGTCCAACATCCATTAGGTAATATGCTTCACAAAAGCAAAAGCCATCAGGCAATCAGCTGCCATTTTCGGAAAAATAATGCTGGGACTGGCACAGCTAAGAGAGAAATTAATTAAAGGGAGGAAGGTAGTCTATTCATAAAAAGGTCACCAAAAAAAGCAGTGTTTTACTCCCAGTCATTTCTGTAAAACTGATTTTAATCATTCAGCTAGATAGGAGTCTTCCTTCTCTAGCCATTCTATAAGATTTCTTTCTTTCTGTGAATTGATTTTTTCCCCCCGTAGAGATAAGTGTGTTTGTCGCTTCTCTCGGGTCCAACTCTTTTTGATCCCATGGACTGGAGCCTGCCAGGCTCCTCTGTCTGTGGGATTCTCCAGGCAAGAATACTGGCGTGGACTGCCATTCCCTTCTCCAGGTAGAGATAGTAGTAATTGGATTATTGTTTCATGATATATTAGAATAATCGTAATAATATTATAATAATCATGATGTATTAGAATATAGAACTGGAAAGTTCTATATAGTATTATCATGTTGGTATAGCTTTTACTTATTTTTTATTGTTCTTTAAAGATTTCTTATACGTGAACCATTTTTAAAGTCTCCATTGAATCTGGAATGGGGATGCAAAAAGTCTGTCAGAAAAACCAACCTCAGGCCTTCTGCTTTAAAAAAGAGAATTATTCCTCTCACTTCATCACACAGCCAAGGATAACAAAAATGAGCCTGTAAAGCCCCATCTCCGCCCTTCCAGTTAATCAAGTCTGAAAAAAATTCCTGGAAGCAGAACAACTAACGGAGGTTGCACTATGAATTGTCAAGGACTTTAGAATTCCTGTGATTTACAGGAGAGAATGAGGCTGTTCCGTGCATACTGAAGGTGCATGGGATTCTTAATTTGTAGTTTAGGAGCTGCAGGCTGTCCTGCAACCATAAACCTGCTAAGCTACTGAATCACTGCCAAGGGTGACCTCTAATGCAGCCTGCAGAGGTCAAGCAGCCTTTTCTCTGAGTCAAAGAGTTCGTGGCTTACCCAAGCCTCTTTTGCTGCTGCTGCTGCTGCTCCTGCTGCTGCTGCTGCTAAGTCACTTCAGTCGTGTCCGACTCTGCAACCCCAGAGACGGCAGCCCACCAGGCTCCCCCGTCCCTGGGATTCTCCAGGCAAGAACACTGGAGTGGGTTGCCATTTCCTTCTCCAATGCATGAAAGTGAGAAGTGAAAGTGAAATTGCTCAGTCGTGTCTGACTTTTAGCAACCCCATGGACTGCAGCCTACCAGGCTCCTCCGCCCATGGGATTTTCCAGGCAAGAGTACTGGAGTGGGGTGCCATTGCCTTCTCCAAAGGCTCTTTTGGTTGAACACAAAAGAAAACCACCTGAATGAGCGTCAGCTAAGGCAGGCAACTGGATGGAAGGAAACAAGGACAGGAAATGTGGTCCAGCATCATGAGCGGAAGGCCATGGAACTGGCATGTCAAGGCCACGTTACTGGTCCACTCTCTCTGAAGATGCACGGCAGCCTCTTGTCTGCTCGCTCCTTCTCCTTCTGCACAAGGATGATGAGATAAAAATTCCTTGCTAAGGCAAGTCAAGGAAAATGTAAACATAAAGATGTTTCTCTACCCTCTGGCCATCCCTCTCCCCTTTAATGTATTTCTGTATTACGCATGAACCAGACCTCCCCAGGTAGAAATACCTGCTCAGCCACACAGAACATTCTCCTTCCACCACCAAGATAACACGTTAGGTGATAACCTTCTTCTATAATCTTGTAATGACCCATGACTCACTACCCGCTTTGTACACATAGATCTGGATTGTGCAAACTATTTATGTCATTTAAAGCACAGCCCTGTGGCTCAAGTGGGCTTCCCTGGTGGCTCAAAGGTAAAGAATCCACCTGCCAATGCAGGAGATGCAAGTTTGATCCTTGGGTTGGGAAGATCCCTTGGAGGAGTAACTAGCAACCCATTCCAGTATTTATCCCATGGACAGAGGAGCCTGGCAGTCTACAGTCCATGGGACCACAAAGCTTAAATTTAGTTGCTCAGACACAACTGAGCAACTAAAAAAAACCCACCTCTATCTTAAAAACCTATATATAACTAACTGTGTTTTGACCTCTAACAGGCAGAAGAGTCTTCAGGACTTTCTGAGAAGCTGTTCCTGAGTTATAATCTCCAACTTGACTCCAATAAAATTTTCTATTTCTTTCTTGGATATGCTGATTAAATTTCTCATCGATGCCAACCTTCTCTGCTTTGGGAACTAGGACTCAGGGGGCGGGCTGCACTCTACCAGGCACTGATGTGGGTCAATGTCTCCGGGAGGACAGAGCTGCCTCAAAAGGCTTTCTGCCTCCTCCGGACTGTTGCCTGCGCCTCTCATCTCTCATAGCTCAGCCTGCAAGGTGGGAGACCAGGGTTCAATCCCTGGGTTGGGAAGATCCCCTGGAGAAGCGAAAGGCTACCCACTCCAGCATTTTGGCCTGGAGAATTCCATGGACTGTATAGTCCATGGGGTCACAAAGAGTCGGACACGACTGAGTGACTTTCACTTTCACTCACCACACTGGCCTACCAAGTGCCTATCTTTCCTGCGCTCCACTCACTTGGCCTTTCAACACCCTGCTCTTTGCAGCCCTCTCTTCCCTCTGCTCCAGTAACACCACTCTCTCCCGATTCCCCTCGTAAGGCTGACTTCTCCTCGCACGCCTTTATCCACATGCCCCACTAGTGTGGGGTCCCTCAGGGCTGTGCCCTAGATCTTTGTCCTTTAAGACTCCCTCCCAAAGTGGTCTCAGCCACACCTATGGCTCAACCTGTTTCACCTCTTTCCTGAGTCCCAGACCTGTATACACACTTGCCCAGTCCGTATTCCTATTTGGAGGTCTCAGAGGCACCTCAAAATCAACTGAGCCAAACTTCCCAGCCCCTCAAATCTCCTCAGCCAAGGGACTTCCCTGGTGGTCCACTGGTTAAGGATCTGCCTTGCAGTTGGGGGGACAGGGATTCCATCTCTGAAGAACAGGATCCTACATGACAACTAGGAGCTGCTAGGTCCTCATGCCTCAGTGAAAGATCTCCCACGATGCAGTGAAGATCCGATATGCCGTAACTAAGACCCAGTGCAGCCGAATAAATAAATATTACAGAAAAACAAACAACCTCCTCATCCAATATTCTCAGCTCAGTAAATGGCTCTATTTAGTTGCTCAAGCCAGAAACCTAGGAGTTTCCCTCTGCTGCTTCCTGCTTCACCCTCATAGATTCCATCACCTAGTCTCGCTCTTAAACCTCTGGAATTCATAATTCCACACTTGTGTTTAAGGTCTCGCCATCTCTTATCTGGTCCACTGCAATGGGCTCTGAGCTGGTCCCTCTGCATCCATTCTGCCCCTCCCTGGTCTGTGGCCAGAGCACCACTTTGAACATTCGAGTCTTACCATATCACTCAGCTGCCTTCAGAGGCTATTTACAAAAGTGGAATGAGACTCAGAGTTCTCAGGACCTCCCTGATTTCTTGCAAGGTCTCCAGGACCCTGGTACCCCTGTGAACTCATCAGGTGTCACTCCTGCCTCACTCGCTAGGCAGCCCTCACAACTGCCTTCTTTTCGTTCTCCAGAGATGCCGGACTTCTCTCACCTCAGACCCTTTGTATATGCTGCTCTCTCCTTCTACCCACACCATCTCCCTACTTGCCCTTTCCACCTTGTGAGTCCTACTCATCCGTCCAGTCTCACCTGAAACACCTCCCCCCCCTCCGCCCCCACCGGTGTTGTGTGTATGTTTGAGAGTATTTGTATTTTGTATATCTGGCTGGAGTCCAGAGTATTTCCCTCAGCCAAACTTCACACTTATAATGATTAATTTCACTGTTTGTTCATCAAGAACCCCCTGCTTGTGCCAGGCACTGCCGTAGACACCAGGATTGCAGCATCCGAAGGGAGCCATTCCTGCACTCAGGGAGTTTTCATCCTTTGTAACATTTCTCTCCCTCCGCTATTTGATTTCAGTTCCTCAAGGAGAAGGTCATGCTTGTTTTGCTGGCCACTGTATCCCAGTGTTCAGCACACTAGCATGTTGTCATGGGAATATTCAGTAAACATTTATTTCCTGGCTGTCTGATTGGCCTCCTGAAGTTACTATTGTACTGGACACATAGTAAGTAGAAGCATGTTGACTTATACAAATTCATTCAGGAAACTGTGTCCTTAGAAAAAGGTAATGTTTCAGATTTAGCATGATGGTTTTCAATGTACCATTCGATTATTAGTGAGGAATTATTCTCTTATTCCTGTTAACCAATATAAATGAATAAATGAAAAAGACAAATGATTTCAGGATGAAAATAATATTAAGAAAATTGGATGGGATGGTCTGATAAAGACAAACCAAAGGGACCTATGTCATATTATATTGAATGATTAGAAAAGTCTTTGCCAAGGAGGGGGAAATTTAAGCAGAGATCTGAATAATAGGAAGGAGACAGCTGTACAAAAATCTAGGGTGGAGGGTTCCAGACAAAGAAAGTGCAAAGGCTTGGAGGTAGGACTAGGGGGAACAACTAGCAGGAAGGGGGCTGTTTGAGAAGCACAGAGAAGGCTAGGATGGCTGGAGGCCAGGAGGCAGGGGAAATGAGGCAAGAGGAGGTGGCCAGGGGCTTGCTCACCAAGTGGGCAACAGGCCCAGGCAAGGGTTTAAGACTCTCTTGTGGTTTCAGTGGGGAGATATTGGGGTTTTTAAAGCAGAGAATAAACATGATCTGATTTATGGTTTTTAAGAAAATGACCATCTGCTATGAGAAGAATAGACTAAATAATATTGACCTTCTTGGCATTAAGACCTCTTAGAAGACCAAAGACTGCTATAGGAAAAAATAAAATTGTTTTGCTACTCAAAAATCTGACTTCATTTGGGGTTATTACATAATTAAATATGAAATATGTTGACTTTAGTCCTTTCTGGTGAGTTTTAAGTCCTCACCACCAGTAAGGGGACAAGTGACCTGTTACCTTTAGGGGCCAAAACTCTTATCAAATTTATTAATTAATATGAGACCTGATTTTTTATATTTACTGATCACTGATGAATGATGAATATGATCCATTTGATGGACATTAAAAAAAAAATGAGTAGGCTCATCTCTGATAAGCATCTCCCTTTGACCACTACAAATTGCATAACGTCACCAGAGCCCTTCTTTCGAAATTCACCGATGCATCTCACATTTGTTACACTCATTATTTGTAAGCAGTGAGCTATGCAACAGAACTGAGACTCATTCTTAGGGACGCATCAGCCTATCTTATATTTGAAACCTCTTCTCTTCAAGGAAAAAAGAAGACTTTCTTCTCTCATCATGTCATTTAAGAAAAGTATTGAGGTGTTTTTGGTCTGGCGCCTTCTTAAAGCATGGGATAATGACTTTGCTAAATCCTACTGGAAATGAAAACACATCTAGAAGCTATGAACTAACAGAAGCCACACTGTGTGCATGCTTAGTCAGTCATTCATGTCCAACTCTTTACGACCCTGTGGATTGTAGCCTGCCAGGCTCCTCTGTCCATGGAATTTTCCAGGCAAGAATACTGGAGTGGGTTGCCATTCCCCTCTCCATGGGATCTTCCCAACCCAGAGATTGAACTCAGGTCTCCTGCATTGCAGGTGGATACTTTACAGCCTGAGCCACCAGGGAAGCCCAGAAGCCACATTGCTATCTCTTAAATTAAGGAGAGAGCCTGCTGGACCAGATGAATAGGGGCCCTTGATAAGAAATAAAGTATACCAACTGGCATTATCCTTTTTCTTATTTAGTAGCAACACTGTTAAGACATTGTGATGCAAGCCAGCTTACCTTTTAGAAGCCACATCCACAGACAGCAGTAATAGTGCACATAGCCAAGGGCACTGAGAATTCTTTTAAGGAAGGGGCTACTCTTAGTCTCCCAGTCTTTCGACACTGCTTATGGCAACCCACTCCAGCATGCTTGTCTGTAGAATCCCATGGACAAAGGAGCCTGGCAGGCTACAGTCCCTGGGGTCGCAAGAGTCGGACACAACTTAGCGACTAAACCACCACTGCTTGAGCAAAGGAGCAGAGCACTAACCTTAGAAAAAGTCCAAGCAGAAGGGTCAGGGCATTAGTGGCTAGACGGGCACTTGATTCAGAGCCCCGTTTGTGCCGGAGTCTGGGAGCCTTCACCTGCAGCTGAAAGCCTCCTGGGCTGAGCTTACGGCTCCAGAACTCATGCTGCTGAGTTGGTGGGAGGAGGCCCGCTTCAGTGGGAGGAGCCAAGGACCCCTGATAGACCCACGGGGATGAGGCAGGTGTTTGGGGCAAACTCAGTAGGAGGCAACCCAGGGAGCCCGGGAGGATGGAGAGTGCTGGGGTGAGAGGGGGACTGGAAGAGGAATTAGGGGTTGCCAATGGTCTGCATGGTAGGGGCTGATCAAATAGTGGGAACCCTGTCACTGGTCTGAACACCATCAGCATGACTCTAATACGGCCCAACCAGGCAGCCAAGGTGGAGCACCAGCGTACAGTGACTGGGTACCAGGTAGAGCCCTAGGCAGGAATCCACTTCCCAGTCTTGGAATCTCTTGGCCCGTAAGTAATACTGGGAGAATCCACCTTGTTACTAAAACCTGAGAAGACGGTCAGAGACTCCTGGTGGGTTTGAGCCTAAGGACAGAGTTAAATGCTCCAGCTGTGGGCACAGAACACTCTGAGGGAGACCCCTGGGGGAGGGGTGCACAAGGACCAGGCCGACCAGCAGACCACCCCCTAATACAATAGTTTGAACAAGCAGGTGCTTCATAAATAGTTGTGGGGGGCTTCCCTGGTGGCTCAGCAGGCTGCCAATGCAGGGGACACGGATTACTCATCCAGGAGGATCCCGTGTGCTGCGGATTAACGAAGCCTGTGCCCCACAACTGCTGAGCCTGCGCTCTAGAGCCCGGGAGCCCTAGAGCCTGTGCTCCGCAACGAGAGAAGCCACCGCAATATTCTAAAGTAATTAGCCTCCAATTAAAGAAATGTATATTAAAAAACATAAATAAATTAAACATGAAAATAAATATAAAAATGAATTTATATTTTAAAAAATGCATGTTTCCAGTGTCAAAAAAAAAAAAAAGAAAGAGAAGCCACCGCAACGGGAAGCCCAAGCGTCTCAACTAGAGAGCGGCCTCCACTCCCGGCTACCAGAGAAAAGCCCGCAGAGCAACGAAGAGCCAGCACAGCCATAAACAAACCAATTAGCTAAACAGTTGTTTAATTATAACCCCAAACTTAACTCTGAAGCACAGCTGTTTCAAGGAGCCAACCTTCATGGCTCTATTTAATTGGGTCATCTAAAAGGTTCACTTTGATAGCATCCCCTTTTCAAACTGTCCTGGAAAAAGCAACACCATTTTACCTGAAAATCTTGAGCCCCGAGTCTGGCTGTCTTTCCCCTGAGCTGACAGTGCCCGCCGGGCCTTCCTCAAAGGCCAGCTGCGGGATAGCATGGCCGAGAGGAGCTGCAATGGATGCCTGTGGCACCTGAAGTCACACTGAGCCCAGGCAGCCCCACGAGCCGCCACAGACTGACAGCAGCAGCCAGACTCCACGGCCACTGCAAGAGTCAAAATGTTTTAGGGCTGAAAAAATATTTCCTGGGCCCCAAGGTGTTCACTGTCTGAGGGGCGGCACTGAGGCCATGGCTGAAAAGTCCAGCCTGGGCAGCGTGTCCAGAAACCTGCCTCTGCCTGTCAAGGCCTCATGGGCCTCAAGGGTCCTAATTTCTAGAAGCCTCCACCACTGCTATGTGCAGCTTCTCACACTGGAGAAAAACGTAGCAAGTACAACTCAGAAATACGTACTGACAATACTGTTAGTAATCAGGTGAGCTGATAGATATCAAATATTTTTGACCTGCCAAGCCCCATGTAGCATCTTATTAAGTCCTCACAGCAATATTATGACCTAGGTCTCCTGGTGTTATGAGAAATAGGGTTCATAGCAGAGAAATAGGGTTAACAGACCAAGGAGTCAAAAGGGAAGGCAGTAAAAAGAATCAGAGGGACTTTGCATACTGCAGGGAAAGGTTAAAAACTCAATTATGTTAGTCTGCTCATTTCCCCGATGGGGAGCCATAGGGCACTATAGGTAGCTAGCTGGCATATCCTCATATTCTTTTATTTTTTCTTCCTTTTCTTCCTAACCAGTGATATTTTTACCTTGAAAAGACACACACACACACACACACACACACAATCAGGCCTTATCATATACATGAAAATTATTGAGCCACCTCATGTGTCTCACCCTATTAATGGGAGGGTTTATCCCACTAGCCACTCTCCCTACTCTCAGCAGACCATGAGTCAAATCCACATATCTAAGACACAGTGAGAAAGGAACAAAGCCCTGACTTGAAATATCTTATTTCATCCAGGCAGGATTTCCTCTGCAAAGGTCTCATGCTTTGGTGTCACGGAGAAGCCAAACTTTTTCCTTCTTCCAATTTATCCTTTCGTTTTTCTCCTCTCTCATTCAGTATTTGAATACCTCTCTGTCTTTGTGTTTACGCAAGACATGCACGCACATGCCTAGACTACGTATCTTGCCCCTGGTGTAGGGAAAATCACATTACAGTGAGAGAGAATTGTTACAGGCCTTTATAAGCCACGTAACCTGGGCCGAAAAGAGGCCAAAAACAGCTTAGTAAAGTGGTTATAAAGCACCTCACCTACCATGTGCTTAGTCGCTCTGTTGTGTCCAACTCTGCAACCCCATGGACTGAAGCTAGCCAGGTTCCTCTGTCCATGGTATTTCACAGGCAAGAATAATGGAGTGGGTTGCCATTTCCTTCTCCAGGGGATCTTCCCAACCCAGGGATCGAACTCATGTCTCCTGTGTCTCCTGCAATGCAGGCAGATTCTTTACCTGCTGAGCCATCAGGAAACCCCACCTAACCTACTATAGACACTCTGTATATGGCAGACATCATTATTACATCAACTGTATAACATCAAAGCAAGATACAATGTAATCTGCTAGGAAAAGAAGTATGAGATTTGCCTCTGATACCAGCACTAAAAGTACATTTCATTTGGCGTAAAATGTTGTATATAGCCCACTTGAAAACTAGTTGGTCCACAAAGGGTTACTCAAATCTGCCTATTGGGGGTTGAAGAAATGTGGTCAAGCTCATCTAAAGCTGATCAATGGTCATCTCCATCATAACGCCCCTTGTCATGGCTTTCAATTAATGCTGAATTCAATGATCTATGCCCATAGAAAGAGCAGGATCACAGATAACCCAAAAGAGCAATTAAGTGTCTAAATCATTCATTTGATTTGTTTTTCATAACAGCTACTTTACTGTATTACTTAGATCTTGGCTAATGTCAGCATTCTACAAGAATGAATATTAGTTGATGGTGAGAAAAAACTCATAACTTTTCTCACCCAGATAGAAAGTTGAATACTGTTGTATAAAATTTTCAAGGTGTGTCACTGGTGGTGATTTACCACTCTGTATTGTATAGCACATTGTTGTAATTATATCATAAAAATTCCATTTAAAGTGGTTAAGAGTCCCCCTTGCAATGCAGGGGACATTGGTTTGATCCCTGGTTCAGGAAGATCCCACATACAGAGGAGCAACTATGCCTGTGTGCCACAACGACTGAACCCAGCTCTAGACCCCACACACCATAACTACCGAAGCCCACGCACCCTAGAGCCTGTGCTTCACAGCAAGACAAGTCACTGCAGTGAGAAGCCCCTGTGAGGAAGCCAGAGCAGCCCCCATTCTCTGCAACGAGAGAAAGCCCCCGCACAGCAAAGAAGACACAGCCATAAAAAATTAATAAATACTTCCTCTGTACACACCAGGGGCTCCTCGGTGGCTCAGGGGTAAATGATCCACCTGCTATACAGGAGACATGGGTTCAATCCCTGGGTCAGGAAGATCCCCTGGAGAAGAAGATGGCAACCCACTCCAGCATTCTGGCCTAGGAACTCCCATGGAGGAATCTGGTGGGCTGCAGTCCATGGGGGTCTCAAAAGAGTCTAACACAACCTGGCAACTATAAAACCACAACAACGTGGACACACCTAGCACCACCAGTGAACTAATCTCCTCTGAACTAGCTCATTGTGCTAGTGTGGACATAGTGTTAAGGAAACCAGAGGGCGTATTTTTTTAATTTTTATTGGAGTATAGTTGATATACAGTGTCGTGCTAGTTTTAGGTGTACGGCAAGGTGATTCAGTTATACATACACATATATCCACTCTTTTTTGGATTCTGTTCCCATATGGGTCATTACAGAGTATTGAGTAGAGTGCCCGTGCTATACAGTGGGTCCTTGTTAGTTATCTATTTTGTATGGAGAGAGTGTGTATTTTTTTCAGAGACTAGACTAATTAGCATCTTTCTTTTGGTGGTCTTACTAAAGTCTGTGACAGGGAACCTGCATGACTCTGAACCCTAAGGTCATCAGGATTGCTGGGTAAATACCACAAAGCACGTGTTGTGCAGATCAATGGCCCCTAAGAATCTTGTCTAACTGGTTTATACTATCGCCACGTCACCAATGTCACTATTTATCACAAGAGACACTGTGAAACCCTCAATGTAATCTTAATTTATGTTCATTCAACCAAAATCATCAAGTGTCTACGGGGTGCAAAGGACTGGCTTCCTCGTTGCTTTATCTATAGCAGCGGCTCTCAAAGGGTTGTGTGGATCCCCGGGGTTCCTTTTACAGGTACACAAAGTTCTCCCCTTTCCAACTACATATCCCTGCAGAGCTGGACTTGAACTATAGATTGGAATGCAGAAGCAGATAAGAGAGTCCAGTTGTTTTCTATGAAATCAGACATTAAAGAGATTTGCAAAAAGTTAAACAATGCCACTCTTCTAACTAATTTTTTTTTGGGGGGGGGGTTTGGGTAATGCAGCTATTTTTCTTTAAAATGTTATTTACATTAATATGTGATGCATTTGTTATTGTTATTTTTCAAAGAGTTAATAAAAATGCCTAAAAATTTTGTTTTAATTTCTAATATGATAACAATCGATGCTTGTTAAAAATGAAAGAATTTTAGGACTCTCAATAATTTTTAGGAGTCTGAAGGAGTTCCAAGACCTAAAAAGTTTGAGGCCACTGTTCTATTATACATCTATATTATCTATGGACTATACCCTGCCAGGCTCTTCCAATTCATGGAATTCTCCAGGCAAGAATACTGGAGTGGTATACTGGTAGCCATGCCCTTCTCCAAGGGATCTTCCCGACCCAGGGATTGAACCCAGGTCTCCTGTATTGCAGGCAGATTTTTTTTAATCATCTGAGCCACCAAGGAAGCCCTATACTGAAATCTTACAGCATCCCAATTTCCTTTGCCAACTCTGTCTTTATAGAACTCATCACTATCTCATGTTTGTTATATATCTGTTTCCTCTATATGCCAGTCTTTTGCTTATTTGCTCACAGATACATTCCCTACACATGTTTCCCAGACCCCTTTACCCAAGATCATGGGCAGCCCCGGCAGGGGACTGGAGGAGGGACACAGGAGCCCACATTTCTCCCGCGTTCTCCTCAGCCTCCAGCAGGGCGGCATCCTCTCATTGGTCCCATTCTACAGAAAGGGCAATGCTCCCAACGCTGAGCAGCCCTGGCTCCCAGGTATTAGCCATCCCCTCCCCTTGCTTGTTCTGTCCAATCCTAGGGTGTAGGAGCTTACAGTCCTTGTGATTACCTGAGTGCTTTACCACCCTAGTTTGACATTTCAACTCTCCCCACACTTTAGGGAAAGAACTCATCTCAGTTTCTTCATTTGAGAATAGGGATAAGGATAATGTCAACTGGGGCTGCTTTGAGGATAGAGGGGAAAAAAAAAATACACACAGGAAATTCCCTGGTGGTCCAATGGTTAGGACTCAGGGATTTCACTGTACAAGCCTGAGGTGCAATCCCTGGTCAGGAAACTAAGATCTCCCAAGTCATGCAGGGAGGCCAAAAGGAAAACAAACAAACAAACAAACACATAAAGAACCTTGCATGCTGTTGAGCCCAGAACAGGTAATAAATGTCAACTAATATTATTATTTCTGTACTTTAAACTTTGGAATTACTACCTGACCAAAAAATGGAATCTACTGATTTCAGCAAAGTATTCATGTCTGGATTATTTAACCGGTATTCTAATGGATGTGAAAAATTACTCTTTTTCCAAGATAACTATTGTAATTATATAACGATCAATAGCTTCTCTCAATTTTTTTTTCTGTTGGAAAAGAAATGTACATCAAATACTGCAGGAGAAATTCTCTTACATAATCAAGCATTACAAACTACAATAAATCACTGGTCTTTCCTTTTTATACCACCATGAAAAGAAATAAAGCCCAGATGTATTCAGCACTTGGTTCTCTACCAGGAACTCACTAAGAGCCTTATATGCAGTCTGACACTGAATTCTCATAAGCTTATGAAGTGGGTATACTTATTAATACCCTTTAATACCCCTACTTTCCAGATGAGGAGAAAGGCTCAGAGATAGTCAGGGCTTGCCAAGGTCACAAAGCCCATGAGAGGAACAGATTTGAACCTGGACTGATGATGAAACCTTACTGTTTTTGGAAAACAAAATAAAGCCATCATAATACAACCTATGTGTTATGACAATTACTGTTCACAGATCATTTCCTAGGGGACTTAGTACATATATTTAACATATTTGCTCACAATTCAAAGACACAGAAAGACAGATGCCCTCAGTTCAGTTCAGTCGCTCAGTTATGTCTGACTCTTTGCGACCCCATGAACCACAGCACGCCAGGCCTCTCTGTCCATCACCAACTCCAGGAGTCCACCCAAACCCATGTCCATTGAGTTGGTGATGACATCCAGCTATCTCATCCTCTCGTCCCCTTCTCCTCCTGCCCTCAATCTTTCCCAGCATCAGGGTCTTTTCAAATGAGTCAGCTCTTCGCATCAGGTGGCCAAAGGATTGGAGTTTCAGCTTCAACATCAGTCCTTCCAATGAACACCCAGGACTGATCTCCTTTAGGATGGACTGGTTGGATCTCCTTGCAGTCCAAGGGACTGTCAAGAGTCTTCTCCAACACTACAGGCTTTTCCTTCCCCATTTTGGGATGGTGGAACAGGTAAATCCCCAATATTCAACAGGTTTCTTCACTCCACTCCTGGAGGCCATAGGAGGATTCCCTGGCTGGGCTAGGCAATTCAGTGACGTTGAAGGAAATTACCCACAAGAAATTACCCAGCAAGTAATTCTTGGTGGTTCTCAGATGCTGAGGTTTCACTGTGGTGCCACACAGGCATTAGGCCTCCTCACTTCAGCCAGCCCAAAAGCCAGACAGGAGCCAGCTACTGTAGGGTGAATCCCAGACATAGGCAACAGAACGAACACTTGACTATTGGCTAGAGCTGCTCCCTTAATTCATCACTGCCCTCGAGTCCTGGTATCCTGGGCCAGACAATGTAGAAACACTGAAAACCTAGGGCTTAATTTGAAGAATGTGTATTCACACACTAAAAGGATTCTTTGCCAAGCTTTCTTAAAATGCTAAATGCTCTCTGAGAAATGAAAATATCAGCCAAGTGTCAAAAATGCAACTGTCTCACAATTTTCAGGAATTTCCTATTCTGTGATATGAACTCTATGGCATGAGTCAATTTACACTGAGATAGTAGCGATTAGTTCACCATGTGTCTACTTCAAGCAGACACATGTAGCTTTACTTCCTGTAAAGCTGGGTGCAGCGGCATGAAGCAGAAACAAAAAGGCAGGGTTGGCTTTGTGAGGCCTCACATGCTATTCACGTGAACATCTTCTCAAGTTCCTCTGGGGCGCAACCCATTCTGGCTATCAATGCCAAGCTAAAATTCCACAGACGCTTACCTTTTCTTCCAAAGGATCCACAAGATACAGCAGAAGATGAAAATGTGGGCTCAACTCCACAGCCAAATGAGAGAATTACTGATTCATTTTACTTTCTCTCTTTTCCTACCTGAATTCACCTGAGAAGTCTAACTCTTCACACTGATACTATGTGATATTGAGAAACACTGAAAGCCTGCCCAGTCGATGTCTCTACACTGTGCTAAGTGTTTTACAGGCAGCATGTCATTGAATAATCTCAACACTCCTATGAAGTAGACACTTTTATATGCAATTATGAGCAAACAAGCTCAGAGAGTGAAATTTTTCTAATAAAAGTTGATAAGTGGGATTAAAACTCAGATCTAACAGAGATTAATGCTTTTGTTCCTTTTTGCCACCACCCCCACCTTCCCAAACTGGCTCATCTTCCCAGAGCATCCACTTTACCAGAAGACTTAAGAGAAAGACATGACTTGTGACAAGGAAAACAAGGATAGAATTAGCCTTTAGAATATAAATTTAGCATGAGTTTTTAAAGATGAAACACCAGAAAGTTCTTACATGCAGACGCCTTAATAGATACTGCTACTGCTGCTAAGTTGCTACAGTTGTGTCCGACTCTGTGCGACCCCATAGATGGCAGCCCACCAGGCTCCCCCATCCCTGGGATTCTCCAGGCAAGAACACTGGAGTGGGTTGCCATTTCCTTCTCCAATGCATGAAAGTGAAAAGTGAAAGTTGTGTCCGACTCTTCGCGACCCCATGGACTGCAGCCTACCAGGCTCCTCCGTCCATGGGATTTTCCAGACAAGAGTACTGGAGTGGGATGCCATCGCCTTCTGCTTCTTCTCTCTATTATGTAATAGACACTACATGTCCTGAAACCTACAAAGGTCTTTTGAAGGAAATGCTTGAGACTCACTCTCCACATATGAGATCTAGGGCAGGACAGTAACTCGGGCTCCCTTCAAAAAGACAGAGTAAGGATACCTTCTTCATCTAGCGGGGAGGCGGAGACCTGTGAGGAGGGCACAGAGAGAAAGATTCTGGTGTCAGGGCCCTGCTGATAGGTATGTACAGCTCAGATAAACAAAAACCTGTGCTCGTTAGCACTCAGCTGGCTCATCAGTGGTAATCCAGTAAGCTATGAGGATCTCGTCCTCACTTCACACGGCTTATACAACTGCTCCTTCCAACTCTATCTTTGTTCTGGGTTAGAGTTCTGGTTAGCTGGTTTTTTTTCCCATCCCATTGCATCTCCAGATACATTTCCACATCCCTTAAGGCTTGGTGCTGGGACTTCCCTGGTGGTCCAGTGCCTAAGACTCCGTGCTCCTAATGCAGGGGACCCGAGTTCGATCCCTGGTTGGATCCCTGGATGTAGATCCCACATACTGCAACTAGGAGTTTGCATGCTGCAACTAACGATCCTGCATGCCACAACGAAGACACAGTACAGCCAAATAAATAAATTTAAATTAAAAAAAAGAAAACAAAAAACAGCTTGGTGCTGAGTGGATCTGTGTCTCCAAGCAGCACTGACCTCTGCAAGTCAGTCTTCATTGACTAAGGGGGGATGTCATGTCTACAACCACAAACAAGTAAAAGCAGCTGGTTACTGTTGTTGTTTAGGCACTAAATCATAGTCAACTCCTTTGTGACCCCATGGACCGTAGCCCTCCAGGCTCCTTCTGTCCATGAGATTTCCCAGGCAAGAATACTGGCATGGGTTGCCATTTCCTTTTCTAGGGGATCTTCCCAACCCAGGGATTGGACCCACGTCTTCTGCAGTGGCAGGCAGATTCTTTACCTCTGAGGCACTAGGGAAGCCCCTAAAAGCAGCAGATACCACCACCCCAATTGCAGCCTTTATTTTTCATCTTTGTTTTCCACTGAGTATCACATAGCCCGGAGCCCGTCCCAGCTGATGCTGAGATGTAATGACTTGTCATTTGAGATATGGCTCATTAAAATTACACAGCACGGGTAAGAGGAAACTCAGTGCAGATGAGGACAGCAGGTAATTAGCATTAACTTACAGGGCAACCGCTAGGCCCTCTGGGCTCCCCTCTCTACTCCTTTCCCCCCCGACTGCTTCTTAGCACACTGGTGGACCTCACCATTTTCCAGAGGTATCTCTTGGGGTTTGTCGAGTGGGGGTGGTTATTTACCATTGTTCTCAAGAACTCAGCCACAGAGTCACAGCCGTGACAGAGTCCACTTGCCGTAACAAGTGGGAGCAGGGAACTGGGTGCATCCACAAAAGACCATCCATTCGCCCACAGCCAGTGGGGGTGAGGAAGAGTGGATTCAGCTGTCTCTGTGTGGTTTCCATGAACAGATGACTGGATGAATAGATGACTTAATAAACTAGGGGAGGTCAAAATCTAGAGAAGGCAAGTTCTCACCAGGAGCAGAACTTTAAGAGTTACCATCAGTAAGGACCCAGTATGATCTGCATCGGATGCAGGGCCCTTTCTGATTCTCATCCTTCTCTGTAAATGTGGACTTACGTCAGGACACTTCCTAGAGAGGATTTAACATGTGATGACACAGGGAAGGCTAAAACAAGAGTGATGCTGTTCCTGGGGTGAGAACACCACAGACACAAGATGCTGGATTATCTGAGAGCATGGGCTATAGAGCTGAGCTGCTTTGGGTTTGAATTCTAGGTCTGTCCATGCGACCCCGGGCAAGTGATTTAATCTTTTTCATCGACATGGACCTCATGCTACCTGCCTTATGGGGTCATTTTACAGATTAAATTACATGATGCAGGTAAAGTGTTCAGAAAATTGCAGCTTTGTTATGATGCATTCCCAGTGAGTAAATTCTTAGGGCACCAAACAGTTTGTGTGTGTTAGTCGCTCAGTCGTGCCCGACTCTTTGCGACCGCATGGACTGTAGCCCGCCAGGCTCCTCTGTTCGTGGAATTCTCCAGGCAAGAAACCTGGAGTGGACTGCCATTTCCTTCTCCAGGGGATCTTTCCAACCCAGTGATCGAACCCGGGTCTCCTGCATTGCAGGCAGATTCTTTACCATCTGAGTCACCAGGGGTGCCCTGCCAAATAGTTTTTCAGATCCCAAAGGCAAAACATGTTTCCAGAGCCTTAGGAACAACTTGCCAGTTCACAAGCCTAGCTTGGAGGCTCCATTCTTGGTGCTGAAAACCCTTTTCCCTTCCTCTTGAGAGATCAAACCCAGGGCAGCTCACCCAACACTGATTTTAGCGAATGGCTTGTCCCAGACGTGACTAGTTGGCTATCTCCCCCCTTCCCCAGCTAACCTACACCCAGTCTCTGCTGAGGTCTGCTGGGTTGAAATGAGCACCCGCAGGTTCTGTACTCCGTCTTTTTTCTTTTTTTGATTTATTTTTTTGGCTGCACTGGGTCTTTGTTGCTGTGCACAGGCTTTCTTCTAGTTGCAGCGAGTGGGGGCTACTCTCTAGTTGAGGTGTTCTGGTGGCTTCTCTGTTGCCAAGCACAGACTCTTAGGTGAACCAGCTTCAGTAGTTGCAGTGCATGGGTTCAGCTGCCCTTCACCACGTGGAATCTTCCTGGACCAGGGATTGAACCCATGTCCCCTACATTGGCAGGCAGATTCTCAACCACTGGACCTCCAAGAAGTCCCCAATACTCAGTCTTTTAAAAACCAAGAAAGATGCTCCTTTCCAGTAGCTTTCTCTTTAAAGAGGTAAGTGCTCAGCCCTAACAGGAGTCAGTCAGACTCCTAAAGAAACGTGGAAATTTCCCAAAGCCCTTGAGGATATTTATGAGCGCCACCCCCCGCCCCCCACCACATCAGGCTTCCCTAGTGGCGCAGATGGTAAAGAATTTGCCCGCAATGCCAGAGACCTGGGTTCGATCCCTGGGTCAGGAAGATCCTCTGGAGAAGGGAATTGCTACCCACTCCATTATTTTTGCCTGGATAATTCCTTGGACAGAGAAGCCTGGTGGGCTACAGTCCCATGGGATCACAAAGAGTCGGATACCACTGAGCAACTAACACTTTCACATGACCCCCACATCACAGAGCAATCCAAGAAAAAGGACAGCTAATTTTTAAAAAATCATGTTGAGTCTCTTACAGTGCGTTTTGCTTTTATCTGGGGCTAAAATCACTTGATCAGAAATCATCAAGTGGGCTCCAAGAGTTTTGGTTGACAGTTATGTAGAAACATATGCAGAGAGAGGCAGCTGACATACATTTGTATTTTAGCACCTCTTCACTTTCATGCATTGGAGAAGGAAATGGCAATCCACTCCAGTGTTCTTGCCTGGAGCATCCCAAGGACGGGGGAGCCTGGTGGGCTGCCGTCTCTGGGGTCGCACAGAGTGGGACATGACTGAAGCGACTTAGCAGCAGCAGCAGCAGCTTGAGGGCCTAGGCAGCGCTAGTGGTGAAGAACCTGACTGCTAATGTAGGAGACTTAAAAGATGCAGGTTCGATCCCTGGGTTGGGAAGATCTTCTGGAGGAGGGCATGGCAACCCACTCCAGTATTCTCGCCTGGAGAATCCCCATGGACAGAGGAGCCTGGAGGGCTACAGTCCACAGGGTCACACACAGTCGGATGCAACTGAAGTGACTTAGCACTTAGCACTTATCCTGGGGGCTTATGGCTCTGCAGTGGGAGTTTTCATTCACACTGCTTCATTCTTTGCAACAGCCCTGTGTAATGGGAATCTTCACACAGAGTAATGTAAGCTCAGAGGTTACATGTTTACCGATAGCACACAGGGCATAGTGTTTACTATAATCACTGTAGCATTTTATAACAGCAGAGCTGGTCTCTGTCTACAAGCCCAGTGCTAGTCCTGCCATACTGTAAGTATATTTTGATGACATATACGCTGTCTTACCAGCATTATCTCGATTTATATAAAAATTTAAAAACCATGAGGGAGACAATAGAAAATAAAAGTTAAAATTTAAAGGCTAGTTCTAAACTCAGTTCCCCAACATCCCATGTTTGAAAAGTTCACCCCTACGGATATTTTCATAGCCTTATGTTTCCTGCCACAGTATTTTCAGAGAGGATGAGACTCAGCTGTAGTCTCATGAGAGAGGCTGCCAGAGGGAGGCAGCCAATTCCACAATGCACTTGTCCACTGAGCAAAGTACTCATTTTGGAAGAATGTGCAGATTAATTTGGAGCAACTCGACATGCTAGGCATTATGGAAACTGCTCAAGGACACGAACTGTCTGCTTCGCTCCTTCTTGGTGCCTAAAATAGGACCCGCTTCTGAACAGGCGTTCCACAAACATTTACCGAGCGAGTGAATGACCAAATGCTGTAACAGTAGTCACGGCCCATGAAGCATCTTCCGAAGGCTGTCACCCTCTGCTCAGTCTTGTGACATGGGAACAGATACAGTGTCTGACATACTGCTCAGGCATTTTAGGGGTGATTTTTGAAAGCAGGGGCAAACAAAAACAAAACAAAATAAAGCAGAAAGAAACAAAAAACCCAGAAGCATTTCTTTAAAACTTATACCCAAAATTGGAGAAGGAGATGGCAACCCACTCCAGTGTTCTTGCCTGGAGAATCCCAGGGACGGGGGAGCCTGGTGGGCTGCCGTCTATGGGGTCGCACAGAGTCGGACACGGCTGAAGTGACTTAGCAGCAGCATACCCAAAATCAGGTTTTCTGAAAAAATTTTCCCTCCTAGGTAACCTTCTAAAACCATGACTGAGAAGTCTTTCACCATGTGAAGGAAATCTGCAGAATAACAATTCATGTTATAATATAAATGGTAACGGGTGACAAGAGCAGAGATTTTTGGCCAGACACTTTTGAGCTCAAACCCTAACTTCTAAATGACTGATTAACTGTACAACCTTAGGAAAGCCCCTTGGCTCATTTCAATGTCAGCTTCCTCACTGGTAAAGTGGCATATTTAATTCATTCGGTTATTATAAGAATCAAGAAAGATTAATGTGCCAGGTCTAGAGCTTGATGCTTAGCAAACCCAATATATGCATGTTCCCTCCCTTTCCTTGCTCTTTCCTTCTCTGACACCCATTTATTCTAAAACTGTAAAGGCACGTGAGATGATGTCATTATTTTTTAAATGTTCTTATTCCTCCTGCTCAAAGACATTTTAAAAACATGAGTTGGAGTAGTGCTAAGTTTTCAACTCCCTTTTTTTCTTAAGTGTCAGATCTGAGATTTAAGTTCCATTATATAACAGAAAAACAGGGAAGCTGGGGGCTAGAACAGAAAAATTATTGTGATTAGCCAGGCAATGGAATTTAAAAAGTGGGTGGCTGTGGCTTTCTATTTTTCTTTCATTACCTCTAAAAGTGGTTTAAAAAGAGATACAATCAAAGAGGAGGTGGCCCTTGCTTCTGAAATTACTGCTGTTTTAGGAGCTTTTGCAGGAACATCTGTTGGCTTTTTAACAAAGGAAACTGGGGAGGATGAAGAGAGAGTGGAGGAGACTCTGGTTCGCAGGGGAGCCACATCTGTTTGGTATTCTCCCAACCAAGAAGGCTTGACTTCTGAAATAGCCCGGGTATCCTAGTTAAATCAGGATACAGAAACAGATGAGAGTTTTTCTTTCAGCGGTAGAGATCAACAGCTGTTTATATCCTTTAATACCTAACTGAGGCTGAAGCCTTCACATCTGTCTGTATTTTTCCCGTTCTGGTTCCTCGAATCACAGTGGGGAGGAGGGGAAGTTTGAACTCCTCCCAATTCCCAGACAAGAAGACAAGAAATATGCCCGGGATTCAAAGCCATAATGCTAAGCAGAACTCCCAAATTTCTCATCCGCCCAGGGTCTGCTGTTGGCTGGAAATTCCTCTTTCACTTTATCCTGACAGACATCTTGATCATTTTCATGATAATGACTCATGGCAGCATCAAGATCAAAAAGAAGGAAAGTAGGCTAGAATCAGGGGGAGGAAGAAGCAGAGGAAATGAATTCTCATAGAGAAAGTGGCTCCAAAAAGACAAGTTTTTGCAAATACAGCAACAGTGTTATCTGAGAGCAAACAGCAGAGGTGAGCAGGATACTAATGAAGACCATCAGGGTGGTGGTGGATGGTGATGGTTTTTATTCACCCTATCATTTAACCCTCTTCATGGATCACAGCCTTGTCTCATGGCAAAGGGGCTTGTATAACTTAATAAAGCTATGAGCCATGCCATGCAGGGCCCCCCAAGATGGACAGGTCATGGTAGAGAGTTCTGACAAAATGTGGTCCACTGGAAGAGAGAATGGCAAACCATGCCAGTATTCTTGCTGCAAGAACCCCATGAGCAGTTCGAAAAGGCAAAAATAAATCACACCAGAAGATGAGCTTCCCAGGCCAGAAGGCGTCCAATATGCTACTGGGGAAGAGGGAAGGGCAATTAATAATACTAATAGATCCAGAAAGAATAAAGCAGCTGGGCCAAAGCAGAAATCCCAGATGCAAAGAGTCAACTCATTGGGAAAGACCCTGGTGCTGGAAAAGATAAAGGGAAGGAGAAAGGGGTGACAGAGGATGAGATGGTTGGATGGCATTATCAACTCAATGAACAGGACTTTGAGCAAACTCAGGGAGATACTTAAGGACAAAGGAGCCTGGTGTGCTGCAGTCTATGGCGTTGGAAAGAGTCAGACACAACTTAGCGACTGAACAACAAATGTTTTAATCTTGGAAAAGTTAAACAGAGAAAATTAAACCCCATGGAAGGCAAGGTGCAGGAAATACCCAGGAATGGTGATAATGGGTTTTAGAGACATTTGCTTACTTTGATCACCAGCACCATACCATACACATGCTGGAACTTTATAAGGATTATTTTTCTATCCATCTATCCATCCAACAACTTGCAAAGCACCAGGACGGGACTTGGTGCTCAAATAGTCAACTGAATAAGACATACTCCATAACTTTAAGGGGTTTACATTCTGAAAGATGACAGTCTTCACAGAGGAGATGGTACAAAGGAATGAGAATTCACTAGACAGACATGTTAGGGGATTTCAAAGGAGAGAATGACATGGATAAAACCAGAGAGATAAGAAACAAACTATTCCTGCGGAAGGGACGGAAAGTATTCTGGGCAGTATAAACAAGAAGAATGGGAGGAGCTTACTAAAAGTACAGATACTTAGGCCTCACCTAAGAGATTCTGATTTAGTTGTTGAGGGAGAAAACCAAGGAATTTAAATTTTGAAAAGAAGACCTGAGTAATTCTGATACATACAAAAGTTTGCCAACTCTAATGTATACAGATGAACATTTCTCGAAAGATGCTAACAGTATTCCATTAAGAAAGAAGGTACCAGGTTCAAACTAGGATATACTGAAAGTGAAAGTGTTAGTCGCTCAGTGGTGTCCAACTCTTTGCAACCCCACGGACTGTAGCCTGCCAGGCTCCTCTGTCCATGGAATTCTCCGGGCAAGAATCCTGGAGTGGTAGCCATTCCCTTCTCCAGGGGATTTTCCTGACCCAGGGATCAAACCCACATGTCCTACATTAGCAGGCAGATTCTTTTACCATCTGAGCCACCAGGGAAGCCCCTACATACTACCATATACTTTTCTTGGAGATTTGAGTTCAGTTCAGTCGCTCAGTCGTGTCCGACTTTTTGCAACCCCGTGGACCACAGCACCTGGCCTCCCTGTCCATCACCAACTCCCGGAGTTTACTCAAACTCATGTCTGTTGAGTTGGTAATGCCATCCAACTATCTCATCCTCTGTCATCCCCTTCTCCTCCTGCCTTCAATCTTTCCCAGCATCAGGGTCTTTCCAAATGAGTCAGTTCTTCACATCAGGTGGCCAAAGTATTGGAGTTTCAGGTTCAGCATCAGTCCTTCCAATGAATATTCAGGACTGATTTCCTTTAGGATTGACTGGTTTGATTTCTTTGCAGTCCAAGGGACTCTCAAGAGTCTTCTCCAACATCACAGTTCAAAAGCATCAATTCTTCAGCTCTCAGCTTTCTTTATAATCCACCTCTCACATTCACACATGCTGCTGCTGCTGCTGCTGCTGCTAAGTTGCATCAGTCATGTCCGACTCTCTGCCACCCCATAGACAGCAGCCTACCAGGCTCCTCCATCCATGGGATTTTTCAGGCAAGAGTACTGGAGTGGGAAGCCAGTGCCTTCTATACATGACTACTGGAAAAACCATAGCCTTGACTAGATGGACCTTTGTTGGCAAAGTAATGTCTCTGCTTTTTAATGTGTTCTCTAGGTTGGTCATAACTTTCCTTCCAAGGAGTAATCATCTTTTAATTTCATGGCTGCAGTTACCATCTACAGTGATTTTGGAGCCCCCCAAAATAAAGTCTGTCACTGTTTCGACTGTTTCACCATCTATTTGCCATGAAATGATGGGACCAGATGCCATGATCTTCATTTTCTGAATGTTGAGCTTTAAGCCAACTTTTTCACTCTCCTCTTTCACTTTCATCAAGAGGCTCTTTAGTTCTTCTTCACTTTCTGTCATAAGGGTGGTGTCAATTGCATATCTGAGGTTATTGATATTTCTCCTGGCAATCTTGATTCCAGCTTGTGCTTCACCCAGCCCAGCATTTCTCATGATGTACTCTGCATAGAAGTTAAATATGCAGGGTAACAATATTCAGCCTTGACGTATTCCTTTTCCTATTTGGAACCAGTCTGTTTTTCCATGTCCAGTTCTAACTGTTGCTTCCTGACCTGCATACAGATTTTGCAAGAGATTTCCTGGAGATTTAATGCACATTAATATAAAGTCCTTCAGTAAAGAAATCAGTTTCACTCAGCATTTCCCAAACTTATTTTTCCATGGGAAAAAAAAAGACAAAACATACGCACCTATTAAGATCTCTCAGAACACTTTTATACTGTGAAGTCCATATTGGGAAGAGCTGAAACAGTGGATTCTGATCAAGTGAGCATGCCCCAAGCATGCTGTTGCTGCTAAGTCACGTCAGTCTTGTCCTACTCTGTGTGACCCCATAGACGGCAGCCCAACAGGCTCCTCTGTCCCTGGGATTCTCTAGGCAAGAGTACTGGAGTGGCGTGCCATTGCCTTCTCCAGTGCATGAAAGTGAAAAGTGAAAGTGAAGTCGCTCAGTCGTGTCCGACCCTTAGTGACCCCATGGACCGTAGCCTACCAAGCTCCTCCATCCATGGGATTCTCCAGGCAAGAGTACTGGAGTGGGTTGCCATTGCCTTCTCCTGCCCCAAGCATAGTGAATGGCTAAGGAAACCATTTAGAAAAAGAAAGCAAAGTCAATTACTCTGAGAGATCCAGCAGCATCCACTGATTTCCTCTGAAGTCTAAAATCACCTATGATGTCCTATTTTCCAAGGAGACCGCCAGAAGCTTCCTCGCCCTTAAGTAACACACCAGGTTCTGTGGTATTATTTCTGGTCAGCAACTTTGTGTGGTAACCACAGTTGCCAGAGAGAACAGAAATGCCCAGAGTTCAAAGCATCAAAGAACAGAAACAGAAGGGGGAGGACAACAAGGAGGGATCCTTGCCCAGATTTATTTATCTTTATTGCTATCACATGTTCTGCACAGAGCCTTGGCAGTGGCTTGTAATGCTTTCGGAAAAGACAAATTCCTCCCAGCTCCAAAAGAAGCCTCCAACAGTCAATGAAAATGCAAGACGTGAGCCAGGGAAATTTCTACTCCTTCAAGGCACCAGTTATACAGCCAGCGGAGTTTCTGAAACCTGCCTTCTTCCTCCTATGCTAGCGAGTCGACCAAGGGGGACTGTGTTATCATGCATCCCACCTCTTGCCCTACAAGAGCCAGCAGAGAGAAAGTACAAGAGGAGATCAGGCAAGGCAAGGCAACAAGAAGAATCTGAGCAAACTGGTTTGTGTGCTGAATATTTCAAGATGGATATACTACTCTAGCCAAGTTATATATGTTTTATTTTTATATGAGCAATTACTTCCACACACCCCACCTCAACTTCCCATATGCCACATGGGGACACATGCCGCCTATAAAGGTGATTTCAGCAATGTGTTTCAAATGCTTTTTCTGTTTTTTTTTTTTTTTTTAATACCCCAACCTTCTCAGATCTTTTCAATAATATTTTGCAGCAGCATATGTATTTTTTCAATCATTCTACAAATAGTTCCTCAATGCCTAAAAGGTTCCAGGGCACCATCCTGGGCATCAGAGATACAACAAGGCAAGGAGGAGAGTGTTCATCTCTATTGACCCAAAGGCCCTAAAACTGAATTGTAAATTCATCCTGCCAGGTAGGCAGATCCAATGATCAGCAGCATAAAGAAATGAAAGACATGGAAAAGGTCTGGTCCTTCCCCTTGAAGAGTTTCATGGTTTTTAGTACAAAGGAGACGAAAGCATTTACATTCCAAGTGTCTGGGTTGGTCTAGTCACTCCATCATGGTCCAGAGTTAATAGAACAGCCAGGAATTAATACCTATGATCAGGGAAGAAGAGAATGCCAGGATCTTGTTTCTCCAAAAGGCCAACTACCTGTTTGTTCAACTCCCAAACAAATCCATGGATTTCCACATTGGGATTTCTCATCCTGAGAGATGACTACCAATCACTGCCCTAGAGTTAGTGTAACTAACCAGTTAATTAGCTCCAAATTAAAAATCTCACTAGGAACTCTGGGTGGGTTTGGAGTCTAATCCTAAGGAAGTCAATAAGATCAAATTTAACTTTTCGTCAAGCTAGTGTTCCCCACTACTGAGGACCACAGAATAATTATAAGTGGTCCACACACTTTTTTTTTTCATAAGGTCCTTAGATATGGAAAAAAAAAAAAAAACCCTGCAGGTACGTGAATGATGGGATTTAGGGAAACAGTGACATGGATGCTATCCAGCATTCAAAGGCAGGCCGCTTCAGAAGAAGCCTCTGCCAACTTTCCAAGCTTGGGTGGGACGTGACAAAATAACCAGGCAGCTGATCACGGACTTACCCACACACGTTGGAAAGATGTCTTCATTGTTGATCTGGACCTCGATCCAGTCCATGAGAAGGTTCATGTACTGGGGGGCCGGCAGGGCAGTCGGCTTCTTGTACTTGAGGTCATCCTGCCACCGGTATTCGTACTTGGGGCCCCCTGACATCACAGGGCAGGTCCGTTCGGTGCAGAACTCACAGATGGTGCCGTAGATGAGGTTGATGCGATTGAAGAAGTCCACCACGTGCACCGCCACCCAGTCGTTCTGGTCCTCCCCGCTGGGCAGCTGCACAGCTGCCTTCAGGTCCACGCCCGAGTTGAGGGAGGCCTGAGCCCGTTTGTGGAGTTCGAACCTCTGCGTGCCAGGTTCAAATTTCCTCTTTGGCCGGAAGGTCTTGTCCTTGTTGAACACCTGCTTCAAGGCTATGGACATGGTCTGCTCCTTCTCTCCCTTCCTTCGGCAGGAAGGAGAAAGGCCACTGGGACTTTTCAGTGAGAGAGCGCAACCCAACAGGGGTTTCCACTGCCAGCCCTCTGGCCCCAGTCTTGCGGTCCGCAGCTCTCAGTCTCTTTTAGATAGCCCTTTCCATCTTCCTCTTGAATGATTTCCAGGGGAGCTTCATGTTTCTTCCTAAAGGTAGGAGAGGAAAAGGGACTCAGTTGTGTTCCATCTGTATTTAAGAAATAGCAAAGTCTTAGACCCGATTTCCACCTTGCTTCTGACTGTGCCCACTTACATCCAGGTATAATAATGTAGAACTCAAGCCAAACCCTTGAGAATCTGTATTGGTGATCAAATCATACAACCCAAGGTGAAAAGGTATCACACCGTTTTTCTTTACAGCCTTAGTCAAATCTCTGACAATTTTTCGCTAAGTGGTCATAGTTTCAATGGGCTGCTCCCAGGTGTTAAGGATGAACGTGATAGTCAATAACATCCCCATACGGTCCTTTTTAGAGTATCTGCCCCACTCTTCACTACCCTTGAGTAAGCATGAGGACACGACCCCCATCCTCTTGGACACACCTGATTGGAGCAAATTTCCCTGGAAACTTGGAATCAGGATCCAGCCTTCGTATTATCCCTTAGAAGTGATGAAAACTGTGTCTGCTTGACATTATTTACAATAGCCAAGACAGGAGAACAAAAGACTGGTTCCAAATCTGGAAAGGAGTATTTCAAGCCTGTATATCGTCACCCTGCATATTTAACTTATATGCAGAGTACTTCATGTGAAATGCTGGGCTGGATGAAGCACAAGCTTGAATCAAGATTGCTGAGAGAAATATCAATAACCTCAGGTACCCAGATAACACCACCCTTACGGCAGAAAGCAAAGAACTAAGAGCCTCTTGATGAAAGTGAAAGAGGAGAGGGAAAAAGCTGGCTTAAAAGTCAACATTCAGAAAACTAAGATCATGGCATCTGGTCCCATCACTTCATGGCAAATAGATGGGGAAACAATGAGACACTTTATTTTCCTGGGCTCCAAAATCACTGCAGATGGTAACTTGCAGACATGAAATTAAAAGACACTTGCTCTTTGGAAGAAAAGCTATGACCAACCTAGACAGCATATTAAAAAGCTGAGACATTACTTTACCAACAAAGGTCCATCTAGTCAAACCTATGGTTTTCCCAGTAGTCATGTACGGATGTGAGAGTTGGACCATAAAGAAAGCTGAGTGCCGAAGAATTGATGTTTTTGAACTGTGATGCTGGAAAAGACTCTTGAGAGTCCCTTGGATTGCAAGGCGATCCAACCAGTCAATCCAAAAGGAAATCAGTCCTGAACATTCATTGGAAGGACTGATGATGCTGAAACTGAAACTCCAATATTTCACCACCTAACACAAAGAACTGAATCATTGGAAAAGACCCTGATGCTGGGGAAGATTGAAGGCAGGAGGAGAAGGGGATGACAGAAGATGAGACAGTTGGATGGCATCATCGACTTGATGGGCATGAGTTTGAGCAAGCTTCGGGACTTGGTGATGGACAGGGAAGCCTGGCATTCTGCCGTCCATGGGGTTGCAAAGAATCAGACATGACTGAGCAACTGAACTGAACTGAAGACCTAAGACGTGGAAACAATGTAAATCTTCATTGACAGATGAATGGATGAAGAAGATGTAGTTATATATATACACAATGGAATATTACTCAGCCATAAGAAGAGTTAAATAATGCCATCTGCAGCAACATGGATGGACCTGCAGATTACCATACTAAATGAAGTAAGTCAGGCAGAGAAAGACAAATACCATACGATAGCACTTATATGTGGAATCTAAAACATGACATAAATGAAATTATTTACAAAACAGAAACAGACCCACAGACATAGAGAGCAGGTGGTTGCCAAGGAGGAGGGTTGGGGGAGGATTGGGGTTTGGGAGTAGCAGATGCAAACTATTATATACATGTATAACTGAATCACTTTGCTGTACCCTGGAAACCAACACAGCACTGTAAATCAATGACACTGCAATAAAGTAAGTTTTAAGAATTGAATTCCATTGAGCCCTCTTTGGACCATGGATAGTACAGTTGAGAAACCTGGATTTGCAGAGAGAGGAGAGAGGAGAAGGGAAGGGGTAGAGAAAGAAGGAGAGAAAGGAGTGAAGGAGGGGGAGAGGAAGGAAGATGCCATGGACAGAGAAAAAGAGACAAAAACACAAGTGGCCACAGGGAGAGAACAAGAAGAGAAAAAGGGAGAGGTAGTGGGGAGAGTAGCTTCTTTTTGTTTTCAACTTTTTATTTTGTATTAAAAATGCAACAGTTTTAGGTAAACATCAAAGGCACTCAGCCATACTTTTTTTGTTCTCGATAGTCTTTCAGGAACTGGTTCCAATTCCTCTTGAAGTCTGGTTGTATCTCCAACCCTTGGGATCGATTTCCCTTAGGAAAAGGGCTGTTTTTCTTTAGGACTGACCGGTTTGATCTCCTTGCTGTCCAAGGGACTCTCAAGAGATCCCTTGGGACACATGTATTGATCTTGAATTAGTCGAATAAATATCTCATTTTACTCCAGCCAACTTGGGCGGGTTGTTTCTAAGAATCCCTAACTGTGACAGTATTTATCACCCCTAAACATGCCATCCTTCACATCTTTAATATCACACCGTAGATAGTGCTTTGAGGCAGAGCTGCCCGTAAAACTTTCTGTGATAATGCAGATGTTCTATATATTTATTGTCCAATATGGTATCCACTAGCCACATGTGTCTCCTGAGCACTAAAAAGGTGGCTAGTATGACTCAGAAACTAAATTTTTCATTTTATTTAATTTTAATTAGTTTTTAAAAATTGATTGATTTGATTAAATAATAATCCCTAAAGCCATATGTGGCTAGTGGTTGTCATATTGGACATTGCAGCTTTGAAATCTTCAAAGTTCTCTTCCGGCACCTCATTTCACCCTTTCAAAATTTCGGTGTGGTTTAGAGTAGATTTCAAGCAGGTGTAGTAGATTTGTAGTAGGTATCATTATCCCTGGGTCTCCAAGACCTGCTTTCCTAGTTGCCAGTAAAGCAACTGCCTGCAATACAAGAGACCCAGGTTTGAACCCTGGGTTGGAAAGATCCCCTGAAGATGGAAATGGCAACCCACTCCAGTATTCTTGCCTGGAGAATTTCATGGGCGGACTAAGAGGGGCCGCAAAGAGTCGGACACGACTGAGTGACTAACACACACACAAAGTAACCACAGTATCCAAGAGATAAAAGTAGTTGTAAACAAGGCCCCATATCGAGTGGGGGCATGGTTAGGATTGAGATTCAGTTTTTGACTCCCAGCAAATTCTCTTTCCACATAGTCTTACATTCGAAAAAGTGATCTCCTCAATCTGTCTTTCCTACTGGTTCATTCATAAAGCCTCTCACCTAGTGCTTCCATGCACACACTCTGCTACAAACACAAGTACTGACTGGCTGGAAGTGAAGACTGTGTCCTGTGGCCTGAAAACAGAGAGGAGACCGTTGATCTGCCCATGGATCAAGCCCTAGCAAAATTAGCGCACAGCTGTGGCCAGAGCCGGAGGAGCCCATCACGGCGTCTGTTGAGACGGACTTGAGGCACGATCCCACTGATCTGCCATTTTCCTGCCAAGCAGGGGTTCCGGTAGGCCATACTCAAACAGGGTTTGGTGATGCATTCAAACTTAAGTTATTCAAGCAAAACAAAAACAGAACCCCAAACCATCTAAGATACCCCAATTCCCTCTCACAGACTCTGGTCTTGGTTCAGAAGCGTTGATTATTCAGTTAAAGGCCTCCTCTGGCAACTCGCTGAAGCCTCAGTCTGCTTACTTCCTCCCTCTAAACCCCATCCTCTTCCTATTAGCTTTTCACTGCCAGACCGTGTATCAGTGAGGTGTTTTTTTCCCTCATCACTTGGCCTTGAGTATACACACTCCCCACAAGGAGACCTGTGTGGAAAAGTGGGTCACGTAGCACCCTGCCTTTGGCTGTCCGGGAAATCACATTTCCGGTCACTTCAGAACATCTCCAGGAAGGTTATCAGCACAAAAACTCTGCAAACTCTAGGGAAAGAAAGGGGCAATCTCGTCTGGAAAAAAAAAACAACCTTCCCAAAGGGTGAATCTGCCTGAAAAGAAACAAGAAAACCAAAGGCCTTCAAAGAGCATTTTCAAAATAAAACCAGGAGCTAGAGGTTGGGAAGATAGAGAGAGGAGGATGAGGGCTTTTATTTCCTCTCAAAAGAGACAATAGTCCTTCTGTATTGCAAATGCTTAATTGCTGACAGTAAAGCAGCAAGAACCCAACAGCCACCCCCTCACGGCTCCAGTAAATAAGACTTGCTGTTCTGTTATTCTGATAATGAGGGGACCATCCATTCCCACGGTCCGCAAAGCAATCTTCTCTCATCACCTTACATGACCCTCGTTGTCATTAATTCGGCTGTTTCCCCATGCCCTGGAGTGTCTGTGCACAGACACTGTGGAAGACTACCTTTGTACCAGGCTGTTGAGGACACCATCACGTCCCTCTGGTGCCTCTTCTGAGAGCATGCTAATGTACAGAATAATCACAGCAAATCCTCCATATCACAAAGCCCTCAGTGCATGGTACTCACCAAGGTTTAAATAAATATTAAACCCTTGTTAGAGGTTGGGGATTTTTCTTCCACTGATACTCACATAACTAACTTCACGATGTCAATCTCTTGAACCAGATCAATGTTTATGTAAACCTTCGTATTAACCTCTCAGTTGTGTCTTGACTCTTTGCTACCCGGTGGATGTAGCCTGCCAGGCTCCTCTGTCCATGGGGATTCTCCAGGCAAGAATACTGGAGTGGGTAGCCAGGCTCTCCTCCAGGGGATCTTCCCAATTCAGGGATGGAATCCAGGTCTCCTGCATTACATGTGTATTCTTTACCACTGAGCCACCAGGGAAGCCCCATTCAAACCTTTAACCTCTTTTTTTTCCCTTGCCCCAGTGTTATAGGCTTAACTGAGGGAAAAATCATCTTTGGAGGATTATTTCTCAACCAAGTAATTTAATGTGCTGCTCTTGGCTACCATTGATTAAACTCTACTATGCACCAGATTTTTACATATATTATTTACATTTTAACCCTCACCTCCATGACAGGGGGCTTCCCGGGTGGTGCTAATGGTAAAGAACCCACCAGTCGATGCAGGAGACATGAGAAACACCGGTTCGATTCCTGGGTCAGAAAGATCCCCTGAAGGAGGGCATGGCAACCCACTCCAGTGTTCTTTCCTGGAGACTCCCACGGACAGAGAAGCCTGGTGGGCTACACTCCATAAGGTCACAGAGAGCTGGACAGGACTGAAGCAACCTAGCACACGCGCACCGCATGATAGGTGGTTTTATGGTCATCTTATAGAAAAAGAAATTGAGACTCAACCACATGAAATAATTTTGCAGAGATCATAAAATTAGTAGATGGTAAAGGTTAAATTTTGAATCCAGACCTCTCTAATACTGAAATACATATGACTTTTTTCCTTACTAAAGTTGTTTTTAAATCTCATGACCATCTCTATTTTCAAAGGCCCTTCAGATACAGATTTCCCAGCTTCTTACAACATGACTATAAAGGAAGCTAGAACAGGTGGTATTCTTATTGCCATTTTACAGATGAAGAAACTCTGACCTCCTAGTGTTGTTTCAAACATGTTCATCATTCTGACATCATTCAGATGTGAGGATGTCTCTTCCGGTCAAACTTTTTTAAAAAATATTTATTTGGCAGTGCCAGGTCTTAGTTGTGGCATGTGAGATCCTTAGCTGTGGCACATGGGATCTAGTTCCCTGACTAGGGATCGAACCCAGGCCCCCTACATTTGGAAGCACAGGCTCTTAGCCACTGGACTACCAGGGAAATCCTCCAGTTAAACCTTTTTGTCCAAAGTTTTCTGGAACAGGGATAGGCTGGTCAGTGGGCCCCCATCTTTAAAGACAAGGGCACTCCAAGAAAGATAAAAACAAATTCATCATGTCACTGAACAAACAAAGAGGCACCTGTCCATGTCTTTATCTGAGGATCAGATGCTCTACTGAGGCAAGTGCCCAAAAGAGTTTTGAAATTAAAAGGCACCAAGAAATCCATCCAATCTGACTTTTAACACAGAGCCCCATCAGGATCCTTACCCACAATGGACACTGTAGGCTTATGAAATAGTTAGAGCAGCATCTCTTGAATGTGAACATGGGATCCTGTTAAAATGCAGCTTCTGGTCCAGTAGGTCTGGGCTGGCACCTAAGAATTCACGTTTCTAGCAAGTTCCCGGGTAATGTCAAATCTCTAAGTCCATGGATGACAGACACTTCAGCTAACAAGGTCTGATCTAACTAAGAGGGCTTGTTAGAAATGCAGACTCTCAGGCCTCTCCCCAGACCCAGTAGATCTACGCCTGCATTTTAACAAAATCTCCGAAGTACATGCTTCAAAGAGTACTGGGTGGGTCAGCTGGGAAAGGGGAGAACTAATACACTTCCATGTTTTGTTTGGTCAAGAGTTTGCTTCATAAACCTAGTTTTCTTTTTTTTCCCACTGAACTCTTAACTTCAATTTACTCTGTCTTTCGATTATAAACTATACCTTATCTTAATATCACACTTCTAGTATTTTTTCACCAAGAGAAATCACATCTATTTTCATAACACATTACAGACATTGTATGTATTTAAACATACTGGGTTTTTGTTTGTTTGCTTTTAAGGCCATTTTGCTTAAAGCAACTAGACTCCAATTAAAAAAACAAATCTCATTTTCAGCTGAGTGTGTCTGTTTGAGAAAAAGAATGAAGAGAGACTCAGTGTTTTGAATACAATTGCCTTGACAGATGGTAACAATGACCAGGTCTTTTGATCTGGCTTGACTTGGACAGCTCAGCCCCTGGATCCAGGAGGTTCCCTGTGAATACCTTCTCGTAAATGCCAGATGGACTGTGGCTTCTCTACTGCTCCCACGACCACACGCAGGAAAGCTGCTTCGGCTACACAATGTGGCAGAAGCAACAACACAGTCATTTTCCTCTGTCTTTGTCTGGTCTCCAGAAAGAAAAGATCAAGTCACCAGTTTTGCCCCCTGGCTAAAAACTATAGCAAATTCTATGTTATGACTAACACCTACTACAATGCTGGTACTTAATACATATCTGAAGCCAACAGCTCATGCCACCAATAAACCTTTTCTAGGACACAGAGCTAATTAAAATCCGGGCCCTGCCTTTGAAAAGTCTACAGTTTGTTGTCGAATTTTAAGGTCAGTTCTTGGGCTTTTGCCTTTTTAGCTACAAAGTTAAATGCCCCCACATGGATTATGATGGGATTCCTGTACAGTATTACTCAGGTCAAGAACGAAAAGGACAATGAAGAGAAAAATGGAAATTCAAATAAACAGGGCAGAATTGACAGGAGCTCAATGTGTTCTCCATATTTTCTGCTAAATAGATCAATAGAGCAATAGAATATGTGTGCTATAAAAATATGCAGAGAGCATTCAGCTGGGCAGTAAGAAAATGTTGTCGAGGTAACTAAGCAACACTGGCAAGGAAAGTTCTTCTTTTTCTTTTCCTCTTGATGTCTTCTAACTTAGTAGTTGAAAAATCAGAGTCTTCGCCAAGAAGAAGGGAGAAATGAAACAACTCTCCCATCCACTCCTGAGAGACGCATCCTCTTTAGCAGCTCTAGAAATTGGTAGTACAGAGGCTGGGCAGGACGGAAAGCAGAGGGACCACAGCGACATTAGCCAGGGGAAGGAAGCTTCCTGTCTTCTCTGTAGGATGAAGCACTCCTTCTGGCAGGACCAGCTGGCAGGGCAATTCACTATAGGAAGGACTTAGGAACATGGGAGCCCCAGAAGGACCTCACATGAGGGAATTTCTGTACCATCTTCTTTGTGGGGTCCCCCAGGAGCTAGGATGATGCCTGGAATGGAGCCAACTTCACTAAGTGTTTGCTGAATGAATGAATAAATGGCAGTGAATGAAGAACCCTTCGCATCAAAGTGAAACGACAAAAATGAAACCAAACCAGTTTTTCACCTATCTTTCATCATTTGGGGATTTGACCTGAAGCTGCAAGTTCACTGCCAGCACACGGAGGGCAGATTTTACCAACAGCTGGGCTGTTCTGAGGCATCCTCTCCTGAGAAGTCAAGACGTGTCCATCTTCTCTCTCAAAGGGGCTGCTCGTTTCCCATGAGTTACCTAAAATTGCAGCTCTTTGACATTAAAGAATGACTCATCTGATTTCTAACGTTTCCACTATATTTTTTCTCTTTAGGGCTAGAATAGTCCATGGAACCCTCCTTTAACACCTCAAATATTGAATAAAAGTAGAGTAGGTTTCTATTTTAGAGAAACGTATGTATGTATGTATGTGTGTGTATGCGTGCGCATGCACATGGATGCACGCACAAATAATTTCTACATCATCTGACCTTCTCAGGCTCCAATTGAAAGATTGTACCTAAAAGTGTGACTCTGTCGACCTTTATGGAATGTTTTACTCCTGCCTAGTCATTAGGTGCTATCTTTGCTCACAAAACAGCCCCAGATTGGAGAGATTCCTGCCTAAGAAGCAATCTTGCCTTTTTTTTTTTTTTTTTTGATCCAACTAATCTATCTCCTTATCTTTGAGCCGCTATATTGTTGCATTTTAGACTAGTTGGGAAAAACAGTGCTGCCTCATTCACGTCTTCAAAGGCATGTATGACTTCAGAGCTTTAAAATGCCCAGATTATTTCTGAACACAGATCAAGTCCGCACAAACAGGGGTAGCCCTACAGAAGTCTGTCACACGACCATCACTCCCCATTAATTTCTAGCTCTTCAGTGTTCATTCAAGTTGCTTCCTCATTGCTTATTTGCATATTTCAGTCACCAGTGTGGGCAGTCTAGCATTAAGAATATGAGTAAGTCTTCCAAAGATAAAAACATTGCATGCAAGCTTGTATATTGCAGCGGCAGCAACAGCAGTGATAGGTCAATGCACAGGTTTTATAGCAGAGACCATAAGAATCCTCCACTTCACAGACTCGGAAACATCACCATTCAGAAGAGGACATTTAGTGGTAAGAAAGACTGAAAAGAATAGAAGGATAGACAGTGTGGGACTTACTTGGTGTGGTTTAATTGACCATATGGGCTTCCCAGGTGGTGCTAGTGGTAAAGAAGCAACCTGGCCTGGAGAATCCCATGGACAGAGGAGCCTGGTGGCTACAGTCCATAAGGTCACAAGAGTTGGACACGACTGAAGCAGCTTGGCTTGCAGATATGCAATTTACCATATATTCACACTGTGCTGAAGAAAAGACAGACTTAAAAATATTTCTTCTTAAACAGAATAAAGTTCTCTTAAATAAAGGCCTTCCTGAGCCCAGCAGAGACGGATTCAGATTCCCAGTAATGAGGGAGATGGCAAATCTTTGGTTCCACCTTGCACAGGGTTGATCCACTCTTATCGTAGTTCCAAAAATAAACAATGAAAGTAAAATTATTGTAAGATAAATGTGCAGTTGACACATTTAATATTTATGAAATGCAACCTAGTTATTTTAATAATTTTTAAAAGAAAAAAACCTCTCCAAGTTAGCAATCCACTTGCTCTCTATTCCCAAATCTTTCACCTATAGTTAAAAAAAAAAAAAATCATGATTTGTTGGGACCACAATACCTAGGCAGATGGTTGTAGAGAAATGGAGAATGAGGTGGTAATTGCAGCTACAGCTAATTTAACAGGTGAAATAAAAAATTACAGCAAGTAAAAAATGGTTTTTTTTTTACTTTTCAAAGTGCAGGTGTATACCAGCTGGGACGATGCCAGTGAGAAACTCCATCGGATACTGGGATAAAGGTCATTGTCAATTACCATTTCCTTCTTTCTCTTTGAGACAGGATATGCCAATTCTTTCTTGGAAAAGTCTTGCTTTAAAGGAAAAAATGTTCAAATTCAAGGAAGTTGGTTTCTGTAACTATTAACAGACTTACTTAGTTTTAGCCAGTCTAAGTGAATTTGAGTCTCAGGGTCTGGAAAATTTTTACCCCTGGCACTAGGGGAATTTATGTATGATGTCTGGAAGCACTGCAAGAGACCTTTGAAGGCAGCAGAGAACACACAATGGGCTAGAAGACTGGAAATTGGAAAACACATTTTAAATTTTCAAAAGGGTACTATTTTAAGCTGGTGGGGGCAGGGGGGAAGGATGGGTAGAATTGACAGCAATGGTAGGCAAAATTTGGAGGTAATCTAGCCCAGGGCTAAGAACACAGCCATCTGTAAGGTTGCTGTGGGAATTCCAGAGGGTATATTTGTTAAATGTTTGGAACACAGAAGGCAGTGAGTAACATGGTTGCTGCTATCATCACCATCCTTTGAATCATATTATGATGCTAAGTCTTTTTATTCCAATTTTATTGAGATATAATTGACATACAGCACTGTGTAAGTTTAAGGTATGCGATGTACTGATTTGACTTATATACATTATGAAATAATTACCACAATAAGCTTAGTGAACATCCATCCCCTCAGATACAAAATAAAAAAAATATATATATTTCATTGTGGTAAGAACTCAATATTTACTCTTTTAATTTTCACATATAACACACAGCTGCATCAATTATATTTATCAGGCTGTATATTATATGCTTTATCTTATAACTGAAAGCTCGTACCATTAAAAAAATTTTTTTTGGCGTATAATTGCTTTACAATGTTGTGTTCCTTTCTGCTGTACAACATGAATCAGCTATAAATGGCCCCTCCCTCTTGAGCCTCCCTCCTGATACAAGTTTTAATAGCAAGTCAGATTCTTGAGAAAGCAAACAGCCAATTAGAATATTACAATGCTAAAAATTCTACTCAATCTTATTATATAATAGTCAAATAACTAACATTTATTTTACTATTTATTTAAGTAGGAAATTATGAATTGGGTATTACTATCCCCAGGTTATACTTAGAGAAACTTCAGACACAGTGAGATTAAAACTTGTCCCAGGTCATGGGAACAGTAGGTAGCCAAGCTGACTCCAAAACTCTTCACCCTAATTAAGAAGACCTAGAGCCCCTGCCCTGCAGCAAGAGAAGCCATCACAATGAGAAGCTCTTGCACAGCTAGAGCAGCCCCGCCCCCCCCCCCCCCCCCTCGCTGCAGCTATTGAAAAGCCATGCGCAGTAACAAAGACCCAGCACAGCCAACAAGAAATGAATAAATAAGCTACCAAATTTAAAAAACAATGAAAAAGACTGCCTCTTAAACAGTTAAGTAGTTCAACAACAACAAAAAAACACCAGAGGAACTTCTGGAGTCATCTAAGGGGTTATGGAAGAGGATGGGAGAAACAGGGACCTAGCGCTCTGCTCCACCCCCAGGGACACATATTTCTTGAACCTTTGCGGTGTGCAGTCAGGACCTGGCAATGACTCTCATGGCTATATCTTTGAATAAGGTACCCTTTATGCGCCTCAGTTCTGTCTTCTTAAAAAATAATGGTGCTTACCTCTCAAGGTTTTCATTATTGCTTTGCTGTGAGAATCAAAAGCGATAGCTCATGTGGAAGCACTTCTTCCATGGAAAATCATTATATTGTTATTGACAGGGTGTGTGCGTGCCTGCTTCAGTTATGTTCAACTCTTTGTGACCCTATGGACTGTAGCCTGCCAGGCTCTTCTGTCCATGGGATTTCCCAGACAAGAATACTGGAGTGGGTTGCCATGCCCTCCTCCAGGGGATCTTCCTGACCCAGGAACTGTATCCACGGGCTCCTATGCTACAGGCAGATTCTTTACCGCTGGGCCACCGGGGAAACCCTGTTGACACGGTGACCGGTAACAAAGGGAAATACGAATTCCAGCAGAACACCAAGAAATGATATGAGTAATGGAAAATGATTCAGTTAAGTGGGTTATAAATATTGGGGAATACTGACTCACTATCAAACACTTAGATTAATATTATGTGTTTATGAGTAAGGGGAAGGGGTAGCAATGGGAGGATGAAAGTAAGAAATCAAATGCCTCCTTCTGGCTTCATTTGCATGGACTTGTAATTCTCAGACAAAAGGAAATAATATTAATTTAAATGATTTGACAATGAGTCAAGATTCCCCAATATTTATAACCCACTTAATATTGTGAAACAGTTCCAGTATTTTTGCATGTAAGAAAACCTAGTGCAATATTATTTCATGCATTTTGACATAACAGGACAAATTACATGTCCCACGCCCTCCCATCAATCTCCCAAACACTTTTTTGGAATGAAATATAAAATTTTTCATTTAAAAATTTTAAATGCCTTACATTTAATATAACACATTAGGATTTAACTCAGCTATGATCTCTGTGTGCTGATAACAGAATAACTTTCCCAACTGATTAGGAAGTTAACCCTCTTATCAAATACAGGGATCCCACTGGAGGATTTAGGCTGCATCCCGAGAAACTCTCAAGAGACAAAAGACAAACATCCACCAGCGAGCTTTTCAATTCAAGTAGATGAAACTGACTCATTAGAAAAGATCTTGATGCTGGGAAAGATGAAGGGCAGGAGGAGAAGGGGGTGACAGAGGGTGAGATGGTTGCATCAGCAACTCAATGGATATGAGTTTGAGCAAACTCCAGGAGATGGTGAAGGACAGGGAAGCCTGGTGTGCGGTCGTCCATAGGGTCTTAAGGAGTCAGACACGACTGAGGGACTGAACAACAACAGGTGAAACAGATGGACAGGAGCATAACTCCAAGCTGCTTGAGAGGTAAACACTCCATCATTTACGTGATGTTATCCTCTATGTTCTTGAACACTTCCACAACTAAAAGAGAGGCTTGAAATAAAAACAAATCAAACAAGGAATTGTAAACAATGTGGTCACCTGGAAAACCGGACAGAGCTCTGCCTTCAGAAAGACATAGGCTTCAGTTCAGACTCTGCCCCTTAACTAGTTACTTCCCTGGACTACACACTATGTCTTTGTACTAACACCAATATCATCAAAATCACTGCAGCCATGAAATTAAAAGACGCTTACTCCTTGGAAGAAAAGTTATGACCAACATAGACAAGCATATTAAAAAGCAGAGACAGTACTTTGCCAACAAAGTCCGTCTAGTCAAGGCTATGGTTTTTCCAGTGGTCATGTATGGATGTGAGAGTTGGACTGTAAAGAAAGCTGAGCGCCGAAGAATTGATGCTTTTGAACTGTGGTGTTGGAGAAGACTCTTGAGAGTCCCTTGGACTGCAAGGAGATCCAACCAATCCATCCTAAAGGAAATCAGTCCTGAATACTCATTGGAAGAACTGATGCTGAAGCTGAAACTCCAAAACTTTGGCCCCCTGGTGTGAAGACCTGACTCATTTGAAAAGACCCTAATGTTGGGGAAGACTGAAGTCGAGAGGAGAAGGGGGTAACAGAGGATGAGATGGTTGGATGGTATCACTGACTCAACGGACATGAGTTTGAGTAAACCCCGGGAGTTGGTGATGGACAGGGAGGCCTGGTGTGCTGCAGACAGTGGGGTTGCAGAGAGTCAGACAGGACTGAGTGACTAAACTGAACTGAATATCACCACGTGTTTGGGAGATAAGTGAGACAGTGTGAGTAAAGAGAGACAGATTTCAAATGTTATATTTATTAACCCAGATTTCTCATAGCATCCAGTTTCAAGTGGCTTCCTGAGCGATAGGGGTCCGAAGCATAACCAGGCTGTCCTTTAACATCCTCTCCATAAAACCTGAACTTCAAAAGGTGTAAAATCTTGGAGTCTAAAGGACACCTTCATGTCCCCATTCCTGGGTTTTATTAGGAAGAATTTTCCCTCAGGAAACAACTGGCCTTTCTCTGTCCTTTTATTAATGTTACCCCAGGGGAAGTGGAGGGATTGATTCCTGCCATTGGTAAATATGAGGAGAATCAACTGGGCATGTTCAGTGGGCTCAGTCTGCCTCCAGAGAGGTGCCTGCCCTCAGGGAGTGTATTTGCTGCTTCAGCTTTTTGAATGGAGGAAGCCCATGTCTCCAGCACTGCCTGGGAAAAGGTGGGTAAACTTACGGTTTAGATTTAACAAGCAAATTTCACTAACAGACCTAGAGCTATGTCCTCCAGTCTGGCTTCTATAAAGAATAAGGCTGATCTGTCGTTGTTTCTATCAATTTTTCAGAAACCATTTAGAGAAGACTGGCATTATTTGTTTCAGGAGGGCCTTGGAAGAGGTAAGTCTTCGTTCCAATCCCAAAGAAAGGCAATGCCAAAGAATGCTCAAACTACCACACAATTGCACTCATCTCACATGCTAGTAAAGTAATGCTCAGAATTCTCCAAGCTAGTTTCAGCAATACATGAACTGTGAACCTCCAGATGTTCAAGCTGGTTTTAGAAAAGGCAGAGGAACCAGAGATCAAATTGCCAACATCCCTGGATCATGGAAAAAGCAAGAGAGTTCCAGAAAAACATCTATTTCTGCTTTACCGACTATGCCAAAGCCTTTGACTGTGTGGATCACAATAAACTGTGGAAAATTCTGAAAGAGATGGGAATACCAGACCACCTGACCTGCCTCTTAAGAAACCTATATGCAAGTCAGGAAGCAACAGTTAGCACTGGACATGGAACAACAGAGCGGTTCGAAATAGGAAAAGGAGTATGTCAAGGCTGTACATTGTCACCCTGCTTATTTAACTTCTATGCAGAGGACATCATGAGAAACGCTGAGCTGGAAGAAGCACAAGCTGGAATCAAGATAGCCGGGAGAAATATCAATAACCTCAGATATGCAGATGACACACCCTTATGGCAAAAAGTGAAGAACAACTAAAGAGCCTCTTGATGAAGCTTGCCTATGTAAATTTGGCTGTTTTCTAGCAGAGCTTTGGTATATTAATCCAAGGATAGTCCTGCTTAAGACATCATAACTTACGTATCTGCAGAAGCTCTGTGTCTCCACACCAGGCATGCATAGTCTCCTTAAGGGTTGGCTCAGACAACAGAGACCATCACGGGAAGCATCTCTCCCAGTCACTGTGCCGCCACAGGCAGAGAGGGAGGAGCCCTTCGTCTGTGAGGTGTCTCGAGACATTCCACAACTTCCACAACAGTCAGTGAGCTCAAGGCTTGACAGTCCCAGGTTGCAGGTGGCTACTGTCCAGAAACAGGGAACAGCCAGCCTTCTGACCATAGAATCTAAACATGGAATCTAAACCATGATAAGAGAAGGCCTCAGAGTCACCCAGATAAGGCCTCTCCCTTGCCCAGCCTCATAGCCTCAAGTGTCTCCCTGGGTTAACTTCAACCTCTGGTTGGACAGAGAGAGAGGCAGAGGAAAGAGAAAGAGGTAGAGAAAAGAGGAAGGAAAGAGACAGAATGGCTTACCATCTTTGCCAGTGACACCTGCATCTTGTACCCAGCTCTCTCACACTCATGCAGTAACCTCACACTGTGGTGCACCTCTGTGCTCACACGTCTGGCCCATCTCTCCCCCCGGAGCCCTGGGATCCCACCCTAGCCTGCATCGCAGCACGAGGACCAGTGCTGACCCAGCACGAACAGGAAGCTGTGTGGCTGAATGGCACATCTAGATCATTTCTAATCAAATGCTGCACAGATACAACAGTCCCTTCTCCAGCTGAGAGGGCCACACTCCCAGAATCACGAGGAAACGATGATCAACAAAAGAAACCTTTTCAGAAATCAGAGATACTTCATGCAAAGATCAGCAGCAGCCACTAGAGCTGCGGTTCCCCAGGCCAATCTAAACAGCATTCACATTTTCATTTTCCAGCATTCATTGAAAAGTCAGCTCCTTTGGAAGGATGCCCAGCCTTAAAAGAATGTTTCACAACTCACGGTAGATCTTTGCATCCATCTTTGCATGATGCTACAGAGGCCTCTAACCCTAACCTCTGTATTTTGTTTAAAAAATAAGTTTAATGCCCCAGAATTGTTTTTCTCCAAAGCACCAGATATGATCCTAATAAGCAGCCATGTTTAAAAACAACAGGATCATGTCAATGTATGGCAAAACCACTACAATATTGTAAAGTAATTAGCCTCCAATTAAAGAAAGAAAGAAAGAAAAAGAAAAAAATAAAAAACAACTGGATTACCTGATGGTCTTTTATCAAGTTTGTTTCCCTTTTCCTATTTTATAAGCAGTGCTCCCATTTCATTTAGTTTATGCTTTCCAATTTCTCTGTTTTCTCATTGTTCTTTCTCAAGCCTTTATCAAGTGTAACAGAAAGGCTTTGTACACATATATAAATAAATAGTATGTATAATATATATTTTAGGGAAGTTATACATTTTTGCTTAGCTAAAAAATTTATGACATTTTGGTTCCACTTGCTAGATTTCTAACCTATAGTCACTCAAAACTTTGATATAGTTCCATCTATTCTGGCATCTAGTATTACTGAAATAATTTCTTGATTTTAATTAAGCTGTGAGCTCCATGAGGGCATGAAGTCTATTCATTTTTGTTTTACAGTTAGAGCTCTAACTTCTGGCATTGTGTCCAAACCAAAAAGACACTCAAATAGATATTAAATAAATGTATGAATGAAGAAAATAAGCTTAAAAAAATATACCTCGAAGAAAAAATTATGGGGAATAGAGAAGGGAAATCAGCTTGGAGATTTTTTTTTTTAAATATACGTATATAAGAAGAAAACATATCACATCACCTTCTTTAGTGCAAACTTTACTTCTGTGACATTGGGGCCCATGTCCAGCTTCCACCTCTGCCAGATCCACCCTTCAAAGCCCTTCACAGTGAGACATGGCAGCAGGCATCCTGGCCCCTAACCTGTCTCCGTGTATCATCCTGAACAACTTAAACCCATTCTCCTCAAGCCAAGATCCTATCATCCATGCACTATGGATATGCTGGGCAGGCCTGGGAGCAAGATCATTGTTGGGAGGGTTTCACAGCAGGAAGAGCCTGAGAAAATCACTTAATTCATCCTCTGAATGTACTCAACACAAAACCAGAAACACACACACCTAATCCCCAGAAAAATGAGGTGAGGCCCACACTGGGACAGATTGGAGCTGAAACAAAGTCTGAACCTTGGTGCCAGTGCTCTTTCCACTAAGCCACAAATCTCTTAAATGTTTACCCAAATGTGATACCTGGCTGCCCTTCAAAACTGCCCCCCAACCTCAGTATAACTCTCAACACTTCAACTGAAGCTATATACATATATACTGGGGCTTCCCTGATGGCTCAGCAGTAAAGAATCCACTTGCCAGTGCAGGAGACAGGTCACTGTTCCTAACTTCGCAGTGTGCGTGTATGCTAAGTTGCTTCAGTTACGTCTGACTCTTTTAGCCCACCAGGCTCCGCTGTCCATTGGATTCTCTAGGCGAGAATACTGGAGTGTGTTGCTATTTTCTTCTCCAGGGGATCTTCCTGACCCAGGGATTGAACCTTTGTCTCTTATATCTCCTGGGAGGCCTATATATATATGCATATATATATATATATATATACACACGTATTCCTTTTCTATTTATATAATATAAATATTACATAATCTATAATATAATCTATCTATCCATCTATATATATGCATATTGGGGCTTCCCTGGTGGCTCAGAGGTAAAAAATCCACCTGACAATGCAGAAGACACAGATGTGATCCCTGGGTTGGGAAGATCCCCTGGAGAAGGAAATGGCGACCCACTCCAGTATTCTCGCTTGGAAATCCCATGGACAGAGGAGCCTGGCAGGCTGTAGTCCCTGGGGTCTCAAAAGAGTCAGACGTGACTTAGTGACTAAACAACAAACAACAATATATATACACACATGCGTATATTTTATGTATAATCATATATATATATATATACATGTATATTATATATTACAATTTTTCCTTAATTCCCCTGTGGTTATTTTTTTTTCTTTAAAGCAACATAGTCTTTTTTTCCCCTAAATGACGTCTTATACAGGATCAAATTATAGAAAAATATAAAAAAGTGATGGAATAAGACAGGAGATGAGGTCCACAGCAGGTCTGGCACACAGTAGGCACTCAGTAAGGCAGTGGTTCTTCAAGAGTCTGACCCACCTTGGCCAGTCCTGGGAGTGAGGAACAGCAGGAAATTTCTGGTCAAGTCCGGTGCTCTGACACCTCCCTCCTGCCACTAGGCAGAGGAGTCTTTCAGGAGGGCAATAGCCCAGTTTGGGAGGCTTCTTCAGAGAAGCCAGCCAGAAAGCCTGTGTTGATTGGACATTTATGCCTACTATCTTATGACAGGAAATCAAGCTCTCTCAGGGCAGTGCCAGAAAAACTCATCCTGAGTCCAGAGGTGCTGTTTTAATACCAAAATCTTAATTTTTATTTTCTTATGTAAGCACAATGGGCAGACTTGCCAATAATGTTAAAAATAGAAGACAATCACCCACTCCCCCCAAAAAAAACAAAAGAAAAAAAAAATCTTCTTGTAGTTTCTAAACCAACTTGCATGGAAAGAGCTACTCCACAAAAGGGTGATGGGTGTAAATTTTTTCATTCATTTAGGGGGGGTGGTTTTTGTTTTCCTGTTTTATTCTTTGGGTCGGTTTATTTATTTTTCCCACACTATTCTTTAATGACAAATGAGGGTGACACCACTTTTCTCAAAAACAATGAAACAAAGTTGGTGGGAGGCCCTGAAAAATCTCCAAAGGCTGGGGAATTTTTGCCTGGAGAAGTGTGCTGCTCAAGCAAACTGGTGGAAAACAACAGCCTTGTGCCAAACGCCTGTGGTGAGGGCTCGCTTTATTTTTGGTCCAAGCACAGAGGCCAAGAAGCCACATCCACTGACTTCTTTTTCATTTAAGATTCTACATTCATCAGTATGTCTTGTTGAGAAAGCCTCCATTAGAGATTTCCTCTATTTGTTCGAAGAAAAAAGAGGAAAAGCAGAAACATAGTCACCACTCCTAGAAAAACAGCAACCACCTACCACTCAAGAGACCAAAGCAGGTGTTTAATACTATCTAAACTGCATTTTGTTTTCTTTAAACTACATTTTATTCTTAAGGAGAAAAAAAAGCCAAAAGCAACTACATGAGTTTAAACAGTTTAAATGACTCAGATTCCTTTTGGAAGAAAATGATATAGGAATCTATAAAAACTCCGATAAGCATAACCACAAACATTTCTCCCACCAATTGTCAGTCAATTAAAAAAAAAAAAAAAGCTTTAATATAGATGACAACTGAAAAACAAAGTTCCATAGAAAGAAGACGACCCCATTAAAAGAGGAAACACATCTAACAGCCATCAGCATATCTTAAATGCAGATTTTTACATAACTGATCAAGACAGAAACCGTTTGCAAATATTTATACTTGAAATCACAAGATGGCTGGCCCCACATCCTAGAAGTTGAGGGTGATTATGCAATGAGCTGGGCCTTATTTCCTCTCCCTTAATTTGCCCTAACCCAGCTTGGTTTCTAGAAAAAGACAAAACCTGACAGAGCAGGGCAAGGATGGCCAAGGAGCCCTAATTTATTTCCGTTTGAAAGGTCATTGCACTCAGTTCTCATTTCTGCAGGGAGTGCAATCCACACGGCTGGGCTCACCGTCCGGATTCAAGCACATGTTTTTCTCATCTAGCAGAATCATCTTGTGAAATGTGAGCACGACCTGCACAGGCCCCTGGGTGAGAGCTGATGGGGGAGGGTCTGGGTGGGGCGCTTTGCCGATGGGGGGGCCGGTGTCTCTGGCAAGTGAAGCCGCTCCAGATTGGCTCCTGCAGCATCGGGCTCACACTAGGGCCCAGACATTGAGGAGGCCTGGCCTTGGCCCTGGAGATGCCCAGTTCAAGAAGTTTTCCAAGCTAGCATCACAAGCAGAGACGGAGCTGCTGCCCTGAGAGCTAGCACGCTAAACTGATCTACATTCAAGAAGGGCCTCGGGGCTCGTGGGGGCCACGCAGGGACCTGAAAGTGGAAAGTCGGGACAGAGCATGGGGAATTCCAGTCCCTCCTCCACCCAAGGAGCTATCCACAAACAGGAACCCCATCAATATGTTCCCTCAGCACCATCAGGGGTCGCGCACTCTGCCCTGCTCTGCAGCTCTGCAGCCCTCTCCACCTTGCTCACAGGAGGAAGGGACCTCGGTGTGCATTTTCCCTTAGGAAGGGACCTAAGCTGCAGAGAGAGCCTAAGCTTTCCACTGGGGCACCCAACCTGAGGGCAGCCATATACCTGGAACACTCTTGCTTCGTCTTGATAATAATCTAGGTTTAGGATGTACTTGTGGATAATTTTATAAAACCACCAAAAGTGTGTGGGAAGGAGATAAAGCAATTATCATTTCCTCCAACCCTATCCAAATAAACAAGAGGGTCCTTTTAAGTAAAGAGTCTTTCTAATGATGAAATAAACCTACACCTCATCATTCCTCCACCAGAAACTCCTGAGGACAGAGGACTTAGAACTGATTCAAGTGGTGTTTCCTATTTCTCATCTGCCCGATCTACCCTCCCCATGAATTGCTTTTTCACCTCTCTCACCAAAGCTGGCTGCAAAAAGCTCACTCAAGCCAGCAAACAAGTACAGTCCATGGGGTTGCAAAGAGTCGGACACAACTCAGTGACTAATGCTTTCCTTCAGCAAATCCACCTTTAATAACCTATCAAAAGACAACTATACAAGGCTATAGTGATAGGCACACCTCTAAGATGGCCTTCAGTGATCTCAGTCTCCTGCCCCCCTCCAGGGGATCTTCCTGACCCAGGGATAGAACCCGCATCTCATGCTCCTGCATTGGCAGGCAGCTTCTTTACCACTAGCGCTACCTGGGAAGCCCTCAGGTATCCATGGCACTTGAGTAATCCTCTCTGCCTGAGTGAGGGACCTAGTGATTGACTTCTAGTGAACAGAATACAGCAAAAGGGATGGGGTGCGTTTCTGAAATTTTAAAGACTGTGATTTTTGTCGTGCTTACAAATTCTTCCACCCTCTCATCTGTCCATTTTGATGAAGTCAACTGCCATACTGTGAGTTCTCCCTCTGAGAGTCAACAGCCAGTGAGGAATGAAGGCTCTCGGGCCAACAGTCCATCAGCAACTGAATCCAGCCCATAACCGCTGAGTCAACTCAGAAGCAGAATCCTCCACACAGTATCCCCAGCCTGCACCTTGGTTTCAGCCTGGAGAGAGATTTTGAACTGGAGAGCTCAGCTAGGCTGTGCTCTTGACTCCTGACCCAGAGATACGGAGACATGTTACATATTGTTGTGTTTAAGCCACTAAGTTTTGGGGTGTCTTGTTATGTGGCAAGGGATAAAGAATATCATTTTTAAGCATCATGGTTTACAATCACACCAAAAATAAAAAATAAAAAATGGAAATAACCCAAAAGTCCATCCTGAGGGAGCTAGTTCAATCAAGAAAGACTCATCCAGACAAGAAATACTGGGCAGCCCTCAAAATATAATGAGGCAATATATCCGTATTGAAATGGAAAGAAGCCCACAAAAATGAAAAAGCAAGTTACAAAATGACATGAGACTTCTAAAACACAGCAGAGGTCTACAATAGATTTTCATTTCTGTAATCTCCAGACAAGCTCCTCACACAGTGTTCCCATCTCAGCAAATAACAACTGTAGTTATCTAGTTGATATAGACAAACAAAAAAGACAGAAAAGAGAGATCATTCTTGACTCTCCTCTTTTCCTCTAACTGCTCACCCAGTCCGTCAGTAAACTATACAGTTTACCTTCAAATTACCACATCCCCCACTTCTCACCACCTCCACCGTGACTACTCGCAGCCAAGCCGCCAGCCCCTCTTTCTTGGGGAGTTACAATGGACCTAATTCGTGACCCTGCTTCCACTTCTGTTCTGCAATCTATTTCCAGACCACAGCCAGAGTGATGCTTAAAGAATACGGGGACTTCCCTAGTGGGTCCAGTGGTTAAGAATCTGCCTTCCAATGCAGGGGACGCAGGTTTGATCCCTGGTCAAGGAACTGAGACCCCACATGCCACAGGGCAACTAAACCTGCACACTGCAACTACTGAGCCCAGGCACCCTAGAGCCTGCGTTCCACAACTAGAAAAGCTCCTGCACGCTGCAACCAGAGAAAGCCCCAGTGCCACAACAAAGACCCATAAGTGACTGGGAATCATGGGTACCGTGCTCTGAAATCCATCCCTGCATGTGTGATAAAGCCACACCCTCCATAAGCTACTCCTGGTCAGTGACTGGGCGGGGCAAGAGGACCAAGACAAGCCTATTCCTGGGAGATGAAAAATTCACCTAACAGGGGCCTTTGGCTCAAGGGCCTTTCAACAACATTTCCAAACTCTCTTAGAGCAGCACAGAATTCCAGGATGCTTCCCCTCAGCCTCTGCCCTCCCCTCTCCTCTTCACCTGGGCTCAGACTCAAGTCACAGTCTGACAGCTCTCCCAGGCTCTGACCAGCTCCCTCCCTGTTTCCCTTCCTAGTCAGAGCAGAACACTCAGAAAGGCCCTGCACTTGACTGAAGGCTTTGCTGTACCTGACTTGAAATTTGTAATATGTCATTTTTGCTAAAGGAGACCCACACCTGCATTTTGTACTGGATACTTGTCTTGTTCACAGGCGTTGCCTTAATAAATCTCTTGTGTGGCTAATCCTGCATTGGTGTCTGCTTCTTGGAGGACCCAGACTGACACCTCAGATGTCAGCATGGCTCTGCATCACTTCATGTGAACCTCGGCTCTAACATCACCTCCTCACAGAGGCTTCCTCTGCTGTCCTAAATGTAGCACACCCTACCGACCCAGTCCCTCTCTCATTAGCCTGCTTTGACTTTCCTCATAGCCCCCTCTGACATTATACTTTTATTTATTCTTTGTTTTGTCTTCCTCTTGAGAATGTAAACTGTATAGGGACAAAGACCCTGTTTTGTTTAGTACTGTGCCCCAGCACCAGGGGAAGAAGAGGGAGGGACATATATCGAGACATATACATTAACTTATGTAAAACAGATAGCTAATGGGAAGCTACTGTGGAGCACAGGGAGGTCGACCCAGGACTCTGCGACAACCTAGAGTGGGGGGATGGGGTAGGTAGTGGGAGGAAGGTTCAAGAGGGAGGGGACATATGTATACTTATGGCTGATTCCCATTGTTGTACAGCAGAGACCAACACAACATTGTAAAGCGATTATCCTCTAATTTTAAAGAAAAAGCCCATAATAGGTAGCCAATAAAAGGTTTATAAATAAATTAATATATTTTAAAACATCATATAAAAATCACCTAGGTCTTCTTTCAGTTCCAAACATACATAAAAATATAATCTAATGTGATCATGAGAGAAGGCAATGGCACCCCACTCCAGTACTCTTGCCTGGAAAATCCCATGGATGGAGGAGCCTGGTAGGCTGCAGTCCATGGGGTCACGAAGAGTCGCACACGACTGAGCGACCTCACTTTCACTCTTCACTTTCATGCATTGGAGAAGGAAATGGCAACCCACTCCAGTGTTCTTGCCTGGAGAATCCCAGGGACAGGGGAGCCTGGTGGGCTGCCATCTATGGGGTCGCACAGAGTCGGACACAACTGAAGCGACTTAGCAGCAGCAGCAGCAGCAGCAGCAATGTGATCATCTTGAGAATATACCTCACAGACCTATAAAATATAACTTTTTAAAAATACAGGCCACAAATGAAGAGAGAAAGCCCAAAGCAGGAGGCATGAGAGCAAATGCTGCAAAACTACCCAGAGGAGGGCTGCATCTGTATTCTGCTGCATGGGGGCCCAGGGCTGGGATGTTAATGTTCAGGTGAGGAGAAGTGATGTAGCCTAGACCCAAGCAAGATAGGGGACTGGAACCAACATAACTACATACAGTCAAAATTCTTGAAAACCTCCCTCCACATGAGTGTAGGACCAGACACACTATTACCACTCCCTAGTAACTCAGAGTATATTCTGTCCTAGTCTCAAGGTGAAAAGATTATATATATCTCATGAAAAAATAAAACATCAAGCCTGTGACATGTACAAGTGTGTGACCCAGATTTACACTGTTTAAACTGTGCAAGAATCCAGAGCTGATAAATTACCATAAAAATATAGCCAGGACAAAAATGCCCCCGAGAAATATTTTCATAGTCCAGACTCATATAAGGCTATCTCAGAACAAACAAGTCCTGCTGAACAAACCAGACAAAGAAACAAACCAGTCAGAGAGGCCACATGCATAGGAAGCAGAAGAATTAGCACCTCAAGAACTGATGGTAATAGAATAATCTGATGGACCACAACCAAGAGTAGCCCCTTGCTCACCACAACTAGTGAAAGTTTGCCCAAAGCAATGAAGACCCAGCACAGCAAAAAAAAAAAAAAAAAAAAGAATAATTTGATGGAACTATAAACTAAGTATGTTTAAAGGTATTTTTAACATAAAAGAAGAAATAAAAACTATAATAAAAGAACAAGCCTCTATGAGAAAAGAAATGACAGCTTTGGAAAGAAAAAAGAACTAAGTAGAAATTTTAAAATGAAAAATACAGTGTTACGTTAAATATTAGATATAGCTAAAAAGAGAATCCGTATCATGGAAGATGGAAAGAAAGTACTCATAATATAGTAAAGAAAGAAAAAAGGAAATAGAAAAATGTAAAAGAGAGGTTACAAGACATGGAAAGCATGTTGACAAAATAAGATATACTTTTAATTGGAGTTCCAGGAGAAAGATGTAGACGAGGAAACATTAAAAAGACAATTACTAAGAATTTGACAGAATTAAAGTGCTACTTGTGATGTTTATTTCAATCATCACAAGTTCCAAGCAGGATTCAAAAGAACAACACACACCCAAGAGCCAAAGAGAAAATCACGAAGCAATCAGATAGAAAAAAGAGGTTACCAACCTAATAATGGCAATTAGATCAGGACCAGAATTTTCATCAGTGACGCAGAAGCAAGAAGATAATGGAATAACATACTCAGGTGGTAAAAAAATTAATGTGTCAAACTAATATTCTACATCTAACTAAATTATTGCTCAGAAACGTGGTTGAGGGCTTCCCTGGTGGCTCAGTGGTAAAGAATCTATCAATGCAGAATACATGAGTTCAAACCTGATCCAAGAAGATCCCACATGCTGTGGAGCTGCTAAGCCCACGTACCACAACTACTGAGCCTGTGCTCTAGAGCCCGGGAGCCGTAACCACTGAGCCCACGCACCCCACAGCCTGTGCTGCACAACAAGAGAAGTCACCACAGTGAGCAGCCCACACACTGCAGCCAGAGCAGCCCTCACTCTCCACAACTGGAGAGAAGTCCACGCAGCAAAGAAGACCCGGCACAAAGATAAACACGAGTATTTAAAAATGGGAGTAAAATATAGACATATCTATACAGAGAAAAGAATACCCAATTCAAGGCTCCCTGAAAGAAAATATTAAATAACAATAATATATTTCAATGTAAAGTAAAATAAACACAGAAAAAAGTAAGATAAACAGTGATGAGCAAAGACGATAATAGAGACGATAGTCAATCTGTAGATAACCATGATGTCTAAATTTTTTTAAGATTAATGGAGGGGGGACATTTTAAATGACTCGGAACTAAAATATTGGATAGCGATAATATGATTATCTTAAAGGAGTTTAATGTCCTTGTGTTGTTTGGTAGAATATCTATTTTGAAGAATTTCTAAAGAGATTTTAGGGGCTTCCCTGGTGGTCCAGTGGTTAAGAATCTGCCTTGCAATGCAGAGGACATTGATTCTATCCCTGGTTTAGGAAGATCCCACGTGCTTTAGGGCAACTAAGCCTGTGCACCACAATTACTGAACCCACATGCAGCAACTGCTGAAGCCCGTGAAGCCTAAAGCCCAAGCTCCGCAACAAGAGAAGCCACCACAACGCAAGGCCCACACACCGCAACCCGAGGAGCCCACACACCACAGCCAGAGAGAGGCCTCCACTCTGCAATTAGAGAAAGGCTGCATGCAGCAACGAGGACCCAGTGCAATAAACAAACAAACTTTTTTAAAAAGTTTTTTAAAGCTAAGCATGCATATGATAATTTTAATTATAACTTTAAGGGAAATAAGAGTGGGGATGGGAAGAAGAAATGTAATGTATACTTTCCAAAGTAAAAGCAGGGAGGAGAAGGGAAAAAGAACACTCAGATGAGAGGCGAAAAGATAAATAAAATCAGAAAAAAAAATTACCTTGGGCAGATATTCATTAAAGGAAATTTAAAGACTATAGTTCAAGTCAAGGAAATTGATCAGAGATGTAAGACATATAAAAGGAGCTAGAAGAAGGAATTGAGAGGATACAAGAAGATAAAAGATATAAGATCCCAAACTATAAGAGAGAATGAAGAAGACAGAAAATGGCGAATATTTTCTGAAAATGATAAATCAGTACGAGCATTGACTCTACAGAAGCATAAAAGAAGTAATGCTTTATGAGATTCTAAAAGAAAAGAAATATATAGACTTAAAATATATAAAACCGCTAACATACAAGCGGGGGCAGGGCAGAAAAGGGAAGGGTGTTGTTCAGAATAAAGATATTGATCACCTTAGAATTCGGTGAGTTAAAGTCACAATTACTAGGTTAACCACTAAAGTTTTTAAAGTATAAAAAACTGATCGTTAACCACGATCAGTTTTTTAGACTGATAAAAAACAGTATAATTTTCAGAGTGGTACAGGAAGAAAAAAGTGGAGTGAGACAACACTCAATCAACCCAAAAGAAGACAAGAAAAGAGAGAAAAAACCAATCTTGTGGGACAAAGAGAGAGCACCAAAGACTCTGGCAGACAGGAATTAAAATATATCAGTAATGATAACAAATGTAAGTCCACTTAATTTTCCAGTTAAAAAATGGTAACAAATTTAAACACCTCCTGGGGCCGGCAAAGTCATACACGTGAGTAAACAGCAGATATAGGAAAGCAATAGCTCAAATGAAAGGATAGCTGATACTTCCACAGAGTAGGAAAGACCATAGAGCATAGTGGGGCCTGGGGTAAACTGGTGAGAGAATAACTCTCTACAGAAGGCACTTCTCGTGGACTTTTGCCATGGGGACACTGTCCAGGGTCCTGTGTGTCAACTTTCAAACAAAGCTGGGAATTCTGAGTTTTATGAGAAATCTGAGTTTGAAACATAGGCTACCACTTTTCTAAAAAAACAATCACTGGGGAAAAAATCTATCAACTCCATGGATGGAAGAAAGGAGACAAAAATGAAACATGCAAGCAAAGAAAAAGCATGATAAACAAAATGCAGGGGGAAAAAACCCATAAAACGAAAGGAAAAAAGAGCCACCTCTGGGAGACCTTGCCGCACAAATGGAAGTGACGGCTTCTACTAAACACCCACTGTGATCCACACCCTGTAATTTCCACCCTGTTCAACCTTATCATTTGGCTGAAGAGACCTAACATTAAAGGATGGGAAAAACACTGAATAATCCAAACATAAAGTACATGGAGCACCAGTGGTCACTGAAAACTCCGAATAATGTCTGGTGCTTATTCCATCAGTTCTGCTTACACCAAGTCTCCTCTGGGGCTTACTGGGTACCTGCACTCATCTCTACCTGTTAATAAAAACAGTGATGTTAAAAGACGCTTGAGCTCCTACCAAGAAGCCCCTTCCTGCAACTTCCCTGGTGGTCCGGAGATTAGTACTCCACACTTCCATTACAGGGGCATGGGTTCCATCCCTGGTTGGGGAGCTAAAATCCTGCAGGCAGCCTGGCATGGGGGTGGGGTGGGGAGGAGTCCCTTTCCAACTGACCTCAAGGAAAACTTTTCCTGGTCAATTGTCGAGTCAAGCCAGCCGCTCATCTCTCTTTCTAGCCTTGCAGACTCCTTCCATGACAAAAAGGCCCTTTCTGCCTGACCTTTCAAAAACTTGCAGATCGTACAAATGGAGCACTCTCCATAATGATCTCTCCTCCCAATAGTGCAATAAGCCCCTTCCCCGAATTGCAATAATCCTTTTGAATAAAGTTTCTCCTTACAAAAAAGAAAAAAAGCCCAAAAAGATGGAGGGGAGGAGGCTGAGAAAAGAAGAATTAAGGGTGTTCACTCTATGCGACTCTGTCTGTTAACTGAGCCAGTTCCTGGAATGTCACTTCTTCCCCATGACCTGTGCAGTAAGGTCCCAAGTGTTCAGCGTGGCTTCCACGGCCGTCAGACTTAGCTCATTGCAGCCCCTGCCTCCACACCTCTGCCCAGGCTACTGCCCCTGCCAGGACGCCCATCGTCTCCTCTTCCACACTTGAAACCAAGCCCACCCTCAAGTGAAATATTCTCTAAAGGCTGCTTAAGGTGCCTGATGAAATCCCTGTAGGAGGAATGCACTTCATGGCTATTTTAAAACTTAGTTGGGATCCCCTGGAGGAAGGCATGGCAACCCACTCCAGTATTCTTGCCTGGAGAATCCCATGGACAGAGGAGCCTGGTGGGCTATGGTTCACAGGGTCACAAAGAGTTGGACATGACTGAAGCGACTTAGCACGCATGCATAGGCTTTGCAAAAATATGCGCAATTAGACAAACATAATTGTGTTCATCATCATTCCAGAAGACATAAGCATAAATGGATTGGCTTGATGGGGCTGCTCCTGGCAAGGGATGAGCCATGGTTGGGACTGGATTCTATTCCTAAAGGTTCTTATTTGTAGACATGCCTCCTGCCAAAGCTATCTCATCCACTGGAAAGCATAGCTACAATGCCTATTGTAGCTAAATATTCTAAGACTTACATTTCTGTACCTAAATACTCTAAGGTTTAAAATGAACAAATGTATAAGTAAATGTTTATAAATATATAATGCTGACTTGATAACTTTCAAATCTAATATTCAGAGATGTGCTCACTCAGTCATATCCAACTGTTTGCGACACCATGGATTACAGCCCGCCAGGCTCCTCTGTCCATGGAATTTTCCAGGCAAGAATACTGAAGCAGGTTGCCATTTCCTCCTCCAGGGGATCTTTAGCAGGTAGATTCTTTACCAATGAACCACCCAGGAAGCCCAATATTCAAAGATACTTTACTCTATATGGTAAATTATTAATACATTGTCTCACTTTTTAAAAACAGGTGAATGAATAACTCCTGGGAAATCAGAGCAATCATGAATTGAATGAGCTACTTACAGTCAATCTCAAAAGCGAAATTATAAGAACACTTTTCATTTCTTGCAGCAGAAACTACATTTAATGTGGGGTGTGGGCACACGTTGACATGCTTGGCATGTGTGTGGGCAGAAGAGGTCAAAGGGCCTTGGAAAGTCACAAAGGCCTCATCCCATGCACAGCAGGAGATGAGGGGCAGGAGGGGCAGGACCCAGGGCTGGTGGGACATGAAGAGGTGCTGGGGGCATGGCAGAGGGCCGATTATGGCTGAAGTGGCACCTGCTCTGCCCGCCACCTCTAGTTTTACTAAATCATTAATAAAACTAGAGGCCCAGGAAAATGCTGATTTCCACTGCATTTCTTGTAGAAATGGAACAAGGACAAGACTCAGAGTCCAGGTTGGATTTTGAATAAAAGTGAGGAGGCTGCATGACTCAGCAGCAGGGACAGAGAAGGAGAAGGGGGTCAGACCAGGGGTGAGGGGGGCAGAGGAGAAGGGGGCCGGAGCAGGGGTGAGGGCGGCAGAGGAGAAGGGGGCCAGAGCAGGGGTGAGGGGGCAGAGAAGGGGGCCAGAGCAGAGGTGAGGGGGGCAGAGAAGGGAGCTGGAGCAGGGGTGAGGGGGCAAAGGAGAAGGGGGCCAGAGCAGGGCTGAGGGGGGCAGAGAAGGGGGCCAGAGCAGGGATGAGGGGTCATGTTGAACTCACAGTGTCAGGAACTGGGTTTCAGGTCAAGTTCTCCCTAAGCCTTTGTGGGGCAGGAGAGCCCTCAATGAGACTTGCTACCTGCATTTCATGAGGGATGTTCTTCTGAAGAAGGGCAACTTGTCAAGATCATCTGGTGCTAAGGACAGGTTGAAAACAGAAGTGACTGGGTGTTCTTCATATGGGCTCCGCCTCAGAGACTCAGGTTAATGAGGAGAGAAGGGGAAGGGGTGAGCCAAGTGCTGTCACAGCAGCCCTGGATCGCACAAGGTCTCCCAGGTTTCCCATGGCCCCTGCTGCCTACCAGGTGGGGGGTGAGCAGGCGCCCTCCACGCTTCCAGTTAGAATGGACCAACATCAGACCCAGCACAGAACAAAACAAAAACGTGGGTGGGGCAGGAAACCATAGGAAGTGCACGTTTCTCCCTGTGCAAATCTGATGGGTGGGAAGCAGAAAACGGAGTAAAGGCCATTATTGTGAGCTTATTTTTACTTTAAATAAAAAACATAAAGAACTTGAAAACCATTTGCTGTTAGCCTCCAATTTCGAAGTCATTCTAACCCAGGAGTCCCCACCTTTTTTCGGCACCAGAGACCAGTTCCACAGAAGACAGAAGACAATTTTCCCATGGACCAACAAGCAGTGGGGGGATGGTCTGGGGATGATTCAAGCACATTACATTTATTGTGTACTTTATTTCTATTATTATTACATTGTGATATATAATGAAATAATTATACCACCGTAATGCAGAAGCAGTGGGAGCCCTCAGCTTGTTCTCCTGAGTTCGGGTGGTAATACAAGTCATGGGGAGAGACTAAATACAGACGAAGCTTCGCTCACTTGCCTGCCACTCACCTCCTGCTGTGTGGTCTGGTTCCTAAGAGGCCACGGACCAGTGCTGTAACCTGGGGACCCCTGCTCTAACCCATCCACGTGACAGCGCCACCCTAAAGGCTTCCCAGATGGCACTGGTGATAAAGAACCCGCCTGCTAATGCAGGAAACATAAGAGATGTGGGTTCAATCCCTGAGTCAGGAAGATCCCTGGAGGAGGGCATGGCAACCCAACCCAGTATTCTAGTCTGGAGAATCCCATGGACAGAGGAGCCTGGCAGGCTAAAGTCTACAGAGTCACAAAGAGTTGGACACGACAGTTAGAACCGGACATGGAACAACAGACTGGCTCCAAGTTGGGAAAGGAGTACGTCAAGGCTGTATCTTGTCACCCTGCTTATTTAACTTCTATGCAGAGTACATCATGCGAAATGCCAGGCTGGATGAAGCACAAGCTGGAATCAAGACTGCCAGGAGAGGGACTTCACTGGTGGTCCAATGGTTAGGATTCTGAGCTCCCAATGCAGAGGCCCTGAGTTCAATCCCTGGTTGGGGAGCTAGATCCCACATGCTGCAACCAAGAGTTTGTATGCTGCAACCAAGGGTTCGCATGCTGCAACCAAGAGTTCATATGCCACAACTGGTTCCTGGCACAGCCAAATAAATAAATAAATATTTAAAAACAACAAAAGACTGCCAGGAGAAATATCAATAACCTCAGATACACAGATGACAGCATCCTTATGGCAGAAAGTGAAGAGGAACTAAAGAGCCTCTTGATGAAAGTGAAAGAGGGGAGTGAAAATGTTGGCTTAAAACTCAACTTTCAAAAATGAAGATCATGGCATCTGGTCCCATCACTTTGTGGCAAATAGATGGAGAAATAATGAAAATAGTGACAGGCTTTATTTTCTTGGGCTCCAAAATCACTGCATGGTGACTAGTCATGAAATTAAAAGATGCTTGCTCCTTGGAAGAAAAGCTATGACCAACCTAGACAGCAAATTAAAAAGCAGAGACCATTATTTTGCTGACAACGGTCCATCTAGTCAAAGCTATGATTTTTCCAGTAGTCATGTATGGATGTGAGAGTTGGACTACAAAGAAAGCTGAGTGCTGAAGAATTGATGCTCTTGAACTGTGGTGTTGGAGAAGACTCTTGAGAGTCCCTTGGACTGCAAGGAGATCAAGCCAGTCAATCCCAGAGGAAATCAGTCCTGAATATTCACTGGAAGGACTGATGCTGAAGCTGAAATTCCAATACTTTGACCACTTGATGAGAAGAACTGACTCACTAGAAGACTCTGATGCTGGGAAAAACTGAAGGTAGGAGAAGGGGACAACAGAGGATGAGATGGTTGGATGGCATTGCCGACTCAATGGACATGAATTGGTGATGGACAGGAAAGCCTGGTGTGCTGCAGTCCATGGGTTTGCAAAGAGTTGGACACGACTGAGCAACTGAACTGACTGAAGCAACTTAACGTGCACGCGAAGGCTCCCCTGCAGGAATTCCAGGAGGGTTGTTCTTGCTGCATTTCAGGCCTGCCCATCTCCTGAGCCCTGTCCCTGCCCTGTGGGCTTGATGCCTGCACAAAGCAACCCTCTGGCCCCTCCGAACACATCCTTTCACTCTCTCAGAACTCAGGATCCCACACACCTGGGGCTTTGTCTGCAGGCACTCACATCCAGGCAATGGGCTCATCAGGGGACCAGCCAGTAAACTACATCCACACCTTAGCGAGAGGCTAGCCTGGGACTCTGAGACATACAATGACAAGGACCATACACCTCAGTTCATGAAAACTTAATCAGCCTTTAACAACACATGAACCACCCTGGAAAATTGACCCTACCACTGTTTTTAAACAGACCACTCGGCCAAGCTCCAGATCAGCATTTTCCATTGCCAGGTGGACAGTTTCTGTGGGATGTCTCATTGGCATCTGCAGGGGTTAATAGTCAGCCGCCTATTGCTCTGGCTAAGCCATGAGAAAATCACCATGGGAAAAGAATAAAAACAAAATAGAGCAATACGGCATAACCCAAATGAAAGTACATCAGGTTGATTAGTTGGGGTCAGCATTCCTTGCTGCTGCTGCTGCTAAGTCACTTCAGTCGTGTCCGACTCTGTGTGACCCCATAGATGGCAGCCCATCAGACTCCCCTGTCCCTGGGATTCTCCAGGCAAGAACACTGGAGCGGGTTGCCACTTCCTTCTCCAATGCATGAAAGTGAAAAGTGAAAGGGAAGTCACTCAGTCGTGTCCGACTCTTCGCGATCCCATGGACCGCAGCCTACCAGGCTCCTCTGTCCATGGGATTTTCCAGGCAAGAGTACTGGATTGGGGTGCCATCACCTTCTAAGCTAAGGAAAAACATAGTGTGGACCTTGGAACGCCAGGTCAGCCTAAGTTCAGAATGCTGCTTGTGCACACACTAAGATGTTTTCCCAAGGCATATGCACATCTATGACCTCCAGCTAGGTGATAGCCCATGTACAAGAAAATAAGAAAGATAGTTTAGTAATCAGTAAAAATTCTACGGTAGATGGACTTTCCTGATTCAGACGGTAAAGAATCTGCCTGCAACGCAGGAGACCTGAGTTCTATCCCTGGGTCAGGGAAATCCCCTGGAGAAGGGAATGGCTACCCACTTCTGTATTCTTGCCTGGAGAACTCCATGGACAGATGAGCCTGGCTGACTACAGTCCATGCGGTCACAAGGAGTTGGAAACAACAGAGTGACTAACACTTTACTCTATGTTATTAACTATTGTTAGCCACAAAAATACAAACTCCTCGAGATGTTATTCAAGCCTCTTTACAATAAGAGTCCAAAACCTATATTTAATTTGTCCAATCAATATTTCTTAAGCACCGGCTAGGTCAGGCTAGGTTTGCTGTGGTGAACAAAACAGAAATAATTCTTAATGGAGCTTACAGTAAGGGAAAAGTCATCAAACACACACACACACACAATACACAAGGACAAACTGTGCTGTGTGCTAAGAATAACACAGCAAGTGTTACAAGAGAGGACAGTGGGACAAGGGCTAGTTTAGATGCTGGTCCCCGAACTCTGGTTTCCAAGTCAATGCTTCACTAAGTATCCTGGAGGCAATGCAGAGAAATAATTTCCCATATCTTGGGTAGTCATGCCCCAGATGAACAGAAGCATAACTGAACCAAGTATAATGGTACTTGGCCAAGCATAATTGGTCAAGTGCCGTGGCAGGAGATGTAAAGAGACATGGGTTCGATCCCTGGGTTGGGAAGATCTCCTGGAGGAGGGCATGGCAACCCACTCCAGTATTCTTATCCAGAGAATCCCTTGGACAGAGGAGCCTGGTGAGCTGCGGTCCACAGAGTTGCAAAAAGTCGGACATGGCGGAAGCAACGAAGCACACACGCTCGCACACACCATGGCATCCAAGTATCAGGGTTTCATGTTTGATTATAACTTTCAAGTCCCCACATTCTGATCACAGCCTAGGTTTTACAGTTTTGTGCCAATTCCGCAGCTTTAAAGTTAAGTAGCAGAAAGCCATCCAGGCGAGTGAAAGGGAAAAGAGGTGCTTTTAAGAACGTAAGAGCAATAAGACAAATACGTAGGACTTGCTCTGTTTAAATTGGAAGGAGAGCCAAGGGAGCCCGAGCGTCCTCAGTGTGGGGAGATAATTCTCCATGTTGTTTCTGCAAGTCTGATTCCCAGACTGTCTTTTCAGGAAAGTTTCCTTTTAACAAACAGAGTAGGAAGTGAGAGACAGTATCCCCCTCCAGAGGGCACATTTGATTCCTGATCAGCAGAGTAAAGACAGGGAACAACTCCAACTCCAGCCCAGAGAAAATCTGTCTACACTCCAGGGTAATAAAGATAATGGGACTGTCTGGAAGGGAGGATGGGTGGGTCCTCCTGTAAGATGTTGGGGTTGGGGATGATGGAGTGTACCTAAGCTCAGTGTTGCTGAGCTGGGAACAGGCCCCTGTGGGCACAGCACCCACCCAGGCCCACATCCACAACACCCCCATGGGACTTGAGAGGAAAGCGGGGACTGATGTGAACAGGAAGTTCATGCTGTCTGCTGAACCGTGAGTACCTAAGTTCTTATGATCTGGCAAGTTCCCTCTCTCTCTAGGTTGCTACTTAGGGACAGCTTGACCCTTCTGAGCACGAGTTGGAAGATCTCCACTCTTGCACTTGCCATGAATAACTCAGCTATTTCCACAGGTTCTCCGTGTGCATCTTTCACACCTCGATGCTATCCATCTTTTCCCTGCCTTATTATGGTTTTTGCCCAGTCATGTTTCTGCCATCTCAAACTTGGTTTACTTATGGGCTTTTAGGCATACCCTTTCAGTTTCCACTGCTGTCTGATAATCTTCACTCCCAATATCAAATTTCTGAGAAAAAATAGTCTATTGTGACAACCTGTCTCTGATGGGATAGAGATTTATTTTCAAACCAGGCAAGTCCACAGGTCTGTTAGTAGCAGACTGGCTCCCCTTGAGTCAGGTGATGATTATTGGTCTGCTGTCTCTCCCCTCACACCTGCCCTCCTACGCTCTGCTCTGTGTCGCCCCTGGGGCTGGAAGCCTGCAAACGACTCTCCCAAACTCAGTCACCAACTGGTCTCCTATTATGTTGTAAACATGGGAGGCAGAGGAAGGAAAGCATCAGGTGGAACAAAGACACAATCCTCCTGTAAGAATGTAGATCTTACTGGGAGGCAGCTGCGGTAACAGCCACGAGAGCAGGGTGATTCAGAACTCTAACCATCCCACCGAACTCAGCTCAGCATTTAGCCCAGCCAATAGCAGGGTATGTCACACCTACAGAGGGTTCATGTGTTGACCTAATCACACAGGGTGCTCTTTGCATACCCAACAAAACTGCATGCCATCATGATGAGCGCTCCGAGGGAAGTCTGGCTTCCAGAATGTACATTTCCAGGCTGCCTGTGTCCGCTTATCTCATGCCAGGGTTGGGAGAAGGACTGGCCTAGGGTTACAACCATCCCGTAGCAGGGACTCAATCATTCCTACTTATTCTGGAAAAAAAAAAGAAAATGGTAACCTGCCAGACTAAAAGGCAAACGATGATGTTTCAGCTGTCTTGTGGGGGGTTTAGATAATTTTGATTCCCATCTTCCTTTTCAAAAATCTAGATGCTGCCACCAGGTTTTCTCTTCAGCCATTCTGGGCGAGGTTTTCAGTTTTCCTCTGCTGTTTCACACTCACATGTATCTTTTTGCCCTGGCACAGCCTTTTGTCAACAGTATTCCCTTTTACTGCTCCTGGTCTGTCCTCCTCTTTTTTTTTTTTTTTTTTTGTCCTCCTCTTTCACTTGTGGTTTTCTTCCCTTCTCATTTAAGCTTTCTCAGCTATGCACAGAAATCAAACAGAAGCCTTTTGTGTAGGGGATTCTCTCTCTCCCAGGCAGTTCTGAAAGCAGCAGGTGCCCCAGCAAAGCCTTGGTTTGGACCTTAGACCTACACCAGCAGCTGCTAATCCTGAGTTCTCACTCTGTTTTAAAAAGCAGTAAAATGGACTTACATGAAAACCAAGTGTGTTGCGGGTTAACTCTCTTATCTTGAGCTCAAGCCACTCTGACCTTGAAACTTTCCAAAAGCACCACACTTCGCTCACCATGGGAAGAGAGAGCGACTATGTTGCTGGTACAGACCTCTGCTTATGTTGGAGATGGCTAGGCATGGATTTCCCTAATCAGCAGAAAAATGCAAACTGCGTGTGTGGGTGGGGTGGGGGTTGGGGGGTTGTTTGCAGGATACCAGAGTTGCAAGTAAAAGCACAGATTTCTCTAGCTGGGAACAGGCCCTGGAAAGGGAACCTCCCCACATCAGATAAGGAAAAATGTATTTCATATAGTCAGCCCCTGTTACATTCAGATAATAAAGAATACTTGGGCAGAGGAAAATGATAATTATAGTAATAATACCTGCAACAAATATTCTTTGTCCTTTACACTCCTAAAATCTTCATATATATCTGTATATTATCTCATCACAAGAATAAGATCATTATACAGTATGGACAAGATTTACAAGTGGTCCATAATTTTAAAACTAAGATATACTATTTATAACTGTTCATCTGAGGCTGTTGCTGCTGTCAAATATATAAAACAGATGCCTTCAGGCTGAGAGATTTGGTGCCAACTCTAATCCAGAAAGTTAGAAAAACTGGAAATAGAAGTGCATTTATGCTGTTTATCAAGGAAAAGAATGTTTTCTTCTCAAATGATGAAGCTGTGCAAGAGAGCACAGCAACAGGCTCAGAAAAACGATGGCAGCATCCTTTTGTTAGGGGAAGCACACTGACTGAAACTGCCCACCCTGGCCAGGCACCATAGTAACCATTTGCATGAGTTGTTTTACGACAGGAGATCCTGGTAAGGAACAGGGAACTAATAAGCCTCCACCAACCGGAAGAGTTCCGGAAAGGTCAAAAGGAGACACCACCTGTCTGACCACCTCCCAGAATCCTTCTCTCTGGCATCCGTCTTGGCTGCACAAGGTGTGCACCACCAGGAAGGACTCTGAGTCAGAATGATTGGCTAAGGACAACCCAGAAACTAATTCCATCACCATAAAACCCAAGACTGCAAGCCATGTGGCAGAGCTGTTCTGGGTTCCCTTACCCTACTGCGCTCCACCAGGGTGCCCTTTCCCAATAAAATCTCTTGCTTTGAAAACACATGTGTCTCCTTGGACAATTCATTTCCAAGTGTTAGACAAAAGCCCGGTTTCGGGCCCTGGAAGGGGTCCCCTTTCTTACAGCACTTATAGGACATTTTAGACCCCACATAATTCTGCTGGAATAAGACATATTTTCTTTCTAAAAATAGTCACTGTCCATCAAGCCACTTAGTTTTTTTGGGAGGAAGACATATCTCGAGATCAACCATTCTTTTTCTTTATGCCAGCTTAGAAAGGTAATTCCTTAAAGATCAAGATAAGCATTTTTATACTTTATAAGTACCTTTGATTTTGCATTACCACCTTTATAGGCATATGTCCTTGAACTCTTGAGATACCTAAGCTGAAAACAGCCTTCTCATTGCTTTGCCCACCTCTGGCCCAGCTCAAATTGAGAATCCTTGTAGGGAAGGAAAAAAAAAAAAAGAGCTTTGCAAAGGAGATAGAGAGTAGAGGAAGAGAAGCCCATGAGAGCAAAGTCAAATTGTAGGCTGCTGCTGCTGCTGCTGCTGCTGCTAAGTCGCTGCAATCGTGTCCGACTCTGTGCGACCCCATGGACAGCAGCCCACCAGGCTCCCCCGTCCCTGGGATTCTCCAGGCAAGAACACTGGAGTGGGTTGCCATTTCCTTCTCCAATGCATGAAAGTGAAAAGTCAAAGTGAAGTCGCTCAGTCGTGTCCGACTCTTAGCGACCCCAGGACTGCAGCCTACTAGGCTCCTCCGTCCATGGAATTTTCCAGGCAAGAGTACTAGAGTGGGGTGCCATTGCCTTCTCCGAATTGTAGGCTACTTTCATGTAAAACTGAAAACCTGGTATATGCACTTATCTGTCTGTACATATTTGCATGAGGAAGGAGAAAGATGTGGAATAACTCAGGCCAGTCCAGAGAGGAAATGGGAGGAAGGAAATGGGAAAGAAAATTAGGAGAGAGATTGTTAACTTTTCTTCTTGCATCCTCATAATGCTCACGCTTATTACCATGATCATAAATGTCCCAGTTTTCTTTTAATTGAATAGAACAAACTGGAAAGAAAAATAGATCCTATGAATTTAAAAAAAAATCTTTTAAAAATTGATTCAATAAGCATTCTTTGAGTAAAATGTATCCCATAGCAAATAGTCTCTTAAGGCCCAGGTATCTGACAGGTAATTTGCCCCAAACACCACCTAAATGATCTCCAAGGTGGAGTCTACCAGATGATTTTCAGAGAAATGATTCATCTATTTTCTAGCCCCATAAATAAGCAACCACTGATCCAAACTACCTTTGGGAACCAGAAGCCACCAGGCACCAGACTAACAAGTTTAGATCAATTATTCACTGTACTTGGGATAGAAGATTATTATCACCAGTTTTAAACTGTTTGGGTAAGCATACCAAATTTCTATAATGAAACTGAACTGACAGATTGGAAAAGCTAAGTGTAAAGCAAACTCTGAGGGAGGTGTCTATAGTACCAAGGAATCTGTGTGGGTGATGGTGGGAAGGAACAAGCCTTTGGAGCCAAGCAGTCCTGGGTTTACCTGCTGGCTCAGCTATTACCTGCTGTGTGGCCTTGGACACATCTCTTGACCTCAGTGAACATCTGTTTACTAATGTGCAAAATGGGGTAAGTATTCCTTTCTCGTGGATTGTAGAGAGAAGTGAGTGTTCGTGTTAGTTGCTCAGTCGTGCCTGACTCTTTGTGAACCTATGGATTATAGCCTGTCAGGCTCCTCTGTCCATGGAGTTCTCCAGGTAAGAATACTGGAGTGGGCAGCCATTCCCTTCTCCAGAGGATCTTCCTGACCCACGGATCGAATCTGGGTCTCCTGCATTGCAGGCAGATTCTTTACCATCTGAGCCACCAGGGAAGCCCCAGAGAGAAACAAGAAAGACTGTATATTTAAGTCACTTAATGGTCACACTGGCAAGCCATAGACACACAAGAAAGGGAGCTACACTACTGAATTATTCCATCACTCATTGAAAATTGATCAAGAGTGGACTCTCTCAGCTGAATCCTTTAAGAACATACGTTTGTAAAGGTGCTCCTTCCCTAGCCACATACGAATTTAAGCATGTGACAAGATTTGGCTCCTGGAAGTGAAAGTGAAGTTGCTCAGTTGTGTTCGACTCTTTGCGACCCCATGGGCTGTAGCCTACCAGGCTCCTCCCTCCATGGGATTCTCCAGGCAAGAGTACTGGAGTGGGTTGCCATTTCCTTCTCCAGGGGATCTTCCCAACCCAGGGATCGAACCTGGGTCTCCTGCATTCCAGGCAGACGCTTGAACCTCTGAGCCACCAGAGAAGTCCTGGAGGAGCTCCTGGAGATCTTGTTAAAATGTAAAATACTATTCAGTAGGTCTGGACGGGGTCTGAGGCGCCACGTTTCTAACACACTGTGAGTGATATGAATGCTGCTGGTCTGGGGGCCACAACTGGAGTAGCAAGGCCCAGGGTAAAGCAGTTGTAAACTAAGCTCAAATAAATTAAGCCCAGGCAGTGTCAGCTACTTTCAACGTGTGCCTGCACACATTGAGCACACTTCCACAGTAACACTGAACACAGTATTGCAATTCTTCTGTCCACTCTATCAGCTAAGAGCGCCCATCCTTATAGCAAGCACCAAGTGTTGCTAAACTCAACTCAGATACTCAGTTCAGTTATGAGTCAATAAGGGAACGGGTCCATGAATGTGGTGAATGAATGAAATTCAAGGAAATCACAGTTGGTTAATATATAAAAGTCTAAATGAGTTCAAAGTTCATACTTCTCAACTGCTGGCCTACCATTATTAATTTTGTGGGAATTAAATACTTTATCCAGCTTGATAGTCAGGCAAAAGAACCACTAGGAAAAATTAATCCTGGACATTCACTCTAGAAATGTAATGTTGAAAGAGTAAAAAAGAAAAGTCTAGAACTCCTCTCTCTCAAGGGAGGCCTTCTGTCCTCAGAGAACAGGGACTATAATTCCAGGTACCTCAATGGAACAATAGTATCTCTCACAAAACAATCAGGCTGGAAACACATTATTATAATGAACATAGATTCTCTTTCAAGGCATGTCATAGCTCTATATCCCCACTACACCAGGTATGGGCTTCCCTGGTGGATCAAGTGGTAAAGCATCTGCTTGCAGTGTAGGAGACCCAGATTCAATCTCTGGGTTGGGAAGATCCCCTGGAGAAGGGAATGGTTATTCGTTCCAATATTCTTGCCTGGAGAATCCCATGGATAGAGGAGCCCGGTGGGCTACTCTGTGGGGTCACAGAGTCGGACACAACTGAGCAACTAAGCATTCACACCAGGTTATAGGTTTTCCAAGTAATTAAGGAGCACTAAGAGCAAAAAAAAAAACACCTTGCATTGCTTTGCTCACAAAATATAAGTCTTCCAACTGGGGCTTCGTATCAGCATCAGCTTGTACAGTCAAGTCATGCAGTCTTTGCATGGATTAGTTTACTGCACGGACAATTAGAGGTTAGATTTGCCAAGGAAGCTACTATAGCAAAATCTGGTTTTCTTGCTAGGAGTTAGAAACCTCATTAAACCAGAAGGACAACTGAAAATTTAAGCTTCATTAGACAATACTAGGAAGCACTTGTCCAAATTTGATGTATTTATATAACACGGCTTTTTTTTTTTCTGATCAGAGCCTCAAATTCTAATTCAATTGGTCAGTTCAGGCCTGTCTTCTAATGGCTCTTTGGCTGCAAAATCAGGATATTGTGCATATATCTATATCTATATCTATCTATCTATCTAAAGTCAGTACAATATCTACTTCTAAACCTTTACAGATATGTTTAAAATTTTAGTTCTACAACCTAAATGTTCAAACAGTTGGGTGTGGTGAGCTGTGATTCATCTTCTCAATAGAATAATAGGATTCCAATATATATGGCACATTGAATTTACAATAGGAAAAGCTGTAATTAGGTGTGCTTTTAAGATTTAGCTCTGATTTAATCAAGTCACCCCAGGTAGTCAGACGTAGTTTCTGTCAGTACAGGAATCCACATATTCTGAACCGAATCTTTCTCCTGGGGAGGCTACAGCACATCTCTCTGTAAGCTTCTGGAGAACTCTAAAATCATTCTTTAATTAATGTTTTCAGCACCCCTGTGACCTCATTATGCTGTTTGTTATTAAGCATTTTATTTTCTTGGTCCCAAGGGTTCCTCAGAGCAAATACATGTTTCCCAGCAGACATTTATATTTTCTGACAGAAGAGTTGGCTTCCTATGCATGATATAAAGCAAATGTTAATTAGGATGATGGTTAAGATGGCCCAGACTCTTTCCAAACATTTTCATAGTTGGCAGCATTCCACTTTCCTCTTCCTGTAAGCCGAGAAACCTAAGTGGTTATTTTTCTTCTTGGGGTAGAGATATCTAGGTAAAAGCAGTCAAAGAATATTCAGAGTGGCTTAGCCAAAAGGTATCCTGAGAAAAGCTCCCTATTTAGGACTCTCATAGAATGCCATGAGGAGTGGTTAAGAATGCCATGAGGAGTGGTTAAGAATCTGCCTGCCAATGCAGGGGACATCGGTTCCATCCCTGGCCTGGGAAGATCCCACGTGCCTCGGGGCAACGAAGGCTGCGGGCCACTACTATTGAGCCCGGCACCTAGAGCAGCCGGTGCTCTCCAGCAAGCAAAGCCACGGCAGTGAGAAGCCCGAACACCACAGCTAGAGAGTAGCCCGTGCCGGCAGCAACCAGAGAAACCTGCCCGCAGGAACAAAGACCCAGCACAGTCAAAAATAAGTAAATAAATTCATCTTTAGAAAAAAATATGCCAAGAGGAGGTTCAACTCCTACAGCGTTTCTGGAGGTCACAATTAGCCCAGCTATGCTCTGACTCACAAGTCACTTCTGGGTAATTTTCCAGAGGAGAAAGTTATAGATGTGCAGACAGTTGGGCTGTGAAAGCTTCTGAATGTCACTGTTTGTCAATAGTGTCAAATCTGGGAAAAACCTATCTTTCTAAAAATAGATCATAGGATAGCCATAGGTTAGGTAGATAGAGTAGGGAAAATGGCGTCCAAAATGGTGGTGGCTGAAAGACAAGGAAGGGAAAAGCCCGTGAAAATAGAAGAGAGGAAGGTCAAAGGAAGTTCCGAGGACCGGAGTGGGGACTTCAGGTAGAAGAGCACTCCTGACCAAGACCAATTTGCATAGGGCAGGCCCAGGGGGAAGGAAAAAACATAAAAAGAGGAGCCAAAGGGCTCTCTCTCTCTCTCTCTCTCTCCCCCCACCCCCCGCACCCTGGGGTGCTCTTCTCTCCGTGTCTTTGGATCCATGTGCCCTCACGCCTTGAAGATGGATTTTCCTGCTATCTTCTAAATAAAATAGAGCTGTAACAGTGAGCTGTAACACTGATTTGTCTAAGAGCTGTAACACGGTCCGTTCAAGACCTGAGAGCTATAACACAGTCTGTCCAAGACCCCAGAGCTGTGACACGCTGAGGGGGCTTTAATGTCTGTCACTCCAAATCTTTGTTGTGATGAGACAAAAACCTAGGAGCATACAGTTGCATGGCACATACAATGGAATTCTATAAAGACTTTTTAAAAGCTTTAATATATGATGTGAAAAATATGTATGATTTAGTATTACACATAAACAAGCAGATAATGAAATAACATGTCTAGAATTATCTCAATTTCTTAATATACATACATATATGACTGAAAATAAACCCAAAAGTTAATATTAATTACAGTAGGATAGAGTGATTTTCGGAGAAGGCAATGGCACCCCACTCCAGTACTCTTGCCTGGAAAATCCCATGGACAGAGGAGCCTGGTAGGCTGCAGTTCCTGGGGTCTCGAAGAGTCGGACACGACTGAGCAACTTCACTTTGACTTTTCACTTTCATGCATTGGAGAAGGAAATGGCAACCCACTCCAGTGTTCTTGCCTGGAGAATCCTAGGGACGGCGGAGCCTGGTGGGCTGCCGTCTATGGGGTTGCACAGAGTCGGACACGACTGAAGTGACTTAGCAGCAGCAGCAGAGTGATTTTAAATTTCTTTGTATTTTCATAATTTTTTTGTAGTTTAACATTTATACCAAATAAATATTACTATTGTAAGTAGAATATAAAATGTTTTCCTCATTTGTTCTCTCATCATACGTATGGAATAAATTACTAATACATATGGAATAAATTAATCCCTAGGAGGAAATAGAAATAATAAAAGTCAGTGAACATAAAGTTAATGCATTATACTATAGATTTGGCCTTCAATTCTTATATTTAAGTAAATTTCTCCCAGTAGATTCTCTATGAACTAGCTCCAGTTTCTCATAGCTCATCCTTTATCTGAAGCAGTTCAATGATTCTTCGTAAATTCAAATGAAAATCCAAGATGATCAAGGAAATAAAATATGCAAAGAAAACTGGCCTTGGCAGCATGCAGAGGGTTGGAAACCATGAATATGAATGGATGGAGCTTAGGACAACAGGCTAATGGGAGGGGGAGAAGCTATTCAGATGACAGCTGCCAGGCCCCTCTCCCCGCTAGTCACCCCCCTGCTGCCTGCCCTCTACTCCCAGTCTTGATTCTCAGCCCACAAGCAAGCCGCGGTGCATGTAGCCTCCACGGTGTTCTCACACTCCAAAAGCACAGAGGATAAAAGGCCACTGTGTTGAATGCTTGTGCTTCATAGAGCAACAACACTGCTAAAAGTGCTTAAGAATACCTTGCTACTTTTCATATCAATCACAGCATTTGCCAAGCTACTCCCCAACCTACTGGGAGGTACAAGGGTGAGCCCTGTTTAATTAGCTTCGGGAATCTTAAGAGCTTTGCTAGACCATTAATTAGAGTTGTTGGAAGAAGTGTGTGATGTGTGCGTTGGGGAGGGGAGGGCTGGTTCGGCCATGGTCTTGGGAAACCATTTGCAAGTGCACCTTGGGACAAACTTAAGAGAAAGTAGGAAGATAGGAGAATTCACTTCTTGCTAAAGACAAAAAACTCAAGTTCTTTTTTTAAACCCTAAGTAGGACACTAAATTTTTGTTCTGGTATCCAATCACTTTGAATACAAATACTACTTAATATGCTTAAATTCTTTATTCTCAATGCTAGAAAATTTTCCATCAAGGCCAACAGAATAAAGTGTCATTTGTAGAATCAGGGTCTCATACTCAAATGCTTTTAGCCATCGGGTAGATCAAGGACACAAAGTGTCAGGACACAGGCACCGTTTAAAAAGGGCCAGGGACTCCGCTCCAGCAGCAGTGGATAATGTGGGGAGAAAGACCTAGAAATGCTGGGTATTTTGACTTTCTAAGAGTAGCTGGAAATTCAAAATTTTATGTGAAATCTGAGTATTTTTTTTTTCCAGATTGACAACTAAAAAGAAAAATCAATGCTTTCTATGCACAAACAAAACATCTCTGAGGACCAAAATAGGCCTGTGGACTGCCAGCGTGCAACCTCTGATTCCAAAGAACAAGGTCTTAAAATAGGATTTTTAAGACGCGTGTTGACTAAATTTCTCTGTATAGGCATAAGTGATCAGTCAAGACTAGAAAAGAATCATGAATTTAAAGTCTAAACTGCTGGACCAACTTACCCTAATCAAGTTCCTAAATTCCTCTGGGGTCTGTTTTCCTCCTTTTATTAAAATTGGAATAATGTACTAGGGTTTCACAGTTTATGTTTTTTACTGGAGAACTTATGAGAGCAAATGCATTTATTTTTATACCTCAGAGTTACTAATGACTTCTTTCTTTTAGGTATTGGCGGCGGGGGGCCGGGGGGAAGGATGGCAGTCCAGGGGTTAAGACTGCTTTCCGATGCAGGGGTTCCTGGTCAGCAAACTAAGAGCCCACATGCTGTGTGATGTGGCCGATATTTTTTCTAAATGGGGCGGGGGGGGGGGGAGCGGAAATCACATAGAAATGAAGGGATAAGACTGGAGTCCTGTCTCCTCACAATTCAACAATCAATTAAGATCCTTCTCTAAAGGGGCAAGTAAGAAAGCCAGCCTACGAACCCTCTAGGTTCATGAAGCAAGTCATCATGTCATCAAATTACTCTTCTAATTGTCCTGGCAAGACAAACTCAGGTCCTCACTGAAAACACATGGAAAGGAAATGTGTCAGGTTAAGACATCTTTATCTGTCTTTAATAACTGGAATATTAATCATATCTAATCCAAAGTGAATATTAATAAACATCCTCAGCTTCCTAGGACAAACACTTTAATATTTAGAAATTTGCTTTCCACTCATGCCATTTCTCGTTAGAAAGGCGACGTCCGGTCTGTGAGGGAAATGAGTCATCCTGGGCCACCATCCCACCTTCCGAGGGACAAGCTGAAGCAGGAAACGATTGGCTCTTTGTGTGTGTGTTGGTGTCAGTACAGGAAAACCGTAGCCTAATACTCAACTATCTCAACGTGGAGGCTTCAGTTTTTATGAAATACTGTTTGCAACTTTCAGAACCTTGTTAGCTTGGAAAGGATTTTAATTTTGCCATTAAGTTTGCTGTTGAAATGATTTATAACATGATGAATTTTTCACTGGAAATCAAGCTTTTAAGACAGTCTCATGTTGGATTTCTGCTTTCTTACACCTAACTTAACTTCATCTTGTTCTAAATTGCTGTGGCATATTGCCCTGACCTCAGTATTGTGGAGAACCTCCAATGATTGAAAAATCACCCGGTGAGTGTACCAGAAGTCCAGAAGTGAGCTGCCAGTTCACTTTAATTGAGTCTGGTCCACCGTCTTTAGTTTCTTCCATTCTGTGTCTCAAATTCCCTGCCCTGTGAACAAAATTGTGACTCTTTACCTATAAGGTATCTTGCAAGGAAAGCCAAGTTCCTTTGCACAGCTACCTTTTTATGCAATCCAAGTAACAGAAAGTGCAAACAGGTGTCTTACTGAACACAAGACAGTAAAAGTCTCTTACTGACACTTTAAAAGAGTCCTCATTTAAAACTCCAATTGCAGCAGTAGGATGTTTTTATTAAAAAGACACTATTACGAAAAGAGGACTCCACGTGGAGCAAAGTAATGTACTTCCAGCATGGGAAAGTGTCAGAGAATTGACTATTCTAGGACAGCCTTTTTTTTTTTTTGATAAAAAGAGATGTTGCCAGACAAAAGAAAATTGTAAAATTGCAATTAAAGTTTTACCTCTAGTCCCTAAGGCTCTTTCAGGGAAAACACACCCTCAACCAAAAGGACAAAGTCCGGCATCTAACCCTGTTTGTCTTCCACTCTTCTGCCACCAGTTCAGCTCTCTCATCTCTTCCAAACACACACCATCCCTCCCCAAGTCAGATCTCTGGTTTCCCATCATCCTTTGCTAAGCATTGGGTTGTAATACACAGGCTTTCTCCTTTCATACTTCGCTACTTGCCATCAGGTCAAAGGAGGTAATGAGAGAATGTTCCACTTTAAACCCCAATCAACCTTTTTATCAGCAGGTCTAGCCATATAGGACCCAGACCTGTCTCAGTGGAGTTACTGGTCTGTGTCTCCTACACAACACCAAAACAGAAGAATATTTACATATTCTACTTCCACTGTCTCTTTCTCATTCAAGAATATGCTTGTGTGGGAATTTAACTGTCCTCCACTTTTTCCCCAAAGTCTAGACAATGGCCTCTTTAACTCATCACGCGACATTCAGCATTTCACCTCTGAATAACTCAAAAACTAGAGTACATCCCACCAGATTAAAGGTAACTATTGAGTATCATTAAAAACAAAAAAACAAGCAGAATAACCACTCTTCAGCCAACTGAGGACACTGTTGGTGGAAACTCTAGTCCAGAGATGGCCAAACACACACCTCCCCAGATGCACAGCCAGGGCAGCCAGCAGCCAATCAGACGGAGGCTCCTTCAGACTCTTCTCTAACTCAGCATCTCCAGACCACCAGTCCCAATGGCTCAGACTTGGTTCTCCAGATGAAAAGCCTTGGTCTGGTGGCCATGAAACCCTCAGTCTACCGGAATGCAAAAACTAAATTCTTATTACAGGTAAGAACATCTTCAGTCTTTCTAAAGAAAACATCACAAGGAGGTAGACACAAATTGTTTTTTAAAATCTTGTACTTAAGCCTAAGCATCAAGATCAGCAACTGGAAAACATGCTGACAGCCCTTTGTGACAAAGTCCTCTATTATCCTGCTCATCTCTGCTGGTTTCTAAGCAGCCTCCCTCAGAGATCTGATGACTTTTTTTTTTTTTTTTTTTGGAAAGGGGTGGGTCTCAAAGCCGTAAGTGTGAGCTGATCACTTATTTAGGTGTGAGCTGATCACTTATTTCAGAGAATGAGAGGTGTTGACCCCATTGTTTCCTAATCCAAGGAAGTAAGAGCCAGACTCCAGGCATCCAATTGTTTAAGAATAAAGAGTTAGGGGTGACTAAACAGGAGAGACAAAATGTGTCTATGTGGGGCCTAAGAATCAAAAGGAAAAAGGAGGGGAGGGGGGATACGGGAGGAGGCTGGGGGCAGGGGGGGTGCAGGGGGTAGAACAGATTTCATCTTTTCTTTACAAGGTACCTATATTTTACTAGAGGAAAAACTGACCACAAAATGTCAGACCTACCAACTTTTTATTTCATGTTTTTGTCATTTTCTCCATCTGCTCCAATTCTGAGTCCAAGTGCCCTACAAGGCCAAAACAAGACTAAGTAACAAGACCTTCAGTGTCTCTCAAATTAGCAAGTGACCATAAATGAAAATGCTAGTGGAGGCAATTCAGGCCCTGCCAGCTCTGGGAGGGGGGTTTCTAGTTTAGAAGGGGCCCAGCCCTCTCTCTCCAGTGGTCCAGACCTTGGTTTAGCATCATGAGAGCTCTCCCATGCTTTGGTCTCTTCCTCCTGATTACCTTGCCCCTGATTTCTATCTCAGCATGGCCAGAAATAGTGATCAGCCTCCTCCAAAGCTTGGCTGTCCAGCCGCACCAGAATCACAGCCTAATCATTTAGTGGACTCTCTAATGTGCTGCCACATCCCCTTAGGGCTGGAGCAGTCATTTCTGCTGTGGCAGGTTGTGATGGAGGCTGCCAGCTCTCAGCCTCTTCTTATAAAGCCTCCTGTGATTACCTTGGGCCCATCCTGATAATCCAGGATAATGCCCTTTCTCATTATCTTTAATTTAACCACATGTGCAAAGGCCCCTTTCACATGTAAGGTAACATATTCACTGGCTGTAGAGATTAGAATGTGGATGTTCTTAGCGGGCCATTATTTGGCCTACCACACCCCATCAGGCTTTTCCAAATGATGGATGCTCTCCTGATCAGTGACCCCCGTTTGGCTGCTGGAAAGGCAAAGTGTTAGTTGCTCAGTAGGGTCTGACTCTTTGCAATCACATGGGCTATAGCCCACCAGGCTCCTCTGTCCATGGACTTCTCCAGGCAAGAATACTGGAGTAGGTTGCCATGCCCTCCTCCCAGGCATCTTCCCAATCCAGGGATCAAACCCAGGTTTCCCATACTGTAGGCAGATTCTTTACCATCTGAGCCACCAGCTGCCTGCAAACATCTGTGTCTGGAGCTGGACCCCCTGGGAGAGGGCAAGAACAAAGAAATGACTTAGCCTGGTGTTTTGGTCCTGAATCAGCTTTGCTCGAAGAGCTGCTCAAGACACTAGGCCCTAGGTATCACTTTCTAGGGAGTCTGGAAAGAACTGCATTCACGCTCTCCCTCCTTGGATGCTCACAGTTCACACTGGCATAATCAGAGGTCTTGAGAAGCCCGGAAACAATTTTAACTTGTTTTAACCACGAGTTTTATCCATTTATTTTTTACATAACACTGCATGGAACACTTTGGGGATGAGGCACTAGATAATCCTCTGGTCCCTGTCAATGCCATGGAAACAGCTCTGCAGGGAGTCTGCCCTTCTCTCCAGCTCCCCTCAGGAACCTCACTCTGGAGCCCTCAGGCTGTGAGAGGCAGTGCAGGAGAGGCTCTTCTCTTGCAGAAGCCCTCAGGCGCTTGTCGGCAAACCCAGAACCTGTCTACTGATTCAACACGCAATGCATGTGATTGGACACAATCTCTAGTTCTGTCTTTTGTTGCTTTTCTCTTTCCACTGTCCTTGACTTTGGCTCTTAAAACTAAAGGGAAAAAATAAGTATGATATTTTTCTCTTTCTGACTTACTTCACTCTGTATGACAGACTCCTCTCTACCAATGACCCAATTTCATTCCTTTTAATGGCTGAGTAATTAAATAATAATAATAATAAACCAGTGGTTCTCGAGGCCATCTATATTTAAAAAAAGAAAAAGAAAAAAAGGATCAGGAAATAACATTTCACCAAATACACTCATGTTCTTTGCTTTCCTCTCTTACTTGTCAAATCAAAGACTTGGGCAGATGGCCACATGAAAACTAAAACATTTTTCCTTTTGGCAAATGGGTTGTCATCATGAAAGCAGAGAAAAGGGTGGTCATTGGCTTCAGTTCAGTTCAGTCACTCAGTCGTGTCCGACTCTTTGCGACCCCATGAATCGCAGCACGCCAGGCCTCCCTGTCCATCACCATCTCCCGGAGTTCACTCAGACTCATGTCCATTGAGTCCGTGATGCCATCCAGCCATCTCATCCTCTGTCTTCCCCTTCTCCTCCTGCCCCCAATCCCTCCCAGCATCAGAGTCTTTTCCAATGAGTCAACTCTTCACATGAGGTGGCCAAAGTACTGGAGTTTCAGCTTTAGCATCATTCCTTCCAAAGAAATCCCAGGGCTGATCTCCTTCAGAATGGACTGGTTGGATCTCCTTGCAGTCCAAGGGATTCTCAAGAGTCTTCTCCAACACCAGAGTGCAAAAGCATCAATTCTTCGGTGCTCAGCTTTCTTCACAGTCCAACTCTCACATCCATACATGACCACTGGAAAAACCATAGCCTTGACTAGATGGACCTTTGTTGGCAAAGTAATGTCTCTGCTTTTGCATATGCTATCTAGGTTGGTCATAACTTTTCTTCCAAGGAGTAAGTGTCTTTTAATTTCATGGCTGCAGTCACCACCTGCAGTGATTTTGGAGCCCCCCAAAATAAAGTCTGACACTGTTTCCACTGTTTCCCCATCTATTTGCCATGAAGTGATGGGACCAGATGCCATAATCTTAGTTTTCTGAATGTTGAGCTTTAAGCCAACTTTTTCACTCTCCACTTTCACTTTCATCAAGTGGCTTTTGTACAATATGTACTTTAAGCCAACTTTTCACTCTCCACTTTCACTTTCATCAAGAGGCTTTTGTACAATACATACTTTACTAATATCTTTATCTTCCTTTCAGTGGAATTTCAACATATCTTCTGAAAAGAATAAACATGACAATTTCAAGTGACTTGATGGCAGCAAGAAGCTTATGTGGTATTGGAAAAAGAAAATGGAGAAGAATACAAAACAAGAGGAAGAGGAGCAAAAGGCATTTTACAATATAAAAGGTGTCGGCTTTTCATATCCCTCTTCTGTTTAAAACCAAAAAAAACACAAAAACCCACTGGTGTTATAATTCCATCACTGTCACAGCCTCTGTTACCCTAATAAGAAAGTAATTTCATAATCCTCCACTGATATGAAGTTGCACTGATATTTGGGCCTTAGATTTATGTATTTTCTAATGTTGTTTTCTTTTATTTATAAAATTATTTTAATTAACTATTAATCAAACTTTTATTGATAATTTTAATAATTGATAATTAAGTGGGTTTTATTTTAAAAATAACTGTTTATTTGGCTGGGCTGGGTCTTAGCTGTGGCATGTGGGTTCTTTGATCTTTGTTGTGGCATGGGGGGGGTCTTAAGTTGCATTTTATGTCCCATTTAGACCAGTTTTTCACAAAGGCTCTGACTCCTCATTCCCCTAAACACCGGCTCCTCAGGATATTCCTAAGTGTGATTTTTTTTTAAAAAAATATATGGTTGGACTTCCCTGGTGGTCCAGTGGTTAAGAATCGCCAGTAAAATAAATAAATAAATAATTTTAAAGTACATAGTCCAATAAACTTGTCATATCATGGTTTAAACAAGCTTAACAGGTGTCTTGCTGTAAGCTTTCAGAGGTTTATAATATGCTAATACACACCATGAGTCTACACTGAACATATAAAGTTTTCTAAATTTCTTGAATCACAAAAAGCTTTTTTCATGGAACTTCTTGCAAAATTAGTGTTTCATGAAACCAACTTAGGGAAGACAGATCTGAGTACTTCCTGCACCTGAAGATGCTCTGCTGACATTGCCCCATTTCTAACTGCAGGATGCTCTGGTCTGACACACAGCCCATCTCTGCATCAGGATCCCCCAAGCTGACCTGAGCTAGCTCACTTGGAGTAGCCCTGAGATGCTCCGGTGCAGAGGCCCTGGCAGGCCCCCACTCTCGCCCCTTCTCACAGAGCCAGCAGTGCTTTTGCTTCCCTCTGCCACAGAAGCCAGAAATGAATTTCAGCCACACCCTGGAATTTGTCTGGTCCCTATGTCTGTCTGGTCCTCCATGTCTGGGGCCCCATGTCCAGTCAAAGCTGGAATAAACAGCTTCCAGCATCTAAACTGACTACAGGGAGAGAGAAATCGTCTTGCTGTTCAGACAGGAAAAAGGATCCAAGTACGTTCAACCTATTTTATGAGAAGTCAGGCTTCTGAAAAGTTATGGCTATGAAGTTATTAGGTGACAGATTTTCTTCTCCATTTTAAAAAAGAAAGAAGGAAAAACATGGTATACTCAAGACACTTATTTTCACTTAAGTACAGTTTAACAGAAAATCAAGCAGACCTTAGTTTTGTGCAGCCTTTGCCAAATATATAACTTTTTGCAGCCTTGGTTCCTCAAAACTATAAAATGGGATCTTGCCAGATTCTTTTGGTGTTAAAGTGAAATAATGTTTGCAAACCTGGTCTTACTATGCTTGATGAATGGTTAACACACAATGCGGTATTAGCTGTGGATGGCACTGAAGGATTGTCTTCTCCATGTTGGTCCCCCTGGGAAATAAGGTCCATGGGTTCTGGTTTTTTTTGTTGTTGTTTTAAAAAAGCAAATGACAATATCTTTCCACAAAAATAGATTTCTTGCAAGGAAAATATACTTTAAAAAAAAGACACATATTAATCATTTCTCTTCTTATTTGTATTGCCCTTGGGGAAAAAAAATAAGAATCCTCTATTTCAACAACACCTCTTGTTCTACTCTTCAGAAAATAAATAAGTAACCTTACTAGAAAGCTACCTGTGGGTGACAACTTCAATTATCTTCAAGTGTATTAAAAAAAAAAAAACTTTATTGGGTCTCTACAATGTGTCCCCTCATGCCAGCCCAATCTCCAAGCCAACTCAAACCAGTGCCAACATATCCCAATGGCTAGACTTTCTCCAAATGGATCAGAAGCATGGCAGAGATGGGCTAGCTATTCACCAAGGCAGTCCCTCATCTTCCTGGGCACATGGCCAGATTGAATTTCCTGGCAGCCCTCACTCTTAGCTCTGACTATGTGACTAAGTCCCTGCCAATGGGATGTGACTGGAAGTGATGTGTGCCCCTTCAAGTCTCACCCATACAATACTCCCATGCACATCCCTCCAGCTCTTGCCATTTGCCCCAGCTTGATAAAGATAAGCTCGGAAACCTTGGAAGCCACAAGGGAGATAGCAGAACCACAAAATGGAAAATGTCTGATGCCTGATCACTTCTTGAGGAAAAAAGCCACCACAGCGCATGAGTATTTCTCATTCAAGTAGAATTTGAAACTATCTTTCCACAAAAATAGATTTCTTGCAAGTTCCAAACTACATATGAGTGTGAAATCCTCCAATCAAGTTTGAGCCATTCTATGTTCTTGGATGTCCTTATTAAGTTAGCTAGCCTAGGAACCTCCCTGGTGGCCCAGTAGTTAAGAAGCAACCTGGCAATGCAGGGGACACATGGTCAATCCCTGGTCTGGGAAGCTTCCACATGCCAAGTGGCAATGAAGCTTGTGCATCATAACTGCTCATCCCACACACCTCACCTACTGAACCCCAAGCACCCTAGGACCCAAGGTCTGCAACAAGAAAAGCCAGCGCAATGGGAAGCCCGAGCTCTGCCGTTAGAGAGAAGACCCCACTTGCTGCAACCAGAGAAAGCCTTTGTGCAGCAATGGAGACCTAGTGCAGACGAAAATCCAAAAAGCAACTATTTTAAAAGTAGCTGGTAATCTGGAACTAAGATAAGGTTGCAGCCTGGCTTCTACTCCAGGTAAGCCCTCAGAAGTGCCAAAAGTTTAAGGAAAACATTCCTGAAAATCCTGAAATGAAAAATAATCATTTCATTTAAAAATGTTTCTGTAACACAAGAAAAGTTTGTCATTGCTTGACTTTAGTGACAAGAACATCTTGACCCAACCTGTCAAATACCTGTGTTTCGTGGTAGTATAGTTTGTGTCAGAGTATAGACGGACACTTCTGACAATTAGACATTTCTGAGACTTTTTAGAAAAACCAAACTGGAGAAACTGGAGTTGTTGGCTATATACAGGCTTTCATCTATATTTTGTAATTAACAGATTACAATCTCTTTCTTAACTTCAGAACTATATGATTATATATTCCATTATGATTTGACTATAGATAGCAATCCATGATTTAAATTGATCATGAGACACATGGTTTTCTTTACAAAGGCTGAAGCATACAGGGGTATGCATTATTTCTGTGTATCAGGGGACACTCAGAAACTTAAGCCTCAAGCTAAACCTGGGAAATTCAAGCTTCAATCTCAACCCAGGTCTAATGAAGTAAATTATTTATTTTGTTGTCTGAAGTATAAGGGACCTATCCTAGTTGAAGGCCATCCAGTTAAAGATGTAATGCCAAATGAGATTACTTACTGGCTATCAAAAAATGACCTTATAATCAAATGGATATGGACGGTGTTTCTGGAACACTGCCTTTGGTGATCACAGGTGTTAGCCTGAACCCAAATACATCATAAACAGCTTTTCTCAAATCATCGTATTCCCTCTATTGCCAATGCTTCCGCCTTTATCTAGGCCTCCATAACTCTAACCCAGCCTGCTGAAATATCTGCTCTCATCCTAGGCCCTCTGCTTCCATTCTTCCCCCTTCTCCAAACAGCTCCCAGCAAGGGGTCCCCAAAGTGATCTCTTCAAAGCACGAGTCACATGATGCCACTCTCTTGCTTAAAATTCTTTCATGTATCTAATCTTAGAATAAAATTGGAAATCTGTCACGGCCTACCATGCCCTATCCAACCCCAACGTATTCTAGAACCAATTACCCCACTCCCTCAGTCCAACACAACCAATCTCCTTTGTTTCTTGAATATTCCAAACTCTTTCCCATAACAGTTTTTGAACCTACTGTTCTCATTGCCTGAAATGCCTACCCTCCAGATCTTAACACTGCAGATTTTTCCTCATCCTTCAAGTCTCAATTCAGCCATCACCTCTGCAATTATCCTCTTATCCTGTTAACTTCCTTCATAACACCTGTAACACCCTCTATTCTTTCAGTTCAGTTCAGTTCAGTCCCTCAGTTGTGTCCGACTCTTTGCGATCCCATGGACTACAGCATGCCAGCCTTCCCTGTCCATCACCAACTCCCAGAACTTACTCAAACTTATGTCCATTGAGTCAGTGATGCCATTCAACCATCTCATCATCTATCATCCACTTCTCCTACTATCTTCAATCTTTCCCAGTATCAGGGTCTTTTCAAATGACTCAGAACTTTGCATCAGGTGGCCCAAGTATTAGAGTTTCCACTTCAGCATCAGTCCTTCCAATGGATATTCAGGACTAATTTCCTTTAGGATTGACTGGTTTGGTCTCCTTGCAGTCCAAGGGACTCTCAAGAGTATTCTCCAACACCACAGTTCAAAAGCATCAGTTCTTTGGTGCTCAGCTTTCTTTATAGTCCAACTCTAGCATCCATACATGACTACTGGAAAAACTATAGCTTTGACTATATGGACCTTTGTCTGCAAAATAATGTCTCTGCTTTTTATGCTATCTAGGTTGGTCATAGCTTTTCTTCCAAGGAGCAAGCGTCTTTTAATTTCATGCCTGCAGTCACCATCTTCAATGATTTTGGAGCCCAAGAAAATAAAGTCTGTCACTGTTTCCATTGTTTCCCCATCTGTTTGCCATGAAGTGATGGGACCGGATGCCATGATCTTAGTTTTCTGAATGTTGAGCTTTAAGCCAACTCTTTCAGAATCCTCTTTCACTTTCATCAAGAGGCTCTTTAGTTCCTCTTCACTTTCTGCCATAAGGGTGGTATCATCTGCATATCTGAGGTTATTGATATCTCTCCCAGCAATCTTGATTCCAGCTTGTGCTTCATCCAACCCAGTATTTCTCATGATGTACTCTGCATGGAAGTTAAATAAGCAGGGTGACAATATACAGCCTTGATGTACTCATTTCCCGATTTGGAACAAGTCTGTTGTTCCATGCCCAGTTCTAACTGTTGCTTCTTGACGTGCATACAGATTTCTCAAGAGGCAGGTCAGGTGGTCTGGCATTCCCATCTCTTTCAGAATTTTCACAGTTTGTTGTGATCCACACAGTCAAAAGCTTTGGCATAGTCAATAAAGTAGAAGTTGATGTTTTTCTGGAACTCTCTTGCTTTTTCGATGATCCAGAGGATGTTGGCAATTTGATTTCTGGTTTCTCTGCCTTTTCTAAATGCAGCTTGAACATCTGAAAGTTCATGGTTCACATACTGTTGAAGTCTGGCTTGGAGAATGTGAGCATTACTTTGCTAGTGTGTGAGATGAGTGCAATTGTGCAGTACTTTGAACATTCTTTGGCATTACCTTTTCTTTGGGATTGGAAAGAAAACTGACCTTTTCCAGTCCTGTGGCCACTGCTGAGTTTTCCAAATTTGCTGGCATATTGAGTACAGCACTTTCACAGCATCATCTTTTAGGATTTGAAATAGCTGAATTGGAATTCTATCACCTCCACTAGCTTTGTTCATAGTGATGCTTCCTAAGGCCCACTTGACTTCAAATTCCAGAATGTCTGGCTCTAGGTGAGTGATCACACCATCGTGGTTATCTAGGTCGTGAAGTTCTTTTTTTGTATAGTTTTACTGTGTATTCTTGCCACCTCTTCTTAATTTCTTCTGCTTCTGTTAGGTCCATACCATTTCTGTTCTTTATTGTGCTCATCTTTGCATGAAACATTCCCTTGGTATCTCTAATTTTCTTGAAGAGATCTCAAGTCTTTCCCATTCTATTGTTTTCCTCTATTTCTTTGCATTGATCACTGAGGAAGGCTTTCTTATCTCACCTATTCTTTGGAACTCTGCATTCAGATGGGTATATCTTTCCTTTTCTCCTTTGCCTTTTGCTTCTCTTCTTTTCTCAGCTATTGGTAAGGCCTCCTCAGAAAACCAGTTTGCCTTTTTGCCTTTTGCATTTCTTTTTCTTGGGGATGTTCTTGATCACTGCCTCCTGTACAAAGTCACAAACCTCTGTCCATAGTTCTTCAGGCACTCTGTCTATCAGATCTAATCCCTTGAGTCTATTCCTCACTTCTACTGTATAATCGTAAGGGATTTGATTTAGGTCATACCTGAATGATCTAGTGTTTTCCCCTTTCTTCAATTTAAGTCTGAATTTGGCAATAAGGAATTCATGATCTGAGCCACAGTCAGCTCCCAGTCTTATTTTTGCTGACTGTATAGAGCTTCTCCATCTTCACCTGCAAAGAATATAATCAATCTGATTTTGGTATTGACCATCTGGTGATGTCCATGTGTAGAGTCTTCTCTTGTGTTGCTGGAAGAGGGTGTTTGCTATAACCAATGCGTTCTCTTGGCAAAACTCTGTTAGACTTTGACCTGCTTCATTTTGTACTCGAAGGCCAAATTTGCCTGTTACTACAGGTGTTTCTTGACTTCCTACTTTTGCATCCCAGTCCTCTATAATGAAACGGACATCTTTTTTGGGTGTTAGTTCTAGAAGGTCTTGTCTTCATAGAACCATTCAACTTCAGCTTCTTCAGCATTACTGGTTGGGGCATAGACTTGGATTACTGTGATACTGAATGGTTGCCTTGGAAATGAACAGAGATCATTCTGTCATTTTTGAGACTGCATCCAAGTACTACATTTCAAACTCTTGCTGACTATGAAGGCTACTCCATTTCTTCTAAGGGATTCTTGTCCACAGTAGTAGATATGATGGTCATCTGAGTTAAATTCACCCATTCCTGTCCATTTTAGTTCCTTGCTTCCTCAAATGTTCACGTTTACTCTTACCATTTCCTGTTTGTCCACTTCTAATTTGCCTTGATTCATGGACCTAACATTCCAGGTTCCTATGCAATATTGCTCTTTACAGCACTGGAGTTTACTTCCATTACCAGTCATATCCACAATTGGGTGTTGGTTTTGCTTTGGCTCCATCTCTTCATTCTTTCTGGAGTTATTTCTCCACTGATCTCCAGTAGCATATTGGGCACCTACTGACCTGGGGAGTTCATCTTTCAGTGTCCTGTCTCTTTGCCTTTTCTTAGTGTTCATGGGGTTCTCAAGGCAAGAATACTGAAGCGGTTTGCCATTCCCTTCTCCAGTGGACCACATTTTGTCAGAACTCTCCACCATGACCTGTCCATCTTGGGTGGCCCTACACAGCACGGCTCATAGTTTCATTGAGTTAGATAAGGCTGATCCATGCGATCAGTTTGTTTAGCTTTCTGTGATTATGGTTTTCATTCTCTCTGCCCTCTGATGGTTATGGAAGCTTCCTGATGGGAGAGACTGACTGAAGGGGAAACTGGGTCTTGTTCTGATGGGCAGGGCCATGTTCAGTAAATCTTTAATCCAAGAGTCTCTGGCAGAGGCATGGGTTGGGGCACTAAGTACAGGGTGTGTGCATGGGACCTTTTGAAGGAGGTCACCATTATCTTCATTATCTCCACCATAGTTTGGCCTCAGGGCAAACAACAGGGAGGGAACACAGCCCCACCCATCAACAGAAATTTGGATAAAAGATTTACTGAAATTGTCTTCTTTACTGTCTGAAAATCTGGACACTGTATGAAGACACAAATCTTCACCTCTTTATCTTTTACACTATCTTGTTTCAGGCATCATATCCTCAAAGAAGAATAAATGGATGGATGGATGAAATTATAGGGAACAGATCATTTTAGCCCTCATTGTCCAATGGATCTTCCATGAGAAACAGTGTTATCACATTTAGCAGTGAGTATTACTGCCATCTACCAGTGGGGAAGGTTATAGGGTAACGCCAATTTCTGCTCCCTTAAGTGCACTATTCCTGGAAATATAAAGTTTTAGCATTGAGGCCTTAAATGTATGGGTTCTGTTCTTATATAAAAAATGTTTGAGTTTACAAAATTAATAGTTCCAAGAGGATGTCTTAACATTTAATTATCTACAACATTTGGGGCACAAGGCTATCTTCACTTTGAATTTTAAGCTCTCCAAGTTACAAAAAAGCCTTCTCAGAAGAGAAAAAAGTCCCCTTGATGCCAAGTCAAACCACAGGCTGCCTGCTTGAGTTCCCACATCCAGAACTATCACCCTTAGACGAGTATGGCAAAGCAAGCCCACAACTTCATAGAAGTCCAACACACACTTCACTTTTGCTGATGGCACTGGATCAATATGACAAAATAGTCTGTATTCCCAGCTTTGGCTAAATGGAAGAGAGTCATGCCTACAGACAGTTTTCCCCTAAGTTCCTCTGTACGTATAATAGGAAACACAGAAATGGATCTGGGCAGGGACTCTGGAAATGTCTGGGCAGTTTCTCTACACTGAGTGTCCTGGGAATGCCAACATATGTGACTACACTTTTCCACACTTGGAGCCCTGGTGAAGAAAGGCTATCCCAATCCAGAACTCATGAACCCTGTCTCACAGCTCGACAGGAGAAAACTCAACAAGCTGCTGCAGAAAGCTTCAAGAAACTTTGCACTGGCCATGTAACATCCACCTGCACCGAGGGAGGTTACAAGATTCAGCCTTGGGACTTCCCTGGTGGTCCAGTGGCTAAGAATCCACCTGAGAATGCAGGGGACATGGGTTAGATCCCTGGTCCAGGAAGATTCGACATGCCATGGGGCAACTAAGCCCATGCATCACAACTACTGAGTCTGTGCTCCAGTTCAAGAGAAGCCATGACAAGGAGAAACCAGAGTACCGCAACTACAGAGTAGCCCTGGCTCGCTGCAACTAAAGAAAGCCCACACACAGCAACGAAGACCCAGCACAGCCAAAATTAATTATTAATTTTTGAAAAAAAAAATTCAGCCTTGCAATACATGTGGTGGTGATGGTGGTGGCAGTTACTTCTGTAAGGAAGTTGCTGGGTCTTTGTCCTGAAAATCCTACTGCACTCTCTTTCAGAAAGACTGCAGGAAAAACTTCCCCCAGGACTCAGCACCAAGAAGAGCTTTGCTTTGGGACTTCCGTGGTAGTCTAGTGGTTAAGATTATGAGCTCCCAATGCAGGGGATCTGGGTTTGATCCCTAGTCAGGGAACTAAGATCCCCCATGCCATGTGATATGGCCACATACAAAAAAAAAAGAAGAGCTTTGCCTCTACTGAGGATTCAGCTTTGCTGCTAGTTTGTTTTATCTCTTGGATACCGTGGTTACTGTGTGTGTGTATTAGTCACTGAGTCGTGTCTGACTGTTTGCAACCTCACTGACTGTAGCCTGCCAGACTCCTCTGTCCGAGAAATTCTCCAGGCAAGAATACTGGAGTGGGTTGTCATTTCCTTCTCCAGGGGATCTTCCTGACCCAGGGTTCAAACTCGGGTCTCCTGCATTGCAGGCAGATGCTTTACCATCTGAGATACTCGGGAAGCAAGGCATAGTTCCGCCTTGCTTCTAGAAAGCCTAGAGACAGATTTGCAATCTTTCTTCCACAACGACACTAGACATTATGACAAGCACACTTATGTTCAGACTGCACCTGTCTTCATCTTGTTTTCTTGCTCTTGTTTTCTCTCAACTCTAATTTCTTGAACTGTTTTTATTCTCCTGTGTTATATATATGTATGTGTGTATGCTCAGTGGCTCAGCTGCATCTGACTCTTTTGTGACCCCATGGACCGTAGCATGCCAGGCTCCCGTGTCCATGGGATTTCCCAGGCAAGAAAACTGGAGCAGGTTGCCATCTCCTCCTCCAGGGGATCTTCCCAACCCAGGGACAGAACACACATCTCCTGCATTGGCAGGCAGATTCTTTACCACTGAGTTACCTGAGAAACCCATAAATATACTTATAAGCTTCTTCAGATCCTTTTGGGAATGAAATACACACACAGTGGATTTTATACCAAACCTTTAGAACCTCTACATCTTGCAAATATACAACTTGGGCTCAGATAGACCTGGGTTTGAAACCTAATTCTGTGGATTTCCAGATACGTGATATCAGGCAAGTTACCTAATACTTCCAAGTTTCCATTTCCTTCTCTTTAAACTGAGGGTAATAACATCTATTAACTATGACCAACCTAGACAGCATATTAGAAAGCAGAGACATTACTTTGCCAACAAAGGTCCGTATAGTCAAAGCTATGGTTTTTCCAGTGGTCATGTATGGATGTAAGAGTTGAGCCACAAGGAAAGCCAAGAACCGAAGAATTGATGCTTTTGAACTTTGGTGTTGGAGAAGACTCTGGAGAGTCCGGTGGACTGCAAGGAGATCCAACCAATCCATCCTAAAGGAGCTCAGTCCTGGGTGTTCATTGGAAGGACTGATGTTGAAGCTGAAATTCCCATACTTTGGCCACCTGATGCAAAGAACTGACTCACTGCAAAAGACCCTGATGCTGGGAAAGATTGAAGGCAGGAAGAGAAGGTAACAACAGAGGATGAGATGGTTGGATGGCATCACTGACTTGATGCACATGAGTTTGAGCAAGCTCTGGGAGTTGGTGAGGGACAAGGAGGCCTGGCATGCTGCAGTCCATGGGGTTGCAGAGTCAGACACAACTGAGCAACTCAACCAAACTGAATAACATCGATTAATATATTGTGTAGTGGCTATGAGAATTAAAGATAATTTACATAAAGAGTTGGTACTTACTATCTACTATGTAAACAGTATCTTTACTGTAATTAGTAACTGTGCAGATTGTCACCAAAGAATACCAAAGGCAATGTCTGGAAGACATGACGACACATGAAAACATGGACAACTTCATCTGACTATGGAAGCAGGGACTGGAATGATATGTCTACAAGGCAAGGAACACCGAGGATTTCCAGCACTAACCAGAAGCGAGAAGAGGCAAGAGTCTTCCCTTGAAGGTTTGGTGGGAACACGGCCCTAATGACATTTTCATTTTGGACTTCTAGACTCTGGAACTATTAAGGAATAAATTTATATTGTTGTAAGCCACATTGTTCATGGAAATTTACTACCGCAGTCCTGGGAAACTATCAATACTACATTCTCCAACACTTGTAGCCCCAACTGGCAGAAGTGAAATAACCAAGCCAACTTTCAGTCCCATTGACATCTGCCAAGAACTCACGGATACATATCTGGCTTGTTTCATGAGGGGCATATGCTGGAAGATCACAAAGGAGGAAAAAGAGGAAGGAGAGGCTTTGATTTTAGGCTTAAATGAATTAACTGCCCTCTCTGACTCTACCCCCAAGTACCACTGTGACCTTGGGCAAGTCACTTTATCCCTCTAACCCCAAGTCTGTCTCTCAGTGCCCTTCCAACCCTAAATTCTAGGATTTAGAGTCTGTACTTCACAGGTTAGCTAGAGGCAGGAGAGTTGTCAGGAAGAAAAGAGCCCCCTCAGCATGGCACCCCATGGCTCTACTAGATTATTCTAGACAACATCCCCAAAACCAGGCATTGCTCAGATACTAAAAAAAAAAGCCTAAAATTTGGAGCATGTGAATTTTCTGTCAAAGAAAAGTCCACTTAAATTTTTCCATAATAATGCCTTTCTTTGTTCTTTATAAATGTTAGGAAATCTTATGACCACATGCAAGCTGACAGGAATTTTAAAAAGATACTACCCTTCTCTCTGCCATGGCAATTCCTTTCAAAATTTTTATCCAAGACAAAAGGACATCTCTGTCTATCTCTCACTCCACTCTCGCTGATTTTCCAAACTACAGGCACATTTGGATATGGTCTGGGGTGAAATCCACATCTATTCAGTGGGTAAAAGAGAGGGTTATTCTGGGAGGTTACCTCTTCTCATCTGAAATGCTTACCACCATCTCAAAAGTGAAAGCCCCATTAGTGTTAAAATGAACCAAGAGCAACAAGAGTAGAACAAGGATTCGGATGGAAGCTGTTCTGATGAACCCCAAACTGGGTAGGTTTTACCAATGGTGCATATTTATTTATGTACATACTTATTTCACCAGATGAAGTCTCTTTTCATCAGGGATCCTTTTCTAAAAGCTCCAAGTAGCCCTGTGGAGGAAGTTACTCTATGCATCATTTGGGCTGTGAAAAAGAGACAGCGGGAAGTCTGTCTGCTCAGCCTCCCTAAGGGTGATGTACCGCACATGATACAGAGATGTGACAACATGCAGGGGAGGGGGAAGTCCTGATTTTGGAACCACTTAGCAGTTTCTTCAGCACAAGTTAACACCCAAACTTAAGAAGCATAAAAACATCACCTGGCAGGCTTCTATTCAACAAACATCGATGTCTTTATTGAAGAAGTACTATGCTTACAAAACTGAGTAAGAGATATGTCTTGCCTGGAGGCAAAGATGTATGAGTCAACCAAATAACACAGAACTATGTGATACTACCTGCATGGAGGTATGTTGGTGTTCATGACCTAACCAGCCCTGGGGAATCCCAAAGACAAAGCAATGGAAGGAGGGGATGCTGAATGAACGCTTCAGCTGCCATCTACCATTCTGTGAACTTCTCAAAACTCCCCAGCACCTGACTTTGCCCGCTCCATGTCTCTACACCAGAACTAAAACCAACAAATAACTTCCCTGTCACTGAGAGACACGGCTTCATTATCTTCCCTCGGTCATCCAACAAATAATTACTGAGTACTTAGTATGGGCAGGGTGCTGCGAAAGGCACTGAGCCTGTCTGATCCAGGTCTGGTGAGCCATTTTACCCTGAGCTTCATATTCACTAAGGATTTATAATAACACAGATTTAAAAACTCATATCATATCCAAATGATATCATATATACAGTCACAGAGATACAAGTTCCAGGCTTAAATTTCAAGGCATATCACAATCTTTATAATCCTGTTCTGGTAATTTTCAAAACACAAGTGCAAGTCTCCCTACTCCCATGCTATAGATCTGCAAGGAAGTGGTCCAGGTGTCTCTGCGTGTCTGTGGGCCCTGCAGGCATTCAAGAATGAGCCGCGGACAAGCCAGCTGTTGGACGTGTGCTCACAGAACTTAGTGTTTGGTGGGGAGACAAGATATCAAGCAAGGACCTACCACACTGATAACTGTGGTTGCTGCAGGGGAGAGAGACACGATGGGGAGTGGAGCTGGCAAGCCAGCTTTCACTTTATCTGAAGTGTTTAAATGTTTACCATATGAGCACATCCACCTATTACTTGTGGAGTCACTGTAAGTTTCTATATCAGGTACATCATCAAGAGAAGAACAAGGAAGAAAGGACTAGGCAAGAGGCGGCCCCCCGCGTGGGAGGCAATGGAGATGGGGGAAACACCAAGTCGTCACAGCGTCAGGGTTGGTCTGGGCTAAAACAGTTCCACATGACTTTGTGGTAGCCATGGTCTGCATGCCACGTGGAAAGCAGTGCTAGGCATGGATACAGCAAGGCTTCCCATCTTCGAGCTCCCTACTGGGCTCAATCACCTAGTGACCCCACAAACGCAATGACAAACTTACACGCACTGAGTAACGTAACGTGTATGATCAACATGTTAGGCTCACTCTGGTTCAAAACTTGCCTTTTCCTGGAGCGCTATCAATCTTACCGTACGATGCCAAATGCCCGTGAATGAGTCATGGCTATCTCGTCTAGACCAAGGTGTCTCATCTTCACTTTGTCAAATTGTGTCTCACCCATTACCAGTAACCATGTCATCCCCATGTCAAATTCACCCAGTTCCCCTGAAAACAGGACAGCCCTGATAATCACCTTTCCCCCGATCTAGAGAAATGAGAGCAGATATCATGGAATGATGCGTGCTAAGTCACTTCAGATCTGTCCAACTCTTTGAGACCCCATGGAGTGCAGTCCACCAGGTTCCTCTGTCCATGAGATTCTCCAACCAAGAACACTGGAGTGGGTTGCCATGCCCTCCTCCAGGGGATCTTCCCCACCCAGGAATCAAATGTGCATTTCTTATGTCTTCTGCTTTGGCAGGTGGGTTCTTTACCACTAGCTCCAAACTAGAAAGCCCTATGGAACAATGTTAGCATGCGAACATGTAGCCCACAGTGACAGACTGGGCAGTTGTGGCTCACAAATCATGGAATAAAAACATTTCCTTACACCATCGTTCTTTCTGACTTTCTCTTTGTACTTTGAGATGGAGTCAGATGGCATTGCTTTTACAGAAGAGAGGCATCACCAACACTGATCATCCAATAATGCTTCTGATCATGACAAGTATGTGTGACTGTGTGTGTGTACTATTTTGTCTTTGTATGGCAGGTACCCTCTTCAGAGTGTGCACAGGTGTCAGGGAGGGGTGCACAAGTAAAACCAGTGTAGAGAAACACAATCGAATGCCCCTGTGCATGAGGTGGACAGCTAGCAGAGGAAAAGTTTCCTGCAGAGGCCTTCGTGACCAAGTTGGGCTTCTCTGGTGGCTTAGATGGTAAAGAGATTGCCTGCAGCATGGGAGACCCTGGTTCAATCCCTGGGTCAGGAAGATTCCCTGAAGAAGGAAATGGCAACCCACTCCAGTATTCTTGCCTGGAAAATCCTATGGACAGAGGAGCCTGGCAGGCTACAGCCCATGTGGTCACAAAGAGTTGGACATGACTGAGCCACTTCACTTTACTTCTGCTCTAAGAGGTCAGTGGGGCTGGCATGGAATATAGGCTTGCCAGATAAAATATAGGACACCCAGTTAAATTTAAATTTTAGATAAATAATGAAGGATTTTTAGTACAGGTACATCCCAAATATTGCATGGGTCTTCTGTACTTTTATTTGTTAAATCAGGCAATTCTAATGGTGGAAGAGGTAGACGACATGCATGTCAATCATCTTTCCTTTCTTGTCGTGAATATTGTCAACATCATCAGCACATGAGGAATGAGGAGCATGCTATAATAAAGACTTCCGGTACCCAAAAGACTCAGAACATGCTTGCTTCTTCAGCCACGGACTCCTTGAGATCATGGACTTATCTTACCCATCCTTCTTCAAGAGCTAGCCCAGTGACTGGCATGCAGCAGATGCTAAAAATACGGTTTTGAATAAATGAGGATAAAATGTGGAATGACAATAAAGGGAAGAAATTTGAGTTAAGGTGGATAAGATGACAAAACTGTCCCTGACAGAAAATACAGGGACCTTCAAGGTGGTGGACAATAGCCAAATTGCCAGCCATCTCCATCACCCACTGGCAGAACCTACTAGCACAGTTCAACTGAACAAACTCTTAGCTTGGTTAGTACAATGAAACTGTCTCAAAGCAGCAGGAACTATGCTAAGTTCCCTGAGTGAGTAGAGCCAGAGGGACACAAAATTGGGAGTTCAGCACGCATACAATTATTTACTTTAAAAAGCCAAAATTAAGGAGGACAAAGCACTGTAAAAGCCCCAAAGAGAAACAAGCAGTTCTGACTGAGACAATTCAAACAGCTTTAGGAATAAGAAGTAGTGTGAGGAATGGGAGGAGGTCTGGCCTTCAAAAGACATTGGCATTTTATAAACATATATTTGTTGTTATGCATACATACACACAGAGTTTATAAATGCATAGTTCATACTTATTTTTCTTAATGTTTGCAGCATACATATATCTGGATTTTTTTTTCTGTACATATATGCATGTGTTTATATTTAACAGACTCTATATACTACCATGTAAACTTGCTTTTAAGTTGCAAAGCTTGCCCATCCAAGTAACCAAGTATAATCCCACAGCATAATTTTGACTGCTTGCACAGACATTTTCTACTGATGATTTACTTAACCAAGTACCTACTGCTGAACATTTTAATTGTTTTCAGTTTTTTGATGTGATGAACTTCCTGACAGGTAAGTCCTTAGAGACATCCATCATTATTTCTTAGAGACAAACTCCTAGAGGGAGAATTCTGAGTCAAAGATCATGTACATTTTTAAGGCTTTTGATATATATCACCATTTTGCTCTCCAAGAAGTCTGTGTCAGTTTATAATCCTATATAAAAGGTCTCATTTTCCCGATTATTTTTCTAAGTTAGTCATCCCACAAAATATCTCTGCAAAATCAGAGTTTATACAAAGAGAGCATATAAAGTAACATATGTAGTAGGTTTTCTTCTCAAAATAAATCAGTCCAAAAAGCCAGGATTTTAACAAATCTCACTTGTCTACAATTAGTCCTTGGTGCAGCCAATTAATTTAGACATGAACATTTTAAGCCAAATTTCCAGTCAAAGGCTGCCATGCTTGAGGAACTGTGGTTGCTCACCATTCTCAAATGACTTTATTAAAAATTAATGCATTTTTTAAGGTGGTAATTAAAACTAGCCTTCTTTAATGGCATCCCATTTCAGGGTCCTAGAGGGAAAAAATCCATTTTCTTTGACCATACCAGAAGAAGCTTACCTGGTAAAAGAAAGGGAAAATCATACATGGTGGATAGCCATCATTAACCCAGGAATATTCGTCCAGGTGTGAATTAGTTTGGCTAAAGTGGGTGATCACCTACTCACATACCTCCTCAAAAACAAATAAGAACAAAAGATCTTTACAGCACACAGAGCTTCTCAGCAAGCAAGAAAATAAAACTAAAGTTTTAAAATACTGCTAAACCACATCTAAAAGTTTAGATACTATAAGAGAGAAGTTAATGAGGCAGAAAAATATTCCCCAGTATACAAGCCCCTGGAGGATTTCTGAGAAAGAGATCAGAGGCATACAAAATGCTAGGTGGGGATGGTAAGTGCTGGTTCAGGTTTCACTACAGGAAAGGACAGTTGGAGAGTTCCAACATTTTCTAGTGGCAATACAAAACTAAGCTGGTCTAGTCTTCTATGCGATAAGTGCCATGCTCAATGATCCACACTGTTTTTCATCTTTCTTGAGACACAAAAAACTCAAATAAAAGAGAAAATATCCAAATATAGAAGTTTAACAAGACTGGAAAAAACCCTCAACCATGTTATGTTCTAGTGGCCTTGCAATCAAATAATCACAGTCATTTGGTCAACGTCTACGATTAACTCCGTGAGAAAAGAGGTTTGGTTATAGGGCCAGGTACAAAAAAATATTTTCTTAGAGGATCGCTCTCTCTTATGTAACAGCATTGGGTGAGCAAGTGTATAGAATCATAGCTTTCGGGGCTTTCTGAAACAGTCTGCATCTGTCTCGTGCTGAGGATTGTATCATACTGGGATGGGTCATCCAGCCATTGATGATAACACAATCATAATGCTCTGCTCACTTTTCTCAAAAAAAAAAAAAAAAAAAGACAGCACTTCCAAAGTCAGCGTAGTCACCCCAAATCTAAAAAGCCTCACAGGCAAAGAAGCTGAAACGCTGAGTATCATAAAATGATTAATGCAAAAACTCCTCCCCACTGAAGATACCCAGGTGTATAAAAGGCACACGAAGGAATACTTCAGACCTAAAACCTCATTGTCAACCTCTGAGTCTTGTGGATTTTTCACCTCCATGGGTGAGGGGGAAAAAATGATCACCAAGCCTGATGGGATTCGAAAGTATGTGAGGCTGGCGTGCCTCATGGGTCTGTTCATCACTGGCATCCTCTCTCTGGACTGTAACTCGCTGAATGTTCACCTGAGGAGAGTCACCTGGCAGAATCTGCGACTTCTGAGCAGGATGAGCAATTCATTTCCTATAGAGTGTCTACAAGAAAGAAAAGCTTTTGAGTTGCCCCAAGAGATCCTCTCATACACCCAGCCTCTGATGAGGAACATCAAGGAGGCCTTCTATGAAATGACCAGACAGGCCTTCCACATCTTCACTCAAGACACCTTCCAATCCACTTGGGAAGGGAAACAGCTGAGACAAATCCAGATCGGACTTGATCACCAGCTGCAGTACCTGGAGCAATGCTTGGAAGAAGAGGAGGAGGAAAATGAAGACGCAAGAGAGAGGGAAGAGCCTCTCTCAGCCAGAGAGGAGACTCTCAGGAGACCCTCAGGAGCTCCGGTCTTCCAGCCGAGCAACCTAGAACTGAGGAGATATTTCAACAGGATAGACAGGTTCCTCAAAGATAAGAAACACAGTCACTGTGCCTGGGAGATTGTCCGAGTGGAAATCAGAAGATGCTTCTACTTCTTTCAGAAACTCACAGCACTACTCAGGAGGAGATAAGGTATCGATGTATTCTAAGAATTAAAATCCTGTTTCTCCCAGAATCTTGTTTTCCTTCTCGTCCTCCTTCATCTTCTTTTTAAGGCTTGTTGTGCCGTCCCATGGCTCCCCTCGACTGGATTATTGGTGATTTGGGTAATGGTCATTTTTTTCTGAAGTTTGGCCTTGCAGCATCGGCCACATTCACCTCTCTAAACAAGGTGATGCCTACCACCCCCTGGGTGATCAAGAGTCTTGTTAGGAAGTCCTGAAGACAGTTTTAGAGGAGGACTTGCCCTCCCATCTGTTATTCTCTGTTCCTCTTCCCTTTTGCTCTTTTGTACTTGCTTAGCTTTGTTGCTTTTGAACTCCTCAAACCAATGGCCAGAGGACATGGCTCAGAGAATACTGCAAAATCTAACACCTCAATGACTTAGCTCTCTTGCTGCCAAGCTTGTTTATTCTAGGAAAGTTCAGCACGTTACAAGAGCCTGTACAAGATCCCATAGAGTTAAAACCTTTCCTGTCTCCCTACTCTTAAAAAAAAAAGAAAATGGAAATTTTGGACCCATTTGCTTCTCAGCCTGGTTTGGTTAAAATGATAGAAAGTTTGCGGGTTGGTATTTTATTACTGTAAGAGAGTGAAGATCCGTAATGATATTAGATGGTTGAATGAGATGACCATTAAAGTCTCATTCAACCTTTAAGAGCTTATGATTCTAATACAAAGAGCATTGTTCATTCCCAATACATATTATGTGATTTTGACACTTAAAAGCATGGAAAATGCTGCAGAGAAGTTTAATATCTGTCTTTTTTTTGGTTTGTTTTGTACCTGAAATGAAATACCTATGGTTAGACTATGAAAGAATTTCACACTGGATTCTTTCCAACTAGAAGGCCACTTTCTGCTTGTTAAATAAACTAATCTTCTTACTCATACACGACATTTTAATATACTTTATCTTTTTGAAAGTTATTTTGTACCTAGATTATGCAGATTATTTCCTTAAATTTCCTTGTGTGGTCCTTCATCTGTATTAATTCACCTTCCAGTTGAAATGAATTTTCTCTACCTTTCTCTCTCCCTTCTACTCCATTTCAGAATCATCTACCTTCAAGCAAGAATTTACAGAGAGATTGTGACTACCCAAATGCATCACAGAGAGTATCCAGTTCAACTCTTGGAAGGCCTTTACTTGCTATTGTTTTCATAGCATGCTGCTAAACGGTTTAGACTCAAGATTCATCCGTAGTTGAATAGTTAAACTCCAACATAGCTGTACTGAGAAAGTATTAAAATAAAACTCAGTTCAAAAGTTAGAAGAAACGTTTAAAAGAACAAGAACTAGTTGTGGATCACAGTATACTGGTTACCAGTAGAAGGATCAGACAATAAAACAAGTTCATATCATCCACTGAGTAACAATAACTCATCAGTAAGTGTTGTAAATTTTTAAAAAGCATTACAAGCTATAAAGGAATTGGGACATGCAAGCTACAAAGCAGAAAGTATACATTTGATGTTTTCCATGAATTTCTCTAATAATGCCTTTGCATGATCTCCTTAATGATTCTCCTGGGACCATGTCAGTTACTTTAGCAACTGATGGTTGCAGTCTTGTCAAATGTTTGCAATAATGCAAAAGGAAAGAAAATCAGCACTTCTAGTCAATAAAGCTTGTCTGATTGTACCAGCAGGGGCAGAAGTCACAATGGGATGCTTTTATTAAGAGCACCACTAGTCAGAAAAAGGAGAATATTCTCACTGAAAAATAGGTAAGGACACAAACTGGTAACATCACAAGAAATACTAACAGACAATATGAAAAATGTTTATTCTCATTTGTGATTAGAGAAATGTAAAAGAAGGTAATAAGATACTGCCCTCTCATCAGTCTGGTAGAGATTTTTTTAAAAAAGTGATAACGTAGAGTATCAGTGGGGTGCAGGGTACAGAAGAAAAAAATCCCATGTATTGATAGGGAAATGGTAACTGGCACAAGTTTCCTACAGAACAATATAGCAATCTTAAATGTCATTTAAAAAAAAGTACATTAACCCCTTAGACCTAGTTATCCTATCTCCAGAAATCCATGTAAGCAATTGGATAAGATCGTTCGATGGAGCCTTATTTATAATATCCCCCCCCCCCTTCTGTTTTAATTTTCACCTCTGTATTTTTTTGTTTTTTCAATGCTGGGGAGGGTCTTCTTCTAATTCTAAAATTAAAGAAGTCATACAAGCTTATCTCTCACTATAATTACCCTGTTTTCTTTACTGGAGTAGACTGGGACAGACATTGCCCTTTCACTTTGTTAATGATGCTTTTAGATACTTCTCCAGCAACTCAGGCGCTTCTTGCTTTTCTAGTGTTGCTGCTGCTAAATTTCAAAGGAATCCTTCCTTGGGGATCATTTTCATAATGTACTATTTGTAAAGTGCCTTCTGGTGCTTCTAACATTTTGCTTTCTTTCTTCTGTGGGTCCCACTGGTAACATCCAGAAATTACTGGAGAATGTGTTCTGTGTGTCCTCTCTGCCGACTTAGTCTCCTTTGTTCTTCTTTATTAAATGGAAGCTCCAAAGTTCCCACTCTGGTAAAGCAAACTCCTGTAGCTGTACACAGGCACAGTGTCTACTTAAAACCTTCCAGTGGGCACAAGGTCCCATACAGAAGCTTCCTCCCTCCCCTGGCTTGGGGCACAGATCAAAAAGTGAAGGATTAAAAAAAAAAAAAAGAGCCTCCCTAAGCCATCCTGGGACAGGCACTGACTGTATGTCAGACAGAAAAAGCTAACACTAGTATATGTAAGGCTATGTGCAGGTATACATTCCAACAGTCTCCCCTCACCAGCTAAGCAACTCTGGGAGCACCAGCTAAGCAACTCTGGGAGCACCAGCTAAGCAACTCTGGGAGCACCATCTGCGGACCCTGCCCTCTGAGAGTGGCTACTACGTTTTTGCCCAAATTCTATTCCCCCTATCCTCCGAGGCATAGTCGATTTACAATATTATATTAGTTTCAGGTGTAAGTCCTAGGTCTTTAATAATCCTCGGTCACTAAGAATAAGCACCACGTGTAAGCACACAACTTGATAGGAAAGGCAGAGTAATAATAGGGTCGTTATAATCTCACTGGCGCGCTCACGGGGGAATTCGGTCCCCAGACACAGATTCGCAGGGACTGGGAAACGTCTACACAGTCAGTGCTGAGTCCTCCATGTCTGCTCTTACCAAATGTTGAGAGGGTTCCCGGGCTTTAAACTGGAGCGCTGTGAGAAGTCAGGACCCCAGGTTCATTCTGGAGGGAGCCACTTCACTCCTATTTCTAAGCAAAGTCTCGAGGCTTCCTAGGTTATTTCTACATCTCCATTCGTGAGTGGCTCGGCGATACAGAATCCGCCTGCAATGCAGGAGACTCAGAAGACCCGAGTTACAGAAGGGGACCCTTCCCGACATGGATGGGGAAGATCCTCTGAAGAAGGAAATGTCAACCCATTCCAGTGTTCTTGCCTGGGAAAGTCCATGGACAGAGGAGCCTGGCGGACTACAGTCCACGGGGTCGCAAAAGAGTCGGACACAACTGAGCACAGCACTGCACACACGCCCTGCTTAGACTCGCCTGCCCTTCGGCGCCTGGAAACTCAGAGCCTTAGTCTCAGAGCCTTGGACTTAACTGTTTGCCTATCAGACTTGCCCTGATCCCGTCCCACCGCCTGGCAACGGGCCAACCACACGCCTTTAAGCGGAGATTGGAATCCACTGGAACTCACAGGAAAGGGGCACCCGGGATTGGGGCAGCACCTCGCTTCCACTCTCTCCCGCGAGCGGCACCTTCTGGATCTGTGCTCCGCCGCGCGCTAGGGATAAGATCTGAGAAATGCGCCCGGGGCCACAGGCAGCGGAGGAGGCGGGGAAAGCACAACTTTCCCTCCGCCCTCTCACCGCAAGGCCCGGGAGGGGCGGCCCCACAGGAGTCGGGCTCCTCGCCTTCCCCAGGCGGGCTCCCGGGCGCAAGCTGGCCGGGAGGCTGGCGTAGGGGGGCGGGGGAGGAGGACGAGAGGGGCTTCCTTGTCTCCAGAGCCCCGCCAGATGTTAGAAAGGCGAACAATAGGGGAAACGCCGAGAAACAAAAGGCCATTCGCCTGGATCTCCATCGGCTCTGTCGCGTGGTCCCTGCGAGGCGGTCGTCTGGGAGGGGTCAGGGAGGTGGGTAAGGGGGGGATCTTGAGAAGTCTGGGGTGTCGGTTTGGTACTTACTTGCCAGGCCCCGGGGGTCGGCCCTGTACCCTTCCAGAGGGGTCCAAAGGCAGGGAGGAGCAATCAGGAAAGTTGAAGGGCTTTCACCTTCCTGAGTGCAGGGAAAGGGAGGGGCTGGGATTCCAGATGTTTGACAGTTGTTGGCCCAGGGGTTCCGAAGGATTTGTACGCCCTTTACACACCCTCTCCCTCCGCGAAGCAGCAGCAGTCCCCGGGGCGACCCGGCCGACGCAGCGGAGTTCCCCTTAGCAGTCCCGAGCCGAGCCTCCGCCTTCAATACCAAGACGCCCTAAACGTGGTCCCCCTGCCCGGGCGCACTTTGGTAAAAGTTTGTCTTCCCGCCACCCACAGTCCAGCATGCACTCTGCAATCATCTGCGATTCGGGATGGATTCGGGGACAGAGTCGTACCGCCCCCTCCTCCCCAAGAGAAGAACGATTTCACTGATAGACCTTTAACATTCAAGGCCCCGGAGCCCGGGAGGACTCTCGTTCCAACCCGGGAAGGGAGCGGGAGGAGGCTGCCAGAAGCCAAGACGCGGGCAGGGGTCTGAGGCCGATTCCAGCCCCGGAAGCAGGCGGAGGGCGGGCGGGGAAACAGGGTCCGCCGCCTCCCGCCCTCCTGTTGCACTCGCCCCAGGTGTGCCCCGCACCTCTAAACCGCCCGGGCGCGACCCGGCGCGAGCGGCTGCGAGCTGCGCCACCTCCCCGCGCTCGGAGCGAGTTCTCACTCACCGTGGGGTTTTACCTTCAGCCCCGGGGCCCTGTCGGCTGCCCGCGCCGGGACAGCTGCAGGCGGCGCGAGAGGAAGACGGTGAACTCGGGGCAGGAGGGGCGACGCTCGCGGATCCAGTGAGGGGCTCCCAGGCCAGCGCGCGCGGTCTCAGCAAGCGCGCGGGCGAGCGAGCACCCGGCTCCAGCTGCCGCCGCCGCCGCCGCTCCAGAGCAGCCCCCACCGGCACCCGGAGCGCGGCTCCCTTGCGAGGGCGCGAGCGGAGCGGGGACCCCCTGGCGGCCGCCTTCGGAACGGCAGCTCCCTTGGGAAGGGACGTCAGGTCGCCTTAGGGTCATCTTCCCTCCGGAAAGAGGTGGGGAATGGACCGTCTGAGCGGGGCTCCCAGCCTCCTGGGAAAAACATTGACCCTTTGGCCAGGGCGAGGAGGAAGCTATCAGATCAGAAAGGATGCGTTCTGGATCCACCACGGTCACATCCAAAGCACCTAGAGAGGGGGAAATTGCTTACTTTCTCCAGGGTTTTTTGACTTGAAAAATGCTATGGACTGCCGGACAGAGAATAGCAGTAATCATTGGAAACTACTTCGAGATTCTAGCAAATTCACTAGAATAAGCTGAGAGTAATGAAATGAGCACGGACCTTGAATCCCAACCCACAGCCTGCCCCTTTATCTTTGTGTGATACTGGTCTATGACCTCTAAACCTCAGTATTCTCTGTAAATTGGGAAGAGCAGCGTCTACCTGCAAGGGTGGTACTAAAGGATAAACTAAACATAGAAGTATTCTTTGTTCATAGTAGGAGTCATGATATATAAGCCTCCTGAGGCAGAAAAAAAATGTCTTCCATATCTTTTTATTCCTCGTATAATAGCATCTTCGTCCACATTGACTGCGAAGAATACCAAATGACTAGGTATTACATTTTATAATTCTCAGTACACGCTTTAAAGAAGTATGGAAAGATATTAAGTAGAAACTAGACTACAGAGAAACATCTCTCCCCCAAAAGCTATTTCCACAACCACCAAGTGAGAACCTCTAAACCCACACTCATCCTTTGCAATATCAAGTCTGATACTATAAGAAATATTTAATAGTCATGGTCTAATGATATCAACCCTGAATTAAAGGATTCCACTGAATTTTGTGTCATTTGGCAATGCAAAGATATTGAAGACTGTGAATATAAAACTCAAACTCGAGAAGAAAAAATGGTCAGACACTAAAACCCATCCAACTAAGAATGTTTTGAGTCACTGTTGACTCATGCAATCTCATTTCTAAGCTGTCTCAACCCTCATTCACTTCTTTAAAGCTCCTTTTGTCCTTTGGCCTCAAGGCAATCAACTCTTCTTCCCCATCCAGAACAGTTAGGGTGAAAGTGTCTCTTAATTACCCTAGTTTACCTTTCCTAGTCCTTCTGTTTCACTCCTTTTCCCAAATTGGGAAAAGCCTGTTGCCTGCCCTAGAATTCTCGTTACAGAGTTTTTCTGTTCTGTCAAGAAGAGAGGAAAAATAAGTTTTTCTGTCTCAGAAACTAAAGAAGAACATCAAGAGCCAACTTCTGCTCTCGAACAAAGGGCTCAAGCTCCAGGGCACAGACGGGCAGAGTATGTGTAGGGCAAAGAAAACATTGGATTCTAATCAATAAGCACTGATGGAACTGTCTCTGCCTCTCTGCTTGGGTTTCAGCCTTGCCTCATCCCACTTCCTCCCCTTAGTGGCCCCTTCAATGGGGAGCAACAGTGAAGCTGGTGGGGGTGGGAGGAACCTTCATTATTTCCTGGCTAACTTTCACCAGTGAGTGGGGTCAGTATGATGAATCTTCCTGATCCAGCTTCCCTGCCTGTGAGCTGGTGACTGGAAGAGGATGGCGCAAACTTCAGAATCTGCTCTGAAAGGCCAGCATTTTAAATCCAAGCCCTCCTTGGTCCAGTTTCTTAGTCTATTCAGGCAACTGAAAGGAAATACTGTAGACTGGGTGGCTGATAAACAGAAACGACTTCTCACAGTTCTAGAGGCTGGGATGCCCAAGAGGAGCGCACTGGCAGATTTGGTGTTTGATGATGGCCCATTTCCTCACTGACATCTTTTCTCTGTGTCCTCACATGGCAGAAGGAGGCAAGGAAGCTTTCTCAGGCCTCTTTGCTGTTTTTGGTTGTTGTTTTCATAAATAATTTAGTTTTTGCTGCACACAGGCTTTCTCTAGTTGTGGCAAGTGGGGGGCTACTTTTCGTTATCGTGCACAGACTTCTTATTTGGTGGTCTCTCTTGTTGCAGAACTCAGGCCTAAGGCTCCAGACTTCAGTAGTTATGGCACATGGGCTCAGCAGTTGCAACCCCTAGGCTCTAGAGCACAGGTTCAGTAGTTGTGGTGCATGCTCTGAGGTATGTGGAATCTTAGGAATTGAACCTATGTTTCCTACACTGGCAGGCAGATTCTTATCCACTGAACCACCATGGAAGTCCTCTCAGGCCTCTTTGATAAGGGCACTAATTCTATTCACAAGGGTCCCTGCCCTTGTGACCTAGTTCAGTTCAGTTCAGTCACTCAGTTGTGTCCGACTCTTTGTAACCCCATGAATCGCAGCACACCAGGCCTCCATGTCCATCACCAACTCCCGGAGTTCACTCAGACTCACATCCATCAAGTCAGTGATGCCATCCAGCCATCTCATCCTCTGTTGTCCCCTTCTCCTTCTGCCCCCAATCCCTCCCAGCATCAGAGTCTTTTCCAATGAGTCAACTCTTCACATGAGGTGGCCAAAGTACTGGAGTTTCAGCTTCAGCATCATTCCTTCCAAAGAAATCCCAGGGCTGATCTCCTTCAGAATGGACTGGTTGGATCTCCTTGCAGTCCAAGGGACTCTCAAGAGTCTTCTCCAACACCACAGTTCAAAAGCATCAATTCTTTGGTGCTCAGCTTTCTTCACAGTCCAACTCTCACATCCATACATGACCACTGGAAAAACCATAGCCTTGACTAGACAGACCTTTGTTGGCAAAGTAATGTCTCTGCTTTTGAATATGCTATCAAGGTTGGTCATAACTTTCCTTCCAAGGAATAAGTGTCTTTTAATTAGAACTGGACATGGAACAACAGACTGGTTCCAAATAGGAAAAGGAGTATGTCAAGGCTGTATATTGTCACCCTGCTTATTTAACTTCTATGCAGAGTACATCATGAGAAACGCTGGGCTGGAAGAAACACAAGCTGGAATCAAGATTGCCGGAAGAAATATCAATAACCTCAGATATGCAGATGACACCACCCTTATGGCAGAAAGCGAAGAGGAGGAACTAAAAAGCCTCTTGATGAAAGTGAAAGAGGAGAATGAAAAAGTTGGCTTAAAGCTCAACATTCAGAAAACGAAGATCATGGCGTCTGGTCCCATCTCTCCATGAGAAATAGATGGGGAAACAGTGGAAACAGTGTCAGACTTTATTTTTGAGGGCTCCAAAATCACTGCAGATGGTGGTTGCAGCCATGAAATTAAAAGACGCTTACTCCTTGGAAGAAAAGTTATGACCAACCTAGATAGCATATTCAAAAGTAGAGACAATTTGCCGAGGAGATCAACCCTGGGATTTCTTTGGAAGGAATTATGCTAAAGCTGAAGCTCCAGTACTGTGTCCACCTCATGCAAAGAGTTGACTCATTGGAGAAGACTTCGATGCTGGGAAGGATTGGAGGCAGGAGGAGAAGGGGACGACCGAGGATGAGATGGCTGGATGGCATCATTGACTCGATGGATGTGAGTCTGAGTGAACTCCAGGAGTTAGTGATGGACAGGGAGGCCTGGAGTGCTGTGATTCATAGGGTCGTAAAGAGTTGGACACGACTGAGCGACTGAACTGAACTGAACTAAACTGAATTTCATGGCTGCAGTCACCATCTGCAGTGATTTTGGAGCCCCAAAAATAAAGTCTGACACTGTTTCCACTGTTTCCCCATCTATTTCCCATGAAGTGATGGGACCAGACGCCATGATCTTCGTTTTCTGAAAACTGAGCTTTAAGCCAACTTTTTCACTGTCCTCTTTCACTTTCATCAAGAGGCTTTTTAGTTCCTCTTCACTTTCTGCCATAAGGGTGGTGTCATCTGCATATCTGAGGTTATTGATATTTCTCCCAGCTATCTTGATTCCAGCTTGTGCTTCTTCCAGCCCAGCGTTTCTCATGATGTACTCTGCATAGAAGTTAAATAAGCGGGGTGACAATATACAGCCTTGACATACTCCTTTTCCTATTTGGAACCAGTCTGTTCCATGTCCAATTCTAATTGTTGCTTCCTGACCTGCATATAGGTTTCTCAAGAGGCAGGTCAAGTGGTCTGGTATTCCCATCTCTTTCAGAATTTTCCGCAGTTTATTGTGATCCACACAATCAAAGGCTTTGGCATAGTCAATAAAACAGAAATAGATGTTTTTCTGGAACCCTCTTGCTTTTTCGATGATCCAGTGGGTGCTGGCAATTTGATCTCTGGTTCCTCTGCCTTTTCTAAAACCAGCTTGAACATCTGGAAGTTCATGGTTCATGTACAGCTGAAGCCTGGCTTGGAGAATTTTGAGCATTATTTTACTAATGTGTGAGATGAGTGCAATTGTGTGGTAGTTTGAGCATTCTTTGGCATTGCCTTTTCTTTGGGATTGGAATGAAAACTGACCTTTTCCAGTCCTGTGGTCACTGCTGAGTTTTCCAAATTTGTTGGCATATTGAGTTCAGCACTTTCGCAGCATCATCTTCCAGGATTTGAAATAGCTCAACTGGAATTCCATCACCTCCACGAGCTTTGTTCATAGTGATGCTTCCTAAGGCCCACTTGACTTCACATTCCAGGATGTCTGGCTCTAGGTGAGTGATCATACCTTCGTGATTATCTGGGTCATGAAGATCTTTTTTGTACAGTTCTTCTATGTATTCTTGCTACCTCTTCTTAATATCTTCTGCTTCTGTTAGGTCCATACCATTACTGTCCTTTATCAAGGCCATCTTTGCATGAAATATTCCCTTGGTATCTCTAATTTTCTTGAAGAGATCTCTAGTCTTTCCCATTCTGTTGTTTTCCTCTATTTATTTGCATTGATCGCTGAAGAAGGCTTTCTTATCTCTCCTTGCTATTCTTTGGAACTCTGCATTCAGATGGGTCTATCTTTCCTTTTCTTCTTTACTTTTCACTTCTCTTTTCACAGCTGTTTGTCTCAGACAGCCATTTTCCATGGGGATGGTCTTGATCCCTGTCTCCTGTACAATGTCATGAACCTCCGTCCATAGTTCATCAGGCACTCTATCAGATCTAATCCCTTAAATCTATTTCTCACTTCCACGGTATAATCATAAGGGGTTTGATTTAGGTCATACCTGAATGGTCTAGTGGTTTTCCCTACTTTCTTCTGTTTAAGTCTGAATTTGGTAATGCGGAGTTCATGATCTGAGCCACAGTCAGCTCTCAGTCTTGTTTTGGCTGACTGTATAGAGCTTCTCCATCTTTGGCTGCAAAGAATATAATCAGTCTGATTTCAGTGTTGACCATCTGGTGATGTCCATGTGTAGAGTCTTCTCTTGTGTTGTTGGAAGAGAGTGTTTGCTATGACCAGTGCGTTCACTTGGCAAGACTCTATTAGCCTTTGCCCTGCTTCATTCCGTATTCCAAGGCCAAATTTGCCTGTTACTTCAGGTGTTTCTTGACTTCCTACTTTTACATTCCAGTCCCCTATAATGAAAAGGACATCTTTTTTGGGTGTTAGTTCTAAAAGGTCTTGTAGGTCTTCATAGAACCATTCAACTTCAGCTTCTTCAGTGTTGCTGGTTGGAGCATAGACTTGGATTACTGTGATATTGAATGGTTTGCTTCGGAAATGAACAGAGATTTTTTGAGATTGCATCCAAGTACTGCATTTCGGACTCTTGTTGACCATGATGGCTACTCCATTTCTTCTGAGGGATTCCTGCTTGCAGTAGTAGATATAATGGTCATCTGAGTTAAATTCACCCATTCCAGTCCATTTTAGTTCACTGATTCCTAGAATGTTGACATTCACTCTTGCCATCTCCTGTTTGACCACTTCCAATTTGCCTTGATTCATGGACCTAACATTCCAGGTTCCTATGCAATATTGCTCTTTACAGCATCGAATCTTGCTTCTATCACCAGTCACATCCACAACTGGGTATTGTTTTTGCTTTGGCTCCATCCCTTCATTCTTTCTGGAGTTATTTCTCCACTGATCTCCAGTAGCATATTGGGTACCTACTGACCTGGGGAGTTCCTCTTTCAGTATCCTATCATTTTTCCTTTTCATACTGTTCATGGGGTGGGGCGGGGGGGAGGTCCAAGCAGCGGTGGCTGCACGGGTGCAGGAGAGCCGAGAGGAGCTACTCCACATTCAAGCTCAGGAGGGGCAGCGGTGAGGAGATACCCTTCATCCAAGGTAAGAGAAACCCAAGTAAGACGGTAGGTGTTGCGAGAGGATATCAGAGGGCAGACACACTGAAACCATACTCACAGAAAACTAGTCCATCTAATCACACAGACCACAGCCTTGTCTAACTCAATGAAATTAAGCCAGCCATGTGGGGTCACCCAAGATGTGCGGATCATGGTGGAGAGGTCTGACAGAATGTGGTCCACTGAAGAAGGGAATGGCAAACCACTTCAGTATTCTTTCCTTGAGAACCTTGTGACCTAATCATCTCCTAAAGGCCCCACTCCTCAACACCATCACCTTGTGGGTTGTAATTCAAACGTATGAATTGTGTTTTGGGGCAACGCAAGCATTCACTGTAGAGCATCTTGGGCTCCATCTCTTCTCCAATCCAGGTTTTGTCCAAACCCTTTTTGTACAGAAAACCAATCCCATCATAAATTGAAGTAGATATTGTTTCCCACTGACTATTTATTATTCCTTATGCATATGTGTCTTAGGTTGTTCGGAAAAGTAAGCTAAATGCAAAGAATGGGGGAGTGGGAAGGATTCAGATACCCAAAGTTCACACACACTGATTGGACCCTCCCCATCAGACTCACTCACACTGCTGTCTTCCCCATCTCTGGGAAGGGCTGCTCCAACCTGTCAGTTGCGTAAGGCCCTGTGGAATCATCTTTGACTTTTCTCCTTTTCTATTCCACCTCTACACTATCTGAAAATCTCACTGATTTTATCTTCAAGAGATATCCAGAAGCAGATCTCAGCCCGCCACCTCCACAGTTACCACCGTGGTCCAGCCACAGATACAGGCAGCCTGGAACGAACTGGTTCCTCTGCTTACTGCCTACCCTGCATCTGCTTTACTGTCAGTCTGTCACCATCATTCCTTTAAAATGTATGTTGCATTTTGTCACTCTGCTACTCAAAAATCCTCCTGGGCCTTCCTGTCTTATTCAGAGCAAACCCAACACAAATCAGCTTTCCTTTATCTCTGACTTTGTCTCCTCTTACTTTCCCCATCACAAATTCCGCTCCATCCACACTGCCCTCTTTGATTCCCCCGAATACCAGGTAAACTTCTACCTCGACACTTGCTGCGCCCTCTGCCAGGAACACTCTTTATGGTTAACTACCTCAGTTCCTTCAGCACTTACTCAAAGGTCACTGGAGCCTCCTCTTTCAAGTGTGTTTAAAATTACAACCAACTCCCACCCCCCTCTCCAATGTTCTCCATTGGATTTGTTGCCATGTGATATACATTACATGTCGTGGTCCGGGTGCAGGTTGGAAAAGAATTTCCAGACATGAGGCAGAATGAGAGGGAAATAAAGTTTATTAGAGTGGGAGACACTGTTAGAACAGGGGCCAGCTCAAGGGAGAACTGGTGTTGAACAGGGGTCCTTAGTCCACTTGTATACCCAGGATACAAGGAGTGGGATGGGGGCCTTGCAGGTCATTTGCTACTTGGATGAGGCACATAGACTGGGGGGAGTTGGGGGCGGGGGAGAGTAAGGTAAATATCTTCTTTCTATGGGGTAGGAGAGGAGAAAGGTTATACTGCTCAGGAGGACTTGAAATCTGTTAATAGTTACAACACGGGGGAAGGAAGAATGATAAGGGTATGGTTTTTCTGTTCCTGCATTCCAAGATGCTCCTTGGTTTTATTTGCTCTCTCGCCCTTGGGTCACCACATTCTTCCCTCTCTTTGCCTTTTGGATACCCTGCTCGTGTCTAACTATCTACCTATTTCCCTTCTCAGACATTTGGAAACCCAGTCTCAAAGGAAAAGGGGCGATGACCACTATGCCTTCTTCAGGCTATACAGGGTCATCGTGAGGCTCTGGGTTCCCTTTGTCTGCTCTCTGCCAGGGTGCATTTACGATTTACAGAGGGAGATGGGAATCCATGGAATGATAAGGCAGCTTGTTTCAGCAATGTCTGGGTGTTGGCCAGGGAATATTCTTGTCATACTATCACTTAGAGATTTGTTGTATTCTAGAAGAAACAAACGTAACAAGAAAGTTAAAAGTACGTGGCCCAAAGATGAATAGAAGTAGAAAAGCTTCTGAGGACCTAGCCAGGAGAACCAGGATCAGACATTGGTTCATGTCATTAGTGTTTCTCTAGGTATGAGAAGATGCAATTTGGGCTTATAAAATCTTTACCTGAAAACATCTGACTATCTGAAGGCAGGTTCTGGGTTTTTCCCAGAGCACAGAGTGCCTTATTTCTGGTCTCCATCGTGAACTCCTTTCAGGGGACGTTGAAGGTCAGCAGCTTGCAGTGGTTATAATGTAATCTTTGTAGAGGCAGCTGGCAAGTGCCAACTTCCAGTCAGCAGGGTCCCTTCAAAGCCACATATTTGACCATGCTTTGGGGCATTTCATGGCCACTGTGTCCTGCTGTGCTGGGAAGGCTCCTTCCCAGATCTAGGGGAGATTCCATTGACAGGCCACTCAGTGTGCTGTTGTTGGACCAGGCCTTGCGAGTAGCTAAAGTCTCTGGACCGTACCTGTTTTACTAGCCTCTTGGTCCAGGAAAATATTCCCTCTTGTTGCTTCTTCCTGTATCTAGAGTTACATTATTACAATCATTGATCTCATATGGAACTGCACATCAGCATTTTATCACAGGCTCAGGCACACATTTGGTAACGTAAGAAACAATCTTCTGAAACAAGTGACATAGAAAATAATATAGTTATAGCTAGCAGTTATTAGTAAGGTCATAAGTAAGAATTATAAGTCAAGAACTTTCATTAGGTAGAGCCCAGTATACCCCAGGTCACCCGACTTCATTTGTTAAATGACTATAGCCTGGTGTTAATCTCCAGATTGTACATCACGGAGCATCTGATCTTCATCTGATGATTGGTTACTCAGATAAGCTTTAGAAACAAACTTAGAGTGTCCTTTTTAATAACTTAGTTAAATCTTTTAGTGATATAACATAAGAACAAGGAACTATCTCAGAAGTGAGTCTTAGTAAACACTAAACCTTAATTAATGAAACTAGAAACTCAGTTTAACAATTAACAAAACTTAATATTCAGTGAAACATGATTTTTTTCATTATGAGGGCATTAACCCTGTAGCCAGGGAAGGCTTTAGCCCATCAAATAAAAATGAGGTTTGTCAGGGAGCCGGGAAAAGCCAAGTGGCCATCTTGGATTTCTCATAGCCCTTACTCTTTGATTTGCAGCTATTGTTCACCCGTTTTTAATTTCCTGACTTAGGAGTAGACTGTTGCCATGTTTGGAAGGACACCAGGATAGCAAAAGTCTCACTGTGAGGGGTTTTTTGTTGTTTTTTTTTTGTAATTTCTAGGATATCTGTATAAGTGACATCAACCATATAACCTGAGAAGATTCATCACTCCTCCAACAACACTTCCCATGTAATTTAACATGTCAAATGAACTCAGATAGTTTAACATCTCTCTTTGGGATATTTCAGGGGCCCTGTGGAACATCCCAAAGTTAGCTAGAAGTCAAATGATTTAGGAAGTGTTTTCAATAAATATCAAAAGGGTTTATAACACCCAGTCAGATAGGATCATATAAGTCACTGTGAAACAATAGTTATTCACTTAGCCAAAGCTAACAAAAGATTTCAAAGGGAAACATAGAACAGATCACTTCAGAGGTAAAGAAACTTAAAATCCATTATCAAAGGTAGTTCAACATCACAAGAAAACTTGTATTTATGCATAAAACTCTTCCCTATGGGGTCCACTTTCCATTAAACCTTCTTATCACTTTCTGTACCCATTACTTTGTTCTCCCATCCTGAAACAGCCCCCTGTAAGTCAGACCCACTTCCTTTTTCCTTCATAAAATGTAATTTCATTCCTCAAACCTTCTTTACTGAAAACACACATCATACTTTCCTTAAGCAACCAAGAAATGACCTTTATATTAATATTCTATAGATTGGTGAACATAAATATCAGTGATAACTTCTTTAAAAAAAAATTCTAGAGAACATCTCAGGATGGTATCAAACATTATTCATTAATAGACCAAAATCTCTAGTTTCTCTATAAGAGGAAATTAGTGTTCAGTAATGAAAGTTTCAGAATCTTATTTTATTTGGAAATTACCTAGCTATTCAATAAACTTCTGTCACTTAGTTTAGCACAACCCTAGAAACTCAGGTTACCAAAATCTGGAGAGACTGTTTTAGACAGACATTTCTAAATTATAATTATTCTTAATAGAGTTTGTCTAAAAGCTCATATCTCATTTACATTTTTTTTTGAAGTTTCTTCATTTGAGGTACTTTCCTTGCTGACAAACTTGTATATAACAATATTTAACTATAATAAACCTAGGCCTTTTCATACTGTTCATGGGGTTCCCAAGGCAAGAATACTGAAGTGGTAAACCATACTGAAGTGGCTTGCCATTCCCTTCTCCAGTGGACCACATTGTGTCAGCGCTCTCCACCATGACCTGTCATCTTGGGTGGCCCCACACGGCATGGCTTAGTTTCCTTGAGTTAGACAAGGTTGTGGTCCATGTGATCAGATTGGCCTGAGGTCTGTGATTATAGTTTCAGTCTGTCTGCCCTCCGATGCCCTCTCTCAGTGCTTACCATCTTACTTGGTTTTCTCTTACCTTGGATGTGGGGTATCTCTTCACGACTGCTCCAGCAAAGTGCAGCCGCTGCTCCTTACCTTGGACATGAAAGAAGACAGTGAAACAGGAGACTGAAAAAGTTGGCTTAAAGCTCAACATTCAGAAAACTAACATCATGGCATCTGGTCCCATCACTTCATGGGCAATAGATGGGGAAACAGTGGCAACAGTGGCTGACTTTATTTTTCTGGACTCTAAAATCACTGCCGATGGTTACTGCAGCCATGAAATTAAAAGACACTTACTCCTTGGAAGGAAAGTTATGACCAACCTAGACAGCATATTCAAAAGCAGAGACATTTCTTTGCCAACAAAGGTCTGTCTAGTCAAGGCTATGGTTTTTCCAGTGGTCATGTATGGATGTGAGAGTTGGACTATAAAGAAAGCTGAGTGCAGAAGAATTGATGCTTTTGAACTGTGGTGTTGGAGAAGACTCTTGAGAGTCCCTTGGACTGCAAGGAGATCCAACCAGTCCATCCTAAAGGAGATCAGTCCTGGATGTTCATTGGAAAGGCTGATGTTGAAGCTGAAACTCCAATCCTTTGGCTGCCTGATGCGAAGAGCTGACTCATTGGAAAAGACCCTGATGCTGGAAAGATTGAGGGCAGGAGGAGAAGGGGACGACAGAGGATGAGATGGCTGGATGGCATCACCGACTTGATGGACATGAGTCTGAGTGAACTCCGGGAGTTGGCGATGGACAGGGCAGCCTGGCGTGCTGCGGTTTATGGGGTCGCAAAGACTCAGACAGGACTGAGCAAATGAACTGAACTGAAACCTAGGCACAATGAAAATATTATGCTTAATGTTAATGAAGCTTCAGTTCAGTTCAGTCGCTCAGTTGTGTCCAACTCTTTGTGACCCCATGAATTGCAGCACGCCAGGCCTCCCTGTCCATCACCAACTCCCAGAGTTCACTCAGACTTATGTCCATGTAGTCAGTGATGCCACCCAGCCATCTCATCCTCGGTCGTTCCTTTCTCCTCCTGCCCCCAATCCCTCCCAGCATCAGAGTCTTTTCCAATGAGTCAACTCTTCGCATGAGGTGGCCAAAGTACTGGAGTTTCAGCTTCAGCATCATTCCTTCCAAAGAAATCCCAGGGTTGATCTCCTTTAGAATGGACTGGTTGGATCTCCTTGCAGTCCAAGGGACTCTCAAGAGTCTTCTCCAACACCACAGTTCAAAAGCATTAATTCTTTGGCGCTCAGCTTTCTTCACGGTCCAACTTTCATATCCATACATGACCACTGGAAAAACCATAGCCTTGACTAGACGGACCTTAGTTGGCAAAGTAATGTCTCTGTTCTTCAATATGCTATCTAGGTTGGTCATAACTTTTCTTTCAAGGAGTAAGTGTCTTTTAATTTCATGGCTGCAGTCACCATCGGCAGTGATTTTGGAGCCCCCAAAAATAAAGTCAGCCACTGTTGCCACTGTTTCCCCATCTATTTCCCATGAAGTGATGGGACCAGACGCCATGATGTTAGTTTTCTGAATGTTGAGCTTTAAGCCAACTTTTTCACTCTCCACTTTCACTTTCATCAAGAGGCTTAGACATGTGTATATTAGATTAGCAAACAAACATCAACACTAGATACATAATATTGAAAATTTCCCAGTTCACGTGAATCTGAAATTTATTTAGGTTAATTTCTCTTGTATTTAGAATTGCCTGATTTGTAAGTGCTTACTTTTCTTTAAGCCTATTAAATTAGAACTCATTTACAACTTCAGTAATATTATTTAAAAAAAGAAAAGACACACACTGAGACATACATAAATCCAGAGAGACAGAGATCTCATAGTTTTCTGCTTGAGATTTAAAATGTCTTTTTGACACATCCCTTTTTTCTTTTTATTGTGCTTGAAGTTCTAATTTGCCCAAGGCTGAGGTCTCAGGCAAAGTAGACCATGTATGTCAAGGACATGGAAAGGGTTAACTTCCAGCTTTTCCCTAGGCAGGCCTTTTAAAGAGCTAGTTGTTTGTAATTGCATATGCAAAAGAAACCGGTTTTGCAGTTTCCAAGAAAAAAAAAAATTTCATTTTAACCAGTTTTCTCCGGAGTCTAAAGAATATCACGGCCATCCTGTGTCAAAAAGTAATCTTTCTTTTCTGTAGTCATAGTTTTACCGCTAAAAAAAATATAGAGCAAATAGTGCTCAAATTGACTCTGATATCAGGGGCAGATCAGCTGATAAAAATCTTGGATTGTCCCTCTGGTGAGAAGTGAGGTCTTTGTCCCATCAGAAGAATCTGAAGGGTTAAGGGAATTTGCAGGAGTGGGGAAAGCTTGGTCTTTCTCCACCCGGAGAAACAGGAGTAGTTAGAAGGAAATTCTTTAGAATGTTAGGAGAGTTTTGACCCCTCAGGCTTTTGAAAATAGGAGAAAGACCTGAACCAAAGGAACCTCAGAATTCTTTGCTAGAGCTCATGTGGATATGAAAGGTCAAGTAGGGGTCATCTAGGAAGTCTGAGGAGAGAGACAGAGGGGGATAGGAGATGGGGGGGCAACAGAAAGACACATGTGGCATGAGTCCCTGAAACCCGGATACTGACTGAGGGCCATGAAGGACTGACATATGGAAATTCTGAGCCCTTTCCCTGCTTTTGGCAAAAGCTGGTGTGCCATGCAGTCATTTTTGGGTCCCCCAGTTTGTATTGAGGCCAGGCCTTTTGCAGGGTCAAAATTGTCCAATTTCTGAGAACATAGCCAAGAGGTGAGTCTGAGAGAGGCTCCTGAGACATACCAGAACCCATCCTTAGCCTATATGCCACGGGATGAGGGGGTACTGAGAGTCACCGGCTGGCAAAAAGGTGTCCCTTTTTGTCTCAGTGATGTCTCCGTGCGACTCATGGCACAAAAATGGCCGACCATCCCAACAGCCACATCTGACAGTGAGAGGTGATTTCTGAGAACCATGCGGCTAAGGCACGATGCGACCCAGGCAGGGAAAGAGATTTCTCACCTGGAGCAACCGGATGAGTCACCATTTGGCAATCCCCTGAAATGCAGAAGGCGCCCGTGGGATGGCTCAGAGGCAACACCTGCTGCTGCTGCTAAGTCGCTTCAGTCGTGTCCGACTCGGTGCGACCCCAGAGACGGCAGCCCACAGGCTCCCCCGTCCCTGGGATTCTCAAGGCAAGAACGCTGGAGTGGGTTACCATTTCCTTCTCCAATGCATGAAAGTGAAAAGTGCCCGACTCGTAGAGACCCCATGAACTGCAGCCCACCAGGCTCCTCCGTCCATGGGATTTTCCAGGCATGAGTACTGGAGTGGGGTGCCATTGCCTTCTCTGAGATGGCTCAGAGGCAACACCTAAGCTCCTGTAAATCAATCTGGACCAAAAGGGAAAGAAGTGAAAGTGACAGGGAAGAAGGCTGAGGAATCAGCCTTACAATCCTATTCAGGAGGCAGTGGCCAGGGGACAATGATCTCTGTTTTGCTTCAACCACTATGCGCCTGACACGGTACACAGATGTTGTCTTGCTGGGGGCAGATGCCCTCGTGGCCTGACCCGTTCTGTGTCTGCCTTATCCTCACACAGGAGTCGTCATGTGGCAGGCGCCCTAATGGTTTTTAAGTGCTTGACCCGTGCCCACACAATATTGGTTGGCCTAGTCCTCAGGAAAGAAGAAAAAGGAGAGACCCACACCTGTTTGGGCAGCAACTACTGGGGCTCCGTGAGCAGTGCGGTGTTTGGAACACACCAGAGGGTAACCCTGGCCAGGGTTCCCTCAGTGGCTTCCATAGCACTTACCTGTTCACGGAGGGTGAGAAAGGAGAAGCGAGGAGGTGGGGGAAGAGACCCCAAGTTCCCCATATGGGCCACCAAAAATGTCATGGTCTGGGCGCAGGTTGGACAAGAATTTCCAGAAGTAAGACAGAATGAAAGGGAAATAAAGTTTATCAGAGTGGGAGACACTGTTAGAACAGCAGGCCAGCTCAAGGGAGAACTGACATTGAACAGGGGTCCTTAGTCCACTTGTATACGCAGGGTACAAGGAGAGGGATGGGGTCTTGCAGGTCGTTTGCTGCTTGGATGAGGCACATATACTGGGTGGGGGAGGGGGGAGTAAGGTAAATATCTTCTCCCGATGGGGTAGGAGGGGAGACAGTTATACTGCTCAGGAGGACCTGAAATCTGTTAATAGTTACAACATAGGGGAAGGAAGGATGATAAGGGTATGGTTTTTCCATTCTTGCATTCCAAGACAGTCCTTGGCTTTTTCTGCTCTTTTGTCCTTGGGTCACCACATTAGATATACGGCCTGTAAAACTTCCCTGGTGGCTCAGACAGTAAAGAATTTGCCTACAGTGCAGGAGACCTGGGTTCAATCCATGGGCCAGAAAGATCCCATGAGAAGGGAACGGCAACCCACTCCAGTATTCTTGCCTGGAGAATTTCATGGAAAGTGGAGCCTGGCAGGCTACAGTACATGGGATCGCAAAGAGTTGGACATGACTGAAGCAACTTAGCACAAAATAGCACATGTCTAATGCCTGTATGAGTGACTTCACTTTCACTTTTCACTTTCATGCATTGGAGAAGGAAATGGCAACCCACTCCAGTGTTCTTGCCTGGAGAATCCCAGGGATGGGGGAGCCTGGTGGGCTGCCGTCTCTGGGGTCGCACAGAGTCGGACACGACTGAAGCGACTTAGCAGCAGCAGCAAGGCCTATATTCATTCTCTATGGATGCTATAACAAATTACCCAAAACTTAGTGGCTTAAAGTGATACAAAATTATTATCTTATGGTTCTGGAGCTTAGATGTCCTACACAAGTTTCACTGGGCTAAAATAAAGATGTCATCAGGGCTGCATTCCTGTTTTAAATCAATAGGGAAAATCAGTTTCCTTGTTTTTACTAGCTTCTGGAGGCCACTCACATTCCTTGGCTCATAGTCTCCCTTCTCCATCTTCAAAATCAGCAAGGGTAGGTCAAATCTTTCTCGTATTGCATCACTCTGGCCTTTTCTGCTTCTCTCTTCTATTTATGGGGAAATGACATTGAAGCCAACCAGAAAATCCAGGATTATCTCCTTATGTTAAAGTCAGCTGATTAGCCATGCTAATGCCATCTGCAACCTAATCCCCTTTGTAGTGCAACATATTCACACGTTGGGGAGATAACATGTGGAGGCCTAGAGAAGCAGTTATTTCATCTACACACTGCCTAGTTACTCTTCCCACTAGAGTATAACTCCATGAGACAAGGATTTTTATCTGTTCAGTTTATTGCTCTGTCCCTAGACTACCTCAGTAAAAGTATAGGAAATGTGTAGATACTTGCTATGGACTGAATTTTTATTCCCTACTTCATGCCCCCTCCCCTGCTGCAATTCACATATTGAAACCCTAATCCCCAACGTGATAGTATTTGAAGATGTGGCCTTTGGGAGGTAATTAGTGTTAGATAAGCTGAATGGGCATGGGGGTGGGGGTTGCTCCCCAGGTGGCTCAGTGGATAAAGAACCTGCCAGCCAATGCAGGAGACGAAAGAGAGGAGAATTCGATCCCTGGGTCAGGAAGATCTCCTGGAGGAGGGCATGGCAACCCCTCCAGTATTCTTGCCTGGAGAATTCCATGGGCAGAGGAGCCTGGTGGACTGCAGTCCATGGGGTTGCAAAGAGTTGGACACTACTGAGTGACTAACACACACACACACACGCCAAGTACTTTACATGAAGTATCCCATTTAATTCTCAGAAGATCCCCACGTGGTAGGTACAGGTGAAGACACTACAGACTAGAAAGTTGAATTAACTTGCCTAAGGTCATGTAGCTAGAACACCATGTAGGTGGGTTTTAGACTGGACAGTATGACTTAAGCCCACGGCCTTAACCCTCACACTCCACTGCCCCTATCACATGGCAATGGGCAAACCTGTATCTTGCCCTCAGTATTCTTCCAATCTAGTAAAAACGATAAGAGAAACATAAGCAGCAACACACACACACACAAAGACTATGCAGTGTAGTGTAGAAGAGGCCAGCATGTTTTTGTGGAACATAGAGATGGGATAGATTAATTCTGGTTGGAGCTGATTGTAGGCAACTTTAGGGAGGATGTGGCATTTGGGCTGCACTCAAGATGGTGGACATTGGTGGAGTCGGATGGAAAGGCTGTTTCAGACAGAAGGAGCCACAGGAATAAGGATACCCGAAAGGAGAAAAATGCTAGATGTGTTCCGGAAACCAAGATTCATCTTGTTGGTATGGGGACTATGCATACAGTTAGAGGATGAGGGCTGGGATCCCAAAAGCTAGGCTAGAGATCAGGGGGATTTAATGATTTTGTTAACAGTTCTTAATGGAGAAAAATGACCTCAAGAAGCTTCCAAAGTAATGTCTGAAGCTGTAACTCAAAAGGCAACAAGCAGTAGAGAAAAATGAACATCTTGTAGAGGAAACTGTGTTCAGAAACTGCTAACTGTTTGCAGGGCAATCCTCGACCTACAAATCTGAGTTTAGGGCACAGCCTCAAATACAGGAGGCTCAAAAGTTTCTAAAAGAGGGCAGAAATGGACAATGAGAACAACTGGCCACTGCCAACCTTTGGACAAGTATGGTTCTCAACACTTCCACTTCACAGATAAAGGAACTAAGGCTGGAAGGATTAAGTGATTCATCCACGACGACACAACCACTAAAATTGAGACACTGAATCTGGATCTCATGACCATCAGTGTTCTGTGTATCCTGATACATAAGCGGAAAAGGCCACAGGGTGTATCAGTCCCCGGTGAGGAGGTTGTCAGCTTTTAGGCTCTTTCGCATCCCAGGTTCCTATGGGATAAGTCTGAGGAATTTGGATGTGGCCACTCATGAATCTCACTTCCAAGCTCTTCTAGGGAAAAGAGAGAAGCCAGAATTATCTGAAAGATGAAGTATAGACAGACAAGGTTCATAGTAATTAAGAGAATGGGCTTCGAAGTCTGAAAGACTGAGCTTAGCTGTGTCTAGTCTCTCTGAATCAGCTTTCTTCATTTTATAAAATGAGGTAAATGACACACGTAATTGTACGAACTCAATGTAGGGCTGCATGTAACATGCTTAGCAGAGTACCTGTCACTTTAAGTGCTGACAGGTAAGTGCTCTAAAACCTCTGTCCTCTTCCTTCCAGTCATTCTCACGCCACCCTCACACAGCCCCTCCCCCAGGAGAGTAAGCTGTCCAAGCACTCAGCGGGTGTTACACTCCACACTGAATCCAGAAGACCCACTGTCCCTTGGGGTGACATCTCCTGGGACTGGGAACAAAAAGAGAATGTTTCTGGTGAGGTCGATACAGAATGAATAACATTCATGTTTCTTGACCAGTCAGTGCAGCTTACTTTTCATCATTTTCAGTTCATGCTTTATACATGCATTTCCTAGAAGAGGAAAGTCATGCTGGTCTTCAGTGGTGTTATGGGAAAAGTCCCAGAAAGATTCTGTGGCCAGACCTCTTCATTACAGATTCCTCTGAGAGGGCACCAAAAGAGCAAAGGAATGTCAGAAGGGTATCACCATAGCAACATCATAACAGTCAAATTGAAACAGAGTAAAAGTGGAGAGAGCGTGTATGCCTTGTCATTGATGAACATAGGCTCACACTTACGTTGCCTTGGAGAGCAGTGCTCAGAGTTCAAGGGCTACTCCAGTTCAGTTTGGTGAGCGGTGAGATTTGGTGAAAATTCTGTTCATTTTGGCTGAGTTATTGTGTGCTAACCTGATTACTATAGGCGGCTTGCTAACAAACAGTAGATGTTCTCAGAGTCTCTCCTTTGATCCCAAGCAATGATGATTTGCAAGCCTAAGTGTCTACATAACAAATCAAAAGTAAGGGCTTACCCACTTGGATTTTGTTTACAAAATTCTGACTGGTCACAAGTTTGGAGGGATTGTCTCAGTGCTTTATGGGATCTATGATACTAGCATTTATGTTAGTGAATTCTGGGTTCTGGAAATAAGTGTACATAGTTCCCCCTAAGCACTGAAATAATGGCAATTCAAAGAAAAGTGTATATGTGGGTGTGTGTGTGTATGTGTGTGTGTATATATATATATATATATATATATATATATATATATATATATATATCAAGCAATTTCAAGCCAGGACAAAACTCCATGTTATCCATGTTGTTTTTAAAATGAAACTGAATGTCCATAGTAATTTCTGCTAAAATGAGACTCTATGATACTGTTCAAAGTTCTAGCAGCAGCTAAAAAAACAAAAAACAAAAAAAAAACCCTGCAATTTAGAATCACAATGGATAATTACCTGCCTTCAATTCTATAGGCATAGAATGAATATTCTTTCCTAAGCTGTTTATTGAAAGGAGACTGTGAGCCTTCTTTCTGTTTTTAAGATCTGTTTGCACTCTTCATAGTGACCCAATGTTCTTCCAGTTCTCCCCTACTAGACTAGATTTAGGGTTTTTAATATAATTTGAATCTTTAATGGGTGACTCTTCTTCTCATCAGAAGATAAGCCTGATGTTTTTGCTCGGGCCTGACACGAGCTGAATGTGGTACACTTGTGGTTGGCCTCAGCACTTGAATAACGGAGAGAAATTGTCTCACCATTAAACGGGTCAACTTAGATATGATCCAAGGAGGGACGGTTACCAGGAGGACCAGCAACTAACGTAGTCTTCTTTGCTGCTGCTGCTGCTAAGTTGCTTCAGTCGTGTCCGACTCTGTGCGACCCCATAGACAGCAGCCCACCAGGCTGCCCCGTCCCTGGGATTCTCCAGGCAATAAGGACTGGGTATTCTAGTTCCCCCAAATCAATTTAAGAGTGAGTCTTGAGCACCTCTCTCAAGTGGGAAAATCAGACCATTGTATGCTCATGGATTTGGGAAGTCATGCTCTCAGAGTAGTTCATACAGAAAGGCATAGGAAGATAGAGAAGAGGCTGGTATGTCATGGATGCTTCGAATTTGCTTACATCTCCTTCCTTCTTCCAAATAGGAACATAACATGGGTATCAAATAGACTTTCTCTTCAAGAGGAGAAAATACCACCATACATTTGTGATCAGTGTCTACCCACTGGGTGGCTAATAAGTCAGTCATGAACCCCTGCCTACCTTGTAGGGCCAACCAAGAAGTTGTGCAGATACAGTTCTCCTTGAATATCTGTGCAAAGAAACAAAAGAAACTACTGTCAGACTCAAGGTGCTGTGGAAGAACTTCTCCCAAGCAACCCCTGCCTTCCCAGCATAAAAAATAAACAAGATTTTCCTTTTCCTATCATAATTAAGGCAAGACACAAAAGCGAGGACATCACTTACTCTGTTCTACATTAGCCTCCAGCTGTTTCACCTACTCAGGACCCTCATTCCTCAAGATTCCAATTAGATTTGATATACTGCTCAATATTAATTTCCTCCTAAGAAGCTACATCACCATTTGGAAAGCCCCTTGGGTTGAATAATTATTGAATTTCTGAATGGCCTCCAGCCAACTTCAAATGTGATATTGTTTCATGTCCAGTAATATGAAAAAGACTTTGCCCTGGGCATTGAGCAGCCCTGATGATGCTTTTCTGAAGAAGCACAGCTCTCTGAAAGGTTTTCAGGGGAGTGTCATTTTAAACTGTCCCTATGTCTTCTGGTCTGCTCAGCAGAGTCCCTGTTGGATTATTCCCTTCCTTCTTTCTTTTATTTATTCTCGCCTCTTCCCTTCCATTATCCCTCTCTCTTCCCTTCCTCCTTTCTTTCTCTCCTTTCCTTCCTCTGTTACTTTGTTCCAGAGAGGATTTACGACAGCTAGGTCCCTCATCAAGATTTCCACCCAGCATTCCAGAAGGAGAAATCTCCTTTTTTATAAAAATAGAATTACACTTCCATTCCTTTTCCATGGCTTTTTTGCTTTCCTGGGTTCTTTTTTGTTTGTCTCAGCAGATGCTAAATCAGGTTTTCACTTGAAGTGGTTTCTCATTGCTACTCAAGTTGGGGCAGAGTCTTCACCAGAAACCCCAAAAGAAAGCACAAGTGAAGAACTGGAAGGACTTTAGAGTTGATTTGCTTCAGCGTCTAGTACAGCTCCAGAATTTTTCAGGCGACGGAGGGCAGAGGATTCATGTTTATTGAGTGCCTGGTATGTGCTAGGAGCTGTGTTGGGCATTTTCACTTCTGTTAGCGCCTCTTATCTTCACAATGACCTTGGATGGTAGGTATGCTTCATCCTCATAGTGGCTTTTCCTCTTTTTCCTTTTAGTCAGCCTGCTCTCTAACTCCAGCTTCTTATAATCACCTCCCAAATAAACTCACTGTCCTGGAGTCCTTATCTTAGGCTCTTATTTGAGAGGAATCCAAACCAAAATCCTTGGGTTCCTGCTGGACTGGAAATGAAAACCGTCTTGCATGCTGATTAGTAAAGGAGAAGGTTTTTGTCCTGAGTTCTGCAAGAAAATAGACTAAACCAGAGAGAAACCCTGAAGCAGAGGAGACAATTCCAAGCCAGGAACTCTATTAAGAAAATTTGCCTTAAGTAGAGCGTTCTTTGAGAAAATATATGCAAAGTGTTCACTCAACATGCGTGGCAGACAATACATCTAAACAGTCACCGTTTTTCTCTTCTGAATAAATCTTCAACAGAAGTCCCCTGGTCATCCTCCCTTCTCTTTATCTGTCAGTCTATTTTTAAAAATTACTTCTTGGGCTGTGCTGCCTCTTCATTACTGCTCTCAGGTGTTTTTCTCTAGCTGTGGCAAGTAGGGGCTTCTCATTGCGGCGATTTCTCTCAATGTGGCGGCTTCTCTCGTTGTGGAGCGCAGGCTCTACAGTATTCGGGCTTCGGAAGCTGTGGCACGGCGGACTCAGGAGCCGCGGCTCCCGGGCGCTAGTGCACAGGCGCAAGAGCTGTGGCGCATGCGCTTGGTTGTCCCACTGCATGTGGGATCCTCCTGGCCCAGGGGATCAAGCCCGTGCCTCCTGCATTGGTAAGCAGAGTTTTTACCACTGAGCCACCAAGAAGAAACCCTGACCATCAGTCTTAAGTGCACCCTGGGGAATCTCAATTCCTGCCATTGGAGATAGTGACCTTTCCCTCTGCTGCTCACGCAAGGTACAAGACATCTACCTGGAAGGCAGCACAGAGTGTTGGCTGAAATAAGTTGTGGACCATAGAGGCAGGTCATGTTCCAGTCAGCTGGGTGACTAAGTCTTACCGGTTTTCTGCAGAAACGATCTCCCAGATTCAGCAGCCGAAAACCCTAAGGCTAATGTCTTGCTCACGTGACGTGCTTGGATTTGGTGGATGGGGGTGGGGGAGGTTGTGCTTCTGAGGCTCCTACAGCAGAACTCAGGCTGTGGAGCAGCCACTTTCCAGAATGCTGATGGTCGCTGTGACAGAGTGAAAGAGGTAGAGTTCACACTGATTTTGTTCATTCTAAGCGACCCATGTCTCTTGCTCAAGGTGAAGGTAAAGTACTATCCAACTTTTAGGTAAGAGAAAAGAGAGAGATCGAAAAGCAAGACACTTGTGAAAAATGTCTGTTTGGACAATCTTTCCACCTGAGTTTCAGTGTCTTTGTGGTGTACCATGCTGCTGCTGCTAAGTCACTTCAGTCGTGTCTGACTCTGTGCGACCCCATAGACGGCAGCCCACCAGGCTCCCCCGTCCCTGGGATTCTCTAGGCAAGAACATTGGAGTGGGTTGCCATTTCCTTCTCCAGTGCATGAAAGTGAAAAGTGAAAGTGAAGGTGCTCAGTCGTGTCCGACTCTTAGTGACCCCATGGACTGCAGCCCACCAGGCTCCTCAGTCCATGGGATTCTCCAGGCGAGAGTACTGTGTACCATGGGGGTATTCAATTTCTGAGGTTGTTGTGAGGGTTAAATGGGAAATGGCACATAACCATTATTCCATAAATGTGGCTTATTTGTATGCCTGAAATATAGTATTAAGGCTTACTATAAACAATAGCAAGCTCTTCAACCCTTTTCTATAAATTGCCCTGTCTTTAAAAATGATTCCTGTGCACTTTCTCTGAATTTCTCCAACTTCTGTCTGTTCTGAGATGTGGATTCTAGCAGTGTTCTCAGTCTAGAAAGGCCCTCACTACTACTAAGAGATAAGAGAGTACTCTATTTTTTTTGGAAGGGCGACTATTTGAATATAAAATGATGATCGTGATATTTAGTATTTATAGCGAGTATTGTTCTGGTATAGAGATGAAGCAGTGCAGAAGTTCATCAGAACAGTATGGGCCTCATTAGAAAGAATACATTACTATGATGCTCAGAAAACTCAGTCTGGGTATGAAGTTCCTAGAACAGCACGGGCTTCCTTGGCCAAGTGTGTTATTATAATTTCAGTGGAACCATTATCCTGTCAAGAAAACACGAGGTAAAACCTGCAGGAGCTCCCTGTGACTCCATGAGAGAGAGTGGATGCTGACTTTCCCTGGGGAAAGCGGAAGCCTGGTGGGGTCTGAGCAAGGGCCTGAGGCATAGCCTGTACCCACAGCTGCCTCCTAGTCCCTCATCAGCCTAGCTTTTGGCTCGGAAAGCTAGCACTTTGAGAATCTCGTCAGGAGACTTTCTCATTTTTCTTGGGTTGATCCCACCCCTCCTCCTCGTTCCCCATCATCTTTTCACATGATGGCCATCAACTCCTAGTTTTATAAGGTGTTCTTTATTCTGGCAGAATTTAGGTCAGGGACTTTGTGTTCAGTAAATGGCTTGGCTCACGAGGACCCTGGGGCTGTTTACGTTTTTTAGGGCTTGCTATTGCGAAACCCTAGTTTATTTTACGTAGTTGGACTGCTTTTGCCAGAATGAATTCATTTGCTCAAGTTATTTTTAAAATGTGGTTTTTCTTAGCTTTTTAGAGAAGCTCTAGTCTCTTGTTTGTGTGGGTCTAGGCCAGAAAAACAAAACAAAACAAAATAAAAACGCCAAGTCTATTGATGGAAGCCAGGAAAAACGTCTAGCCAACGTGGATCAAAGGAGGTTCTCGGCTTTGAACAGAAAAGTCTCTCCTCCCTGAATGCTGACTTAACACACTCAGTGGTGCTAGTCCCAGGACTGAAATCCTTGACGCTTCCAGAACCAGGAAGGCCCTGCAAATGAGTCTCATAGACTGCTCCTGCAGGTATGCTGGAGGAGGCTTTCAGAATGGTCACCGAGAAAAAAGTACCTTCTGCAGCCAGTTGGCGCCTCCACAGTCCAGCAGGGAGATGACTGGAGGCTGTAGGGCCGCACACCCACTACCTCCTCGGGGCCAAATGGGCTGATTCACCAAACTACCTTGCAAACAATTTTTTTGTGTGAGTGAGTGTGCTTTTATATCCTTTTTTTAAAAAAAAGATTTTATTGAAATATAATTGATTTAGTGTTGCGTTAATTTCTGCTGTATAGCAAAGTGATACATATATTCTTTTTCATGTTCTTTTCCATCATGGTTTATCACAGGGTATTGAATATATTTCCCTGTGCTGTACAGTAGGACCTTGTTGTTTATCCATCCTATATATAATTGTTTGCATCTGCTAATCCCAAACTCTCGGTCCATCTGTCCCCCTTGGCACCCTCAAGTCTGACCTGTGTCTGTGAGTCTATTTCTCTTTTGTAGTTAAGTTTGTTTGTGGCATTTTAAGATCCCACGAATAAGTGACATCGTAAGGTGCTTGTCTTTCTCTCTCTTTTTCACTTAGTATGATAAGCTCTAGGTCCATTCATGTTGCTGGAAATGGCATTATGTCATTCTTTTTTTTTTTAAATGGCAGAGCAGTATTCCATTGAATATAAGCACCACATCTTCTTATCCATGCATCTGTTGGTGGACATTTAGGTTGCTTCTATGTCTTGGCTACTGTGAACAGCCCTGCTGTGGACATAGGGCTGCATATAACTTTTTAAATTATAGTTTTGTCCAGATATATGGCCAGTAGTGGGATTGAAGGACCATATGTCAACTCTAGTTTTAGATTTTTAAGGAATTTCCACACTGTTCTCCATTGTGGCTGCACCACTTTACATTCCCACCAAGTGCTGAAGAGTTCCTTCTCCACCACACTCTCTCCATCATTTGTTATTTGTAGACTTTCTAAAGATAGCGATTCTAACTGGTGAGAGGTAGTATCTACATAGTAGTTTTGATTCCTTGCCAACATTTTATTTCACAACTGGTTTTTAAATATAACTCTTTAGGACTTAGATTCTTACCTTTGGGGGAATCAGAAACTCCTCTGAGAATCTGACAAAAGCTATGGCTCCACCACTCAGAAAAGTATATGTACATACAAACATTTGTCAGTGGTATTGTTGGGATAACATCCAAGAACTCCCAAGGTGGGAATGGGGGGCATAAATCCCATTGCTTCAGAATTTGGGGAAACTTCAAAATTGAGATTAATGGTATGTGGATACTATTCATTCTTTTGGAACTTGTTGAGTTCCTGTTTCATGGCAGGAACTATACTGGAAGATGGGGACACACTGGTGCATAAGACAAGGATCCAGCCTCGAGGGTGAAGGCTGCAGTTTAATGGAGACAAACCTAGAAGAATTGTGATTATAATGAGTTAAGTGTTATGCTAGGCCTGTGAGTATGGAAACCTCCAAGAACTCTGAATGAAGGGTAATTAATTCAACACATATTTGATAAACATATTATGTGTTAGATAATTAGGTATAAGCTAGTACGCATTGTCCTTGCCTCAAGGAGCTTAAAGTTTGGATGCTCTAAATCCAAAGTTGAGGGAGGGGACTGGAAGAGCAGGATACCAGCCACAGGTAAACCCTGATGGACAAGTAAGTCCAGCCAGGTGAAGGGAGTGAGTATCCCAGGCAGTGAGAGCAGTGATGAGAGCAAGGTGGGTGGGGAAACACAAACAGTCCATCTCTACATGGGGATGAGTGGTGAGGGCAGAGTGGAGAGGTCTGCTGGGTCGGATCCCGCAGGTCCCTGTGCTTCACCCAAGGACGGTGGGTTTTATACTGTGTCAAAGGTTGTCACTGAGGGTTTTTTTTTTTTTCCTAAAGTAAGTGAGTGAAGTTGAAGAGGAGATGATATTAGAAAGATTGCTCTGCTTTCTGTGGAGAAAATGGATTGGAGTGGTGGAGGGGCATGGTGCCTAGTAGGTGAAAAGACCAGAGAGGGGAGTCTGTTGAGTTAGTGTGGGTGAGCGATGATGACGTCCTAGCACCTAGATGATGACGTCTCTGCTGGAGCAGAGATTTGAAAAACAGGGTGAAGCCTCTGGATAGTACCTCTCAGGTTGTGATGGATTCACGCTAATAAAGCAACCTTGCTACTGAGGTGGTATCCTTTAGAATCATGGCTGCAGAACGGCTGTGGCTTAATAATCAGATGTGGAAACTCTACATTCAGTTGCTTAATGATGCTGATAATGACACCGATACCATTGACAACAGTGGTAACTGAATCTTGTTCACTTACTTGTGCCCGTTACCCTTTCACGTATTCTGCATGTATCAACCTATTTTTTTAATGACTTTATGATGTAAGTTCTATTATTCCTGTGGAATAGATGAGGATATTGAGATACCACAGATAAGTTCAATACCTTGTCCAAGCTCACACAGCCAAGAAGTAGAAAAACAGATTTGAAGTCTCATTCCACACTCCTATCAAAACTGCTCTTTTCCTACAATGACAGATATAGTGTCTTTTCCTATAAAATTCTGTATGAGCACTAAAGTGGGGATTTTCAATTTGTTCTGAACATTGTAGTTCAATTGGTAAGTTAGTTCAGTTGCTCAGTCGTGTCTGACTCTTTGCGACTCCATGAATCGTAGCACGCCAGGCCTCCCTGTCCATCACCAACTCCCGGAGTTCACTCAGACTCACGTCCATCAAGTCAGTGATGCCATCCAGCCATCCCATCCTCTGTCATCCCCTTCTCTTCCTGCCCCCAATCCCTCCTAGCATCAGACTCTTTTCCAATGAGTCAACTCTTCGCATGAGGTGGCCAAAGTACTGGAGTTTCAGCTTCAGCATCATTCCCTCCTAAGAAATCCCAGGACTTATCTCCTTTAGGATGGACTGGTTGGATTTCCTTGCAGTCCAAGGGACTCTCAAGAGTCTTCTCCAACACCACAGCTCAAAAGCATTAATTCTTCGGTGCTCAGCTTTCTTCACAGTCTAACTCTCACATCCATACATGACCACTGGAAAAACCATAGCCTTGACTAGATGGACCTTTGTTGGCAAAGTAATGTCTCTGCTTTTCAATATGTTCTCAAGATTGGTCATAACTTTTCTTTCAAGGAGTAAGTGTCTTTTAATTTCATGGCTGCAGTCACCATCTGTGGTGAAAATCTGTGGTGATTTTGGAGCCCCCCCAAAATAAAGTTTGATACTATTTCCACTGTTTCCCCATCTATTTCCCATGAAGTGAACGTTGTAGCCACAATAAAAAAGTTTCCATGCCACTCACATCCTCCAGAAAGGTAGTAAGTGACGTGCTAAGTTGCTTCAGTTGCGTCTGACTCATTGCGACCCCATGGACTGTAGCCCACCAGGCTATTCTGTCCATAGGATTCTCCAGGCAAGAATACCGGAGGGGGTGCCAGTTCCTCCTCCAAATAAGTGAGGTGCATGAAGCAAAATGCTGGGTGTGAAGGTTTTTGCAGATTCAATTCCCAAAAACCAGAAAAGCAGAAAAAACAAACAACGGTGTTTTTGAACAATGAATGCTGTTTTCCTTTGGCCATAAGGGAGTTTAAAAACTTGACAAATCTATTTAGCTTTCAAAGCATTCCACACTCCCCACCCACAAGCAAATGCCAGAAGGTGCCAGTTTGAGCCAATGCTGAGCTCAGGAATGATTTTCTCAGTACTAGATCAGATTTCTTCAATGTCCATGCTCCACAAATGGATGCTCACCATTGTTCTAATGGGTCTGATGAAAACTGCTTAGCAATTTATCAAGGTACTAATGTAAAAAAGACGTTTCAGCAAGAGATGAGGTAGTGAGACACAAATGCAGAAATAGAAAATGACAGGGTCTTACTACTTTAAAGGGACTGAAAATCACTGCATTAAGATCTTTGAAATTTTAGAGCTAGGCTGTGCATAGGCTCAGTTTAATTGGACTTTCTTGGAGGAAGAATGCTTCCAATTACATAAAGAAAGTAATTTCCTTATTTTGCAGCAACTAATTTTTTTTGGAGAGGACAAAGAAAATGATGTTTAATAAACTCATATTCACTGAACTAACTTATTTGGAAGCAATGCCCTTTGACCTGACACCATGCTAGACACAGATACAAAAATGAAAAAGGCATCTTGTCCAGACTTTAGCAGTGGAGAAAGAGAAGCAAAGAAATGGTGTTAACAGACACAGCAAAAGAATGTACCAGGAAATTAGAAGTGAGACACTGAGAAGTGAGGATATAGGGAGGAACAGGAACTGTGTCTCAAGATTCTGGCCTTAAATTTGGGAGTGATGCAGAGCCATTAAACAGAAGTGATGATCAGATTTGATTTTAGAAGGATCATGCTGTTGTCAGTGTGAAGACTGGGTTGCAGTGGGGAGATCAAAGGCAGGATCAGCTCCAATCTTCATAAAAATCATTCCAGAGCATTCTGATACCTCCCTGGCTGCTCTCTAATTCACTTCCTCTTGTCCCACAGACGTAAGATTTATAATCTTTAAAATGCTATTTACTTTCCAAGTATTTTAGGTTTTCCCAGATACCTGTTACTGACTTTTATTTCCATTTACTCTGCATGACTTGAATCCTTTTATTGTTATGGAGACTTGCTTTATGGCCCAGAATACGATCATCTTAGTACACGTCCCATGTGCTCTTGGAAAGAATGTGTATTCTACCATTGTTGGGCATCGCTGCATTCTATGTCACATGCATCAAACTGGCTGATAGTTTTTGCTCAAGTCTTCTATATCCTCACTGTTTAGATTTTTTTTTTCTGTTAAGTCGTTCATTAAAATTGAGCCTATGCATAATCTAGCTCTAGAATTTGTCTTCTTGTTCTAACATTGAAAGAAGTTTTCAAATCTCCAATTATAATTACAGATTTGTTAATTTCTCCTTATAGTTTTATCAGTTTTTACTTCAAGAATTTTGAAGCTGTTATGTAAACAAGTATTTAGGATTTTTGTGTCTTCTTGCTGAATTGACCCTTTATTTGGCATTATGAAATATTCTTTATCTTTGGTAATATTCTTTGCTGGGAAACCTACTTGGTCTATATTAATATAGCCACTCCTGCTTTCTTTTGATTAGTGTTAGTATGGTGTATCTTTTTCTACCTTTTTAATCTGTTTGCCCTTTATTTTCAACATATGCTTTTTGTTGGTAGCATATAGTTGGATCTTGTTTTTTTATCCAATCTAGACAATCTCTGCCTTTTAATTGGGGTCTTTAGAATATTTATATTTAACTCTTTCCAAAAGATAATTGACTGTTTAAGCAAAAATAATAACAAAGTGTGCAGCTTATACTATATGCAGAAGTAAAACATGAGGCCACAACAGCACAAAGCCAAGAAGAGACAAATGAACATTTTTCATTATGAGCTTCTTAAACTATATGTCAAGTGGTGTATCACTTGAATGTAGACAGGTATGTAAAAGATGGACATACTATAACGCTGAAGTAATCACTGAAATAAAACAGAGTTGTAACTAATAAACCAACAAAAGAGATAAAATGCAATCATAAAAAATAATCCAAAAGAAAACAGAAAAGGAAGAAAAAGAGAACAAAGAAAAAATGGAAACAGCAAGATGATATATTTAACATAAATATATCAACAATCACATTAAATGCAAAAGCTCCAAACACTCTGATTAAAAGGTAATGATTGTCAGATTGGGTAAAAGCAGGTATAAAACCACTCATCAGGTCCTGAGCTAAGTACCTTACACAGTCTCATGAAATCCTCTTTAACAAGCATGATGTTATCATCGTGCCTTCATTTCAAATATTTGAAAAATGAGCCTCAGAGAGGTTAAGGAACTTCTGCAAGTAGCATGGCAGGGCACTGCAGAGTGCTGATGAGCATGCGACACTTGCTTCATTCCCCTCCCTCCATTTCAGCAGCACTGAGTACCTGTTTCATGGAGCTGTGCCACATGACAACTTCTATAACTGCTTGAGATGAAATCCAGTTTAACCATCTGAGTGACCATGGTCTGTGTATTATATACACTTACTTAATCTCTAGCTTCCTCATCTGTAAAATGGAACTAATACCTGCCTCATAGTGTTGTTGTGATGATGGATTCAGAAAGTCTAGTGGGTAGTGTGTGTTAAATGGGGGTGTAACAAATGTTTTTGTTACTTTTAGCTGTACCCTGAAGATCACACAAGAAATATCAATTTGTACAATTCCATGTCAATACCAAAACAGTGCTATAGAAATGTAATGTTCACTATCTTCCTCTTTGACCTGCAACATTACAGAAACAGATTCTAGTGGTAACTGTCTCATTCCTAATTTTCAGCATTATATGGAGTTCAGGTTTCCTCTTTGAGAATTTAGCAATGTAATGAATCAGCTGTCTTCTAGAGAAACCTTTCAACTCAACTGTTATATTTATGAATTAATTTTTTTTCCTTGGAGTAAAAATGTCAATCTTGTTTGTTTTCTAGATGGAAGGGTTTAGATTTCTTACACTTTCACATTGTATACCTATATTGGTAACCTGGAAGGAGTAACTTCAGCTTAGGTTGTATTATTATAATAGTAACTAAGAAAAAAGAATTTGCCCAAGCATTATCTTATATCTGCTATTTTAATATGTAAATTAAAAAATCAGAATGTGCTCTTGGGAATTAATAGGCAAAACCAACCAAATAAACAAATGAACAAAAAAACCCAACCACATATGATTCCAGTATCATACAGAACCTGTAAATATATTTTCTTTCAAAAGAGAATATCGGTAAAATAAAAGTTGTTTAGACACACCATGATTGTCAGCTAAGAAGGAAGCCAATCACTCGTTCAACATAGCACTGCTTTTCTGAGCAAATAACTGAAAGAGACAAAATTTCCGACATTTTATTCAAAATTCTCCATCTAGGAGCAAAGACATATAACAATGTGCACACATGCTTTAATAACTTATTTCACTGTACAACTTGCATCCCAAACAACGGTACAATAAATGAGCAAAAGAAAATAATTAGCACTTAAATAATCTAGCAAGTAAATAGCACTGAATATGGGGTTCAACAAGGTGGTATCTGTACACTGTTTCATGACTGAGCCATAGCATCCCTCATCTGGTTGAGTGTGTGTCTAAAAATTGAGATGTCTACGCTTTTCCTATTAGTGATGTGAAAGGCTGGTAGGACCTATGTTGGTTCTGGTTAAATTCGGTGGGCAAGGGTGGAGGGGCTCTACTACTTTTCTCCCTTTCTTATACATGTCTTTCCCTTTTATGTTACTTTCACAGTTTTAAATAAAAAATGTATTTTATGATTGTATATATTGTTTTGTCAATACTGTTTCAGCACAGAATTAGGTTAATTGGGTATTTTATAGCTAGCACAATGGTCCAAATACAGGAAGGAAACAAAGAAATTGACCACTTAGTTCTGCCAAAGTAGCACCTAGTAAAAACAGCAGGTCAGTAGAGTTTCTCCTGCTAGTCCTTGTATGATGAAGGCAAAGAGACATGGCAACAACTCCAAAAACATGGGCAGAAATTTAAGGAAGATGATATTATTCTCGTTCTTGAAAAGGAATCTTGCTAGTGAGTATTTTTCTATTCCATTTAATAATCTGAGTTATAATGATTACTAAATCAGAGCAAGACTATACAAGAGGAAAACAAGATAAAAGTGAATGACTAAGGAAATCTGACCTTCTTCCAAGTGATTATATTTTCCAAGGGGAAAAAAAGGCACAGGAGGTACACATTTCAGTTTGGCTCAAAAATAATGAAAAGGAACTGGAAAAGTTGGCAATAACTATGGAAACATTAAAATCCAATTCTCTGTATTTTCTGTGACAGAGCTCAACAAACAAACAGAGAAAAACACCCTGACCGTGGTTCACCATCATCAGGACTATACACAGTGCCTGACGCTTCTACCCAGACTGAATCCCGAGGAGTGCGTCTGCGAAGCAGGATCTTATAACTGACTTCAACAACACGCATGCTTGATCAATATTTTCCTTCTAAAACTTAATCTGTATTCAAGCTACCTTCCTTCCGTGGAGCTGAAAGAATCTAAATGCTCTGGTTAGTAGCTGATTGTAAAAGTATTACAGTAACCCCACATACCAAGGAACGTCAAGAGATGGAAAGTCAACTAGTCTTATGCCTGTGAAAGCTAACTCAGATATCACTTTGATACTTGTAAACCATGAATCGTAAGTTTCAAAAAACAGCAGTTGTGGTCAAGTTTATATCCTACATCTTTAAAAGACAGCAATACTATTTATTATAATTGTAAACATAATAAGTCTGTCTCCAAAGACAGCACATCCAGGCAAAGGTGCATTTATTGTAACCTGACATCCCCTTACAGACTTTTTGTGACAACTGTAGTGTAACTAACTGCCGTTGCTAAGTAGAACCCTAGAGCATGATAGGAGGGAGTCACCTTTCCCAACATCACCGACCTACGTTAGCAGCAATTATGACTGTGACGAAACATTCTTAACAGGTTACACATTTAAAACGTCATTAGAACATCCCGTTCTTGGACACTGGTATAGAAAGGTCTTCCAAAGATAAAGGAGTGGAGGCCTGGCTTGATTTTCTCAGCCAGAGCCATTATTATGTTAAGATCGCCCTCTGCTGTTAAATCAAGGTCTATCTTCAGGTTCCGAAGCGATTTAAAGGGCTTTTTCCCCTTCTGCCTACAAACAATGATACAAGAGAAATTATAAGATAGAAGAGGTCCAAAGGGGACAAAATGAAAGCAATTAATGAAGGTTTGTCTTCCGTGGAGGAGTCTGACTTACGTATCATCTTCTATATATTTTATTAGCGTCAAGGCTTTTCTGTGAAGGACGAGCAGAAACTGTGCAAGGAAAGTACTCCTGAGAGACAGACCGGGTTTCAAATGAAAGACCTGCAGGAAAATGAAGCATGCTCATAAATAATTTGCTCCCGTTCTGCTTATCCACAGCATGTTTCTGCTGATAGTGCCTGGCAGGTAGCCCACGTTTGAGCAGCTCTCCCTAATCGTCTCCACAGATGGATACATCCTGGTGGACAGGAGGGGATGGGCATACTGGAGCGGTCTGACAGTTCTGCTTCCTCTTTAAGAATGGACTCAAAATTGTCCTTCTACCTTAGACTACAATCATATTTATTTTGTTATTAAAAATCATGATGTAGGTTACTTCTGGTTGTGTTACTTAGCTTTTCTCTGCCCACATCTGCAATTAAAACTAGAGCTCCTAGAGGTTGAGCTGTGCTTACACTATGGTTTTGAGATATTCATATTTTTCTATTTTGAGGGGTGGGAGTGCATGCGTAGTGGTAGAACAATTTTATTTCTGCTTGGGAAGCATGGAATCACATGACTCTGACTTATCCTGAACTTTGCAATATGTCACAGATCACATAGACCTGGATCCAAAATTTCTAGTTAATCTCAGGATTATATTATTTCAAAGCTACATCTATGACAACGGTTTCCTGGCCTGATCCCTAGAGTGACATCATAACAAAGTCCCTCTATTTTAAGAAATAAGACCCATATAATCTAAAATTTTCTTTAAAATCTAGATCTTTTACAAAGAAATGAGACAGTAAGGATGCTATCATTTAAGTAAGTCTTAAAGACATTTTTTGCTTAATTAAGGCAAATACACAACATTTGTACAAAACCTCCCTTCACTAAAAGAAAACATCCTTGGGTTATAAGTTAGTGCTTAGAAGTTATTATCTGAACTGGGAGATACTGCATCTTTAATTGTTAACATACAAACTACTTTCTACAAATAATTCAGCAGAAAAATAATTCTGACACTTTAGAAAAATCAGAGATAAAACTACAAAAGGAGCTAATTCTGCAGGCATTGTGGGATTGAAACAGAACACATATCCTATCGTTCACTCTGACAATCTCAGGTTTAACACTTACCTGATCCAGGAAGGCTTTCACAAGAGTGTCTCTATGTAAGACATCTTGAAAAATATTCCTACGAAGGAAACAGACCAAATGTTAACATGGCTATACAATGCTGTTTTCCACAACCTCTCACGCCAGCCAAACTGAATTATTCAAAATGGGATTATAAACATATTTATAAGAATTACATAAATAAATACAATAAACTACAATAAATAGTTTTGGAAATACAATAAAATAGATTAATACACTCATTTTAACTCAAGGATACATTTATCTATTACTGGAGTCTGTCAAGCCATAATGTAATTATTTTCTTTTTAATAGTGTAAGCAGTCCCAGGAAAGGTACATACGTATCTATCAATGTATTTTAATACCTCACCTTATAAAGAATATTGAGAGCCTTAGGCAATTGGTAAATGCAACTACCAATTCCTGCCATCTCGAAAACATAAAACAGCAACAAAAATAAATATACGCCACTACTATCAAAAACCAAAACAAAAGGTTAACTTCATGTACTAATAACTCCTAATAAGCAGTCTTGGAAGAAAAAAAGAGCAAGAGGATGAATGTTAGGAAACATTCAAGTGGGAATAAGGAACACACACAGATGATTATCTCCAACGTCTTACCCACTGGGTTTGCATCCACAAGTCCATCATCTGGTGAGTAACATGAATCAGCTACCTAAGAAAATGTTAGCTACATCGGCAATGAGCAGAGTCAGAAATTAAGTTCTAATTCACACTTGAGATAATGTTCATCTACCATACAACTTAAGATATTGTAGGCATTTTAAAAAGACTGTCTATTTCCCAGGTCCCAACCCCTTTTGATCTTTCTCTTCTTCCTTCCCTCTCCTTGCCTTCTACTTTCCTAAGGGATTTACTGGGATACTAGGCTATAATCAAGTCAGAGGGGTAACATAACATTTACTAAGGTATGCAATTTTTAACTGAAAAGAAAGAAAATAGTAGGGATCATCATATACCTGATCGAAGTAGCAAGGCAAGAGATGTGTGTGCAGATGTGAATAGCAAAGTACCTAAAACTTCCTAGTTTTAGGGAATGGGTGTTCCCTACTGCAGAAGAAGGAAACTCAGAGAAGGGGAAAAAAAAAAATCAGCATTTCACAATTACTGGCTGTTCAACTGGTGGCCAGTGTGGGTACTGACAACACCTACTTTCTGGCTTTGGAGAGAGAATTTAGCTATTTAAGTCTAGTGTTCTGAACATATCTGCTTTATAATTTGATTGTCTTGGTCAAAAGGGAATTAGATGAAGCAAAGTGTCATAAGAAGAGTATTTTCAGTGACTGATTTTTCATGTTTAGGCAGTGAGTGGAATTATTTTTAAAGAGCTAAAATTAAAAATATCTTAAAAATAAGTAATATTGCTTAACATAGACTAAAAAGTAAAACATGTCCATAAAACATAAAAGTTAATAATACATCAATCTAGAGTTTGAAAATATTATTTGCTGATAATTTTATGTTTAGAAAATTTACTTAACAGCTGGAAACAAATTTTAAAAGTTCATGACATTATTTGTTATGATCAGCAAAACAAGAACAGGTGGCTCATCACAGTTTGTCAAATCAGCAAAGCCAACGTAACTGGCTAAAATGAGTAAGACATATTAAAACCACAGATGTATCGCCTCTAAAAAAAAATTCCAGAACTTTAGATAAAGTTCACTAAGTTTCCACCAAAGAGCTCTCCAGCTACCTACCAAAAAAACAGAAAAAATGGACAGCCAGGAAAAGCTGGTTCCTAATGAAGCCATCTTTCCGTATCTAGAGACACATGAGGCTGGGGATTCCTAGGACATGGTGTTCCTCTGCTATGCCTGCGGGCAACACCTGCTGTCTGACTACTGATGCATCACAAGTCTGTTGCCTCAGCTCAAAATTTTCCTGTAAGACACAGGATAGGGTTGCTTGCTCCAATTGTACTGCTGCCTTATCCACTCAAACCTGGATTATTTACTAGTCAGCATTTACCGAGCACACTCTATATGCCGGGTACAGAGAACCATGAGAGAATACGATAATTTATTTTCCTGATTTCAGAACACTGTTTAAATGTTTTACAGTTCAGATTTCTTTTTTTTCTTAATTGGGTCCACATTCAACATTTTATTGTCATTACTTTTTCTGTTAATTTACTGATCGTACCTTATGGTAAGAAATGAATAATACAATACAAGAGAATATAAAAGAATGCTCTATTAATGTATTTTCACAGTTTTGCTGTATTTTATATTTATATATCAAGGGGAAAAAAAGACTTAGCATTCCCTCTTTGGTTTAGTTAGTAAATAAGCTTCTTAATGACCTTTACACACTAGTCTATAAGCATTGGAAGGACCTGCGTCTGGGGCTGTCTGCTTGGCCACTATTAACCTTAACATCACTGATTCAATGGACATTAACTTGGGTGAACTCCAGGAGATGGTGAGGGACAGGGGAGGCCTGGTGTGCTGCAACGGGGTGGCAAAGAGTCGGACACGAATTGGCGACTGAACAACAACAAACCTTAGCACCTTGTAACTAGGGGCTCAATGTATATGTTAATTAAGTACTTAAGTACTTATTTTTAAGGACTAATCTAACTTATGGCAATCACAATCATACTAAGAAAAACAGACATTTAAGAAAAACAATGCTTGATTCACTAAAGATTCCTTCTAGCATAATTAACATGTCTTCCCCTTTTAAACACTGAATTGTTTGTTTCTACTCATAAAAGACAGTTTCCTAATACTGCTGAATGACAACATTAGAAAGCAGGGCGTGACGTACAAGTCGGGAGTAAAGCTCTCATCTGTGTAGATGAAGGTGTCCTGAGCTACGTCCTCCTCTGAAGTGGCTCGCCAGAACGCTGCCAGCTCTGATCGCATGTACCGACGCTGATTATAAATGTGCTCGTGACAGGGTGGCATCTGCTTGACGGTATTGACGTCCACGTCTATGTGTGTGGTGGGGTAGGGCGCATACATGACTTGCCGGAAGGGAAGTACAAAGCTTCCCGTTGAATCCTGTCAGAATGCAAAGAAAACTGTCTTTTACACCGAAAGATATGAAGATTATCTTTTAATTTAAAAAATTGGCTTTAACTTAGCAAACTCAGCTCTAGAAATTTATCCCAGAAAATGAATCATGTTTGTGTGTCAAGTTTGAGTGACGTGTGTGCTACAGCATTGGATTAAACAGTAAAACACCAGAAACACCCTGAGCATCCAAAAAGAGAAATAAATATTCATTCATCTTAAATAAATGAAAGTAATTTATTGTTTAGCTGCTAAAAATTAAGTTGCCAGTGTTTATGTGTTGATACTGAAAGATGTTCATAATATATTGTGAAAAAAGGAGCTTACAACATGAAGAGTATAATCTAATTTCCTGGGCTGGGGAAAGGGGAAGATATGAAAAAAATTACAGAAGAAAAAGACCAGAAAGATATATACCAAATATTACTAGGGGTTATTCAATGGATTATGAGATTACAAGTGACTTTTAATATTCTTGGTTATTTACATGTTCTGTTAAGTATCAGTTGAATATGCATTTTTATAGTAAGTATGAAAGTGAAGTGAAGGTGAAGTCGCTCAGTTGTGTCCAACTCTTCGCGACCCTGTGGACTGTAGCCTACTAGGCTCCTCCATCCATGGGATTCTCCAGGCAAGAATATTGGAGTGGGCTGCCATTTCCTTCTCCAGAGGATCTTCCCGACCCAGGGATCGAACCTGGGTCTCCCGCATTGCAGGTAGACACTTTAACCTCTGAGCCAGCAGGGAAGCCTATAATAAGTATACTTTCCAGGTACAGTCAGTTGGGTAGTCAGTTGCCATATAACAAGTACCTACTGTTATAATATCAAAGTATGCTCTAAAAGGCTATACAATTTAAACTTGCATGGAAAATTCTTAACAAACATGTTTTTATTAAATTATAGTTTCAAATTCTCTGCTATGCATTTGGTATAGGTCCCTTTAAGGGATAAAATTATACAATAAGTGAGATGATGCTGAGGAAATAAAAGTACTAAGTACCTCACTGAGGAAATAAAAGTACTAAGTACCTCATTATGCCTTTATAGGAGAAGTTCTAATTTTCAGATCTGTACATATCAAATAAAAAATGAGTTTCTCTTAAGTAGTTTCTGTATTTAAACAATATTATTCTGAGCTCAGAGCAAGCATATTATTGAAAATGTAAAAGCTGAATATAATTTTTACTTGCAACAGTTTTTAGTATTTTTTCTTTCATTTTACTATGCCTACATCCTCAAGAAAGCAATCACTCTGAGAGACTCAGACAATCATTAGGAAATCTACTTCTTCATATCTCTGACGACAATTGAAACATCAGTAATAGATTCAATAAAGCGAATAAGGATTCCCCATAATTAGTGAAAATAATTGTTAATTTATATTTATCCGTTTTGCTCCTTGAAAAGCAGACTCAAGTAAATAAAGAAAAAATATAAAATAAATTTTTTCTTATATATACATATACACTGATATACAGAAACTGGTCAAATCCTATATACTTTTTCAACATAGGAAGCAGCTTAACATTTTCTTTTCAGTAAATGAATGTGGTACATAAAACATAAAATGGTAACACAAAAATTCAAATCTGTTCAGTAAATAAGATATATTCCCATTTTAGTTGTGTGAACTGATTCAAGCACATATCAAAAAAAAAAAAAAAAATCCTGAGAACAGACAGGTGTGGGAAACCAAACAGAAACACAAAGAAAGCTATTCTGTGATGTTTCACTGATACAAACTATAAATTTATAAGATATACACTCCATCCTCAGACCTGTGAAAAGGAAGTCAAGCTCCTTACCATACAAACATGAGACACGTTAAATGCTAATGTTCAACATATAAAGAATCTCAAAAATGATTTTAAAAAAGTTGGTTTCACTTGTGATAAATGGAAACTGTACCTTTAGTAGGCCTTGTACAAAGAGCCCTGACTCGTATTTAAATGATGATTCTGCTTCACACAATCTGGAGCATTTTCTCTCTGCTGGAGTCAGAAAAAGGCATAATGTTCTTACTATCTGTAAAATGAAAATATTTTAGCATTAAAATATGGATAAAAAGGCCACTAGTTTGCTTAGGAAAGAGACCTGAATAGAAATTTCAGGTGTTACTTTCAATAAAACCTATTCTGAAAAATAAGTACTGATCTCAGTAACCTGGAATAGTCTATGGGATTATAACAGCTATTGCTTAATCTAAGTATTCTGTGGCCAAATAAGCTTGGAAAATGTTAGTAAAGTTAACTGTATGGTATCTCACAACCATTACCATTTGAATACACACTGTGACTCTCTAGGTGACTGATACAATATGCAGACTTTCTCAAACTTATTTTACCATGGAAACCTTATTCCTAATCTTATATGAGGAAATAATGACCTAATATAATTATTGATTATATATCCACCTGGTAATAATTTGGATGAGAAACCTAAATGCAGTTAAATTAGGCAGAATTATATCTTCTGTTTAAAAGTTCTATATGTGAAATCTCATCACAATGAGTATAGAAGAGTTTCTAAATCCTTGAATAGAATTAATTCTATCAAACTTAATTTGAAATAAGCAATCTATTCGGTTGGGGTTTAGAAACCTATCATTCTGACGAGATTTGATCATAGATCTATTAGGAAAAAATAAAAAGTCATGTAACTATCTCAGAATTCAGGTTATATTCAGAATTTTTATGTTAAAATAGTGGTTTTTAAAATAGTGGTGGCAACCTTTTTTCCCTCAAATTAAAAAGATAAAAAAGAAACTATTAAGCTAAAAGAGGATGGTAGATAAGAAAAAATGTTGGCAAAATACAGAACCCCAACCATCGAGGCTTTTTCTCCCCAAGAAGCAACTGGGAAGGTCCTATGGAACCTAAAAGCTTTGTAGGACATGAACCGAAAGCTACCTTTTTGGGCAGCAGAAATAATAAGAAGCCACTAGATATAATAACAGGTAAGTTAATCTGTCATAAATGGTTATACCAGAAATATAATCTTGGTAAATCAAGGGTTGGATAAGTCTACAGGGAAGCTTATCACAGAAAAAAAAATAATGAAATTATTTGTCAAGCAAATAATCATTCCTAACATACTTCTTGTGTAAAACCTGAAAAATTAGGTTTGCTTAAATTGATAAGATACATATACTTATCTCTTTCTAATTATTGATCAGTGAAGAAAAGTACAGAATCCCTTAGTTTACTACCTAATGCTTGGAAAGGTTCATGAATTCTTTTTTAACTCACAGAGCACTAAAGGAGGTGGTCACAAATGTTGCCATACAACCTCCAATGACCACTTATTAGCAATAGGTTCCTAAAAGGAAAAGATTTAGAGGGAAAAGCAAGGTAATGAAATCAAGATGAATGATGAGATACCATTTCCTTGAAATTAGTACCAAAAGAACATGGCTATCTTCATATACATTAAAGATAACATCAGGAAATAGAAGACAAATATTTTTAAAAACATCTGATTTTAAAATATTATCAAAACCATTCAGATAGTTTATTTTGGCCATAGGGTGTCCCAGTAACTTGGTCAGATTACACTGCTTCCTAATATTATAAGATCATCTTGACTGCAACCTAACCTTTAAATTACAATCTACATACGCTAGCAGCATTAAAAAATCAGATTATTTGCTGGATTACAAAATAAATTACCTTATTTACTTTCTCTGCACTGCTACCTACTACAACAGAGCAGCCACAAGTTTGCAAGTGTGAGCTGATAGCACTGTGAATTGAAAAAAAAAAAAAAAAAGATTAAAAACATGTTGACTGTAAAATAATTTCACAAACTAAAAAAGAAAAAAAAAGACAAGTGAACTTCAAAAAACTCTGAATAGCTTTAAATGATGAACACCAAAGTTTTGACTGTAATGCCATCTTTTATTTCTATAGTACTCTGCATTTTCCACCACATGCCTTTCACAGATTCTATCTGAACCTTAAAACAATGCAGTTAGTAACATATCACAGTTTTATAGTGGAAGAAACTGAGGTATAAAGAGGTTAAAGTGGTTTGTTTAAAGTCAAATGGGGCTAAAAATAACCTCATGGATGGCTGACACTGAGCAGAATCAGGACTGAAGAGTTTCTGATTCAAGCCATGTAAAGGCTTTGAGGTTAAACATATACCTTTAAGACCCCATCATGAACCTAAAGGAGAAGACTGCAGACATAATATTTTATCCTTTCATTCCTCATTTTTTAAAACAAAATTTCATGATAATCTATAATTGTAAAGAAACAGACAAGTAGAAGATGAGATTATAAATGTAGGCCGAGCACTTAGGGGGCTAATGTGGAGGCACTCAATAAACACTGGCCATTATCATTGTTATTATCATTTTTCTTAGAATAAATACATAGAAAATGTTAGCTATTTGCTATTATTATGTGCCCATATGTGCCATGCACTGTTTTAAATGCCTAACACGACTCATCTCACCCAATCTTACAACACTCCTATGAAGTAGGTAATATTATCCCATTTTATAGATGAGGAAATGCAGGCATGGAGAGCTCCTGTAGCTTGCTCAGGTTACACAGCAGTAAGCCAGGATGCCTGATTTTAGAGCTCACATTCTAATATCTACTGTAACAAGGAAAGGATCAGTACAAATATGAAAATTTTCTTTTCTAGGCCTAAATACGTCCATCTATAACACAACTTAATTAGAAAGGGTTCTTTGTTTCAGTTTTAATGAGAAGAAAAACAAGAAACCAGAACCAGACAAGGGTCCAAGAACTCTTATCTAAATACTATGGGAAACTCAGCTTCTTTGAATATTAAAAAGAGTCACATCAACTATATCATAGGTATGTAACAAGTAAAGAAGCAACACAAAGCTAAGCAATAATTCAGTCATGCATCCTGACCCTAGAATAATCTAGTTAGGCATTCTCTTATTTTCTTCCTTCCCAATCTTGTCACAGGTGAGCATAAGATCTGCATCTGCTTCATCCAGCTTTTATGAAAAGAAACAAAATTCTTACTTGAGAAGAAAGCCTTCATGGCAACTGTCACCAATATCATCATCATTGAGAACTGTATCAGCTATCTAAAATGCACCAAAAGGAAAAAAGAGAATATTCTGGCTGTTAACAAAACGCTGAAGTAACAATTTTAATACATAAGTTTCCTGAAGTCTAGGTTCAGTATGACACACTGCCCTCATTTCTGAGCATCACAAATCCCCATAAAATAATCTGTGTCACCAATATAAACTTGCAGAATAAATGACGCAAAAGCTGGTGAGACAGGTTAAGCAACCATTTTTACAAGAACTACTTCCTCTTCTGAGCTGCTACAATCAGGAGACAAATCTTAATTACAAAGTCAGGAAGCTGCTAATCTAGCTGCCTGAAGATTTCTCTTCGCATCTATAGTGTGTAATTCCTAATGTCCTCAACAAATGAGTGATTAAGGAAATCACACTAGTGAAGAGAAGGGAACCTCCATTAGCAGCTAGTGATCTGTACGCTACTTTGTTACAAAAAGTACTGCACTAAACACTGATTGACTCTCTAAGGTCTGAAATTCTCCTACTTCCAGGAAATACAAAAGTGGAGAATTTAACTAAACAAATTAATCATAACTGCTATTACTAACCAAAAGGTCTCTGCTTGGCCATTAAATTCAGGATTTCAAATGTGCTTGTTAAAGTGGCTCATAATTCATATGAATGATATGTATGATAAAAATTTGTACTACTGAAATTAGAACATTACTAATATACATAATAGTAATATAACTTAGGGGAATTAATAAACGGTACCATTGCTCCGATTTAACATGACAACTGAGAACTTACATCGATTTCTTCAGGAACACTGTGCGATTTCATAGATGAAAGCAATTCCATTACAGGAATGACTTCTCCAGTAAGCATTGGAATAATACTCTGACCCTGCACAAAAAAGTAAAATGAGGTGAAGAAAATCACAAAATATAGGATGAAGTTGGCAATAACAAATCAAAAACCAAAAGCAAAGAATAACACCCTTTAACAGAAATACTTGATAACTTATTCAAACACTGGAGGAGGAAATAACAACCCCTTCTGGTATTCCTGCCTGGAAAATTCCATGGACAGAGGAGCTTGGTGGGCTACAGTCCATGGGGTCGCAAAGAATTGGACATGACTGAGCAACTGAGCACACACATTCAAACACAGCCTCAAAACAGTGTCTACTCCAAAACCTTTCTATTTCTAAACGATTTATATGCTATTTAAAACTCCTTTTCATTCTTCCAGGAATAATTTTCTTTAGTCAGAATGGAATCATTGGTTTATCATTTACACGCAATAATTAAATCACCACACCAAATTTAGAAAAAATCTCCTTTGCAATTTTGTGAACTCTTGCTAATCAAAGGTGATCGATGTATTTTATATTAAAAATGGGGAAAGACAAGCGTAAAAAGGCTTTAAAATTCTCAGTAGAAATCTCAGTAATAAAGCTTGAGTCAATACTCAATTTCTATATTCATAATAAGGTATAATCTACCCAAATCAAAGTCATAGCATGTATTTTTAAGAATCAATAAAGAAGACAAGTTTCCTTTAGTGTTCTTTCAAGGCAATACTACAACGGCTTACATCTCAAAAATGTAACTTTAAAATCTGCAGTTTATAGAAGGAAGCTGAAAACTCAACAGAGAACACCACGCGTGTGAAGTGCTTCAAGCATGGGTAGCTCCCGCATGCATTCACGGCCACTGTTCAGTTCAGTTCAGTTCAGTTCAGTTGCTCAGTCGTGTCCGACTCTTTGCGACCCCATGAATCGCAGCACGCCAGGCCTCCCTGTCCATCACCATCTCCCGGAGTTCACCCAGACCCACGTCCATTGAGTCCGCGATGCCATCCAGACATCTCATCCTCTGTCGTCCCCTTCTCCTCCTGCCCCCAATCCCTCCCAGCATCAGAGTCTTTTTCAATGAGTCAACTCTTCGCATGAGGTGGCCAAAGTACTGGAGTTTCAGCTTTAGCATAATTCCTTCCAAAGAAATACCAGGGTTGATCTCCTTCAGAATGGACTGGCTGGGTCTCCTTGCAGTCCAGGGGACTCTCGAGAGTCTTCTCCAACACCACAGTTCAAAAGCATCAATTCTTCGGCACTCAGCCTTCTTCACAGTTCAACTCTCACATCCATACATGACCACAGGAAAAACCATAGCCTTGATTAGACGGACCTTAGTTGGCAAAGTACCAAAATGTTTTGCCCATGCTAAAATCACAAACTTTTAAAAGAGGCAGATGAAACTGTCATATGTCTATCAATTTTTAGCTAAACATGTTTTTAAAATCACATATTAAGATCAATCTAAGAACAAAACTTATCCCCTCATTCACATTTTAGGAAATGATTATATTTAAACTCTTTACATTAAATTGAAGAAAGTAGGGAAAACCACTAGACTATTCAGATATGACCTAAATCAAATCCCTTACGATTATACAGGGGAAGTGACAAATAGATTCAAGGGATTAGATCTGATAGACAGAGTGCCTGAAGAACTATGGACGGAGGTTCGTGACATTGTACAGGAGGCAGTGATCAAGACCATCCCCAAGAAAAAGAAATGCAAAAAAGGCAAAATGGTTGTCTGACGAGGCCTTACAAATAGCTGAGATAAGAAGAGGAGCTAAAGGCAATGGAGAAAAGGAAAGATATACCTATTTGAATGCAGCCTTCCAAAGAATAGCAAGGAGAGATAAGAAGACTTTCCTAAGTGATCAATGCAAAGAAACAGAGGAAAACAACAGAATGGGAAAGATTAGATACCTCTTCAGGAAAATTAGAGCTACCACGGGAACATTTCACGCAAAGATGGACTCAATAAAGGACAGAAATGGTATGGACCTAACAGAAGCAGAAGATATTGAGAAAAAGTGGCAAGAATACACAGAAGAACTGTATAAAAAAGATCTTCATGACCCAGATAATCATGATGGTGTGATCACTAATCTAGAGCCAGACATCCTGGAATTCTAAGTTAAGTGGGTTTTAGGGAAGCATCACTATGAACAAAGCTAGTAGAGGTGATGAAATTCCAGTTGGGCTATTTCAAATCCTAGAAGATGATGCTGTGAAAGTGCAGCACTTGATATGCCAGCAACTTTGGAAAACTCAGCAGTGGCCACAGGACTGGAAAAGGTCAGTTTTCATTCCAATCCCAAAGAAACGCAATGCCAAAGAATGCTCAAACTGTTGCACAATTACGCCTCTCACACGCTAGCAAAGCAATGCTCAACATTCTCCAAGCCAGGCTTCAACAGTACATGAACCGTCAACTTCCAGATGTTCAAGGTGGATTTAGAAAAGGCAGAGGAACCAGAGATCAAATGGCCACCATCTGTTGGATCATAGAAAAAGCAAGAGAGTTCCAGAAAAACATCTATTTCTGCTTCAATGACTATGCCAAAGCCTCTGACTCTGGACCACAACAAACTGTGGAAAAGTCTTAAAGAGATGGGAATATCAGACCACCTGACCTGCCTCCTGAGAGATTTGTATGTGGGTCAAGAAGCAACAGTTAGAACTGGACATGGAACAACAGACTGGTTCCAAATCAGGAAAGGAGTACATCAAGGCTGTATATTGTCACCCTGCTTATTTAACTTATATGCAGAGTACATAATGCTCTGGATGGGCTAGATGAAGCACAAGGTTGAATCAAGATTGCTGGAGGAAATATCAGTAACTTCAGATATGCAGATAACACCACCCTTATGGCAGAAAGCGAAGAAGAACAAAAGAGCCTCTTGATGAAAGAGGAGAGTGAAAAAGTTGGCTTAAAACTCAACATTCAGAAAACTAAGATCATGGCATCTGGTCCCATTACTTCATGGCAAACAGACAGGGAAACAATGGAAACAGTGACAGACTTTATTTTCTTGGGCTTCCAAATCACTGCAGATGGTGACTGCAGCCATGAAATTAAAAGATGCTTGCTCCTTGGAAGAAAAGTTATGACCAACCTAGACAACATATTAAAAAGCAGAGACATCACTTTGCAGACAAAGGTCGGTTTAGTCAAAGCTATTGTTTTTCCAGCAGTCATGTATGGATGTGAGAATTAGACTATAAAGAAAGCTGAGCGCCAAAGAACTGATGCTTTTGAACTGTGGTGCTGGAGAAGACTCTTGAGAGTCCGCTGGACTACAAGGAGATCCAACCAGTCCATCCTAAAGGAAATCAGTCCTGAATATTCACTGGACTCATGTTGAAGCTGAAACTCCAATACTTTGGCCCCCTGATGTGAAGAACTGACTCAGTGGAAAATATCCTGATGCTGGGAAAGATTGAAGGCAGGAGGAGAAGGGGATGACAGAGGATGAGATGGTTGGATGGCATCATCGACTCAATGGACATGAGTCTGAGCAAGCTCTGGGAGTTAGTGCTGGACAAGGAGGCTTGGCGTGCTGCAGTCCACGGGGTTGCAAAGAGTCAGACATGACTGAGCGACTGAACTGAACTCAAACTCTTTACATGCCTATTTGAAGTAGAAACTCTGCATTCCTAGGACCAGTCCTTTTTTTCAGTGACTTAACCTAGTTTTCAGAGCCCCATATCATGTTAAGTTGCTTTAGAATTTAAATGTGATGCTGCCTCTGGAAATGGTATCCTAAGTCATAGGCCCCCTTGTATCTCTCAGGATGTTTTATTATAAAAAAAATTTGATCCTGTAGTAACCCATGAATATAAACCTTCGTTTGTTTTTGCTTTTTAATTTTTTAAATGTCAGTTTATAATTACAACAATCAACACATGCAATTAAAAAAGACTAATGATTGAAGTTGTGTTAAATTTGCTTACTTGTAAAACAATTTTACCATATGACAGCTACAAGCAACTAAAACTAGCATGACTAAACTTGTTTTAGACTATATATCATCGTCAAACAGTATTTATTGCTCAAAATAAAGTCACCGCAACCTCATGATCTGAGATTTGCAAGAACTCAATTATCAGGCAACTCATTTTCAGAAAGGATAATTATGGGAGAATACCATCCCTTTGGGCCTTCCCTGGTAGTTGATCTGGTAGAGAATCCACCTGCAATGCAGGAGACCCCGGCTGGATTCCTGGGTTGGGAAGATGCCCTGGAGAAGGGGTAGGCTACCCACTCTAGTCTTCTTGGGCTTCCCTTGTGGTTCAGATGGTAAAGAATTCGCCTGCAATGCGGGAGACCTGGGTTTGATCCCTGGGTTGGGAAGATCTCCTGTAGGAGAGCAAGGCAACCCACTCTAGTATTCCTGCCTGGAGAATCCCCATGGACAGAGGAGCCTGGCAGGCTACAGTCCATGGGGTCGCAAAGAGTGGGACACGACTGAGCAACTAAGCACACACCTTCCCTTTCAGTTCAGTCCAGTTGCTCAGTTGTGTCCGACTCTTTTCGACCCCATGATGTAGGCATATATACTATTTATACACAGCATCTCAGACATTTATCATTATAAGCAAATGGAGATCCTCACTGAAGCTTAACAACAACAAATACTAGATGGCTGAACACAGAAGAGGCTCTAAAATGTCTTGAATTTCTCAGCAGGAAAGCGGTTCCCCTTTAAAAACCTCCTGTTTGTTCAAGTATGTGTGTGGTTAGTCGCTCAGTCATGTCCCACTCTGTGACCCCATGGACTGTAGCCTGCCAGGCTCCTCTGTCCATGGGGATTCTCTAGGCAAGAATTTTGGAGTGAGGTGCTATGCCCTCCTCCAGGGGTCTTCCCAACCCTGGGATCGAACCCAGTTTTCTTGTATTGCAGGTGGATTCTTTACTGTCTGAGCCACCAGGGAAGCCCAAGTATAATTTCCTCCTGACACAGAAAGGGGAGGATAACATTTTTAAGAAGAGGGCTTAAAAGAGAAATAAACCTTAACGTCAATCGCTGTCACCTTTATAAGCACAGATTTCTGGTTTGAAAAACTCCCAGCAAACGTAGAATTTTACTGGGTTCTAAATTTCATTCTGTTGACATAACGCTACTAGTTCCTCCATAACTAGAAGGTACATCTAGAGGTTGGTGAAAATCACCCCGTTCCTGGGCACACTTCTTACTGCCTAGCAAGGAAAGCCGGGCTTCTGTGAGTAAAGGGAAATATTTTCTTGTTAAGTCTTAGACCTTTCTCCATATCTGCCTCCTTCTGACTTCTGTAAATGTTATTTACAAAAGTACAAACATATAAATTTTGTAAAGATCACTTTATAGCATTTTGTATTTGCCTTGTTTATGTTCCTATATCCTGACAAATTTCTAGAAAAAGTTATTGTTTAAAATACTATTTGTCTCAGGCATCCCAAAGAGAACCAGAGAGAAGGCTTGTTTACACTGGAGTTTTCAGAGGAGCAATGAGGGTGGCCAGAGGCGATGAGAGTAAATGCAGAGAACACTTTCTCTGTGGGGAGATCTCCCTTCAGAGAATCTCTGCCCTGGGTTGAAATGCTTTGTAATTAATTTCCATGAGGGAAGCCATACCCTTGCAATCATGCTTCTCAAACCCTGTTTGGTGCCTGTTCCCTAAGGATGTTCAAAGCCATGGGATAAACATGGCATGTTTTCTTGGAGACTTGATACCACCAGAAGCCAGGATGGTAAGAAGGTAAGGAATACTAGTGGCAAACTGTAATGTTAAAACAAACAGATATATCACGGAATAAAGTGTAAACTGCATGAGGTTTAAGTTGAGAAAGGAGCATTGATATAGACATACACTATCATGTGTAAAATAGATAAGTAGTGGGAAGCTGCTGTGTAACACAGGGAGCCTACCCTGGTGCTGTGACAATCTAGAAGGATGCACTGGGGTGGGGATGGGATATATATATATATATGTAAACTTATGCCTGATTCATGTTGTTCAGCGGAGACTGCCACAAGACTGTAAAGCAATTATCCTCCAAAAAAAAAATAATTTGCAAGAGTTTTAAAGATACAAATGAGACGTCAAAGAAATATTATGCCTAGACCTGTGTGTGTACTCCCAGATATCTTAGGGGTACTCACTCTCCCACTATAACTACTTCTGTGGAAATGCTTAAGAAGCAATACCTTAAAAAAAATAATATATAGCACTTAAAATTTTTACTATGTGCAACTTGTCCAAAACTTATCCTATGCAAATGGAAAAAAGGTAGCAAAATATTAATTTGTAGATGCAGTTCTTATTATCGTTTATTTATTTAACTCTTCAGGTCTAAGATATGGAAATGTTCTTCCAATTTATTCCATTTATCTCCATAAAGGTTCTATTCGCATTCAGGCTCACTCTGTCAAACTAATAATGTCTGCAGGGAATCCTCTCAACCCAGGTCTCCTGCATTGCAGGCAGACTCTTTGCCATCTGAGCCAGCTGGGCAGTTTAACAGAAGCACCCCTTAGCTTTCCGCAGCCCTTAGTGGTGGATCTGGCCGTGTCCGGCGATGAGAAATCTGGGCCTTACCTGATCTTCCATTCTCTCTGTGCCTTCCAAGACGATTTTCTGGACATTTTCTTGCCTCTCCTGAGCGAGAGAAATTCATTAAAATTAATAAACCATAACTGTTAGATACTTGTTTATTTTCCACAATACAGTTAAATGGCAGACATCTTCCTGGGTAATTTAATTCATGGGGAAAAATACTTTCCACTTTAGGGTAAAAAAAAAAAAGAGGGGTGGGTGGGAAGCACCCAACAAATCCATGCTTTCATAGACAATATGAAATAAAGTAACACCCTTTTGGTCAGCAGTTAAAAATAGAATTTGACAGAAAGACAGTCAATGTAACATCTGCAAAATTTCACAAAAGAAACTAATGATTTGTACTTTTCAAACTGGATAAGATCAAGATGAATCTAGGGAATATCGAGCTAGATTTTAAATGATTTTTATAAACGTGCGAATTAAGGAGCTATACCTGCAAACATAGTATTTTTTTTTTTTAAAAAAACTCTTCTTTTAAAAGATTATTACTTTCCCCTACTATCTGGTAAAAGCCTTACAATAATCAGTAATGCTTTAGTGGATTTCCATGTTAGTATTAAACTGCAAAGCAGAAAGAATGAAATTTGTTCTTCTCATGTGCCAGAATGACAGTTTATGGAAATATAAATATCACTATTTATTAAACTATAGGATTTAAGTGATAACAATAATTTCCTCTAGCTCAAGTCACAAAATCGAAAGGAATATCTTCTGAATACCATTTGGTCCAACTTCTTCATTTTAAAAATTTGGGAACTTGGCAAAGAATTTAAAGGGACCAAAGGTTATATGGGCAAAGGCTTATGAAACAATTGTCCTAAACTGCTTACACTCTACACAGTAAGTGAAAGACAGGGTCATGCAATGCAAAAATAAGCTTTCAGAGTCAAACACTTCGCAAGACAAATCCAGACTCTGAAGCTTGTTTCTTAATTTCTCTAAGCTTTGGTTTTCTGTTTACAATGTGCAGCCATCATCTTCTACCTTCCAGGGTTAAAAGACCACCAACACTAGCCTAGATGGATCTGTACCTAATATGGTAGAAACAAATAACATCTCCTGTTTGAAGTTAACTGTATATAATTTCTAAAAATTAGATATAAATGTGCATGCGTGCCCACTCAGTTGCATCTGATTCTTTGTGACCTCATGGACTGTAGCCTGAGAGGCTCCTCTGAACATGGAATTTGCCAGGAATACTGGAGTGGGTTGCCATTTCCTTCTCCAGGAGATCCTCCCCATCCAGGGATTGAATCCAGTCTCGTGCGTTGGCAGGCGGATTCTTACCACTGAGCCACCTGGGAAGCCAGATATAAATGTATTGGCAGGTAAACCGTCAGTGGCTAGGTTAGCATGCTTAATAAGTTCCAAACCCACTCACCTTATGCATCCATATCCTCCCTTTCCGGATAATGTGAGTTAGTCTATCCACACACACTCTGTGAAGTGGGAGGTAGAAGCTCAGCTCTGTCTGGGGAAGTATAATCGATAGTCCATAGGTGCTTCTATCCCCATTCCAGTTTCCGTCGAAGATTAACGAAACAATAATTACTCCTTTCTCAGATAAGACAAAGAACTTCACGTCTATTGCCCCACTCTCTGCATTTCGAAGGATTTCTCCGTTGAGGGTATGGTTGGCAAGAAAAGTTATTTCTCCGTCGCTGAGAAGTACCTGTTCTGTCTTTGGAGCCCAGATGTGCCTTACTCTGGGACCAAGAATATTGTCCCAGTAAGCGAAGGTCGCTGCTAATAAAGGGGATTCACCACTTAAAGCAATCTCTGTCTTTGCAACAGCTGGAGATGGTGGTGGACAGAGGGTCGACATCACTGCATCCCATTTGTCACATTATCTGCAAGCTCCAGGGGTATCTGGACAATGACATACAAAACCAGTAATCAAGTTCAGTGATTTTAAAAGTCATCCATCAAAAACGCAATTGTTGGTATTGATATCTACACGCGTGCGCACACTCAGCCAAGTCTGTCTATTTGCGATCACATGGACTGCAGCCCGCCAGGCTCCTCTGTCCATGGGATTCTCCAGGGAAGAATACTGGAGCGGGTTGCCATTTCCTCCTCCAGGGGATTTTCCCAACCCACGGATCAAACTCACATCTCCTGCGTTGGTAGGCAGATTCTTTACCTTTGAGCCACCTGGGAAGCCCACTGATATATACAACACGCCTCCGTTTAAAATGGATAACTAATAAAGACCTGCTGTATAACATGGAAAACTCTTCTCAATACTCTGCAATGACCTATCTGGGAAAATAACATGAAGAGTGGATATATGCACGTGCTGTACAACAGAAACACAACACTGTAAACTAACTATACTTCAATAAAAATTAAAAAAAAAAAAACAAGCGCACTCTAAGGTAAAAAAAAAATCTTAAATGATTTAGACATATGTGGTTTTCTCCTCTCCAGTCAAAAAGATGTGAAAGCATGTCTCCAACTATGCATGGCAGGGGCACATTAAGTGTTTGCTGATATGATGATAATTTCATGATACACAGTAGTAAATTACCACTTATAATCAGGATACACACTTAGAAATCCAAACTGATGACCTTAAAAAAGCCTTTGAACATTAATATGAAATATTATATACTAAAGCTCATCGAATAGATCCTCACTGTTTCTAAATGGCCAGCCTATTTGCAATTCTAATGTGATTGGCTATTTGGTTCCTGAACCATAGGAATTAAAGAGAAGCCAACTGGGAAAGGGAGGGCTCACCTAGAGACCATGGCCCCTGTTGTGGGCCGAACTGTGCCCTTCCCCACCCCAAACACATGTGCAAGTCCTAATCCCCTGAGATCTTATTTAGAAATAAGTGTAATGAAGCTAGGATGAGGTGATACTGGATCAGGATGGTCCTAACACAATGGCTGGTGTCCTGACAAGGAGAGAAAGCTGCGGAGGCAAGCAGACAGAGACAGGGCTGTGTGGAGATGAAGATAAACTGGAGTATGTGGCTCCAGGCCAAGGTATGTGTGCTGGTACTACCAGAAGCTAAACAGAGGCAAAGAGAGATTCTTCCCTGGAGTATTTAGAGGAGCATGCCTCTGCCAACCACTTATTTTGGGCTTCTAGCTTTCAGAATTGAGACAGGATACATTTTTACATCACCCAGTTTGTGGTACTTTGTTATGGCAGTCCATACCTGGCAGTAGAAAACCTTAAAAACTGCTAAGAAGGAGGGGGGGGATGGGGGGTGGGGGCAGGTGGCGGTGGGGAGAGAAAAGAAAGACAAAAGATTATAAGACCACAACAATCTGGAACCATATGAGAAAATGAGGAAACAGGATGCACAGGATTATTCTCAACATACTCTTTGGGCATCAAGGGTATTAAAGCCAAATACAGGTGTTTAAAATGAGGTAAGTATATTTAATATGCTGTTCAAGAAATAGGAAATATATTTAATATGCTATTCAAGAAAGCAGTGTGGCATTTTATCATTACAAAGAAGCTTCTACACTAAATGGCTGAAGTAAAAAAGCTTTAATTATTTAAAACATGCAGAGGACTAAATGGTTGGATGGGCCCTTTCAATCTACTGAGAAAATAGAGAAGAGTGAACTGCCCAAGGTCACTGAGCCACACAAGAATCCAGGTCTCTTCGACATCTTGCTGCTGCTGCTAAGTCGCTTCAGTCGTGTCCGACTGTGTGACCCCATAGACGGCAGCCCACCAGGTGCCCTCGTCCCTGGGATTCTCCAGCAAGAACACTGGAGTGGGTTGCCATTTCCTTCTCCAGTGCATGAAAGTGAAAAGTGAAAGTGAAGTCGCTCAGTCGTGTCCGACTCTTAGCGACCCCATGGACTGTAGACCACTAGGCTCCTCCATCCATGGGCTTCTCCTGGCAAGAGTACTGGAGCAGGGTGCCATTTTGACATCTTAACCCACTCCAATGAATCACTCTAAAATTGTACATTCAATGAGGTATGAATGCAAAATGAATCATTCCTGCCTGATATTAAAATTGAATACCTATGCGTATTCAGTGCCAATTTCATTTAGGCAAGTCTAAAATTGTGGATTCTATTCATTATAATGGTAAAGGATAGTAGTTAATAGGTGAGCTATGATACATCTATCTTTGCCTGTATGATTGCTTTAGAAATAACATTTGATCTATAACTAAGGTCATGTCAAAGTAAACCATTTTACTTAAAATAAAGAACTTTATCGACACCTTGTCAGGAGGGCTCAGAGACTGATGAAAAGCAAAAAATAAAATACTCTAATTTTAGAGTGTTGTATGAGCACTTTTATCATGATGTCAAAATGGATATACAGCGTTTCGCAAAATGCCTAACTGTAAGTATGTGCAGAAATCGTTTAACACAAAGACAATCCTTGTGTATTTTTTATTTTAGAAACTCATTTAGGGAATATTCACAGTTTTAAATGTGCTGTCTCAATTTAATAGACTTTAGAGATTACACTCAGTATAAGTTGTATAGCTTGCTTAAAATATTCACTGTTGGGACTTCCCTGGTGGTCCAGGGGTTAGGATGCCACGTTCCCAATGCCGGGAGCGTGGGTTCAATCCCTGGTCAGGGAACTAGGATCCTGCAGCACACATGACTCAGTCGGGGGAAAAAAAAAAATCCACTGTTACAGACACGATTTAAATACTTTACCATGACAGAATATAGGGATATAATTTGAATAGAAACTGTAATGATGCTAAGATAATTAATAACAGCAAACTTTAGAGGCCAAGGAGATGCATTAAGTAACCACATACCCATACCAGGATACTGTAACATGCTCTTTTGTTCTTCCTTTTTGGATTAAAAAAGGTGAATAATCATAAAGGTAATACTGCCATTCAAACATTTCATCATTGTATTGAAAATAAAAAACACTTCTTAAGTGGAATTGAGCCCTGGAACAAAATCTGGTTAGATTATAGCACAACCTTTTACCTAATTGTGAAAACTGTTCTATTATAGGCCACTAACTACGTTCAACGGAAAAGGCAATGGCAGCCCACTCCAGTACTCTTGCCTGGAAAATCCCATGGACAGAGGAGCCTAGTGGGCTGGAGTCCATGGGGTCGCTAAGAGTCGGACACGACTGAGCGACTTCACTTTCACTTTTCACTTTCATGCACTGGAGAAGGAAATGGCAACCCACTCCAGTGTTCTTGCCTGGAGAATCCCAGGGACAGGGAAGCCTGGTGGGCTGCCGTCTATGGGGTCGCACAGAGTCGGACACGACTGACGCGACTTAGCAGCAGCAGCGGCAGCAGCAAGTACGTTCAATCCTACTGCTAGTAACATCAGAAAGAAAATAAAGGATGAAGATTATGTCGAATTGTTTAGCTTTAAATCTTACTAGAAGAAATAACTTAAGAAATTAGAGTTACAGAGAAGTATAGTTAAGAGAGCAGTAAAATGAATTTGCTAACAGTTAAAGTCATCATCTTTGGCAAAGAAAATTCATATATACAGAAATGGCTTGAAATCAACAGTCTTTCATCCATATATCTTTTTACATGTAGTGCTGGCTACACCAGACAGTTATGAAACAAGAGTTTTGAGGTAAGTCAGGATCCAAACTGGGTGACACAGTGGCTTGCCACACTCCTGTAAACAAAGAACAGGGTTCATGAGGGTATACCCAATATACTTGCTGAAAATAATTCAACACATACAGACATAAAGCTTAATTACCACATGTTAAAACTGTTAGCACAGGGGTAGTTTTAAAGTTTTGCTTTTTTTAAACCTCTGCTAAAAATCAGTCGTCTCTTCTCTGGTTGCTATTTAGAAAGTTGGTTGGCCTTTACTGCTGTTGTAAATAAGAACTCAACCATCATTAGGCCCACATTTCTCATAACCATGCTTTCTGTTTATTACCTCCCAATCCTAAAAGAGGGGGCTTCCCTGGTCGTTCAGACTGTAAAGCATCTGCCTGCAATGCGGGAGACCTGGGTTCGATCCCTGGGGCGGGAAGATCCTCTGGAGAAGGAAATGGCAACCCACTCCAATACCCTTGCCAGGAAAATCCCATGGATGGAAGAGACTAGTAGGCTATAGTCCACGGGGTCACAAAAAGTCAGACATGACTGAGTGACTTCACAATCCTAAGAGAGGGCTTCCCAGATGGCGAGGTGGTAAAGAATCTGTTTGGCAATGCAGGAGACTCAACAGACTTGGGTCCAATCCCTGGGTTGGGAAGACTCCCTGGAGGGAGAAATGGCAACCCACTCCAGTATTCTAGTCTGGTAAATTCCATGGAGGGTGCACACACACACACCCATCTCTCACAGCTCCAGTTTCTCAAATAGGCAGGCTAACATACTACTCCTTAGAATTACTTAATTAAAACAGAAAAACAGGAGTCTTTGGTTTTTTCTTTCTCTGAAAATTAATTTGGATTGCTAACAGAGCCAGAAAAAAAACAACAACAAAAAATGACATTGTTTTATTAACTTTATAAGGTGGGAGGAAAAAACCCTTTAGCTCCTATGTAATTGTTTCCTGGGGCAGGTTACTGCTAGCCTAGTGCACAATCTATCACTTCTCTTGTTTTCCTTTCATAGAGTACATTCATCATGATGTTAGTTTCCAACTGATTCAGGGCTTTCCTAGACGGACAAGGTGCCGGCAATACCATCTGTGTCACATAACACCATCGTATTTCAAGTATTCTGACTCCAGGCTATTAATTTCCCATACATTATATTCCTGCTTCTGTGACTTTTCCAACGTCTCAGATCATCAGTAAGATATAACAGTATTTTCCAAGCTCTTTGTACAAATTAAAATGCCAGATGGATTGACCCCTCCTTGCTTTGGATCACAAGATGAGAACAGTCTGAATCGGAATTTATCCACTGGCCACGGTCAGACTGTTTTCACTAAATCCTAACAATCTCCCATTGTTTCGGAAAGGGCCACCTCTCTAGGGCAAGTGCATGACCTCCCAGTCTCCTGAATACAGAAGCCTGGTGGAGATCACCAGGGCCAGTCAGACCCTGTGTGGTTAAAGCAGATGCGTAATCACGGCACTTCTTTCTGCAACCGATGCCATCAGTCAAGTGACACCCAAATCATAATGGTCACTTCCTTTAAGTCTGTGCAATCTCGGAGAAGAGAAGTAAACAGGTCATGAACCACAGAACAGGAGCAAAACCCAGTCTAGAAATGCTGCACCAAATTCCAAGACATCAGCAATCCTTAGAAACCTCGAAACCGAGACAATTCTGTAAGCCAGTAGTTTGATCCCAGCCCACCCCAACCCGCTTCATCCTCTCTCGGACCCCGACTCGGTCTGGAGCAGCCGCGCGCCGCCAGCTCTCTGGCCTTCCCCGGGCCAGGCCTCTTGGTGCCCGAGGCTCCTTCCCCTCGAGCTCGCGCGGCACAGGGATCCGACGGATCGATCTCTTCGGATCTCACGCCAGGACCCCGGGAAAGAGCCAGCTCGGGGACTGCGGGCGGGAAAGCAGAAAAGGAGACGAAACCCTATGCCCCTATCTCTGCGCCGCCGCTGCCGGAAAGTCCGGGGCCCGGATGCAGGCAACTCCACTAGTCGCCGGGCTGGAAAACCCGATGCCCGCTGTCGGTCAGGGGGGAAAGGGAAGACCCGCGGAGCCGAGCCCTGGGGAGAGCCTCCGCCTCCGCCCTTGTCCGATCCCAGCAACCGAAGCCCAAACAGCCACCTACACGCCGAATTCTCACTCACCCACTCGCCACCGCCTGCTGCTTCGCCGTCGCCGCCGCGGGCAAATGGACCGCAACTGCAGCCCCGCCCCCAGCTCTGGCCCCGCCCCCTGCCCCGCCCCCGTGAGCGTCGCGTCCCCGAACTGGCTTCACGCCACGGTCATTTCTCGCCTCGTGCTTTTCTCCTGGTTAAATTTTTTCCCATCTTTGCTCGTTCACCCTCCGCGAATATAGTGAGAGCAAAGGGAGGAGAGAAAGGGCGGGAAAAACAAAAACACACACTTCCTAAACACCCGTCCTTTCTGGGCCCCGCCCCCGTAAGGAAGGAACCGGGCAGCAGGGATGGTTGACGCATTAAGCGCCATCTTCCACGAGGGCGGAACAAGTTGCAGCACTACCATCTCCTCGTGGGACACCGTAGGTACGTCTTGGCGTTTTCGAAATACGATTACGTAAACGCACGAGGCCGGCGAGAGGAGGGGCGGGGCCTTCTTGCTCTATCCCCTTGCTCAAAGACGGGCTTTGTAAACTTAGCGTAAGGAGTTAGCCGCGAAGATTTTATAGTTTACCGGGTGGGCTGCCGGGCCCCCAGAAAGTAAAGTCGAATTGATGGCTGTGAATTGTTTTGTTTGTGTTTGGCAGGTAGTGGGCGTTCAACAAATACTTGATGAATGAGTGGATTTCTTTTATTTATGACACAATTCAGTGTACTGTAACTTCGCCCCAAGTGTCCTTAGGCAATTTCCTTTCCCACAATATATAGTCACCGCAGCTTTGTCTTCTGTACATACAAGCATTTTCTCAGGCATGATTTTCACATCTTTAAAGATCCTATTAGCCAGTTGCACAATGTGAGTGAGTTGGGGTTTTACTAACCTTTCAAAATATATTTTATTATTCTCTGATGTGTTGTCAGATTTTTTTTTTTATTTAAACCTCGAGTTAAATCAGCCTTTTGGTCTGCACATGTGTATATTCAGGTTATTTGCTGCAGATGAGTAGCACTAACATTTTAAATCTTTATAAATATCTTTATCGTTCAGAGGAAGAAATACACAAAATGATTCTCTCACACCTATACTCTCTGCGGAAACAGACCCCTTTGTGTTTTATGCTTGTATCAAACACCAGAAAAGCTATCATTTGTCTAGTTACGACTGTGTCTTTGGTGGTGTGCTTCTCAGCCTACATAAAGAATTAACGCCCAATCCTCCTAACATGTTTAGGATATAGATATTGTCATCCTTGTTTTACAGAGGATTTGACTAAGGTTCAGACAGATTACCCAAAACCATCCAGCCAGCGGATTCAGGTCAGTTTTGTGCAATTCTAAGCACCCACTGAGTTCTGAGGATACCAGGCTGATACTGAGTTGATGACAGTCTTTCTCAGATAACACCTAGGGGGGATAATACCAACACTTGCAGTTTAGAGTACGATTCGGACTCAGAGTAAGTGCTTGAGAGAGGAATACAGTGCTAAGAGCAGTTTTTCCTACTTCAGCATTCTGCCTCAGGACAAGGTAACTTTCCTTGTCTCCAATTCCTCTTGGAGACAATGGAAATTGTTTCTGGCTTTGTGCAACATCAACCCTAGAACAACTGTGCTTCCTGTGAGAGATATAATCAAACACCAAGGCCTAAATTCTGCATGGCCATGAGAAATAAGATACATAATGAAAGTGGCTCTGTATGCAGGATGCTTTATAGTTAGTAAATGTGAGTTTCCCCCCCTCACATCTCATTGAACAATTTCTGTAGGTATTGTGCAACACTCCAGCGTTCTTGCCTGGAGAATCCCAGGGATGGCAGAGCCTGGTGGGCTGCTGTCTATGGGGTCGCACAGAGTCGGACACGACTGAAGCGACTTAGCAGCAGTAGCAGCAGCTTATATGTCTTTCAGTGAATCAGAACAACAAAAAATCCAGTTGGAGGGACAAAACAGTTGTGACAGTATTGTGGTTTTTGGTATTTGCATGCTCCAACGTGTAAAATAGGAAGACAGGTATCCTCACACATTGATTTCTTCAGCAAACCAAAGAGAAAATGGAGTTAACTATGTAGTAAAAGTGTTAGTTGATAGGTTGGGTCCGACTCTTTGTGACCCCATGGACTATAGCCTGCCAGGCTCCTCTGTCCATGGTATTCTCCAGGCAAGAATACTGCAGTGGGTTACCATGCCTTCTCCGGTAATGTGATCCGTATTAGCAGCTGGAAAGGGTGGCTTGGGAGTATTTAATCCTTAATCCCTCCAAGTTCTGTTAACCCAAATAAACCACCCCAAATATTAATAACTATACTGTTTAAGGGCAAGTAGGTTTTGTTATTGAAACACATCTTCAAGCAAGAGCCCTATTCCTCATTTCCAACCAGAATGATAGCCCTAAAATCTTATTTAGAAATGCGTGAGTGCACCAGCAGTCCACATATAATTAATGAGCAATTATACAAAAAGGCTTTGCAACTAAGGAAGCCATGAAGCACCTGGCTAAGAGTTTGGGCTCTGGCATCAGAGCTGGTGTATTATCTCTGCCTTTGGCTAATTATTAGATTTTGAACACTACTTCACTTTCTTGCCTCAGTTTCCTTAGCTGCAAAATAGCAAGCAGAGTAAGTTCTCAAAGGGTTCTGTGAGGCTTGCCCAGGATCAAGCAAGCTAAGAATTTAGAGTAGCACACCTAAGAGATGGGGACTCTAATCTCAGTAACAGAAGCAATAACAAATGACTCATCAATCTCTTCAACAATGTAAATATTTATAATTCCAATAAATAGGCAATCAGGACCCAGGGGACCTTCCTGCTATATCACAAATGTCAGTTATGGTCAGGGAACCTTTTCCCCATCTTCTCTTTATTACTTTATTTCAGAAATGTGTTATGTGCTGCTTCTGGGCTGGAGCTGGGGACTTGTTGACTGCCTCCCATTTACCAAGATTACAGCAAATTAGATTCAGCTGTGACTGGTGCGGGCACTCCAGTGTTGGACATGGATGAGGAATATTGCTGAATAAACCACAGTGAGTTTAATTTCTTTCAAGTAAAAAGATTTTATGTGGCTGCCTTAACCATTGCAGACTTAACAATATGTAGTTTAGTTTACTGTTTGGTGGGAATAGGCGTGAGCCAACCCCCAAATGAGGTACTTGCAGTTGGAATCTTGATTCCTGGATGTATCAAAGTTATTTCTGTGAGTTAGTGTGGTGTATACATGGTTGAGAAAGCTCTAGTGGGTCCATGTTTGGAGCTCACAGTCTCTAGTTCTAATGATGCTCAATGTAGGCAGTGACCCTGCAGGAGAACATCATTAGGATCCAATATATATTTCTTTCTGGATCCTCCGTAGGACTCGTCATTCTATAGGCAAGTCAGTAAGCTTCTAGTGGGAGGAATCACACCATTGGCCAGATATTAACCTCCGTTCCTTCCATATTGGTGATCTGAAAACAAGTTGTGAATGATCTAAAGCTCCAGATGAAAAACTCCCAGTTCACTACAGTCTCATGTAACCCGCAACAAGAAGGGCAGAAAGAGTAGGATGACAGGCATACCCTTTTCTGTTCTTGGCATGCTGTGCGGCATGTGAGATCCTAGTTCCCTGACCAGGGATTGAACCCATGCCCCCTGCATTTGGAGTGTGGAGTCTTAACCACTGGACCACCAGGGAAGCCCCCCATTTTCTAAATTCCTAGACAAGATCATTGATTAATTTCTTACAGAAGACAGATTATGAAGTTTTAGCTTAAAAAGTTTATCCTACTTTGATGGAATTTAGGTGCAATCAACAGTGCACAGGGATGGGTCTGGTGCTGCCCTACTGGATGTCTGAGTCACAGTGGACCAGAAACAGGTGACAGGCAGCAAGCTCCCTTACTGACAGTGACAGGTAAAAGGCAGTGACTCCCTTACTGACCCTATGCTTTCCAGACCCGCCTCCCTGAGCACATCTGCCCACGGTTACCCCTCTGCTCACAACTCTCAGCACTTTTGTGTTTATATTCGTACTTTATTGTACTTAATAGAATGTTGCTTTGTAAGCAGGTTCCTCATTTCCTGCGTGTCTTCTGCCTCTTAACTTTGTCCCAGGCTATTTGAGACCTAGGGCAGAGTACTTACAGTTTCGTCTTCTGACTCCTTTGTTTGGATTGGCAAATGCCAGGTGGATGATTGAACTATTTCACTCCAACTATCATTATCCTTAGACCAGACACCTGTGGTGTAAGTGCTTCTTTTGAAAATAGTTTTTGTCTTTATTTAAGAGTCAGGGTTGCTCTGTTTGAGTATCAGGGTCCCTCCATCAGCAGATGAATGGATAAGAAAGCTGTGGTACATATACACAATGGAGTATTACTCAGCCGTTAAAAAGAATTCATTTGAATCAGTTCTGTTGAGATGGATGAAACTGGAGCTGATTATACAGAGTGAAGTAAGCCAGAAAGAAAAACACCAATACAGTATACTAACACATATATATGGAATTTAGAAAGATGGCAATGATGACCCTGTATGCAAGACAGCAAAAAAGACACAGATGTATATAGTGGACTTTTGGACTCAGAGGGAGAGGGAGAGGGTGGGATGATTTGGGAGAATGGCATTGAAACATGTATACTGTCATGTAAGAATCGAATCACCAGTCTATGTCCGATGCAGGATACAGCATGCTTGGGGCTGGTGCACGAGGATGACCCAGAGGGATGTTGTGGGGAGGGAGGTGGGAGGGGGGTTCATGTTTGGGATCACATGTACACCCGTGGTGGATTCATGTCAATGTATGGCAAAACCAATACAGTATTGTAAAGTAAAATAAAGTTAAAAAAAAAAAAAGTGGATGAGGAGCTGTGAAGGAGACCACCTCTTTTTGTCATCCATGTCATCTTTTCTGTCTCCCTTCTTCGTTTCTTTAACCCAACAAAGAAATATAAAAGCACAACTGATGACTCTGGACCAATCTTGGGTCACTTAAGAAAAATTTTTTTTAAACAATAGTATTCTTCTTAAAATAAAATAAGTTACAGGTGTACAATATAGTGATTCACAGTTTTTAAAGCTTATAATTCATTCGTAGTCATTATAGGGGCTTCCCAGGTGGCACAGTGGTAAAGAATCTGCCTGCCAATGCAGTAGGTGCAAGACACTCCCTGGGCCCGGTAGATCCCTTGGAGGAGGAAATGGCAACCTGCTCCAGTGTTCTTGCCTGGAAAATTCCATGGACAGAGGAGCCTGGCGAGCTACAGTACATGGGGTTGCAAAGAGTCAGACACGACTGAGCATGCTCATCACATCATCACAGTTATTATAAACTATTAGCTGCATCCCCGTGTTGTACAGTGTATGCTTGTGGCTTATTTTGTACATCATGGCTTACACCTCATAATCCTCTATGCCTATCTTGCCCCTCCCCTCTTCACTCTCCCTCCTGGTAACCACTAGTTTGTTCTCTGTATCTGCCTCTCTCAGGTCACTTAGTTTTAAAATGTTTTAACACCTGGGGAGTTTTGACATCTCCTTCTTCTTCAAAATCATCTTGACCAACTTGGCCCTTTTTCTTCTGTGAACATGAGGACCAACTGGCCTGTGAACTTCCACAAATAACCCTTTTAGATTTTTATCGGTTTTGCATTGAATTTATAGATCAGCTTCTTATCTTTCCATTTATGAGCATGGTCTGTCTCTCTACTTAACAACTTCTCTTGTGCTCATTAATTAGATTTTATAGTTTTCTCAGAAAAGACACTTTCCATCTTTTGGGAGTCTCCCCCGAGTTATGTTTTAATTAGGTTGCCACTGAAATTATTTCTTCTAAAAATGACATTTTAAATTATTTGTTGCTAGTATTCGGTTATACTCGTTTTGTATGTTCATCTCTCTTTTTTTTTTACATAAATAATTAAAGCAGCAAAACAAGGAAATAAGCCCCAGACAAGAAGGTACTAATCATTTTACTTTCATGTCCCTTAACTTGCAGTAGCTGCTTATGTTTTCCATAGTGTCCAGAGTCCTTAGAATGGCTCTCAAGGCTCTCCCTCATCTGCTTCCAGTCGACTTTGCAAGACGTCCTTCTTCTTGCCTTTTCCCCCTTGCTTTCTGATACAGCGTTCACTGCTCTGTAACCGTTCGGTTTTCTCACCCTGGAATGCCCTTACCTTCTGGTTCTGTGGGAAGAAATCTTGTTAACTGCAGCCACATGGTGTCAGCTGCAGGAAGGAATTAATGTGTCTTGTGTACCGTTAATCTCAACTGTTAATATAAAAGCCAAACTCTTCGTCATATATACTCTACATTTTTAGGGCAAATAATGGTCTTGTTTTAATAATACTGAGAGGATTGCGTGTGTGCTCAGTCACTCAGTTGTGTCCGACTCTTTGCTACCCCGTGGACCTGCCAGGCTCCTCCGTCCATGGGATTCTCCAGGCAAGAATACTGCAGTGGGTTGTCATTTTCTCTTCCGGGGGATCTTCTGACCCAGGGATCGAACCCATGTTTCTTGAGTCTCCTGCATTGGCAGGTGGATTCTTTACCACTGAGCCCCCTGGGAAGCCTTTGGAGATGGTTGCAGGAACACTGTGTAGGGTTTAAAGGCATCAGCTTTTAGACTTGAATCAACTGAGGCTTGAATCCTGGACCAACCACTTTGTAACCCTGGGTAAGTTGTGTAACATACTTTTTTTTGCTTTTGTTTTTTGATAAAGGGTTTCAGAAAGAGCTTTACAGACTAAGAATCGGAAAAAGAGATTGTCTTATCATTCCACAACACAAAAAAAGCATCTTTTCCTGGCATCATGAATTTGGCCCTGTCCCAGGAAACATCAAACTGGCCAAAGTTAAACAGGCAAGGAGGACTTTCTATAGCTACTGTGATAGGGAAGAGAGACAGAAAACTCCACTGAAATAATAGTTGGAAAAGTTTTTGAGAGCTAAGATCTTTAAGCCCTGAGGGAGAATCTTAGGTTATCTATATTTATTAATTGCCAAAAGGATAAGCTCAAAATTCTCCAAAACAGGCTTCAGCAGTACACGAACCATGAAATTCCAGATGTTCAAGTTGGTTTTAGAAAAGGCAGAGGAACCAGAGATCAAATTGCCAACATCTGATAGATCATTGAAAAAGCAAGAGAGTTCCAGAAAAACATCTATTTCTGCTTTCTTGACTATGCCAAAGCCTTTGACTGTGTGGATCACAATAATCTGTGGAAAATTCTGAAAGAGATGGGAATACCAGACCACCTGACCTGCCTCTTGAGAAACCTGTATGCAGGTCAGGAAGCAACAGTTAGAACTGGACATGGAACAACAGACTGGTGCCAAATTGGGAAAGGAGTATGTCAAGGAGTATTGTCAGCCTGCTTATAAAGCACAAACTGGAATCAAGATTGGTGGGAGAAATATCAATAACCTCAAATACACAGATGATACCACCCTTATGGCAGAAAGTGAAGAAGAACTAAAGAGCCTCTTGATGAAAGCGAAAGAGGAGAGTGAAAAAGTTGGCTTAAAGCTCAACTTTCAGAAAACTAAGATCATGGCATCTGGTCCCGTCACTTCATGGCAAATAGATGGAGAAGCAGTGGCAACAGTGTCAGACTTTATTTTTTTTGGCTCCAAAATCACCGTAGATGGTGATTGCAGCCATGAAATTAAAAGACACTTACTCCTTGGAAGGAAAGTTATGACCACCTAGAGAGCATATTAAAAAGCAGAGACATCACTTTGTCAGCAAAGGTTCGTCCAGTCAAGGCTATGGTTTTTTCAGTAGTCATGTATGGCTGTGAGAGTTGGACTATAAAGAAAGCTGAGCACCGAAGAATTGATGCTTTTGAACTGAGGTGGTGGAGAAGACTCTTGAGAGTCCCTTAGACTACAAGGAGATCCAGCCAGTCCATCCTAAAGGAAATCAGTCCTGAATGTTCATTGAAAGGACTGATGTTGAAGCTGAAACTCTAATACGTTGGTCACCTGATGTGAAGAGCTGACTCATTGGAAAAGACCCTGATGCTGGGAAAGATTGAGGGCAGGAGGAGAAGGGGACGACAGAGGGTGAGATGGTTGGATGACATCACTGACTCAATGGACGTGAGTTTGGGTGGACTCCTGGAGTTGGTGGTAGACAGGGAGGCCTGGCGTTTTGTAGTCCATGGGGTCGCAAAGAATTGGACATGACTGAACTACTGAACTGAGCTGAACTGAAAAGGATAGGCAGTCTTTGTCTTCACAATAGGAGATAGCTTTACAACCTGGAGCAAGGCTGTCTGCATCCTGGAGATAGGCTCCTTCTCTCTCATGGAGATTGGAGAGGGGTTACTCTCTCCCTTGATGCATATATTTCAAAGGTATGATCCTAGGGCCTCAAGAAAGACATCCCTGGGTTGTAAAACTTGCAAGGGGCTTTTAAAAATTTCACATCTCTGTAGGGAAGATAAGGAATTTACCTTGACAAGCTTTCTAAGGTAAAAACTCTAAAGCAAGAGTGATAGGGACTAGAGTCAGGGAGAAACCAGTCTGCAGTTTAGACAAGCTGAGGTGAACATGAAGACCATCTTCCCATCTTGAGCAACTCGTAACTGCATTACCACTTTGAGGCAGAGTGAGAGAGACAGAATCCAGTTATGTTCCTGCAAAATAGACTGTTCCTACGTATAGGGCTGTGTGTCTGTGTGTGTGACAAAAAGAAGAGAGAGAGAGAGAGAGAGAGAGAGAGAGAGAGAGAGAGAGAGAGAGAGAGAGAGGGAGAGATTTGGACAAAGAATGAGATGGTAGAGAATTATTTTTGAGAAAATAGGTCATTTTGAGATAATGAGTTGGATAGCATCCCCTACTCAATGGAAATGAGTTTGAGCAAGCTCCAGGAGATGGTGAAGGACAGGGAAGCCCAGCGTGCTGCAGTCCATGGGGTCACAAAGAGTTGGACACGACTGAGCAACTAAACAACAACAAATAAATATAAATCAGAATGTTGGTAAATATCAGCAAACCGAAATGAAGGACCATTAAAATGCTTAGAATTCTTAAGATCCAGAAAGACTTAAGTAAATTTTCCATTATATTTATTAGATCTTATTAAGTAAGTTACTAAATAAAATATTATGGTTCTGTCAACAGGTATAGGTTTTTCCAACAATGTTTCCAAAAAAATTATAATTTCTTTTTCAGTCTATCTCCTAAAGCAATGGTATGCCATCCAATCTTTTTTTAAAAAAATTTTTATAGCATTTTTTTTTTAATTTTTAAAATTCTGGCTGTTCTGGGTCTTTGTTGTGGCAGGTGGGCTTTCTCTTGTTGAGGCAATCAGATTCTCTAGTGTGGTGCATGGGTTTAATTGCCCCACGGCATGTTATGGCTTTGTCAGCAGGTATAGATTTTTTGTGAAAATATTGTTGGAAAAACCTATACCTGTTGACAAAGCCGTATCTCTTAATTGCCCTGTAACATGTGGGATCTTAGTTCCCTGACCAGGGATCAAACCCAAGTCCCTGAGTCCCTTGCATTGGAAGGTGAATTCTTAACCACTGGACCATCAGAGAAGTCCTACCATCCAGTCTTAATGTGTGCACTGACTATGCCACAGAGAAGCGAGTAAATTCAATGTCATTCTTCCCGTCCCTTATGTGGAAATGTGTGAAATATTTCAATATAATATTTAGTTTGACACAGATGCATTTTCGTTGTTAAAGTACACCTATTTTAAGTGATGAGATGGTTAGGTAGCGTCACCCACTCAATGGACCTGAATTTGAGCAAACTCTGGGAGATGAGCCAACTCCCTTGTGGCGTGCTGCAGTCCATGGGGTTGCAAAGAGTCGGACAGGACTTAGTGACTGAACAGCAACGACAACGACATCTTAAGTGATGGTAATTTTGTGTGTGTATGGAGAAGAGTAGGTTGCCTGGGTTGTAAAAGTGGAACTTGATGCTAGAGCAAGGATAATGACATCATCCTTTTTACAGATCTCTCCAGTTTATATAGCAACACACACGCAAATTGTGTGCTTGTTTATTTGTTGTAGGAGATGGTAACAGATTACTACGTAATAGTACTCTGTTTTCTGATGTTTGTTAGTAATGCACTGTATTTATTTAAATTATTTTTAACCTTTGATCCACTTCACGCATTTCTCCCACCCTCCCCCACTCACTACCTCTGGCAATCACATATCTCTTCTCCGCATCTACATGAACTTGTTTTTTCCCACATTTCACATGTAAGAGAAATCATACAGTATTTGTCTCTGTCTTATTGTTCAGTCACTCAGTCGTGTCCGACTCTTTGTGACCCCATGAACCACAACACGCCAGGCCTCCCTGTCCATCACCACCTCCCAGAGTCCACCCAAACCCACGTCCATTGAGTTGGTGATGCCATCCCACCATCTCATCCTCTGTCATCCCCTTCTCCTCCTGCCTTCAATCTTGCCCGGCATCAGGGTCTTCTCCAATGAATCGGCTCTGTCTGTCTTATTTCATTTAGTGTGACTCCCTCAAAGACCATCCGTGCGTGTGTGCATGCTAGGTTGCTTCAGTTGTGTCTGACTCTTTGTGACCCTATCGGCTGTAGCCTGCTAGGCTCCTCTGTCCATGGGATTCTCCAGGCAAGAATACTGGAGTGGGTTGCCATGCCCTCCTCCAGGGGATCTTCCTGCCCCAGAGATTGAACCTGCGTCTCCTGTGGCTCTTGCATTTCAGGCGGATTCTTTACTGATGAGCTGCCAGGGAAGCCCCAAAGTCCACCCATGTTGTTGCAGATGGCAAGATTTCCTCTTTTTTATAGTTAAATTATTTCATTGTATAGAGCCACAATTTCTTTGTCCATTCATCCACTGATGGACACAGGTTATTTCCGTATTTTGGCTATTGTAAATAATATTGCAGTGAACATGGGAGTGCAGATGTCCTTTAGTATTTTCATTTTCTTTGGATGAATACCTAGAAGTGGAATTATTGGATCATGTGATGATTCTGTTTTGGTTTTTTTGAGGAACCTCCATACTGTTTTCCATAGTGGCTATAACAGTCAACATTCCCACCAATAGCATAGGAGGGTACATTTTCTCCATATCCTCACCAACATTTATTTCATGTCCTTTTTGATAACAGCCATTCAAAACAGTTGTGAGGTGGTATCCCACTGTGGTTTTGATTTGCATTTCCTAATGGTTAATTACTCTGAGCATCTTTCATCTACCTGTTGGCCATCTGTATATATTATTTGAAAAAATGTTTATTCAGATCTTCTGCCCATTTTTTAAAATCAGGTTTTATTTTTGCTGTTGAGTTATATGAGTTCTTTATATTTTTTGAATGTTTTAGCCCCTTTTAAGATGTATGATTTACAAATATTTTCTTCCATTCACTAGATTGCCTTTTCTGTTCATGGTTTCCTTTGCTATGCAAAGGCTTTTTAGTATAATGTGGTTCCACATACTTATTTTTGCTTTTGTTGCTTTTGCATTTTCTGATTAAACAAAAATCATCACCAAGACTTGTGTCAAGGAGCTTACCACTTGTGTTGTCTCGTAGGAGTTTTATGGTTTCAGCTCCTGTGATCAAGTCTTTAATGCATTTTGAGTTAATTTTTGTGTATGGTATAGGATAGTGGTCAAGTTTCATTCTTTTTCAGTTTTCTCAACACCGTTTATTAGAGACTGTTCTTTACCCATTGTGTTTTCTTGGCTCCTTTGTTGTAAATTAAATGACCATATATGTGTATATTTATTTCTGAGCTCTCTGTTCTGTTCAGTTGCTCTGTTTTTAGGTCAATATCATACTATTTTAATTACTATAGTTTTGGAATAGTTTGAAATCAAAGAACATGATACCTCCAGGTTCGTTCTTCTTTATCCAAATTACTTTGGCTATTCAGGCTTTTTTTGCGATTCCACACACATTTTAAGATTATTTGTCCTGTTTCTTTGAAAAATGCCATTAGAATTTTGATGGGGATTACATTGAATCTGTAACTTGCTTTGGTAGCGTGGACATTGAACAGTATTGGCTATTCTGATTAATGAGCACAGAATATTTATTTATGTCTTGAATTTCCTTCATTACTATCTTATAGTTTTCAGTATACAGTTTTTTCACCTTTTTGGTTAAATTTATTCCTAGATATTTTATTCTTTGTAATGCAATTATAAATGGGATTGTTTTCTTTATTCTCTTTATGATAGTTATTGGTGTATAGAAATGCAGCAGATTTTATGTATTGATTTAGTATCCTGCAGCTTTACTGAATTTATTAGTTATAATAAATACTAATAAGAGACAAAGCTGACATTACATGATGATAAAGGGCTCAATCCAAGAAGAGGATGTAATATTTTACAATTTTTATACACTGAACATGGGAGCACTTAAATATTTAAAGCAGATGAGAAATGGATAGCAACACAATAATAGCCGCAGATTATAACACCCCATTTACGTCAACAGATAGATCAGCACACAGAAAATCAATAAGGAAACATTAGCCTTAAATGACATGTTAGAACAAATATATACAGAACATTCTGCACCTTTGTGTGCTGACAACGAGGTGTGAGCTCTTTCCGCATTATCAGCATCAGGTGAATGTAAGTTTTATTTCCTCACTAGACTAAGATTTCTGAGAACAGGGGGCTTCTCTGATTCACCTTTGCCTGCCCCTTTGCCTCTAAGCTCAGTGCCTTGCCCAGGTGAGAGGTGCCTTACCTTCTCAGTAAATGGTTAATGTAGTTTAACCTAAGAAAATTCCCACCAGGAATGAGGATAAATTAAGCAAATTTCTCCAATCAGTGCATAGATTTGACTATGGAGATTTTTGCTTAGCTCCAAATATAGTACAGATGATCCTAATAAAGAAAAGCTTTACTTGAAATGTTATTGCATTGTTAGGTGACACAGGCCACTTTCATCAAGATTTCTAGATAAACATTTCATACACTACTAAGTGAAAAGGATGAGAAATTCCTTTTCTCATAAATTCGGCATGTTATTTTTAACTGGCAGTTGTACCCGTAGTGTTAATCATCAGTTTAAACTTTTGTTATGAAAGATAAGAAAGAATTGTCTTTATGAAAGTAATAGAATTTGACAAGTTGTTATCATGAAGGTTAATTTGGACTCTTTGTGAGAGCAAGTAACTGAGTCGCAGGCAGTAAGTCTGTTTTTAAAAACATAAAAAGGAATGAATTATCATGTCATTGCTTTCCATCTTAAAAAATGTAGAGAGATACTCATCTTTTTAGTAGCTTGCCTGGGAAATTACAGAATGTCTTTTTTTTTTTTTGCCGTAATTAAGATTTTGCAACTTTTCATATAAATTATAAACATACTGCTGCTGCTGCTAAGTCACTTCAGTCGTGTCCGACTCTGTGCAGCCCCATAGACGGCAGCCCACCAGGCTCCGCCGTCCCTGGGATTCTCCAGGCAAGAACACCGGAGTGGGTTGCCGTTTCCTTCTCCAGTGCATGAAAATCAAAAGTGAAAGTGAAGTCGCTCAGTCGTGTCCGACCCTCAGTGACCCCATGGACTACAGCCTGCCAGGCTCCTCTGTCCATGGGATTTTCCAGGCAAGAGTACTGGAGTGGGGTGCCGTTCCCTTCTCCATACATAAACATACAGACATGCGTAAATCATTTAGTATAGAACAATAAACTCGATGGATAGATGAGAGGTAGGTTATTAGTATGAAATCAAGTATTAGTTCTCTCTAGATTTATTTTCCTGCTCAGAAATGACTCATTATTTGCTTGCCCATATTCCATGTACAGCAACATAAAAGAGAAATAGTGCTCAAACATTGTTCATCACATCTCAAGACTATCACCTGCTTTTATAATAGTGCTTTAAAAAAAGAATGAAAATGCTGCATGGGAAATGGCGTAAGGATCTAATTCTAAAGCAATTTTTCCTCTAATGAACTATACATTATAAGTCAGGTGATGTGCACATTTCTTTTCTGAACACAGGGGAAAAAGAAAAGAAAAACAAGTGGCCCTTTTGGTGAATAGCATATACCTAATACCCTTCTAGTTTTGCTACAGCAAGATCCAATTATCTCCTACATTTCTTAACAGTTTTTACAAACTGCTTGTGTATTCAAGTACATGAAAAAAACCCCAGTGAAGAAGAAAAAAAGAACAAAGTAAAGTTGCAGTCCAGATGATTTTTAAATGCCTAAATAATGTCATTGTGGAAAAAACACCATAAAAAGTGCACTTGGAATTCATAGTTGGTCTAGGGCAGCTCATCTACAGGCCAGCTCAGGCTGCCAAGTGCTTGTTAAAATTAATTATCATACAGCAGCTTCCTCGCTCTAAGTGGAACTCACAGAAAATGTGCTTGGAGTGGGGAAATGCAAATTGGGTGATGAGGTAATTTTATACTCTAGGGACAGATTTTCTTTTTTTTTTTTTTTTCTCATTTCACGTTAGTTCTTGTTGGAAAAGCTTCATTATTATTTATAAAGCAGAACAAGCCCCAAAGCCAATCCATTTCCGACCTCATTGTCACTTTTCTGCATTCCAAACACCACTAAATTCCCAAATGAGTAGGCTAATTCTTTCCTTACAGAGCCATAAAACTTGCTTGGGGTATTACTGACTTAGGTGACAGCACTTTATTTGAAATAATTCTTATTCTCCAGGAAAAGCTTTCCAAACACCTTATTTCTGGGTGGCCATAACTTTGGTGGAAGCTAAGTAGGCTTGTCTCCTGTTTGTCACCATTGAATTTTGTTGCTTTGAGCACCTGGGTCCTACAGTGATAGGGGCTCCTCGGATACTTCAGAGTGCATGCTTAGAAGATAGTTAGCACTCTATTTGTCATTTTATATGTTTAATATGCACTCCCGAAAAACATTATTTTTCAGGTGAATTTGGTCCATTAGAGGATTAAAGGGTACACTGAATATAGTATGCTTCTATTTTGCAATTAATCTAAACACTGTTACCTAATTATTTTCAATGCAAAGGTAACCAATGTTTGCTTAGAACCCAACAACAGGGACTTCCCTGGTGGTCCAGTGGCTAAGACACTGAGCCTCCAATGCAGGGGGCCTGGGTTCCATCCGTGGTCAGCAAGTAAGAGTGTGCATCCTCCAACTAAAGATCCTGCGTGCCATAACTAAGACCCAGCACTGTCAAGTAAATAAATAAGTGTTTCAAAAAAAGAATCCAAAACCAGCAAAAACATTCATTCTCTTTCCCCTTCCCACTCCTGCATCCTGACTCCATTAACTAACGAAAGCCATAGAGCAGTTCTTCTAGTGTGATGAATTTAACTCATGTGAGATGAATTTGCCTTGTCTGCAAATTTGTGGTTAGCATCAGAACCAGGGGCTTGAAGATAAGAGATTTTCCATCTCATCGTAAGAGCTTGCATCCAGATGATGGTGGTAGTGAGTTCCCATCACAGGAAGTGTTCAAAGGTGGCCCCCCCTGTGCCAAGGAGGCCATTCAGGTATTAGGTGGGCAGTTCCAATCCTGAGCATCAGAGCAATGACTCCTCCCAGGGTGAGTTCCGTCTTTCCATCGCTATAGCCCTATTGTGTGTGTTCAGTTGCTCTTCAGTCCTGCCCAACTCTTTGCTCCCCTGTCCATGGAGTTTCACAGGCAAGAATGCTAGAGTGGGTAGATTGTCCAGAGTATCTTCCTGACCCAGAGATCAAACCCATGTCTCTCGCATCTCCTGCATTGGTGTAAGCACTGACAAAGCAAAATCTCTTTGTAAGTGTAGGACAGGAACAGAAACTTGCTGTTCCTCTCCTGATTCTGGCCTACCCATGCAGAGGAACTGTCTATGAAAGCTGACAGAGAGAAAAACTTCCCGAGGTGATGTGAAATTTTAAGTGAGAAAGCAATAAAATACAGTAGTATAACTTTTTCAATTTTTTTCAGTGCAGACTCTGATTTCTGTATACTATTTTTATTTTAAGGAAGGACTGAGATGACCAGGAAAACCTAATTTTGTGACATTATTCACTTTTTGATAATTGAGTAGAAACGATGAAGTATCTCCTTCCTGCCTTCCCGTTACATCCCCTTAGCCTCAACCCCCATTCAGAAAAATCAGCATAATCACGGCGGTTCTGGGGGAAAAAACAAAAGCATTTGTACAGAAAAAGTTTACTTTTTTCCTGTGGAAGAACTTTTTGTGAAAAAGGTTTAATTTATATGATACCCACGACCGAGCTCAAGTTTTACCTTCTCTGAAGCCTTCCTGGATGAGTTCAGCAGTAGGACTTTTCTCTCTTCTGATCTAGAAGTATATTTCCTTTAGTATTTATTTAGCTCTATTGTACACCATTGATAGGTATCTTTTTATCCAGGCGTGTCTTGTCTCCTCTAAGGTCATATTCATGCTGGGCCCTGAGGCAGAGAAGTACAAGTCAAAGATGGAAATTTTACTCCAGTATGACTTATACACCATGAGTTCCCTTCCTCCCTCAACCCCCATCAACCAGCTCAGACACTGTGTCAAGCACACTGATGCTCATATTAATCATTGTAGCTGGTTTAAAAGTGTTACTATAGTACTGAACACAAGGCTTTCTACCTAGCAGGTAAACAGTAAGTACATCTTAAGTATAATTTTATGGATAGATAACACAGTCATCTGTTAAAAAATCAAAATGATCTTAAAATGAATACGCTAGGAAATCTAGTTCCCACCTTCATCCTCATTCACTCTGCTCTTCCTACTTTGGTAGGAAACCACTTTATTCTCTTCCAGTTTTGTGTCTAGCACCTCTTTATGTTAATGCAAGCAAATGTAAATATCTGTTCATTTTGCCTTCCTTTCTTTGATTAAAACGTCTCCGACTCTGTGGCCAGTTTTATACTGTTTTCATTCAGCCATCTGCCGTCCTTCTTTGTAAGTGTGTAGAGAGCTTCCTTGGGCTTCCCTGGTGACTCAGACAGTGAAGAATCTGCCCACTGTGTGGGAGACCTGGCTTTGATCCCTGGGTCAGGAAGATCCCTTGGAGAAGGGAATGGCAACCCACTCTAGTATTCTTGTCTGGAGAATTCCATGGACAGAGGAGCCTGGTGGGCTACAGTCCATGAGGTCACAAAGAGTCGGACACGACTGAGTGACTAATACACACCACACACACACACACACACACACACACACACACACACACAGAAGGCTTCTTCATTCTTTTTCTGGGCTATAGAATATTCCACTTTGTGGCTGAATCATAGTTAGAGAACTGGTTCCCTTTAGATGGATTTGTGAGTTGCTTCCAGGTTATTGCTATTACAAAGAATTTTATTATGAATTACCAGTAATAAATATATGTTATTTTCTAAGTGTGTAGGTAATCTTTAAGGCAACCCCCTAGAAATAGACTTGCTAGTATAAAGGCACTTATAATTATAGTTGTTACTGAATTTACGTTCATTGGTGTTAAATGATTTTCACTGCCTCCAATAGTACACGAAGAGTCCATATTTCTTCACAACTTTGCCAACCAAATGTTTAATCAAGCTTGTGGATGTTTGCACATTTGACAGGTGGGAAATTGTAACTTAGTGTAGTATTTTTTTGCACTGCTTTTACTGTGACTGCAGTTGAAATCTTTTCATATATTTAAGGATCATTCGTACGTGCCAATTTTTTCTATTGGATTGTTGGTCTGTGTTTTTTATTTCCAGCAATTTACTATATATTATAGAGAGAAGCCCTTTGTAGCATGTGTTGAAATCAAATTTCTAGTGTTTTATTGTCTTGAGTTTGTCATGGAATTTTAGTTTAGTATTTTTATATAATGAATCAGTTGATCTTTTTTTATGACTTCTGAATTATGAGTCATATTTGGAATTGCCTTCCTTTCTCCAAGATCGTCAAATTTTTCCATTTCTTGTAGTTATGTTTCATGTACAGTCTTTGATTTGTTTGCAGTTTATCCATGTGTATAGTGTGATGTGGGGATGTAGCTTCATCTTTCCTTCCCAGAAAATCACCCAGTAGTAATCCAGAAATATAGATTGATTATAAACAGCTGTGACCTGTTTATAGTTAAACCAGTATATTGATTTGTTTAATTCAGAGAAACAACTGATCAGATTAGCAAAACCAGAAGCAAGCCAATGAACAAACATATAACCAACAAAAAACAAATCAACAGATTTCTTTGTGTTTCCCCTTAACCTGCATTTGATCTTCATGAAACAGTTTAAAAAGAGTTCTGTTAAGCCTAGTTCCTAACAGTGAGGTGCCTGGCACTGTCCTAGGCACCGCGTGTTTCACCTCTGATCTGTTTACCTCTGGTCCATCCAGTTTCATGTCAGGTGGTTTTTATTATCCTCATCATGTCCGTGAGAAACTCAGCCTCAGAAGGGAAGTGATTAGCTCAAGAAAAATTAACTTCATTTATGCAGAAAAGTAAAGAGAAAACCATGTAACCATGTCACATCTTTTGGGCTTTCTACTCTGCTTTTAGGTCAGATTACTTGATTATGATTGCCTCTATTAAAACTGAAGATCTAACCTATGCAGAAATGAAATAAATTTTCTATTAGAAGTGGGTGACCCAAGTGATGCTGACTTGAGGGTGAATATAAAAAGTAAAATAATGTTGATACTGACCAGATAACTTATGTTATGCTTGAAGTGCAAAGAGGTATGAAGGGAATTATATGTAAAATTCTCATTATATATAATATAGCTTTCAGAAACTTAAGTTCAAAGAATGGCATTTATTGGAATTTTGTTGTGGAGTTTCCTAACATGAGAAAGACTCAAATTCTCAGCTTTGTGTCTCTGTTTCAGTGTTTTATTTGATTCTTTCTTTGAAAGTTCAATTGTTTATGTATTTCCATGATGCAGAAGGTTATGTTTTAGCATGAGCCTAAAAATAAAACCGTGTATTTGCACAATTATCTGTTAATCCCCTAAGTCTCTGGGGCACACCTGTCAGGCTGCAGTGGGCCAGGAATTGGGGCATCTGTGGTGGAAACGCACAGGCAGGAGCATCGTGGGGCTGGCTGCTGAATCTGTGAGAAGGTGTTTACTGTGACTGTATTGGTCAGGCCAGGAGGTGATGCCTGAACTGGGAGGAGGACTAAGGTCTTAGCCATGCTGAACGAGAGGGGCATCGAGTGAAAACAAAACTAGGACTTTGAAGTATAGGTCACTGCTCACCAAAACGGCAGGCAGATTGTTTTCAGTGTTTTAGCAAGTTCAATCTGAGACCGGTATGCTTTAGCGGAGTCTAGCTTATAAATGTGGACACACTCACTTCTGCTTGAAGCTTCTGTGGGATTGTATGCCTTTAAAATTGAAATGATAATTTGCTGGGGTCCAGCCCCGGTAGATCCAGGGAATTCGAAGCGGGGACGGAGTTGGCGAGGAAAGACTTATTTACTCAGAGATATAAAGAGAGATTAGGAAAGGACAGTGTAGTAGGAAAATTAGTGGAGAAAAGAGGCTGAATAACTTGGTTTACGTGGAAAACCAATAAAGTTCCAAGACAAGGAACTTGCACCGTCTACGTAGGCCACCAGCGCCTGCTTGAATAGCGGAGGGTGCCCCTCCTTGGGCTCCCTCTAGCGTGGGTCTTAGAAGCCAGGGCAAATAAGTAGACACAGTGAGCCTCCTTGCTCCAGATGGGAATTCAGCCAGAAAAGGGAGAAAAGAATGAATGACATGGGGGAGCCAAGCATTGGTGCCAGACCCACAACTTTATTTTCAAAAGCAGCTTATATACCCCAAGTTGTACATAAAGAAACAATGGAATGTGCAGAGTTATGCAGGGGCAGCAGTCCTAACCCTTACTGAGACCAGGCTTTCCTCTTGCATACCTTCCCATATACAAAAGGTCCCAGGTTACATCATCTTCTGGCCAGGGGGCCTGTTAACATTTTCATGGCTCTTTTCCTAGATAAATGTCTATCAACCAGAAAACTCTTCTTCCCTTGAAGTGTCTTTTCTTTAATCTGCATCACCCTCAACATACTAAATAAAGTTACATTCCTGTAGAACAAATGTGCAGTGGGTTATAACAAAGAAAGTACTTAACTCAAAGATCTAATGTTGCTAATACCAGGTCTACTACCTGTTTTTTCTACATGCCAACTATATCTACAAATAAAAGATATGAAAAATTTGGCAGCAAGTATTGGCTCAACAAATGAAACCCTTAATCAGCCCTATTCTAATGATTTTGACTCCTCGGAAGCCCCTACATTCCTAGGATGTTTTAAGCTTCCTGTGTCTCGAGGCCGGGAGGCCGCAAACAGTCACATTGGCAGCTGTAAGAGTCCGGCAGGCAGGCTAGAAAGCCATCAGAGGGGTTTTTGGATTGAAACACTCTTATTATGCCCAGGAGACTTATCATCTAAAAGCTCTAAATTAACTTTTTCCAGAAAAAGGTGGTAGGGGGACAGCTCCCTGTTAATGTCAGAAGAGTAGGTGGAAAGCATAACACAGTAAAGCAGGCAGACTCTGGTTTTGGGGGTAGATGCTCGAGAATTTCCAGAGGGACCCCTGAGGCTCGATCCCGCCCTTGCGTATGCCGAGCCTCCTTCCTCACGACCTTTGCCACAGGCGGGGTTCCTCATGCTGTCTCCCAGCAATAATTAGTAGCATTTTTTGTTGTTGTTATTGCAATTTGCTTTTTTCCTGTCTCAAGATATATTTTTGTGATATGTTAGGATAATACGTATTGTTTGGGGATGGAGAGAAGGAAAGTAAAAGCAGGAGAATAAAGCACGACCCAGGTACATACCTGGCTCTGGAAGATGGAGGGGACAGGAAGGCAGAGGGTGGGAGAGGAGCTTTCAGTCTGGGCAAGTGGTTGTTTTAGTCTCTGCACTTTCCTATGTATTTTATATATTTGGAAATTTTTACTTTTAATTGTGGTAAAATGCACATAATATAAACTTACCATTTTAACCGTGCAGTGTCCAGTGTGGTATTAAGTATGTCCACGTCCTTGTGCCCCGCATCTCCAGAACTTTTTCATCCTGCAAAGCTGAAACTGTGCCCATTAACCCACAAGTTTCCCTTCCCTTCCCAGGCTCCTGGCAACCACCATTCTGCTGTCTGTTCCTATTAGTCGTTTTCTTCCAGTTTTATTGAGGCATTGCTAATATACAGCACTGTGTAGGCTTAACGTGTACAGCGCAATGATGTGATTTACATACATCATGAAACGATTATCACAGTAAGTTTAGGGAGCATCCATCATCTCATTTAGATACAAAATTAAAGAAATGGAAAAGGAGAAACAAATTTTCTTTGCGGTAAGAACTCCTAGGATTTACTTTCTTAATTTTTATATGTAACATGTTAAGTCACTTTAGTTGTGTCTGACTCTTTGCGATCCCCTGTCAGGCTCCTCTGTCCATATAGCAGTGTTAATTTATCATGTTGTACATTATATCCCTAGTACTTACTTATCTTATAAGCTGGTAGTTTGTATCTTTTGACTGCCTTCATCCAATTCCCCTTCCTCCCACTGCCCTACCTCTGTATCTACAAATCTCATCTCTTTTTCCTTTGAGTTTGTTTATAGGTTTTTTCTTTTTTAATTAAAAAAAAAAATTCACTGTGGCATGAGGCATGCAGGATCTTAGTTCCCTGACCAGGGATCAAACCCATGCCGCCTGCAATGAAAGCTTAGAGTCTTAGAAATGGACCACCAGGGAAGTCCCTGTTTGTTTTTGAAGTATGTTTGACTTACAACAATATGTTAATTACTGTTACACAACATAGTGATTTTTTTCCCCATACATTTCAAAATGATAACTGCAATGTTTAGTTATGCTATATCACAAAGGTATTATTTATTGACGTGATTCCCCACACTTGGTTTATTTTATACTCATGACTCATTTATTTTGCAGCTGGCGGTCTGTACCTCTTAATCATCCTCGCCTATTTCCCTCTGGTAACCACCTGTTTGTTCTCTGTATCTCTAACTTTCTGTTTTGTTGTGTTTGTTCATTTGTTCTATTTTTTTAGATTCCGCATATAATTGAAATCATACAGCATTTGTCTTTTTTTGGTCTGACTTATTTCACATAGCATAATACCCTCTAGGTCCATCCATGTTGTTGCAAATAGCAAGATTTCATTCTTTTTTATGGCCAAGTAGTATTCCATTGTATATGTGTACTATATCTTCCTTATCCGTTCATCTGTTGATAGACACATAGGTTGCTTCCATATCTTGGCTATTGCAAATAATGATGCAGTGAACATTGGGGTGCATATATCTTTTCTAATTAGTGTTTTTGTTTTCTTTAGATAAATATCCAAGACTGGAATTTCTGGATCATATGGTAGCTTTAATTTTTTTGAGGAATCTCCATACATTTTCCATAGTGTCTACACCAATTTATATTCTCACTAATAGTGCAGGAGGGTTCCCTTTTCTCCACATCCATGCCAACATGTGTTATTTTTTGTCTTTTTAATAATAGCCATTCTGTCAGGAGTGAGATGTTATCTCACTGAGGTTTGATTTGCATTTCCTTAGTGATTAGTGATGGTGAGTATCTTTTCATGTGCCTGTTTGCTATTTTTTAATCTTTGGAAAAATGTCTGTTCAAATCCTCTGCCCATTTAAAAATCAGGTTCTCTATGTTTTTGAAGTTGCATTGTATGATTTCCTTGTATATCTGGGATACTTACCCTTTATCAGAAATATTGTTTGCAGATGTTACTGTCTTCTTTCAGTAAATGGCCTTTTCATTTTGCTAATAGTTTCCTTTGCTGTGCAAAAGCTTTTTAATTTGATGTGGTCTCATTTGTTTATTTTTGTTCTTGTTTCCCTTGCCTGAGGACATATTTCCAAATTTTGCTTTTGTTTCTCTTGCTTGAGGAGACATTTCCAAACAAGATTACTAAGATGATGTCAAAGAGAGTACTGCCTGTGTTTTCCTCTAGAAGTTTCATCGTTTTGGGTCTTACATTTATATCTTTAATCCAGTTTGAATTTATTTGTGTGCGTGGTATGAGAAAGTAGTCCATACTGATTCATCTGCATGTAGCTATCCAGTTTTCCAACATCATTTATTGAAGATACCTTCTCAATGTATGTTCTTGCCTGCCATGTTGTAGACTAATTGCACATATAAGTGTGAATTGTTCCTGCTAATCTGTTTGCTCTATATACCTCATATAAATGGAGTATACAGTATTTGTCTTTTTCTAACTGACTTGTTTCACTTAGCATAATGGGTGCAAGGTTCATGCATGTTGTTGCACGTATCAGAGCTGCCTTTCTTTTCAAGGCTGAGTAATATTCCCTTGTATGTATAAATCACATTTTGTTTGTCCATCTATCCATTGACAGACACTTGGGTTGCTTTAACATTTTGGCGATTACAAAAATCCCCTTAGGAGAATAGGTGTACTAAATGTCTCTTGGAGGCCTTGCTTTCAATACCAAAAAGTGTAGTTGCTGGATCGTATCGTAATTCTGTTTTCAGTCTTTTTGAGGGAATGCCATACTGTTTCCCACAGTGGCTGCATCATTTTATATTCCCACATGTAGAGCACGGCGCTTTCAATTTCTCCACATCTTCACCAGCATGTCTTATTTTCTGCTTTGCCTTGTGTTGTTTGAGTAGTAGCCATCCTAATGGGTGTGAGGTGGTGCCTCACTGTGTTTTTGGTATTTTCCTGATGATCACCTATCTTATTTCAGAAGGCTCTATGTTGTGATCTAGGGTAAGGGAGATGATGGGTCTCAGCTGGTGCTGCAGAAGGGGTGGAAGAGACAAGGGCCCGGTTGGGCAGGGAGAGGGGAGAGAGAAAGGCTGAACTGTTCCATGTCCCCAGCAGATGTGGGGAACAGACAGGAGTACAGAGCCTTTTTGGGGAATAATAGCCCTTACCCGCTGACATAAATGTACTTGCTCTGGCAGTGGGGAGATCCAGAGGGGCCTGTGTGCCTATGTTTGAGTCTTTAACAGACATCACCTAAAGTCAGTGGTGGTACAAGCAAATTTAACACCTGAGTCAGTTCAGTGTCCCGCACACATGCTGATGGGTGCTGGAATTTCCAACAGATGTCATCGGTGCTCCCATGCTGCCTGGTTCCCAGGGACATGCGTCTTTCTGCTCTCCATCCCTTTCTCATCACCTGTGCCCAAAGCCCCACCCATTCGCCATGTGCTCCCTGTTCTGTGGGGAGCCCAGGAAGAGGGTCCCCCTGGTCGAGCCTTTCCTGGTCCCCAGTAACCAGGGTAAGCTGAGACAGAGGACTCCAGCGTCCACGCCCCTGCTCTGTCCTGTTGGGACCTGATTACTGAGGAAAGTCATTCCCAGTTGTGGCTGTCTTCTCAGCCCTACCAGGGCCAGTTATGTGTGTTAGGACAGCATGTCTATGATTTTACAGAAACTATTGCACATGAATAGAAATATCAGTATTTCCGATTTTCAGGCTTAGTGATATTCTTTGAGAATGACCAGAAATTGTCATTTATATACTGTGGTGTTCTGTTTGGATAATGCTAGAGAACAGAGAATGACTTGGAAGAACATCAAGATTCATGGTTCTAGGGTCAATATTTACCCCTCTCTAGTCAATGTAATGTTAAAGCCACTAGTACAGTTTACATGAAAGGAGAATCAATTCCTGCTCCCCCTCATTTTTTTATTGTTGTTGTTAATAAAATAATATAGGAAGTCCTGTGTCTTTTGAGTTTATTTTGTAAACTTCTTTTTAAAAGGAAGAATGTAACATATATTCAGAAATATGCATAGTTCATGGGTGCACAGGTCAGTGAATTATCACAAAGTAAACACACCTGTGTAGTCACCGCCCAGGTCAAGGAAAAGAATATTACCAGCCTCCACTACCCCAGGAGGGACTTGTGAGCTTGTTCTCTGTCACTAACCCCCTCCCTTCACCTTCTGCATTGACTGCTAACAGGATTAGTTTTGCCTGCTTTGGAATTTTACGTTGCATATATTCTTGAAGCGTTTTTAAATCAAAGCATCTGGAAACCGTTCCTTCCATGATATGCCACCTCAGAGGTAGAATAATTGTTTCTTTGTAGGTAGCTCTGTCGGGAAGATGAATAGCTTACTCCGTAAATCATCATCAGAGAGATGTATTTGTAATTTACATGAGAAATCAGCATGAAGAATAACATCACAACCTTGTGATCTAACGTGTGAACACAAATGGAATTATTAAAAACAAAGATAAATGGACACTGAAATTTTCCATTTGTGAATTAGCTGGTTCTCCTTGCTCTAGACTTTCTATCTTGATAGTAAGGTGACTCTAACCTTAGGGACATAGTAGCTTCCTTTTGATCATTTACATTTTTTTTTCTTTCTACCAACTTTGTTCAAATGAATTTTCCATAACAAAATATCTTAATATTTCATAGTTTAAAAAAGAAATGACTTCAAAACCAATAATATGGGGCTCTCCTGGTGGTCCAGTGACTAAGACTCCACAGTGTCATTGCATGGGGCCTGGGTTCAATCCCTAGTCAGGAAACTAGATCCCACATGTCACAACTAAGAGTTTGCATGCTGGCAACTGAAAGATCCCAAATGCTGCTCTGAAGACTGAAGATCTCAAGCGCTGCAACTACAACTTGGCACAGCCAAATAAATAAATATTTTTTTAAAACCCAATAATATGTAGAGAGGTTTCTGTTTGGTGACACACTTCTGAAATGAAGACTGACCCTAATTCCTGGGAACCCATGTGAACATTCTGTTTTCTCAATTGCAAGGGAAAATCAGGTGTGAGGTGCAATGAAGAAGGAAAAAGAGTGGCCACATGGAATGTACCAGTTGGGTAGAAGGTATCATTCAGTGTCAGCAGTGCTGAAGCGTGTGTGTGTTGGTGGGAAAAGTGCATCTTGGAATTCAGGAATTATAGTAGTGCCATCTGCTGATGCTGTCAACAGATGATACTGGCCAGAGGTGGTTCGACGTTGATAGGGTTTTCTCTAAAAATCAAAACAGTAGGGGAAAAAAAGTCGAGGTCACTCTAGAAATTTATATTGCTGCCCATCAGCTGCCACTGAGGGTAGAGATGAGTCACCATTTAGATGTAATGGGGACATTTGTGCAAAGTGCCATCCCCGGATTTCTGTAGAAACACTATGTGTGCACGCTCAGTCGCTTCCAATTCTTTGTGACCCCATGGGCTGTAGCCCACCAGGTTCCTCTGTCCACAGGATTCTCCAGGCAAGAATACTGGAGTGGGTAGCCATTTCCTCCTCCAGGGGATCTTCCTGACCCAGGGATAGGACATGCATCTCTTGTGGCTCCTTCATTGGCAGGTGGATTCTTTACCACTAGCACTACCTGGAAAGCCCCATACAAACACCGCTTGCCCTCAAACATTTGTCTTGTCTCCCCTGCCTTGCTGCCAGCTTAAGAACCACCCATATTTTGAGTCTGTCTTGAGTAAGTTTATGTAAGATGTCTGGGAAGGGAAATGGGCTCCTTGGTTTCTTCCGTAGCTTTCTCTTAGTTCATTGGCACAACATGATCTTATGTGTTAGCTTACTGTCACTGTTGATAGCACAGATCCTGACCTTGAAGGGAATGAAGTGCAGCATGCTACTGCTGCTGCTAAGTCGCTCTCGTCGTGTCCGACTCTGTGCGACCCCATAGACGGCAGCCCACCAGGCTTTCCCGTCCCTGGGATTCTCCAGGCAAGAACGCTGGAGTGGGTTGCTATTTCCTTCTCCAATGCATGAAAGTGAAAAGTGAAAGGGAAGTCGCTCAGTCATGTCCAACTCTTAGCGACCCCATGGACTGCAGCCCACCAGGCTCCTCCGTCCATAGGATTTTCCAGGCAAGAGTACTGGAGTGGGGTGCCATCGCCTTCCCTGGAAGTGTAGCATAGACACCTCTTAATTTACTGACTGCAGTCTCAGTTTTCTGAGAACGGAAATCTCCCTCCAAGGCCTGTGCGTGCTCAATTAATGTAGAGGGAGTTTTGAAGAACACAGAAGAGGAAGCCACAGGCCCAGTTTGTTGTTTCCCTGCATCTAACTTTGAGTACTACCTCTTTTTCCTGAGCTTTGAGGAGAAGTCAGTACAAATCACTTATTTCAAGCTGTTTCACTTTGACTCTCTTAATAGTTGTCATTTGCTGTACTCTCGTAAATATCTGGACTATTACTCTCAATATTTTTCTTTAAATCAGTGTTAGTTTTTGAGATATAGTTTGTTTTCAAGGAAGATTTTATTTCACTTCTATAAATAGAAGAACATGACACCTCTCATAAATGAAAGTCACATATAAAAATAAAGGCATTTCTTTATATCCATCTCCCGCTTTGGGAGATGGCTCAGAAGAGTGAATTTGGGATTTGCGAATCAAAGGACCTTGGCTTGGTTACTTACAAGTTCTTTGGTTTAGGAAAAATCACTAACTTCTTTGAGTACCAGTCTCCTCAAAAGGAAAAAAAAAAAAAGCAGGGGAAATGATACTAATGCCCACTGCAAGAGTTATGAGGATTAGAAATAACACATAATAAGTGGCACATTTTAAGTGTAGGGACCCAGAAGTTGACAACTAGTTTTATAATTATGTCCTTAGTATTAGTCTGTGAACTTGTTCTTCCTCCTCTCTTCTGAAACTTTGCCTTCTTTCTTTTTTTTTATTTTAATTTTAATTTATTAAAAAAATTTTTTTTTTTTGCCTTCTTTCTTTCTCTAAGCAACATTGGCTAAATCAAGCTACAGAGGAAAACAGGTGACTTATTTTTAAGCCTAAATTCAAGGGAGTATGGCAGATGGAATTCTTCTCAAGTGCAAATGCCTTTTCATAGGCAGTGGTGCCTGGATCACTTTTTGGAAAAGGGTTGTGATAACAGGCTCTGATTAAGGCTGGCTGGCTGCTCCAAGCGTGGGACGCGAGAGGCTGATACTGCCTATTTGACAGCCCTTAACTCCTGCCTCCTGCGCACCAAGCCCTCACAGCTCGCCAGAATCTGTATCTTGCAGGATACCTCTATTTCAGCCTTAACTGCTTCCTTAAAAGAGGCCCCAAGGTCCCTTCGAGTAAATCATACTCATTAAGTCTATTTCCCGTCCTAAAAATGAAAGTGTTAGTTGCTCAGTTGTGTCCTACTCTTTGCAATCCCATGGATTGTAGCCCACCAGGCTCCTCTGTCCATGGGATTCTCCAGGCAAGAATATTGGAGTGTGTGGCCGTTACCCTCTCTATGGGATCTTCCCGACCCAGGGATTGAACCTGGGTCTCCTGCATTGCAGGCAGATTCTTTACTGTCTGAGCCACCAGGGAAGCCCTTTCCTCTGGAGACGGTCTGCTAGAGCAAAGCCCTCTTGCGTTCTTCAGATTCCGTCACCTCTTTCCCAAAAGAACTCACCCTCCAGGCCAGCTGATTCTTGTTGAGAGAGAAGAGCTGCTGATGTAACTGTGATTGTTCTGCCACTTTCCTCGCTCTGTGATGTATGGTGAAGGTTTAGCAGGTACTTGCAGGGGCTCCTTGCTGGGGTAAAGGGGACGGGTGTGTAGCCTGTGCCCCAGTTAGTGCTGGGGTCTCCTCAGCAGCTTGCCCAATGAGCTCCTCAAATTTACTGGGCTCCTCAAATAGTTTGGCAGAGGGCAGCCCTACCAGGAGTGACACAGTAGAAAATCATGAGACATCAAAGACTCCTTAGGACACTTCCCCTTCTGCTGGCTTGCCCTCTGAAACGCACCAGTAAACAAATCCTGAAAACAAGAGCAAAATTATTCTTCTGGGATTGAAGGGCTGCTTTGTCCTAGTAGGAGAAGAGCACTGCAGAAAGAAGCTTGAAGAATACTTAGAAGAATTGAACTTTCAAATGACATTTGGATGCTGACAGATTCTCAGAGCTGACATAGACATTTCTAGTACTTGTCCATTACCGTTTAATATGACAGGTTAAGTGTTGCTTCTGGGAGCTTGGACTGTTCACTACTAAGAAGTGAAAAGATGCTCGTTATTTGCTGATTACTTCTCTTTAGAATTTGCATTGCTTTTACATCCACAAACTGCTCCCTGGTAATTTTTCTTACTAGCAAACCCATAACCTGATTGGCTTTTCCTGAAATAGAGGGTGTTGTGAAGTCACTCAGGATACAGCTATGGTGCTGATGGGATCAATTAATGTGAATCATAGCCCGGGGAAAGGTGTTTTGTGGAGTGTTACAATGTGACAAAGATGAGTTTAGAAATAGTAGCTTGTTTTATGACCACATTTCACCATCTTGTTCACCCAAATATTTGTGACAGTCACTTTCTGGAGAAGATGTAAAGGGTGAGATAGAGGAAGACAAACTGGCCAACTTTATGATTTAGAAGGAATCGATGTTTATCGACGAGCACCTTATCATTTCAGAGGGCTTTAAGAAAAGACATCTCCTTTTAGTTCAGATGGCATCACCCGAAAACTCTCCACGCCCCCTGCTTACTTCACTTTCCACTTTCTTTTTCTCCTCCTTGTTAGAAATCACAGCACCTCTGTGCGATTGCATTTGAAAATGACCAAAGAAACTTTGACTAAAGGCCAAGGTTTGGAGAAGGAAATGGCAATCCACTCCAGTATTCTTGCCTGGAGAATCCCATGGAAAGAGGAGCCTGGTGGGCTACTGTTTTTGGGGTCACAATGAATCGGACATGACCGAGTGACTAAGCACCGCACAAAGGCCAAGATTAAGTGGATGTGTGAGAATGTGCTATTATTATTTTTTTAATTGAATTTTGTGGCTGAGCTTTTATAGTTTTGTGGCATTGTTTGGGAATCTGAATTTGATGATTATATGAGAAATTTCTAATATGATGAGAGGTTTGAGTGACTCACTGTTGGAATTTTCTTCCTTAATTTCAGTTTTCATCCACAGTCTTCTTTACTCTAACTCTTCCAAGGGGCTGCCTTGTTTCTGAGGAACACAAAACCTCTGCCTGGATTTAAAGACTGAATCCCTTTGTATCCCCTCTGTCTTCCTCCTTCTCCATCCTCATCAGGCTTTCTCTGTCATCTCTCCCAGACTGCGTGTTCTTCTCCTCCTGTACCTTGTCTCCCTTCTCTCTGAACTTTCACTCCAGAAATCCGTTTCCCAGACTTGACTTTCCTTTTACTCTCTCTGCCTCTTCAAATTCAGCACGCCTCCTTCAGGTCCATTTCTGCCAAGGGTGTCAGATTATTCCATTCTCTGTAAGTTCTCATTCCTCCGAAGTAGTTTTTAAAGCCATGTTATCGACTAGAAATGAAACGCAGACCCTATATGTAATTTTATACTTTCTGGAAATAACTAAAATGAATTTCAATAATATATTTTATTCAATGTAATATTTCCAAAATATTTTCATTTCTGTCTGTAATTAAGATTATTAATGAGATAGCTTAATTTTTTCCTAAGTCTTACAAGTCTGATTTATATTTTATTCTTATAACACATCTCAGTTTGGACTACTACATTTCAGGTGCTCAGTGTGGTGAGTGACTGCTGTATTGAACCAGGCAGGGTAAGAGTTGGTGCCCCATTCTACAGGTGGCACTAGAGGTGAAGAACCCGTGTGCCTATGCAGGAGTCATAAGAGGTGTGGGTTCGATCCCTGGGCTAGGAAGATCTCCTGGAGGAGGGAATGGCAGCCCACTCCAGTGTTCTTGTCTGAAGAATCCCACGGACAGAGGAGTTGCAAAGAGTCGGACATGACTGAAACGACTTAGCACTCAGGCACCACATTCTCCAGCTCTCAAACCTGCTCTTTCTTATTTCATACCTTTTCACTTGAACCAAACTGCAAACCAGTCCTTAGAATTGGAGGCTATACTTTATACTTCCTCTGTCTTCGTAGTTCAGTCCTTAGAATTGGAGGCTATACTTTATACTTCCTCTGTCTTCGTAGTTCATTCCTGAGTGGACTGTAAGCTGCTAATAATTGCCTGTTGATGGATTGGTAATATCATTCTTATCTGTGACTCCCAATTTAAGTAAAACTTACTTCCACTATAGTGTCCTCGTGCTTAAAATTTCCCTCCTCTTTCCTGTACGTCTAGTATGATTCAATCACCATATCACCTCTGTTTTGTTACAGTTGAAACTTAGGGGGTCTGTGTCGAATGGAATTATAAGAAATAGATATGCATTATTTGCAGTTGCATTGCACTAGAGAGCAGCATTTTCACAGAATACTCATCATTCCAGCAACTCAGGCAAAATAGGATTTATAGCTGAAGTCAGTGGAATAATTGTCCCCATGGTGTTTTCACTTTCCTAGTGGAGACTAGCCAAAGACTCACAAGAGTCTCCTGGTCACAGGACCCAGCCGTGACCCAGAGGCTCTTCCAGTTTGGTTCCATAATGGCAAGGATACAGTTTTACAAGCTGAAACCAAAACGGGCATGGAAATAGCTTGTAAAACTGCAGGGAGGGAAGGTTGTGGGGAAGGGAAGGAAGCCCTAGGGAGGACCAGGGAGCAGATGGGGTCCTGAAGTAGAGGATGCTTCCAGACTCTGACAGGGGTGCTCAGATGGGGGGAGCAGCAGGAGATGACACCCCTTTCCTGTTCCGCAGTTCCATGAGCAATGGACAGTTGTGTGTTATTTCTAGCCCTCTCATCAGTTTAATTGAAGGCAAAGGTCTCAAAGACAGAATGCTGGAGTTATAACTCTAGAACTGTGCTAATAAGCAGTAAGTCAAAGTCCATGATTTTTCTCATCACATAAAATTGTCATATTAAAGTTACAAATGTTGAGCACATCTTACAATCTTTATTAAGAATCTGTCAGTAGGTTCCTAAATGACCCACTTATTTAACTCTAAAGTCTTGTTTCTGTTTCTTATTGGTAAGATCAATCTTAGTTCCCTGTTTACTTTTTCTCCCCACATGATAGCAAATATATCTGCTACCGAGCAGAATTGCTTATCTGGGCTTAAGTTTACATTTTAAAAAATGTCCGCATTCCAAACCTTTGGTACCTTCACAGGTGAGTAGAATTTTGACAATAAGGCCTTAGTGAAAGTGAAAGTCGCTCAGTTGTGTCCAGCTCTTTGCGACCCATGGACTATGCAGTCCATGGAATTCTCCAGGCCAGAATACTGGAGTGGGTAGCCATTCTCTTCTCCAGCGGGTCTTCCCAACCCCAGGATATAACCCAGGTCTCCTGCATTGCAGGTAGATTCTTTACCAGCTGAGCCATCAGGGATGCCCAAGAGGACTTGAGTGGGTAGCCTATCCCTTCTCCAGCGGATCTTCCCGACCCAGGAATTGAACCAGGGTCTTCTCCATTGCAGGCGGATTCTTCACCAGCTGAGCTACTAGGGAAGCCCCAAGTAGCTACAAGTAAGCCCCATGGTCTTAGTATCACAGCTAATTCAATGGAAGCAAAGGTACAAGTCAGGACCCACATGGCTTCAGATGAAGGGCTTGGGAGCTTGCTGTGACCAGAGTGTGAAAATTCTGTCAAGCTTCTGCTGCTGACTTTTTTTCTCTCAGGACAGTGCATGCTGTCCATGGCCTGGCCCACTCTCTGATCCAGAGCACAGGCCTGGACGTGTACATACTGACTCTGAGGGGCCTGGAAAACACCCTGGACCAGCCAGCTAATGCCTGGCACTCTGAGCCAAGGGCAGCCCTCCTTTCATTCATGTCTTTTGTCGATGGCAGTGGACCTGCCCGCAGATGAAAGATCTTGCTTCTGTATGCTGGTGTTTGGTAAAGCATAGTGTGCTGATGAACCCTGTGATGATTATCTTTTCCTGCATTACGTATGCCTTGATTCGATTACTTGAAATGTAATTTTAAGTTTCTTAAAGCTAATAATAAAAAAAAATAGGATTTGTATTTTGTACGTCTTTGATTGTTAAATTTCATTTTCTAGTAATTTGTTTTTATTGCATTTTACGAAAGTACTGGTCTTCAGTGGGTCCTTTGTCATAGATATTTGAGAAACACTAGTTTTATTCATTAGCGTATAGAGGTGACATGAGGGTTTATTTATTTATTTTTTTTGGCCTTAGAGTAGATTTTGATATGGGCAGGAAAAAGGAACCACAGAGCCCTGGAGACCAAAAGGAGTAAAGGAGATAGGCTATTGTTTCAGTGAAAAAATGGCGCCCTCATGTTTTGCCTGAGGCTTGCTCCTGAATCTGTTAATAGATCTACCATCCTACAAGCTCTTACTGAGCGTGTAATGTTTTCTATATTGAAGGCATTGTCCTTGGTGGTGCCTTTTCCTCTTGCTAAAGCTCCAAGTCAGTGGTTCCTCCAAACTTGGTGGCTATACGTCAGAATTGCATGGGAAGCTTTATAAACAATGTTAAGTTCCAGGGCTCCATCTGAAAACCCACTGAGTCTACATCTCAGTGGGTGACATCTCTGAAGCTGTATCTTCAAAAGGTGATTTTGGTGCTTGGCTTGGGTGGAGTGGCTTTAGCCCTTGGTCATCCATTGAAATGAGGTCAAGTGGGATTAGCAACTACTGGAATATGAAAAATGTAACAAACTCAAAGTGCATTTATTTAATATTTTATTCTCTCACCTGGTGGCTACAAAGAAGTTGTACTAACCAGGAAGGTTAATGCTAAATTCTATAACCAGAACATGGACATCTCAATGGCTCAGTAGAATAGAACTTTATTTTTTGCTCTTGTAGTATCCTGTGCAGACATTCCTGGTCAGGCTGTTCTCCTGGTGAGTGCTTCTTAAAATGGTAAATCAGAAATAGAGGGTTTTTAAAGTTGGTACCCAGCCATCCTTACCACATGGCCTCTAGCTTGCTCATGAAGGGGAAAAAGAGGAGAATCATGCCTGAGGGGGTGATTTTTTTTTTTTCTTTTAAGCCAGGCCTGCAAGTGGCATGGATTCCTTCTGCTCACATTGCCTGTCTAGATGTTGTCATAACAGCTCCATTAAATGAAGGGGAGCAGGGAAATCAGATCTTCGTAAGTATCCAGGCAGCATAGAAGACGTTTTGGTTACTATGTAAGTATTGTCTGTGCTGCAGAAGTATGAAGTGTAGTCTTTAAGCAATTTTATTTCTTCCAAGGTAGTAGGAAAAACCACTGAAGAGATCTAGTTTAAGCAAATACAAATCTTGGTAGTTTCTGTGAAGAGACCGACAGAGAGTGTTCTGCTCTTAATTCGACCTTCCAAATAGTAAGTGGTAATGGAGGCTTTTGATTTTTTTTTTTTTTTACTGTATTTTTGGCCTTGCTGACTCTTGCTATATGTGGGCTTCTCATTCTGGAGGCTTCTCTTGTTGCGGAGCACAGGCTCCAAGGTATGTGGGTTTCAGTAGGTGAAGCATGGGGGCTCAGTAATTGTGGCTCGTGGGCTCCAGTGCATGGGCTCAGTCGTTGTGGCCCACAGCCTTGGTTGCCCCTCGGCGTGCGGGATCTTAGTTCCCTGAGTAGGGATCGAATCCATGTCCCCTGCCTTGGCAGGTGGATTCTAAACCAGTGGATCGCCAGCGAAGTCCTGAGGCATTTGATTTTGTATTGTAAATTATAGCATCATACCTTTAATAACAGGTGTGTATTGGCCACCTCCTGTGGAGTTTTCAAACACTGATGTTGCCATTCTGCATTCTAGATATTTTGAAGTCAAGTTCTCTTTTGATCTACCTCATATGGTCTTTGATAGAGAAAGATTCTTTGATATATGCAAAGATAAGCAGTACTGTTAGAGAAATCAAGGAGTCTAACTGTGTAAAATCTGATTCAGTCAGATAATAAAATATGCAAACCTGAATTCATGAATTTGCAGTATCTTTGGGAGATGAGTCATCATTTTTGAAATACTAAGTATATCATATTGTAGATGGTAAATACTAGTATGAAAAATGCAAGAGCTTACAATCCCATGATAACATAGAGAAGACAGAGGTCAGTCAGGCTTGAATGGTCTTGGGAGATTTTATTGACTTTATGATGGCTGGTGACAGTACAGAAGCAGGCTAGATCTTAAGTCTCACTTTCCAGGTGATCTCACAGATTATCTTCCCGTCTCCTCAAGGTCTATCCTTTCTCACTGCCATTCCATTCCGTCCCCTATAGTAAGGGCCTCAGGAAAGTTTGGCTGGGGGAGGGTAGGAATGTTTATTTTTATATTATATTCCATAATGAACCGTACTGCCAGTATATTCAAATTATGGGGCTTTCCAGGTGGTTCAGTTATAAAGAATTTGCTTGCCAAACAGAAGACGCAGATTTGATCTCTGGCTCGGGAAGATCCCCTGGACCAGGAAATGGCAATCCACTCCAGTATTCTTGCCTGGGAAATTCCAGGGACAGAGGAGCCTGGTGGGCTACAGTCCGTGGGGTTGCAAAGAGTAGGACACCACTTAGTGACTAAGCCACCAACTTCAGTTATTCCTGTTTTCCAGGTACCCCACATTTTAGAAAGTTTTAATTAATTTAGTATTTATTTGTTTACTTTTTGGCCGTGCTGGGTCTTTGTTGCGGTGTGTGGGCTTTCTCTGTTTGCTTCGAGTCGGGGCTTCTCCCTAGTTGCAGTGCACCGGCTTCGTATCTGCGGCGGCTTCTCCTGCGGAACAGGGGCTCTAGAGCGTGGGCTTCTGCAGTTGTGGCACATGTGCTTGGTCGGCCCATGGCAGTCTTCTTGGACCAGGGATTGAACCTGTGTCCCTGGCATTGGCAGGCAGGCTCTAAACCACTGGACTGCCAGGGAAGTCTCACTTCTTATTTCAAGATTAACATGGAACCTCGTAGACCTAGCACCAAAACAGGTGAAGTGGCCAGGACCAGAGTGCCTTGCCTTCTAGTACAATGCCCTTGAGTTGATATAAATATTGGTTTTCTGTAAGGCTTCTCTAATATTCGTTTTCCTCAGACTTGTGAAATGTAAGTTCTCACCGGTACTTTCTCATTTTTTTCTTACTTATTCTTGAGTTGTTATTTACTTTGGGGCCAAAAATCTGAATTCTAGCTGCATCTTACTGAAGGGTTCTTTCTTGAGTCCACTTGCTTCCAGCCATTGAAAAGTCTAGAAGGTTAGCCCCTACCAGGGCCGTCGTCTCCTTTACAAATATTGACTGTTAACTGACTCCTTATTTGAGCAGACACCGGGTACTGGGTGTTGAAATATGTTCTTTCAGTAAACTTTTTTTTCCCCATTAGTCCTCTTGTCTGGTGCTAGATGACCCTGGTCTTTCACTGGCTCTTCCAGCATACGATGTACATGCATTGTTCCTTTCCCATCAGTTCATCAAGGTTGGTCTCTGCTCACTGCATACAGGAGGACACTTGTGAGTTCACTTTTCTAGTGTGTTGATTGGTATCTGAGTCTGAAGAACTGGCACACACAGTGCAGTCTTGTCCACTATAAAGGAGCGTAAAGCTCAGTGAAATAGGTGATTGAAGCAGTCACTTAGCTAGTTAAAAAGTTACATGCAGTTAGAACCACCAAGTGATCTCTAAATCCACATGTAAACATCTTATTGGGTTAAGAAGATTGGCCACTTAAAATCGTTTTCACTTATTAGGATTGTGCATGAATAATAATTGCCCTTCTGAGCAATTACCTTTTGAAGTAATTACACTCCTGGGATGTATCCCTAGGAAATATAATTTGACAGAAAAAAAGTTACACCTAGAGCATTGTTCATTGAGCCATTATTCAAAATGGCAACACTTTTTAAATGACCCAGTGTCCAAAAAGAGATGAATGGTTAAATGATTGATGATGCACTCAAATGATCGATTATAAGGTAATTGTTGAAAAGATAATTGATGACTTTATAGCAACTTGAAGTAAAGTCTGTAACATGATGTGAGATTAAAATATCAGGATACAAAGATGTGGGTTTTCCCACCTAGTAAACCAAAATTTGCTAGGAGAGGGAGGAACCATGGGAAGCAATCAGACAATGATGAGGTAAACCATAAGTGAGTCGCTTAAGTGAAGTCGCTCAGTTGTGTCTGACTCTTTGTGACCCCATGGGCAATAGCCAACCAGGCTCCTCTGTCCATGGGATTTTCCAGGCAAGAGTACTGGAGTGGGTTGCCATTTAAAATCTCCTATATCTGTGAAGCTTGAAATATGGACAAATGAAAGGCAAGAGAGGCTGGAAAGGTTGCAGCGTTATCCATTCATCAACTTCAATGCACCCACATTGTTGTAGATATCGTGAGGAAATAAAGAGAGAGATGGTTTTAAAATTGTTCCTCCATGGATACTTGTCTGTACAAGGTCACGATTTCTTTGAGAACTCTTTGTTTACTTGGGAGCATTTCAGTTACTAATATAGTCAGTTGATATTTGAAATTTATCGACAAGGTAAAACTTATCTGTTAAAAATGATAGCATTTTCTAGAACACACATGCTGCACATACAGTTACCAAATATTTGAATTTTAATAGTTCTTAGAACTAATTTCTGCCCTTGAATTGAGTTTCCATTAAAACAGTCTGAATCTGTCTACTCTAGTAGCAAAGCTGAGGCTAAGCATACCCCAAGGACTCATTATTTTGCCACTAAGCAAGTTACAGAAATAATATTTATTAAGCTCCTGGGAGCATGTATTAAGAACAAAACAAGTTACTCCAAAGATGTGGTTTTGCAAGAAGCATACCCTGACTTTGGAAGTGGACTGCAAGGTTGTAGCACAGAAGCAAAAGGCCAAAGGGGACTCAAGAAATCATATTTCCCATTATCTTCTTTCATGCAGAACCTCAGCTAACTCATCCTAGAAAAATAAGACCCTGGTTTTTAATGACATCCAGGGAGGCATATTGTAATCATATTGAGGGATGGCTTCATGAATGGACAATAAATATGTCTGCATATTGGTGTTACTACATTTGAAAAAATGTTTCTCAGTTATTGCAAAAGCCTCAAGGATTAAAAATGCCTGTGTTAGGCACTGGCTCTGGGGTAGCAGTTAATTTTTCGGGATTTCTGTGGTCTATGTTCAGGGAAGCAAAACAGCCTCATACCATAAATTGAGCACTCTGATAATACACACAGATGCTTATTATCTGAATAAAAATGAAGCTACAACTGTTTCTGCACAGGACTCCGTAATTAAGTGTAGTTTTATCATCAAATAATGTGTCAAACGTCTTCAGAACAGCCTAGAAAACCTAGTAATCTCATTTGCTTATTTAATAAATATCTATTGAAGATAGCTAGCAGGAAGCTGCTGGAAAGCACAGGAAGCCTATCTCAGGGCTCTGTGATGACCTAGAGGGATGGGATGTGGTGGGGGGTGGAAGAGAGGTCCAGGAAGGAGGGGATATATGTATGCATAGAGCTGATTCACTTCATTGTACAGCAGAAACTAACACAACACCGTAAAGCAGTTATACTCCAATTAAAAAAAACCTATCAAGTTCATATACATATCATGCTATTAATATACAAGTACCATCTTAGGTACTTTAAACCTTATGTACCACAAAAAAGCGGTCCTTGCCTCAAACAAACTTGAGGTTGGAGAGGAAACACAGATAACATGAACCAAAGAAGTGTATGAGAGAGGACTGAAAGGAGAAGCAGCTGAGGTTATTAGGGACCTTGAGCTTGGCCTTATATGTCAAATGTTCTCCTGGTAAGGACATTCATTCTCTCAACAAATACTAATACTGATTCAATGACATGTGCCAGGCCCTGTGTTGGTAATGAGTGTTTAATGGTGAAGACTGATTGGGTACATTACTCTTCACACTCACAGTGAAGAGGAGCTAGGCCTGAAACAAATGATCAGCAAGTAGAGACCCCCAAAAGTTATCTCAGTAGGGCTCAGCTGATTCTGAGAGTGAGAACCCACTTCTTGTTGCCAGCGGAGCAGAGACTGCATCAGCTGTTCTACCGGAAGGCTAGTGGGGAGGTAGGGCTTTTGTGAGATAAGTTCTAATTGGAAAATGATACTTTAAGAGAGCCTCCTAAGCACTAGCTTTCTGCCAAAAGTGACTATTCAGGCGGTTCTACTGCAGAGAAAAGGGGAGAAAAAGCCCTTCAAGGTTCACCTTTGTTATGACTGTACTTTGATCATTTTATCATTGGAAGCTGTCCTTTGTTTGACATTGTGGCTGATTATGTAAGTCTGGAAAACATTCAATAATTCTCATTTCTCTAGTGTATTACACAGTGTGTTATTGGTCTCTCCCCGTGAATGATAATATGTGAACGTCTATGCCATTATCTATAGTGTTCCATTTAATCCCATTATCTGTAGCATCTCCTTCTTATTATAGCACCAGTTCAGGTTCCTGGATGCTGATTTATGGATGCACAGCAAAGAAACTGTATTTAAAAATAATGATCAAAGCCAGGAGCGATACACTTCAGTGCTTCACTTCTCAGAATACCTGAGGCTCTTCCCTTTCAAGATGCTTCATTAGTGGGTATTTATTCCCAATTACACAGCTCACAGCGATAATGTATTAGTTTTTGATCCAAGTAATTTGCTGCAGAAGTTTATCTCATCAAGGAATTTGAGACTATCCCCAATGTAAACTTAAATAGTTAACTCTGGATTTCTGTATTTATAAGTGATGGGATATCGTGAATAAGTCAAACCCAGAGAAAATATACAAATGTAACTCTGAGTCAGTGATTCTCAAACTGCACCAGTCCTGGGAAGTGTTTTGAAGCACGATGTTGTGCATTAGCCTGATGAAAGGGGAGATGCTTTGCTCTAAAATGAGGTTGGAAGCTGGACATACCTACTTCTCTGCAGGGAACCTCCAAGGAGCCTCAAGTCTCCTCAGAGTTCTGAAGCCTCCACTACAGACCAGGGGTCCTTGAAGTGTGGGGACCAGGGGTCCTCGAAGTGTGTGATCCATAGGCTCCTGTGGGCCACAGGCTTCCTCCTGGTGGGCTGTGAAGTGATCGTTTTCGTAAGAACATGATACACATCTCTGTGGATTTTCCTCTTCCCTGTATGATGCTGTGTGTGCGCTCTCAGTCATGTCCAACTCTTTGCGACCCCGTGGACTGTCGCCCACCAGGCTCCTCTGTCCATGGGATTTCCCAGGCGAGAGTGCTGGAGTGGGTTGTCATTTCCTTCTCCAGGGGATCTTCCCGACCCAGGGATCAAATCTGCATCTCCTGAATTGACAGGCGGACTTTTTACCACTAGTGCCACCAGTATGTGGCTGAAAGCTACTTAATCATGATCTATCCCGGTTATTATAGGATACAAAATTCGGTACTGTGTACCCTCTTCATTGTTTTTGCTTTTTTTTGTTTTTATATTAAATTATAAACTCCCCCCTTCCCCCCAAACAAAAACTGAGTTCTTTTCCTGTTGAAAAGTAGAAGAAGCCCAAATTGTAGGTGGGTCTTAGGTCTCTTAGTTTACCCAAATGAGCTGCAAGGAAAAAATGTTTGAAAATCTTCTCCATAAAAATACATTCAATTTCTTTCCTGTCTACTTTTGGCAGCTAGCACTTGTCTGTACAAGTAGACAAATGAGCATGTTTTCATTCCAGTACATTTTATTTCCTCTGTGGCCACCTTCTGATGGAGGTATGAAAAACCAAAATGTGGATAGCTGGAGGGAAACGTAGAAATAGTGAAGGGCCCTATTAATGGAAGTCGTGATATGTGAAAGAGCTTCTAGATGCTGAGATCACAGATACTGTGTAGCAGTTTATTGCTTTGTTTTGTGCAAATTCAAAATCAACAGGATGTCACTGCCCAGTTCTCGCTCATGTCCCAGCCTCACTAATCCTACCCTTTGCATAACCTAAGCCTCCTGATTCCCAGAGGCAGGATCAGCTCCCCCCTCATCTTAGAAAGCCATCTTGAATATAGCCAGGAGGGACATAAGTGGCTGCCACATACTCTGACATCTGCGTTACTTTACTCTTCAAATTCTTAACCCGTTTTGTCACATCGGAAAAGTGGAGCTTCTCTGTGCCTAGTGATACAAGCCTTCTAGAACGGTTCAGGGCTTCCCTAGTGGTTCAAATGCTAAGGAATCCACCTGTAATGCAAGAGACATGAGTTCTGTCCTTGGGTCTGGAAGATACCCTGGTAGAGGAAATAGCAACTCACTTTAGTACTCTTGCCTGGAGAATCCCAGAGACAGAGGAACCTGGTGGACCTGCAGTCCACGGAGTCGCAAGAGTTGGACAGGACTGAGCAACTAACACTTAGAACGGTTCAGGGACCAGTCATGTCAGCATCAGCTGGGATTTTGTTGGGAAGTGTAAAATCTTAAAGTACCCCCCTTGGACTCACTGAATCAAAACCTGCGTTTTGGCAAGATTTCCAGGTGACTCCTATATACATTAATGGTTGAGGAGCACTTGTGTAAATGCATTTCCCTTTCTTTCCATCCTAGTGGCTGCTTGTAGCCTTAAACCCCTCCGGGGTACACACCCACCTCATGGTGGCTGCCAATTCACTGCTTGTCCGTTCTTAGGACTACCTACTCACAAATTGGCCATCACCACATTGGGCTCAGCTCTTTCAGTATTTTGCCACCTTGTCTCAGATAGTGTTTCCCCTAGTTTGTCTTCAGTTGTCTGCTTTGATGACTTTCAGGAACTACTAGTATATCCAACTGGAATCTCTTCCAGTGTGTGGAGCTCTGCATTCACCCAGTGCCTATCTACCCAGTCCACTGTTCCTGAATAATGTTAACCACCTCATTCTCTCACCCAGGAAACATCTTTAAACTAGATATTAACCTGAAGAATTCTTTTAAACATGATTCTTTTTCTGGCTTCGCCACACAACTTGCATGATCTTAGTTTCCCAACCAGGCTTGAACGTGGATCCTTGGAAGTTAAAAGCACAAACTTCTAACCACTGGACCACCAGGGAATTCCCTAAAAATGATTTTTTGAGATTATCCAGTGATTAAGTATCACCTAAAAAGGATTAAACAGAGTCCTATGTGCTGTCTAAAAAAGACTCACTTCAGAGCTAAGACTGTGAGCACACACAAAGACTGAGAGTGAGGGGATGGAAAAAGATATTAATGAAAACAGAAACAGCAAGAAAATGGGGGCAGCAACACTCACGTAAGACAGGAAAGACTTTAAACCAAAGACAGAGACATTATACAACGATAAAGGGATCAATGCAAAAAGAGGATAATGTACCTGTTAGCATATATGCACCCAACATAGGAGCACCTAAACACATAAAGCAAATACTAACAGACATAAAAGGAAAAATCGACAATAATACACTAATACTAGGGGCTTTAACACCCCATTTACATCAATGGATAGATCATCTAGACAGAAAATTAAAAAGGCAGCAGTGCTTTTAAAAGGCAAAATAGATCAATGGGCCTTAATAGATATCTACAGGGCATTCCATCCCCAAACAGCAGAATATTCATTCTTTTCAAGTGCATATAGAATGTTTTCCACGAGAGATAATGTGGTGGGCCTCTCAACATATTTAAGAGGATAGAAATTATATCAAGTATTTTTTTCTGAGTACTAGAAACTAGTGGTATGAAACTAGAAATCAGTTACAGAAAGAAAAATGAGAAAAGAACAAACGTGTGGAGGATAAATTACATGCTACTGAAAAGCCAATGGATCAATGAAGAAATTAAAGAGGAAATCATAATATACCTTAAGTGAAAAATGGAAACACGGCATTCCAAAATCTATGGGCTGTGGCAAAAGCAGTCTAAGAGGGAAGTTTACAGCAATACAGCCCTTCTTCAAGAAAAATCTTAAATAAACAGCCTGACCTACCACATAAAAAAATTAGAAGAATAAATGATGCCCAAAGTCAGCAGAAGAGAGGAAATAAGCAAATATGAAAAACAATGGAAAAGATCAATGAAACCAAGAGCTGTTTTTTTAAAAGATTAAAAAAAATAAACCTTTAGCCTGGCTCACCAAGAAGAGAAGAGAGAGGACTCAAATAAAATAAGAAATGAAAGGGGAGAAATAACAAGCCATACTACCGAGTTACAGAAAAGAGAATGCTATGAACAGTTACATGCCAACAAATTGAACAATCTAGAAGAACTGGACAAGTTTCTAGAAACATACAGCCTGCCAAGACTGAATAAGAAATAATCTGTTTTGTAACAAACAGATCATCATGAATTTGTGATTAAAAGTCTCCTAGAAGAGAACATTGGCAGAACATTCTGACATAAATTGTAGCAACATTTTTTGGATCTATCTCCTCAGGCAAAAGAAATATGAGCAAAAATAAACAAATGGGACATAATTATATTTAAAAGCTTTTGCGCAGCAAAGGAAATCATTGAAAAAATGAAAAGACAACCTACTGAATGGAAGGAAATATTTTCAAATGATATAACCAATAGGGGCTTATGTCCAAAATACATTAACAGTCAATACAACTCAATAGTGAAAAAACTCTCAAACAAAGAAACTAATCAAAAAATGGGCAGAAGATCTGAATAGACATTTCTCCAAAGAAAGACAGATGGCCATTAGGCACATGAAAAGAATCTCAACGTTGTGAATCATCAGAGAAATAGAAATAAAAACAACAATGAGATATCACCTAACACCTGTCAGAATGGTATCATCCAAAAGACAGTAAATAAAAAATGTTGGCAAGGATGTGGAGAAAAGGAAATCTTTATACACTGTTGAAAATAATTTACAAGATAAAATTCCACAGCCACTGTAGAAGACAGTATGGAGGTTCCTCAGAAAACTAAAAATAGAACTATGACATGTTCCAGCAATTCCTCTCCTGGGTATATGTCTGAAGAAAACAAAAGCACTAATTGAAAAAGATAGTGTTTATAACAGTGTTATTCTCCATAGCCAAGATAGAGAAGAAAGTTGTGTCCAGCAACAGACTAATGATTAAAGAAGTGATAGTTATACATGCGGTAGAAATTACTCAGTCGTAAAAAAGAATGAAAATTTTGCAATTTGCAACAACATGGATTGACTTGGAGGATATTATGCATGGTGAAATAAGTCAGACAGAGAAAGATAAATATTTTATATTATCACTTATATAGGGAATGGAAAATAACACAACAAATTTATGAATATAAGAAAATAGAAACAGATTCACAGGTATAGAGAACTAACTAGTGGTTACCAGTGGGGAGAGGGGAGGGTGAGACAGCATACAGGCAGGGGGTTAAGAGGTACAAACTACTGTGTATTAAATAAGCTATAAGTACATATTGTACAGCACAGGAAATATAGTCAACATTTTATAAGTTTAAATGTAGTATAATCTATAAAAATATTGAATCACTATGTTGCGCACGTGAAATTAATATATTATAAATCACTTCTACTTCAATAAGAAAAGTATTGCTCATAACCAGCAAGGACAAAGAAGCAGTAAAATAGGCTGTTATACTGTTGATGTGAATGTAAACTGTTACAGCCTTTGTATAAGTTATTAAATTAAAACTGTACATATAAAAATATTAAAATCACTTGACCTCTTTGCAGAAGAACTTCAAGGAACCCATACTAAAAATATATATATATTGTGCAAAGATGAACAAAGATGTATGTATGTTAGTTGAAGTATACTTTTTAATTATGAAAAATTAGAATAAGCCTAAATGCATGTGAATAGGGGAATAAGTAAATAAGTTATGGCCCATCGATGTTTTCATATACTCTGCAACTTTTATAAAGAATGAATTTATATATATATATATAGAGAGAGAGAGAGAGAGAGAGAAAGAGAGAGAGAGAGAGAGAGAGAGAGAGAGAGAGGAAGATGTACTAGAGATTATATTCCTCCTTAGGCATCATTTTATATACTCATGTGTATATATATATATTTCTCCAAGACATGTAATTTGATTGAAAAAGCAAATCATAGAATAATATTTATAGTGAAATTCAGTTCATATAAGTTCAGTTCAGTCTCTCAGTCGTGTCCAACTCCTTGCGACCCCATGGACTACAGCATGTCAGGCCTCTCTGGTCCATCACCAACTCCCGGAGTTTACTCAAACTCACAACCATTGAGTCAGTGATACCATCCAACCATCTCATCCTCTCTTTTTCCTTTCTCTTCCAGCCCTCGATCTTTCCCAGCATCAGGGTCTTTTCAAATGAGTCAGTTTTTCTCATTAGGTGGCCAGTTGATTGGAGTTTCAGCTTCAAGATCAGCCCTTCCAGTGAACACCCAGGACTGATCTCCTTTAGGATGGACTGGTTGGATCTCCTTGCAGTCCAAGGGACTTTCAAGAGTCTTCTCCAACACCACTGTTCAAAAGCATCAATTCTTTGGTGCTCAGCTTTCTTTAGAGTCCAACTCTCACATCCATACATGACCAATGGAAAAACCATAGCCTTGACTAGACGAACCTTTGTTGACAAAATAATGTCTCTGCTTTTTAATATGCTGTCTAGGTTGGTCATAACTTTCCTTCCAAGGAGTAAGCATCTTTTAATTTCATGGCTGAAGTCACCACCTGCAGTGATTTTGGAGCCCCCCAAAATAAAGTCAGCCCCTGTTTCCACTGTTTCCCCATCTGTTTGCCATGAAGTGATGTGACCAGATGCCATGATCTTAGTTTTCTGAAAGTTGAGCTTTAAGCCAACTTTTTCACTCTCCTCTTTCGCTTTCATCAAGAGGCTCTTTAGTTCTTCTTCACTTTCTGCCATAAGGGTGGTGTCATCTATGCATCTGTGGTTATTGATATTTCTCCCGGCAATCTTGATTCCAGTTGTGCTTCCTCGAGCCCTCCTCAAGCCCAGTGTTTCTCATGATGTGCTCTGTGAATAAGTTAAATAAGCAGGGTGACCATATACAGCCTTGATATACTCTTTTCCTATTTGGAACCAGTCTGTTGTTCCATTCCAGTTCTAACTGTTGCTTCCTGACCTGCATACAGGTTTCTCAAGAGGCAGGTCAGGTGGTCTGGTATTCCCATCTCTTTCAGAATTTTCCACAGATTATCGTGATCCGCACAGTCAAAGGTTTTGGCATAGTCAATAAAGCAGAAATAGATGTTTTTCTGGAACTCTCTTGCTTTTTCAATGATTCAGCAAATGTTGGTAATTTGATCACTGGTTCTGCTGCCTTTTCTAAAACCAACCTGAACATCTGGCAGTTCACAGTTCATGTATTGTTGAAGCCTGGCTTGGAGAATGTTGAGCATTACTTTACTAGCGTGTGAGATGAATGCAATTGTGCAGTAGTTGGAGCATTCTTTGGCACTGCCGTTCTTAGGGCTTGGGATGAAAACTGACAAAAGACAAGACAAAAAGATAGGCAAAAAGAAAGGACACTGAAGGAGGAACTCCGCAGGTCAGTAAGTGCCCCGTATGCCACTGGAGATCAGTGGAGAAATAACTCCAGAAAGAATTAAGGGATGGAGCCAAACCAAAAACAACACCCAGTTGTGAATGTGACTGGTGATAGAAGCAAGGTCTGATGCTGTAAAGAGCAATATTACATAGGAACCTGGAATGTTAGGTCCATGAATCAAGGCAAATTGGAAGTGGTCAAACAGGAGATGGCAAGAGTCAACGTCAACATTCTAGGAATCAGAGAACTAAAATGGACTGGAATGAATGAATTCAACTCAGATGACCATTATATCTACTACTGTGGGCAGGAATCCCTTAGAAGAAATGGAGTAGCCATGATGGTCAACAAATGAGTCTGAAATGCAGTACTTGGACAGAATCTCGGAAACCACAAAATGATCTCTGTTCGTTTCCAAGGCAAACTATTCAATATCATGGTAATCCAAGTCTATGCTCGACCAGTAATGCTAAAGAAACTGAGATTGAACGGTTCTATGAAGACCCACGAGACATTTTAGAACTGACACCCAAAAAAGGTGTCTTTTTCATTACAAGGGACTGGAATGCAAAAGTTGGAAGTCAAGAAACACCTGGAGTCACAGGCAAATTTGGCCTTGAAGTACAGAATGAAGCAGGGCAAAGGCTAATAGAGTTCTGCCAAGAAAACGCACTGGTCATAGCAAACACCCTCTTCTGACAACACAAGAGAAGACTCTACACATGGACATCACCAGATGGTCAACACTGAAATCAGATTGATTCTATTCTTTGCAGCCAAAGATGGAGAAGCTCTAAACAGTCAACAAAAATAAGACTGGGAGCTAACTGTGCCTCAGATCATGAACTCCTTATTGCCAAATTCAGACTTAAATTGACAAAAGTAGAGAGAACTACTAGACCATTCAGGTATGACCTAAATCAAATCCCTTATGTTTATACTGTGGAAGTGCAAAATAGATTAAAGGGACTAGATCTGATAGACAGAGTGCCTGATGAACTATGGACGGAGGTTCATGACATTGTACAAGAGACAAGGATCAACACCATCCCACAAAAAAAGAAATGCAAAAAAGCAAAATGGCTGTCTGAGGAGGCCTTACAAATAGATGTGAAAAGAAGAGAAGTGAAAAACGAAGGAGAAAAGAAAAGATAGACCCATCTGAATGTAGAGTTCCAAAGAATAGCAAGGAGTGATAAGAAAGCCTTCCTCAACTATCAGTGCAAAGAAATAGAGGAAAGCAACAGAATGGGAAAGACTTGAGATCTCTTTAAGAAAATGAAAGATACCAAGGGAACATTTCATGCAAAATGGGCTCAATAAAAGACAGAAATAGTATGGACCTAACAGAAGCAGAAGATATTAAGAAGAGGTGGCAAGAATACACAGAAGAACTATACAAGAAAGATCTTCACGACCTGATAATCGCAATGGTATGATCACTCACCTAGAGCCAGACATCCTGGAATGTGAAGTCAAGTGGGCCTTAGAAAGCATCACTACGAACAAAGCTAGTGGAGGTGATGGAATTCCAGTTGAGCTATTTCAAATCCTGGAAGAGGATGCTGTGAAAATGTTGCAGTCAATATGCCAACAAATTTGGAAAACTCAGCAGTGGCCACAGGACTGGAAAAGGTCAGTTTTCATTCCAATCCCAAAGAAAGGCAATGCCAAAGAATGCTCAAACTACTGCACAGTTGCACTCATCTCACACGCTAGTAAAGTAATGCTCAAAATTCTTGCCGGCGACGGAATGAAACACCAACACTGCAGAGTGGTTTAAATCTTTATATTTTTAACACTTGCTTCTTACAGCTGCTTAATTTTATATCCCTTGCACAACAACCTACAGGGCAAGCTGCCAAGCACTACGATTCAGAGACTATACAGTGCGCAGGCGCAGGGCGAGATAACCTTTACCTTGGCTTATTTACTGCAGCTAAGACTTTGTTTTGGGGAACTTCCTTATCAACTTAGAATCCGTTTTGTCCCAAGGTCTGTTCCTTTTGAGGAATCAGAGAAACATCCTTGTGTGCAATGTTCCCATGGGAACAAACAGGATTTTTAGCTGAACATCTCGTTTGCAAGAATGCTCAGCCCTGGTTGACAGTCTCGTTTGCAAGCACTTCTCAATCTTCCTTAAACCTAGTTCCCTACACTGGGCAGAACATCTCGTTTGCAAGAATGTTCAGCCCTGGTTGAGAGTCTCGTTTGCAAGCACTTCTCAACCTTCTTTAAACCTAGTTCCCTACATCTCCCCCTTTCTTTTCTTGTAGATGCTGAATAAGCGCTTGAATACGCAAAGCTTCTTCTTTCAATTGTTTCCCTTTTCGCCAGCGCCGGTAGACTATAAAAGCAATAAAACATAAAGCAACAATTAACAAAGTATTCACAAAGGATGTTGTTAACAATGTAGATACATGCCCTAAAGGATTAAGGTTGTCTAATCCTTCTTGAAGACTTTTCAGTATATCAGAACCAAGAATATCAGGCAGCGTCTTACTAAAAGTTGATAATATAGTTTGTTCCAATTCCATAATTTCAGCAGTTAAATTCTGGTGTCCCACTAAAGACCTTTTCACCTTTTCCCAACCCTCACTCATATTAAAGGGAACAGGGGTTACACATAGGTGAGATGAGTTCTAATCACATTTTAACACACTCTTTGTAGCTAACACAGTCACTTGATCTCCTAACCAGGAAACTGTGTGTTGTAAATTCAATACATCAGTAGCCAATTGAGCGTCCAAATCATGCTGTTGTTGCCACAATAAATGAGCATCTTTATGCCATTCCCTGACAAAATCAGCAGTCTGTATGCCCTGATGTAAAGCAAGACCTGCTACAGTTGCTGTTGCTGTTACTGAAGCCACGGCGAGAATTGATGCGATGACAATGCCAAGCATTCTTCGAGATCGATGGAGAAGAGTTTGTACAGCATTCACAAGATGAGTGACAGCAAAAGAGTCCGACCAAGGTCGAGTAAGATTAACAGGCAACCAAAGTTCAGTCTGTGCTTTCACAATGACCAAAGAATAATTACTGGAATGGACCATCTTGTTTTCAACATTTTCCCACCAGGAACGATTTATACATTGAGTCAAGTTACAATCAGAACATGATATAACTCCCAGAATTTCATTCCAAATCCATTGCCCATACAGTAAAGAATAAGGAAATTTTACACATGCTATAGCAGAGTAAGGTTTATTAATATGCAAATGAACTTGAAATGGCCCCTTAGGATCATTAATATTTAAAGTAAAGTTTTCCGTCCATATAGTAAGGTCACCTGACACTGCCCATAATTTCCATATATCTCCTTGTAATTGAGGGTGCCCATCTATTTGTAATTGAGGTGGAACCAATGTAAAATGTTGCCATTTTACAGTTTTATTTCCTTGAGATAACGGTCCGGGGAGAGAAGAATGAGCTCGAATATGAGTAAAAAAGACAGGGTTAGTTCGCCTAATCAATAATTGTTGAACCTGAAAAAATAATTTATCAATATTAGTTTTTAAAGTTACCGGTAAAGTGGCTTCAGGAAGATAAATACATGAAAAGACTGCATATTTAGAATCAGAAACAATATTAATAGGAATATCAAAAAAATCCTGTAATGCCAAACAAATGGCCCAAAGTTCAGCAGGCTGCACAGAAGAAAAGGAATGTGGAACAACTTTAGAAGTAGTATCAGTCCAGTAGCCAGCAGTATTTTTATTGGCATCTGTAAAAATAGTTTTTCCTTCAACTGGAATATTAGATATAGGAGATTTACAAACCATTGATGTATGTCGAAGGAAATCTATCATTTTAGATTGAGGATATTGATTAGAAAAAGTCCCTGAATAAGATGCAAGAGCTATCTGCCAATTTTCATTAAACTGTAAGCAATTAGAAATTTGGGTGGAAGTAAGTTGAGTAATAATTGTTTGAGGGTCACTTCCAATTAACTGAGTAATACGGCCTCGACCTTTCAAAATAAGGAAAGCAATTCTATCCGTATAAGTAGTAAGCTTTTTTGTATAGTTATTGGGTAAAAATACCCACTCAATCAACCCTGCAGATTGAGCAATAACTCCAGTAGGAGAATAGGGAGTATGGAACACTATGAAATATATAGGTTGATCCTGTTGTAGATAAGTAAGAAACCCTTCATTCAACCGTTGCTCTACAAAGTGTAATTCCTCTTTTGCTTGAGAAGTAAGAGATCGAGGACTGTTAAGAGCAGTATCACCCTCTAAAGTAGAAAATAAATGACGCAATTGATGTGTAGGAATCCCTAACATGGGACGTAACCAGTTAATATCACCCAAAAGCTTCTGAAAATCATTAAGAGTTTTCAAATTATCTCGTCTAATTTGGACCTTTTGAGGTTTTATTCTTTGTCGTTCCAAAATAGCACCTAAATATGAAATAGGAAATTCAGTTCGAATTTTTTCAGGAGCAATTTGAAGATTAAAATCACTTAAAGCTTTCTTTACATGAATAAAAAATGTATCTCGTTCCTCTTTACTAGGAGCTGCCAATAGAAGATCATCCATATAATGATAGAGAAGACAATTAGAAAATTGTTGTCTCACAGTAATAAGAGCACGATTAACAAACTCCTGACAAAGTGTAGGGCTATTAATCATTCCTTGAGGCAACACTGTCCATTGATAACGTTTTACGGGCTGCCCATGATTATACACTGGAATAGTAAAAGCAAATTTATTTTTATCTTTTATTTGCAAAAGAATATTAAAAAAACAATCCTTCAAATCTAAAACCATCAAAGACCAATCCTGTGGAATCAAAGCAGGAGAAGGGAGACCTAATTGCAAAGCTCCCATAGGTTCTATACATTTGTTAACTGCCCTTAAATCAGTCAACATTCTCCATTTACCAGATTTTTTCTTAATGACAAAAACAGGAGAATTCCAAGGAGATGTAGAAGGTTCAATATGGCCAGATTGAAGCTGTTCTTTTACTAATTGTTCTAAAGCCTCGAGCTTCACTTTTGGAAGCGGCCACTGCTCAACCCATTTAGGGATATCAGTTAACCATTTCAATGGGAGAGCTCGAGGAATCTGAGCAGTGGCTACAAGATTTCCCACGAGATGGTGAATGTTGTTCCTAAAGAAAATAAAAGATCTCTTCCCCAGATATTAATAGGTATATTAACAATGTAAAAAGAAATAGATACTTTCTTTCCATTAGACAATTGGCATGACAAAGGTTGAGTGCTTCTCCACACATCTGCTATTGATCCTAAGCCTGTTAAAACAAGAGGAATTTTTTCTTTTTTCCAGTCATTAGGCCACTGCTGGAGAGAAATAACTGAAACATCTGCTCCTGTATCTACTAATCTTTCAAACTGTATACCTTCAATAATCAGTGACATTAAAGGACGAGAGTCATTAATAAGCATTTCCCAAAATATACTTTTTCCCGTACTTCCAAAACCATTGACTCTCTCTCCCTACCTCAGCCTTGTCGGCAGCTACTAGAAATAGGGATGCGTAAAGTGGTGCAGAAGGGTTAACAGCCTTGGAAGTTCATTTTTTATTTAATAAAACCTTTCAAAAGGCAGCAGTCATTGCCTCTACAGAATCTGAATCCTCCCCAGAACTCACATCTCTATCTGGCTCAGTGGATGAATCTGTACTATCATCCGGAGGTTTGGGCGGAGGCCGAGGTGAAGCCCCCTCCTCAAGATAACATGAGACGGCCTCACTATTAGCAGCCATTAATTTTAAAGCCTGCGTTATAGCGCTACATAGAGTCCACAGCCTTAAAGGAATCACATTTCCTTTTTGATGCTGCCTTCTTAACTCTTTTTGCACCACTTTCCATTCCTTCAAATTCAGCTGTACTTCTGTTTGATATTGAAACCAATAACAATGCTGCTCTATAAGACACAACAACTCACTCAAGTGGCGAGTAGACGTTTTAATTCCTATAGAATGCAGGAGCCCCTTAACCAGCTCCATATATTGTGCCTTTAAAGACGGGGAATTCCCCATAGTTTTTTCTTTTTCTTTTTTCTGTTCTTTTTCTCTTATTTTTCTTATTTTCTCGAAAGTCCCCCTTTCAGCGTTTTGCTCCGGGGTGCTCTCCCTTTCGGATTTTTATTTTTATTTTTTCTCTTTTTCTCGAAAGTCCCCCTTTCAGCCTTTTGCTCCGGGGTGTTTACCCTTTCGGATTTTTATTCTTTTCTCTTTTTCTCGAAAGTCCCCCTTTCAGCCTTTTGCTCCGGGGTGTTTACCCTTTCGGATTTTTATTCTTTTCTCTTTTTCTCGAAAGTCCCCCTTTCAGCCTTTTGCTCCGGGGTGTTTACCCTTTCGGTTCCGTCGAGCCGCACGTTGGGTGCCAGATGCCGGCGACGGAATGACACACCAACACTGCAGAGTGGTTTAAATCTTTATATTTTAACCCTTGCTTCTTACAGCTGCTTAATTTTATATCCCTTGCACAACAACCTACAGGGCAAGCTGCCAAGCACTGCGATTCAGAGACTATACTGTGCACAGGCGCAGGGCGAGATAACCTTTACCTTGGCTTATTTACTGCAGCTAAGACTTTGTTTTGGGGAACTTCCTTTATCAACTTAGAATCCGTTTTGTCCCAAGGTCTGTTCCTTTTGAGGAATCAGAGAAACATCCTTGTGTGCAAGCAATGTTCTTTTCCCATGGGAACAAACGGGATTTTTAGCTGAACATCTCGTTTGCAAGAATGCTCAGCCCTGGTTGACAGTCTCGTTTGCAAGCACTTCTCAACCTTCCTTAAACCTAGTTCCCTACACTGGGCAGAACATCTCGTTTGCAAGAATGTCCAGCCCTGGTTGAGAGTCTCGTTTGCAAGCACTTCTCAACCTTCTTTAAACCTAGTTCCCTACAATTCTCCATACCAGGTTTCAGGAATACATGAACTGTGAACTTCCAGATGTTCAAGCTGGTTTTAGAAAAGGCAAAGGAATCAGAGATCACATTGCCAACATCTGCTGGATCATGCAAAAAGCAAGAGAGTTCCAGAAAAACATCTATTTCTACTTTATTGACTATGCCAAAGCCTTTGACTGTGTAGGTCACAATAATTTGTAGAAAATTCTGAAAGAGATGGGAATATCAGACCACCTGACCTGCCTCTTGAGAAATCTGTATGCATGTCAGGAAGCAACAGTTAGAACTGGATATGAAACAACAGACTGGTCAAATTGGAAAAGATATGTCAAGGCTGTAGATTGTCACCCTGCTTATTTAACTTATACAGAGTACATCAGAAAAGGCTGGGCTGGGTGAAACACAAGCTGGAATCAAGATTGCCAGGAGAAATATCAATAACCACAGATATGCAGATGACACCACCCTTATGGCAGAAAGTGAAGAAGAACTAAAGAGCCTCTTGATGAAAGTAAAAGAGGAGAGTGAAAAAGTTGGTTTAAAGCTCAACATTCAGAAAGCTAACATCATGACATTTGGTCCCATCACTTCATGGCAAATAGATGGGGAAACAGTGGAAACAGTGGCTGACTTTATTTTGGGGGGCTCCAAAATCACAGCAGATGATGATTGCAACCATGAAATTAAAAAACACTTGCTCCTTGGAAGGAAATTTATAACCAACCTAGGCAGCATGTTAAGAAGCAGAGACATTACTTTGTCAACAAAGGTTCGTCTAGTCAAGGCTATGGTTTTTCCAGTGGTCATGTATGGATGTGAGAGTTGGTCTATAAGGAAAGCTGAGTGCTGAAGAATTGATGCTTTTGACTGTGGTGTTGGAGAAGACTCTTGAGAGTCCCTTGGACTGCAAGGAGATCCAACCAGTCCATTCTGAAGGAGATCAGTCCTGGGTGTTCTTTGGAATGACTGATGTTGAAGCTGAAACTCCAATACTTTGGTCACCTGATGAGACGAGCTGACTCATTTGAAAAGACCCGGATGCTGGGAAAGATTATGGGCAAGAGGAGAAGGGGATGACAGAGGATGAGATGGTTGGATGGCATCACTGACTCGATGGACATAGGTTTGGGTAAACTCCGGCAGTTGGTGATGGACAGGGAGGCCTGGCGTACTGCGGTTCATGGGGTTGCAAAGAGTTGGACACGACTGAGCGACTGGACTGAACTGAACTGAATATATGTATATGTATAATTTTATAATGTGTGTTAGTTGCTCAGTCATGTCCAACTCTTGTGACCCTATGGACTCTAGCCCACCAGACTTCTCTCTCCATGGAATTCTCCTGGCAAAAATAGTGGAGTGGGTTGCCATTCCCTTCCAGTGGATCTTCTTGACCCAGGAATTAAACCCAGGTCTCCCGCATTGCAGGCAGATTCTTTACCATTTGAGCCACCTATAGAAAGAAATAAAGGGAGAAAATTGCCCATACTAGACAGATGATAATTAAGGTCATGGGTATGATACCAAGGTGATTGTCATGGGAAAGTTCCAAGAGGAAACAGACAAGTTCCTCCTTGAGCCGCATTTTCCTTATCTCAAAATTCCTCAGGGTGGAGAGATGGTGAGGGGATAAAATACATTTTTTCCTAAGATTTTTCCAACTGAAAATTCCATGTCAGTATCAGTTCAGTTCAGTTCAGTCACTCAGTCGTGTCCAACTCTTTGTGACCCCATGAATCGCAGCATGCCAGGCCTTGCTGTCTATCACCAACTCCCGGAGTTCACCCAAACTCATGTGCATTGAGTCGGTGATGCCATCTAGCCATCGCATCCTCTGTCGTCCCCTTCTCCTCCTGCCCCCGATCCCTCCCAGCATCATGGCCTTTTCCAATGAGTCACCTCTTCACATGAGATGGCCAAAGTATTGGAATATCAGCCTCAGCATCAGTCCTTTCAATGAACAGCCAGGACTGATCTCCTTCAGAATGGACTGGTTGGATCTCCGTGCAGTCCAAGGGACTCACAAGAGTCTTCTCCAACACCACAGTTCAAAATCATCAATTCTTTGGCACTCAGCTTTCTTTAGAGTCCAACTCTCACATCCATACATGACCACTGGAAAAAGCATAGCCTTGAGTAGATGAACCTTTGTTGACAAAGTAATGTCTCTGCTTTTTAATATGCTGTCTAGGTTGGTTATAACTTTCCTCCTAATGAGTAAGCGTCTTTTAATTTCATGGCTGCAATGACCATCTGCAGTGATTTTGGAGCCCCCCAAAATAAAGTCTGACACTGTTTCCACTGTTTCCCCATCTATTTGCCATGAAGTGATGGGACCAAATGCCATGATCTTCGTTTTCTGAATGTTGAGCTTTAAACCAACTTTTTCAATCTCCTCTTTCACTTTCATCAAGAGACTTTTTAGTTCCTTTTCACTTTCTTCCATAAGGGTGGTGTCATCTGCGTATCTGAGGTTATTGATATTTCTCCCGGCAATCTTGATTTCAGCTTGTGCTTCCTCCAGCCAAGCATTTCTCATGATGTACTCTGCATATAAGTTAAATAAGCAGGGTGACAATATACAGCCTTGACGTACTCCTTTTCCTATTTGGAACCAGTCTGTTCCATGTCCAGTTCTAACTGTTGCTTCCTGACCTGCATATAGGTTTCCCAAGAGGCAGTTCAAGTGGTCTGGTATTCCCATCTCTTTCAGAATTTTCCAGTTCATTGTGATCTACAGAGTCAAAGGCTTTGGCATAGTCAATAAAGTAGAAATAGATGTTTTTATGGAACTCTCTTGCTTTTTCGATGAGCAGTATGAAAAGCAAATGATAGGATACTGAAAGAGGAACTCCTCGGGTCAGTAGGTGCCCAGTATCCTACAGGAGATCAGTGGAGAAATAACTCCAGAAAGAACGAAGGATGGATCCAAAGCAAAAACAATACCCAGTTGTGGATGTGACTGGTCCAATGCCGTAAAGAGCACTATTGCATAGCAATCTTCAATGTTAGGTCCATGAATCAAGGCTAATTGGAAGTGTTCAAACCGGAGATTGCAAGAGTCAACATCGACATTCTGGGAATCAGCGAAATAAAATGGACTGGAATGGGTGAATTTAACTCAGATGACCATTATATCTACCACTGTGGGCAGGAATCCCTCAGAAGAAATGGAGTAGCCATCATGGTCAACAAAAGATTCCAAAATGCTGTACTTGGATCCAATTCAAATACAACAGAATGATCTCTGTTTGTTTCCAAGGCAAACCATGTCAGTGTAGCTGCTTTCAAAATGTTTTCCAACGTGGTAATGTCATTTTGCATTTTCACCATCACTATATGGGAATTTCAGTAGCCCTTCCTTTTTCAGCATTTGGTATGGTCAGGGTTCTTTTTTGTTCTGTTTCTTCATTTTAGTGTATAGTAGTATTTCTTTGTGGTTTTGATAAGCATTTTCCTAATGCCTGATGATGAGGACATATTTTTATGTGCTAATTTGCCATCTGAAATGGATCAGAGACCTAAAATCAAAACCTAAAAGTATAAAATTGCTAGATGTAAATATAAGAATCTTTTTGATCAGTTTGCTTAGCTTTGACCTGAGCTAATACGCAAAGCTAAGTAAAAATTTTTGGGGGATAAAAAACCCCTTCAAAGCCGTGTAAGAAAAAAATTGTTAGATTGGACTTCATAAGAATTACAGAGTTTCTCTGAAATAGAGCATCAAGAAAACAAAAAGATAAGTCATAGACTTAGAGAAAAATACTTGCAAAAATGCTTATCTGATAAAGGCTTTGTATTCAGAATGCATGTTGCTAAATCACTTTAATCGTGTCTAACTCTGGGACCCCACTGACCATGGCCTGCCAGGCTTCTCTGTCCATGGCATTCGCCAGGTAAGAATACTGGTGGATTGTTATTTCCTACTCCAGGGGATCCTCCCAATCCAGGGATAGAACCCAGGTCTCCTGTGTCTCCTGATTTGGCAGGCAGGTTCTTTACCACTAATACCTGGGAAGCCCTTGCATTCAGATTATATAAAGAGTTTTCACAACTTAACAAAAAGAAAACAACTGAATAGAAAATGGTCTAAAGATTTGAATAGGCACTTCATCTGCTTCTTTTAATGTTGATGAAAATGAAAGATGAACTGTTCTTTTCTAGGCATTGATTAGACAGTAGCTGGTGATTAGAGTTTCAGTGCAGATGTAGCTACTTTTGCTATACTGTCCTTTTATGATTCTTATTTAAAATTTGTAGTAAGTGATTTGCCTGAGAATGGCTCATTTTTTACTACAAGTATATAATTATCCGAATTAATAAACACTGTGTTTAAAAGTGTAACTGAGTAGACCCATCCTATATGAAGTGCGAGCTAACTTTGTCATTCATCCCTTGACAAGGAATTGGTCACCATTCTGTGGACAAGGATGATTAAGTCATCATCTCAGCTCTTTGCTTAGATTTGCTCTTCCCCATGTTTAATAAAGTAGTAAATTTATAGTATAAACTCATCATTTCTCCCTTTGTTTTGGAGCAGGAGGTTGTACAGTCTAAAACAAAGTGGCTTTGCCATTCAGTGGTTAGGCACCTATGTGGAATCAGAGAGAATATTCTAGAGGAGTTTGAGTGGGTGAGATTTCTTAACCAACCCAGAACCAGAGTAGCATCGATTTGGGTGTGGATTCTCTGGTCTCTTCAGCTTGTTCCTGACTCTTAGGGACCACACAGCCTCTGGTATTAAGAGCAGAATTATCCTCAATACCCTCTCTATTGCATCCTCTCTATTTTTCTCTCCCTATCAGCTCCTTTTCAAACTGTTTGCTCTCTCCGCTAGGTATTGTGTTCCTCAAATCCAATTCTGATGAGGCCCCAGACCTATGGGTGAAGGAGAGGAGAGGTATGGAGCTGACTCTGTGGTCTGGTCTCAAGGTGAAGCCAGCCTATCCCTGATATTGTTAGATTCCAGGCAAAAGTGCAAATGGGGACTCCCCTGTAGTCTCACTGTTTGGATTGATAATTGGTCTTCATTTAGTTAAGAATATGAAGTTGTTGGAATTTTGTCTGACCTTTTCATGCTATGAATTTAATGTGAATAATTCACTTGCTTATTTGGAATGTTTTGATCAGTAAGTAACTCTCCATTATAAAAAAAATTTGTAGTTTCACAGCTGTTAAGTGTGTCACGCTCAACAGATGTCTGTTCACTCCCATTGTTTTCAGTTTTTAAAAGTATAAGCAGGTGTCTCCTTCAAGAGTTCCAGTTTTCTCTTCACCTGTTTTCCTTTCGAGTTTCATGATCATATATTCTCTTGCTATTCTAGTCTTGTACTCATTTGCACTGACTGTTAAGATAATTGTGCCGTTAAGATCTCCGTGTCTACACCTTGGACCCTTTTTCATGGCGGAAAGCTGTGCCGTGAGGAGTCAGTCTGCGTTTTGTTTTGGGTGTCCTGGGCCTCTGCTGCCGCACGGGCTTTCCTGCAGTTGCGGTGAGCAGGGTGTGCTCTCTAGTTGCGGTGTTCAGTTCAGTTCAGTTCAGTTTAGTCGCTCAGTCGTGTCCGTATCTTTGCGACCCCATGAATCACAGCACGCCAGGCCTCCCTGCCCATCACCATCTCCCAGAGTTCACTCAGACTCACGTCCATCGAGTCAGTGATGCCATCCAGCCATCCCATCCTCTGTCCTCCCCTTCTCCTCCTGCCCCCAATCCCTCCCAGCATCAGAGTCTTTTCCAATGAGTCAACTCTTCGCATGAGGTGGCCAAAGTACTGGAGTTTCAGCTTTAGCATCATTCCTTCCAAAGAAATCCCAGGGCTGATCTCCTTCAGAATGGACTGGTTGGATCTCCTTGCAGTCCAAGGGACTCTCAAGAGTCTTCTCCAACACCACAGTTCAAAAGCATCAATTCTTCAGTGCTTAGCCTTCTTCACAGTCCAACTCTCACACCCATACTTGACCACAGGAAAAACCATAGCCTTGACTAGCCGGATCTTAGTCGGCAAAGTAATGTCTCTGCTTTTGAATATGCTGTCTGGGTTGGTCATAACTTTTCTTCCAAGGAGTAAGCGTCTTTTAATTTCATGGCTGCAGTCACCATCTGCAGTGATTCTGGAGCCCCCCCCAAAATAAAGTCAGCCACTGTTGCCACTGTTTCCCCATCTATTTCCCATGAAGTGATGGGACCAGATGCCATGATCTTCGTTTTCTGAATGTTGAGCCTTAAGCCAACTTTTTCACTCTCCTCTTTCACTTTCATCAAGAGGCTTTTCAGCTCCCCTTCACTTTTTGCCATAAGGGTGGTGTCATCTGCATGTCTGAAGTTACTGATATTTCTCCCAGCAATCTTGATTCCAGCTTGTGCTTCTTCCAGCCCAGTGTTTCTCATGATGTACTCTGCATAGAAGTACAGGCCTCTTATTGCTGCGGCCTCCCTTGTGGCGTGCGGGCTCTAGAGCACGTGGGCTCAGTGTGGCACGTGGTCTTAGTTGTTCTGCGGCATGTGGGACCTTCCCAGTCCAGGGATCAAAGCACCATTGTTGAATTTCTGGCCTATAATAAATCTGTATTGTTTTAAATCACTGAACTGTGGTACTTTGTTATAGGAGTGATAGAAAACTAATGCTAAAGGATCAAACACTCCAACACAGTTAACTTCATTTGAAGTGTACAGAATTTAGAAACATTTTCATCTAAAATTTAAGTTAAAATAAATGGACAATTTTTAAAATTTTACTTTTAAAAACCTTTCTAGTAATAGTTATTAAATATTTGACAATACTATCATAATTTTACAATATAATTGAAAGAAAACAAACTGTAATATAAAAATTTTAAATAAAATTATTTAAAGTTTTGAATTATTTTAGTTTAATTTTTATAAATTTGACCAAATCTTAAGTATTTTCATAACCATAAAAGTTTTTGCACTTCTCATGTTCAGTTTCCACATAATTGCTAGTACTTAAACCTCATTACATCTAAGCCTATATATACACAGATTTAAGGCTGTTATAAAATATTCAATATTGCAAAATGTTCTTAAGCAACCATGTTTAATTTTCTCTGGAACTATGAATTGAAACATGAAGAGAAGCAAAAAAAGATAGATGCATGACACTTGGGGAGCTCTATTTCATTATGCAGGAATCTATTGCGTTCACTTTATCTGAGAGGAAGTTGACAAGATAATTAATTTGCCTTTTCTCTTACCTAAGTGCTTCTGCCATTCAAACGTTCCCTCATCTAAATCGGTTTTTGTATCTGATTTCCACCCACAAAATTCACAGAATTCACATGTATTTGCCTTTGGGTTTGAAGTCAGAGGGCCAGATATGTGGAGAATCCTCTCCCTGGGGCTTGAAGGGCGTGAGTTGTGTAAACAGATTTCGTGGTTGTTGGTCGTGCTGTGCCGGTGCTGAGCATCGGGTCTCAAGTGGCAGAGGCGCATGCATGCCCTTGATAAGTTGATTTGTTCGTCTGCTATATGGCAGGCTGTGTAAAGCACACAGGAGTGACACCGCTTGTAGGCTTCAGGGCGATATTGAAATATCTAACACACCGCCAGTTCTCTAGACCATGAAGAGTAATCTCCAGCTCATTGTACTAACGGAGTGTTTTCTTCAGGGTTGAGTTATATTACAAATGGTCCCCACTTAATTCTCTTAGTAACGGAGGTGCTGGGTTCCAGAAAGAGTGAGAGGAGGCATTTAAGGAAACCCATTTCCTCATACTAGTGAATATGACTCACTTACTGCTTATCTCCAGTATTTTATTACTTGGGCTTTGCCCCATTGACTCCAAATCCTTATGATTGAATTTGTCCCCTGACTTTCATAACACACTCATTCTTCGTTCTCCGTAGTTTCTCTCCCCTGCCGCACTCTTGTGTGACTGCACACCAGGCATTTGCAGTGGCCCTTGGCATCTCTGCTCTCCTGGCTTGCCTCAGGACACCTCCCTGTGCCCTGGGCTGCCCTCATTCCGTGCCAGCCAGCTCCTACCTCACAGCATTCACTTCCTTATTCTGTTGTGCTTGTTTTTATTTCATTGAAAAGCAAGGGAGTCCCAAGAAGATCCTGGCAATCTAAGTGTTCGTCTGATAACTCTTCGCAGTGGCGGAATGAAGGTGTATGTTGTAGGTTTCGAGAGCAGAAGAGGAAGGGAGGTATTGTTCATATACAAGTGTCCACCTGAGAGCTCTCGTGTAAGCAGTCCAGCAGGGCTGATGACCAGTTTGAACACCAGTGAGCCTAATAATGTGCGCCTATCACTCATTATGAAGTCACACTTCATTATCTAACATTTATTTCAACAGGACGTAGTGACATTATAACAAAAATGAGGATTGTTTGGATATTGTAGGACAGATATCAACGTGGCTGCAGCTCAGCCATTAGTAAGCATCACTAATGCTAAAGGCCCTCTCGGTACCATCTGTGTGTGCACTCTGAGTACTCTGAGCGTACATAGTCTTTGCACAGTCAGAGGGATGTTTTATGGATGTAAAACCTTTTTGGGAAGATCAGGCCCAGTAAGCCAAGAAAAACCTTTCTCTAGACCAGTGGTACCCAACCTTTTTGGCACCAGGGTCTGGTTTTGTGGAGGGACAATTTTTCCACAGACTAGGGTTGAGGTGATGCTTTCGGGATGATTCAAGCGCATTACATTTATTGTGTACTTTATGTCTATTATTATTACATCAGCTCCACCTTGTATCATCAGGCATTAGGTCTCAAAGGCTGGGGATCCCTGCTCTAGAATACTTCTAGGTTCTCTTTCAGAAGAGCTTGCAGAAGCAGAGGCTTGCCTGCCTGGGAACTCCAGAGCAGGGCAGCAGGCTGACCTGTAACTCTTTACTGCCCACTCTGTATAGGATTTAGGAAAGGCAAGCATGGTACTGTTTTCAGATATATGCAGGACCTCCACAAAGGTCCTCCCTCTAACTGCTAATGTTCCCAGGTGATAACTGCCAATCTCAAAAGACAGCATAATATTAATAGAAGGCTTTTAAACAGTGAAAAAGGAACCAACTAATAGAAACTTCCTCTTTTTTTTTAATGAAAGAAAAGTTAAAAAAAAAAAACAGGAGTTCTGCGATTTGTCAGTTCTTTTTTTCTGTTCCTTTTCTTGTCTTGCAAACTTAATATAACCATAGCATAAAATCCTAAGACTGCTAAAAAATGCAGTTAAACACATTCAACTGGAGAGAGTGAATAAGATCTACCAAGCCTAGTTGCCTAGGCTTTTCAACAGTTGAAGAGATTTCATCCACCTCTGTAGACTGAGCTCTGAGCCCTGCCCCAGGTTTTAACAGTGATTCTTTTAAATATGGTATTTGTTCCCCTGCAAGAAAAGTCTGGCTCAGTGGTTCTCAGCCTTAGTTGCTTATGAAAAACAGGAAAAAAACCTTTATAAAATACTAGTGCCTAAGCTCCAGACTTCCCAGGTGGTGCAGTGGTAAAGAATCCTCTTGCCAGTGTATGAGACGCAGGAAACTAGGGTTCAATTCCTGGGTCAAGAAGGTCCCCTGGAAAAGGCAATGGCAATCAGCTCTAGTGTTCTTGCTTGGAAATCCCATGGACAGAAGAACCTGGCAGGCTCCAGTCCATGGAGTCACAGAGTCACAGACCGCTGAGCAACTGAGAACATACAAGGACTTCTCTAGTGGTCCAGTGGTTGAAAATCTGCTTTGCAATGCAGGGGAAATGGGTTCTATCTCTCAGGGAGCCAAGATCCGACATGACGCAGAGCAACTAATCTCACGAAGTGCAACTGCTGAGCCTGTGCCCTGCAACAGAAGATTCCTGTGTGCTGCAACTAAGATCCAATGCAGTCAGATAAACAAAAGACTCAGGTTCTGTTCCTGAGTTCCATCCAGGGCTCCATCAGTTCAGTTCAGTTCAGTTCAGTCACTCAGTCGTGTCTGACTCTTTGCGACCCCATGGACTACAGCATGCCAGGCCTCCCTGTCCATCAGCAGCTCCCGGAGTCTACCCAAATTCATGTCCATTGAGTCGCTGATGCTATCCAACCATCTCATCCTCTGTTGTCCCCTTCTCCTCCTGCCCTCAATCTTTCCTAGCATCAGGGTCTTTTCAAATGAGTCAGCTCTTCTCATCAGGTGGCCAAAGGATTGGAGTTTCAGCTTCAACATCAGCCCTTCCAATGAACACCCAGGACTGATCTCCTTTAGGATGGATTGGTTGGATCTCCTTCCAGTGCAAGGGACTCTCAAGAGTCTTCTCCAACACCACAGTTCAAAAGCATCAATTCTTTGGTGCTTAGCTTTCTTTATAGTCCACCTCTCACATCCATACATGACTACTGGAAAAACCATAGCCTTGACTATGTGGACATTTTTCGGCAAAGTAATATCTCTGCTTTTTAATATGCTGTCTAGGTTGGTCATAATTTTTCCTTTTTTAAAATCAATTTATTTATCTTAATTGGGGGCTAATTATTTTACAATATTGTAGTGGTTTTTGCCAAACATTGACATGAATCAGCCATGGGTGCACATGTGTTCCCCATCCAGAACCCCCCTCCCACCTCCCTCCCCATCCCATCTTCCAGGGTCAAGCTACCAACGGTATTTTTCAGAGAACTAGAACAAATAATTTCCCAATTTGTATGGAAATACAAAAAACCTCGAATGGTCATAACTTTTCTTGCAAGGAGTAAGCGTCTTTTAATTTCATGGCTGCAGTCACCGTCTGCAGTGATTTTGGGTTCCATTAGTTGCTCTCAATTAAGGGCGACTTTTGCCCTCCTGGGGACATTTGGCAATGTCTGGAGACATTTTTGGTTGTCACAACTGGGAGGGTGCTATTGGCATCTAGTGAGTAGAAGTCAGGACTGCTGCTAAGTATTTTGTAGTGCACAGGACTTCCCAGGTGGCTCAGTGGTAAAGAATCTGCCTCCAGTGCAGGAGACACAGGAGACAGGGTACAATTCCCAGATTGGGAAGATCCCCTGGAGGAGGAAATGGCAAACCACTCCTGTGTTCTTGCCTGGAAAAGTCCATGGACAGAGGAGCCTGGCGGGCTACAGTCCATAGCATCTCACAGAGTCAGATACGACTGAAGCGACTTAGCATGCATGCTGTAGTAAGTACCATTAAGAAAAATAAAGTGGGGCGAGGGATAATTGTACATTATGGTGGGAAAGTTGTTGTTCAGTCGCTAAGTCGTGTCTGACTCTTTGTGACCCCATGGACTGCAGCATGCCAGGCTTCCCTGTCTTTCACTATCTCCCAGAGTTTGCTGAAACTCATGTCCATTGAGTCTATGATGCCATCCAACCCATCCTCTGTCTCCCTCTTCTCATCCTGCACTCAGTCTTTCCCAGCCAAAAAAAAAGGGGGGGGGGAAGAGGGCGCAGTTTTAATATAATGCTCAAAGAAGAGTTCTCTAAGGATGTGGCATTTTATGGAAACCGTATTGATGGAAAGAAGTAAGCCATGTTGCTGCCTGGGGGAACCTAAACAGACAGAATAGGAAGGGCAGAAACTTGAACTCAGGAAGCAGCAAGAAGGGTGTTAAGGACTGAAATGGAATGATGAAGGAGAATGGTTAGAGGTGAGCTAGAGAGGTGAGCAGGGGCCAGCTCACGAGGAGGTGTAGTTTGTGTAAAGGAACGCCGAGCACAGCCATTGGAGATTTTGAGCAGGGGCTTGATAGGATCTGAGTTAAATTTTAAAACATCACTCTGGCTACTGTGTATAGAATTGATGTGGTGGTGGGGGATGAGAGGGTGTTATAGAGCAAGGGGAAGAACAGTTAGGAATCTATTGAAATAGAACAGGCAATATATGTTGTTCTTGACCCAAGCACCTGGGAAAATAGAAATGGTATTTGTTGAGATAGAAAAGAGTAGGTAGGAACAGGTTTTTTAGTTTTTTTTTTTAAATACATTAACAGTCTTCAGTTTACAAAATGGTTGTGAATATAAGTAACTTGTCCCCCTGAACCATTTGTAAGTTGCCAATTTAATGCCCCATCATCACCTTTAAATATTTTGTATACTTTAGTGTCCAGAGTATTTAGTAATCAAAGTATTCAAATATTTATACTCCATGTGTTTGTTTATTATTAGTATTTCTACTAACAAGGATGGTCTCCTAAATAACTGTAAAACCTTCATCAAAATTAGGAAAATAACATTGATATACTTCTACCATCTGATTCGCAAACCACCTTCAAGTCTTTACAGTTGTCTCAGTAATGCCCAGAAGGATCCAGTTCAGAATCTTGCATTGCATTTCGTTCTTATATTTCTTTGGTCTCCTTTAGTCTGTAAGAGTTTCTCAGTCTTTTATTGACTTTAATGACTGTCCCTGTTTTCTGTGCTGCATATAAAAAAATAACATAAATTTAGCAGCTTTAAACAGTGCATATTTATTATCTCAGTTTCTGGAAGTCAGGAGTCCAGACAGGACTTAGCTTCAGGGTTTCAGCAGGCTGCAGTTCACATGTTAGCCAGTGCTGTGGCCTCATCAGAGGCTTGAATGCAGAAAGGTCTGCTTCATAACTCCTTCAGATTGCTGGAAGGATTCATTTCCTTGCTGCTGCAGGACTTCTGTTTTGTTGCCAAAGACTACATTAGCTTCTGCAGTTTCTTACCATGTGGGTTTTTTCCAACAAGACCACTTCATGGGAGAATCCTCCTTCAAGGACAGAAGCCGAGACTCTGTGGGTGTGATGGAGCCTTATACATACTGTAATGTAATCATGATAGGGACATCCCATCAACCTTTGCTGTGTCCTCTTGGTTCTGCCCAAACTCAAGAGATAGGATTGCACAAAGACATTAACACCAAGAAGCTGAGATTATTGATATTCATTTTAGGGTCTGTCTGGCACAATGACCTTGATGTTTTTAAGGATTACTTCATAGACTACTCCTCAGTTTGGGTTTGTTTGATATTCCATCATGTTTATAATCCAGTTGATCTTTTTCCAGAATATTACAGATATGATTTTGAATTGTTCTCATTGTGTCGGTGGCTCATGATTTCAGTTTGCCTCTTTATTTATGTTCACTTTGTGGCTCAGCTGGTAAAGAACCCGCCTGTAGCGCAGGAGACCTGGGTTTGATCCCTGGGTTGGGAAGATCCCCTGGAAAAGGGAAAGGCTATCCACTCCAGTATTCTGGCCTGGAGAATTCCATGAACTGTACAGTTCATGAAGTCACAAAGAGTCGGACACAACTGGGAGACTTTTCTTTTCTTTTTTGATTCAGTTCAGTTCAGTTCAGTGGCTCAGTCAAGTCCGATTCTTTGCGACCCCATGAATTGCAGCACGCCAGGCCTCCCTGTCCATCACCAACTCCCAGAGTTCACTCAAACTCATGTCCATTGAGTTGGTGATGCCATCCAGCCATCTCATCCTCTGTTGTCCCCTTCTCTTCCTGCCCCCAATCCCTCCCAGCATCAGGGTCTTTTCCAATGAGTCAACTCTTCGCACGAGGTGGCCAAAGTACTGGAGTTTCAGCTTTAGCATCATTCCTTCCAAAGAACACCCAGGGCTGATCTCCTTCAGAATGGACTGGTTGGATCTCCTTGCAGTCCAAGGGATGCAACGAAGTGATGGGACCAGATGCCATGATCTTCGTTTTCTGAATGTTGAGCTTTACGCCAACTTTTTCACTCTGTTTCACTTTCATCAAGAGGCTTTTTAGTTCCTCTTCACTTTCTGCCATAAGGGTGGTGTCATCTGCTTATCTGAGGTTATTGATATTTTTCCCGGCAATCTTGATTTTTTTGATTATTTGGGTTAAGTCTGTGCTAGAGCTTCTCCACTGTAAAGTTACTCTTTGCCCTTTTGAAATTAATAAGTGTTTTGTGGAAAGTTACTTTAAAACTATTTAACTCTCCCATTTCTCTTCTCACTTAAAATCAATCAATCAATTTATTTAGTATGGACTTAGAGGTTTTGATTAAATTCAATGAGTTATAATCCGCTACTATAATTATTTATTTTGATGCTGAAATTTCCCCATATTTAGTCACTGAAAATCCCTTCAGAATGGCTTTTGTCTTCTCATATCTCTGTCATTCTTTGAGTGCTTCCTTACTTTTGGGAACAGTGAGTTTCTGTGGCTCATGTACTTTTATTGCCCCAATGCTGAGATCACCTATTACTCCAAGGAGCCCTGGACTAACAGAGAAAGATACATAAAAGCTGAATTCTGCAACCTAGTTGTTCTCATTGAGAGTGAAGTGTTGTTCTGAGGCCCTCTGAGTGGTCAGAGTTAGGGAATATTTACCTTTCTAGCTATCTTTCCTCATATGTATATTTGCATTTCCTTATCTGTATCAGAGTCATGACTTTTCACCTCTACCTCCAATTTCAATCCACTACCACAAAGTATATTCCAGGTTTTTTTTTCCCCCATTACATATTTGTAACTCCTTTCTTCAACAGTGAGTAACTTGGCTCCCATTAGCCTTCTATATTGTCTGATCAGTTATCCTATATGTGACCAATCTCACATTGTTGCTACACTGGCACACAAAGATACCCATCTTACCCAACACAGGCTTTGACATCCCTAGCTGGGCTGCTGTTATCCACCTCAACACTCCCCCTCCCAAACCATGGTATCCCCATCAACTTCCTCATGCTTCAACAATCCAGCCTGAGTCACATCTGATTGTCCTCACTCTGCTTGGGCTCTGACACCTCAAATTAAGTGTTTGTTTTAATCAAGCTTTTGTTCCAAGGATCGTAAGAGACTACTACAAGCAACTATATGCCAATAAAATGGACAACCTGGAAGAAATGGACAAATTCTTATAAAGATGCAGTCTTCCAAGACTGAGCCAGGAAGAAATAGAAAATAGGAACAGACCAAACACAAGTAATGAAACTGAAACCATGATTAAAACTCCTCCAGCAAACAGAAGTCCAGGACCAGATGGCTTCACAGGTGAATTCTATCAAACATTTAGAGAAGAGTTAGCAGCTATCCTTTGGAAACTCTTTCAAAAAACTGTGGAGGAAGAAACACCGTCAAACTCATTCTACGAGGCCACCATCATCCTGATACCAAAACCAGACGAGTTTATCACAACAACAACAAAAAATTACAGGCCAGTATCACTGATAAACGTGAACACAAAAATCCTCAACAAAATACTAGCAAACCGAATCTAACAATACATAAAAAGGACCATAAACTATGATCTAGTGGAATTTATCCCAGGGGTACAAGGATTTTTCAATATCTGAAAATCAGTGTGATACGCTGCATCAACAAACTGTAGAATTAAAAAAAAAAAAACACAACAGGTGGATTCTTTACCAGCTGAGCCACAGGGAAGCTGAAGAATACTGGAGTGGGTAGCGTATTCCTTCTCCAGGGGATCTTCCCGACGCAGGAATTGAACCAGTGATCTCCTGCAGGAGGATTCTTTACCAACTGAGGTATCAGGGAAGCCCAATTGAAGAATGAAAACTATATAATCTCAATAGATGCATAAAAAGTTTTTGACAAAATTCAACACCCATTTATGATAAAAACTCCCCAGAAAGTGGGCAGAGAGGGAACTTACCTCAGCATAATAAAGGTCATAACAAACCCACAGTAAACATCATTCTTAATGGTGACAAATGGAAAACATCTCCTCTAAAGATCAGGAATAAGATGAGATGTCCACTCTCACCACTATTATTCAACAGTTTTGGAAACCCTAGCCATGGCAGTTGGCAAGGAAAAATAAAAGGAATACAAGTTGGTTAAGAAGTGAAATTGTTACTGTTTGCAGAGGACATCATAAAAAAATCTACAAACAGTAAATGTTGGAGAGGGTGTGGAGAAAATGTTGATGGGAATGTAGATTGGTATAGCCATTATGGAGAACAATATGGAGGGTCCTTAAAAATCTAAAAATAGAACTACCATATGGTCCAGCAATCCCATTCCTGGGCATATACCTGGAGAAAACCATAATTAAAAGGGACACGTGCACCCCAATTTTCATTGCACCACTATTTACAATAGTCAGGATATAAACGCAACCTAAATGTCCATCGGCAGAGGAACGGATAAGGAAGATGTGGTATGTACATACAATGGAATATTACTCAGCCATAAAAAGGCAAGTGATGCCATTTGCAGCGACTAGAGATTGTCATACTGAGTGGAATAAGTCAGACACAGAAAGACACGTTTATGATATCACTTATATGTGGAATCTAAGAAAAAGGATACAAGTGAACTTATTTACAGAACAGAAGTAGAGTCACACATGTAGAAAACAAATTTATGGTTACCAGGGGATAAGGAAAAAGTAGGGATAAATTGGGAGGTTGGGACTGACATATATACACTGCTGCTGCTGCTGCTGCTGCTGCTGCTAAGTCGCTTCAGTCATGTCCGACTCTGTGCGACCCCATAGATGGCAGCCCACCAGGCTCCCTGTCCCTGGGATTCTCCAGGCAAGAACACTGGAGTGGGTTGCCAGTTCCTTCTCCAATGCATGAAAGTGAAAAGTGAAAGTGAAGTCGCTCAGTCGTGTCCGACTCTTAGCGACCCCATGGACTGCAGCCCACCAGGCTCCTCCGCCCGTGGGATTTTCCAGGCAAGAGCACTGGAGTGGGCTGCCATTGCCTTCTCCGATATATATTAAATAGATAACTAATAGGAACATGCTGTATAGCACAGGGAATGCTACTCAATACTCTGATGGCCTATATGGGAAAACACTCTTTTTAAAAAAGTGGATATAGTATATGTGTAACTGAATCACTTTGCTGTACACCTGTAACTAACGCAACTTTGTGAATCAGCTATACTCCAATAAAAAGGAAAAAACAAAAATGAAAAAAGGACACTGCCTGGAGGGGAAGGGAAGCTTTTGTTTCTATTAATTGTTACAATTCTCTAACACAAAGTGACAGCTTTTTTTCTTTATGAAAGCAGCCGCCAATATTAGTATAACATCCCTTGAATATTAAGGGTCAGCTATGTTTATTTGTTGATTAATTGTGTAAATAAAATGTATGCAACAAGAGAAGTCATGACCCACCTATTTTATGACTCTAATGAGTTGTGCACTCCAAGGCTCACTTTTACTTCCTGATGTCATGGTGCTAATCCCTCTTGAAAATACCTAGAGACGAGAGCAGGATTTAGGAAAGACAAAGAATCTTTCTCTTAGAGCAGCTGCCTTCCAGAAAGAAAGGATGCAAGAAACAATACACTGACATAAAGTTTGGATTGAAATTCTTTGTTTGTGAATTGGTAATAGCCTTTTTACTAGAAAACCGTGAAACTTTCTAACAGCATTACTAATTGGGAATCTTTACGTCTCCAGAAGTGTAAGGGCTGATACTTGAGGGTGGTGAATCCTGTAGAACTCATTGTGGGTTGTGATGCCACTTTCTTCAAGGGATACTGCAGCTGAATAAGATAATTTTTTTTAACCAGATAGCCCAGGGGAAAGATATATTTGAGATTCAGGGTGCATCTTTCATGGAAAAGTGCAAAACAAAATGAAGAAACAAGGCAAATTTGATTGTCAGCAATTTTTATGATTTTGCTAATCTTTGTAGCCAAGTTTCAACAGCAGAAATATGAGCAAAGCAGGCTCTGCACTTAATTGGATTCAAAGCCCAAAGCCATTTGAGTGGATTCCAGTGCACATTAAAGACGGTTTTGGAAAGGTACTTCCAGTTTTTACAAGATCGTTTTCTTTTTGTTTTCCTCCAAGATTTCTAACATGCACAAAATATACTTTTGAAACCAGAAATCCTTTCCCTTTCTTGTCAAAACCAGATAAAAACAGTTCCAGAAACAGAAAGACATTTGGGCTTAGGTCCAGGTTGCATCTGACGGTGTGCCCATTACAGACCTCCCGCAACACTGGGACAGGGGTACAGAAGCTGCCACAGCTGGAAAATGAAACTGTTTAGACCAGCTGTTCTCCAATCGTGCGTCTGTATCACTTGGAAATTAAGAAATGAAAGTACTCTAGCCTCACCTCAGACCTTCAAAATCAGGAACTCCAGGGAAGGGGGCCAGAAGTCATATCTGGTTTTTAAACCACTGTGTTAGATTAAGCTACAGTTGACAAATGTTGAATTCAGTAGACTGTCTCCACCTCTCACATTTTCTTTTCAGAACATGAATAGTTTCTGTAACTCTTAACAGCGTGAAAAGTAGTGAAAGTGTTAATCACTCAGGTGTGTCTGACTCTGCAACGCTATGAACTGTAGCCCACCAGGCTCCTCTGTCCATGGAAGTCTCCAGGCAGGAACACTGGAGTGGGTTGCCATTCCCTTCTCCAGGGGATCTTCCTGACTCAGGGAAGGAACCTGGGTCTCCTGCACTGCAGACAGGTTCTTTACTGTCTGAGCTGCCAAGGAAGCCCACTTAACGCCATGGAGGCTAAGTTTTGAAAACATAACTTTTTCTTGTGTGTTTAAACAAATACTTTTCACACTCTTTTCCCATATGTGACCTGTATGCTGCTTAATACAAGAACTGGTGGGTAGTAATGATGGTAAATACTAGTTCTTCTTCTCTTGTCTCTTAGATATTGGCCTGCTATTCATTAACCGAAAGAGATGGAGATAAGATACTGGTACTTCTAAATGATCTAACGGTAATTTCAATGAGTAAATGGATAATTATTCTTTACATGAATTGTACTCTTCAATTCAGTGTTTCAAATATGGCAATTCTAACTGCAAAGCAAAGCAAATTAAACATATTCTTTATCTTCCTGAACAAACCGATGTCTTTATATCAATAGAGTACTTTTAAAATTAGGATTAAACATACATCTTATTTTTTCCTGAAATTTCTATATTTTCCCCTTAAAAGCAAAAATTAAAGACCTGTTGTCCTTCTCATCCTTTCAGAAATTTTTAGCACTTTCATTTTCACATGTGTGCAAGTATCCACATGAAAACTGGATGTCTAGACAGTGTTCCTCATGGTCTCCATTATTGTAGGCCCTGCATCCTTTGACAACCCACATTTCAGATAAATGTCAGTACTGCTGCTATGGCACATATCTATTCTAAGGAAAGACCTGCAGGATATATGAGAATACCCACATTTTGCTTATCAGTTCAGTGCAGTTCAGTCGCTCAGTCGTGTCTGACTCTTTGCGACCCCATGAATTGCAGCACTCCAGGCCTCCCTGTCCATCACCAACTCCCGGAGTTCACTCAGACTCGCGTCCATCGAGTCCGTGATGCCATCCAGCCATCTCATCCTCTGTCGTCCCCTTTTCCTCCTGCCCCCAATCCCTCCCAGCATCAGAGTCTTTTCCAGTGAGTCAACTCTTCACATGAGGTGGCCAAAGTACTGGAGTTTCAGCTTTAGCATCATTCCTTCCGAAGAAATCCCAGGGTTGATCTCCTTCAGAATGGACTGGTTGGATCTCCTTGCAGTCCAAGGGACTCTCGAGTCTTCTCCAACACCACAGTTCAAAAGCATCAATTCTTCAGCGCTCAGCCTTCTTAACAGTCCAACTCGCACATCCATACATGACCACAGGAAAAACCATAGCCTTGACTAGACGGACCTTAGTTGGCAAAATAATGTCTCTGCTTTTGAATATACTATCTAGGTTGGTCATAACTTTTCTTCCAAGGAGTAAGTGTCTTTTAATTTCATGGCTTTAGTCACCATCTGCAGTGATTTTGGAGCCCCTCAAAATAAAGCCTGACACTGTTTCCACTGTTTCCCCATCTATTTCCCATGAAGTGATGGGACCAGATGCCATGATCTTCGTTTTCCTAATGTTGAGCCTTAAGCCAACTTTTTCACTCTCCTCTTTCACTTTCATCAAGAGGCTTTTGTGCTAGTGTTTACCTTAGCCTACCTAGCAATGGTTCTCAGTACTAGATCTATGTAAAATCATCTCATACTCTTGTTTAAAAATTCAGAATCTGTTCATCTCTTCAGATTATTGATTTAGCGTTTGGGGACTGAAATCTAGAGGAAGAATATAGATCATGGATAAGCATGCAGGTGTGCTTTGTGATCTCAGTGAGGTAGTAGTGAGCAGCGGTGTGAAGCAAGATCTTCATTCCCTGCCCAGGAATTGGACCTGGGTAGCTTGGATGAGACCCAGAAATCCTCATCACCGGAGCAGCAAGGGCTAGAGGCTAGAAGCTATTTTCCCTGGAAAGTTGCCCCCAGTGAAAAATGTGTTTGACACAGAGGCAGAAACTGTGAATGCAGGTACAGAGTTTATTATTAGAGACGTAGCACAACAACAAGTGGGAGAGCATATGGAGAAATGGTTTGTTTAGTTAAGACAGAAGCAAGGCAGAGATGCACACCCGGAAAGAAAGGGGTGTGCTTCTGGTGAGGACGAGCGCAGTAAAGAGGTGGTTAAGTCACTTATACAGGGCAGTTCTTCCGGGTCTTTGTCTTCCTTTAGGCCAATTATCTGGCTTCTTTTTCCACACCTGACCTACCTTTGAACCCTCTGGGTGCACACATACCCCTTAGCCAAGATGGATCTCGAAGTGAAGGCTTCTGGGAGAAGCAGGACTCATGGTGGCCTCGTGTTATCCCTTGACTGTTGACCCACAGAGAGCCTTTCTATGCGTGTGTAATATCTCCCTTGTCCCCAAAAAACTGGGAGCAGAGATGCCTTAATTCTTTACTCAGTCAGAGTTTTGCCCATCTTTGTTCTAGCCATGACTGTTACCTTGACTATTGCCATGACTGTTACCTTGACTATTGCCATGACTATTGCCTTAAGGTGTTTACAAGAGACAAACACTGGCTATTACCCTGTTTCTGCTGTTAGTTCCATTTCAGAGGGCAAACGGGAGGCTGATTGTAAGTGCCTTAACTTGAGTCCATCTATCTTTTGTCTCAGGAAATGCTAACAGTTTAAAGTATCCAGCCTGAAGCCCACTTCTTCATGTCCCGTGAAATGCAAACAGGTGGCCAGTTGTAAATGTCTAACCTGGAGCCCACCTATCTCCTACATCATTTGCAGGTCTTCAGGGGCCAGACACTGAGAAGAACAGTCCGGGGGTCTCCCTTGATTCTGTGCCTATTAACATTCACATTGGTATAAGAGGATTTGTTGCTAAATGCAGAAACCCTCATTCCTGCCACCATTCAGACGTCACTCTGGGTAGTGGTGGGTGGAAGGGTTAGGAGAATCTTGTGATCAGATGGCACCTTTCCAGGATCAGGCTCCTTGAACTGGTTTTGAAACACCCTGAATGAAGGTAGTAATGTCACCTCGCTTCATGACATTCTGAGCACAGTGAGCCCTCAGAATTCAGCGACCACATGCACCACCAGTGAGGAAGACAGTGGTCTCTTCTGCACTCTGGCCTTCTTTCATAGGAATCTCTGGGAATATCCAGAGACATGATCATTTGTGTGGACAGTGCTGTTCTCAGGATGGCTAAGGCAAGGGGTCAGGTCTTTCTGGCTGACTCTGGAAATGTGATATGGGTGATGGGGAGTGGACCAGGAAAAGGAGAGTCTGGGCCCTGAGTGGCGACTATCCTAACTTGGAACACATTTGAAGGACTTCTCTGGAGTCCTTCTTTGAGGAACTTCTTCTATATCTCAGAAATAATAATGGGACAGCTTGAGGGCCAGGCTAAGTTCTTCACATTATTTTAGCCAGATCTATTAAGGCAGAAGATACTTGGGCCTTGCATTTTATGCACCCTGGTTTTTAAAAAATCTATCTTAGGGGAAGTCATTGTCCTGAAGGAGCATCACTCACTGATGTTGTTAGATGGATATTGTTGGATGTTCACTGAGGACAATTAAAAACTGTTGGGTACTGTATAAAACAGAGCCGTGTTATTTCACTGCAGGAACCTTTTTCATATCTGAACTCCTGAGGAGGTGCGTGAGTGACAGATACTGCCAGTCCTTGGCCCATTGGTGAATTCAGCCATTCAGAAGCCAAAAGTGTCCTGGCTGTGGGTGGTCTGCAGGAATTCTTTATTCCAGCTACAAAAATTCAGTAATTATACTGTGTTCCTGAAGTATTTTATTAACTTCAGTTCAGTTCAGTCACTCAGTTATGTCCAACTCTGCGACCCCATGGACAGCAGCATGCCAGGCCTCCCTGTCCATCACCAACTCCTGGAGTTCACTCAAACCTATGTCCATTGAGTCGGTGATGCCATCCAACCATCTCATCCTCTGTTGTCCCCTTCTCCTCCTGCCTTCAGTCTTGCCCAGCATCAGGATCTTTTCCAGTGAGTCAGTTCTTCATGTCAGGTAGCCAAAGTATTGGAGTTTCAGCTTCAGCATCAGTCCTTCCAATCAACACTCAGGACTGATCTCCTTTAGGATGGACTGGTTGGATCTCCTTGTAGTCCAAAGGACTCTCAAGAGTCTTCACCACCACAGTTCAAAAGCATCACTTTTTTGGCGCTCAGCTTTCTTTCCAACCCTCACATCCAACTTTCTTTCCAACTCTCACATCCATATGTGACTACCATAGCTTTGACTAGACAGACCTTTGTTGGCAAAGTAATTATTAACATCAGTTGAAACAATTACCTGGGGGTGATGACAAATAACATACTTATAAAATATAGAGAAAAATCCTTGTGCTGTAAGAGAGATCATGAGAAGGACAGAAAGTTTGCATCAGAATAGAAAGGACCCAAAGCTTTTGCCTTTGGGAGAATGCAGCTCTTTGACACAAATAAGAGCTTCTTTCATGAGAGCCACCATTTTGTCCTGGTGGATTCATTAATTTATTAGGTGGTGTGGATGGTGGGGTTGGGCATCCATAGGTGAATTGAATCTTTGAGCCATCATGGTTTCTTGGAGGTTTCCTGGAGGCCAGGAAGAGATTCTTGTCATGGAATGTGGGATTGCTTCCACTATTATGTACATCAGTGATTTTTATCTGGTAGAGAGAATGTGCTGATGGGGCCTCAAGGGCATTCTTTTACTTGTTGAAAACGAGTCATTGGCTTTCAAGTAGAGATAACTAAGCACCCAAAAAGTTGTAAATAATAAAATGTATCTAAAGTGTGTGTACACCTATGAAATGCTTAATAGTTTAAATTAGAGAAGAAAAATAACAAGCGAGTTATGCCTTTTTCCCCCTCTCTTGAGGATCTCTCACACTTTTATCCTTCTTGCTTGAGAACTGTAAAAGTGATCAATTTTAGATTGGGAAATGTTTTCCTAATACAACTAACTATGGTATATGAGTATAATAAATTACTGGAATTTATTAAATGATGACTAAGTGAATTCAGGTAGCTGCATGAAAAATCTATGTTAAATAATACTAAATAAAAAATAATTTGAACATTTAGGTAAATAGTGATTTCTCTGAGTGCCAGTGATGTCTCTATAATGATAAGGGTTAGGAGGGGCTCAGCTTTATGATAAACTTATTGTTTTAAAATTAACATTATTGCAGTATAATTAATATGCAATAAAATGCACCAGTTTTGAAAGTGTTCAGTTCAATGACCTTTTGCAAATGTACACAGCTGCGTTCTGCCATCTCAATAAAGACCTTCTCATTATTCCAAGAAGCTGCCTCATGCCTCCGTGTAGTCAGCTCTCTCTACTACCCCTGTCTCAGTCAACTACTGGTCTGCTTTCTGTTCCTGTAGATTAGTTTTTCTTTCCTAGAATTTCATACAGGCTGAATCTTACACTTTCTTTTGTGTCTGGCTTCTTTCTTCAGCATAATAATATTGATGTTCATTTGTTGTTACTCAGATCAGAACTTCATTCCTTTTCACTGCTTGAGTATTATCTATTGTGTGGGTATGTGTGGTATTGTGTGGGTTTCTATATTTAGTTATGGATGGAATTCTGGGTTGTTTCCAGCTTTTGGCTATCATGGATAAAGCTTTCACGACCATTTCTGCGAGTCATTGTATGGACATATGTTTTTATTTCTTTTGAATAAATATATGGAGTGGAATTGCTGGCTAAACATTCTGTTTAAAAATGTCTTTATTTATTTTGCTTGCATCTTTTGTGATTTGGTCTATTTTAGCCTCCAATAAATACCTCTGTGTTTGTAGTATAATCATTTGATCAAAGTTATTCTGATGGAAAAGAGCCATTGTCTGGTTTTCTTTTTAGTTGATGTTTAACTGGCTGGGCTCTGGAAGCAGTCCAGATCCACGGCAATTTCTTTTGTAGTGTTGCCTCTATTTCAGGAAACTGAAAGCATGTCTTAGTTTATAAGGGGAAAAGAAGAAATACTCTCTGCGGTAAAATTTAGGAAGACAAGAACTAGAGACAGAGGGACAGTTGAGTGTCCGAATCATCAGCAAATGAGTTGGCCGGAAAGACTTGGTCGGCAAAAGGATTAAGATGAGCACAGAGGCAGGAGACTTAAGTCTCTTGAATAAATACCAAAGGGTAAATGCTGAGCACAGAACAGACTTCATAGTCATGCATCTGCAAGACCTTTCCATCTTTCAAATACGGAAAGTGACAAAATACCAACATGTCACTTTACCCTGGGTTCTTTAGAAATTCTCCGAGATGATAACTTTTAGGAATATAATACTTTCTCATGAAAAGAAAGCAGACGTAGGTTCCTTTTCTTTCTGTATGGCTGTGCTGGGTCTTCGTTGCTTTGTGCAGGCTGTCTCTAGATGCAGCAGTCAGGGGGTTGCTCTCTGCTTGTGGTGTGCAGGCTTCTCACTGCGGTGTCTTCTCTTGTTGCAGAGCGTGAGTTCTAGAGCCTGGGCTTCAGTAGTTGTGGTGCACAGGTTCGTTGTTCCAGGGTGTATGGGATCTTCCCAGACCAGGGATTGAACCCATGTCCCCTACAACTGGGAGGCAGATTCTTTACCACTGGGCTACTAGGGAAGTCCCAGTACATTTGTTTCTTAAAAGCACATAATGTTGGATGTTAGAGAATCCTGCCACATCAGAAGGATTGTTCTTTTTTCTACAAAACAGATTTTGTTTTCTTTCTTTCTCTTAAATCCAGATATAAGCTCGTTCCATCTACTGCTTGAAAGCATCTTTTAATGTGATTTTGTAATCAGCATTTGTTTGCCTAAAAGGCACAGTTCCTCATATCAGTTCAAGCAGAAATGTACATGGAGAAAATATAAGGCTGTATCACTAAACTAATGGTAGGAAGTATGGCCAGTTTTCATGGGCACTGGGCCAGGAGGTGGAAAGCCAGTGGGAACGCAGGAGTTCTGTCTCTGACGCTGCCATTCTCTGAATCATACTCTGTGTCTGTGTCTCCTTCACTGTGTCTCTGTTACAGTACAGTAAGTTCTTTCAACTCTCATTCTCTGCAAGTCTCCTTCATTCTCTCCTCTACTGGATGGTATGAGCATCTGATCCATAGCCTCAACTCCTTTTCTTTTTTTATTAATATTTTTTGATGTGGACCATTTTTAAAGGCTTTATTGCACTTATTACAGTATTGCGCTGTTCTGCTTTTTTGGTGGTGAGGCATGTGGAATCTTAACTCCCTGGCCAGGGGTCAAACCTACACCCCCCTGGACTGGAAGGCAACATTTTAGCCACTGGACCATCAGTAAACTCCCTCTACTCCTTATTAATGAGGCTTTCTTTGATACCAATTCTGATTTCAACTCTACATAGTCTTTCAGCTTTTCCTGACAATAATCTATGTGTCTAAGAGTTTAAATTCTCAAGAGAGAAAGAGAGAGAATCCCATTGGTAACAGAGAGGCCAATAGGTTAACAGGCATAGAGAAAGCTCTCCATCTTTTGTCCAATAGCTCATAGAGTTCTAAGCTGGTCACTTAGCCCTTCCCCTTTAAATAAGGACCAGGAGTATGGGAACTTAAAGAAAACTTGGGCATGGCTGGCACAACAGAATGATATGTCCAGTATGAATAAGCATCTACTTACTGAAAGTGGTAGAAAACCTGTCATAGTAGGCAGCAGTCATCTAATGCTTCCAGTAGATAGAAAAGCAGGCAGGCCAGTAGACCAGCAGTATCAGACTATGCAGTTAGTCACACTACAAACTTTGTAGTTATTTTGAAAGAACATTCTTTCCTCAAGTCTAATTAAAATTGGCTAGATTGCCAATGGCCTGCTAACTGATTTGACTTAAAACAGCTACCATTAATGCGTATTGGATAAAGCATGAAGAGTAAGTGCAGAGGTGAGTCAATTTAAGGGATAGTGTCTCAGAATCTGCATAGTATTGAAGAAAATATCTGAGTTTGGCCATGTCTGCTACATTGCCATCATCCCATCCAGCATTTTAGGATCCAAGCCATGAACCTGGAGCCTGTATTTTGACTAGTCTAATGTGTCATAATACTTGGATTTAATGGAAGCCAGCTATCAGCTTTGGGTTACTTTGTCTTTAACTCATCAGAGTGTAAATGGGCTTCAAGGTAATTTTTAATCTATATGTAAATTAGCTGTTTCTATAACAGCCGTAGTATGAATTTGAGTATTTGCAGACAAGAAGAATTGGATGCAAGCAATATTTTGAAAATAATGTCAAGAAATAGGCTGTACAAATGATACATGACATTCAGTGAATTTGAATATAGGTTATATTAAGACACTTTCAATTAAATTATTGTCACTGAAAATTTTCTGGGGCTGATAATGCATGAAGTAATGTATAGAACAGAAGGTGAAAATAAGATTTTATTGGAGGTTGTCAAATGATGCTAAAGGTCACACAGTAAAGAGCTTCTATTTGGCAGATTTTATATAAAATTTGATTGTATTTTACTGAATTCATTTTTTACTTAAATAGTAAAGTGCCTTAAATTTAAAGTGATTACAACTCTTTGGTTTTTTAATATGAAAATGACATGCTTTATCTATTATTTAAAGCTAAGTTTATTAGTCAATAAGCTTGTCTCATATTTCTCTCTGTAGGCAGATGAAAAAATCATGAAATCTTTATTCTTTTCTTAATTTTGATCAGTGTGAAAGCTGTGTTAGTATTTGATCTCCTAAATCTTCTAATCAATTATTTCTTTTTTAAGGAACAGTGTAGCAGGAAAAGGCAATGGCAACCCACTCCAGTACTCTTGCCTGGACAATCCCATGGATGGAGGAGCCTGGTAGGCTGTGGTCTATGGGTCGCTGAGAGTCAGACATGACTGAGCGTCTTTACTTTCACTTTTCACTTTTATGGGTTGGAGAAGGAAATGACAACCCACTCCAGTGTTCTTGCCTGGAGAATCCCAGGGACGGGGAGCCTGGTGGGCTGCCGTCTATGGGGTCACACAGAGTTGGATGCAACTGAAGCGACTTAGCAGCAGCAGCAGCAGCAGCAGTAGCACAGGGAAATGGTCTGAAGGATGTTAGTGAAAGTTGTTATTTAGTCGTTAAGTCATGTCTTTGTGACCCCCTGGGCCATGGCCCACCAGGCTCCTCTCTCCATGGGATTTCCCAGGCAAGAATACTGGAAAGGGTTGCCATTTCCTTCTACAGGGGGTCTTCCCAACCCAGGGATCAAACCCAGGTCTCCTGCATTGCAGGCAGATCCTTTACCTCTGAGCCACTGGTAATAAAAGTTACAGATGTTCAAAATTCATTAAAAATTCAATGGGTATTAGTCTCCAAAAGTACAAGGAACACAATAGAAAGCATGAAAAGTACCGAATGGCTTATTATAACTACCATTTTCCCTTCTCTAACAATTTAGTTAAATGGAAGGTGGAATATTGTCAGAGGCAGTGTCTATACCAAAGTTAACTAGTAACTTCAGACCACACAACTTGATGTTTTTTAGTTGCAACTGGTTTTAATTCAGTATGCTTTGAATTCATTTCCAAAGGGGGATAAATATATTTGTTAATAACTAGACCATTCAGGTATGACCTAAATCAAATCCTTTATGATTATACAGTGGAAGTGAGAAATAGATTCAAGGGACTAGATCTGATAGAGTGCCTGATGAACTATGGACGGAAGTTCATGACATTGTACAGGAGACAGGGATCAAGACCATCCCCAAGAAAAAGAAATGCAAAACCAAAATGATTGTCTGAGGAGGCCCTACAAATAGCTGTGAAAAGAAGAGAAGCGAAAAGCCAAGGAGAAAAGGAAAGATATACCCACCTGAATGCAGAGTTCCAAAAAATAGCAAGGAAAGATCAGAAAGCCTTCCTCGGTGATCAATGCAAAGAAATAGAGGAAAACAATAGAATAGAAAAGACTAGAGATCTCTTCAGGAAAATGAGAGCTACCAAGGGAACATTTCATGCAAAGACATTTCAATAAAAGACAGAAATGGTATGGACCTAACAGAAGCGGAAGATATGAAAAAGAGGTGGCAAGAATACACAGAAGAACTGTACAAAAAATATCTTCACGACCCAGATAATCACGATGGTGTGATCACTCATCTAGAGCCAGACATCCTGGAATGTGAAGTCAAGTGGGCCTTAGAAAGCATCACAAACCTAGTGGAGGCGATGGAATTCCAGTTGAGCTATTTCAAATCCTGAAAGATGATGCTGTGAAAGTGCTACACTCAATATACCTGCAACTTTGGAAAACTCAGCAGTGGCCACAGGACTGGAAAAGGTCAGTTTTCATCCCAATCCCAAAGAAAGGCAATGCCAAAGAATGCTCAAACTACCACACAATTGCACTCATCTCACATGCTAGTAAAGTAATGCTCAAAATTCTCCAAGTCAGGCTTCAGCAATATTTGAACCATGAAATTCCAGGTGTCTAAGCTGGTTTTAGAAAAGGCAGAGGAACCAGAGATCAAATTGCCAACACCCACTGGATCATCGAAAAAGCAAGAGAGTTCCAGAAAAACATCTATTTCTGCTTTATTGACTATGCCAAAGCCTTTGACTGTGTGGATCACAAGAAACTGTGGAAAATTCTGAAAGAGATGGGAATGCCAGACCACCTGACCTGCCTCTTGAGAAATCTGGATGCAGGTCAGGAAGCAACAGTTAGAACTGGAGATGGAACAACAGACTGGTTCCAAATAGGAAAAGCAGTACATCAAGGCTGTATATTGTCACCCTGCTTATTTAACTTATATGCAGAGTACATCATGAGAAACTCTGGACTGGAAGAAATACAAGCTGGAATCAAGATTGCCAGGAGAAATCTCAATCACCTCAGATATGCAGATGACACCACCCTTATGGCAGAAAGTGAAGACCTAAAGAACCTGTTGATGACAGTGAAAGAAGAGTGAAAAATTTGGCTTAAAGCTCAACATTCAGAAAACGAAGATCGTGGCATCTGGTCCTGTCACTTCATGGCAAATAGATGGGGGAGAAACAGTGGAAACAGTGGCTGGCTTTATATTTTGGACTCCAAAATCACTGCAGATGGTGATTGTAGCCATGAAATTAGAGACACTTACTCCTTGGAAGGAAAGTTATGACCAACCTAGACAGCATATTAAAAAGGGAGAGGCATTACTTTGCCAGCTAAGGTCCCTCTAGTCAAGGCTATGGTTTTTCCAGGGGTCATGTATGGATGTGAGAGTTGAACTATAAAGAAAGCTGAGCGCCGAAGAATTGATGCTTTTGAGTTGTGTTGTTGGAGAAGATTCTTGAGAGTCCCTTTGACTGCAAGGAGATCCAACCAGTCCATCCTAGAGGAGATCAGTCCTGAGTGTTCATTGGTAGGACTGATGTTGAAGCTGAAACTCCAATCCTTTGGCCACCTGATGTAAAGAGCTGACTAATTGGAAAAGACCCTGATACTGGGAGGGATTGAGGACAGGAGGAGAAGGGGATGACAGAGGATGAGATGGTTGGATGGCATCACTGACTCAATGGACATGAGTGTGTGTAAACTCCAGGAGTTGGTCATGGACAGGCAGGCCTGGCATGCTGCAGTCCATGGAGTTGCAAAGAGTCAGAAATGACTGAGCGGCTGAACTGAACTGAATGATTAGAATTATTGTTGTCAGGATTGATCTAGGTCTAAAGTACAAATCATTGTCATTAAGATTAGTATTAAATGCCCTTAGGATTAAAGAACTCCTGTACCTATCAAGTTACTATTTTGATTGTCCAGAGATATTAAACACCCTTGTTCTTATAATATCAACTCAAAGGATTTTAAACATTCTTTCTTTATTTGTATTTTTATAACCTCCTGGCATTTAACTACCATGCTGGATGATTCTCACTGTGAAGCCACTCTCATGAAATTGTATTCTTGCTGGGAAATGATTTTTATTACATAAGAAAATGAATGTGCAGAGACCAGTGAGCTGTGTCCACTGATAGACTATAATTTCAGACTGTGATGTCAAAGCAGAGTTGAGATTTGTGACAACAGTTGGGGATTGCACTGCTCTGCACTTCTGTGGCAGCAATGAACCATGCAATCTCATTCCACGTTTTGCACACATAAGTTTCGTTTACGTAGTCATGTATGGAGAGCTTTCATGAACACAGGAAATATTAACAAGGATTAATGTGTTGGCTCTGCACATTTCATTACAGTCCTGTTGGCACTGAAATGTTTTTATCCATTGTCCAGAAGGAGCACTTGTATCCCATTCCATCAAAGGACTGAGAAAGGGGATTTTACCACTGCCCAAAACTGTTTACTGCTGGGCACAAAACAGTAGCTATTATTATTACTGAACCTACTGTCAATGTTTTTTGATGACTTTGTCTGAAAAATAGCATGTGTTTTCTGTTGACTAGTGCACTATGAAGTTCTCTGTCTTTAATGGTTCAAAACAGTTGGGTGTAAACCAAATTGATTTGGTTACCTTTTGAGGAAAGAGGCATTGCTGCATAGGGGTTTTTTTTTTGTGTGTGTGTGTGCTCATAGTTTGGAAGATAGCCTGCTGGTTTTGGAAGCCACATTCTTTCAAGAACCTTTGTGAGCCTGAGTCCCCCAGGAAACAGTAATGCTGATGGAAGGCAGAATTTTGCCCCTGTCCTCCTGTGAACCCTACCCTCTGATGGACTGCTCTGGGTTGCTGCTGCTGCTACTGCTGCTAAGTCGCTTCAGTCGTGTCCGACCCTGTGCGACCCCATAGACGGCAGCCCACCAGGCTTCACCATCCCCGGGATTCTCCAGGTAAGAACAGTGGAGTGGGTTGCCATGCTACATTAAATGGCAAAAGGGGCTTTGTTGATGTAGTTCAAATTAAGATCTTAAGATAGGAAGGTTATCCTCAATTGTCCAGGCAGGTTCAGTCTAATCTAACAAGGCTTGAAAAGTAGATAACTTTCTGGAAAACTTGCTGGAGTCAGTGAAAGAGATGGCATAAGAAGAAATCTGACCCATTTAAAGCATCACGAGGACTACTGCTGTTGCTGGAGGAGACCACATGGAGAGCTAGAGAAAGGATATGGGCAGCTGTTAGGGGCAGAAGCTATCCCCCTTCCTTGTGTCCCCAGGATTACAGCAGCAAAGAAATGGGAACCTCAGTCCTGCAACTGCAAGAAACTGAATTTGGCCAGTGTGAGTGTGCTTGGGAGCAGACTCTTTCCCAGCACTTTGACTAAGGAGCAACTCTACCAACACATTGATTTTGGTACTGTGAGACCCTCAGGAGAGGATGCAGCCCAGTCCATCTAGACCTTTGACCTTTAGAAGCTATGAAATGATATATTTTCATTGTTTAGGTCATTAAGTCTGTGATAAATTGTGATTGCCTTAATGGGAAACTAATACAATGTCCATCCCTGAGAGATCCCCAGATATAGGTCTGGTATTTCTGTTGCAGGGAAAAGCCAATTCTGACTCCATGGTGAAACTGTTTCTTTGACTTGCTTTCTGTTACTTTTGTTATTATAGTCATACCTAATGGTCTGCTTCAGAGAATCCTGCCCCTCTGCCTGAACGTTAAAGTAAAGTGCCTTTATTCAGGACCCTGCCTACCTGTGGAGGGCAGGAAGGAAGAACTTAACACATCCCCTGCCCATGGCTGGTGGTTCTAGGAGATATTTGCAAGAGTAATGGCCTTTTTATAATACTTTGTTTCCTCACCCTCTCCAGCTCTGTTCTATGAAAGAGCCTGGCATCGAGACCTTGATAAGTTGGTTATTTTGAGACGTTAGTCTGCCATCTTGTCTGTGTATTCCTTTCTTCAACGCCTCGTCTCTCAGATTTATTGGCCTGTAGTGAGGCAAGCAGAGCAAGCTTGGACTTGGCAGCATTTCCACTGGGTCAGATTTCATCTATTAATACTTCCCTGGTGATGTATTCCTTGCCATTTAAATTCAGCTCTTGTCACTCCTGGCCCATCCTGTGATTTGGTATAACATCTGTTAGTGTCCTGTAACTTCTAGGATACATACAAGATTCTTGTAACACCTGTAATAGCCTATAATTTCTTTGATTCACACAAAAGGAGTCTGCACAGGTAGAAAGTGTAGTTGGGGAAGCCGCTTATCTAATCCAAGTAACCTGTATCTCTAGAAAATGATGAAATTATATCAAAATCTATTTTTAAAACATGCGAAGTATCTCTTTCCTACCTTCATACTTTCTGCTGACAGCCTCCCTCCCTCTGAGCAATTGATTTTTAGTGGTATGCAATTTAGATTTAGAAAACGGAAATTTGTCATATGAGACCATAATGTTAGGTTACTTCAAGGTTGTCATTAACAAACTCAAACATTACTTGCTCGACAGAGAATTGCCTCTCCTTGGTCCACTCTAGCTCAGAGAGCAAATTAACTCATTTGTTTTCTCAGAAATTTGCTTCTGGAGTTAGATGGGAAGAATATGAGTTTACAGCTGAGTTAACTACAGCTATGAGAGCCCTTTCCATTAATTGCTGGCTCTTGCAGGAAGCGTGTTATAGCCATTACTTCATTTCCTTTGCCAATTTTTGAAAACACCCAAAGGTTTAATAAGTGGAATGTGCCTTTGCATTCTGAAATAAATAAGCAGGACAGCCAATTAAGGATACATGCATATGAATCAAATTTTTTTTCAACATTTGTGCTTGTGGGAAGAAAAATGATATAGAGGGCATTTGTAAAATTTCTCACAAAATGGGTAGGGTTGGGAGGTTCACTGGATTAAGACTGGCTACTCATTTCCCACTCCAGTATTCTTGCTTGGAGAATCTCGTGTACAAAGGAGCCTGGTGGGCTACAGTTCGTGGGGTCGCAAAAAGTCGGACACGACTGAGCGACTAACACACACACACACACACACACACACACACATTTCCTTATCTTTGAAGTCACAGAGCTGGGCTTGAATCCCGGTTCCATCATTTACTGACTTTGTGAGGTTGAGTGACTTACTTAGCTTCTCTGATCTTCAGTTTTCTCATCTTTGCCATGGAGATAATGTCACATACCTTGAATCTTTAAAGTACTTGGCACAGTTCTCCCAAATGACCCTCAATAGTGGTGCTTTCAATCAAGACAATTCAAAGTTCTTTGTTAGTTCTCTACACATAGCACGTTCTATGTAAAATTTTAAGTAGATAGAAATCTCAGCTCATTTCTCCCCCTAAGCATGGTTAGGAGAAGGCAATGGCATCCCACTCCAGTACTCTTGCCTGGAAAATCCCATGGACAGAGGAGTCTGGAAGGCTGCAGTCCATGGGGTCGCAGAGGTTCAGACACGACTGAGCGACTTCACTTTCACTTTTCACTTTCATGCACTGGAGAAGGAAATGGCAACCCACTCCAGTGTTCTTGCCTGGAGAAGCCCAGGGACGGGGGAGCCTGGTGGGCTGCCGTCTATGGGGTTGCACAGAGTCGGACGTGACTGAAGTGACTTAGCGTCAGCAGCGGCAGTAGCAAGCATGGTTAAGCACGGTTAAAAGTTTTCTATACCTCCCCAAAAGAAAAAGGATGACAAAATAAAACAGCCAAGAGAGAAGGGATGTACAGAGGAAAGGAGCATGACGAGGACAGGTTGTACATGGAAACTATCCTGTATAAGCTCTCGAAACTTATATCATTGACGTTTAAATATCACTGACATTTAAATATCACTGTCGTTTGTCCCCTAGAGCCAAATTACTCTGAAAAGTCTTTAAATATATTTTTAAAATGTTTTTTTTTTCCAGGCACTGTCTATGACATGTTAACATCATATCTTTCAAGTCAAATGTCAGTCTTGAATCTGAAGTTATTTCTTGTGCATTTGAGAATAGAAATTGAGCTTCTAATGTGCTGTGTTTATGGTGGTAGTAGGGCATGTCAAGACAGGTCTGAACATAAAAGAAATTATTGTTTCACCTTTTCTGAGAATCTCAGAGAACTGTCTTCTTAAATAGAATGCTAATCTTTTTCCTATGATAGAAAGTTACATTGTAAAAAATGCTGTGTATTAAAACCAACCTTCCTTTTCTGTTTAGATGTCCATCCAGCTAGAGCCATGAGGGGATTTGTTCTTTATCTTAGTGGAGGATGTTATGATGATCATTTTAGGTAAAGAAGAAATAAAAACAGGCTTTTAAACAATAAAAGAAACAGAAAAAACAGAAAAAAGGTAGTTTTTCTCTTTAACTTAAAATATGAATCTCAGGTGAGTTTTTCTTAGCTGGCAGAAAGGATATGTTAAACTGTTTGCAATAAATAAAAGACATTCTTCGGTATGAGGTGGAAAGCCTTTCCATGTCAGAAGTACTGACCCCAGAGTCGAAAGTCATAAAAGCCCAGAATGAAAGTCATTCAGTTGTGTCCGAGTCTTTGCAACCCCATGGACTGTGGCCTGTTAGGTTCCTCTGTCCATGGAGATTCTCCAGGCAAGGATACTGGAGTGGTTTGCCATGCCCTCATTCAGGGGATCTTCCCAACCCATGGACAGAACCCAGGTCTCCTGCATTGCAGGCAGAATCTTTACCGTATGAGCCACCAGGGAAGCCTTAAAAATCCGGAATTCACCCTCAATCCCCTATCTTGCTCACCCCACACACTCAGCATCATAAAGTTCTACATCTTCTTCCTGTCTATTTAGTCTTTTTCATCTCTGCAACTCCACTTCCTCCCTTTCCTCCTGCCTAGACTTTGCAGGTCTTCTAACTGGTTTCCCTGTTTTCAGTATTACTGCCGCCCCTCCTACCACCACCGTAGTTCATCTCTGTAGTTCTGTTAATGTGATCTATCTGAAATGAATCAGATCAGGTTGCTCGCCTACTTGACTGCTGACCAATTTCTATTGCTTAGAGAATGAAGACCAAATTTATTGCTTTGCTGTGTCAGGAGCTCATGGTCTGGCCTTTGGCCATTTGTCTTTTTTTGACCCCATCCTCAAGCCCTGCACCCCACCTCCAACTTGCTATTTCCAGCATCTATCTGACTGTTTCATTCTCTGTATCTTGGCTCTATCTCTTTTGACGGATCCCCCATACCCCGATTTTCCTTATAAACCTGCATCCTCGAGACTGAGTCAGTGCTCACTCTGTGACTCTCCCTGCCCCGCCCGCATAGACCTGACTTCCCCCTACTTCAAGTCCCCTCTATATTCTGTAGAGACCTCTGGACACAGTGCCCACCATATGGTTTTGCGTTTGTTTCAAGTGACCATTTCCCAGTTCTGGGCTTAATCTAATTGAGATTAAAACTGCATCTTATCTGGCAAGTAGCAATGTGCTTGGCGTCTAGCGTGCACTTATTACGTTTGTGGAAAGGAGGAAGGAAAGGAAAGATCTGGATGGAACTGGATGCTTGCCAGCTATAAGAATTCTGAGAAGGCATGTGATGTCTCTGAGCTTAGTTTTACTCACCTGTAAAGTGACAGTAATGTTATCACCCCTTCATTGAATTTAAAACCTTTCATCCATGGCCTGTTAGTCCCAGCTTTAAACACCATCTGCCCTCTGCGACCTCATTTCAGACCTCTATCTGCTTCCTTCCCAGTTTTTTCAGAGGAATTTATCTTCTGAAAGTTTCCAGAGTATGCCAAGCTGTTTGTCCACCCCACACGGCCCCCTTGCACACACCACCTTTATTCTTGCTGACTTCTCTGAATGGGAGGTGCTACCCCAGCCTCTGCTGGGTTGTCTGTTTCTCATCAAACAGCACCTCCTCAGAGGGGCCTTGACTCATCCCCTCTCTAGAGTAGGGCTCTCTGTACATGTCTGCTTATTTGCTTTGCTTTATAGTATTCTTACCGACATGATGGACATGAGTTTGGGTGAACTCTGGGAATTGGTGATAGACAGGGAGGCCTGGCGTGCTGCAATTCATGGGGTCGCAAAGAATCGGACACGACTGAGCGACTGAACTGAACTGAACTGAACTGAACTGATAGTATTCTTGGTTTTTCCTCTTTATATGGTACTCTGTACTTACCATAAGGTCTTTGTTTACTCTGGTTTTTTTTTTGGTTGTATTTCCTTCCCACTATAATTTTGACTTCAAGTGGGAGGCAAAGATCATTTGTCCTATTTGCCATTTCTTTCCTAGGGCCTGACACAGAGCAGGTTCCTCATAAGTCCTGACATATGAACCAATCTCTAAGGGTGATTTTTGAAGATCGGGTACAGTATGTGAGTCAAGTTTATAAAGCAGAAGCTCTATACAATGTGAAGCATGGTTGTTATCACAACTGGAACAGACATAGAGGAACCTGGGAAGATACCTGCCACCTTTCATTCTCCCAGGAAATGAAGGAACATGCAGCTTGACAACCAGTAATTACTCATTTTCTAAGTGTGGACTAGTCCAGCAAGAGAGGGTTCCTCCAGGCCAAAGGCAGATATTTTTTCCTTAACATATTTTCTTCTATAAGTTGACTAGAATATGGGTGATAAAGAAGGCATGCTAGTATTTTTTCTTTCTTTTTAAAAGATACTTAGATATGTCTTAAACTTTAGGTTCTCTGTACACAAATTTCTTTGCTCCTGAAAATTGAAATATGGTTGTGGTGTAGCCACTTAGTTGTGTCTGACTCTTGCGACCCTGTGGACTATAGCCTGCCAGGCTTCTCAGTCCATGGGATTCTCTAGGCAAGAATACTGGAGTGGGTTGCCATTTCCTTTTCCAGGGGACCTTTCCGACCCAGGAATCAAACCCAGGTTTCCTGCATTGCAGGCAGATTTTTTACTGACTGAGCTATGAGGGAAGCCCAACTGAAAATTGAAATAGCACATCAAAAGTTTTATTACAGTTCAGATTTTTGAAAACCAGAGACTGTAGTTCATATGTGCTATTCTAATTATGCTCTGGTCAAGCTACCCATTGTCTTTTTTACATTCCGTCTACACAAGTTTATTAGCTTCAAATTCTTGATATTGAGTTTCATCTTCCTGACCTCAAGCTTCTAAAACAGGCAGTCCTTGAGACCTGTTGGGCTTCTTTTGGTCGAATCGAAAAGTGGAACTAAAGTATATTCAAGTCATTCAAATCCAAACTACGTATATTCTTAATGAGTTACCTGTATCGAGGTAGAGAAGACATCTTAGAACTTACAGGTTAGCAACATTTTAGAATACAGTCTGTCCCAGTGTAGGGTAGCTTTCTCAAGCTGCTGTATAATGATGTGAAAATTACTAGCAAGAAACAGCAATACAGGAAGTACAAGAATAAGGATTATGGCTAACCTGACTCTGTGTCATGGTTATTCTTCACGTTCGTATCCTCAGCGAGATCTCTGTGGCACAGGCAGCGATGATAGCTACATCTAAATCTTTCCGTTCTTAATGCAGTCTCAGCTTCCTGCCATGGTTCTCTCTGAAGCAGAGGAAGCTGGTATTCAACAATGCATCATCCTTTCCACCCTTTTCTTCTGGGCAGTTAATAATGTCCTCACCTTTCTTCCTGTGGGGTATGTCTCCATCAGAGAGTAAGTTCTTTTCTCTGTCCCATCCACCCTGTTGGGTGGATAGCCCTCATACTTTCATCTGCTAGTATTAGCATTCATCTGTGGATCTGACCTACAGCAATTTGAGTGACTTTTTATTTCCTCATTCTGCACCCCCCCCCCCATTTATGAATTGGAATTCATCTGAAAAAAAGTTATTTTTTCTCTTTCATTTGCTTGTTTATTCAAGCAGGTATTTATATCAGTACAAATGCATGTATATTAAATTACTTTATTCTGTGGGTCATAATACAATGCTGTCATTATTTTCTTGCTCAAATTGTTTCATATTTTGGCCATTGTGAGCTCTTTTGTGTCGGCTCCTGTGTCCTTTCCACATCCCCCTCCCCATCCTTTCTTGACCACTTGTTTACTTTTATGAATTAAAAGATGCTCCAGACTCATTCAGTATTTTTCCTGCCTCAGCTTTGGAATCTGCCACTTCTTCAAAGAAACCCTCTGGTTTCCTTCATTAGAGAATGGCCTTTAGAAACTAAAATGTGAATAATGAGTGTGCTCATTGCCACCAGGGTATCATTTTCTTCCTTTTCTCCTTATTTGTAACGTCTTTTCTGAACATGAGAAACTTGGTCCTTATTATCTACGATGTAGTCACTTATTTTGTTCAACTCTAGTGGAAGATAAAGTAGTTTCAGAATTGATAGCTCATATCTCTGAGAAACAAATTTACTGACTCAAGTACAGTATTAGTTCACAATTTGAAAAACCCATAATATATTTTGTGTTAAATCAGTATCTGAATTGTGATCACTGCTCTTGTATTTTAGCTTTTATTTTTTTTCCAAGGGAGGAAAACTTGCAAAAAGTATTCCCACACAAACTAGAGGCTGCTTCACCTTGTTTATTACATTTCCTCAAAACTTCAAAAATACTCTTTTTATCCAGCAAGTTTGTTTGGAAATTAAGTTTGGAAAGATTGTATTGAATGAATAGTTTAAATAGATTTTTACGTATGTTCATACTTCACTGTTTTAGAAAGTTTATGTTGCTGCTGCTGCTGCTGCTAAGTCGCACCAGTCGTGTCCGACTCTGTGCGACCCCATAGATGGCAGCCCACCAGGCTCCCCCGTCCCTGGGATTCTCCAGGCAAGAACACTGGAGTGGGTTGCCATTTCCTTCTCCAATGCATGAAAGTGAAAAGTGAAAGTGAAGTTGCTCAGTCATGTCGGACTCTTTGTGACCCCATGGACTGCAGCCCACCAGGCTCCTCCGTCCATGGGATTTTCCAGGCAAGAGTACTGGTGTGGGGTGCCATTGCCTTCTCCAAGTTTATGTTAGTTCTAATTAAAAAGTTGAGGTTGTCACTTAATTCCTTGAGGTATATTTGTTGTTGGTGGTGTTTTTAGTCAGGAATAGCATCCTTCCCAGTATGCGTAGCTGTAAACATGCTTCCCTAGGGAAGCATGACAACTGTACCCAAGATTCAGGGGCCCAGATGAACAGACTGGGTAACTCGCAGCTCTAACAGAAGGAAGGCAGTTTCTCTTTGTGGGTGGCAAGCATACATGTCCACTCAAATGCACACATGTGCAGGCACACACGTGTGCACTCACAGACATGTGGGCACACATGTAGTCCAGGCCAACGGCCTATTTTGCAAATCAGTTTCTGCATCTGTTTAATGGGAGAAATTTGTTTTTAAAATTTGGTCTGTGTTTTAAACATCTATACATTCTGAGGAACCTTTAAATGTGTGTGTACAGTTGCCTGAAATATTTTGGAATTCTCCTTCGCCATTGTGTTCATAAACAGCTTACAAGTTACTCAATGTAATAAGCTACTTCATAGTGCTATCTTATATGTTGATAGTAAATGGCATTATCCAGTTTGACCCTTCACTTTACTTATCATCCTTGGCTCTGAATAAGTTTTGGTTATTTCAGGTGTTCTTTTAAAGATAAAAAATTTCCACCCCTGACAAAATAAACCTTTAGGGATGTTAAGAATGATGATAATCCCGAAGAGGACTCCCCTGGCCCCAGACTGCCCCTCTCCCCTAACACAAAATTTGAAGCAGTTGCAGCTTTGTTAAAATCACTAGTCATTAAAAGCTCATCCTTTCTCCTATGATACACATTCACTGATGGTTTTGTTTTTCAAAAGGTTGCAGCGTGCACATTTTTGTGAGTTGATTGAAGATCCTCTGTTTCTGTTCAGTTTCACATTTAGGGAGATGAGATGCCCCAAAAGAACACCACATGCCTCTAGCAGCAGGCCAGCGTCAGGCCATCGTGCATCACCAGTGAGCCTGCCACTGCCCCTCTGTTTCCATCTGATCCTCAGAGACTCGATGACAAGGTTGTGGCCCATGGGATGCTTACTAGGTCAGAACCAGAAGACCTGGTTAGGAAACTGGTGGTTGATCTAACGAGGGGTGCCTTTCAAAGCACTTGTGCAATATTTGGTACCCAGTTGGTCCTCAGATGTTGATTTACAAATCTGAAAGTTAACAGTAAAAGCTATAAAAGTCAAAACTTACTATATCTTATATACACAATTTCATAATGAGATAATTTTAATAATGCAATACAGTGGATCTCTTAATTCTTAATGTAAAAAGTGTAAAAAGATGAATGAATCTAGCCTATAATTACTCTGCCAGGTTATGAGGTGTAAGGAAGTAATTTTAGAATATTGTATAATTGTACTTTAAACCCTAGATTGCGTTAAGTCAGAGTAGTAATTTTTCAGGTCTCCTGTGGCAGGGTTTATTTTCTCAGTATAGAAATGTTTAATTCATCATGCAAAAATGTGTGTGTATGTTAGGCCTGTTTTCCATGCCCCCAGGATTCCTTGCTTCCATCTCCCCGTGTTCATCCATAGCATACATGCAGTGCACTTGTGCATGCCTGTTCATACACGTGTGCGGGCATGTGGGAACACACACACACACACACACACACACACACACACAGAGCACGTGCAAACTCAACCTGAAGTGTTGGTTGCTCAGTCATGTCTGACTCTTTGCAACCCAATGGACTGTAGCCCAGCAGGCTCCTTTGTTCATGGAATTCTCCAGGCAAGAACGCTGGAGTGGGTTGCCTTTTCCTTCTCCAGGGGATTGTCCCTACCCAGGGATCAAACTCGGCTCTCCCGCATTGCAGGAGGATTCTTTACCAACTGAGCCACCAAGGCAAGCAGGTATGATTGGTCACCATTTACTTTAGGATTTGGATTTGTAAAAAAACTCTCTCTCTTCTATTTTTCTCCTTCGGAGAAAACTAAAGAGAAATCATTTAACATCCTCAAATTTACTGGCCTCATGCATTCTCTTTCTTCCCTCACCTGTAAGCCTCCTAATCTTGCCAAGGTTTTCTACTATGCGCATGTCAGATGCAGATTACAAGCCCCCAGGGGCTGGATTCACACTGGCCTCTTGGCTTTTTTACAGAACCTTACATAACCTTGTCACTGGCTTGATGTTCAAGCAAATAACGCTAGCATCCTTAGTAAGGCCTTTGCACTGAAAACCGAGGAAGTTCAACCACAGTGAACATGCTGAGAATAAAATCAGGCACTGCTATAATTATTAGGTCAGAGGCAGTTAAGTGCAATTATTTCTGTACTGAACAAAGACAGGTGGGGCTGTGGCTGGCTTTCCCATGAGAGGGCAAAGTGGGTGAGGGCTGGGGATGCTCCGTGGATAAAGCCCACACGCGTCCAACACCCACATGCTGCCTCCTATGTGTTTTTCCCATCTATGCTTATTCTTTCTCTTTGTTTTTAAAAGCAGTCCTAAATTGCTTAACGCTTTTTTCTGCTCTTTACACTCTTTTCTGTGCTTGCAGGCAAGGACAGTAAATTAAGCATATCTAAAGACTAAATGCTCAAAATCACCTTGGATAATTGGCTTAAGGGGTTGGAACATACTTTTCCCTCCATTTCTAATCCTCATGCTACTTCTCCTCTGAGGGTACATCTGTCAATAGTTGATGGAGCTTTCTTGGGTAAGTGAGCTGTTGCTTGGGATGTTATAAATCATATTTGGAATCAAGTTTATTTTCAAGCTGCTTTTAAAGTCTCAGTGCTGTGCTAACTGAATAGAAAATGCTAAATGTTTGAGGGAGCAGCTCAAGCAGTGCTAAAGGCATGAGCTGGACTTCAGGAAACAAATGGAATTCGTACCCTTGGAGAAAAGAACACGTCTCTGATCAGAAAAGCATGTAGGTCTGGCAAGGGCCTTCGGAAGGAAGCTGCTTGAGTACCTACTGGGTGCTGAGCATGGTGTCCTAAGATTCCAGATTGTGCCTGACTCACCTGGCAGGTGTTCGATCACCCTTGCACAGGTCAAGCAACTGAGGCGCAGAAATGTTTATAATATCCCCAGTGCACGCAGTGAGCAACTGAAGGACTTGAAATTAGAATCGGTTGGACTGTGAAGTGCTTGCCCTGCTCACTCCACACTAAGTCAGACGTGATCTGTGATAGGGTCTTCAGTCAGTGGCATCCTGATACTTTTCACGTTTGGCTTTGAGAATAAGGCCAGTGGCCCCTGTCCCCAAACCTAGCAGCTCTCTCAGCTCTGCTTCAACCAGTGCAGCTCTACTTTGATCTATTTTATGAGTTTTTAATTGAAGTATAGTTGATTACACTGTTTCAGGTATACTGCAAAGTGATTTGTGTTATATATATATATATATAATTTTTTTTCTTTCAGATTCTATTACAGGTTACTATAAAATGTTAACCCACCTGCCAATGCAAGAGGCATAAGAGACATGGGTTCAATCCCTGGGTTGGTAAGATCCCCTGGAGGAGGGCATGGCAACCCACTCCAGTATTCTTGCCTGGAGAATCCCACAGACAGAGCAGCCCTGGTGGGCTACAGTCCATGGGGTTGCAAAAGAGCTGGACACAACTGAAGTAGATGCAGATTACAAGCTCCCAGGGGCTGGATTCACACTGACCTTAATACATAAGATGTTAAGTATAATTCCTTATGTTATACAGTAGGTCCTTGTTGGTTATATAAGTTTATGTAATAGTCGTGTGTATCTGTTAAACCCAGATCCCTAATTTACCCTGCACTCTGCCTTTTGCCTTTGGTCACTATAAGTTTGTTTTCCATGTCTGTGAGTCTATTTCTGTTTGGTAAATAAGTTCGTCTGTATCAGTTTTTTTAACCACATAAAAGTGATATCATATTTGTCTTTCTCTGACTTGCTCTGCTTAGTGTGATAATCTTGCAGTCCATCCGTGTTGCTGCGAATGACATCATTCCATTCATTTTACAGCTGAGTAATATTCCATCTTATATGTGTACCACATCCTCATCCATTCATCTGTAGATAGATATTTAAGTTATTTCCATGTCTTCGCTGTTGCGAATAGTGTTGCTGTGAACATAGGCATGTGTGTATGTTTTCAAATTAGTTTTGTCCGGATACATGCCCAGGAGTGGGATTGCTGGATCATATGATGGCTCTGTTTTTAGTTTTTTAGGAAACTGCAGACCGTTCTCTACAGTGGCTGTACCAACTTACATTCCCACCAACAGTGTAGGAGGGTTCTCCCCATCCTCTCAGACTTTTATTTGTTTGGTATAGAGAGCTTTGGCATGACACTTATCAACATTTTGGGTAAAAAAAAAAAACTTCCGCTGAAAGAAGTTTAAAGGCCACAGCTGCACGACAGAAGCAAAAACCAACCTTATAAAATAAAGATAGTGCATGTAAGAATATGTTTGATATGTAAAAAACTGAGAAGTCTTTTACTTGTTTCTCTCCTTCAAATGACACACCCAAAGAACAGTCTACACTGGCCTAAGTCTAAGTATTGCTGCAGGGAGAGAGCTGAGCATGGACTCAAGAGCCCTAGGTTTGCAGTTTTGATCAGACGTGAACCTCCTGTGTGCTGATCCTTTGCTCAGTTTTCACATTTATGGACTGGGACGATATATTAATACTTGTCCTACCAACCTTTGTCATACTGTATGATCAAAGGAGACCAAAGGTAAGTAGTTTGAAAAAGAAAGAACCTGGCTAAAATATAAGGTGTTTCTTAACTACTGCAGTTTCTGTTTTTTATTAATTCATCTGAATATTTTCATCTTTCAGTGGCACAATGTAAGAGTTGAGGATACTTTAGTATGGGCCATATGGGGGTGTAAAAGGCATTAAACCATTCTTAAAAGCTCATTCAGAACAATTATTGTAGAGATTATGGTTTATTAAGTTCATAATATTCACTGCTGAGTTTTAGTTATTCACAATTTTGGCTTCTGGTGTTTTTTAAACTTTCTAGTGAAGAGGTCCAACGTGAATCACTCTGCGTTTTGTCTTTCTTCCAAATTGTCAGGGCAAGTCTGTGCTGCATGTGAAAGGATGAAATGACTGAGTTGAGACCAGAACTACCATCTGACTCCACCTGATTGAGATGAAGAGGACTTGCCTCCCGTATGTCTGTTTGCTTGTCTTTCTTCCTTCTTTTCCCTCCCTTCCTTCTAGTTTTCTTCCTTCCTTTCCAGCAGACATTTATTAGACACCAGCTATGCACACTCAGAGAAGGCAATGGCACCCCACTCCATTACTCTTGCCTGGAAAGTCCCATGGACGGAGGAGCCTGGTGGGCTGCAGTCCATGGGGTCGTGAAGAGTCAGACACACTGAGCCACTTCCCTTTCACTTTTCACTTTCATACATTGGAGAAGGAAATGGCAACCCACTCCAGTGTTCTTGCCTGGAGAATCCCAGGACGGTGGAGCCTGATGGGATGCTGTCTATGGGGTTGCACAGAGTCGGTCACGGCTGAAGTGCCTTAGCAGCAGCATGCATGCTCAGTCACTTTAGCCATGTCTGGCTCTTTGTGACCCTATGGACTGTAGCCCGCCAGGCTCCTTAGTCCATGGGATCCTCCAGGCAAGATTACTGGAGTGGCTTGTCATGCCCTCCCCCAGGGGATCGCCCTAACCCAGGGATCAAACCCGCATCTCCTGCATTGCAGGCAACTTCTTTACTGCTAATCCACCGGGGAAGCCCAGGTACCAGCTACATGCAACCTGAATAGAAGATAGTCTCTGCTCTGAAGGCGTTCAGTCCAGCATCTAAACAAATACCCACTTCACTGTGGTCAGTACTGTGTGGATCTGCGTTCCCCTTGCATGACACCGTTGCAAACAGCTGAAGAGCCTAGAGCACAGGATGTCCTTTGTGCCTGCTGGGATTGGACAGGATTTCTTGGGAAATGCCTAGTTACTAACAGAGTGGGTGATTTCGTCTCCACATTTCTTCACTTCTTTGTTTCTAATTACTCTTGAACCCACTTGAAACCTACTCACTCTCCCAGGCCTTGTCAGTATACATGGATGTTCCTCTGATAAAATCCTGAGGCCTTTATTTCGTGTTCCCTTGGTTATCCCAGCTGCATCTCTCCTTTGACCTCACGAAGACCTCCAATCTGCAGGCCCCTACTCCCTGATTCTCCTTCCCGTTCTTCCTGCACCTTCCTGCTGTTCCCACTCTTATCCTTTTACCTCTTTCTCACTCCCTCTCTCTTCTTGTCCTCCCTTTGAGAAATTAGGGACCAGAAGGTTAGATTGGTTATGATAGGAGACCTGGGGAGAATGAGTGGAGATACTTGACAAGAAAAACAAAATTGAGAACCAATAGCTTAATATTTTAATCTCCTTCTCACTCTTCACTGAATCCTCTTCAGATTTTCTGTAACATTCTCAACTTTGATTTTCAATTATTTTGGCCTAGAGAAGAAGCAAATTGTTTCTAAGCATGACCTGTGGGAGCAAGCTCTTTTCGCAGACAAGATGGCCATTGATAGAGCTTGTCTGGGTTGTGCAGTTAACGTCATCCGGCACGACCAGACCTGTCTCAGAAGGATGCTGGTTTTTGAAGGTGTTCTGTGTTTCTACAGTTTTAGAACAATAGTGCCAAAAAGCACTTCTGACAGCAGAGGCCAGATCTGCAGCATACTTCAGTCTAAGGGGTTGTTTGCTATGAATTAAAATGAGAATTAAATTACAGAGAAAGAGTAAAATAAATGAAAATTGCATGAGCCTACTTGATCCAGCTCTGTACTTAGTCATATCCACTTTTCCCTGTAGGGCTGTTTTTCTTTCTTGAATGCAGGTGGCAGGCCCATGCTGTCTTGGAAGGTCTGGGTCAAGGGGAACAAGTCTTCAGGTCTCAGGGAGGTCTGCTAGCATTCCGTAGAGGTGTACAAAGCACACTGCCTTTGGAGCCAGACTGCCCTGGCCAAATCTTGGTTCCATCACTTTCGGTAGGTGAGCCTGGACAAGTGGCTAATCTCTCTAAACCTCTTTTTATTTGAGTTTTTAAATTACAAGACTTATATAATCATTAGTTATAAGACTTGGAATCACCTGAATCACAGAAAAGGTAGGGAAAATTGGGAGTATAGAATGTATGTTTTCACATGGTTGAATGTCTAAACCTCTTTTTAAAAAGTTTTTTTGTAAAATGAACAAATAAAATGATCCTTGTCCCAGAGTTGTATGAGCATTAAATGAGATCATGATAGCTCTGTATCTGTTATGCCATGATAATGATAATATCTGACATTTGTTGTAGGTATTAAATTTCCTACAGAAAAATGAGGTGTAGGACACTAAAGGAAAGTAAGCTCTTTCTCACTCACCTAAAGTTAGGTATTTGTCCAGATAAATTTATATCACTCCTGTTAGTATTTGTTTTTCTTGAAATATCACCAGATAATCATACTAGCTAAGAGTCAGATGCTGAGATGACTGTTTTAACTTTAATAACTCACTTGATTCTTCTCCTGATTCTACAAGGAAGGTGAAAGATAAGACTTTCTTATCTTTGCAAAGATAAGACTAGTGAGGCTTAAACATGTTAGGTAATTTGTCTAAGGATTCACACCTAGGTCTTTCTGCCTCTAAAATCTACATTCACCTCCCAGAGCATGACTTTTGATCAGGTAGCTCATCTTTTCTGAAATCACCTGCCACTTCCATACGGGACATAGAAATGTTCCCTTTTCTGCCTCCTTAGTCGGTTACTCCAGATTCAGGCAGTTGATTTGTTCCTGTGTCTTCTGTGAATTCAGGCATCCACAGCCTTCTGGCTGTTTGCCCGTAGGAAATGCCCTTTGCAGATCTAAAGCAATTCTTTCTCTAAGGTTAGGCTCAGAACCAAGACACAGCTTCGCTAGTGATGATGAATACTCTGTCTAGTGTCACATGGCCCTCTCCTTTTATGAATTCTTATTTGCGCATTATAAACAGTATAACATTGAATAGCACTTAGTCGTATTTTAAACTGAAATAGTAATCATCATCTCATTTATTGAACCCTTGCTTGTGCTAAACTGTTTATAAGCATTATCTCAGTTTATCTCATGAGAACCTTACTGGTTAGGTTCATCTATCATGATCTCCATTTTATAGGGAAGAAACTGAAATGTAGTGAGGTTAAGTGATAGCAAACACCCTCTTCCAATAACACAAGAGAAGACTCTACAGATGGATATCACCAGATGGTCAACACCGAAATCAGATTGATTCTATTCTTCACAGCCAAAGATGGAGAAGCTCTATATAGTCAAGACCAAACAAAAACAAGACCAGGAGCTGACTGTGGCTGAGATCATGAACTCCTTATTACCAAATTCAGACTTAAATTGAAGAAAATAGGGAAAACCGCTAGACCATTCAGATATGACCTAAATCAAATCCCTTATGATTATACAGTGGAAGTGAGAAATAGATTTAAGGACCTAGATCTGATAGATAGAGTGTCTGATGAACTATGGACTGAGGTTTGTGACATTGTACAGGAGACAGGGATCGAGACCATCCCCAAGGAAAAGAAATGCAAAAAAGCAAAACGGCTGTCTGGGGAGGCCTTACAAATAGCTGTGAAAAGAAGACAGGTGAAAAGCAAAAGAGAAAAGGAAAGATATAAGCATCTGAATGCAGAGTTCCAAAGAATAGCAAGACGAGATAAGAAAGTCTTCTTCAGCGATCAATGCAAAGAAATAGAGGAAAACAACAGAATGGGAAAGACTAGAGATCTGTTTAAGAAAATTAGAGATACCAAGGGAATATTTCACGCAAAGATGGGCTTGATAAAGGACAGAAATGGTATGGACCTAACGGAAGCAGAAGATATTAAGAAGAGGTGGCAAGAATACATGGAAGAACTGTACAAAAAAGACCTTCACGACCCAGATAATCATGATGATGTGATTAATAATCTAGAGCCAGACATCTTGGAATGTGAAGTCAAGTGGGCCTTAGAAACCATCACTGCGAACAAAGCTAGTGGAGGTGATGGATTCCAGTTGAGCTATTTCAAATCCTGAAAGATGATGCTGTGAAAGTGCTGCACTCAATATGCCAGCAAATTTGGAAAACTCAGCAGTGACCACAGGACTGGAAAAGGTCAGTTTTCATTCCAATTCCAAAGACAGGCAATGCCAAAGAATGCTCAAACTACCACACAATTGCACTCATCTCACCTGCTAGTAAAGCAATGCTCAAAATTCTCCAAGCCAGGCTTCAGCAATACGTGAACCATGAACTTCCTGATGTTCAAGCTGGTTTTAGAAAAGGCAGGTGAACCAGAAATCAAATTGCCAACATCCGCTGGATCGTGGAAAAAGCAAGAGAGTTCCGGAAAAACATCTATTTCTGCTTTCTTGACTATGCCAAAGCCTTTGACTGTGTGGATCACAATAAACTGTGGAAAATTCTGAGATAGATGGGAATACCAGACCACCTGACCTGCCTCTTGAGAAATCTGTATGCAGGTCAGGAAGCAACAGTTAGAACTGGACAAGGAACAACAGACTGGTTTCAAATAGGAAAAGTTGTCTGTCAAGGCTGTATATTGTCACCCTGCTTATTTAACTGCTATGCAGAGTACATCATGAGAAACGCTGGACTGGAAGAAGCACAAGCTGGAATCAAGATTGCCAGGAGAAATATCAATAACCTCAGATATGCAGATGACACCACCCTTATGGCAGAAAGTGAAGAGGAGCTAAAAAGCCTCTTGATGAAAGTGAAAGAAGAGAGCGAAAAGTTGGCTTAAAGCTCAACATTCAGAAAACGAAGATCATGGCATCCAGTCCTATCACTTCATGGGAAATAGATGGGGAAACAGTGGAACAGTGTCAGACTTTATTTTTTTGGGCTCCAAAATCACTGCAGATGGTGACTGCAGCCATGAAATTAAAAGATGCTTACTCCTTGGAAGAAAAGTTATGACCAACCTAGATAGTATATTCAAAAGCAGAGACATTACTTTGCTGACTAAGGTCCGTCTAGTCAAGGCTATGATTTTTCCAGTAGTCATGTATGGATGTGAGAGTTGGACTGTGAAGAAGGCTGAGCACCGAAGAATTGATGCTTTTGAACTGTGGTGTTGGAGAAGACTCTTGAGAGTCCCTTGGACTGCAAGGAGATCCAACCAGTCCATTCTGAAGGAGATCAACCCTGAGATTTCTTTGGAAGGAATGATGCTAAAGCTGAAGCTCCAGTAGTTTGGCCACTTCATGTGAAGAGTTGACTCATTGGAAAAGACTCTGATGCTGGGAGGGATTGGGGGCAGGAGGAGAAGGGGACGACCGAGGATGAGATGGCTGGATGGCATCACAGACTCGATGGACGTGAGTCTGAGTGAACTCCGGGAGTTGGTGATGGACAGGGAGGCCTGGCGTGCTGCAATTCATGGGGTTGCAAAGAGTCAGACAGGACTGAGCGACTGAACTGAACTGAACTGACAAAGATGCTGGCTCCAGGATTCAAATATTCTCACTCTGGAGCCCAATCTCTTACTCAATGCATCTGCCACCTACTTCAGTATTGTCCTCAAATGCAGTGTGAGGTGGTCCCTAGCATGAATCCTGTAGGTCCCAGCACTTAACGAAGGGAGTCTGAATGCCTGGTTTGTCAGTGGATGTTTTGAGTAACTATACTGTGCTTGGCATTGAGGATGATTCAAAGGCCAATTCTAACCCTCACCTGGCTATCTTCCTAGGAGCTTATCATAGCACACAATCCCTAGGAAGTGCTTCAGAGTCCCTCTGGCCTGCAGGATGAGTGATAGGGAGATATTGACTTGTAATTAAAGACAGGGAACAAATCAGTGGATGGGTGTCCAGTAGCTTGAACTGGTGATACTGAGTTTCCACTACTCCATTTCTGATGGTCATTTGGATCCACTGGTCATGTTTAACTTCATGGCTTTTGGGAGAAAGCGTTTCAGTTTCTTCCATGTCTGAGGAGAAATGCCTGCAGCTATTTTCTTGAAAAGATGAAGTTGTGCACGAATGAGGAGATCATTAACAAGGAGGTTAAGGAAACAAAGGAAATGGCAATCAGTGTAATCTGGTTCTCTGCATGTAAAATCAACATAATCGCAGCAGTTGCTTGAGTGTTTACTATATGTCAGGCACAGCTCTAAATACTTTTCATGTATTTCACTTATGGAAATGGCAGCCCACTCCAGTATCTTGCCTGGGAAATGCCTTGGACAGAGGAGCCTGGGGAACTACAGTCCATAGGGTCGCAAAGAGTCAGATATGACTGAGCAACTGACACTTTCACTTCTTTTAATCCTCACAACAACTCCACAGGGTAGGAATAGTTTTCTTTGGATTATTACAGTTTTATAAGTGATCTCAGAGAGATTAAATAATGTGTACAAGTTCACACAAGGCCAAGAATTACCAGTTAGTTGGCCTGACACCGGTGAACAAATTCTAACCTCTTACTGTCTCTGGTAGGCTGGAGAAGATGGAGGGTAACTTCTCCTTGTGGGTTTTAATGGGGAGGGGACAGGAAAGCGAACAGAAAGAGAAAGGACTTGCCTAACATGTGGCTTCCCTGATACCAAGCTCGGTTGGTAAAGAATCTGCCTTAATGCAGGAGACCCCAGTTTGATTCCTGGGTCGTGAAGATCTGCTGGAGGAGGGATAGTGTAGCCACTCCAGTATTCTTGGGCTTCCCTTGTGGCTCAGCTGGTAAAGAATCTGCCTGCACTATGGGAGACCTGGGTTTGATCCCTGGGTTGGGAAGATCCCCTGGAGAAGGGAAAGGCTACCCACTCCAGTATTCTGGCCTGGAGAATTCCATGGACTGTATAGTCCGTGGGGTCACAAAGAGTCGAACACGACTGAGCGACTTTCACTTTCACTCTCAACATGTGTTGAGCTCCCAGTACCATGAAGGCACTTTGTATGCCTAAAACTCCTGAAGTGTTATTTCTGTGCTGGACAGATGAGGAAACCAGACTGCAGATGATAAGCAACTTTCTCAATGTCACTCTGTTGGCAAGTATGGAACCTGGCTTTGGATCAGCCTGGCCTCTTCCTTCCACCTTGGAAGGTTTAAATAGGAGACCCTTTTTGTTCCATAAGGTATCTGTGATACATGGCAATATATAAATTCTATGCTCATTTCCTTTTGATAAACAGCTTATGTCTTGGAACCGTATTTCATAAAAAAGTGTATTTGCTGCAAAAAATGGTTTAATAAAATTTAAGTGGTACAGTGGAATGAAAGGTCACCCACTGGATCAAGGTTGAAATGTGGTGTTTTTCAGGATTCTGTATCCTATCCTTAACTCTTTCATCAGCTAGTTATTTGGGGAGGTCATGAAACTACTGTCTCTTCCTGGGGTTTACTTTCTATAATGAAAGGGCTGCATGAGATGGTCTCCATGTCCTTTACAGTCGTAGAATTCCGTGATAGTTTCAAGGCCAAACTGCATAGAGTCTGAACTTTGGAAATGCCCTTGAGTGCCCCAGTTCCATCTCCCATACCCAACGCAGGCCCTCTCATTGCTTGGATTCTTACCCCAGTCTCTTGGTTTTCTTTAGATTTCCAGTCTTGCTTCCCCACTCCTAACAAGTATCTTATTTGAGACATTCTTGTGTTATACAAGATGAAATAACCCATTAAAAAATGTTGAACTATCATGAAGCTCTTCACTTACTCGGGGGAGATATGAAACTATCACAAGTATGGAATATAGGACCACCAGCTCTCATCTCAAACATTTTGGTGATGACCATGTCTTCATCTAAAGCACAGATCTGACCAGGTCACGTATGTGCTTCCGATCCTTTAATGGCTTTGTCCAAAGGATCACATCGAAGTTCTCTTCTCCCTCTCTACTCTGCCTTGTCCTCGCACCCAGCACTCCTTGGACACACTGTAGTCTTCGTCACTTGTGTCTGTGCCATCTGCCAGCATGCCTGGCCACCTGGCTTGTTCCTCTTCATCCATGATGTCTCAGCTCTAGTGCCATCTCCATCAGGCCCCTTCTTTCAGGCTGAGGAGTGGACCTGCCTTGTCCTCGAGGCAATACTATTGCCTCTGTTTATCTTGCAATGACATGTTTTCTTGGTTTCTCCCTCCAAACAAGGTCTGTGTCTTCCTCATTTTGTATTCCCAGTACCTTGCATGGTCTCTGGTGCACAGTACATGCTCAATAGATGTTTACTGAATAAAGGAATAGATTGACCTTTCATTGATAAGAAAATATCAGCTTTTAATTGCTAAGGCATTCTTCCTTTTAACCACCTGAAAGTTCTTTGTCTCTTGGCCTAAATTTTGACCCCTGGAATTATTCAGAATAATTCCTTTTCTTCCACAACAATACAGATTTTTCAGTATTTGAATTTGGCTAAACCCTCTGTTCTTTGGGCTAAATATCCTTAGTTCTTCCTCCTGAGCTGAATATGATTAATTCTTTCATATGTCTCCCTGTTCCAGATTTCACATTTCCTTACCACCCTACCTGGCCTTCCTCTTAAGATGAGATGCCCAGATCAGAACTGAAGATTCCAGCAATTATTCCAAGTGGCACCCGACCCCAGAGGAGCAATCCCCTCTTCTGCCTTGTACTCTAAACTTAAAAGTTACTGAGAAGTTGCATAGAGTAGCAACTGACTTTGCCAATGCAATACATATAATAAAACATACATGCAGCAACATGTATCCCCATATTTTCAAAGTAATGAAAATGTAACAAAAATACCAAAAGGCTCCTGGTGCTTCACCTTGTGAGTTACTTACAGTAAACCTGGAGTGGGGGTAGGTACTGCTGTTATCACCGCTTGACAGATGAGGACACTCAGAGTGAAGAGAGGGTAGTGTTACTTTTTGAAAGTGAGTGGTGGGGACAGACTTGAGTCCTGGACTGACTGGACTCACACAAAGTAAGTCCCATGTTCTAAAGCACTGATGCCCTGTGGGCTCTCTGTGAGCTTCTCGACTCAGTGTAAAGGGTACTTGTTTCCAGGCTGAGGTACTTAATTTTTATCATGCCCTCAAAGGAATCCTTGACTCCCAAAGAAGTTATGAACCATTGTGATAAATAAAGGTAGACTGACATGGAGCTTGTAGCCAATTCAAACACCAAGTTCATTTTCCTAGGCTATCTACCACTCTTAAGGGGCTTCCTTGGTAGCTCAGCTGGTAAAGAATCCACCTGCAATGCAGGAGACCCCAGTACGATTCCTGGGTTGGAGAGATCCCCTGGAGGAGGGATAGGCTCCCCGCTCCAGTATTCTTGCCTGGAGAATCCCCATGGACAGAGGAGCCTGGTTCATGGGGATGCAAAGAGTCAGGCATGACTGAGCGACTAAGCACAAAGCACTCTTAGTTTTCTCCCCTTAACCTGTGTAACCAGTTTCCTGGGTTTACCTTTAGCATTATTTGCTTATCTCAGCTGAATTGCCTCTTAGTAGTTCCATCTGTCACAAGGTCGTTTCTTTTCACTAGCGCACCCCTGTTAACATATTTGATATTTAAAAAGAATGATCTGTTGAGCGCTGTCTCTTTATCTTTGTTGAAATCATTGCTGAAATGAGGGCTGACCCAGGGGAGGGTTAATGGCTATGAAAATCTTTTGTGTTTATTTTTCTCCTCAGATTGCTCCCTGGGAGTTCAAGAGTTAGTCTAGATAATCTGTTGTTCTCAACAAGTGGTAGCCTTGCTGTGTCTCTAATTCTAGATTTCTGAGAGTACACTCACCATGTTTCGTACACGAGGCTCTGTCTCACAGTGTGGTGTGTTCCACAGGCCCTGCCATCAAAGGCCTGATGATTAACTGAGAGTTGTTTTCTTCTTGTACCTTTTTTAAAAAATTATTTTTTATTGGAGTATAGCTGCTTTACAATGTTGTTTTTTTTCTTCTGTCCAGAAAAATGAATCAGGCATACATATACATAACCCCCCTCCCTTTTTGACTTCCCTTCCCATTTAGCACAGTGCACTAAACAGAGTTCCCTGAGCTATACAGCAGGGTCTCATTGCTTATCTGTTTATGCATAGCTTCAGCAGTGTCTTCTTGTAACTCTTTGGAAGTATATCCCATCTCCTCATGCTTCCCTGGTGGCTCAGAGGTTAAAGTGTCTGCCCGCAATGCAGGAGACCCGGGTTCGATCCCTGGATCGGGAAGATCCCCTGGAGAAGGAAATGGCAACCTGCTCCAGTATTCTTGCCTGGAGAATCCCATGGACGGAGGAGCCTGGTAGGCTACAGTCCACGGGGTCGCAAAGAGTCAGACACGACTGAGCCACTTCACTTCACTTCACTTCACATGAGTCCCCCAGCCATTTCTCAGAAACCACACTTCTGTGTAGTATCAGGTCACAGAAATGAAATCAGCCCCAATTTTTCCCTGCAAGTTTTCAAGTTATTAAGGGAAAAAAAAAAAAACAAAAACAACCCCTACAGAACTCTGTCATTAAGTTTAGGACAGACTCAAGTCTTCCTGTTTATCTTCCAACAAATTTGCAGTATTGTCTGCATCTGAAGACAGCAGGATATCCTTCAAGTATACGTGTTTTCATTTCTGGAAGAAAAATGATCAATGGCTTTTGCTTTTTCTTCAGTTGTTATACTGCATTTTTTTAATCTTCTTTGTGATTGGTAATAATCTAAACCTTTGCATTATTTTTAATCTTGTAGTTCTTGTACCTGTGTTTTGTCATCTCTGATTTTCCTCCTTGTTAACAAGTGTTATACTCATGATTTTTAGGTTTTATTTTATCCCATTTTTCAAAGTGATCTTTTCCCATCATAAGGCTGATTGAGTCTGATTCTCCCGTTGAATTTCCTCTCCTCTACCTTTTCTAATAGCATTTGGAATCATTTATTTCCCCCACTTTGATGTGAATTGTGTTAAGTTTTTGTCACTACTCAGAAAACGTGTAAGTGCTGGCTCATGATTGCCTTTAACTTTTAATAGCTTTCAGCATCACCCCTGCCTTCACAAGCAAGTAAGTGCGTAAGTGCCTCCATAGCCATCACCATTTTGCTTATCCTTTTCTAAACTAGGAGACACTGAACTCTTTGGCCTTTATTCTAGAGTCTTATGGGGAAGATGTTTTTGATGTTATTGTTTCAAGGCTCACTTTTCAAAAGTTTTCATTATATACTGGGAAAAAAAAAACTAGACTTGGGTTTGAGTCTCAGCTGGATCACTCACTAGCCTTGTTCCACTGGGCACCTCACTTTTCTTCTTCAGTCCTGCAGGATAGCCCTGCATTTAAAATGGAGTAGCAGTGCCCGCCGTGCACTGCCCAGGGACAACTGATAGCATCAGTTGAGATGAACAATGTGAAACACTGTGAATTACACAGCCCTCTGTAACACTGGGGCTTCCCTCGTAGCTCAGCTGGTAAAGAATCCACGTGCAATGCAGGAGATCCCGGTTCGATTCCTGGACTGGGAAGATCCCCTGGAGAAGGGAAAGGCTACCCACTCCAGTATTCTGGCCTGGAGAATTCCATGGACTATACAGTCACAAAGAGTTGGACACGACCGAGCGACTTTCGCTTTCACTTTCTGTAACATAGCAGGTACTGCCTTTGCAGGCAAAATAGGGACAGGAATTACTGTGCGTACTCTGGTCATTCTCAATCTTGCTTAATATGTCTTGTAATTTCTAAATACAATTATAGGATTTTGAATCCCTGTTTCTCCTCATACATCTCTGGGCCATTTCTACCTTTCAGTCTTTCTTGTTGAGGACTCAGGACCTGGTCCTCACTTTTCTTTTTCACAGTTACCTCATCTTTATTTTTATTTAAAAAGAAAATGAAATCTTACTGGAGTATAACTGCTTTACAGTGTTGTGTTAGTTTTTACTGTACAGCAAAGTGAATCAGCTATACCTCCACACATATACCCTCCGTTTTGAATTTCTTTCCTATTTAGGTTACCGCAGAGCAGAGTTCCCTGTGCTATACAGCAGATTCTCATTACTTATCTGTTTTATACAGAGTATCAATAGTGTGTATATGTCAATCCCATTCTCCCAATTCATCCCCCCTGTCCCCTCTTGGTATCCATATGTTTGTTCTTAGGTCTGGGTTTCTGCTTTGTAGATAAAATCATCTATACCAGTTTGTTTTCTGGATTCTACGTATAGGCATTGATATATGATATTTGTTTTTCTCTTCTGACCTGGTCCCCATTTTAAGTTCATTCATCATTTTGCTAGTGCCCAGGCCAGTGAGTGCTTCAGCCCTGCCCAGGCGTTCTCGATAGACAGAATCCTAGATGTGGTAAACAGCATGCCTTGACTTTGATTTTTCATGTCTCTTTACATCCATCCTTTGCCCTGACTCCAGGTGTAGTCTTGTGACTTGCTTTGGCCCGTAGAACATGAGCAGATATGATGGAAGCAGAGCCTTGAAAACTGTGTTGGTGACTGTGCTGCTAATGCCGTGTGAACATGCCCAGGTCAGCCTGGAGATCCCAGGAGGAGGGAGGGTAACATGTGGGCTAGAGGGGAATGTTCCAGTCACCCCAGTTGAGGCCAACCCATATCAGACAATAACCAGCTGACCCCAGATATGTAAATTCTCTCTGCCAAGATCACTAGAGTGATGCCCAGCTGGCCCTCGAGAATGTGAACAAAACATTTATTGTTTTATGGCCCTGAAGTTTTGTGGCTGCTGCACATTTTAATTGTAGCAGTAGAACATGGATATAGTAGTTGTCATAACCACCTGACTTTAAACCCTGCCTAGTCTCAGAGCTTGTGATCCTGAAATGTATCATTAGAGGCAAAACTTCGGGCTTCATAGGTAGCACCAGTGGCGCAGAACCCGCCTGCCAATGCGCATAGACTTACAGAGAAGTGGGTTTGATCCCTGGGTTGAGGAGGGCTTGCAACCCCCTCTAGTATTCTTGCCTGAGAATCCCATGGACAGAGGAGCCTGGTGAGCTATGGTTAGTGGGGTCAGAGAGAGTCAGCCTGAAGCGATTTAGCACACATGAGGCAAAACTGAAGTGTCAGAAATAATAGAAATCTAGAGAGATGGGAATACCAGACCACCTGACCTGCCTCTTGAGAAACCTATATGCAGGTCAGGAAGCAGCAGTTAGAACTGGACATGGAACAACAGACTGGTTCCAAATAGGAAAAGGAGTACGTCAAGGCTGTATATTGTCACCCTGCTTAGTTAACTTCTATGCAGAGTACATCATGAGAAATGCTGGGCTGGAAGAAACACAAGCTGGAATCAAGATTGCTGGGAGAAATATCAATAACCTCAGATATGCAGATGATACCACTCTTATGACAGAAAGTGAAGAGGACTAAAAAGCCTCTTGATGAAAGTGAAAGAGGAGAGTGAAAAAGTTGGCCTAAAGCTCAACATTCAGATAATGAAGATCATGGCATCTGGTCCCATCACTTCATGGGAAATAGATGGGGAAACAGTGTCAGACTTTATTTTTTTGGGCTCCAAAATCACTGCAGATGGTGACTGCAGCCTTGAAATTAAAAGAGGCTTACTCCTTGGAAGAAAAGTTATGACCAACCTAGATAGCATATTCAAAAGCAGAGATATTACTTTGCCGACTAAGGTCCATCTAGTCAAGGCTATGGTTTTTCCAGTGTTCATGTATGGACATGAGCGTTGGATTGTGAAGAAAGCTGAGCACCGAAGAATTGATGCTTTTGCACTGTGGTGTTGGAGAAGACTCTTGAGAGTCCCTTGGACTGCAAGGAGATCCAACCAGTCCATTCTGAAGGAGATCAGCCCTGGGATTTCTTTGGAAGGACTGATGCTAAAGCTGAAGCTCCAGTACTTTGGCCACCTCATGTGAAGAGTTGACTCATTGGAAAAGACTCTGATGCTGGGAGGGATTGGGGGCAGGAGGAGAAGGGGAAGACCGAGGATGAGATGGCTGGATGGCATCACAGACTCGATGGATGTGAGTCTGAGTGAACTCCAGGAGTTGGTGATGGACAGGGAGGCCTGGCGTGCTGCAATTCATGGGGTCACAAAGAGTCGGACACGACTGAGCTACTGAACTGAACTGAGGAAAGGCATGACTAAAATACTATTAAATATAGTTTTAAATGCACAGGTTCTTCAGCCTCAAGAGCCTTCTCTAGGGGGGCGGGTAACCCATCTCTTGAACCACCTTAATTAGTTAAGGAGAAATGACTTTGGCATTGGGATTTGCTGAAGCAGAGCCTCATACACATTAGGCTGTTCAGAATGTGCCACTTTAAAAGTTTTCTATGGAGCTTCTCAGTCTGCAATGAATGTATTTTTACTCCTATTTTCCCTCTTTTCAAATGTCAAATTTCTGACTGTTAAAGTTATAAGTCTTAAATCATCTTTCTATATTTTCCCTTAATCTCTCCTTCCTGTCCCCACTGCTTCACTGGTAAAGGTGCTGCCAACTGAAGGAAGAAGGTTGGAAGCTCATAAAGAGAGATAGACATTAATTTTAGGGCTGAACCCTCTGTTTGAGCCAAGTCCCACTTCATGAGCTAAATAGTGGGCAAAGAGACTATAAATCACTAAGTAAGTGTAAGGGCAGAGGGAGCCAGGACTGCAGAAAACACTGCTACGCTGGTCGAAGGCTTGGGCCCACTGTTTTTCTAGGCATATGGGGCCATTGTATTTCTCCTCTAGGGCTTCCCAGACGGTTCAGTAGCAAAGATTCTGCCTGCCAGTGCAGAGATTGCAAGAGATGCGAGTTTGATCCCTGGGTTGGGAAGATACCCTGGAGAAGGAAATGGCAACCCTTTCTAGTATTCTTGCCTGGGAAATCCCATAGAGAGAGGAGCCTTGGTGGGCTACAGTCCATGGGCTTGCAAAAGAGTTGGATATGACTTAGCAACTAAACAACAAAAATTTCCCCTCTGCCTTGGAGCTATGACCTTGTGAGTTGCTTTGGCCAATACATTGTTCCTGGAAATGACATGGGTCACTTCTGTGTTGAAGCATCCAGTTATTGGTGCTAGACTTTCCAGCCTGCTTCTTCTCTTTGTAATCTGGAAGGCTGAGCCAATGTGCCAAAGACAGTTGTCAGCGAGAGTATTCTGGACTCGCAATGGATTTTGAGTGAGGAATGACATTTTGTTGATCTTCTGGGCATTGCTACTACAGCATAACCTGCCCTACCTTGAGTAGAGTAAGTGTTGTGTTTCCCATCTGGATGACTGAATTCACAAAGATTCTCATGTCATTCAGCATGGGTGTGAGAGGTAGAGAGAGCTTGAGAACAGATCCTAAGTATCCCATTGTCCTGGGGAGATATGGGGTAACAAGTGAACCTTGCTCAGTTCTGGAATAAAAATGTCTATTTTAGTGGAGAGAGAAATCCAGGTATCCTGAGAGGTCTCAAGGTCATGACGAGGGGATGCAACAGTCAGTGGCGGCAGGGGCCATGCAGTGTGGGACCAGCTGGGTGCAAGCCTGAATGGAGGTTGGCAGCACAAAGAACCGACAGGATTATATGTACATCAACGAATGTCACTGAGTAAGCACAGAGACATGCTCTCATAGACTTTACATTACTGTGTAAACAGTGGAGTTACAGTCAGCCCCAGGGAAAAGAAAAAAGGAGACAGTCCCTAATGTGATTGAGCATAAAACAGATATAACTAAGAAATTACTGACGTGGTTGAGCTTACTTAGAAGTGCCCAGATTCAGTTTTCTATCAGGAAACATGCAGAGCTTGTGATAGAAATTATTTCAGTTATAAAGAAAAATCTCAGGACTTCCCTGGTGGTCCAGTGGTTGCAAATCCACCTTCCAGTGCAGGGGATATGGGTTCAGTCCCTGGCCTGTGAACTGAGATCCCACATGCCGCAAAGCCCAGACACCTCAGCTACTGAGCCCACACTCTAGAGTCCATGAGCTGCAACTATGACTAAAGAAAAAAAAATTGTGAAAAAATATTTCATGGTAGGAATCAGTTCAGTTCAGTCGCTCAATCATGTCCGACTCTTTGCGACCCCATGAATTGCAGCATGCCAGGCCTCCCTGTCCATCACCAACTCCCGGAGTTCACTCAGACTCGTGTCCATCGAGTCAGTGATGCCATCCAGCCATCTCATCCTCGGTCTTCCCCTTCTCCTCCTGCCCCCAATCCCTCCCAGTATCAGAGTCTTTTCCAATGAGTCAACTCTTCGCATGAGGTGGCCACAGTACTGGAGTTTCACCTTTAGCATCATTCCTTCCAAAGAAATCCCAGGGCTGATCTCCTTCAGAATGGACTGGTTGGATCTCCTTGCAGTCCAAGGGACTCTCAAGAGTCTTCTCCAACACCACAGTTCAAAAGCATCAATTCTTCGGCGCTCAGCCTTCTTCACAGTCCAACTCTCACATCCATACATGGCTACTGGAAAAACCATAGCCTTGAATAAATGACATTGAAAAAATCTCTAATATTTGCAGATCTGAGCTTGTGGGTATGAGAATCAGGCGCGCCTCATTTTTTTTAAAAAGGACTGAACTAAACAAAACTTTCAAAGAATGGGATTTAATGATTTTATAGGGAAACACAAAGCCATGTTATTTTACAACATGGTTGTGGTTGTTGCTGAGGAATTATTGTGGTCCCTCACCCTGCCTAGCCTCTTGAGAACCTGGGCCGTTGGACATTGGGCTATACCTACCTAGCTGTCCTGTGTGTTACTTTCTATGGCTTAGGCATTTAGCCCCTGGATTGCTGTGGTTGGTGGGTCACTAGCCACGTGCTGGCTTCCTTAGGGATAAAACCATGAGATCAGGCTGCTTTGCCAAATGATCGGCTGGCCTGCTGCCTCTTGGTGTTCAGTGGCTCAGAGCATTTGGGCTCCAGTGTTGGATATATCAGGTTCTTTTGTTGGTTAACACTTCCTTGTTGGTGTAGAGGCCTTGCAAAAAAGAAATCTATACCTGAGATTAAGATACAAAGGTATAGCATAATGCCATAATTTTTATTACGTTACACATTTGATAAATAGTCAGAAAAATAAAATTAAGTTGCAAATGGTCTTAGGTTAACAGGTTAAAATAATCTTTCAAATGCCAAGAATGTGGTAAAGAAGAAAAATAGCATGCCTGGAATGATGTAAAAAAAATCTCAAAAGAAGTTGAAACATGAGAATAAATTGTTTCATTACCATATTATTGTATTAAATCTACGTAACACTTCATGGGGACAGTTTACGTGGGTGAATGAGAAAACTAGATGCAGAAAATAACTTAAGTCTTATGTAACCAGTAAAGCAGGAGACCTGTGTTTTGTTTTGTTTCTAGCCATCAGATCTCAGCTCCTTCTAATTTAGTCCCTTTCTGTATGGATGTCGTAGCATCTGGTTTGGTAGTTTGGAGACTCTCCTTATGCTGTTGGTGTTCCTGATGGCTGGTGGTGGTGTTCTGTTGCTCAGTCATGTCTGGCTCTTTGCGACCCCATGGACTGCAGCACGCCAGGCTTCTCTGTCTTTCAGTATCTCCAGGAGTTTGCTCAAACTCATGTCCATTGAGTTGGTGATGGCATCCAACATCTCACCTTTGTTGGCCCCTTCTCCTCCCACCTTCAGTCTTTCCCAGCATCAGGGTCTTTTCCAATGAGTTGACTCTTCACTTCAGGTGGCCAAAGTATTGGAGCTTCAGCATCAGTCCTTCCAAGGAATATTCAGAATGGATTTCCTTTAGGATTGACTGGTTTGATCTCTTTGCAGTGCAAGGGACTCTCAAGAGTCTTGATAGGTGAGATTGCTTTAGACAGACTTGGACAAACACTGTCAAAGTTTTCATTTATTGGTATTTTTTCTTGGATGGATTGTGGTATGGGGAGGCAGCTTCTGCATAAACAAAATCCCCACATAAGTTTGCCTGTGTCAGTGTTTCTTCGTCTTGGCTGTGCATTAGATTCACCTGGGAAGGTTTTTTAAACCTTTCTGATACCTGGGACCCACTTCAGTCCAGTTAAATTGCAATCCCTGGGGATGGAGCCTGAGCATTTAAAAAGGATCTTTGGGGATTCTCACGTGTAGTTGGGCCTGAGTACCACTGGCTTAAGTTAACATTTCAACACACTGAAAATCAGATTCTAACAGGATAAAGCAATTAGCACAGGTGCTAAGTCAAGCTGCTAAGCAATCTGTAGTATCACAACAAGTAATCAGCTGTAGGAGGTAAAGAAAAGAACTCTAATCAGTCATTAGGAGGGACCACTGGGATCCGAACCTCAGGATGTTATTCGGGAACTTGAGAAATGCATGAGCTCTCAGTTTCAGGATTGGCATTGCAATGTCTTACCAGTTCAGATTTTTGAAAGTGAGAAGGGGGAAAATAAATGAGGAAACTCACTGGGGACTGATGCTTTGGAATCTTCTCAAGCTTTCAAGTTTGTGAAGCAGTGTCTGATCAGGAATGGCGTGTCTGCATATTCATAGAACCATGATCAAAGAGGAGGCCTTGTGTACCAGGCACATGCTCAGGGCTGGGGACACACTGAAGCCCATCCCTGCCAGAGAGGACTTTTACAGTCTATCTAGAAAGACTGGATATGTATTAGGAGTGACCTTAAAGTTAGGGGACGGAATCCTCCAAATACTGCATTTAAAACCCAACTCCTCATTTAAAGTCTTATCTTATGGTTAAAAAGGTGTTACATTTAGTTATAGTAAGATATCCTAAGGACTTCCCAGGTGATGCTAGTGATAAAGAACCTGCCTGCCAGTGCAGGAGACCTAAGAGCTGTGGGTTCTGACCGTGAGTCAGGAAGATCCCCTGGAAAAGGGAGTGGCAACCCACTCCAGTATTCTTGCCTGGAGCATCTCATGGACAGAGGAGCCTGGCAGTTTACAGTCTATGGGGTCCCAAAGAGTTGGATGCAACTGAAGGTATTTAGCATGCATGCACGCACAGGACATCCTAAATGTTAAATGAGATTACACACCTCAAATCATATCATGTTGTGAAAAAAATTAAATACCACTACCTATTTCCCTTATCCGTGCTTCCATTGAATACCAGCTTGTCAATTTTACCTTTTTTAAAAATTTTGAAGATGAATTAAATGTTTTATTAGTTTCAGGTGTACAGCATAATGATTTGATATTTTTATATCAATAGCTTATACTCCATTTAAGGTTATTATAAAATATTGGCTATTTACCTTTGCAAATGACTCAATTCATCTTCTCTTTAGTGTCTTCAGTTTGGGTATTTCTTACCTGGACCATAGGGAGAGTCATACCTGCTTGTAGCTTTTTTGAATTCTAGTCACTCTCAGGCTAGAGAAGCCACAAGGTCTGCAGGAAAAGGCTTAACACCTAAAGTGAGGTGTGCGTACAACCCTACGGACTGTACCCCGCCAGGGTCCTATGTCCATGGGATTCTCCAGGCAAGAATACTGGAGTGGGCTGCCATTTACTCCTCCAGGGAGTCTTCCCCATCCAGGGATTGAACCCGTGTGAACTTAGTCGTGTCCTAAGTCTCCTGCATTGCAGGTGAATTATTTATCACTGAGCCACCCAGGAAGTCCAGAGCGTGGCACAGAGCCTTAATTATTCACACCTTAACTAGCCGCGTTTGCCTCATTTGGCAGCTGGTTAGAAATGCAGAATCCCCAAGGCTCTACTTCATACCACATCAACCAGAACCTGCATTTTAACAAGACCCCTAGATAATTGGTGCATGTAATAAAGTTTGGGAAGCACTTGTGTGTCATAGAGCTGTTAAAATCTGTCTCCAGCCTACTTTACTTTCTTTCTCCTTCTAGCCATTGTGTATTCCAGAAATACCAAACATGTCTCACAGGGACCATCCTTCTCAATACTGTCCTCTTGGCAAATACCAGCGGTCCTGTAAAGATCTTTCTCTGGAGCAATTTCCTTCGTCAGGTGTTCCCTGTCCCTTTCTAGAGAGTCCTACCCTCTTCTAATGACTTTCATTGTGTATGGAAGACTCTAGAGTTGAGATTGCTTCTTTACCTGTTGCTTTCCCATGTCAGATGGTTATTACCTAAAAAGCGAGCTTTACATGTTTCTCATCTCAGTGACTCTGGTTTGTAGCACTGCAGGGCACACGACACCGAGCGTTTCAGATTCATTGCTCAGAATCTGATCTGATAAAAACTGCAGATGTAATTCTGCTTCTTGTTCTGGGATGGTCAAGCCTGAAGAGAGTCTATTAAGCTATCTTAGTCCTTGTAAGTTAGATTAGCTTTAATTCTCTTCAGTAAAAACCAGTTCGTTTCCATATTTTCCCAGTTTAATAGCTTTCCTCTTTATCCACAGTGCCTTCATTTTGGCCCAACCTTCTGCATTGGGCTTTTAGGTTGTATCTTAGTTTTATAACTTGGAGTTGTAACACAGCTCCGACATCAACTGGAGAGTAGGAAGCAGCTGGTCAAGGGTCATCTGTCCTCATTGCTCTCTGGACTGGCAGCCCCTGCTCTTTCCTAGCTACACTTGGCTCCTGGAGTCTTTTGTCAGACTGTGTATGGTTTTTAAACAGGAGGGAGAGGGACAGGGCACAACCTTTAAAAGACTGACATGGTCATAGGACATGACAGAAACCGATTAGAACCAGCTAGGTCCAAGATGGTGGAAGAGTTCACTTCCAGTAGACCCCGAGCCTCATCGTACACTCCTTGTAATACACTAGCATGCTAAGTGATACAACCACTAGTATCTGGGGTAGCTGTCTAAGACCAAAATGTGGGCAGTAGCCCAATTCCGGAAAATCTTTGCTCCTTCCCTAAAATAATAGAAATGATCCTCCCACTCATTAGTCAAGGAAATTACCCAGCCCATACACTTACCATGCCATATTTTGAGGCTCTGTCTTTCACCTTCTGAGATGGTCCACACTCTGTGTGAGTGTGTTTCTCTCTAAAGAAATCCACTTCTTACTGATCATTTCATCTCCGAATTCTTTTGTGATGAAGTAAGAACCTCAAATTCACCGACAAAAGTTTCATCTGCCTAGACCCTCTCCCTCCTGCTTTTTCTAAGATACTCTGCACGTGAGTACTCACTCTGTTGTGTGAATTTTCTTACCTTTTACTTCCTCCATAAACTATCTGAGTTTTCCCAAGGAGAGGGTTGACAGGTTTAACAACTAAAAGGATACTCAGTTAAATTTGAACTTCAGATAAACTGTGAATAAAATATAAATATGTTTCAGATTTTGCATGGGATATACTTACAGTAGAAATGATTTGTCATTTATCTGAATTTAAATATAACAGATTACTGGTGTTTTTTTCTGCAACTCTTCAAAGGGTTGTTTGGGAATCTTTGAGTAACTCACACCCTGTATCTTCCTGAAGTGAGGAAGTAGAATTGTCACCAATATGAAAGAAAGGGAAAAATCCAGGGGGAAACAGTCACATGTTAAGATTTCATGATGTTATCCAGTTGAAATAACTATACTGAGTGTATATAATGTACTCATTTCCAAACAAAAGAGAAATCTTTAGTGGTATACAGAAACTTTGGAAATATTTCATAGGTACTTCGCATTTTCAGTGAAGTTGGTTTCAGTAAAGTTGGGAAGCAGCAGAGAGTGTAAGTAAAGGGTGTGTGTTATGGACTCCACCCCCCGCATTCTAATCCTGACTCTGTGTGTGTGTGCGTGCTAAGTCGCTTCAGTCATGTCCAACCCTTTCCAGCACTATGGACTGTAGCCCACCAGGTTCCTCTGTCTATGGGATTTTCTAGGCAAGAATACTGGAGTGGGTTGCCATGCCCTCCTTTGGGAGATCTTCCCCACCCAGGGATCGAACCAGCATTGCTTACATCTGCATTGGCAGGAAGGTTCTTTACCAGTAGCACCACCTGGGAAGCCCAGTCCTGACTCCACCACTTACTAACTGTGCAACCTTGGGCAAGGTCATATCTTCTGGGCCTCAGTTTCCCTCCTCTGTGAATGGAGATAACAATTGTATCTGCCAAACAGGTTTTTTTTTGTTGTTGTTGTTTGTTTGTTTTTTGAAGATTAAATGAGTTAATCCATTTTCTGTGGCACATGGTAATTACTCAATAAAAGGTTACCTGTCAGTATTCTTCCTGCTACTATATGATTCTCCCTAGTCACTGTGCTAAGCATGTTTCTAGGAAGACTTTTATATTCGAATACCAGTACCTTTGAGAAGAATAATAGGTAGGAACAGGACTTCAGACTCAAGTGTGGTGTGAAGTTTGCCCCAGCTGATTCAGACAAAATGCCTATGGTCTTCCCCGGCCCAGCTGACTACCATTGACTTGAGGGGCTGCATAAAACAAAGTTGCACAGAACGTCTTACACTCTTGAGCTCTAAGTGGATAGACTCTTTCACATATATCCAGCGTCTTTATAAGAAAGTAATGTTTTGAAGTGGTTTTTGCTTTCTAAGAAGTATACTGAGCACAGGGTGGAGGAAACAGAGTAAATGAGGTTCTGTTTTGGTTGTTTTAACCTTATTTTCCAAATAAAGAGAAAGACAGATGCACTTACAAAGGAATATTGTATTAATTTTAAATGCAAGCTCCTCTCTCAATTGCCCACTCCAGTGTTCTTGCCTGGAGAATCCCAGGGACAGAGGAGCCTGGTGGGCTGCTGTCTGTGGGGTTGCACAGAGTCAGACACGACTGATGTGACTTAGCAGCAGCAGCAGCATCTCCCAATTATAGTGTAAAATAGATAGCTAGTGGGAACCTGCTATAAAGCACAGGGAACTCAGCTTGGTGCTCTGTGATGACCTAGAGGGGTGGGATGGAGAGTGGGAGGGAGGTCCAAAAGTGACTCACTTCACTGTACAGCAGAAACTAACACAACATTGTAAAGCAACTATGTTATTGCTTAGTCGCTAAGCTGTGTCCTATTCTTTTGCAATCCCATGGACTGTAGCCCACCAGGCTCCTCTGTCCATGGGATTTCACAGGCAAGAATACTGAAGTGGGTTACCATGCCCTCCTCCAGGGGATCTTCATGACCAAGGGATCGAACCCACATCTCCTTATTAGCAGGTGGATTGTTTACCACTGTGCCATATGCACCCACCAATGTGGGAGATGTGGGTTTGATACCTGGGTTGGGAAGATCCCCTGGAGAAGGAACGGCAGCCTGCTCCTGTATTTTTGCCTGGGAAATCCCATGGACAGAGGAGCCTGGCGGGCCACAGTCCATGGGGTCACAAGAGTTGGACATGGGTTAGCAACTGAGCACGCATGCACACACACCAGGAGAGCAGCTATACCCTAATAAAAAATAAAACTAAAAAGCAATGCATGCTAAAATGCATTCATTTGAACTATTTTAAAATTAAATTAATATATGCCTTTTATTTAGGACTTTTGAAATTTAAATACATAAGTAATCCTTGGACTGCAAGGAGATTCAACCAGTTCATTCGAAAGGAGATCAGTCCTGGGTGTTCTTTGGAAGGAATGATGCTGAAGCTGAAACTCCAGTACTTTGGCCACCTCATGCAAAGAGTTGACCCATTGGAAAAGACTCTGATGCTGGGAGGGATTGGGGGCAGGAGGAGAAGGGGATGACAGAGGATGAGATGGCTGGATGGTATCACTGACTCGATGGACATGAATCTGAGTGAACTCCGGGAGTTGGTGATGGACAGGGAGGCCTGGCGTGCTGCAACTCATGGGGTCGCAAAGAGTCAGACACAACTGAGCTACTGAACTGAACTGAACTGAACTGAATCCTTGGTAGTTATAGGAGAAAAGTCAGTGAAGATAAATAAAATAGGAAAAAGCCTCAAAGATGAGATGGGGATAAGCCCTGTAAGTACTTTAGTGTAGGCATGTGATGTTTTGAATAACTAGAATATCTATGCAGTATATGTGTGTGTTAGTTGCTCAGTTGTGTCCTGCTCTTTGTGACCCCATGGACCATAACCTGCCACGTTCCTCTGTCCGTGGGATTCTCCAGGCAAGAAGACTGTAGTGGGTTGCCAGTTCCTTCTCCAGAGGTTCTTCTCCACCCAGGGATCGAACGTGGGTCTCCCACATTACAGTCAGATCCTTTACCATCTGAGCCACCGTAAACATGTATGTGTGTATATATATATATGTATATATATATGTGTATATATATATATGTATATATATATGTGTATATATATATGTGTATGTGTGTATATATGTATGTGTGTATATATATATATATATAAAACCAGTGAGTTATCTTATATGGTTTTTTATTTGACTTAATCACTTAACTAAGTCTTGTAAACATGTTTTTTTAAATATATAAGTGGTATTAATGCAAAAGATTTGAATAGTTTAAGATAGTCTGAAGAATTCTGAAATGCATTCAATTACATGAGTGAATTTGATTATGATGTTCCAAATGATCTGCCTGATATTTTAGCAAGTAACAAAACCACTAGAATTTTCATAATATTCAAAATGTCATAATTTTGTAATGCTAAAATAATTAAAGCAGTTATAATTATTTAATGCTTCTGTTAAATGCTAATACCCTAACTCATTCACTTGTTTATTTATTTTTTTATTCAGTCATTTAAATATCATTGAGGACATTATAGCCACTTGGTCTGTTGTTATTTAGTTGCTCAGTCATGTCTGATTCTTTGCCATCCCATGGACTGCAGCACACCAGGCTTCCCTGGTTTTCACTGACTCCCAGTTTGCTCAAACTCATATCCATTGAGTTGATGATACCGTCTAACCATCTCATCCTCTGTCACCCCTTTCTCCTCCTCCTCTTCCACTAGGTATGTGGTGGTTAATGAAATGGACATGGTGCATGCCCTCCCAGAGCTTAAAATCTAATTTGACAGTAGGTAATAAAGAAGTATACAAACAAATTGATGTATAATTGAAAAATTTGATAAGTAAATTAGTGTGTTTTGATTACAGATAATCTAGAGATTAGTGATTAGAACAGGCTTAGATATAGTACAGTCAGTAAAGAATCTGCCTGCAGTGCAGGACACCCAGGTTTGATCCCTGGGTTGGGAAGATCTCCTGGAGAAGGAAATGGCAACACACTCCAGTATTCTTGCCTCGGAAATTCCATGGACAGAGGAGCCTGGCAGGCGAAAGTCCATGGGGTCGCAAGAGTTGGACCTGACTTAGCAACTAAACCACCAGATATAGTACAAAGGTAAGAACTGTTGTACTTGTGCCTCAGTACTCTAATTCTCCTCTGAAATCAGTGAGGAAAGTTTTATTATATTCCTTTTACAGATGGAGAATGTGAGACTCAGAGACGTCACATAAACAGGAAACTATGCTGCCATAAAATCTGACTGTGGTGTGAGAGAACATTCTGAAGTGCACGTTTCCATTTTTGCTGCTTGCCCACTAGGCCATTCCTGTTAATAGGGCTTTCTGTAATGCCAGAGAAGCCTGGAGTGATCCCTGGAGGTTAAAGTCATCGGATGTGCATAATTAGTAGTGGCAGGTTCCATTCAATCTTCCTTTCCCATCTTTTATTTATTAGGTAACAACTCTGAATTGCATTTTAATGAGAGAAAGAATTATTGACTTTCGGACAAATTTTGGAATATTTGGAGCAATGGATACATGAATATATTTTAGCGTCTTTACAAACATGAATTTGGGTACCGAGATTTGGGCATAGTTCGGGGTCATCAGTGCTACTAAGCCCCTGGGTTATGGTGACTTCTATGGAGGACAGATTCCCACACTTGGACAGTGAGTGGTGCAGCAGACAGAATGAAAATCCTGTAGAAAATAAAAACTACTCCCCTCTAAATCAGGATGTGTACTTGAATGGGTGCTCACATCCCATAGGTTTAAAAGCTGGCCTCAGAGCATGTGTGATCAGGGCTAGAATCTTCCCCAGGAAACGGCCTGTGTGTGCTTTAACACAGAAGTTTGACTAGGTAATTGAGTCCCTGTGTTTTGCTCTGAATCATGGCATGATCACAGTGTATTTATCTTACGTAATCTCCCATACAGGTATTTCGATTTTTCTTCCGTGATTACAAACAAGAAGAAAACCCAATCAATAAGGTGTCTAATTGAATAGTATATCTTGTTGAAGGAAACAGAATAATTAGCTGTTGGCTGTAAACCATCTGAATGTTGGAGAATATTTTTCCACGTGGAGAGACCTTGGAAAGGGTGGCTATGGATAACACCAGAAAACTGTGTCCTCCTCCCGTTTTATAGTTGAAGAAATTGAGAAGGGGCTGCTGATACTCACTTTGGCCAGAAGCTCCCCTCATGGAGAAGTCCTCTTCGTAGAAGAGGGCCACTATCCTGTTGCCATTGTGAGGAACTTCACAACTATTTATTAGGCATCAGACCCACTGCCCTGGCTTATATGCGACTGAGATCCTCATCTTAACTCTGAAATGGTAACTAAACCCATAGGGCTTGGGGTGTGTCTTAGATACCCTTTAAACCTTCTTGGGTTTGGGTGAACTCCAGGAGTTGGTGATGGACAGGGAGGCCTGGCGTGCTGCAGTTCATGGGGTCGCAAAGAGTCAGACACGACTGAGCGACTGAACTGAAACCTTTTTGATAGTCAAGGACAGAGGCAATGGGATTTTAACTGGAACTAGCCTTGAGACCTGAAAGACCATTCATTGGTACAGTCTGTAAGGCAGTTTAAGATTAGCTGGTTGAATTCCCTTTGTCATAGTTGAGAAGTTAGATGTTAAAAAAAAAAAAAGCAAATTCCATGTCAGGTCACCTTTAAGTAGATATTATGAAACTTTGAATACAAGTTACTTTTCTTCTTAGTGGGAGGCTGCTGAAGATTGCTAAGGTGACTCCCATTTATAAGGAACCAGAGTAAAAGATCTTGGCAGCTATTGTTCCTGGTAATCAGTTCCTTCTCTCCTATCCTGAAATTACTTCCAAGGTAGTTCATAAACAGGTTTACACTTATTTTATGGCTCTCCATCTAATAGTACCTCTCCAGTCTGAATTTTGCTCAAGATATTTTACCAACAGGGCTTAATTTATTGGCTCTATTAGATATGGATACCAAGTTAGAGAAAGCTTTGAAGTAAGTGTTTTGTTTTGTTTTGTTTTGTTTTTTTCCCCATGAAGAAGATCTGCTGGATTTTTAAGCTCACATCTGTTATCTTGCATTTGGTAAGAGCTAAGTCTATTATTTTCGTTGAGAAAGAATAAAATGTGATACAATTCTAGTACCTCTCCTAGTACCTGGTGTATAATAGACACCCAATGAACAGTCAATGAGCATTTGTTTATTGACAATTTATTTAAAAATATATTGGTCATTTACTCTGACCAGACACTGTGTCTTACACATAAAGTCAGTATAATACATCCCCATACTTCTATGGATGAATGAATGACTCTACTGAAGGTCATTATTATCTAGGAGGAAGCATCTATATAAATAATTGAAGAAGTAAGTGGAATAAGATGAATGTTTGATGGCTAAAAATAAAAGTACAGTTAAAACATTAAGGAGGGAAAAATTGCTTCTGTCTTAACGTAATAATGATAAACTTCATAAAGGAAATTCTCTCTGTGCCCCAACAAGGTATGTCACCAACTTTAGAGTGTAAATGACATCTGTGACCTCAGTGTGCCCCTTGGGCTAAAGGAAACATTTAATGTTGGAGTTATCCATGTTTCTGGAGAAGGAAATAGCAACCCACTCCAGTATTCTTGCCTAGAAAATCCCATGGATAGAGAAGCCTGGCGGGCTACAGTCCACGGGGTCACGAAGAGTTGGATATGACTCAGCAACTTCACTTTATCCATGCATATTTCTTCAACATCATGACAAGTTGGAAAGATTTGGTGTGTTTAAATCACAGAGCTCATTAGTCTTGAGCCCGAGCTTCAGTGAGTCTGTCCCAGATGCTCACACAATGGTTGCTTTCTCTACAGAATAATGTGAGTTGTTAAGAGAGAGGAAAGTGAAGGAGAGGGAGAGAAAACTTTCTTTGTAGTGACTTTTTAGGAGTTCCCTAAATAGATAGCAGCAATGGAACATTATGCAGGACTTGAAAAAATGATCCATATGAACGTTAAGTAGACAGAGTCAGTTACTTCTGATCCAATCTTAAGTGAAGTAAAACCAGATCTCAACCTACACATGAGAAGCAATAACTATGGTAAATACACACAACAGAGTATATAGTAACATACTCCTTAGAAATACAGAAATGCATTATAACAATTGCTTTAGGATGGAGAAACCAGCTTTTAAAAATTTCAACAATGATCATATTTTAACTATGAAAACAGAAACTTAATTTTTTTTTAATTAATTTTTACTGGGGTAATAGTTTTGAAACTTTACTTTTTAAAGAGAGACTTGACGTTTAGGAGAAAAGCCTTGCAGGAAAATGAATCCCCTTCAAGATCATACCAGGGAGGTGGGAGAAGATCTCTTCACTTAGCTTTAGACACTTTGTCGTAAAGGATGGAGAAATGCTTTAGGTCTTTATCTTGCTGCAGTGCTGTTCCACTCGATATGTGCTCATAAGACCGGAGTATTGTTTTCTGAAAGCGTTCTCAAACCATGCTGGTCTTGGTGGGTTCAAGGTCACACAGTTCATCCTGCAGGTTAAGGAGATGACACAGAGCTGACTGCTCTTGGACACACCCCATTATTGAGGTTCAGAGAGAGCTCAGTCAACACTGTGATGGCTGATGTGAACTAGCAGAAAAGGTCGCTAGGAACAAAATTCTACTAAAGTATCCACTAGCATTAGAAATCCTCAGAGATACGGAGTCTCCCTTAAGTCAATCAGTAACACTTTCCAAGTGTCAAAAAGATGCTGTGTTGGGATTTTGTCTCACCTCTTTCCAGGATTTGGCTGACTCTGTTAGGATAAAACAATAGCACCTAAATTCTTTTTTTTCTAATACTCTTTCCAGAAGAGCATGCGTGCATGTGCTAAGTCTCTTCAGTCATGTCCAACTCTTTATGACCCCATGCAATTAGCCTGCCAGGCTCCATGGGAATTTCTAGGCAAGAATACTGGAGTGGATTGCCATTTCCTTCTCCAGGGGATCTTCCCGACCCAGGGATTAAACCTGTGTCTCCTTTTTCTCTTGCATTGACAGGTGGGTTCTTGACCACTAGTGCCACCTGATACCAACAGCTAAAACTTCTCATGAATAGCTTCAACTTACAACGCACAGTAGTTTTATAATATAGACTATTTGTATAGTAATGATGATGAGGGCTGGACCAAGTTCTTAGAGAAATGGTATATTTGTTAAACTTTCCCCTTGTGATTTCAGATCTAAATTATCCCTTTTATTCTAGAATCTCAACTTCTTTCTTGCCAGAAGATTCAGAATTTTCTCCTTGAACAGATCTTTGATCTTAATTTTGATCCCTCAGAAAGCATTAATCTTGTTGGTCCTAACAAGGCTGACTTGTACTAAGATTTCCGTATGTGTTTGTTACATGGCGTAAATAAGCCCTGTTTTCTTTCTGCCTGTCCTGCTGGCATCCGTGAGTTATGCTCCTCCATCAAGCTGTGTCTGAAGTGGCTTGGAGGCTTGACCAAGGCAGGGGTGCGTGTCATGTCCCCTTTAGGCTCCCTTTCTCTTAGGGAAGTCGGCCTTCAGTTTTTGCTCATCCTTTTCACTCTATGTTCCTGACCCTTCTCTTTACATTGGATTCTTTTTGCAGCATGGTCTTCAGATATGACACTCTAGTGTGTCTCTGTGGTTCGAGCAACTGCCACCCTGCTGTCCCTGGAGGGGACTTTGGAGGAAATGTCAGCCCAATTTCATTTCTGAAGCAACTGGCATCTCAAATTCTGCCTTAAGTCACCTTAACCCAATTTAAAACTTTCTTGTCCTCACAGCTTTTATAGATCAGCAGCATATGTCTTGCCTAGCCATCAACTCTAATAAGAGCAGACAGACTCATCTCTCTGAAGGTTCCTGTGGAATCAGCCTGCATCCATGTGTCATCCGACACAGAACCTTTTGTCAGGTTGGGAAAGTGGAATTTATCAGTTTAAAATAGAGGACATCCTCAGCGGAGTTGCAGCCGTGCCAGAGTTACCCTTTCTTCCAGCGGGAATACAAAAGCATGGCCGAGCTGGCAGGAGCAGCCTGGGACGTGTTGTTGACTCCCTTAGAGGTGGGATCTAAGACCCCTGGGCCATCTGGCACTGACAGCAGAGTCTTGACCACCCATTAGCACATTTCCTGGGCTGAGCATTGCCCTTTGGCTGAACCCTCTAAACACAGTCTAAAGCTGCTGTTACTTTAGACCCAAGAGTGTCTTATCAGCACTTTTTGTTTTTATTGTAATGGCCTCCTTTGGTTCAGATGCCATGGTGCTATGCCAGAAAGAAAAAAGAAGAATAAGCAAAAATAAATTTAAAAAGCAGGCTGGAGATAATTATGTAGAGCATAATCACTATTAGGTTAAAAAAAAAAAAAAGGTACTGTTAGAAGATTGTATCACTTCTTGAGCTGACCCTGATCTCACATGCTAGTAAAGTAATGCTCAAAATTCTCCAAGCCAGGCTTCAGCAATACGTGAACTGTGAACTTCCTGATGTTCAAGCTGGTTTTAGAAAAGGCAGAGGAACCAGAGATCAAATTGCCAACATCCCACTGGATCATGGAAAAAGCAAGAGAGTTCCAGAAATACATCTACTGCTTTCTTGACTATGCCAAAGCCTTTGACTGTGTGGATCACAATAAACTGTGGAAAATTCTGAGAGAGATGGGAATACCAGACCACCTAACCTGCCTCTTGAGAAATCTGTATGCAGGTCAGGAGCAACAGTTAGAACTGGACAAGGAACAACAGACTGGTTCCAAATAGGAAAAGGAGTACATCAAGGCTGTATATTGTCACCCTGCTTCTTTAACTTCTATGCAGAGTACATCATGAGAAATACTGGACTGGAAGAAACACAAGCTGGAATCAAGATTGCCAGGAGAAACATCAATAACCTCAGATATGCAGATGACACCACCCTTATGGCAGAAAGTGAAGAGAACTCAAAAGCCTCTTGATGAAAGTGAAAGAGGAGAGTGAAAAAGTTGGCTTAAAACAACATTCAGAAAACGAAGATCATGGCATCCGGTCCCATCACTTCATGGGAAATAGATGGGAAAAGAGTGGAAACAGTGTCAGACTTTATTTTTGGGGGCTCCAAAATCACTGCAGATGGTGATTGCAGACTTGAAATGAAAAGACGCTTACTCCTTGGAAGAAAAGTTATAACCAACCTAGATAGCATATTCAAAAGCAGACATTAATTACTTTGCCTACTAAGGTCCGTCTAGTCAGGGCTATGGTTTTTCCTGTGGTCATATATGAATGTGAGAGTTGGACTGTGAAGAAGGCTGAGTGCCGAAGAATTGATTTTTTTTTAATTTTTAAAATTTTTATTTATTTATTTTTTTAATTTTAAAATCTTTAATTCTTACATGTATTCCCAAACATGAACCCCCCTCCCACCTCCCTCCCCATAACATCTCTGTGGGTCATCCCCATATACCAGCCCCAAGCATGCTGTATCCTGCGTCAGACATAGACTGGAGATTCAATTCTTACATGATAGTATACATGTTAGAATGCCATTCTCCCAAATCATCCCACCCTCTCCCTCTCTCTCTGAGTCCAAAAGTCTGTTATACACATCTGTGTCTTTTTTGCTGTCTTGCACACAGGGTCGTCATTGCCATCTTTCTAAATTCCATATATATGTGTTAGTCTACTGTATTGGTGTTTTTCTTTCTGGCTTACTTCACTCTGTATAATCGGATCCAGTTTCATCCATCTCATCAGGACTGATTCAAATGAATTCTTTTTAATGGCTGAGTAATACTCCATTGTGTATATGTACCACAGCTTTCTTATCCATTCAACTGCTGATGGACATCTAGGTTGTTTCCATGTCCTGGTTATTATAAACAGTGCTGCGATGAACATTGGGGTACATGTGTCTCTTTCAATTCTGGTTTCCTCGGTGTGTATGCCCAGCAGTGGGATTGCTGGGTCATAAGGTAGTTCTATTTGCAATTTTTTAAGGAATCTCCACACTGTTCTCCATAGTGGCTGTACTAGTTTGCATTCCCACCAACAGTGTAGGAGGGTTCCCTTTTCTCCACACCCTCTCCAGCATTTATTGCTTGCAGATTTTTGGATCGCAGCCATTCTGACTGGTGTGAAGTGGTACCTCATTGTGGTTTTGATTTGCATTTCTCTAATAATGAGTGACGTTGAGCATCTTTTCATGTGTTTGTTAGCCATCCGTATGTCTTCTTTGGAGAAATGTCTGTTTAGTTCTTTGGCCCATTTTTTGATTGGGTTGTTTATTTTTCTGGAATTGAGCTGCATAAGTTGCTTGTATATTTTTGAGATGAGTTGTTTGTCAGTTGCTTCATTTGCTATTATTTTCTCCCATTCAGAAGGCTGTCTTTTCACCTTGCTTATATTTTCCTTTGTTGTGCAGAAGCTTTTAATTTTAATTAGATGCCATTTGTTTATTTTTGCTTTTATTTCCAGAATTCTGGGAGGTGGATCATAGAGGATCCTGCTGTGATTTATGTCTGAGAGTGTTTTGCCTATGTTCTCCTCTAGGAGTTTTATAGTTTCTGGTCTTACATTTAGATCTTTAATCCATTTTGAGTTTATTTTTGTGTGCGGTGTTAGAAAGTGATCTAGTTTCATTCTTTTACAAGTGGTTGACCAGTTTTCCCAGCACCACTTGTTAAAGGGATTGTCTTTACTCCATTGTATATTCTTGCCTCCTTTGTCAACGATAAGGTGTCCATATGTGTGTGGATTTATCTCTGGGCTTTCTATTTTGTTCCATTGATCTATATGTCTGTCTTTGTGCCAGTACCATACTGTTTTGATGACTGTGGCTTTGTAGTAGAGCCTGAAGTCAGGCAAGTTGATTCCTCCAGTTCCATTCTTCTTTCTCAAGATTGCTTTGGCAATTCGAGATTTTTTGTATTTCCATACAAATCTTGAAATGATTTGTTCTAGTTCTGTGAAAAATATGGCTGGTAGCTTGATAGGGATTGCATTGAATTTGTAAATTGCTTTGGGTAGTATACTCATTTTCACTATATTGATTCTTCTGATCCATGAACATGGTATATTTCTCCATCTATTAGTGTCCTCTTTGATTTCTTTCATCAGTGTTTTATAGTTTTCTATATATAGGTCTTTAGTTTCTTTAGGTAGATATATTCTTAAGTATTTTATTCTTTTCGTTGCAATGGTGAATGGAATTGTTCCTTAATTTCTTTTTCTACTTTCTCATTATTCGTGTATAGGAATGCAAGGGATTTCTGTGTGTTGATTTTATATCCTGCAACTTTACTATATTCATTGATGAGCTCTAGTAATTTTCTGGTGGAGTCTTTAGGGTTTTCCATGTAGAGGATCATGTCATCTGCAAACAGTGAGAGTTTTACTTCTTCTTTTCCAATTTGGATTCCTTTTATTTCTTTTTCTGCTCTGATTGCTGTGGCCAAAACTTCCAGAACTATGTTGAATAGTAGTGGTGAAAGTGGACACCCTTGTCTTGTTCCTGACTTTAGGGGAAATGCTTTCAATTTTTCACCATCGAGGATAATGTTTTCTGTGGGTTTGTCATAGATAGCTTTTATTATGTTGAGGTATGTTCCTTCTATTCCTGCTTTCTGGAGAGTTTTTATCATAAATGGATGTTGAATTTTGTCAAAGGCCTTCTCTGCATCTATTGAGATAATCATATGGTTTTTATTTTTCAATTTGTTAATGTGGTGAATTACATTGATTGATTTGCGGATATTGAAGAATCCTTGCATCCCTGGGATAAAGCCCACTTGGTCATGGTGTATGATCTTTTTAATGTGTTGTTGGATTCTGATTGCTAGAATTTTGTTGAGGATTTTTGCATCTATGTTCATCAGTGATATTGGCCTGTAGTTTTCTTTTTTTGTGACATCTTAGTCAGGTTTTGGTATTAGGGTGATGGTGGCCTCATAGAATGAGTTTGGAAGTTTACCTTCCTCTGCAATTTTCTGGAAGAGTTTGAGGAGGATAGGTGTTAGCTCTTCTCGAAATTTTTGGTAGAATTCAGCTGTGAAGCCGTCTGGACCTGGGCTTTTGTTTGCTGGAAGATTTCTGATTACAGTTTCAATTTCTGTGCTTGTGATGGGTCTGTTAAGATTTTTTATTTCTTCCTGGTTCAGTTTTGGAAAATTGTACTTTTCTAAGAATTTGTCCATTTCTTCCACATTGTCCATTTTATTGGCATACAACTGCTGATAGTAGTCTCTTATGATCCTTTGTATTTCTGTGTTGTCTGTTGTGATCTCTCCATTTTCATTTCTAATTTTATTGATTTGATTTTTCTCTCTTTGCTTCTTGATGAGTCTGGCTAATGGTTTGTCAATTTTATTTATCCTTTCAAAGAACCAGCTTTTGGCTTTGTTGATTTTTGCTAAGGTCTCTTTTGTTTCTTTTGCATTTATTTCTGCCCTAATTTTTAAGATTTCTTTCCTTCTACTAACTCTGGGGTTCTCCAATTCTTCCTTTTCTAGTTGCTTTAGTTGTAGAGTTAGGTTATTTATTTGACTTTTTTCTTGTTTCTTGAGGTATGCCTGTATTGCTATGAACTTTCCTCTTAGCACTGCTTTTATAGTGTCCCACAGGTTTTGGGTTGTTGTGTTTTCATTTTCATTAGTTTCTATGCATATTTTGATTTCTTTTTTGATTTCTTCTGTGATTTGTTGGTTATTCAGAAGTGTGTTGTTCAACCTCCATATGTTGGAATTTTTAATAGTTTTTCTCCTGTAATTGAGATCTAATCTTAATGCATTATGGTCAGAAAAGATGCTTGGAATGATTTCAATTTTTTTGAATTTATCAAGTTTAGATTTATGGCCCAGGATGTGATCTATCCTGGAGAAGGTTCCATGAGCACTTGAAAAAAAGGTGAAATTCATTGTTTTGGGGTGAAATGTCCTATAGATATCAATTAGGTCTAACTGATCTAATGTATCATTTAAAGTTTGCATTTCTTTGTTAATTTTCTGTTTAGTTGATCTGTCCGTAGGTGTGAGTGGGGTATTAAAGTCTCCCACTATTATTGTGTTATTGTTGATTTCCCCTTTCATACTTGTTAGCATTTGTCTTACATATTGCGGTGCTCCTATATTGGGTGCATATATATTTATAATTGTTATATCTTCTTCTTGGATTGTTCCTTTGATCATTATGTAGTGGCCTTCTTTGTCTCTTTTCACAGCCTTTGTTTTAAAGTCTATTTTATCTGATATGAGTATTGCCACTCCTGCTTTCTCTTGGTCTCTATTTGCGTGGTATATCTTTTTCCAGCCCTTCACTTTCAGTCTGTATGTGTCCCTTGTTTTGAGGTGGGTCTCTTGTAAGAGAACTGATGATTTTGAACTGTGGTGTTGGAGAAGACTCTTGAGAGTCCCTTGGACTGCAAGGAGATCCAACTAGTCCATTCTAAAGGAGATCAGCCCTGGGATTTCTTTGGAAGTAATTATGCTAAAGCTGAAACTCCAGTACTTTGGCCACCTCATGCGAAGAGTTGACTCATTGGAAAAGACTCTGATGCTGGGAGGGATTGGGGGCAGGAGGAGAAGGGGATGACAGAGGATGAGATGGCTGGATGGCATCACCGACTCAATGGACGTGAGTCTGAGTGAACTCCGGGAGTTGGTGATGGACAGGGAGGCCAGGCGTGCTGTGATTCATGGGGTCTCAAAGATTTGGACACGACTGAGTGACTGAACTGAACTGAAAAACAATAGCTCTTAAATTGTGTTCTCTAATATGTCCACCAGAAGAACATACAAGCGGTTAAAACTTCTCTTTGATAAGTTCAGCTTGTAATACATAGTGAAAGTGAAAGAGTGTTAGTTGCTCAGTTGTGTCTGACTCTTTGCTGCCCCATAGACTGTAGTTCGCCAGACTCACCTGTCCGTGGGATCCTCTAGGCAACAATACTGGAGTGCCCTCCTCCAGGGGATCTTCCCAACCTGGAGATCAACCTGGTTCTCCTGCATTGCAGGCAGATTCTTTACTGTCCTAGCCACGAGGGAAGCCTATCATATAGGCTTGGTTGAATAATAATAGTGATGGTGAGGATAAAGGTGTTTACAAGGTTATAAGCTAAGCATTTTGCGTATAACTACTCCTTCAATAATCTGTTGCCTCTATTTGATATTACATCAGAAACAAATGGACTTCCCAGGAGGCTCAGACGGTAAAGAATCTGCCTGCAATGCAGGAGACCTGTTTTCGATCTCTAGATTGGGAAGGTCCCCTGGAGGAGGGCATCGCAACCTGCTTCAGTATTCTTGCCTGGAGAGTCCCCATGGAGAGAGGAGCCTGGTGGGCTATGGTCCATGGGGTCACAGTTGGACACCACTGAGCGACTAAGCGGAGCAGACTCCTTCAATACCCTGAAGAGGCCTGTAAGGAGGGAATTACCAGATGACAGAACTGAAGCTTAGAAAAGTGACACTCTTGAGGTCACTTAGCTAGTCATTGCAGGAAACATAGTTTAATTGCAGGCTCTGTATGTATCAGTTAGTGTCTTATCAGGGAAGCAGAGTAGCTGTAAGTGACATGGAATAAATCAGTCACTAAAGGGAGTCAGTCTTTCTCAATTATGGGAGCTGGTGAAGTCTAAGGAAGGCCCTTGGCCCTGCATCTCCAGTGGTAGGTTTGAAGTCACTGTTGCTAAGTCTTGAGAATTTGTGGTAAGGATACAGAGGTTTTTTTGTTTTTTGTTTTTTTTTTTTTTTAATGGAACTATGGGCCCCAGTAAGTGCCTGCAGTTAGCAACTGGCCAGACATCAGGATCCGAGGTGCTAATTCTGTTCCTATCTCTTCTTCTCTCTCTTGGCACAGACTTTTGTCTCAATTTCTCTCAGAGATTTACTGCATCTTCTCTTTGCAGAGTGATCAACAGAGAATGTCTTGGTGCTGTGAATCCTCATAGAGATTCAGGGATGCAGAATCTCGGTGACCTTACCTAGATCAAGGGTCCAATCAACTAGGGAGGAGTAGAGTGAAGACACGGAGGGTCAGGGCTGGGCAGCTTCCTCCAAAAGTATGATGTAACTGCGATGGCTCTAGAGCTCTATAAAGAGTGAATTGCAGGAAATGGTGATGGAAATGGGAGAGCCATGAAGACCCTCTTACACCTACTCATTTCTGTAATTTGGGCCAGTGTCATAGTGTTGGAGGTGGACAGATATGGCCAGACTTTGGACAGTTCTGAAAGTCGACAAGCTTGGCTAATTGTTTCTGAGACAGAGTCCCCTGAAACTGATCAGACAGTGGAGTTGAAATCTTACTTTTTTTTGGTCTTTTTAAAATAAATTTTATTTTTTTAGAGAATTTTTCATTTTCAAAGCAAAATTGAACAGAAAGTATAGAATTTTCGTGTATTCCTTGTTCCCACATGTGTACAGCCTCCCCCGCTGTGAACATGCTGTACATGGTGGTACATTTGTCATAAATGATCTTTTTTGACCCAGTTCATACTGTACATTAGGATTCACTCAGTGTACATTCTGAGAGTTTTGACACATGTTTGCTGACATGTATCCACCACTGTGGCATTAAACATAATAATTTCACTGCCCTAAAAATCCTCTGTGCTCTGCCTATTCGTCCTTCCTTCCTTCTTGGCAAATACTGATCTTTTAACTGTTGCTATAGTTTTTACCTTTCTGAAAGTGAAGTTGCTCAGTTGTGCCCGACTCTTTGTGACCCCATGGACAGTAGCCTACACCAAGCTCCTCTGTCCATGAGATTTTCAAGGCAAGAGTACCGGAGTGGGTGCCATTTCCTTTTACCTTTCTAGAAAGTAATATATTTGGAATCAGACAGTGTGAAGTCTTTTCAGATTGGCCTCTTCTGCTTAGTAATGTGAATTTAGGATTTCTCCATGTCTTTTCATTGCGTGATAGTTCTGAGATTTTACTTTCTAAGAACGTGTTTGTTTCCAGGGTTTCGCTGGTGGCTCAGCAGTAAAGAATATATCCATAATGCAGGAGACACGTGTTTGATCCCTGGATTGGGAAAATCTCCCAGAGAAGGAAATGACAGCTCAGTCCAGTGTTCTTGTCTGGAAAGTCCCATGGACAGAGGAGGCTGGCCAGCTACAATCCATGGAGTCACAAAGAGTCAGACATGACTTAGGGACCAAACAACAACACAAAATTTGTTTCCAAGTGGATATAAAAATGAAGACTACCTTGGAAGGATTACATTCTGTCTGGGTTTTCATGGTTTTCAGATAATTGTAGAATCACTATAGAGATATAACCCCATCTCCACTTCTTGAATTCATGAAAACAGAAGAACAGAGATGACAAAATCTTTTAAATTTAATTATATTTTAACCATAACCCTTTATCCAAATTGCATATATCCTTTTAGAATGTGCTTAGAAAAGAAACTCAATGATCAGAACTCCCATTTGACAGATTGGGTTAATTTTTAGTTTTTCAAATGAATTGGGGTTAAGCTGAATAATTCTCACTATACTTGAGAATAACTACCCTCCCTCCCCAGAAGAACATACATTTAAGTTGACAGTCTCTTGGTTCTGAATCTGCAGATGTCTGTAGTTTGAATATACTGTGATAGTACTTGCCACCTGTGCTGAGATTCTTTCAGACACTGGGGATTTGAGACCAAATGTCAGCTCCAAGTCTGATATTTATTGGTTTCAGTAACTCTTCCCTCATAACCTTCACCCAACCTTTAAATAGTTTGAGATTATTATATTTATCTGAGTGTTAATAAAAAAGTCATTACTCTGTGGTGGAGAACAGTATTTGAGTAACTGTGATGACTTGTTTCAATTCTAGAATATTATACTTTCGTCATTTTGGGGCTTTCTAAGCCACTAACTCTTCTCCTTAATATATTGTAATAAATATATATTTTTGTATTTTATTTTCATTTTTATAATTTCATCATCTTTAGTGAATTTAAAGTCATTTACAAAAGGGGAAAGAGTAAAAGACTCTCCTTAGGCTCCAACACATTTAACTTCTAGTACTGAAATACTGTTATGCTGTTCTTATTTTATTGCACCTATTAATATTTATGTATAAATTCCTTTATAATATTTTCCAAGAGACCAGCTTTTAATATTATAGGCAGAACAATGTGACATGTATAATACAGTGAATGTTGAGGCAATTTACAATAGTTAGCCTGCAGGTAAGACGCTGCTTAGCATAATATATCAGAAAAAATATATATCTCATCTTACTCCACAGGCTTGAAATGGCCACTATAGCCAAGCAGGTTTGAAAAGAAATGCTAACAAGCTTTATAGGAAAGGGTGGAATAGAATGAATAGAATATTCAGGGGCTGAGGTAGACTACACTGACTTGATGCTTAGGGACTGATTTTGGTCAGATGTGCAGTTCAGTTCAGATCAGTCACTCAGTTGTGTCCAGCTCTTTGCGACCCCGTGGACTGCAGCACGCCAGGCTTCCCTGTCCATCACCAACTCCTGGAGCTTACTCAGTTAAAGCTTTTTATATCTGATCAAAGGGGTACATGTAGATACATTTCAATTAGTTGATATTTTTGTTCTTCTTTCGTAAACATTGAATATGAGTCGTAGGCATATTCAGCAGCTTGTCCAAAGTCATTTAGCAGTGAACCCCTAAAAGAACTAATGCAAAGAACAAAATATTACATCTTAATTCTTAGATTTGCCGTTCTGTGCTTGTCGTACTGTAGGCAAAGGACTTATACAAACTTGGCCCATACTGGGTACTAAGTAAACACTTGTTGATTGACTGAAACACTAAGCCTCAGGTTTCTCATCTCTAAAATGGGTGTAATGAATTCTACCCACAGAATGGAGAAAATTTATGATTTACATGAAGATCCCTGAAAAAGTCTATTGAGAAGGCAAAAACTAGAGTCATTTAAGGATTTAGAGATTCTGGCTCTAGAGCTCACTTGTCATATTATTGTAAAACAGAATGTAAAACCAGAGATGTGTCTCCTTGTGGTTAGTCAGCATCTGGCTACAAAAGGAGAATATTGAAAACATCATAAAAATTATGGAGAAGGAAGAGAGGCCACGCAAAGTAACCTTGGGAAAAACAGAGGGTGACAGGAGCGAAGGCTGCTGTCCTTTCTCTGCACTGGGCAGCAGAGGGTAATGTCACCCCTTTGCTTTTGAATTCCCTGGTGCTCTGCTTCCATTTCTGCTTTTCACTTGCCATTCCCCCCGACCCTTCTTTTTTCTAAAGCAGGCCATCATGTCATCCCAGCGAGGCTGTGGGTTCACCAGTCGGTTAGAGTGCTGCCTCTATATCTCATCGCCAGCATATGGTCTATGGGGAATAACCCTTCTATTATTTGCACAGCTGTTGAGTAATATTACGTTAAAACATTACATGCACAATTATGTTCAATTATATGAAATGAATCTATTTTACCTAATGCTTATTCTCTAGGGTTTGTGCATCTTTAGTTACAGGAAGTTTAGCACAGAACAGCAGATGGTATGACACAGTGTTTGTCAGCTAATAAATTTAAATGTCATGGCATGCTACATTTTTTTTTTTTAGCATATATCTCTATATATCTCAGTCAAATGCCTCAGCTCACTTTTGAAGTAGAAGAACACCTGTACAGAGCTTCATGGGTTTATACCATCCTTTGGTGTGATGATGGGACCTTGGGGTTGGGGGCACGTGGCACGAAGCCATAACGTGTTCTCCTTTGTTCTCTGGTTTGTCCCTGTTCCCCTAGGACACCACCTGTCAGAGGTGCTTCTGTGACATTGCTCTGTCCTCTGTTCTCACCAGATGGTCATGACTCCGCTGTGGCTGGGCTGGCTGTGTGCGCTGCTTGCAGTGACTCTAGCAACCCCCTTCGGGGTGTCCTATGGCATTACACATTTACTCTACGCCTTGTGGCTTGTGAAATTTCTGTTCCAGTGGCTCAGGTGCTCGTGGGGGAGACAGGTGTTTGTATTTGACATACAGACCATGGGGCAGGTAGAGATGGCCCCTCTCTTCCAGGGCCCCGCTGCCGTCTCCTGCCTTGAATGGAGGTATTTCTTGCTTCTAGGCTGCTGTTCCAGAGAAGGCAATGGCACCCCACTCCAGTACTTTTGCCTGGAAAATCCCATGGATGGAGGAGCCTGGTAGGCTGCAGTCCATGGGGTCGCTAAGAGTCGGACACAACTGAGCAACTTCACTTTCACTTTTCACTTTCATGCATTGGAGAAGGAAATGGCAACCCACTCCAGTGTTCTTGCCTGGAGTATCCCAAGGACGGGGTAGCCTGGTGGGCTGCCATCTATGGGGTCACACAGAGTCGGACACGACTGAAGTGACTTAGCAGCAGCAGCAGGCTGCTATTGTAGGAACTTGGTCTTCTTACTCCTTTAAGGGTATCTGTTTTAAAACTGGCCGATGGGATTGCTCACTAACATTTCAGGAATTGGACACCTGATTGAAATAAAAAAGTTTATTTGGGGGGGGGGTGTTGCTAGGACCACAGCCTGCAAGACACAGATTCAAGAAGCATTTGACGTGTGTCCCATTGCACTGCAAAATTGAGGAGGGTTACAAAGGCAAAAGACTGCAAGGTTACAGTTAGTTACAAGAAAGTTTTTTTTCAAATCAAGAATTATAATTGGAGCTGGGAAGAAGTAAGGATGCTTGTTAAGTAAGGATTAGTTGGGGTCTGAAATGGTTGCATAGTTACAAGGGGAGACCCTATAGTTACATAGTTATAAGGGGAGACTGGATATTGTTTTAAATACAGCTGGTGGTGTCCTTGGGTCAGGTACAGCTCAAAGAAGTTCAAATTCTCAGTGGTACAGGGATGTGTCAGAGACCAGAGCTTTGATTACTGCCTGACTCCAGTCATGCATGCCTGAACTGTGGTCACTCCATTTTAATTTCAACTTGTCATCAGGACTCAAGACTTCATTTCTCTGAGACTTAAGTGTTCACTTTCTACCTGGATCTGAAAACTTCTATAAGAGTATTATGTTTTTCAAATGATCCTGCTTTCTGCCTTCAGATTTGACAAATTCCAGTTCATCTCTGACAACATGGACTGCACACTTCCTGAGCTTATGTGGCCTTTGAAGTGCACCGGAGGATGCCAGAGCAGTTGGGGTTTGCACTGTGGACAGTAATGCCACGCCACATCCCAGGCTGTGATAGGTGGTCTGCCTGCCTTGAGCGCTTATTTCCTTCCCTTTTCATCTCTGAGAACTTCCGCTGAGCCACTGCTTTGTGAGATCCACTTTATATGAAGAAGTTCATCCCATTCCCCCCCCCCCCCTTTATCTACATCACCTGTTCTGATTTATGGTCTGTAAAGCTACTGAGTTTCATTAGCGGCTGGGGGTGAGGGGAGCCGTGAAAGGCAGGACAATGGAATGATGAAGAGCCCAGACCATGGGGGCCCAGGGCTGTTTGACACCTAATTCTGTCATATGTTGGTTTTCTAACGTTATTTGAGTTTTTCCTCTCTCTGAGCCTCCATTTCCTCATTTGTAAAATGGGAATAATAAATTTTACTTTGGAGAAATCTTGTGGAAATGAAATAAATCATTTCAAGCACTTACCATGGTGCCCGATGGAGAGTAAAATGAATAGTAGCTATTATTACAGTGGAGCGAAACTAATTGGGGATCCAAATTTATTTACTAAATGAGCATATGGAGCTAACAATGACAGCTAACATTTATTGAGTATGTGTGTGGCCCTTTCTCTTCTGAGGCTTACCTTCTTCTGTGGAGCTTATGTTCTAGAATTTCTGCAGTTCCCGCAGGTGTTGACTTTAGTGGACTTCTGATGTGTGAATCCAGCTATGTGGGGATCTGGGAGGAGGGGGAAGCACCAGGTCCGAGTTCAGATGTGGTTCTGCCACGTAGTTTTGCTTGGTTTTAACAACTTACTTATCCTTTCTGTTTTGCCTCCTTATTTGCTGCTGCTGCTGCTAAGTCGCTTCAGTCGTGTCCGACTCTGTGCGACCCCAGGGATGGCAGCCCACCAGGCTCCCCCGTCCCTGGGATTCTCCAGGCAAGAACACTGGAGTGGGTTGCCATTTCCTTCTCCAATGCATGAAGTGAAAGGGAAGTCGCTCAGCTAGTGGTGAAAATAACAGCTTCCTTGTAGTGAGCTGATAAAGGTGAAACACTTGACCCATGTTAGGGAATAATGCTGCTGCCTCCACCCCGATTCCTTTTTCTTTACTTCCTCACTGTTCCCTACCAAAGCATTAAGCACTCAGTTGTGTCCGACTCTTTGTGACCCCATGGACTGTAACCCACCAGGATCCTCTGTGCATGGAATTCTCCAGGCAAGAATACTGGAGTGGGTTGCCGTTCCCTTCTCCAGGGGATCTTTCTGACCCAGGGTTTGAACTCCCATCTCTTATGTCTCTTGCATTGGCAGGTGGGTTCTTCACCACTAGTGCCACAACTGGGAAGCCCTTCTCTACCAAACTGACTTCTAACTTGCTGAAATTTTCCTCAAATAGAGCTGCAGGTTTCTAGACTTTAAGTGGAAATTCTTTCAGTTCAGTTCAGTCACTCATTCGTGTTTGACTCTTTGCGACCCCCATGGACTGCAGCACGCCAGGCCTCCTTGTCCATCACCAACTCCCGGAGTTTCCTCAAACTCATGTCCGTTGAGTCAGTGATGCCATCCAACCATCTCATCCTCTGTCAACCCCTTCTCCTCCTGCCTTCAGTGTTTCCCAGCATCAGGGTCTTTTCAAATGAGTCAGCTCTTTGCGTCAGGTAGCCAAAGTATTGGAGTTTCAGCTTCAACATCAGTCCTTCCAATGAACATTCAGGACTGATTTCCTTTAGGATGGACTGGCTGGATCTCCTTGCAGTCCAAGAGATTCTCAAGAGTCTTCTCCAACACCACAGTTCAAAAGCATCAATTTTTTGGTGCTCAGCTTTCTTTATAGGCCAACTCTCACATCCATACATGACTACTGGAAAAACCGTAGCCTTCACTAGATGGACCTTTGTTGGCAGAGTAATGTCTCTACTTTTTAATATGCTGTCTAGGTTGGTCATAACTTTACCTTCCAAGGAGTAAGCATCTTTTAATTTCATGGCTGCAGTCACCATCTGCAGTGATTTTGGAGTCCAAAAAAATAAAGTCTGACAGTGTTTCCACTGTTTCCCCATCTATTTCCCATGAAGTGATGGGACTGGATGCCATGATCTTTGTTTTCTGAATGTTGAGCTTTAAGCCAACTTTTTCACTCTCCTCTTTCACTTTCATCAAGAGGCATTTTAGTTCCTCTTCACTTTCTGCCATAAGGGTGGTGTCATCTGCATATCTGAGGTTATTGATATTTCTCCCCGCAATCTTGATTCCAGCTTGTGCTTCATCCAGCCCAGAGTTTCTCATGATGTTCTCTGCATATAAGTTAAGTTAGCATGGTGACGATATACAGCCTTGACATACTCCTTTCCAGATTTGGAACCAGTCTGTTGTTCCATATCCAGTTCTAACTATTGCTTCCTGACCTGCATATAGGTTTCTCAAGAGGCAGGTCAGGTGGTCTGGTATTCCCATCTCTTTCAGAATTTTCCACACTTTATTATGATCCACATGGTCAAAGGCTTTGGCATAGTCAAGAAAGCAGAAATAGATGTTTTTCTGAAACTCTCTTGCTTTTTGGATGATCCAGTGGAAATTCTTTAGTCTTCAATTAAAGAGATCAGTGTTTCTCTAAAACATCAGGTAAACTGAGCTTTGTGCTCTGAGAGGGTAGAGATTTGACCTTGATCTTGTATCTTTGTTCAGTGAGTTGAGATTTTTAGCTGAGTGCTAGAAAGTGTTAGTTGCTCAGTCATGCCTGACTCTTTGTAACCCCATGGACTAGCCTGCCAGGCTCCTCAGTCCATGGAATTCTCCAGGCAAGAATACTGGAGTGGGTTGCCATTCCCTTTTCCATGGGATCTTTCTGACCCAGGGATCAAACCTGGGTCTCCTGCATTTCAGGCAGAATCTATACCATTGAGCCAGGGCCAGAAGGGAGTGGTAATGCTTAACTGGGGATTGCCTTCTTTTGTAGATTTGTCTACATGTTCTTACTCTGCTCCCAAGTCCTAAAACATGAATTTCTGTGTGTTTTATCCACGTTCTTATCAAATCCTACCAAAAATGACATTATGTTTAATATGGATGCACTAAAAAGAAAAAAAATAGATAGCCATTGTTTTTTGTTTTGTTTTTGGTATAATTGAGACTTCCCTGTCTCAGATGGTAAAGCGTCTGCCTGCAATGTGGGAGACCCGGGTTCGATCCCTGGGTAGGGAAGATCCCCTGGAGAAGGAAATGACAATCCACTCCAGTACTCTGGCCTGGAAAATCCCGTGGATGGAGAAGCCTGGTAGGCTACAGTCCGTGGGGCCACAAAGAGTCGGACACGACTGAATGACTTCACTTTCACACTTTCACTTTGAGTAGGTGCAGTCTAGAGATCTGAAGCTTAGGCACTGTGTTGTCAGGGATCTGGAATTGTCTAGAAGTCTACTTTGATTTTTACCTCAACTTGAGTACTGCCTAAGCACTGGCTTGTGCCAAACGTCTTCTCTGACACTAGCAAGCTATTGATTTTGTGAATGTCCCTCAGCTAGGATATGATGGTAGATATTTGTGGAGAATTTCAATTCAGGTGTCCTTGCTGTTCCACCTAGTTCTCTCAGGCTGTCCGGTTTCTGGGTCTTCCAGCATCTGGCAAGCATCACTAGCTTGGAGTTGCTTCAGCTGCATAAACTTGCATTTACTGAACAGAAATCTTCAAACTTAACAATTTTGTTGAAGAAAGGCATCTTATTTCTTTTTCCTGGCTGGTGGCTTGGGAGGGTATCCACTGTATTATTGTTCCTCTCAGCCCTTTCATGCTTTATGCTTTTATTGAGAGTATGAATAAGAGTCTCCTCCTCTGTTTGGAAAAGGTCATTGTCCACCCTCCCCAGACCCTACCAAGTGTTAGAACTATGACGTAACAGTGATAGAGGCATTGAGACTTGAATAAACTAAAGGAGCTGGAAACAGAGTGGTTTCATGTTAGGACATCAGGGGCTCAGTGGAATGATGGAGTTGTCAGGGCAACTGGAAAGACAAGCTGGGTCTGGACCAGGAAGGAGAGGAATCCACTGATGCTAGCAGAAAGTAAACAATAGTGGCATGAAAAGTCAGGAGAAAAAGACCCAGACATAGAAAAAAAAAAAATCTGTGCTCAGCGTGCTGGGCAGAGTTGTCCAGCCTGTGGCCAGAGGGAGGGAGTGTTATCTCCTTGCTGTTGGATCCTGGAGGGAAAGAATAGGAATGGCCCATGAAGTGTAATATGGGAGGGTCATGATCTGGCCTCAGTAAGGACAGGAAGGAATCTGAAGAAATTGATTGGAATTTTCCTCTTCATATGGGGCTTGGGTATGAATGAAGGTTTTGTTACTTTTTGAAGAAATAGTTTTTTTCATGTTTTAAAAGTTCATGCCCAGACATTCCCCTCCTCTATGCTCATAAATTCCAATGGCGGGGAACAAGAATATTGCCTGGTTGGAACGGGATAGGACAAAATATTTTCAGAGCCATGAAAGGTTTATGCTTTGATACAGGGATTTCTCTCCTAGAAATTGCTCTTAAAGAAATAATCTGATAAAGGGGTAAAGCTTTATGCACCATGATATTTGTTGCAGCACTGTCTGTCTTAGAGAAAATCTGAAAATTGCCTAAAAGTCCAATATTAGAAAAGCATGAAATAAGTTAAGCTCATCAAATCAATGGACTGTTCTGTAACCATTAAGAGTTATAATTGAAGAGTTTGCAGCAATAAGTGGAAAGAATTGTTTATAACCTAAAATGAAAGCAAACCCACAAGTATTGTGTCAGAGCTATATCCACCCGGGTAGCATTTATTTTCATGTTTAGGCAGAGATTAGAAGAATGAACATAGAAACTTTGTGAGGGTGATGGGAATGTAGGTGATTTTGTTTTTTATCTTTTCAATGTTCTTTACTACAATGTCTGTGCAACTCTAGATTTTTTTTTTTTTTTGACATGCTAAGGAGGAAGTGGAGGTTGGATACAAGAATAAAGGCTTTTAGTGATTCTTCCTTCCTGTTAAACCCGACCTAATTGAGATTTTGTTAACTCTGTTTAGTAGTTCTGTGTTCTTTTGTTTTGCAAGAGACTTGGGCCAGTTACTGAGGGTAATTCCAGAGAGTTAAAAACAAAAATCTCTTGAAAAGTCAAGATAATATTTTTGTTGAAATGCAGGCGGAGCAGAAAGACACTGAATGTGGGTCAAGGAGCAATTTTCCAGTGGAAAAAGTGAAGATTGTTCTTGGAGATGCTGATGAAAATATCAGGTCTGCTGGATGTCAGCTTTCTCTATGGACAGTATTGGGGATGAGGTTAGAGTTTGACCTTGAATATCCTTGAGAATGCACTGAGATTGGAGGCTAGCTCTGGCTTGATGAAAAGGCAGATTCTTGGAGAGATTTTGCAAATTCTGGTTATTCCAGTTATGGAGGGTCATGGTCAAATATATCTCTGAGCTAAAAGAATACAGCAGCTCAAGGGCAAGGCTCGGCCTTAACAAGCCTAAGAAAGGCTGGTGCCCAGTCCAGCCAGGAAGTGGTGTCAGAAGTGGAAGCAGCTGGAAGCAGAGGAGGTGAGAGAAGCTGCCCTGGAGGTCAGCACTGGTCACCTTAAACAGGTGTGAGTGGGGTGGAACGAGCTGACCCCTGATCAGGAAGATTCTGGTGTGAACCCAGGCCCCTCAGTGTGGGAAAAAGGGAAGCGTGGCAGGTGGGCATGGTGGCGGGGACTGTTGTAGCTATTATGTTTTCTGAGGACTCAAAATAGGCTCTCGGGGCCGTGCATCTGTAATCTGTCCCTGCAGGGTCCCTGCTTCACCTGTTCACAGTTGCACGCATGTGAGTTCACACTCATTTAAATGGATCCCTTCCGCTTTATGTGTTTCTGTGTGTGTGCCTACTAGGGGGACACGGAGGAGGAGTAATTAGAGATCATTTAGTTCAATATCTTCACTTTTCAAAAGAAACTGAAGTTTTGTAGGAGAAAACATACAAGTCCTTCGTCTTCCTGTCTTTGGTCTGGGGCAAGTCAGTCCCCAACTCCTTGCCCAGTGGCTGCTTGACTCTGCCAGGCTTTGCTGCCAGCCTGACAGCCTCCAGCAGGGCCTGGCACCTCTAGCTGTGTTTTCTGATGAAAAGCATGGCTTAGGGAAGACTGGCAGAGGTCTGGCGTACTGGGAAGCAGTTTGACTGGAGTCTTGGGTGAGATTGTGAAGGTCTGTAATACCCCAGGATAAAGCACAATGGAGATATGAGAGCCAGCGGAGTGATCTGGAGAGAAGGGCTGGGAGGAATTGAGGGCCTGGTGAGTGGGGTTTAGGGTGTGTGAAGTTGGGGCACCCACAGGAGCATGAAACACTGAAATCCTGATTGCTCAGGTTCAGGGAAAATGGAAATAGTCATAAAAAGCAAGCATCTCTGTCTCATAGTGCAGCAAGATTGTGGTCCAGGCCATGTGGTTTATAATCCTGAAGAATCTCTTCACCAGAGCTCCTAGGGCCTAGGGTTCTGTTGCGGCTCTAGCTGATGTACATGTGTGCGTGCTCAGTTGCTTCTGTTGTGTCTCTTTGCGATCCTATGGACTGCAGCCTGCCAGGCTCCTCTGTCCATGGGGTTCTTCAGGCAAGAATACTGGAGTGGGTTGCCATGCCCTCCTCCAGGGGATCTTCCTGGTTCAGGGATCAAACCTGCATCCCTTATGTCCCCTGCATTGGCAGGCAGGGTCTAGGAGATGTATACTGGTCTCCAAAGTAGGAAACACTTCAGAAATAGGCTCTGATCTCCTTTGTCTCTTTAAAAGAAAACACTTGTTTTTTTTATTTTTTTCTTCTTTCTTCTTACATCTTTTTTTTTTTTTAAGAAAAATAATTATTTCTTTATTTGGCTGCTTCAGGTCTTTGTTGTGGCATGGGGGATCCTTAGTTGTGGCATCGGAACCCTTAGGTGGGATCTAATTCCCCGACCAGGGATCAAACCTGGGCCCCCTGCAATGGTAGCATGGAGTCTTAGACACTCCACCACAGGGGTAGTCCCTTCTTCCCTCCTGTTATCCTTAGCACCCATTTGTTGTTCTGATGGAGACAATCACAGATTGGACCAAGGTCAACTGTAGGCAGGAGGCTAGAGTGGATGCAGGGGAGGGGAGTGGACCTTCTGTGGGAGATGGGGGGGCCAGGAAACAGGCCACATATGGCTGAGTCTCCATATCCTGAGTTAGGCCACTGAACCCCATCATGGAAAAGTGAGTTGCAGACTTGGTGAGAGCCCCCGAAGCCTGTGCTTTTTCATTTAGGGCAGGGCTTAGTTGGTTGTCAGCGTAGTAGAGTGGCAGCCTTTGGGCACCAGTTTCAGCAGCAGCAGCAGCAGGAGGAAAGCAGTGTGCATTCAGGAAGGGAGAGCTCCTTCTGGAGCTTTGCACAAAAGGCCCTGTGTTCTTGAGAAAGCACATGGAACAAAGAGGACCGCTAACTGCATCCATCCCCGCATCTCAGTGACATCTATCGATTTCAGGAAACGATTTCTAGCATCACTTTCTACCGGTTAGCAGAGGCTTGTAGACTAGGCATGAGGGGCTAAAGATGAGGGGTGGGAATTCCACTGGTACCAACGGGATAGGCTGTGAGATGACCCCATCTATGAGGATACGGAAGAGCAGAAGTGAAACACCGAGGGTTGGTCCCACTACCCTCTGCATTGTGTCTGAACCCCACTCACCCTTGTGAATGCAGCTGGCATCCTGGCATCGACCGAGAAGTTCTCTCTAACTTGCAGGGCAGCAGACCCACTCCTGGCAGGAGCCAAGCTCTCTAAGGATATAATTCTAATGCACCAGGGGAATGATGTTTATTTTCCCTTCCCACCAGCAGGGAAATGGGGAGAACAGCTTTCAGTCCAGATGGCTAGGACTCTGCTGGAAAGAAGAGACCAATGGCAAAACATAAAGAACAATACAGACCTTGTTTTCCCCTAGTCCAATCTGACCCATGGATACTGTGTAGTCCTAACAACAGTAATAGCAACCAGTAATTGTTCTGTTAATCTGTGCAGTGCTTTTTACATATAGCATCTCACCTAATTTCACAGTAGCCTGATAAGGAAGTCATTATGATCCCAGTTTCACACAGGGTGAAACTGGACTAGAAATGTCCTGTAAGTTGTTCAAGGTCACACAGGTAGTAATTGACAAAGTTGGTATTGGAACCTGGTCAGTCTGACCCAGAGTCCTTGTTCTCTGCCCCAGCGCACGGCCGTGAGTCTCTCAGCCGTTGGTGTCCCTGCCTGTCTCGGCCACAAGGAGAGATGCACAGTAGTGGCTCAGGGACAGTAGGAGCCCCTCCGTGCCCTGGACACGATCACTGCACTTTTCAGGGACCCCTGAGACACCAGAGCGTGTCCCCAGCTTTGCAACTAGGATGAGAAAAAGCCGAGAAATCCTTAGTTAGGAGCGAGTGAGTCAACCAGCAGCTGCTGATGCTGTGTGTGGGAACAGTCAGGAAGGAACCGTGTGGACCAGGGAAGGACTTTCCGAGGAGAATAGGAGTTTGTCTCTGATTTGTTGGCTATAGATTGCGTTCACTGTAGGAACCATACAGTCGAAGAGCTGGAGTTTTCCTTAGGAAAGATGGGCTGTTCTCTTCCAGTGGCCGTCAGGTGAATCGGAAAGATGTTCGCCACTATAGATAAGAATTTGGGCAGATGGCCTCCAAGGTCCCTCCTATTATTCCAATTCTAGAGTCCAAAGGAGTTGAAGGAGGATCTGTCTTATGGCGCATCTCACTGGGCGCTTTGCTAGATTTATTGCTGGAGTGCCAGGGTGCAGCTGTCCCCAGGGGCTCTGCAGTCACTTGGAGTGCGCATGGAGAGTGCGTTCACCCCCTTCGCTCCCCGCCCTCTGTGATCTTGCTCCTAGCAGACAAGGCTGAGACTCTCTTGCCAGTGCAGCCCTGCAGGCCAGAAGTATCCTTGGGCACTCATGCAGACTGTGAGGAGCAGATCAAAGCAGAAGGGCTCTGGAGCGTCTCGCAGCCCTGCTGGGATGCAGGTTCCTGCCCTGGGGCAGAGGAGAGAAACAGAGCCTCTGGTGACACAGCCAGACTGGTCGGGAAGCAGCAGGTGCGTGCAAAGCCCTGTGTGTGCTGGAAAGTAATGGAGGCCGAAGGTGGGGTCAGGACGTTATTATCCTGGGGTGACATCTGAGATTCTGGGAAGCTCTTTACAGAAATCTTCCTCTCTCCAGACTGCCAGGGGCTGAAAGTAGGTTATGAAGGGGAGAGAGAGGGAAAAGGGGGGACGATTCTCCACCCTAGAAAGAGGAGCTGTGGGGGAGGGACTAGACGCGGGATGAGACGCGGGATGACGGCAGCAATCGAGACTTCTTTAAAAAGTAATTTTCAATTTGTTTTTGGCTGCTCTGGGTCTTCCTTGCTGAGCTGCGGCAAGTGGAGTCTGCCCTTGCGGTTCTCAGGCTTCACGTTGCCCTGGCTTCTCTTGTTTTGGAGCCTGGGCTCTAGGGCAGGTGGATTTCAGCAGTTGCGGCACGTGGGCTCTGTAGTGGGGGCTCCCAGGCTTCACGAGCAGCCTCGTCGGTTGCGGCACACGGGCTTAGTTGCTCTGCAGCATGTGGGATCTTCCTGGATCAGGAATCCAACCTGTGTGCCCGGCACTGGCAGGAGAATTCTTATCCACTGCGCCACCAGGGAAGTCCTCAACTGAGACTTCTGAGGACTTATTTTTCTCTCAGTATTGCCTCAGCTAGAGGGGGAAGGTGGCAACACTCCAACTTGAAAAAGCTCCCAAAACTTTGACTAAAGAAGGTAGAATTTATAAAATGCTTCACGCCTCGGGATTATCTCTGAAAGCCTGGCCCTGTAAACTGTGTCTGGGAGATTTTGGCCAACCCGCAAGCATCTCCCAAGGGATTCTCAAGGACCCTGGACCCAGAGAGCACTTTCAGGTATCTTTGCAGATGGCTCTTTGCCTGCTTCTGCTTCTCACTGGAGCCACTCTGAACTTCTGCCAGAGGACTTTCCTCAAGGCACACCTGCTGAGCACCTACGGTGACCTTGTACTGCACACCAAAGCCAGTGTAAAAGCTTGGCCCTGCCAAAAATGTTCATTTCCTTGGAAAAATAAGAATGTCTTGTATAAATGGCTTTTTTTCTCTAACAATTATAGTTTTACTTTTAACACATAGCAGAGTCATAATTTTGATTTGTGTAGGTATGAGAACTCTACATGTGATAAAGCATGATTGTGTATTTAAGGGAGCTGATCTCTCAGACAGTAAGGAATCTGCCTACAATGCAGGAGACCTGGGTTCGATTCCTGGGTCAGGAAGACTCCCTGGAGAAGTGAATGGCAACCCACTCCAGAATTCTTGCCTGGAGAATCCCATGGACAGTGAAGCCTGGTGGGTGACAGCCCATAGGATTGCAATGAGTCAGACACTCGTGACTCATTCTAACATTAACACGCTAACATTCTAACACTTTCATTTTATGTATTTAAACAGACATTTTAGGGAGCTGGAATTTTGGCTCCCAAATGCATTCACTCCAGTGTATGCCTGTTACTTCCAGCTAAGGAACCCCTCAAGCTTCCGGTTGTGTCCAGCGTTAACCCCTTAGCTGCTCAGATTGGTGGAAGCTTTCCATCTCCTTTCTTTTCTAACTCTCCCCTGTCCTTCACACTGCACTTCTCTGTTCTTGTTGGCTTTTTCTTTATTAAGAATATCATCTCTTCCTCTTTTTGCTATTTAAATTATTTTTCCCTCTCTCATTCTACTACCCAAGGTCTCCCCACCCTGAGAAGCCTGCCCTGAGTACCATCCCTTCCCCTTCCCTCCTTTTTCATCCTAGAGCACTTAAAAGTTTTTACCACCCAGTTCAGCCTGACTTTTTTTTTTTTTTCCTTTCTGAAAATCCTAATCAGTGTTCTTGTCTCGGTGGAGCAAGGGCATTTCTAACCTGAAGCTCTGAACTTAGTACAGACATGTCGTTTTCTTCAAGGTGAGGAAGATCAATTACTCCTACCCACCCTTCAGCCCCTTTATTCATACAGATGTGGGAAGGGAGTGATTTACCTGATTGGCGAGTTTAGGAAGAATAAATCAGGTGCAAGTAGCCTCGCTCTCCCTACCCCCAAAACCCTGCCTTGGGATGCTTCACTGCAGAGAATATTTATTTTCCACTATTCTTCCAGAGAATCCCAGGGAATGGGGGAGCCTGGTGGGCTGCCGTCTATGGGGTTGCACGGAGTCAGACACGACAGCGATTTAGCAGCAGTAGCAGCAGCAGCAGCATTCTTCCAGGAGCAAGTCTTCTCCACTTCTACTGAGAAGTGTGTGCAAATTGGCCTAATTCTGTGTTTCACTTCCCAGCCTATTGGCTTTCTCACTAAGCCACATCTTTCAGTTTGACCTTTATCAGTAATGAAAGTGATATTTTGAAACTCAATCTGCCAGTTTCATTTTTCAAATTATTTAATGTTCAAATGAGGAAAAGCTGTAATATTATTTATTGAAGCTGCATGCTCCGGCATGTCTGAATCTTTGCAACCCTATGGACTGTAGTCCAGCAGGCTCCTCTGTCCATGGGGTTCCCCAGACAAGAATACTGGAGTGGGTTGCCATTTCCTTCTCCAGGGGATTTTCCTGACCCAGGGATTAAACCCACATCTCTTGTTTCTCCTACATTGGCAGGCAGATTCTTTACTACTGCACCACCTGGGAAGCCTGGTATTATTTCAGACCCTAAAACTAAGTAGTAATGGCTTTGGCCTAGGTGAGTTGAGGCACGAGGCACCCATCACCCAGAGTCCATGGCAGCTGCCCTGTGGCTGCTGGATCTCACTGTATTTTGAACAGGCTGAATCTCAGGCTGAGACTCCTCCAGTATGAACCCTCAGCTCCCAGGTTGGGTCATCTGGTAGTAGGAGCTCTTGGTATAACTTGTTTGAATGCTTAAATATCCAGGCCAAAAGAGGCATTTTGGTTTTGGCACTGTGAACACTGAGCCCTTCCTTCTGTTAATAAGTGATCAAGAGGTTCAGCAACTGGAACTGGAAATGGGCCCAGGTCACTGGGAGATGCTGGCTTTGTAGTCTACCAGAGCTGAAGACCCAAAGTCCAGTCCATCTCAACCCTTGACCCCTATGGTCAGTTCCAAGTTAGAAACAGAGTGATCAGGTTCAGGTTTTACTTGACTATGGATATAGCTTTTAGAGTAAATATGGCCCCAGGCTACAGCCTTCACTGCCTGTTTTTCTTGTCTGCAGTGTACAGAATTAGGAAGTTCCAAGAGATGTCCAAGAGCCTGGTATGTGAGTTCAGGTGTTGTCATTAGGTCCATAAGAGATTTAATGGGTTTGAGACTGGAATCATTTACAGAGCAACAGCAGCCCTGTGGAAAGTTTTAAGTTGCTCCTGGGGGATCTGGGTATCAGACAGATCGAAGAGCAGCATTGGCCACAGGGAGAATGGTTAAGCTTCTTGCTGTTGCTGTTCAGTTGCCAAGTTGCGTCTGACTCTTTGCAGCCCCATGGATGGCACGCTAGGCCTCCCTGTCCTTTACCACCTCCTGGAGTTCGCCAGGAGTAAGCTTCATACACTCTACTGTTGTAGGCGGTGTACTAGTTTGAATGACCACAGGTTGGCAGATGATAGAAACCCTGGTATGCAGGTGTAGGAAGACTTCTCAGCAGACAGATGGGCCTGTAACTTAGAATCATGAGCCTGTTTCTTTTAAGAGATTTCAAGGGCAGACTCTGTATGTAGTGTCTGCATATAGGACAGAAGTCCATATAGTCAAAGCTATGGCTCTTCCAATAGTCATGTATGGATGTGAGTTGGACCATAAAGAAGACTGAGCGCCAAAGAACTGATGCTTTCAAATTGCGGTGCTGGAGAAGACTCTTGAGAGTCCCTTGGACTGCAAAGAGATCCAACCAGTCATTTCTAAAGGAAATCAGTCATGAATATTTATTGGAAGGGCTCATGCTGAAGCTGAAGCTCCAATACTTTGGCCACCTGATGCAAAGAGCTGACTCATTGGAAAAGACTCTGATACTGGGAAAGATTGAAGACAAAAGGAGAAGCAGGTAGCAGAGGATGAGACGGTTGGGTAGCATCACCAACTCAATGGACATGAATTTGAGCAAACTCTGGGAGATAGTGAAGGACAGGGAAGCCTGATGTGCTGCAGTCCGCAGGGTCACAAAGAGGTGGACACGACTTAGTGACTGGACGACAACATGGACAGACTCTACTTAGGTCCCTCCCACGGGACTGTGTCTAAGAAGTGAAATGTCTCTTAACTCTCAGAGAAGGTTTTGCTCTTGGTATGTCCTTTGGGCTCCAGTTCTGCATCCCCAGCGCTGGGCACAGGTGCTAGAGAGACCGACTCATCCTAGTTTGCCTGGAATATATACCCAGTTTTAGCCCTGGCATCCTGGGAAACCTCTCAGCCCTGGGCAAACTAGGATGAGTGGTCACTCTCTGGTGTGATGTGTAAATGAGTGGTCATCACGTGAGTGGTGAGGGCAAGTGAATAAGAACCATGACCCCAGTGCAAGTGTCATCCAAGGAAGAAGCATAAGCTCTAGCCTGAGACAGTCCTGGGTTAGAATTCTCACCCCTGCTTAGGAACTGTAACCTTCAGTGCCGCAAGGTGTACAGAAAGATCTGAGACTGGGCTTTAGTATCAGGTGTTCAATACATGGTAGCTGTTGTATGACTTGATACATAAAAGTGATGTTTCAAGATGCTTGTGATCAGATGTTCCTCATTCTGAAAGAGATACGCAGATATTTAATGACGGCTATGAGATCAGGGACCTTTCTGAGGTCTTGATGTTGCGTGCAGTTTTATGATATGAGTCTTTCTAGGTTGTATAGGTTGGGAGGTATCTCTGTATCACTCTTCATGTCACTGTGAAAACATTTAGAAGAAGAGGAAAGACAGCAGGGATCCCTCTCCTCTTCCAAAGCGTGTCCTTCATAAGTTCCTGTTTCTTGGGGGCTCATGGCAGCTATCATTTGGTGTGGTATGGATGGAAGGCTAGCAGTCCATGCTGCGGGGGACATAGTTGCATAGGCTTGAAGAACCTTGGAGATTGGAGAGGCTTCCTCGGTGGCTTAGTGGTAAAGAATCCATCTGCACTGCCGGAGACACAAGAGACCTGGGTTCAATCCCTGGGTTGGGAAGATCCCCTGGAGGAGGGCTTGGCACCCTACTCCAGTGTTCTTGCCTGGAAAATCCCACGGACAGAGGAGCCTGCTGAGCTACAGGCCATGGGGTCACAGTCAGACATGACTGGAGCAATGGAGCACACGCGCAGAGTTTATCTAGCTCAACTCCTCTATTTTGTACGTAAGTTAACTGGGTGGGACCCAGAGAGATAAAGTGATTTGTCCAGTGTCATACACTGAGTTAGTGGCGAGCTGGGACCAGAACTGAGGTCTCTCGATAGCTGGTGAGCATGTTCTCCACCATATGTATTTCTTCCTCTTGCACCATGACCATATCTTTCTTTATTTTCATTAGGACTTCCCAGGTGGAACTACTGGTAAAGAAGATGCCTGCCAATGCAGGAGATGCATTAAGATCCTCTGGAGGAAGACATGGCAACCCACTTCAGTATTCTTGCCTGGAGAATCCCATGGACAGAGGAGCCTGGCAGGCGACAGTCCATAGGCTTGCAAAGAGTCAGATGCAACTGAAGCAACTTAGCTTGCACGCACCATGGCCTTACCTTTCTTCATTTTGATTCTTGTTCATTGCACACTTTTCGACTGGTTTTGAACTTTGTACTAGTTTTCTATTTCTATGTGACAGGTTACTACAAACTCAGCAGCTTAAAGTGACACACAGTTATTGGCTTATGGTTTATGGAGGCCAGCAGTCTCAGTACGGCTTGGTTAGGTCCTCTGCTCAGGGTCTCCCAAGGCTGTAATCAAGATTTAGGATGGGCTGTGCTCCTTTCTGGAGCTCAGGGTCCTGTTTCGTTTACATGCCTGTCCATAGCTTAGTTTTTTGTGGTTGAAGGATTAAGTTCTGTTTCCTTGTGGTTGTCTGCAATTAGAGGCCACTCCCTTGCTGTGTGACCCTCTTATAACACGGTAGCTTACTTCTGCAAAATCAGAAGAAGATTCTTTCCTTTCAGAAAGCACAGTCCCTCTTTTCTAAGGGTGTGCATCTGATTGAGTCAGGCCCATCCAAGATAACCTTCCTTTTAATTAATTCATGGTCAACTGCTTTGCGACCTTGATTACCTCTGCAGTATCCCTTCAACCTTGCCAAATAGTATAACCCAATAACAGGAGAGAGATTCCATTACATTCATGATCCATGAGTGTGTTCTGCCCATTCTCAAGGAAAATGGCTTATAGAAGGTGTGTACACCAGGGATCTTGAAGGCTGTCGTAGAATTTGGCTGACCACAGGGGTATAGATCAAAGAGATAAAGCCTCTATGGCAATTTGGTCCACACTGTTGAGGGGTGATGCCTGAGCTGAGTGCTGGAGGATAACACAGAGGTTTCTAGTTTTCCCATTAACTTGCAAATTATTAAGGACACGTTATTCCTACTTCTTTAAATCCCTAATGCTTAGCCCAGTGCCTGGTCCATCATTAGGTGCTAAGTTTCTGTTGTAGAATTAAATATACATACAAAAAGACCAGCATGAGCAACTCAGAGATTTGATAAAGAATTTTGAGTTCTAGAAACTACCATGGGGTCAGGTTCAGGAGAAATCAAGAAAGAGATTATAAAGCCTCTAAAGCAATTTGGTCCACGCTGTTGTTCATGGGTTAAGAGACTCAGATTTCCAGATCTGATTACTGTTGCCCACAGTATTGCTTTATAAAGCAGCCTGGTTAAAATGTTTCCTGCATCCCTTTGGTGGAAGACCCTAAGGTTTCTACTGCTGATCAGTAGCTGTTTATTTCATGGTCTCTGGATTTTCTTGACTCTCAGATGCCTCTGTATCCACTGATGTCCTGAGACATAAGGATTATTACCCCAAGGGCCAAGTGATGCTTTAAAAAAAAAATCATTTGCAGGACCTTTGAAGGAGAATTGGGATTACAGTTAATATTCTTTAAGCTTAAAAAGAGCTTCAATCAAGACGAAGAGGAAAATTGCTTGTCAGACCCCACAGCTAAAGGTAAAAAATGCCTGGAGTCTTTGAAAACTTTAGTTTGAAAGCATTTCTAGTGTTCAGCTCAGCTAAAGGGAAGGGTGCTTTGTCACAGAATACAATGACAGTTCTAGAAAATAGCAGCCTCTATGGCTTGCTGACACTGGGAACATAGATGTAGGAAGGGAAATAGGTTTGTGAAAAGCTGCCTCATTTAGTAAAGCCTCAGTTTAAATAACATAAAAAAGGGCCATGAGCTTTGTAAGTATAGAAATAAATAGAAACAGATATTCCTTAGCAAACCTACCTAGCGTATGTAAGTGGCCAGGATGAGAGGGTTGCATTGCACTGTTTTTTTTTTTTTTCTATGCAAGTTTGAAAATATCTAATTCTGATGGATATTTAGTTTAACTTTATCCATCGTCCATTTTTTTTTCTGTGTCCTCTAGTCAAAATTTTCTTTTTGCCATTTTCCAGTATAAAAAAAACTTGTATAAAAGGAAAGTTGTATATTGTACGTTATTAAAACTAGCAACAAAACCACATATACACCCAGTCCCCCCACCCCCAGCATCATCATCATTTAGGAAACTTCCCGAATGTATTTGTTCTATGTGTGTATATGTGTGCATCTGTATATATATTTGATGGACAGAGTATCAGTTATCTCTAGAATTTTGTTGGCAGGACCCATCCCATAATAGAGCTCACTCAGACAAACTGAAGGATTATAAAATTTTTCTAGACCTAAAAGTATATCTACCAGTCTAAGAAACATAGCCTGTTGAGATGCATCGTTTGTGTGCTCAGACCGGGTCATGTGCAGCTCTTTGCAATCCTATGAATTGTAGCCTGCCAGGCTCCTCTGTCCATGGGATTCTCCTGGCAAGGATGCTGGGGCAGGGAGTAGCTGATATTTATTCCAGCTTGGTTTAAACAGTAGGGAAAAGTAGATTTCCCTTCATATACACGGGGGTCAGAATCTCTGGAAGGCCCGAGTTTTTCATATAATGTACCTGGAACTTGAATGTGTAAAATGTGATCCTGTGAATTGTTTGTTGAAAATAGAAGGAGTAGATCTCTCTAGTCCACAGAATCCGTATATTTAATAAGCATCCCAAAGGTTCTGAGGCAGGGGATCTATACTGAGAGAAATATGACTGGAACATAATTTAGGGGAGCAGAGCCAGTTTTTAAGGAAAGAAAGAAAAGTTCAGGAAGGGTACTTATAAATAGAAAAATAAATAAACCTCAGGTTCACTGTGAAAGTCAGTGTGGAATCACTGTGGCACGTGCCGTTGTTTTTAGATTTATGTTTTTTCCCCCGATAAGTCCAAAGCAAGCACTCTGCATTTACATTCTCAGAAGTCTTCCTGCTACCCATGGAGCTCTAACTTGGCTCCAGTAATGCTTGGCCTTCTTCATTTCCATCTCTGCTGTGCTTTTCACTTAGCCTCCTCTTTTGTAGGTCGAAGAGGGCTGACTCTGGGGTTCTGGAAAGGAACTTCCTTCCTTCCTTCTAGCATTCTAAATACTTAACTTGCTTTAGGTTAGGGCAAAAGCAAGGGTACCAAGTGACGTTTTTAGCTTCTGCTAAAGGGCATTTTTTTTTCCTTTTTTTTGGGTGAAAGATTGAAAGCTTGCCCAACGTTCTGAATTTAAAGATGCCTTCCTTTGTCCTGAAGTTCTCATCAGATCATCTGTGTTCCCTCAACATGCACTCTAGAAATCCATGACATTTACATGTGAAGTGAAATGAAAATCTCCTAAGCCCTGCCATGGCATTTTCTGACAACCGTCTTTGAAAAGGAGAAAAGGAATTAATTCTTCAGGGAGGCTAACTGTGTTACAGAGGTATTGACTTCCCCTCCCTCCCCTGGAGGGCTTACCCACCTGATTGACTTTAGTTGACCCACATGGAAGTTTCCTGAACCCATAGCTGTGGCCCTGACTTTCCTTCTCAACTTCAACCCTACCCTTCTATCTGATTGCTGGCCCCACATGCCTTAGCTGGGAACCTCGACAATAATAAAAGCACCCTTATTATCTCCCTCTGCGCAAACCAGTCATCCTTCCTTCCCGACTTCTGTTGCTCATTCTAAGCTCCTAGGTAAGAAATATGAAGTCATATTTCACTTCTCGTTCTTCCATAATTCTACAGATGGTCACTCACACAGTTCTGTTTCCTCTATAACCTCTTGATATACACCTTTTTTTTTCTATTGCACCCTCGAACTCAAACTCTTATATCTCACATTTGAAATATTGCAGGAGGCCCTTAGACCCTTAACATCAATTTCTACTTGTTAATGACTTGTCTGACACCTGCACAAACCCACATAGGATGAATGGGAAAAGAATCTCTCCTGAGATTTTGATAGATTTAATTCTGGGTTTGCAGTTTCTACACCTTGGGCTCACCAATTTACTGTCTCTAACACAGTAAGTATCCACATTTAGGAACCCTTTCCCTGCAGTTAATTTAGCTGTCAGAGGATGTTAGTGTATTATTCTCCCGGTTCCACACATGACCACTTCATGCAAACCCACCCCTTGTCTCTGCCAACCCCCAGTAGTCCCTCTCCTAGACCAGAGTTGTCAGACCTCTGTTCAGGAAACTGGAGCAAGGTAGGAGAGTCTTTAGAATCTCTAGGAAGGCTTGTGAAGGCAGGCCTTGCAAAGATAGCATTCAACCACTGCACACTGGGAAATAAAAGCACATGAAACCTGAAGAAAACTGTATATGCTCAGGCTTGTGTAACTTAGATGTTAACTGGAGTTCCTGGAACTCTTGTGATCTGAATTAACTTGCCTTGCATCTCCCATGCCATAGACAGTGGGAGTCCCTAAACCCCCTTGGAATTTCTGCTACGCATTATGCGTGTCTCGTCATCCCCTTACGCATTTTCATCCCCAAACTCATGCAATTGCCAGTGAGTCTACTAGACTCTGGGAGAAAGTTTTGGTTCATCTTGGCGGACGTTTCAGCTTTCTGTCCTTAAACTGAATCCCTATCTTCTCCCGGCCCATCTTTTCCTGCCATCACCTCCCTGCTAAGTTGCCTTCAGAAGCTTCAAGTTCTGCCTTCTATTTTACAGTTTTCCTTCCCCTCTGAGCATTGGTGTCAGCTAATCCTCAAGTTGGGGTAGAGGGAGTGGGAGCTGACTTCCTACCCAAGGACTTAGCAAAGTTTTGTTTTTTCCAAGTCTCTCCTTTCCTTGACGTATATTGTCGTGTTGGCTGTTAAGATGAAAACATTGTCTCCATGTTGGTATGTAATATAATGATAGATATCATATGAATATATGTATATGTGTTCTGAACATTTGAAAGTGAAAGTTGGAGTGGAAGTGTTGGTCACTGAGTTGTATCCAATTCTGCAACCCCATGGACTGTCCATGGGGTTCTCCAGGCAAGAATCCCTACTCCAGGGGGTCTTCCTGACCCAGGGGTCAAATTCAGGTCTCCTGCATTGCAGGCAGATTCTTTACCATCTGAACCATCAGGGAAGCCCCTGAACATTTGAGTAAAATCACAAATAGAAAACATTCTCTCACCACTACCCTCCACAGACGCACTAAGGAAATATACCAAAATGTTAACAGTGGTCAGCTCTGGGTGGTGGGATTATCGATGGTTTTATGTTTGTCCTTCTTCTTTACTGCCTGCAATTTTAACATTTATACATGTATTACTTTGTAACATAAAAAGCTATAAAATATATCTGAAAGATAATAGGGAGAGTGCAAAAAGCTGGCATGCTCTCACAGAAGGCAAGGGAGGGGAGGCATGGTTCTGTCTTTGCCCTTTGTGACTTGGGGGTCACTTCTCCACTCTGAGCTATTGGGGACAGAGCCCTGACCCTTATATCTGACAGGTGATGGTCCTTGTTGATTTTGAAAGGGTTGTTTAAGTGCAGTGGTGGGGACAGTTCTGATTAGCAAGTGGGTTTATATATTGTCGCTCAATCACTCAGTCATGTCCGACTCTTTGCCACCGCATTGACTGTAGCCTGCCAGGCTCCTCTGACCATAGGATTTTCCCAGCAAGAATACTGGAATGGGTTGGCATTTCCTCCTCCAGGGGATTTTCCTGACTCAGGGATCAAACCCGCCTCTTCTGCATTGGCAGGTGGATTCTTTACCATTGAGCCACCTGGGAAGCCCTGAGTTTATGTATAGTCTGCAAGAAATAATTGACTTGTAGAGCAATAAGCCCCTTCAAAGACTTAGCAGTGGAACATCTTTTTCTTTATTTTTCTGGACATGAAAATCACATAATGTGGTCCCCTGAGTAAGAATGGGTAGGGCAAAATGGCCTCATTGTGAATCTTGGGGTTCATTGTAACTTCTTTTCTGGAAAAGGCACAGCATAACTTCCTACGCTGTAGCTGACATTTAATGCTTCCTGTTATTGATGAAGGAGATGCTGTTTATCATTGGGGATCAAGTTAACTCCATAGGTTTTTTTCTTGCAAAACCAGACAAGGCTTTTGAAACCTGCATCACCCCTCCTCATATGACTCCTCTTGTGACTAGAGGACTCATTTTCAAGACAACTAACCAGGATAAGGGCATATTTGTGCTCTTGAGAACCCAAGGTTTGAAACTAGACAGACAGGGAATTATATTCCAAGATTAGCTCTTGCTGGCTTGCTACCTTGGGCAAGAGTTCAATCTCTGAAATCTCAGTTTTCTCATCTATATATGGAGGTAGTGATGCCTACCACATTGATTAGTTTCTGGAATTAAATGGGGCAGCATACGTCTACAAAGGTATCTTTCATCTATAAATGTCAGTTCTTTCTCTCTATGAAGCAGAGCTTTTCTACCCGTGCCCTTGGGGTTAAATTCGTGACTGCAGCCCCCTAGGTAGCACCAGCTAACTGGTCCAGTTGATCACTAAGCCATCCAATGTGTCATGTGGATTTCTTACTTGGAGGCATTTTTGGTCTTGATATATTTATATCATATTTACCTGCATCAGGTAAAAATCACTTATTGGACCATTGCCTTCCCACTCTGACATAGAAACAGAGGCTTCCCATATGCCACAGTGTCAGCTATGCAAATAGGCCCCGGCTTAGCGAGCATGAGACACATCAGGTTGAACAGGACACCCGCAGGGGCTTGGAGAAGATACCGTCAGGAATCAACAAGAGGCATTTTGTATATTTCCAATTTTGGCTTTCCCATCTCCCCTTCCATCTCAGAATTTAGTCCCTAAAGATACAGCATCTCATGCGGAAGGGGGCTAAAAAAGTTATTAAAGGTATCCCCGCTTTTGACCCTCTTGTAGGTGACAAGAGTCCCAGAATGAGCCGACCTCATTCTCTAAGGCAGAAGCGGAAACCCAAAACGTTGCTGTAACAGTGATGCAGAGACGACCAGCAGGTGGCGCTGCTGCTCCATGTGTGTCTCCTCCGAGGCCCACAAGATGGCTCAGGGAAGAAAGTGGCATTTCAAATGATGGAGAAGTGTTTTAATGATGCCCGCGCAAGCGTCTGCTAAAAAGAGTAGCCCCTTATTGTGTCAGTCAGAAGTAAGCTCCTCTGGAAGGAGCTTAGTTCATTTGACCTTGGAAACCAAAGGCTTAGCTCCACCAAAAAGAACAGAAATCAGAGGGAGATTTGCAAAGAACATAGCTTTCCATTCCCCCATAGAGAAATAAGGTTAGTGGTCTGGAGACAGCAAGCAAAACAGCACAACTAAAGATATTAGCCTTGGGGTTAATGTGGTTGGTAAGAGCCACAAAGCCGGACTACATGCTAATTTGGTTGGTTAACTTATTACATCCTTGAGAGGATTCTACCAACCGCCCCCTGCCACACCCTGGGACTGGATGAGAAATTCCCTTGAGCCACAGAGGTTTTTGTATCAGGAGGTTAAGTAGCATAGAAAATTACAGCCCTGCATTTGTGCTATTGGAATGAGGGTGGTGTCAGCATTCCTATTTTAAGCCCTTATTTTCCAGGGCGTGAGTGTGCGGAGACCTGCAGACTCAGCCCTGGGGCGCCACAGTGCAGGGCGCTTGCGGCAGTGGACAGGCTCAGGCAGACAAGCAGAAGCTCTGAGGGGAGACGGGCTACTTGTGTTGACTCACGCTCCCTGTTAAGAAACAGCCACAGAACTATGTTAAAAATCCACTGCGGAAATATGTAATGAGTGAGGGAAAACAATGTTGCAGAAAGATTTTGTCGTGCAAAGATGTAGTACTGGTGCCTGACAACGGAACTGACAAAACACACTCTTACTAGCTTTTAATGATTGTTTGGGCCAGTGGTCTGTAAACTGAGATAGATTTCCATGAGACTGTAATGGGCCTAGAGGGTGTCTGGGTAATAACTATACATTTTAAAAATTGGGTCACACACAGCATTAGTCTGGAAGGCCAGCTGGCTGGATTATGTGACAACAAAGCCAAAATGTCTGACTGTATATATATATAAATATACATACATATGTATATATATTTATGTCTCATGGAGACTTAAGAGGTACAGGTTTGATCCCTGGGTCAGGAAGATCCCCTGGAGGAGGGCGTGGCAACCCACTTCAGTATTTTTGCCTGGACAGGGGAGCCTGGCGGGCTACAGTCCATGGGGTCGCAAATAGCTGGACACGACTGAAGCGACTTATCATGCACATACAGCATCTCGCACTCTGTGCTCATGGCCGTCATGAGAGAAGGGAGGTAATACGCACTCGCAGAGGCTTTACTGTGGCCCAGGCTCGGTTCCACGTATTAGTTTACTCATTCTCACAGTGACTCCTGCAGCTATCCCTGCGTAACTGGATATATCGTTTCCATTTCAGAGAAAAGAAATCTGAAGCTTCAGTTTCAGGTGGAGCAACCTTCCTTGAGTATTCAGTTGGTGGGTGCTTGACATTTAAACTCAGGTTTTTCTGGTCTGAGGCCCATCTTCTTAACACAGTAATCCCTTATGTATCTGCTCCTTAGAAGAGATTTGATTCGGTGGCTTAGTGTCAGTTTCCTCATCTACAGAATAAGAGTAATGTTTTCAGCTTCTCAGGGTGGTTGTGAACACAACTTAGCCCAGTGCCCGGCACACAGAAACCACCCCACGCATGCTCCCCATCACTGCTGTTGCATTTGAGAGAAATGGAGACGAGGCTTTGGTGAACCGTGTGCCCTGATTGCAGCTGGGCCTTCCAGCTTTTCAGGGAATTGTGCCACTGAAGTGTTAGTTCCCTCAATTTTCTCAGATTCATGAGGTGCAAGAATAGAGTGCACGCATCGATTTTCCAGCCAATAAGTAGACATAGACCAAGAAAGGGAAAGAGGTGTGGAAAATTGCACGTCAATACTCGGAGCGACAAGGTGCTGGCGGTAATTGAGTGGAACCAGATGAAGTCACGTGTGTGATTACTGGCTGTCCTCAGAGGGACAGGACTGCGCTGGTGTTCACAGTCTTTGAATGGACCAGGAGGGATCATGTAGATATGACATGTTGCTCTCAAATCAGGAGAGTCTATTCTTCAGTGGACTATTACACACGTGTGGCAAAGTGGTTTAAAGGAACAAAAATGCTGCCACTTTGACAGTAAGTCTACATAGACGTAGCGGTGGTCCAGCCTTACACACAGGCCACCGGCTGCTCATGGGCGTCATGATGGCGGGAGGTCCCTCGGGCTCTGGACTGTGGAGGTCCCTGAGATACTTTGGGGACAGTCTCCAATTTGGGGAAGTTTTTTGTCCACAAAGCCTCTTTGTCCAGAAGGAGGAAGCATTTGGTGGGGAAAGGAGGAAAGCAGAAGATAGATATGAGGAGAGAGAAAAGGGCAGGGCAAGAAAGGGTAAGACTATGGAAGGAGAGCCAAGGGTGCTCCAAAGTGGTCACACAGAGTGACGGGTGAGCCGAAGAAGCAGCTGCGCAGGGCTCAGATTTTTGGCCAGTCTTGGATGAGAATTTTCTGCACAGTGGTTTCAGACTCACATGTATTATATGCACACATACCTAGCCTGTGAAGGGGAGATCTCTCACAAAGGAACTCTATGTGCTTGACAGTGTGCTTCTGCCTTCATAAGCAAAACTTATGCAGGGCACTCTCTTATCCTACTGCAGGGCACTCTCCATTTTCCCTTATTAAACATGAGGAAACTGACTCAGCGTTAGATCACATGAAGAGTAAGAGGCAGGGCAATGGTATAAGCCTGCCCTTGCACTTGTATACTGTCCAGCTACTTGTGTGGTCAGTCACTCAGTTGTGACCAACTCTTTGCAATCCATGGACTGTAGCCCACCGGGCTCCTCTGTCCATGGAATTTTCCTGGCAAAAATACTGGAATTGAGTTGCCATTTCCTTCTCCAGAGGATCTTCCCGACCCAGGAATCAAATCCACGAACCACTGAACCATTGAACTCTTCTATCTCCTGCATTGGTGGGCACATTCTAACTAGCTTAATGACAGCTAATTGTTTTCACTGTGCTCTGAGATGTTGGTGGCAGCACCTTTTTCTGAGATTGGCTATGAGAATAAAAAAATGGATAAGGTCATTCATATACATGTGTATATCCCCAAGGACATGGCCTTGTCCATAGTAAGTGCTCAAGAAATGTTACTTTATCTTCACTCCTTCATTAAGCAGTCAGAATACATCCAACCCAGTGTCTCTCAGTCAGTTGCCAAGCTGGGCTTGAGTCAAACCTTCGCACTCTGGGGGAAAAAGATTTTTGTAGGAGAAACACTTTAATTTTATGAAATAGCATCTAAGAGACCTGGGAGATTGCTGAGAATCAAGTCCTCGGTTTCATTATATATAAAAACAACAGAGGCCGCTGGACAAGGCAGGGTAATCAATTACAGGTGACTGTCATACAGGAGTCGTATTTACTGGGAAGCAGTCTAGGAGCACAGCAATATTGAAACACAGTGTGAGTTGCGTGTTCCTTAATGGCGCTGGCCCTCTAGATGCAGGCAGATGTGTGGGATATAGGCTTCTTTCAACTACATTATTCCACCTCCTGAGGGAATTTCAGTTCGGCTCCACGAGCTTATCTGCGTCCCATGCAGGTCATTGCTGGTAGAAAGTGTGTCTTTGGAGCAGACTGTGGTGAGACTTGGAATAAAGAATCAACTCCTGCTTATTGCAAAGGAAACACCAAAGCTAAGTAGAGGACTGTGCAAATTAACACCATCTGGGTTAATAAGGCCACTGTTGACAGAGTTTAGAATTGCTTCCGCAATTAAAGAGCCTGAGGAAATCTATATGTTTGTGTCTGCATGAGGACACACCAAATAGTAAGGAAGATTCTTGTTTCTCTAGAAATAAAAGAAGCGGGGCTTTACTTCCTACATTTAAAGGGAAGGAGGTGATGAGAAGATAACCTGACCCACATGATGCCCCAGCCAGCATCCCTGGCAGCAGTCTATTTATGGAGCAGCCAGGTCACAGCACTGCTTTCCCAGGGGATTCAACCAAGCCTTGGCACATTCCCTGGCATAGAAGGGAAGCACTCTTTCTTTCCTCCAGAGTCCTGTGCCTTGCATTGAATAAACACTCATTATCTTGTATTCCCTGTAGCTGAGCTGCAGTTTATGGAGTAGGAAGTTGAGGCACGGAAAAATCCGGAATCGTGGCCAGAGAGTGGCAGAGTTTGCATCAGATGTGCTTTGCTCCTCTGTCTCCAGGGAAGGTGTGTGCAGGCTCTTGGTTGGTTGTGGAATCAGGCTTGGTGGCACCCTCTGTTCTGCATTGACAGGTGGCTCTTGCAGGGTGGCCAGGCTGGCCTCTGAGTATAGCATTGGGTGTCACATCACAGACATGCCTGGAGCTCTCCCAGACTCCTCTCTCCTCACTCATAGAAATATATCTATGACAACTCAATTATTTGAGTTGACTTATTTAACTTTTGAAAATAAAGCAAGCATCAGGCCAGCTACTTGATAAGGAAGTGGAACCCACGATGCTGCTAAAATGCCTGCGGGGAATGTCCTTCCTTCACCGGTGAGGTTGGAAGTCGGGGGCTCTTAGGATCATCCTCCCTGGCCTCTTCTGAGCACATCAGCCTCAGTTCTTTAATATCTGCGTGCCTCAGCATTTTCTCCAGTTGCGACGTGTCCTCAGAGGGGGCTTACGTTCCAGGAAGCTTTCAGAACCAGCTCTTCCTGCTTTTCTTTGTGGAGAGACGTGAAGAAACTTCAGTTCTTTCCTTGGTGACTCATCTTGATCTGTCTTTTCTGTCTTATTCCCTCCTGCCTTGCACCAGGAGTTCTGAAGTTGGGCTCCCCCCGTGGGCTTCACAGACCCTCAGGAGTTACAGGCAGATTTGTATGTGTGCATGTTCACGTGTGTCTGAGAGGAGTGTCTGTGGCTTTAATCAGATTCTCAAAGAGGTCTCAGGACCGCCCCGAAAGTTAGCTTGCATGGCTCCGTGATTTTCCCTTGGGGAAACAGATAGGGTCTTTTGGGTTTTGGGTCCTTTCTTCCTAGTATTTCTCTCCATTTTATATTCTGTATTATATTCGATGTTTAGATTTCTATAACGCAGTGTAATAAGTATGCTTGTTTGTTGCTGCCAACTTGTTAATTTTGGACTCCCAAAATGTGGGAAAGTTTTTGTGGAGAGTAGCTTAGCTTTTTATCATTTTCCTAAAGTTGAGGTTGCATATTGGTTGCCCGTGGATCAACTGTGACCTGCAAACAATGTTTTTTGGATGATTATAATTTTTCTTAATGGGGGCCAATCATCAAAAATTGAGAACCTTTTGAAATTGGGCTTCCCTGGTGGCTCAGTGAGTAAAACATCCGCCCGCAATACGGAAGATCTGGGTTCTCTCCGTGTGTTGGGAAGATCCCCTGGAGGGGGCATGGCAGCCCACTCCAGTATTCTTGCTGGGAATAAGCAACAATCCGTTAAAATTAAGGTCGTCGGCTTTTCGTACGTTTGAGGGACCTACCAATGCTAGCTTCATATTCCCACATGAAAACACAAGCCAGCTGAGTTTGCCCTCCAGCTTGCCCATCTCTACCCCTCCCTGCTCTCTCCCTGATGCCAAGGTCACGGGAGTTATTTCTGACAGCAATGTATTTTTTTTTCCTTACAGTAGAGAAATATTTCTCTGTACCTATGGCTTTCTCCTTCATTTCCATGCTTCTTCCTGTAGGCATTTAAACTTAGGTTCCCTGTTCTAAAATGTAGTGATGAGAATATGAGAAGAAAGGTGAAAAAGAGTGAGTTTCTATGGGAAAAACTTGGTTTCCAGCCCAGATCTCCAGCTTCCCTGAATGTTGGCTGCTAACAGCTCACAGACTCCACGTTCTTACTTCTACCACCTTGTTGGGAAAGTTACTGCCCTTCCAGACTAAGTTACCTCCCAACACACATATACCCCTCAGCCCTCAGCCAATGACTGGTTAACCCCGGATACAGAGATAACAGGGCCTTGGCTGAGCAGTGTTTGTCCAGAGTTCCCTGTGGGGTGAGGCTAATATGAAGCTCCCGCCAAGCTTCAGCTGCTGTCCCGCCCTGCCCTGATTCCTTGCTTGCCATCTTTTGAGGGTACCATCACTTCATGGGAAATAGATGGGGAAACAGTAGAAACAGTGTCAGACTTTATTTTTGGGGCTCCAAAATCACTGCAGATGGTGACTGCAGCCATGAAATTAAAAGATGCTTACTCCTTGGAAGAAAACTTATGACCAAACTTGATAGTATATTCAAAAGCAGAGACATTACTTTGCCAACTAAGGTCCTTCTAGTCAAGGCTATGGTTTTTCCTGTGGTCATGTCTGGATGTGAGAGTTGGACTGTGAAGAAGGCTGAGCGCCGAAGAATTGATGCTTTTGAACTGTGGTGTTGGAGAAGACTCTTGAGAGTCCCTTGGACTGCAAGGAGATCCAACCAGTCCATTCTGAAGGAGATCAGCCCTGGGGTTTCTTTGGAAGGAATGATGCTAAAGCTGAAACTCCAGTACTTTGGCCACCTCATGCGAAGAGTTGACTCATTGGAAAAGACTCTGATGCTGGGAGGGATTGGGGGCAGGACGAGAAGGGAATGACAGAGGATGAGATGGCTGGGTGGCATCACTGACTCAATGGACGTGGGTCTGGGTGAACTCCGGGAGCTGGTGATGGACAGGGAGGCCTGGCGTGCTGCGATTCATGGGGTCGCACAGAGTCGGACACGGCTGAGCAACTGAGTGACTGGCTGACTGACTCCTGAGAATCCCTGCCGTAGGCCCCTTCAGGGAGTCCAGCCTGATGGGTGCTATCTGTGAAGAGGTGCCGCAGGAGTGGTGGGGAGCCTGTGATCGACCAGGTGACGTTTTGTGATGGGAAAAGTGAGAGCCAGAACTGAAACAATATTTTAAGATTCTTGAATTCCTTCCTTACAAGGATAATTCCTCTTCCAGGGATGGCAAATGCATTTCCCCCTCATCCCAATACTGTTAGATGGGTGTTCCCTACTTAGGGTCCTTTATTGGAGATTTGACAGGGAGGCTCAAGGGGACAGAATCAGTCAGTTCAGTCGCTCAGTCATGTCTGACTCTTTGAGACCCCATGGACTACAGCACACCAGGTTTCCCTGTCTTTTACCAACTCCTGGAACTTGCTCAAACTCATGTCCATCGAGTCAGTGATGCCATCCAACCATCTCATCCTCTGCCATCCCCTTCTCCTCCGGCCTTAAATCTTTCCCAGCATCAGAGTTTTTTGCAGTGAGTCAGTCCTTTGCATCAGGTGGCCAAAGTATTGGAGTTTCAGCTTCAGCATCAGTCCTACCAATGAATATTCAGGACTGATTTCCATTAGGATGGACTTGTTTGATCTTCTTTCAGTCCCAGGGACTCTAAAGAGTCTTCTTCAATACCACAGTTCAAAAGCATCAATTCTTCAACACTCAACTTTCTTTATAGTCCAACTCTCACATCTATACATGACTACTGGAAAAGCCATAGCTTTGACTAGACGGACTTTTGTTGGCAAAGTGATGTCTCTGCTTTTGAATATACTATCTAGGTTGGTCATAACTTTTCTTCCAAGGAGCAAGTGTCTTTCAATTGGCTGCAGTCACCATCTGCAGTGATTTGGGAGCCCCCCAAAATAAAGTCTCTCACTATTTCCACTGTTTCCCCATCTATTTCCCATGAAGTGATGGGACTGGATGCCATGATCTTCGTTTTCTGAATGTTGAGCTTTAAGCCACCTTTTTCACTCTCCTCTTTCACTTTCATCAAGAGGCTCTTTATTCCTCTCCAATTTCTGCCATGAGGGTGGTGTCATCTACACATCTGTGGTTATTGATATTTCTCCCGGCAATCTTGATTCCAGCTTGTGCTTCTTCCAGCCCAGCATTTCTCATGATGTACTCTGCATAGAAGTTAAATAAGCAGGGTGACACTATACAGCCTTGACGTACTCCTTTCCCTATTTGGAACCAGTCTGTTGTTCCGTGTCCAGTCTAACTGTTGCTTCCTGACCTGCATACAGATTTCTCAAGAGGCAGGTCAGGTGGTCTGGTATTCCCATCTCTTTCAGAATTTTCCATAGTTTGTTGTGATCCACACAATCAAAGGCTTTGGTGAAGTCAAGAAAGCAGAAATAGATGTTTTTCTGGAACTCTTGCTTTTTCGATGATTCAGTGGATGTTGGCAATTTGCTCTCTGGTTCCTCTGCCTTTTCTAAATCCAGCTTGAACATCTGGAAGTTCATGGTTCACGTTCTGTTGAAACCTGGCTTGGAAAATTTTGAGCATTACTTTGCTGGCATGTGGGATGAGTGTAATTGTGTGGTAGTTTGAGCATTCTTTGGCATTGCCTTTCTTTGGGATTGAAATGAAAACCGACCTTTTCTGGTCCTGTGTCCACTGCTGCGTTTTCCAAATTTGCTGGCATATTGAGTGTAGCACTTTCACAGCGTCATCTTTTAGGATTTGAAATAGCTCCACTGGAATTCCATCACTTCCACTAGCTTTTCATAGTGATGATTCCTAAGGCCCACTTGACTTTGCATTCCAGGATATCTGGCTCTGGGTGAGTGATCACACCATCATGACTATCTGAAGATTTTTTTTGTATAGTTCTTCTGTGTGTTCTTGACACCTCTTGTTAATATCTTCTGCTTGTGTTAGGTCCACACCATTTCTGTCCTTTATTGTGCCCATCTTTGCATGAAATATTCCCTTGGTATCTCTAATTTTCTTGAAGAGATCTCTACTCTTTCCCATTCTGTTGTTTTCCTCTATTTCTTTGGGTTGATCTGAAGATGGCTTTGTTATGTCTCCTTTCTATTCTTTGAAACTCTGCATTCAAATGGGTATATCTTTTCTTTTCTCTTTTGCCTTTAGCTTCTCTTCTTTTCTCAACCAATTCATAAGCTGTCCTCATGCTACTGGAGAAGGCACTGGCAACCCACTCCAGTGTTCTTGCCTGGAAAATCCCATGGATGGAGGAGCCTGGTGGGCTGCCGTCTATGGGGTCACTAAGCGTCAGACATGACTGAAGTGACTTGGCAGCAGCGGCAGCCTCATGCTATGCGTGAAAGAAGGTAAGGTCTGTTGGAGGTCAGGATGTTGGAAGGAGTGGCTTGCACCATTCCTATCCCACTCTTTTCTTCAGGGCTCAGCTTGGGTGTCCTTCTAGAAAGCCTCCCAGGACCTATGAGTAGGTGCCTTTCTCTGAGCTTCTTCAGCAAATTGTGATGACTATATCGCCACATTTCCCAAATTGCATTTTAATAGTTATTGAGAAACAATGGATGTCCATATTTAATTTGTGCAACCTGATAAGTTTCAACGCATGAAAAACCTGTAAAACCATCTCCACCATTATGTTTAGCAATATATCCTAATCACTTCGCATCCTTTTGGCTAAGATCAAGTGTAACAATATATTCACTCCTTCCTTAAATGTACTTACACTCTTGGCGATCCCTCCTGGGAGTTCCTCCCCACCCCTCTCCCACTCCCGCCCTCCCCAAGCAAACACTGATCTGCTTTCTGTCACTGAAGACCAGAAGGAATTTTTGAGAGTTTTATATAAATAAAATCATTCACTATGGGTTACTGTTTTTATAACAATTTGCTTTTTCTTTTAGTTTGAAACCTGTATTTCCCATTTTGAAGTCAGTTTGTTGAGATAAAATTGCTGGTGAGGATCACGTGCAGGCCAGTGTGTGCTGTTTGGGAGCTTAACTTCTCTGATTTTGTCCCAGAGTTGTTTAGGCCCTTCTTACGTGTCTTGGGTCTAGGCCCTTCTTATGGGGTTTAGGCCCTTCTTACGTGGTTTAGGCCCTTCTTATGTGTCTTGGGTCTCCCAGTGGAGTATAAGACTTCTGCTGCTGCTGCTGCTGCTGCTAAGTCACTTCAGTTGTGTCTGACTCTGTGCGACCCCATAGATGGCAGCCCACCAGGCTCCACCGTCCCTGGGATTCTCCAGGCAAGAACACTGGGGTGGGTTGCAATTTCCTTCTCCAATGCATGAAAGTGAAAAGTGAAAGTGAAGTCACTGAGTCATGTCCAACTCTCAGCAACCCCATGGACTGCAGCCTACCAGGCTCCTCCGTCCATGGGATTTTCCAGGCAAGAGTACTGGAGTAGGATGCCATTGCCTTCTCCTATAAGACTTCTGCTCAACATAAGTAGTTTGAGGTTCATCAATGTTGTGTATATTAATGTTTTATTACTTATTATTGCTGAGTATTCCATTGTATGAACATGTCACAATTTGTTTATCCATTCACCTGTTAACGACCATTTGTAGTATTTCTATTATATTACAAGTAAAGCTGCTGTGAACATTCATGTACAAATCGGAAAAATGGTAAGGCAATCCACAGATGAGGAGAAGATAATTGCAATGCATATATCTGAGAGAGGACTTTTATCCAGACTGTATAAGTTATAGTTAAGTCGCTCAGTCGTGTCTGACTCTTTGCAACCCCACGGACTGTGTAGTCTTCTCCGTCCATGGGATTCTCCAGGCAAGAATACTGGAGTGGGTTGCCATTTCCTTCTCCATATAAAGACCCCCTTAGAACTCAGTAGTAGGAAAATAAACCAATAAAGAAATGAGAAAAATATTTGAGCAGAATAAGATATGGAAATGATAAATAAATCCATGAAAAAGCATGTGAGAAGATGCTCAGCATCATTGGTCATTAGAGGAAGCTTAAATCAAAACGAGATATCACTGCACAGTGATTAGAAAACCATTTGTATGTTTCTTAAAAAGTTACGCCAACATCTACCATATAATTCAGCTCTGCTACTCATATGTACTCAGACTGAATTTTGATTTCTAATTATTTGACTTTTTCTTTCACTAGAGCGTAAGTATAAACACTTTAAGATTGGGAACTTGTTTTGTTGAATCTTATTTTGTCTTTCTATTTAATGTGTGTATTCCTAGAATCAAGTATCCTGCCTGGAGTCTGATAGTTACTCATTGTATGTAATCCTGTGAAGCCTATGTTGTCCTGATTGAAAGGTGGGCAATGAATAATATTCCGGAATTCGAGTGTGTCTGGGGAGGATTATCATTTTCAAAACCAAAGGGGATCATATGGTAGCTCTCAATGAACTTCTTTGCAAAGCGGAAGCAGAGTCACAGATGTAGAGATCAAACATATGGACCCCAAGGGGGGAGGTGGGGGTGGGATGAACTGGGAGACTGGGGTTGACATATATACTATTGATACTGTGTCTAAAATAGATAAGTAATGAGAACCTACTGTGTAGGGAACTCTACTTAATGCACTGTGGTAGCCTGAATGGGAAGGAAATCCAAAAAAGAGAGGATATACGTATGCCTATAGTTGATTTATTCTGCTATATGGTAGCGACTAACACAGCACTGTAAAGTGACTATACTCCATGATTTCCTTTGCATTTCTAGCAAGAGATTTTCCAGGATCCCCTCACCTTGGCTACAGCCTCTGCTTATGGAGACACTTCCCAAATCATAATGAACACCTGTAGGCACCTCACCTCCTTGGTGACACTTACCGATCTGGTTTCATAATTATTAATGTGTATGAGACGGTTAAGTTGTTTAAGGGTAGAATTCAGTTCTGATTTATTTTTATGTCCGTCACAGCTTCTCATTTATCAATTGTACATAGATTTGCTCAACTAAATATGGTGATTGGATGAATTAAATACAGCTTGACATCCCGAGCATGCTTTTTTACTCTCAGGAAATATGGGAGCTATCTACAAAATAGACACTTATTCTGTCCTTATTTAAGTACCGGTGCTATCTCTAAGACTGGATTTAGAAAGTGTGAAAGCAAAATCCAGAAGTGATTTTCCCTGGTATAAGTGTTATTTATGCCCATCACTGAACATGTAGAAATGATGGAAAATGCAGTGTTAGTGGAAAAGTAAATGTTGTGCGTGTCTTTTTGGAGGAGAGTCTGGCAATCTACCAGATTTTTTGACATTCATCTTTGGCTGCTCCGGGTCTTTGTTGCTGTGTGTTGGCTTTCTCTAGTTGCTGTGAGCAGGCTGCTCTTCCTTGCAGTGCGCGGCGCTCTCATCGTGGTGGCGTCTCTTATAGTGCATGGGCTGTAGCGTGCTTGGGCTTCAGTAGTTGGGGCTCCTGGGCTCTAGAGCACAGCCTCTATAGTTGTGGTACATGGGCTTAGTTTTTCCTTGTGGCATGTGGAATCATCTCAGACCAGGAATCGAACCTGTGGCCTCTGCATTGTCAGGCATATTCTTTACCCCTGGACCACCAGGGAAGTTCCCCCAACTTTTAACTTATTTCAGTTTTTTATCTGATATGTCTATTTTAAGAAAATTATCCTGGCCTTCCGTGCTTTCTCCTATGTAGTTTTTAATTGTGATGGGACATGGTTTTGTTTCCACATTTTGTCATTTGACACAAGATTATAATGAAACAATAGTTTCTTTGTGTTGTTTCAAAGTCTTTTACATATCATTCTTAATGCCTGCGTGACTGTTTATCATGAGATGGTACCACAGTTCTCCTCTTGTTAGCCACTTGGTTTCTTTCCTGGGATGGGAGTAACTTATAAATACTGTGTGACAGATGTCTTTAGAATAAAGCTTTTTCTATGTATCAGGTTATTTCCTTATTTATGCATATCATTTAATTGTTCTTTGGAAAGGTTTCCAAAAGGCATGTGCCATTAATTGTACCCCTAGAAATGCGTGAGTATTTTAAAGGAAATTTTAATTGCTTTCAGAAATTCACTTGATTCTGAGTCAAGTACTTGGCTGTAAGAAAGGACAGGCTAGGATTGATGGCTGTTTATTCAGTCCCTGACACCAGCTAAAGAGCATCTTCCTGCTATGTGCATTTTATTTTCACTATTTGCTTATTAAATAAAGCAGAAGTTTAAATATAGCAGAAGACTAATGATTCTTTGCCACAGTTGATGTTCCATCAGTTACAAGCACTGATGAAGGATCAAAAGAATCTTGCAATTCTGTGCTCTAATTTTTGCATCAAAGCCTTCATTTGGCACTCAAACATCCTTAATGATATGAAAGTATGACAAGCAGTATCCTGATTAATTTATTTTCTCTGGTCTACACTTTCTCACTGCTTTCAAGTAGCTACCAGAATCTCCTGAAAAGTGAAATCGAAGGGACGTAACGATCATCTTGCAGATAAACAAAACCGCCAAATTTCTAATCTAAGGTTTGCCTTCGTCCAAGTAACAAGGCTTTTCAGTATTATGGAGAGAGAGGTGGAACTCTAATAGGGGTAGAAGAAATGGCAACCATCAATATGGTATGGGCTTTGAATTGTGAATAGGAGAAAAAGGAATGATAAGAAATGTAATAAGAGAAAGTGAATACGAAACTCTCATCTTTCTTTTTGAGCATACTGTTGGCTCTTACATTTGTGAAGGGATTTATATTTACTTTGTTTTCACCAGGGATACTTATTTTTATCTTTATATTTCTAGGTATGGGGGTATGCCTATCTCTCTCTCTATCCATTTATAAATAGCAGCACTGGTTGTCAAATGATTGCCTCTCTGCTCCAAGTCTGCTGCTGTTTGTGAGTTGTGATTTGGGGTGAACACTGCAGACACTTCACCTTTGAGAGCGTGTTCAATATTGTTCAGTCGCTAAGTCATATCCAGCTCTTTGTGACTCCATGGACTGCAGCGTGCCAGGCTCCTCTATCCTCCACCATCTCCAGGAATTTGCTCAAACTCATGTTCACTGAGTTGGTGATAGTATCTAACCATCTCCGCCTCTGCCACCCCCTTCTCCTTTCACCCTCAATCTTTCCCAGCATCAGGGTCTTTTCCCGTGAGTCGGCTCTTTGCATCAAGTGGTCAAAGTATTGGAGCTTCAGCTTCAGCACCAATTCTTCCAATGAATATTCAGCTTTGATTCCTTTAGGATTGACTGGTTTGATCTCCTTGCTGTCCAAGGGACTCTCAAGAATCTTCTGCACCACGACAGTTTGAAAGCATCACTTTTTCAGTGTTCAGCCTTCTTTATGGTCTAACTCTCACATCCTTGTGTGACTACTGTGAAAACCATAGCTTTGTCTATACGGACTTTTGTTGGCAAAGTGATGTCTCTGCTTTTTATGCCATACCTTTCCTTCCAAGGAGCCAAGTGTCTTTCAATTTCATGGCTGCAGTCACAGTCTGCAGTGATTTTGGAGCCCAAGAAAAGACAATCTGTCATGGCTTGTCCCACATTTTGCCTTTCTATTTGCCATGAAGTAATGGGACTAGGTACCATGGTCTTCATTTTTCAATGTTGCTTTAGTGTTAGGTTTTGTCAGTAGAACAGGCTAGAGAGACACCGCGGCAGAGCAAAGAACAAAGCTTTTCCTCTGCACTCTTCTCTTCTTCCTTCAGCTGGCCAGTTGCTCGTGGTGAGTGGGTGGCCCAGCGGCTTTTCATTTCCAATTAGATTCTCCAGCACTTGGTAGAAATCTTCATGTAGACCAGTTACAATCTACCGGCACTCCCTTGGGTACCTTCCAGTGGACCAGCTGCACCCCATGGCACCTCAGTTGAACCTCACCAACACCCCACCACATGACTCCAGCAGCTCAGCTCTGGCCCACCGCACCCCTTGAATTTAAGAATTTTTTTGTATAAATTATTTTTTTCCTGTTCAAATTCCTGATGTGATGTCTTGTTCCTGACTGGACCCTGACTGATTCTGGAACACAGTTACTGAGCTCCTGTTATGGACCTGACTCTCTGTTGACAGGGTTCCTGCCTTCAATGCCCCTACAGTTTCCGTGATGAGCAAGTCAGGTGTTAGGCTTGGCAGGGAAACCTGTTTTAGGATGAAAGTCATGGTGTGGGGTCAACGTGTTTACAAGGAAGTAACACTTCAACCCAAACTAAAGACCAATAGAAAGTGGCCAGATGAACAGGCAGGGGGATGAGTGTCTCGGCAAAGGAACTTGACCCTTGTCCTAGACCAGTGTAGGAACTGAATGGTGGTTACAAGACCTACCGCTTGGGAAGCACACTGCTGAGCGGCTGGGAGAAGAGGGTGCATGGAGGCTGGGTGTCTGGGAGCAATCACAGACGACCACGTTTGAGATTCTAAACTTGACTCAGTAGCCACGAGGGTTGTTGAATCATAATTTAAAAAACTTTTCTAAAAATTTTTTAAAGATTTTTTTGATGTAGACCATTTTTTAATATCTTTATTAAATTGGTTATAATATTGCTGCTGCTTCTTTTTTTTTTTTAAATATTTTGGTTTCTTGGCTGTGAAGCGTGTGAGATCTCAGTTACCCAACTGGGAAACTGACGTGGACCCCTACATTGAAAGGCGAAGTCTTAATCTCTGGACTTAATCTCAGGGAAGTCCCTGAATCATAATTTAGAGTGGTGGCTCTCAGTTGAAACATGTAGGGTACTTAAAATCTGGGCTGACCCCAGACCAATTAAATCAGTCTCTCTAGGAGTCTGGGGTATAAGAGGTATCCATAAATTTAAAGTTTAAATTTCTTCCAGTGATTTCATAGTACAGGCAAGGCTAAGAGTCAGTGATCTTGAGTAGCCAAAAAAAAAAAACAAAAAAAAACAAAAAAAACCCAGAAGATGGTAATGAGGATTAAATTACCAGTTGAAGGACAAAGCCCATTTGTTAGTTGGTAAAAGTTTTCTAGTCTAAAGATTAAAGTAATCTATAATTCTGCTTCATTATGTCAAAGTCACTTAGAATTCCAGAGGCACTGATTTTGGCATTGTTGCTAAATAGAAAGTGGTTACAGGTGGCAAATACTTTTGATGTAAATTTCCTCTGATACTCAAGGCAAGGGTGATATCACTGTGGAATTAAGTAAATATTTAAAATGAAGAAAATTAATGCAGCATGGAATTTGCTAGTGAATTTTACTTTAGTTTTTTTTTTTTTAAGGCTTCAGATGGTTAAACAAATATTTACTAAGTGAGTAAATGAGTGAATGAATGACCTCTCTGTGATTTGATTTTAATTAAACAAAAAGGAGTGTATCTGCCACCTCTTGACTAAAATTAATTAAACATCAGTTTCTCATCGGAGAGTAACCTCAAGATAAAACCAGCTCTCAGAGCTATGTTTGACTAACTTAGGAAAATCTATATTTAGCAGGTGGGTGAGGACTACCAGTACCTTTGATTCCTTTTTTTTCCCAGGCACTAAAAACTCAAGTTAGTTTCAAAAGAATCTTAAGCACTTTGTTTGGCTGCGTCACCGCTTCTGTTACTTTCTGACCTGCTGTGCTGACCTCCAAACCATGCTGTTTACCTTACTTGAGAGGCTGAATCAGATGTACCACCTCCAGAGACTACACAGGTTAAAGAAAATAAAAATCATTAGGTTTTGCATTACAGAAGCATTATAGGGAGCAGGGACTGAATTCATAATGTAGCCACTGCAGATCAGCTAACCTTTTTCAGTGGGACACGGTTCTTGTCGTTTGATCATGTGGGCTGACGGTGGACCCACATGTGGCTCTCAACAGAGAAGAAATCAATTGGTTACCGGGGTAGTCTAGTCAATCCATAAGGTAGCTGAAACATGAAAATTAATGTTATTAAAATTCCCATTCAATCATATATCCCCTTCTGGGGTACTTATTTTCCTATCTATCTTTTGACCCTCTATTTTATTTTTTTATTTATTTTTTAATTTTTATTTTTACTTTATTTTACTTTACAATACTGTGTTGGTTTCACCATACATTGACATGAATCCACCACGGGTGTACATGTGTTCCCAAACATGAACCCCCCTCCCACCTCCCTCCCCACAACATCCCTCTGGGTCATCCCCATGCACCAGCCCCAAGCATGCTGTATCCTGCATCAGACATAGATTGGTGATTCGATTCTTATATGATAGTATACATGTTTCAATGCCATTCTCCCAAATCATCCCACCCTCTCCCTCTCCCTCTGAGTCCCAAAGTCCGCTATACACATCTGTGTCTTTTTTGCTGTCTTGCATACAGTTGACCCTCTATTTTAGAAGATGCTGTTGTACATTTTTCTCCAGTACTTGGTTGTGTGCTTGCAAATAAATCTCTGAGTGTAAATCCCACTGAGACTATAGTACCAAGCTCATTATAGAATACTTCCCTTTTATGGACATGCCTCGTGAGGAACTAGGGTCAGAGCTGGGCTGTGCAGTCAGTGCTTTTGGAATTACATTGGATAGTGGCTTGGGTTTATAAGTCATTCCATAAAGAAAACATGTGACTGAACCCATGGTTATTGTAAAATATTATAATATGCTGTAAAGTAAAAGACCACATCATTCCCTGGGGTTTCACCGTAGAGTATTTTGTACTCACTCAGCTTCCTCGTGCATATTCCATCACTAAATTGGTGTGCTTTAGGAACCTATGTGTAATGGTATCTGAATTAGGAAAAAGTAGCAAATAAATATGTTCTCAGCATAATGTATGAGTGGTATGTATGATGTATCATAATGTATGAACGGTACCTGAAGACTCAAGAACAATTCTAAGTGGAACATAAAAATAAGTGGAGACTGTTATCTTAATGACTGAGAGAATTAGGAAATCTCCTAGTTGCTCAAACGAGGCTCAATAAGACCCATCATTAGGGTTCCACTGATAATTACAACTATTTATATATTATTGTCTATGCATGCATGCTCAGTTGTGTCTGACTCTTTGTGACGCCATGGAGTGTAGCCCACCAGGCTCATCTGTCCATGGAATTTCCCAGGCAAGAATCCTGAAGTGGGTTGCCATTTCCTACTCCAGGGGATCTTCCAGACCCAGGGATGGAACCCATGTCTCCTGTGTCTCCTGCACTGGCAGGCAAATTCTTTACCGCTGAGCCGTCTGTACTGACCTCCATTTTGCTTCTGGAAATACAATGCTGGGTTCTTCATTAGCCATCCCATCGCTTACATCTCTCATTAATAGTCCTATTGAAAATACTGCTCAGCTATAAAAAGGAATGCATTTGAGTCAGTTCTAATGAGGTGGATGAACCTAGAGCCTATTACACAGAGTGAAGTAAATCAGAAAGAGAAAGACAAATATTGTATATTAACACACATATATGAAATCTAGGAAGATGGTATTCATGACCCCATTTGCAGGGCAGCAAAGGAGACACAAACGTAAAGAACAGACTGGGTCACGGTGAGGGAGGGAGAGGACGGGATGACATGAGAAAGTAGTATTGAAACATACACATTACCAACATGTAAAATGGCTACTGATGCTGCTGCTGCTGCTTACTTGCTTGGTAGTGTCCGGCTCTGTGCGACCCTATGGACTGCAGCCCCATCAGGCTCCTCTGTGCATGGGATTCTCCAGGCAAGAATACTGGAGTGGGTTTCCATGTCCTCCTGCAGGGAGTCTTCCTGACCCAGGGATCAATCCCAGGTCTCCTGCACTGCAGGCAGATTCTTTACTGCTGAGCCGCCAGGGAAGCCCATGTCAAGTGGACAGCTGGTGGCAATTTGCTGTAGGATTCAGGGAACCTGAAACCTATGCTCTATGACAGCCAGAAGGGTGGGATGCGGAGGGAGGTGGGAGGGAGATTTAAGAGGGAGGGGACATGTGTATGCCTTTGGCTAATTCATGTTGCTGTATGGAAGAAACCAGCACAATATTGTAAAGCAATTATCCTCCAATGAAAAATAAAATTAAAAAAATAGTCCCATTGGAGAAGGGAGGTAGAGGAAAGAGAATTGGGATGTATAGGCTCTAGCTTTTAGGCTTAGCGAAGACGTGAACCATGAACTTCCAGATGTTCAAGCTGGTTTTAGAAAAGGCAGAGGAACCAGAGATCAAATTGCCAACATCCGCTGGATCATGGAAAAAGCAAGAGAGTTCCAGAAAAACATCTATTTCTGCTTTATTGACTATGCCAAAGCCTTTGACTGTGTGGATCACAATGAACTGGAAAATTCTTCAAAAGATGGGAATACCAGACCACCTCACCTGCCTCTTGAGAAATCTATATGCAGGTCAGGAAGCAACAGTTAGAACTGGACATGGAACAACAGACTGGTTCCAAATAGGAAAAGGAGTACGTCAAGGCTGTATAGTGTCACCCTGCTTATTTAACTTCAGTGCAGAGTACATCATGAGAAATGCTGGGCTAGAAGAAACACAAGCTGGAATCAAGATTGCCAGGAGAAATATCAGTAACCTCAGATATGCAGATAACACCACCCTTATGGCAGAAAGTGAAGAGGAGCTAAAAAGCCTCTTGATGAAAGTGAAAGAGGAAAGTGAAAAAGTTGTCTTAAAGCTCAACATTCAGAAAATGATCATGGCATATGGTCCCATCACTTCATGGTAAATAGATGGGGAAACAGTGTCAGACTTTATTTTTTGGGCTCCAAAATCACTGCAGATGGTGATTGCAGCCATGAAATTAAAAGAGGCTTACTCCTTGGAAGGGAAGTTATGACCAACCTAGATAGCATATTCAAAAGCAGACATTAATTACTTTGCCAACAAAGGTCCGTCTAGTCAAGGCTATGATTTTTCCAGTAGTCATGTATGGATGTGAGAGTTGGACTGTGAAGAAAGCTGAGTGCCTAAGAATTGATGCTTTTGGAGTGTGGTGTTGGAGAAGACTCTTGAGAGTCCCTTGGACTGCAAGGAGATCCAACCAGTCCATTCTAAAGGAGATCAGTCCTGGGTGCTCTTTGGAAGGACTGATGCTAAAGCTGAAACTCCAGTACTTTGGCCACCCCATGCAAAGAGTTGACTCATTCGAAAAGACTCTGATGCTGGGAGGGATTGGGGGCAGGAGGAGAAGGGGACGACAGGATGAGATGGCTGGATGGCATCACCAACTCGATGGGCACGAGTTTGAGTGAACTCCAGGAGTTGGTGATGGACAGGGAGCCCTGGCGTGCTGCAATTCATGGGGTCTCAAAGAGTTGGACACAACTGAGCGACTGAACTGAACTGAACTATGCGCCCTTTGGAAATTCCTTTGCCTTTTGGTGGGAGATAGAGGTTTGGAGAGGATTCTAAACTTTTTAGCCAAAACAAATCTTTGCTGGCAGAGCCTCTTGTGGATTCAGCTTCCTTTCCTTGTAGGCACTTTCCCTTCTTTAAAGAAAGAGCCAGATCATTATTTATGATATAACCTTTTCTTTTGCTGGGCAGCTCCAAAGATTTAACAGATTTTATTTACATGGAGCTAAAATCTGTTCATATGTAACATCCATCTCTTGATGCTAGTTCTTTGAAAGGTGGGGTTTGGCACATGGAAAACACATGCAAATGTTAGTCATAATCATGGTAACTATTATTAATAATCCCATGTTACATCATCACCTTTAGGGGGGAAAAGCTCTTTGAAAAGCTAATACAGCAGTAGAAGGAACCAATGTTTGGAGTTAGAAGACTTCAGTATGAATTCTACCTTCTAATTATTAATTAGAATTGGTTAATTAATTAATTTGTTATTTATGGGACTCAATTTTCTTATAGCTACCATGAGGAGAATTTCTAGCTCATAAGATATTATCTGTATAATGCTATGATTGACTTCTTACATTTTTTCAGATTTTGTTTTGTTCTATTTTTGTGGTGACAGTCGTCTCATTCCTTATAAGTCCCTCCCTCCCTCAGTTTCAAGACCTATGACAGTTCTGAAATGGCAGACCCACGGTAGCCTGTGCCCTTCTTTGTGTCTCTTCTCCCCTTCTGCTAGCACGTATTATACCATGTTGATGTCTGTTTCCACCACTGTCTATGAGCTCATTGAGAGAAGACTTTACATCACTGCTTCTTTTCATCAAACTGAATTGGTTTACCTATATGTGCCGTGCTGTGCCAAGTCACTTCATCTGGGTCCGACTCTGCAATGGGCCATAGCCCGCCAGGCTCCTCTGTGCATGGGATTCTCCAGACAAGAATACTGGAGTGGGTTGCTGTGCCCTCCTCCAGGGGATCTTCCTGACCTAGGGATCGAACCCACATCTCTTTTGTCTCCTGCACTGGCAGGCGGGTTCTTTACCACTAGTGCCATCCCTGGGAAGCCCCCGTTTACCTATAGGGAGGATTAATGTGAAGATCACATGCTATATTGCAAGTGAAAATAATTTTGAACAGTTGCTGTGTCAGGTGAAATTAAGGCTGAATTGTTGCTACTGGTTCCCTGTAAAAGAAAAAGCACTCTTAGCATCTAGATAATATTCAATGTCAACTATGCTTCAGTGAAAAATAAAAAGGAAAAAAACCCCATGATGACATAGTGAAGAGTAGAAGCGTGTTATTTTCAGCTGATCTAAGATGATGGTTTCATAAACTTTTGTGTTTCTGAACCTAACTGATGATTGACTTTGTAAAACACACACGATTTTACTACTTCCTCTTTTCGGTCCTACAGATTATTGCTAAAGGACTAGGGTATTTCCTCTAGAACTGTTTAATTCTGGCATCTTTGTGCAATTTCTTTACTGACAGAATGCAGATCTCCTCTGAGTATTTGTAAAAAGGATCTGTGTTGTTGTTGTTGAAATTCATATTTATTTGTTTGTTGAAATTTATTTGTTAAAATTCAGAATACAAATTCCTTCAGCCCAATACAACACCATTTCATCTTAGTTTCTTAGTTTCAATACCAGTATCTTCTTGGACAAGGATTTTCCTGTAAAGGGCCAGATAGTAAATATTTTTTAGGCTTTATGGGCCTTAAGTTCTCAGTCACAACTATTCTACTCTGGCGCTGTAGTGCAAAACTAACTCTAGACAGTGTGTAAATGGTTGGGCATGGCTGTATTCCAGTCACACTTACAAAAGTAGGCAACTGGCCAGACTTGGCCATCAGGCAGCAGCTTCCTAACCCCTGATTCAGGACGTGGCTACTTAAAGTATGCTCTATAGACTGAGTGTCAGCATCACTTGGGTGGGAGCTTAGCAGAGATGCAGAACCTTAGACTCCACCGAGACCGACTTTCTGGATTGGAATTTCTTTTTTAAGATAGAAGTTTATTTCTCACTGACTTCCTCGAATGTGTTCTGATGAATGTTCTGGTTTCTCTGAGTGTTGGTGACTCTGCAGAGAACAAGGAAGAGAATGTGGAGGGTGTCTGGAGATTTTATTCATTTATTTTTGGCCACATGCGGCCTTTCCCTAGCTGTGGCGAGTGTGGCTGCTCCATAGCTGCGGGCTGCGGCCTTCTCGTTGCAGCGGCTTCGTTTGCTGCGGAGCACAGGCTCTAGCTGCCCACGGGCGTCAGTAGTTGCAGCACTAGGCCTTAGTTGCTCTGTGGCATGTGAAATCTTCCCAGACCAGGGATCGAACTGGTGTTCCCTGCACTGGCAGGCAGACTGCTAACCACTGGAGCGCCAGAGGAGTCCCTGGGTCTGCGTTTTAGCAAGAGTTCCAGGTGATACCCAGGCATGAGCGAATTTGAGAACTGTAGATGAGTAGCACCAAGGAGACGTCTGGGAGCGTATTGGAGTGCGCCTACTGGGGTGGGCTGCCTTCTCAGAATGCAGCTCGCGGGCCTTTTCCAGTCTCTCCTTCCGTTGCCAGTTTTCTTCCCCTGGAACGTTCTCACCCGCTAACTGCCTGCTCTGCCTCTGCTGTCAGCTTGCCTCGCCACCTCCTCAGCCTAGCAGCTGCTCATTCCCCTGCTTCTCTATGTCCTCCAGGGAGGGCGCTGGGAACTCATCAGACGGAAAGGGGGTTTCGTTCGCTTGCAGCGCGGCTCACTGTGATTGGAGGTGTGATTTGTAGGTTTACCCAGCGCCCTAGCGCCCCTGCCCCCCACCCCCTCTTCTGTGTCCGCCTCTCCTTTCAAGAATCATGTAAATGGAGAAGGAAGCTCCAGGAGCTGAGGTGGCTTCCCTTCCATGTTGTGATGCTAAAGAGCCAACGCTCACGATGAACACTTCTCAGCCACAAAAATGGTAACAGCAAGAAAAAACCCTACAGAGTACCAGGGAGCAAAGCAATTGAGCTGTTCCAGCATTTTCTTAAATGGAGCCGGAAGGCCTTAATTATGATGTATGTGTCTTCAGGTAAGACTTTCAAGCAATTTGGAATAGGCAGTTATGTAATTTTCCTGCTGTTCTCTCCGCCCCTTTCTCTTTTATCTTTCTTTATTAATATAGACACCTATTGGAATGAAGTGGCCCACACACAATTTTGCATCGATTCAAGTGGGTGCAAGTTGATTATTCAGCCCAGAAATCTGATTAACACTCTCCCTCCCACTAGCCCACTCAGCTGTGTTTGCTTTTCTGCTTTTCTGGGGTGGAAGATGCTCTCTGCTGGCTCTTGCCCATTCCACACTCAATACATACAGTGACAGACAACTTATCTACCCTGGGGTCTGGTAGCTCTTACATATTAAGTCCCTGGTGTGTGTTTATTGAAAGCATGCCTTTTCTTCCAGGGCAGAACCCGACACATGGTGATGGACCTTACTGAAATCTGTAAATGTCCACCTCTTAATCTTTCTACTGTCTTGTGATACCCTAGCATGGGTCCTAGATAAAAATGCCAAAAATTTTAAAAATAATTTATGGTGCCTGCCACTGTACATTCATTTTCTCATTTGATCATCACTATAAGTAGTTACTATTATGATCCCTATTTTAAAGCTAAGGAATCTGAGGCTTTGAGAGGATAGCTTGCCTGAAGTTACAATTAGAAAGTGGAGGAGCTAAGATTTGAATCCAGTGTAACAGAAATGGAAAGCCTCTTAACCATTAATAATACTGTAGGGTTCATGGTAGAAATTCAGGGTATATGGGGTTTTCCAGTGACTAGCACTTTTAGAAACTTGGAAGTGTCAGTTGCAAAGTGAGTCCTGGATACGCACAGGAGGCTATCATGCATGGGTCATCAGGAAGGACATTGAAAGCAGCTCTGACATCCTATTAGTCCCACTGAAGTGGAGCAATGCAAAAATCCCTCCATTTGTCAGGGGCCCTAGTACAGTCGAAAGCGTGGCTCTGGTAAACACATAAATTAGTGGTGGTTCCCCGCAGAGTTAGCAGTAGAGTCCCCGTAGTCACCTTTCACTTTCTCCTTGATGAGAGGTGTTCAGGCTTCTCACCAAAGCCTCTAATGCAAATCCAGGATTGCCAGCTGTGCTTCTTGGTGTAAACAGTGCGTTAATGGTGTGAAAAAGTGCAACTCACAAGCCCTTCCTTGAGCAACCGCAGTGACAAACAGGCTGCTGCTGCTGCCATGGGGGCAGGTCTCCTGGCAGAGCATGCAGCTGAGAACCGGAGGAGCCTGGTTCACCTCGAATGCATGGAAATGAGCATTCTGTTCAGATTTCTGTGGTCCTCAGCCTGAATATTTACTTGGAGCCCTGCTGTTTCAGGCAGTTACCGAGGCCAATAGATCTGGGGGAGAGAGGAGCCAGAACAACATCTCAGCTACTCTGCAAGATCAAGCTTGAAAGAGCACACTGTATTTTTCCGTTCCTCTGATTGATAATGACAACACACCATTGTTTGTGGGTGGATGCCACAGAAGTTGCCTTTCTGGATGGTGGACTGAGAAACACTAAATCATTTTATGAAATTCAAGTGTTAAACACAAATGCAAGAAGGATGCACTCTGGTGAACAGTGGGTTTGCTCCTGGAAGAATAGAAGGGTCTGGGCAGACAAGGAGAGGAGAAAAAAGTATGGTGAAGAGACCAGCATGTACACGTAAGCTGACAGCACGTTCTGTCTTGAATGTCATGTGCAAACACTGGAGTGGAGGAAGCTAGCAGGGTGGTTTAAATCCATTTCAAAACAGGCTGTAATAACTTCAGCACCCGCCTCTCCTGGGGAGACATACATGTAACTGAGCCAGGGTGTTCGTTTCAGTCTGTCGACCTCCCTCAGACAGCGTCTAACTTCCCTTGTTCTCCCACTCTCCCATTGCTAGCCAGCACCCTTCTATTGACACCTTTTAATTCAGATCCATTCTGTTACCCAATAGATACTCATCGAACCCTTGCCACATGTCAGACACTGGGACACAGATAAATAAGATGGGCACTGCCCTCAATGGCTGGTAGGATGAGAGACAAACAGGCAGGAAAAGGGTGTTATGGATGGATCCTGTGGACTTACTTGTACCGTGTATAGTTGGGAAAGAAGGGAGAAGGGAGTGGGTCTCCTCTGAGAGGGAATAGGATGGAGGCAGAGCAGGAACTTCCTCAAGCAGGTCTTCTGTAGTCCTAGAGATGGTTATGGCTCTGCCAGGAACTTTGAATATTCCTGAGCTAATCTACTGCATCCAGTCTAGAAGGAAATTGTTTTCCTTATTTCCAAATCAGTACTGGGTTCCATGCCAGGCACTGTGCTAGGAAGTGTGGATTTGGGAACTTACAGTCTGGTCTGGTGGCAGACATACAATTAATTCCCTGTGGCTCAGTAGTAAAGAATCTGCCTGCAATTCAGGAGACACAGGTTTGATCCCTCGGTTTGGGAGCTTCCCTGAAGGAGGAAATGGCAACCCACTCCAGTATTCTTGCCTGAGAAATCCCATGAGAAATCCAATGAGGAATCCACAGAGGAGCCCAGTGGGTTACAGTCCATGGGGTTGGAAAGAGTTGGATATGGCTGAGCATGCACAGGAGTCCAGTCCAGAAAAAAATTAGGTGGCCTTCACACATGTTACTGTCTTGAAATATGTCTAGAATTCTTTGCCTCTGACCTCCTCTTCCACTTCATGGGACTAACTAGGACCCTGATTTCATGGTTGGGCCAAGTTGTTACTTGCTCTGCAAGTCATTACTAAGCCCCTGGGAGGGCTGCACTTCCTAGCTGGGTACGGTCACATGATCTTTCTTGGCTCAGGAGAAGTAGGCAGAGTGACGGGTGATATACAGGAGGACTGGATGCCGCTGTTAGGCTCGCGGTGCTCTCCTTGTTCCCTTGCTTTTAACATTTGATGCCATTGGAGGTGATGGCTCTCTTATCACCTGGGTCCCTGTGTTACCATGATTAGCGGGGGCCGTTGGTAAACTGCAGTGGACGACTAGGGTTAGCAAGGAATAAACTTTTGTTGTTTTAATTCTCTGAGATTGTGGGTGGTTAATTATCGCAGCAGAGCCCAGGGTGCTTTGTGGCACATTTTTTTGGGAAGGCCACCAAATTCCACTAACTAGGTTAGGTCTCTCATCTGCTCACATGATTGCTCCCTGCACACACTCCTTCATTAAAAAAAAAATCATGCTTTATTATGTGTTTAACAGGTTAGGCCATAAAAGGGGGAGAACCATACTTGTCTTGTTTATTACCATATCTCTAGTGCCTAGCACAATGATTAGCACATATGAAATGAGTACTTTTTGAAAGAATTAATGAATGAGTGAACAAATGAACTGGGGATTGTTGTATGGAATCATAACATTTTTGAAGAGATTCAGCTCTTCATATAAATATGGAACAGCTTAAAGTCCTGGGAGCCTGTCAATAACGTCAAAGCATTTTTCTCCTCCTCCACCTCTATTCTCACCACCAACAAGCTTAAGGTCAAATAATTCTAATTCCAATAGGACAAATTATAGTTCCCAAAGAAATCAGTTTTGCATGATCTGTTTGTTGGGAGCACGAATTTTCCCTTCACCGACCCGGAATTTGCTCCCTTGCTTTTGCCTGTGTTGGAGGAAGTACAGTTTCCCACAGAATGTTGCCCTTGGGCCTCCAGTTTGACCATGTGGACAGTAGCAGACTCTGGACCAACACACATCTCCTGAAAACATCTTTGATGAAGCAGCTCCCCTCCCTGCACAAACACAACAATTAACCAAAGCAGGTAAAATTGTGTCTTGGGAAGATAATGAGGTTTGCTTCCCTGCCTGTATAATTTTGCCTCTGTGTGTCTGGTATCCTGGCTTGGATCTCATCCAGCCCACCCCAGGGGAAACATAGCTGGTATCCTCCACAGCACTTTAATGAAGCGCCCGCCTGTGCTAAGAAAACATCAAAGTTGCTCCAGCTTCAAAACAAGTTAAATTTTGGCAGCTGCAGTTTGGGGGGCAGTATGGGGAACTAATGACAAGAGCACAAGAACCCCTACCATTGTCTGTCACGTGTATCCCTGAGCCCTGAGTTTTAGCACTATTTCATAAGCGATCTCTGCATTTAGTCTAGGACACAGGAGACGCTAGTGGTAAAGAACCCACCTGCCAGTGTGGGAGTCGTAAGAGATGTGGGTTTGATCCCTGGGTCGACAAGCTACCCTGGAGAAGGGCATGGCAACCCACTCCAGTATTCTTGTTTGGAGAATCCTATGGACAGAGAGGAACCTGGCGGGCTACAGCCCAAGGGGTCACAAAGAGTTGGACACGACTGAGGTGACAGCACGCAGCACATGGGAGGCACAGGGGACAGGCAAGCCGGAAGGTCCTTCTACTCTGGCTGTGGTCCAGAGGCCCGTGTTCCTTGAGGATCCTGGGCAGGCTGGGATGTGATGCAGCAAAAGCCAAGGCCCCCAGCAATCACTTCCAGCCTCTCACCTGCTCTTGTCCTCGTACCAATCACTTCCAGCCCCTCTCACCTGCTCTTGTCCTGGTACTAGTCACTTTCAGCCTCTCACCTGTTCTTGTCCTGGCACCAGTCACTTTCAGCCTCTCACCTGTTCCTGTCCTGGCACCAGTCACTTCCAGCCCCCCTCACCTGTTCTTGTCCTGGCACCAGTCACTTCCAGCCCCTCTCACCTGCTCTTGTCCATGTACCAGTCACTTCTAGCCCCTCTCACCTGCTCTTGTCCTGGCACCAATCACTTCCAGCCCCCCTCACCTGTTCCTGTCCAAGTACCAGTCACTCCCAGCCCCTCTCACCTGTTCCTGTCCTGGTACCAGTCACTTTTAGCCTCTCACCTGTTCCTGTCCTGGCACCAGTCACTTCCAGCCCCCCTCACCTGTTCTTGTCCTGGCACCAGTCACTTCCAGCCCCTCTCACCTGCTCTTGTCCATGTACCAGTCACTTCTAGCCCCTCTCACCTGCTCTTGTCCTGGCACCAATCACTTCCAGCCCCCCTCAGCTGTTCCTGTCCATGTACCAGTCACTCCCAGCCCCCCTCACCTGTTCCTGTCCTCGTACCAATCACTTCCAGCCCCGCTCACCTGCTCCTGTCCTGGTATCTCCACCAGTCACTTCCAGCCCCGCTCACCTGCTCTTGTCCTGGCCTCCAGCTGACGGGCAGCCTCTTCTGCCTCAGGGATAAGCCTGTGTGTGGCCGTCCCTCTGAAGCCTGCTGAGCATTCGTGCACAGGGGCATTGGCTGCATGGCCGATGCAGGCATGGTCCATGCTCACTGCCTCCTTTCTCGGTAACACTTGCTTCCAGTCCATCCATCGTGTTGCTGGTTTTTATTTCCCTGGCTGTTCGGGATTGCCTGTGTTCTGCCATTGTGGGACTACTCATTTTTATTTTCCAGTGACAAGGACAGTTTCCTTTGTCCAATCAGGGGAAAACAAGTATAAATAGCATGATTTATAGACCAGAGTGCCCAGTGGGGCGGGAAAGCTCTGTAACCTCTGTAATGTTCATTTAGGGATACATGCAGTCACAAAATCAGGAAATGCAGAAGGTAGGTTGTCCATTTCAGTGTTATTTGTCTTCAAGTTGGAAAGACAATTCTGTTATATTGAAGAACTTACTATGAAGCTGTGTCAGTATGATAGCAAATCCATTTTGGTACATCTGCAGTGGGTTGGTAAAAGCATAGTGCTAAGGAAGGATGTCTGTTCAAGGCCTAGTAGACTTGTATGTTTCCGTAGGTCCTATGGCCAGAGACAGCAGCTTCATCCTGAACAATATTGCTCGGAAAGGAGCCAGGGCAGGGGCAGGTCTATGAAGAAATCAATGATCATAGGCACTGAGACAGTGCACACAGCGTGCTTAAGAAATCCAAGCCGCATGCCTGGTCAATGTCCTTTAGTTATATCTCAAATCAGTTTTTGAGTTCAGGTGACTGGAGGCTTCTGTTCAGAGTTTATTTGTGGTTCTGAGCCCGATCTCCTTGAACCACTCAGTCAGCAATTCAATCTGTTTGTAAGCCAATGGAGAGCAAAGGGCCAGCATGTCTTATTTATCTTCTTTTCCCCGTCCCTGGAAGGAAGCTGCACACAGAGGCACTCTGTGTTTGTTGAAAGTACTGAACTACTGAATGGAGAGGAAGGACTGATGACATGGTGAGCACCCACTGGGCATGCTGGGCACTGACCATACAGTGATGAATAGAGCCCTCTTTGCCCTCAGGAATCCATAGTCAAGTCTTTCCTCATGAATAAGGACTGTAGAAAATGATCTGGACAGGGTAACACTGAATTGCCTGAGTTCATGATTAATGACTTGAGGAGGTTTGTGGTACATTTTTGGCCATCTTTTCTTCTGCACATATCCTTGACCTGCTGGGAGAATGGAGAGATGGGCCTCCAGCATCCACCTGGATATGGCATGGAAACCTGCAACCGACACCTCATTTTCCCTTCTCTTGATCAATAGATGCCTCATGTTGACTCAGAGCAAAGCACTCATTGATCAGGCTGGTCCTTCTTAGAGAAATGCTATTTCCCTGTTTGGGGTTGATGGCTGGGATCATCTCACAAACACACCATGGGTCTTGCCTGCAGTCTGAGATGTTGTTCAATAGCTCTCAGATCTAAGTCTGTCACCTTAGTGGAAATGAGGCTGTAACAGAAGGCGCCTGGGAAGTTCTGAGTGGTCCCTGCTCATGCTCCCTCTTAGCATCTGTACATCTCTTTTCCATGGAACTTGTCGTTGCAGAGTGATCATTTATTGCTGTGTCTTCTTCACTTGGCTATGAGCTCCTTGAAGATCCAGACTGTTGTATGTGTCATTGACCCAGAATCACCTGCAGGGGAAGCTCAGAGCCGTGATGCTAAGGAGGGAAGCATTCCCTGGCAGAAGCAAGGCAGTTAAAACCTCTGGCTTCCAGAATTGAAGGAGACATGTGTACCCCAATGTTCATCGCAGCACTGTTTACAATAGCTAGGACGCGGAAGCAACCTAGATGTCCACTGGCAGATGAATGGATAAGAAAGCTGTGGTACATATACACAATGGAATATTACTCAGCTGTTAAAAAGAACACATTTGAATCAGTTCTAACGAGGTGGATGAAACTGGAGCCTATTATACAGAGTGAAGTAAGTCAGAAGGAAACACCAATACCGTATATTAATGCGTATATAGGGAATTTAGAAAGATGGTAATGACGACCCTATACACGAGACAGCGAAAGAGACACAGATATGAAGAACAGACTTTTGGACTCTGTGGGAGAAGGCGAGGGTGTTATGATTTGAGAGAATAACATTGAAACATGTATATTACCATATGTGAAATAGATGACCAGTCCAAGTTCGATGCATGAAGCAGAGCACTCAAAGCTGGTGCACTGGGACAACCCAGAGGGATGGGATGGGGAGGGAGGGGGGAGGGACGTTAGGTATGGGGGACACATGTACACCCATGGCTGATTCATGTCGACGTATGGCAAAAACCACCACAATATTGTAAAGTAATTAGCCTCCAATTAAAAACAAACAAATAAACAAACTTCTGGCTTCTACTTGCTGTTTGTGGACGGCGGAGCCTGGTGGGCTCCAGTCCATGGGGTCGCTAAGAGTTGGACATGACTGAGCGACTTCCCTTTCACTTTTCACTTTGTCGCATTGGAGAAGGAAATGGCAACCCACTCCAGTGTTCTTGCCTGGAGAATCCCAGGGACGAGGGAGCCTGGTGGGCTTCCGTCTATGGGGTCGCACAGAGTCGGACACGACTGAAGTGACGCAGCAGCAGCAAGCTTAAAGGACATACCTGTTTTGGTCACACCTTCTGTGCTGCTAATTTGCTGAGATAAGCCCAGGAGTCCTCTTTGCCCTACGCTTTTGAAAAAGTCAAACAGAAACCAGAGTGGGTCCTGGGAAAATCAGACAGGAAGAGAGGCTCATGCAGGGCCGCTCATCGCAGTGGCAGGGGTACCAGTCACGTGGAATATAGTGTGAATGGTGTGCCCTGGAGCTGCTTCTGTGAACACTTGCCTTCTCCCACCAGTGGTCACTCCTGTGCAAAGGGGCTGCCAGTTCTCCAAGATGAGAGAGAGGATGGGGATTTAGAACCATAGCCTTAGCAGTGTTTGCAGCAACCTGCAGTGTATTGGATGGGTGACTATGCCTCAGGGCTCTGCCGTGGGGACAGTCAACAGGAAGAACACAAATCTAGGCATACTTTACCATCACTTACAGTCATTGTCTTGATATCTTATTTATCTTGTTATCAGCCTTGGGCAGCCAGCCCATGGTAGATCTTCAACAAGTGATGGGGAAGGACTCACTGGATGACCACAGCTCATCCTACATAATTCCTGTTACACAGTTATACACAGTAAGAGTCATCAGTAAGGTAAGAAGACTTAAGGATACAGTCAGACATTTCATGCCCACTGATGGACTGGGTTTTCTGCTTTTTCTCTCACATATTCCATTTTCTTGACAAAGGTCCACATAGTCAAAGCTGTGGTTTTTCCAGTAGTCATGTATGGATGTGAGAGTTGGACCATAAAAAGGAGGCTGAGTGCCGAAAAATTGTTGCTTTCGAACTGTGGAGCTGGAGAAGACTCTTACGGATACCCTTGGACAGCAAGATCAAACCAGTCAATTGTAAAGGAAATCGACCCTGGAAGGGTTGGAAGGACTGATGTTGAAGCTGAAGGTCCAACACTTTGGCCACCTGATGCGAAGAGCCAGCTCACTGGCAAAGACCCTGATGCTAAGAAAGACTGAAGGCAAGAGGAGAAGGGGGCAACAGAGGATGAGATGGTTGGATGGCATCATTGACTCGAAAGACATAAGTTTGAGTAAACTCAGCGAGATGGTGAAGGACAGGGAAACTGGTGTGCTGCAGTTAATGGGGTCACAAAGAGTCAGACGTGACTTAGTGACTGAACAACAAATCCCATTTTGAGCATTTTAAAAAGAACATAAACTTTAGAATCATTTTCAGAATCTGGCTTTATTGCTCGTATGGCCTTGCGCAAGTTCTGAGCCACAGTTTCCTCATCTGAAAAATGGGGATGATGTTACCTAACATAGATGCTTGCTGTCACTTCAGTTGTGTCCATACCTCTTGTGACCCGATGGACTCTAGCCCTCCAGGCTGCTCTGTCCATGGAATTCTCTAGGCAAGAATACTGGGGTGGGTGGTCATGCCCTCCTCCAGGAGATCTTCCCGATTTGGGGATCGAACCTGTGTCTCTTATGTCTCCTTAATTGGCAGGTGGAATCTTTACCACTAGTGCCGCCTGGGCAGCCCAGCATAAGTTGCTTAATAGTTATTATTATGCTTATTATTATCTGTCCTCAAAACCTGCATCTTTGCCTCCCTGTGTCCAGCACCTAGCTATCCTTTCCCACCATGTTTGATTTCTCACAGACTTTTGGTATGACTGTGGTATGCCACTGAGTTTCTAGTTTTCATCCTGACATTCTGGGTCTGTACTATCCGGTTTTTCAGAGATTCAGCGTTGTTTCCATCTTTCAAATGATGGCACTGACTAAATCCTAAAGCAAGTGATTTGGGAGCCATATATATGTTACCTCTTCAGGTCTTAATCTTCTCACCTTTCAATGAAAAGAAAAGGTGGAGTGGATAGAGAACAGCCATGCAGCGGGGCATGAGCTGTCTTCTTCTTCAGTCCAGTGTGGAGTGCTGAGCACAACAGTTGTCTTTGGGTGATTCTGATGATAAGTAATAGAAATCAACTCAAGTTAATCTAAGCAAAAGGGCAATTTGTGAGAAGGATACTAGTGTATCTCTTGAAATCCAAGGGCAACCCAGCTGGAGTCCCATCCATGCTCCTATATCAACTATCATGTTAGGTAGAACCACTTTTCCCCCAGGCAGCACACTCACATGTGGAAAGACCTCTGTTAATATTGGGCTCTTGGCTACTTCCCACCCCTTCACTCACTCTTCCCTGGGGAAGGGTGACTTATCTAACTGGAGAATTTGGAAGAATACATTGGGCATATTTGGCTTACCCTCTTGTGGGGATCTACTGCTTGCTGAGAACATACACTTCTTCATCCTGTGTGTTTTAAGATGCCTGGAAGGTGCTTTAGGGAAGTGCTGTGGTGTCCAGCACTGGCTGTGACTGGAAGGGTGGCTCTGCCTAGCCTGAAGTTATGAACTGGAAAGCCAACTTGGTCATATACCTAAAGCTGCGGTCACTAAACTGTATCACAGATAAAGGGGCCTTTTGATTTCAGTGTATATCCCGTGTCTCCTTGATTCAGAACTCAGGCAGGGAAGATGGATCTTTGTATTGGGCCTTTTCCAACTCCATTGCATCTCTCTTCTTTCCATTTACTTTAGTTAAGCTTTTTCTGATTTTTTCATGAACATGGAAGATGAATAGATTCAATTCTTCAGTTCCAAAGCCACTTGCAAAAACTGACTAGTAGCATTTCAATCTCAATTCCAAATTCACGAGATAAGAATATCTGATTGACTTAACTTTGGTCAGATGCTCACCTTTGGTTGAAAAAACTGGGCACAACTGGGTGGGGAAGGTGAGTAGGTAAGCTTCCATATTACCAGTTCAGTTCAGTCACTCAGTCATATCTGACTCTTTGCAACCCCATGGACTGCAGCATGCCAGGCTTCCCTGTCTGTCCATCACCAACTCCCAGATCTTGCTCAAACTCATGTCCATCGAATTGGTGATGCCATCAAGCCATCTCATCTTCTGTCATCCTTTTCTCCTGCCAATAGACGATGAGATGGTTGGGTGGCAATACAACATTAAAAGCTTACGTATTATAGAAATGACTTTTCTAGGTGGCAAACTAGCTGTCAGAGAGTGAGCTGTGACTTCCCAAAGCGGTCTTTTACACAGCCATGACAAAGGTTAGGTATTTTGGACCAATTAAATGTTTCCATTATATTGATTATATGAAACTGGAGCTTATTATACAGAGTGAAGTAAGCCAGAAAGAAAAACACCAATACAGTATACTAACACATAGATATGGAATTTAGAAAGATGGTAATGATAACCGTGTATGCGAGACAGCAAAAGAGACACAGATGATAGAACGGACTTTTGGACTCTGTGGGAGAGGGAGAGGGTGGGATGATTTGGGAGAACGGCATTGAAACATGTATAATATCATGTAAGAAATGAATCGCCAGTCTATGTTTGATACAGGATACAGGATGCTTGGGGCTGGTGCACGGGGATGATCCAGAGAGATGATATGGGGAGAGAGGTGGGAGGGGGGTTCAGGATTGGGAACTCATGTACACCCGTGGCAGATTCATGTCAATATATGGCAAAACCAATACAGTATTGTAAAGTAAAATTAAAAAAAAATTTAAAAAGTGGCTTTTAAGTCTGTTCTTATCATGGTGGTTTTTGTGTTTCTGTTGCTATGAATCTATATTCTTTTGAAATTGAGCTTTCAGCTCAGAGCTGTTTATATGCTGAACTCTAGATGGCACCCTGAGAATCATCTAGTTAAATAATTTCTTCAATCTGTTCCCCACAAAGGTCCCATGCTATTGAAAGTTTCGCTGGGCCCTTGTGTGCAAAGGAAAAGATAAAATGGGCAAAGTCAGTATTTCATGGGACACAGTCAAGCCAACATGTAGAACACTGCCATGCAGAAAGATTTCCCTTTATTTAGAGTCAGATATCACCAAACTTCATACAAATGGTAGCCTTCAATAGCTTTTCAAACCATCAGATAGTCTCTTACTTGAGTTGTGATGCTCCATAATAAAATATATTATCAAACCAGAGCATCGTGTTTGCTTTTATTTCAGAGTAACTCGTATTTTCTGGAAACCCAGAGCCAGCTCAAAGTAGTTTTCTTTAATAATCATTAAGGTCATCTGACCTATGTCACACCAAAGGCAGGCTATTGATGATGAGCAACCCTGCTGAGAAATTAATCTTCAATCAACATGTGTATATGTGTCCTCTAGAAGTCACCATTGATATTGTGTGGTTTCTTTTATTGTAGAACCGAGGGGCATGTTACATGTCAAGATGAAATCAATGTGAAATTGATGGGCTGAGAGGAATTTGGTCTTAAGGGCTTTGCAATGGTATAACAATCAAGTTATTCGTTCCCCTGCCTTACTGAACTGTCTTATTTGCAGTAGCAAATTCTCCACGTAAAATTCTGTGTTCACTTCCAACATAATTCCTTTTTTTTTCAAGTGCTCTTAAGTTCATCATTATATTTATTTTTGTTTTCTTATAACATTGATATATGCTCACTTTTAAAGTTGATAAAATAAAAAGTGAGAAAGATGAAAAAGTATTCATAATCCTACCATTATAACATTTTGGACTGTTTTCTACGAGTTTATTTAAGCTTTCAAAAAGTTGAGTTTATTTTATATCTGTAATTTTGTTTCTGCTTTTTTCCTAACTGCTATTATAGCAGACATTAATCGTATTGTTATAACTGTCCTTTACACCCATAATTTTTGGGGACTGCGTGACCATTCTCCTTTTGTTGGATATTTTGTTTGGTTTCAATATTTACAAAAGGTTCTGTAACTTTAGAACTGTATAGATGATACTACGATTTGTATATTAGATGTACATTTATATATATGTATATATGTATTTTTTTTCCTTCAAATTAATTCCCAGAAGTGGAATTGGAATTAGTAGGTCAATGTTTCTTTTTAACATTCTCTTCTTGACTCAGACCCCAAAAGATCTGCTGATGCTTGAGAAAGGTATGCTTTCTTGGTCTGAGATTTTTGGGGGTCTATTAAAACATGTTCTCTTCATTTCAGCAACGATGATTACATCCCCTTTTGCTTTGGGCTGTTTTGGGAGGCTTTCATTCTCCCTGGCCCCTACCCTCCAACACTCACAAAAATGCACATGATTCCATCCTAGAAAATGGGAAGTTTCTGCTGATCTTGTCTTGGCCGAGAAAGAAATCGGGCGGTTTTGAACACTATAGTTGAAAGTACAGGAGTTCTAAGTGATTTTAAGGTGATTCTTTTTTTCTTCTCTTTGGGCATGCTATACACATTTGCTACTGAAATCAGTGACCTCAAATGCCTGTGGAGTTATTGAGTTGGCCAAAAAATTTGTTTAGGTATTCCCATGTTATGGAAAAACCCGAACAAACTTTCTATCCAGCCCGATAAAAGCCCTGGGTGGGCCCTCGTGGAATGGAAGAGGCTACAGTGGATTTGGGGTCGTAACATCTGGCTCAGGCTCTGGTGTTCCGTCAGCTCTCTGTCTGTTTCACTCCACGTGAAATACTTTATTTGCTCTCCATGGCCTCATTCAGTCCTTATGGTGACCCCCTGAGCTAGCCATCGTCTCTTCCATTGTATGGCTGGGAATACTCAGGGTGAGCAGCGACATAACTGCCTAATGACAGGCTGTAGGAAAATCAGAGTTCCGATCCTACACATTGGTCTTTCCCATTGTCCTAGGCGGTTTTATTTTATTTTATTTTTATTTTTTAATTATTTATTTTTTTACTTTATTTTACTTTACAATACTGTATTGGTTCTAGGCTGTTTTATTATCCATGTTTCCCTGAACAAGTATGTAACCCCTCTGAGTCTTACTCTTTTTAAGTTGAAGATAATCACACATACCCCACAGGGCTTTTGTGACAATCAGATGAGACAGTTTAAATTGAGTGTGCTGCTTAAAGTGGAATATAAGTGTTAGGAATTATGAGCATGCTAATAAAAAAGGTGACTAATGTGGTTGGTTTTTCTTCCCCCCGGGGGTCTTGCTTACTTGCTTGCTCTCTTGATTTTATTTAATTTTGTTACTGAACCAAACTTGGGTCCACTTGGTGGTCTGCTGACACCAGATGGTGGTGAAGGAAAGTGCGTCATTTATTGCAGGGCGCCAAGCAAGGAGTGCAGGGCATCTAGCGGTTAAGAGACCTGAACTCCCTGAAGGCTTTCAGGGAAATGTTTTATAAAGACAAGGTGAGGGAGGGGGGTTGTGGAGTGGGCGATCGGCTTGTGGGCGTTCTGATTGGTTGTTGGTGAGGTAATCGGGGATCAAAATCATCCTCTGTCTGGGGTCTATGGGCTTGTGGGGAGCATGCAGTTAACTTCTTCCACTTGGGAGTTGGGGGGAGTAGCTTTCAGTATCTGTGAAAAAGCTCAAAGGCCATGGTTCAGAATATTGTCGTAGCCCTTGAGGAGGAACTGAAAGTCTCTGACTTTGTATAATGGCTAAACTATTGTTATTTTGTCTTGCTTGACTGTTTTCCTATCTAAGTGCCCTTTCTCACTTCTCTGGTTCAACTTATTCTTTGACCAAAGTTTTCCTACAGAGACAGGGAGAGGACTTGGGGGTAGTCCTGTTCTGGGAAGGTCCCACAGGGCCTTGCTTGGTTACAATTTTATTTTTTAATTGTATATAGTTGATTTAGGCTTCCCTGGTGTCTCAGTGGTAAAGAATCCACCTGCCAATGCAGGAGACCCAGGTTTGATCTCTGAGTCGGAAAGATCCCCTGGAGAAGGGAATGGCAACCCACTCCAGTATTTGTGCCTGGGAAATCCCATGGACAGAGGAGCCTGGTGGGCTACAGTCCAGAGGGTGCAAAGAGTTGGACACGACTCAGTGACTGAACAATGACAACAGTAGTTGATTTATAATGTTGTATTAGTTTCAGATGTATAGCAAAGCGATTCAGTTATACATGTATTTATGTATATACATGTGTATATTGTTTTTCAAATTCTTTTCCCTTATAGGTTATTATAGGTTATAATGTTTCCTTACATTGGCTCATATAGGCTTCTAAAATTTTTTAGATTAAATTTTTTTAGTTCATATTTTACAGGTTTTCATTATATCTGTTTTCTTTTTAAAATTTTTTCGTCTAGTAAGTTTCAAGGAAATGAGATGCAGAAAGTTAATAATTAAATGTTAAGGTATTGGATTAAAGCAGAGCAAGAGGTTTCAGTTCTTTTAATGTAAGTTTCTCTATCTCATCATTATTGACATTTCTGGATGGGATAATCCTTTGCTGTGGGAGCCTCGCCTGCATACTGTGGGAGGTTTATCAGCATTCCTGGTCTCTGCCCACTAGATGCCATTGGCACCCCCACCCCAATTGTGACAATGACAAGTATCTGCAGATATTGCCAAATGCCCCTTGAGAATAGGGTATGTGTTTGTTCCCATTTTAAAATTACTACTGTAACAGAATGTCTGTCTCAAGAGATGGAAATTTTATTTACTGGGATCTTGGTTTGAGTGTTTTTATTCCTTATTATGTCAAAGGTGTAGGAGGGTTAATTCTGCAGAGGAAACTATCTTTAGCATTTATTGCCTTTAGCAGGTTGCCTTCAAGTTTTTGCAGTCTTGTTACTAGATTTTGCAGCCTTGTTACAGAGCATCACTGTTGTCCTGATCGCCCAGACACTCTTCACTGACTGCCAATACCAAATCCGAGCACAAGAAACAAGAAATAAAGAAAAATAAATATCCACACAGTTATAATGAGAAGCTTGCTCTGGAGATAACAGCTCCTGTAAAGCTTCCCATTTTTATTACCATTTTTGATCTCAAGAATGGATTTGCATTGTGCCATTTTCAGTTCTTGTTACCATCACTGTCACAACAGGGAATGAGCCAAATTGCAGTGCGGATACTGTCTGTCACATGCAATCGTGTGGGGGCCCTGCCCTGACCTTACGTTATTCCAGAGCGACAAGGAGGCACACTCGCTGATCAGTGAGGATGCAGCACTCTGGAGAGATCGGAGGCCACTGAGGCCTGAGCGGTGTGCAGATTAGCCCTGGAGGTTCTGTTTAGCAGCGTACATTGCAGCTGCTCATCTGTCGAGAGCGCAGTGTGGCACACAGGTATGTGACATCACTCGGAGGGAATCCTCATCAAAGGAGAGAGGAGGCCAAGAAGAGACCTAATATCCTTAACACCGACAATGAGCCAGTGGACTAAGAGCTTTACAAGCGTTTGTTCACACAATCTTTACACCAAATGTATGATGTAAGTATTAGTATATATCTAGTTTTTTACTCCAGGAAGTAAAGTAACTTGTCTAAGTTCAGGTAGAGCTTGGAATGCAGATCATGGATTGAAAATCTCTATTTTTACTAACTCTGAGCACTTCATATTACTGAATTTTCAGATCTCCCCAGTTCATAGGAGGCTCAGTTCTTATATTCCAAGCTGTTATCTCCAGAACAAACTGCTCATTATAACTGTGTGGATATTTATTTTTCTTTATTTCTTGTTTCCTGGTTGAGATTCCAAGAGATTTTGTCACTTAAGTTCTTCTTCTGACTCTAGTTAAAATTACAGTGGATTTCTCTTCCTTCTGACCCAGTAGGCTTGGACCAGAACGTCTGGCTACACCGATCTTGCCATTCTCTGAACTTCCCATTCACTTAGTCTGTGCTGTTCATTGTCTAAATCCATCAGGGACTCCTTAGTCCTCTCGTGTGGCTGCTTCTGCAGTGTATGCCCATTTCCCCAAAGACTGTAAGCTCTTTAAAGGTAGAGGTGATACCTCATACTTGGAAGGCAGTGTAGCATATTGGTTTGGAGCACAGACCCTGAAGGGAGACTGCCTGGGTTCAGATACCATCATTTCCACTGTATCAGGCAGGGTAGGCTGGACTGTGCGTGATTAACAGACAACCCTAGACTGTGTGGAGGCTTGATACACCCAGCAAAGGTATGTTTTTTGCTCGTGGTAAGTGGCCCACTCAGGTTGGCAGGAGGCCTATAAGCATCATAGTCACTCAGAAACGTGGACCAGTGGAGGCTCCATCCCAGTACCTCCTCAGTGATCACCAAGCCAGGGCACAGAGAATCTGGCAGATCACACCCGGGCTCACACAGGTTCTGTGTGTGTGTGTGCACGCGCTAAGTCGCCTCAGTTGTGTCTGACTCTGCGATCCTATGGACTGTAGCCTGCCAGCTCCTCTGTCTATGGGATTTCCTGGGCAAGAATATTGGAGTGGGTTGCCATGCCCTCCTGCAGGGGATCTTGCCAGCCCAGGGATCAACCTGTCTCTCTTACCTCTCTTCCATCGAGGGGGGTGGTTCTTTACTGCTAGGGCCACCTGGGAAGCCCCCATAGAGTTTCAAGCCACGTTAAATTCCATCACTGCTCTGAGTAGATCAGAGGTATTTGCAAACAGCTCAGGTCTTCTGTCGGAGAAGGCAATGGCACCCCACTCCAGTACTCTTGCCTGGAAAATCCTATGGATGGAGGAGCCTGGTGGGCTGCAGTCCATGGGGTCTCAAAGAGTCGGACACGACTGAGTGACTTCCCTTTCACTTTCCACTTTCATGCATTGGAGAAGGAAATGGCAACCCACTCCAGTGTTCTTGCCTGGAGAATCCCAGGGACGGGGGAGCCTGGTGGGCTGCCGTCTATGGGGTCGCACAGAGTCGGACACGACTGAAGCGACTTAGCAGCAGCAGCAGCGGCAGAAGGTCTTCTGTAATTTCTTGCTAGCAGTGAAAACTTGAGGCACGTTGTTTAAAGTTTTTGTGCCTATTTCCTTTTATTTAAGATGCGGGTAATAGTAGTGCTTAGCACTTGTGAGGATTAAGTGTGACGTATATGTAAAGTGCTTAGCGTGGATGGCGTCCAGCTCATTGCTGATGCGGTGTGAGTGTTGGCTGGTGCTTCTTGTAAATATTTAAAGTCAGAGCTACTTGCTTGTTGCTTTGTATTCACATCTCTACCTGGGAATCCGAAATCCTGAAGGTACCAGCATTGACATGCTTCTGGGATGACATCTTGATAGAGTTGCTTTCTGATCTCCTTTCATCTCTTATTCATGTAGGGACAGACGTTTCAACTAGTGGTTGTGTGTGCTGTTCTCTTGCCTTATAGCTTAGCTTTCTTCTGAAAAATCGATTTTACTGCAAAGGCTCGGCTATCGCTTTTCCACTGCAGCGCCTACCCCCCCTTTCACAGAAAATGGCATTCTAAACAATGGTTGATAGTTCAGAAGCATAATTACCTTTTAAAAATAAACTTCACCAGAAGGGCCAAGTTAAATATCTGCCTAGGTTTGGTTTAGAGATTTTTGTTCTTTTGGTGGCTCAGATGGTAAAGAATCTACCTAAAATGTAGGAGACCCTGGTTAGATCCTTAGGTCTGGAAGATCCTCTAGAGAAGGGAATGTCAACTCACTCCAGTATTCCTGATTCCATGCACAGTGGAGCCTGGCAGACTACAGTCCATGGCATTGCAGAGTCAGATACAACTGAGCAACAAACACACACATTCTTTTTTCCCCTAAACCACTTATCGGATCCTTAGCACTGTTGGGAAGGAGTTTTTCACTGGCTCAAACTACTCTGCTCAGCACTACTTTGGGGCCTGGGTGGTGTGGAGTGGGCGGGCGGGGAAGCATAGGATTATCAGCTGCAGAGACCTAACATAACTTTCAGGCTTTCCATCAGAAATTATTAGCATTAGTTAGGAAAAAGAAAAAAAAAAGAGTTTTAGAAAAGCTGCCTAGAATAATAAAAAACGGGCTCTATTCTAATAGGGGAGAAATGTGGTTTGGCATCAAGGGAGTGGATAAGATTCAGTGTAACCAGAAAAATGCAGCTTCCAGCCTCATCCTGTGATCAAAGCAAATGTGTTCTTCTGAGTGGTTAGTTGCTCAGATATTTGCTTTAGCACACCTACCAGGGGGCCTCAGTGAATTTTTTTCCTCTCTCCAGGAAGGATGGTAAATAGAACTTTGATCCAATGGTGAGTGTCTATTTGCATGATGTCTCCAGCTTTGTCTTTCTAAATCCACAGAGCCTCCTTCCTATTCTATTTCAGGCTCCACCAAGCCCACAAGAAGCAGGGGTTGCACCTGGTGGTTTGTGCTGACACACCCTGCCTTGAACTAAACCTTAACCTGGTTCAGTTGGTGGTTTTTTTCTATAGCTGATTTTAATTCCTCTGGGATGTTGCCTCCCTGTTCACTTTCCTTTCGGTCATCTTTTGTACTCTTTCCTCTCTCACCATTTCTCTTGATCTCTACCGGTCTAGCTTGGATATCAGATTTTGCCTGAGTGTCATTCAGCTCAGCAGGCTAGGTATTATTTTGTTCTGTTTCTTGATGGAGGAAAATAAGATAAGAGTAAAGCAAAAGAATGGGTGCTAGAGGTAGTGCTAGAGGTGAAGAAACTGCCTGCCAATGTGGTATACATAAGAGATATAGGGTTTGATCCTGGGTCGGGAAGATCTCCTGGAGCAGGAAGTGGCAACCCTTCCCAGTATTCTTGCCTGGAAAGTTCCATGGCTAGAGTCTGGTGGGCTACAGTCCATGGGGTCGCAAAGAGTCGGACACTACTAAACACACACACACACACACACACACACACAAGGACACACACACACACATGCACAGAGGTGTGGGCATCTCAGTGTAGCTTCTGTGCTTGGCGCTCTCCAAGTCCTATGGAGAGCTGGGCTGGAAGTTAGGACTCACTAGTGGGTAAGTCACCCACTGACAGAAGTTTGACAGTGCTGATGACAGCCTTGGAGTTACCTGTCTACATATGGCATTTGATTAACATAGCAACCCAGTGAAGTGCTTACCATTATTAGGTCCGCTTTACAGTTAGGAAAAAGGAAGCTTGAAGAAGCGGAGAGATTGCCAAGGTCATACACGTTTGACTCTAGAAAGTCAGATTCTGAAGTCTGTCATAAAAATGAATGTTTGGGTCTCCTACAAAATTCTTATGTCGAAACCTCATCCCTGGTGTGAGGGTATTTGAAGGTGCAGCTGTTGGGAGGTGATTAGATCATGACGGCAGAGCCCTCGTGAATGGAATTAGTGTCTGTATAAAAGAAACCTGAGAACGTGCTCGTGACCCTTTAGTCATGTGAGGACCTGGCAAAAAAGATGGCCATGTGTGAATCGGGAAGTAGGCTCTGGCTGGAGCCCGAGTGTTCACACATCTTGATCTTGGACTCCCCAGCCTCCAGAACTGTGAGAAATAGCTTCCTGTTGTTTAGAAGCTACCCAGTTAGTGGCATTTTGCTGTATCAACCCTGTCAGCCTAAGACAGAGCCCGAGCTCTAAACCACCTGGAGATGAGATGTGAGCCTCTTTGGGTCTCAGTGCCTTCCCATGCAAAATCACTCCGTTAACCTGAGGTTTCTCAATTGTAGCACCATTGATATCTTGGCCAGATAACCCTCTGTTATGGCGATTATCTTATATATTGTTAGCCGTTTAGCAGTATTCTTGGCTTGTCCCCACCAGATGCCAACAGCTCCCCCGCCTCCCTTGCCCAGTTGTGATAAAGAGAAATGTCTCCAGTCTTTGCTGAGTGTCCAAGCCAGGGCGATTTGGAGGGGTGGTGGTGGTGCAAAACTGCCCCTGGCAGCGAACCACTGGCCTCAATAATTTCCATGGTACTTTCCAGAATCAACCGTCTACTGTTTATCGTGTGTTTCTCTGGTTTCCCTTCCTTAGTTCTCCTCCTTTTGTGCTCTTGTTTACCCTTCTGTAAGTCAGGGGTAATTAAAGTGCCCACCTTCACGTATAGTTGTTTTGAGGATGAAATGCTGTAATGGTGCTAGGTCCTAAGGACAGTCTTTGGCACATTTAAGTGCTTGATGAAACCACCTGTGTTGTTGTTAAAATCCTTGTCTCTATGAGCAGATTAACCCTGTCTCCATCTTGTCAGAGACAAGCTCTGTCCCAGCTCACTGTGAGGCGAGAGGAACACAGCCACTCTGGAGGCCTAAAGGAAGCCCTCCTCTGGCCTCTTGGTCTGCAGTCCATTTGCGGTATTGCAGGCGAGAGGTTCTTGTGGTTTGGGGGAAATAAGAGCAGACTTTAACTGGAGTCAATTAATTGTAGCAAGTCACGCTCCTTTCCATCAGATTTCGGTAATGGCTTATCCCACACGACCAACCCTGCTGTTGGTCATCTTCACTAAGAAAACCCTCTGCTGCTTTCCATCTGTGCATTCTGAAGAGAGGCTGATAGGTTTCCCTCCTTTAAATATGGCACAGATGCATTTTTAAGAACCCATTCCACCTAAAGGGAGTGGAATTGACAGACTCGTACCTGAACGCTCGTTTGATATACCAATGCTCTGTGGAGCTTGGCCAGGCGGTTTTTCAACCCGCCCTAGAGCATTTCCTGTTTCTCTCCTTGGTTCTATTTTAGACTCCTACTTTACATACTACCTGCAACTGAGGCCAGAAATTATCTTCCCCAGAGAGAAAACTAAGAATATTTTTCTTCTGTAAAGTTTTAAGATCCTTCTCCCTTCCCCTTCATAACCAGACATATGCAGTGTCCCCATTTGCCTGAAAGATATTTATAGCTTTGCCTACTGCTTACCTTCCATACTGCAACCACTGGGTCAGCTATCTCTTTAGCCAAAATCTTTTTGGTTTAGAATGGATACAGGTAGATGTATGGCTGAGTCTGGGCTTTCCCAGTGGCTCAATGGTAAAGAATCCACCTGCAATGAAGGAGCCACAGGAGATACGGGTTCGATCCCCAAGTTGGGAAAAATCCCTGGAGGAGGGCATGGGAACACACTGCAGTATTCTTGCTTGGAGAATCCCATGGACAGAAGAGCCTGGTGGGCTGCAATCCGTGGGGTTGCAGAGTCAGGCACGACTGAAGTGACTGAGCACACACGTGGCTGAATTCCTTTGCTGTCCACCTAAAACTATCATAGTGTTGCTAATTGGCTTTACTCCAATATAAAAGAAAAAGTTTAAAAAAGAAGGGAAAAAAATCTTTTTGGGGGAATGAGGCCTTGTGAGTGGTTGAACTGGGCCGAAAGTCTCCTTTGAAGCCATAGTTTCACTTGCCTGTTGACCTTTTGAGGCGCTGCTTCAGGAAACAGCGTCAGGTACCTTCTACCTTTCTTGCAATATCTCGCCGTCTGGTACCCTTTACACTTTCTGTTCTGTCGTCTGCAGTGGTCTCGTTCTTTCCTTCTCACTCTCGTATTATCTTCATTTACCATCCAGAGGAGGAAGAGGCAGAGAAGTGTGATTCCTACTGCCTTCTTGTCCAGAGGGAACTTGTAGGCAGAGGCACTTCTCACAAAGATTCACTCTACAGACGATCGATCGTGGATATTGTCACGGAACTGAGTATTGGTGGGGGTGAATATCAAGTGTGCCGGGTTAAACATTAGTAATTTAAAAAAATTAGTGCTTTTCTCAGACTTTTGAACATGATCATATGAACTGTGAATTTTTAAGAGGAAAGATGACAAATTCAAGTTTCTCAAATTTATCACATATCCCTCCTTTTTACAGCAGAGGAGCTGACAGGTTTTGGTGCAACCCATTTTGGGAAGCCCTGTTCCAGGATATTTTGCTTGTATTCTAAATGCGCCTTGAAGTTCTATATTTTTGATATTTTAAAATCAAAATTTTCTTGCTTTTTAATCAAACAGTGGAGCTTCTGATGGCTAGAAAGAATGTGAATTTACAAAAACACAAAAAGCATAGCCTAGGTAGGATTCCTTCTTGAAAAGTGTTTAGGAACACAATGCTGTGTGTTACTGATGTAATAAACGAGATGAGCTTAATGAGGGTACACCTGTGGAAAACACTTTACTTCCTTAATGATGACCTTGAAAAGGCAAGAGCAGTGCTGACTCACTCATCTCTCACTGTGTCCTGTGTAGACACAACTTTCCAGGCACTTTGAGTTAGAAAGTTCCCCTGTACCCACAGTTTTGCTCTCTGTGGTTTTAGTTACCTGTGGCCAACTGCCTTCTAAAGTTATTAAATGAAACACTCCAGAAATAAGTCATAAATTTTAAATTGCATGACGTACTGAGCAGCGTGATGAACTGTCCCTCAGTCCTGGTCAGTCCTGCCCAGGACATGAATGATCTTTCTGTCCAGAGCATCCCGCTCATTGTTCACTTAGTAGCCATCTCAGTTATCAGATTGACTGGCATGGGTACCATAGTGCTTGTGTTCAGGTAACTCTCATTTTATTTAATAATGGCCCCAAAGCACACGGGTTCGATCCTTGCCTTGGGAAGATCCCCTGGGGAGGGCATGACAACTCATTCCAGTATTCTTGCCTGGAAGATTCCACAGATAGAGGAGCCTGACGAGCTACAGTCCATAGGGTCCCAAAGAGCTGAAGCGACTTAGCACCGAAGTGCCAAGAGTCGTGGTGCTGGCATTTGAGGTGTTCTCTTACTGTGCCTGTAAATGAAACCTTACCATTGGTATGTATGTATAGCAAAAAACATAGTAGGTATAGGGTTCAGTGCTATTTGCAGATTCAAGCATCCATTGAGCATCTTGGAGAGTATCCCCTGTGGAGAAGGAGAGATTATTGTAGTGTCATTTAGGGTAATTAAGACTATGAATATATATATATTTTATCTGATTTAGGGTAATGTGAACCACAGGTTCAATCTCACATCCCGTTCAGCCTTCTCCCGTCTCTCCAGCAGGCTGGAGTGTGGCTTGGGGACCTCTAATGGGGCATGTGGTGTGATTGTTCTTATTTGCTGTCTCCTGTTCTATTATTTCTCTTGTGTATCCTTCTAAGTCTCATAGATTTGGAGGAAGGAGAAAGAAGACTGGAGGGAAAAAAAAGGCAAAGGTCTTTTGCTTTGTCTTATTGCTGCTTGCATATTGCTTATTGTTATTATGCTTTCCACAGTGGGTGTCTAAATGCTGGCTCTTTCTGTCTTGGGCCTTGATGGATATTCTGCAGGCTGACTGGACCACCACCGTGCACCCAGTAAGGGCAGTGCGCTTTCTAACGGATTTCCTGTATCTTCTACTGCTGCTGGTGGTGGACCCAAATCATGGACTGCTGGCCAGAGTACTTAGAAGGTGGCCCATGTATCTTCCAAGGCATCCACTTGGTTCTCAAGAAACTGGTGCAGCCTTACTGGGCAATCTGTCTTTGCTATGCCATCAAGGCTTCTCCAGCCTGACTCCTACCTTCAGAATTCTGCAGATGAGAGGCAGATCTGCTGTGGATGTGAAGTTTCAGTGGACACATGTCAAAGTCTCATGAAAACTCGTTATCCCCCTTCATTCAGGTGGCTGCACTGGTTTAGCTCTGCAAGTGTCTGCAGCTCAGCAAACATCTAGATGGCCTGAGCAAGGCCAGCCTCCTTTCACACAAGGCTGTCACCCTGTGGACACTTTTTTGGACCCTTTTTAAATTTCTGAGTGGGGAGGCACTCTCTATCCTCTCCAAATAGAGGAGGGACAAACAATCCGTTGCACTTTCACCTCAGGAAAATCTCCTACAAATTCTCTCCTATTGCCTCTTGGAATTTCTTGTTTTCCCTTATTGAGACAAGTAGGTAGGTGTTGGGATTAATAATCATTGGGGCAGTTCTATTATTTTTATTATGGATAAAACTAGCATTCTTTTTTTAAGGAAGTGATGAGGCATGAATCTTTATTATATAGTTTATTTTGTTACAAACTTACATAATTTAAATTTCAAAGGTGGTTATATATAATTATCAGCTCATAAAATGAAAATGTTAACAGTTGGCTCTTATGAGCTTGTAAGCTGGCTTCAGCATACCACTGCCAAAGTGATTTTTTTAAATTAATTTCTATTGGAATGTAGTAGATTTGCAATGTTATGTTTCTGCTGTACAGCAAAGTGAGTTGGTTATACATACACATATATCCACTCTTTTTAGATTCTAGCCCCATATAGGTTATTACAGACTATTGAATAGAGTTCCCTGTGCTATACAGTAGGTTTTTATTAGTTATCTATTTTATATAGTGTGTGAAATTAGCCTTTTTTCTTAGTGTTAACTTACAGTCTATTGAATTGCAATAGACAACAGGAAAAGACTGATTTAGTTTCTCAATGCAAATATTCTTTATAATATTTCCTTTTGTTTGTGTTACATAATTTCTAAAACAATTCCCATTGTCTGAAAGTCTTTTGTTATTAGAGTTATTGCAGTGTGGATACTGCCTCATCCCAATGCTCTTTTCCTGTGCTCCCTTCCCAGGAGTGGCACAGCCGGGTTAAAGGGCACTCAGGACTCCCCAGCTCTTGTCTCTTGATGGTCAAAGCGCAGAGTAAATGGCTGCTAAGTGCTTAGAAGGGAGTTTATTAAACTTTTGAAAACACCACGTGTCCATGCACAGGAGCTAGAATAGTAAGCACTTAGTGGGCTTTATATTTCATAAATGAAATGGTCTAATTAAACAATTCTAGGTCATCATCTTTAATTTTAGCTACCTAGAGTTGTATCCTCATTGGAAAAGACCCTGGTGCTGGGAGGGATTGGGGGCAGGAGGAGAAGGGGACGACAGAGGATGAGATGGCTGGATGGCATCACTGACTCGATGGACGTGAGTCTGAGTGAACTCCGGGAGTTGTTGATGGACAGGGAGGCCTGGCGTGCTGCGGTTCATGGGGTCGCAAAGAGTCGGACACGACTGAGCGACTGAACTGAACTGAGAACTCTATCACCACACCAGTTCTGTGACCTGGTTGGGCTGGTTTCCCATGAAGTGTTAGTCTCTTGGTCGTCTCCTCCTCTTTACCACCCCATGCACTGTAGCCCGACAGGCACCACTGTCCATGGAATTCTCCAGGCCAGAATACTGGAGTGGAGCCTTTCCCTTCTCCAGGGGATCTTCCTGACCCAGGGATCAAACCCGGGTCTCCTACATCGCAGGCAGATTCTTTACCTCTGAGCTACCAGGGAGGCCCATGTTGTTGGCTTGGTCTCAGGTAGTATCATTTTCTGCTGGCTTCTCCAACTGTGAGTCACTCCCTTACTTCTCCCCACTCCCCAGCTGTCTCTTTGGGCAACATCAAACTGTTGATTTTAACACATTTGGTTAGCATTTAGCTGGGCCCAGGGAACTCTGGGTTAACTTCTATAATGTGTTTATGATGCAAAGGTATATTTTGTAAGCCTTTCACTCAGGGGAGGAATAAAAAGGTATCGAGGTATGAGGTTTTAAATAGTCGCCATCCCAGAAAAGCCCAGAAACCAGACAAATAAGTAACCCAGGAGTCCAGAGGAACCCAAAGCCCACAGCTCTGTTTCCTCTTGAGTTGGGGGCTAACATTGTTTTGCCTTCACTCAGGCTGGGCTGTCTACTGGGAAAGCAGCACAAATACCTGTCAGGCAGGAACCCCTGAAGTGGACAACACAAGAAGCTCCTTTTATGGAGGCACTGATTTTCAAGTGTTCCAATTTCCTGGAGGTATGTTGTCATTTCTGAAGCATTCACAACATGCAATGGCAAGAAAGAGAGCCTTTGTTTGCTCTATTTAAGGAGGAAAATTGAGATGCAGCTGGGAGAAGCAGGAAGCATCCAGTCAGCAAGATAGCAAGGAGAATTTATATTACACGGCAGCCTGTGGATGTGTTTGCTTTAGGACAGACACAGTGCTGCCTAAGCAAGGCAGGATGTAAATGATTTTTTTTAAAAAACAAGTGTTAGCCCATGTTTTGACTTGAGGTGGTGCCCTGTGAACCTGGGTATGCAGTAAACACTGAATGAATGGGGGCTCTAGTCCAGAGCTTGCTACAGAGCAAGCCCTCAATACAGTTCTTTGACTGTCTTGCTTGCTATTTTGTAGCATTCCCAACTTGGCTTACAAGGAGGATAATAAAGTATACGTGCTCTGCTAGGTTGTGTCTGACTCTTTGTGACCCCATGGACTGTAGCTTGCCAGGCTTCTCTGTCCATGGGATTTCCCAGGCAAGAATACTGGAGTGGTTTGCCATTTCCTACTCCAGAGAATCATCCCGACCCAGGGATCAAACTCACATCTTTTGCATCTCCTGTATTGGCAGTTGGATTACCACCTAGGAGGCCAGTAAAGTACATAATGATAGAAAAGCTTTTCCATTATCCTGACTGCAGTGCCTGCCACTTATAGCAGGATATAAGGAAAATTCATGGGATTCTATTATTTCCAGTGAACCACTTCATCCCTGATCATCAGATGTCAATGACATTCAGGAGGCCTGCAGAGCTCTGTGAGTTCCTAGTAAAATCCAGCACACTTTGCCTTAGCTCTATAGCCTCCTATCCTCTCCCGAAGTGTGTCAGCTTGTGTCCTCCTGGAAGCAGACTCCAAGGCAGAGTCACAAGTGTGAGAGATTTATTGTGGAAGATGTCCATGGGAGATGATGGGAAAACCTCAGACCTAGAAACAGTTTTGACATCTGTAGGAAAAGAGAGGGATGGAAGGAGATTGGTAGGGAGAGCCTCAGACTGAAGGGTGGCCCTGAGATGGTTTTGACAGGGGCAGTGTGGGGACCTAGACAAAGAGAAGTCCTGCAGTTGACAGGAATGGTCTTTTCTCTAGCACTTCCCCCTTGCTTGGTCTGGCTGGGAGGAACCCAGCAAAAGTGTGGTCTTGTGGTGAACACTGCAATGGGTCACTAAGACGAGGCAGCTGGTGGTTGTGAGTTAAAATAAGGTTCTCTTGAGCAGGGGGATCAGAGCAGCTGGCACCCCATGCTGCCATCCATGACCCCATCCACTACTTTACCAACTGTGAGATGGAGTCTAAAAAGAACCCTATCATTAGAATCCACATTCTATCAGACCTAATCATATTATGCTTTATAGTCCTGTTTGCCTCATACACAGTCAAAAGCTTAAGCTTCAGGAAAGCTATTGTTATTTCTTTGAGGTATAGTACAACAGATGTTTAATGTTATGTAAGTTTCAGGTGTATAACATAGTGATTCACAATTTTTAAAAGTTACATTCCATTTACAGTTATAAAATATTGGCTGTACTTTCTGTATTGTACAATATATCCTTGTAGCTTGTTTATTTTTTACATAGTAGTTTGTAACTCTTAATGCTGTGCCCCTATATTAACCCTCCCCTCTTCTGTCTTTCCACAGGTAACCGCTAGTTTGTTCTCTATATCTGTGAGTCTGTTTTTTTTCTGTTATATTCTCTATAGTTTGTTTCATTTTTTTAGATTATATATGTGCACGATATCGTACAGTATTTGTCTTCTCTGTCTGACTTATTTCACTAAGCATGATACCTTCCAAGTTCATCCATGTTGTAACAAATGGCAAAACTTTCATTCTTTTTTATAGCTGAGTAATGCTCCATTGTGTATGTAAGCGTGCATGTGTGTATATCACATCCTCTGTTGCCCACAGGTAACACCCATATGACATTCTTTTTTACTCATTTATTATTTTTAAACTTTACATTTTGACTTGGGGTGTAGTCAATTAATAGTGTTCTAACAGTTTCAGGTTAACAGAGAAGGAACTCAGCCATACATATTCATGTATCCATTTTCCCTCGAACTCCTCTGGCGTCCAGGCTGCCACATAACATTGAGCAGTGTTCCCTGTGCTATACAGTAGGTCTTTGTTGGTTATCCATTTTAAATAGAGCAGTGTGTACATATTCATCTCAAAATCCCTAACTATCCTTTCCGCTTTGAAACTGTTGTTCCCTGAATCTCTTTCTGTTTTGTAAGTAAGTTCATCTGTATCATTTCCGTTTAGATTCCACATAGAAGGAATGTCGTATAATGTTACATATTTGACTGTGTTGGGTCTTAGTTGCAGCCCCTGGGATCTCTTGTTGTGGTATGTGGGCTCAGCAGTTGTGGCGTGTGGGCTTAGCTGCCCTACCACATATGGGATGTTTCCTGAGCAGGGGTGCAATCTGCGTCTCCTGCATTGGAAGGTGAATTTTTAACCACTGGGCCACCAGGGAGGTTCCCTCATATGGCATTCTAAATATCTTAATGAGACTCTAACACTACTCCCTGTCCACCCAAACCTTTCCACCTGCTCTCTTGACCTCTCAGAGTGTCATGAGCAAAACTGCCCACATCTTCAACTCTGTGAAGAATGTTGTCTTCCCCTTATTCTCACGGAACGTGACTTACCCCAAAGGCAGGGCTTCCTTCTCAAGTGGTGATTATTTTTTGTCTCATAAGAATATATCCTGGTTATGGAGGAGAGTGGCGTGGACTACCTGCTTGCTTCTTATTTCTTTCTAAAATACATTCTCCCTCCTTCCTTTCTCAATGTAATATCTCCTTTAAGGCAGTGGTTCCCAACCTTTTTAGCACCATGGACTGGTTTCCTGGAAGACAGTTTTTCCCGGATCCCCATGGGAGCAGCTCTAAATACAGATGAAGCTTCGCTTAGTTACCCACTGCTCACCTCCTGTTGTGCAGCCTGGTTCCTAACAGGTCATGGACCAGTAGTGGTCCGTGGCTCAGGAGGTTGGTACTCCTCCTTTAAAGACACCATCAGGTGATACTCCATACTCACTTCCTTGTTGTTATCCTCTCTCAATCCAAGGTCACTCTCCTCATTCATAGAAGATTCAGTGCTGTCTTCCTTTTCACCACTACCTCTGTTTTTACTTTTTTTTTTTTTTTTAACCTGGCTGATCTATCCAGTTTTCTGGCTGATCAGGTGGATGAATTATTTCTGCTTCGAGCTAGGGTCAACCTCTCTACTTGGCACTGGATTCTTCCTCTGTCTGCTCAGGGACATGACTCTTAAAATTATCTCTTCTGCATTCAAACTGTGCCCACTTACCACTGGATTATTCCTATCAGCTGGTAAATTTCTTATCTTAATTACATAATAGTAATAAAATAATTATTTTTCATTCTAAAATAAAGCCCCTGTCTTGACTTAACATTTGCCCTAGTTGTCACCCCATCTATTGCTCTCCTTTAAAGCAAAATGCCTCATTTATACCTTGATGTCCTCACGTCTCTCAATATTTCATATAGTTTTTTATGCCCTTATCTTTTCAACATTTCCTTCACTTAGGTTCAGAATCACCATACTCACTGGCTGCCCCTGTTCCTTCGCTTTTGGTGGCTTCTCCTCTGTTTCCTCTCCCTGGCTTTATTGAGATATAATTGAAAAATAATATTCATCTTAAGGTTGAGGTGTACAACATGATGATGTGACATACATGTATACTGCAAAATGGTTACCACAGTAAGGTTAATTAACCCATTCATCACTTTATGCAGTTACCATTTTTTTGGTGTGTGTGGTTAGTATAGTTTAGATCTGCTCTCTTAGCAAAGGTGAAGTGTATGATACAGTGTTGTTAACTAAATTCATGGTGCTGTGTAGTAGATTCCCAGAATTTATTCATCTTATAAATGAAAGTTTGTTTCTTCTGACCAAGTTCTCCCAATTTCTTCCACACTGGAGCTCCTGGCAATTGCCAATCTATTTCTTTGAATTTGACTTTTTTTTACATCCCACATATAAGTGAGATCATGCAGTGTTTATCTTCCTTTGTCTGACTTATTTCATTTAGCATAATGCCCTCAAGATTCATCCATGTTGTTGCAAATGGCAGGATTTTCTTCTTGTTTATAGCTGAATAGTATTCCACTGTATGCATAGTTGGCCCTCTGTGTCTGTGGCATCCACATTCAAATATTCACTCAATCACAGATCTAAATATATATTTTTTAATTCTGGAAAGTTCCAGAAAGGAAAACTTGAGTTTTCCAGCAAACTATTTGCATAGCATTTACACTGTATTTGTGTTTTTACAGAGCATTTATATTATAAGTAATCTAGAGATGCTTTAAAGCAGGGGTCCCCAGCCTCCAGGCTGCAGACCAGTACCTGCCCTCAGATCGGTGATGGATTTAAATTAGAAATAAAGTACATAATAAATGTAATGTACTGGAACCATCCTGAAACCATCCCCTTCCCCAGGTCTGTGGGAAAATTGTCTTGCATGAAATTGGTCCCTGGTTGGGGACCACTGTTTTAAAGTGTACATGGGGATGTGTACAGGTTATTTGCAAATACTATGCCATTTTATATAAGGGACTTGAGCATTCTCAGGTTTTGGTATCTATCAGTTCAGTTCAGTCTCTCAGTCATGTCCAACTCTGTGACCCTGTGGACTGCAGCACACCAGGGTTCCCTGGCCATCACCAACTCCTGGAGCTTGCTCAAACTCATGTCCATCAAGTCAGTGATGCCATCCAACTGTCTCATCCTCTGTCATCTCCTCTCCTCCTGCCTTCAATCTTTCCCAGCATCAGGGCCTTTTCCAATGAGTCTATGGAAATCCTGAAACCAGTTCCCAACAAATACCAAATGACTATAAATCCTCCTTCATTTTTGAACTTTGAATGTTAGCATGCCTTAGGATTCAGGCCCTCATATTTCTCTATTTACACCAACCCCTTAGCTGATTTCCTGTAGATTCTTCACTGATCACTACATTCCTACATACAACTGCCTGATGACAATTCACCAAGTGCATATGGAACGAACCACAGCCAAATAGCATCACTGGCTTTCTTTTATCTTAGCATGTGCCTATGTACATGCATATATACACTCTTGCATTCTTGCTTCACTTCAGAAATGGCACATATTCCCCCAGTTGCTAAGACCAGCAGCCATGGGATGTGTTTAATTCCTCTCTCTCCTTCACAAACCATATCCCTTTGCTCTGTCAATAAATCCCATTAGATCTATCTTCGTATCATATCCTGAATATGATATCTTTTGGCCATTACCACTAATAGCATCCTGTTAATGCTCACCATCACTTCTCTCCTATGACTGCAATGATTTCCTCAGTGGTTTTTCCTTTCTAATTTTTCCTCACTGCTGTTTGTTCTCAACATCATAGACAGATTTTATGGAAGTAAGATCACGTTGTATGCCTTTGGGGATGGCCATAATCACTCCAGATATTCAGTTTAATTGATAGAGAAGAGTATTACATTTAATAAAAGCTTGCACTGAACTTTCCATTGTTTCTTCCTTTCCATATGTCTGCACCTCCATTCACATACAGTCTCTAAAGCCTGACAGATCTTCCCACCACTATACCCGCTCAGCCGTCACTTGGCCTTTCAGAACTCTGGCAAGAAATAACTCCTCTAAGCCTAATATGATTCTCCCAGGCAGAGTGGGTTGTTGAATCATTCATGTCTCACTATACATGCTTTTCACCTCTTCATGGGATTTGCCTCACTCTTTTGTCAACGCATTTTATCTATCATTTAGCTTCCATTGGGCTATTGGCTCCTTATATCCCCAATACTTTGACCACCTCATGCGAAGAGTTAACTCATTGGAAAAGACTCTGATGCTGGGAGGGGTTGAGGGCAGGAGGAGAAGGGGACGACAGAGGATGAGATGGCTGGATGGCATCACCGACTCGATGGACATGAGTTTGGGTGAACTCCGGGAGTTGGTGATGGACAGGGGGGCCTGGTGTGCTGCAATTCATGGGGTCGCAAAGAGTCGGACACAACCGAGCGACTGAACTGAACTTAACATGGTGTGGCACAAAGTCATAGTGGGATACAGCATGTGTGTGAAGAGTAATTAAGCAATGTGGTGTACAAATTTCTGCTTGTGTTGTAGGGAGAATATGATCAGTCAGCATGATGTTGAATCTTTTCTTAAAAAGAAGAACAAAAACAGTCCATTTAGGACAAGTTACTCAGAGTACCAAAGATTGTTGTCTCTTCATTAATGAAAGGAAAACATACCCATGATGTCTAATCAAAGAGAATGTAACTGGGTTTTCCTTATGAGAAAATTCTAGTTAGTCATGTATACCTTGGTTATAAAGAAATAACTAGAACTTTTCCAGCCTTTGAAAATGAAGGCTATGAATCTGTTTGTTGACTTTAAACAGATACTTTCTTATGTTCTGTGGCTCCATGAATAACTTCTGTCTTGGTTTGGGGTGAAAGTAAACCAAAAAGCAAAAACTGTATGTTTGAAACAACCTTTCATTTCAAAATTATTGCTGAACTATAGACTCATTTTCCATTCATTTTCAAAAAACAACGTCTGCTCTGTGTAGTAAATAGTATTTTAATCTTTTCTGCAGAAGTGTGAGTGGTGTACACACTAAGGGGTAATTCTGTAGGAATAGACTTTTAAATTCAATTCAGCGCTTTTATCGAGAATGGAGAAGCTTAAAAATTAAGCCAGCAGGCATCCAAAGCCTGAGAGAACACTACTGGATGCATTCTTAATTAGAGCCAATAAAGTGTGTTTTTAGGGAAAGCTTTCCCACCGAAAGCTCAATGGCAGAACTCAGAAGAAGCAAACAAATTAAATCCTTTATATTAACTGCTTGGCACACTGCTTCTCAATGAGTTATTTAGCCCAACACGATAGCTGACAAAATTTCACTTTCAAAACTTCAAATAACCTGAAGATAAAGTACCAACTACTTGTACATTTTCCCCAAATACACAACAATCCATACTAATTTCAAGTCTTCCTAGGATACTAGAAGAAAAGAGAATGCTGGAGTTGATGAGTTGAATGATGGACGAAGCCTCAAGAATGTTAGATTTTGTTTTCATCACTGATTTTTTCTTTTTTTTTTTTAAACTCAGCATATTTATGTTATGATTTGGAGTATTTGTAGACACATGTATAACCCCTATGCAAATACACAGGTACTGTTCATAAGAGGTATTTGGAGCTTCTGAGAGACGTTGAGTACTGTATTTCACATATGGTGTAATAAATAGCATTTTAGTCTTTTTTGAAGATATATGAGTGGTGTACACAGCACAGTAAACTGCTTACCAGAAGGTTAAATTAATCTGAGAATTTATTTTCCTCAGTTTGCAACTAATAAAACATACATGTACCTAATGAATTAAATGTAAAATCTTATAGACCACTGTGTGATGAATATTTTACGATATTTTAAGTGCACAAAGTATTCAGAAATAGATTGAATTGACATTCACTAGACTGTGAGTTTCTGAGGGCTTGTGCTTTATCTCACCCATACATTGATTCATTCACTTATTTATCCAACAAATGATTTTTAAACATCTTATTTCTCAATTCCCAATACCTTGCACAGAGTTTTGCATGTAATAGGTGCTCTCCTGTGTTGTTGAACATATGAATGAATGAACAATTACTAGTCACTCATTAAGACTTGGGCTTTCGTGATGGCAGAGATGGTAAAGAATCTGCTTTCAGTGCAGGAAACTCAGCTTCGATTCTTGGGTTGGGAAGATCAGGAATGGCTGCCCACTCCAGTATTCTTGCCTGGAGAATTCCATGGACAGAGGAGCCTGGCAGGCTGTTGTCTGTGGAGTCACAAAGAATTGGACATGACTGAGCAACTAGGACTTTTACCTAGACTTCCTTTCCTCTTAAAAAGCTTCCTAAACTTCCTTTAGAAGGAGAATACATGAGAAAATTATTTTACTTTGCCTCTGCTCCTAGCATAGTACTTTCCACTTCAGTGACACTAAATAAATACTTGGGAGAAAAACTCAAAACTATAAGAGATGGGAATATTTAGAGAGGAGGAAGCTTAGGTCAAGAACTAGGAGGCCTTCAAATATTTATGTCTCCCATTGCATTTGGGAGAAAGATTAGACTTTATATTGTTGAACATGCTTTAATGAGGACCAGCTGTTACTAAACCAAACTTGTATCCACTTGCCCATGTGCAGTAAAGCCAGCCTGCTGGTACTATGTTGTGTTGAAGGAAAGGGCAGCATTTATTGCAAGAGTCAAACAAGGAATCCGGGTAGCTAGTGCTTAAAAAGCCTGAATCTTACTCTGAGTTTTGCTTTGTTCCTTTTAAAGCTATTATGCATACCCGACAGGGCTTTTGTGACAATCGGGTGAGACAATTTAAATTGAGTGTGCTATTTAAAGCAGAATATAAGTGTTTGGAATTATGAGTATGCCAATGAAAAAGGTGACTAATGTTGTCCCGCCCCCAGGGGATATTGCTTTATTTATTTGTTTGATTTTGTTACTGAACCAAACTTGGTTCCATTTGCCTGTGCAAGTAAAGCCAGTCTACTGACACCAGGGTTGTGGTGAAGGAAAGCATAGCATTTATTGCAGGGGCCAAGCAAGGAGCCCAGGGCAACTATTGCCTCAAAGGTCTGAACTCCCTGAAAGTTTCCAGGGAAAGCTTTTTAAAGACAGGGTTAGAGAAGGGGGTTGTAGGGTATGTGATCAGCTCATGGATATTCTTCTGATTGGTTAGTAGTAAGGTAATCAGGAATTAACATCATCAGCCTTCTGGTTTCAACCAGTCCTGGATCTGTGTGCTTGTAGGGAGCATACAGTTAACTTCTTCCATGTGGTGGGTCTTTCAGTATCTGCAAAACAGCTCAAAAGACGTGGTTCAGAATATTATCTATATCCCTTGAGGAGGAACTAAAGGTTCTTGACTTTGTTTAATGGCTAAATTATTATTATTGTGTCTTGCTTGACTCTTTCCTTTTCTGAATTTCCTCACATCTCTGATTAAATTTACTCTTTGTAAATCAAAGAAGGCCCTAGAAGGCTAAGCTTTTTCTACAGGCAAGAGGCAGGCAGAAGACAAAAGGTAAGAGGTCTATTCTGGGAAGGCCCCATAGAGTCCTGCTTGGTTGCACAATGAGTAAGAAGCTCCAGGAAGATTTTAGTTTATGATCTAAGAAGGTCCAGAACTGCTCTGGGATATATCAGTTTCTATTTTTTCCTCTTTCTTTTTTCTTTTTTAAATTATGAAAGTATGATAACACATTTACAGGAGACTTGGAAAATACAGAACAAAGTTACATATAGTCCCACTATATATTAAAATTATTTTTTTAAGTAGATAAATTGAGATCTTTAGCTAGAGTTTCAATATCAAACTCTCAAAAATTAATAGAATAAATATAAAGAAAAGGAGGATATAGTAGACATGAAAATCACCAAGAACCAATTCAACATAATTAATATTTCTACAATTTCACACAATAGTAGGATATAGATTTTATTCAGGTTCCTATAGACTGTAAGCAGGAGGCACTGGAACATATCCAGGACCATAAAACAAAGTGCAAAAATGTCATGATCTAAAAGTATGAAATCCTGCAGGGTCTGTCTGTTCTCTTACCACAGAAAATTATGTGAAAAATCAATATTAAAAGATATTGGAAAATAACCCACATATTTTCAAGTGCAATGTGACATTTACCAAGAAACATCTTTGACTTGGGGCTTCCCTGGTGGCTCAGCTGGTAAAGAATCTGCCTGTGATGCAGGAGCCCTGGGTTCAATCCCTGGGTTGGAAAGATCCCCTGGAGAAGGGAATGGCCTAAAGAATTCCATGGACTGTATAGTTCATGGGATCTTTGATTTAGCCATTGAAAGTCTCAATGAAGTTAGAAGACAAAACACACAGAGCGTGATTGCAGAGAAGAAAGCATTTAAATAAATTAATATCAAAATGAGAAATTAATATCAAAGATACTTAAACAATCCTATGTATTTGGAAATTGAATGTCCACTTTTAAATGATGGGTGTGGGATACATCAGTTTCTGTTCACTGGAAGAATGTAATAACAGTGGAAAAGATGTGTTGAGCAAGCTGAGGAGAACATTTCAGCCCCAGATGGATGTTTGAAGTGGATGACTAGCAAGGTTTCTTCTAACACTAGAATTCTTTGATTGAATGAAAGAACAATGTGATCCCCCACTAAGACTCCACTTGAATAAAAGCACCTGATGGTTTAAGACTGTAAGTCTTCCCATAGCCTTTCTGAAAAAAATTTGTTCTATCTTCACAAAGACCCAGGGAAATGCAAAGCTAGGGAGGAATATTACTTGGAAAAGGCACTAATCTTCCCTGGTTTCTTCCAGTACTTTAAGAAAACACTTTCGAGTGTCTGGCTTTAACCAGCTCCATGTAAAGTTTTAGTTCCTACTGCTACAGAAAATTTTGTGTGTGTAAGTGAGCATTGGTGATGGTCTTAGGGGTTCTCTAAGAGTGCCCCCTTAGATTTTTAAGAGAGAAGTTGGTAAAAATTAGTTTATGTTAGTCTTTCTGGTTCTATAAATGTGTAGTCATAGGAGGCTAAGAGCTGTTTTATTTCCTTGATGAAAGAGTTTTCCGGATATGTCTTTTTAAGCTCATGCATATTACATGGGCAATAAAAAAAATAATTAGCTTCTATGTGAATAGAGTTAGCTTCTATGTGAATAGAGAATTCAGTCTTTTCAGCATATCAATCTAATTATGTTTTGGAGAATTTCACATGAGTTTGGGGTTAATTATTAACCAGCAGTGTAGGTCAATGCTTAATGTTTAAACTATTATTAGTTTACAAATAATTATAAGCAAAAAAAAAAATGTTTCCTCTGAAAGGCAGTGCTAAAGAGGAAGTAACATTATTATTTATAAAGTTCTATTTAAGCTCAATTTCTACATTAAATTGCCACTGAAGAATTTAAATTGACTGCATTTGTGTTTATTGCCTAGCATAAAGCATGTAAACAGAATAATAACATGTGCTTCAAAGTAAGTACCTACTAACGTAATAAGTACCTGAAGAAATACCTAATTAATTTTTTTATGAACTTGCAATGGTACATGTGATATTTCATTATTTTATTGCTTAAATAATCAATTATTCTTTTATTCTTAAAATGGAGAAAAGGGCCACTGATGCAATTTCAGTGGAGACTGTTCAAAAATTCTCACTGAATTATTGATGTAATGAAATCAATGAATAAAGTATCATAAAATTAGAGCTGAGGGAGCCAAGAAAAAGCAAATGTAAAAGACTCTCCGGGAATTCATCCAAAAGGTAGAAAATTAAGAAAATTCACACTTATGAATGCAATAGGAAGAAAAGAACTGTATGAGGTCCTGTGGTTCTGAGTAACTCATTGCAGATAGTTTGTTCCATTGCAGACAGTTTCAATAAATATTCTGAACACAACAAAATTTTAGTAATCAAAGATGCATATGAACAACAGGAAATTTACTGATAGAAATCTCTTGTTTTATCTTTCAGTGGATTACACATCGCTTATTGTTTTTTTCAGAGTCATATATTTTTGTCTTCCACAAGAGATTTGTTGCTAGTTATGGTGGAGTAGCTCATTGGAGATCATGGCTATCACTGAAAATGATGAAAATGCTGAATTAAAAAAAATCGATTTAAAGACATGAGAGATCTGTTAGAGTAAGCAGGTCGGCAGGGGCCAAGATTGTGGGAAAAGGGTAACTGCAGAGAGGTGAGCTGAACTTTTTCAGTGTCATTAATTGCGGAGGCAATTGCTGATTGTGAGTACAAGGCAAAGGGCCCTAAGAATCCATGGGTTTCCCAGGCAAAGGGGCTGTATTGCAGGACAAAGTAACCAACAGAGGTTTGGGATCTTATGGGACTGAAGAGGCATAATTGGAGACTTTGGGGGCCCAGATCCAGTGGAAAGGGTAGTATAGAGAATACAAACTATTTCCTTTTCAAGATACTGATACTGGTTGAATTCTGATCAGGCCACAAAACCGAGCAGAAGGTCTCTGAAAAACCAGGCGGGTATTTCATCAGCCTCAAGATACTGATGTGGATAGATTCCAGACCCACCAGGTACACCAATCTCAAGTATGAAACCCTGGAGGCTTACATCCAGGGGCAGAGGTGAACTGGAGGTAAATGGAAACTTACCAGGGTGTTGCCCAGTTCTGATTCAATTCAGCCTCAGAGGGAAGGGTGAACCTTTTCTGAAGGAAAATAATATATCGAGACTATATATATTTTACAGATAATACCTGACACTCAATAAAATGTTTCTAGGCATGCCAAGATACAAGGCTATAACTTAAAATGTAAGATTTTTTAAAAAAGAGTTTAACAGGTGATTTAGTTATTGGAACTAGCATAATAAGAGCTTTAAAATAACTGTAAGTAATATCCCACCAAAATAGAGGAAAATATAAATGAAATACATAAGAACATGGAGGATTTCACCAGAGTACTAGAATATACACAGGAATAAAGTAGAAATTTTAGAGTTGAAAAATACAATAACTTAAGAAGTCAGTAGGAGGTATTTTAAACAAAACAATGCACACAAGAGAAGATCAGAATAGTGAAAGTAGAACAAGAGACAACAAACTGAAGCTTAGAAAGAAAAAAGGCAGGAAATACAGGGGGAAAAAGCATAACAGACATGTTCTAGTGAAAAAAATGTATGTATGTGAAATAGAAATCCTAGAAGGAGAAGATGGAAATAATGGGGCTGGAGAGTGAAGGAAAATTACAGTTCAGTTTCTCTCAGAAATATAAGCTGAAGAGTTATAATTTGTATTTTCTGTATTCATGTTTCCCTTAAAATTTAAAAGGATAAATACTTGTCTTATTACAGCAAAATTTGGTATTTTATGATGTATATACTATTAATATGATACTGCAACTCTTGCCATATTGGCACTTAGCAGAAGAGCTAGAACAGAATGGCAGATGTTTTTAGTTTTTTATTTTCTAACTTCAAAATTGTTTAAAAGTTTACAATATAAAATATATGGCAGAAAATGAAAACCTGTAAGATCCTATTATATGTGTCTGTGTGCATTTATATTTTTCCAATAAGAATATAATCAAATTACACATAGTATTTTGAGTTAAACATATATCGTAGATATCTAGTTATATAAATATTTCAGATTTAGTAATGGATGCTTAATATTCCATAACTTATATTTTAACAATTTGGGTTGAAAATATTTTTCAAAAAATATTTCTTCTTATGAACAAAAGGCTGTTTCTTCAAGGGAGGTGATCAGTATTTCCATCTTGGTGGTGGTGGTTTAGTTGCTAAGTTGAGTCTGACTCTTTGTGACCCCATGGACTGTAGCCCACCAGGCTCCTCTGTCCATGGGATTTCTCAGACAAGAATACTGGAGTGAGTAGCCATTTCCTTCTCTAGGAGATGTTCCTGACCCAGGGATCAAACCTGGATATCCTGCATTGCAGGTGGCCTCCTGCATTGCGATGGATTCTTTACTGCTAAGCCACCAGGGAAGCCCACTGTCATCTCACTGGTTCTTTTTACTTCCTCATAAACACAATTTGGGGGTAATTTTTCCTGGGTGGCAATAGCACACTTAGGTTTTCTTCCATTCAAGTATATTTATGGTTTCCTTCTATATGGCAGGGACTGTGCTAGATAGTGAAACTCAGAGTAAACTGCACAGACGTATTTGCTGCCTTCAGGGAATTTAGCAGGAGCATATATGCTGGACAGGCTTCAGTGATGTACAGCAAGGTCTAGTGGAAGGAGGGAGTGATGTCAGGAAGGTGTTCCCTAAAGAAGACCAGAGTATGAGTAAGTTTCCAAGTGAAGAGGGACAGGGGAGAGGTCTGTGTACATGAGGAAAGATCATTAGGCTCAACAAAGGCTATTTTCCATAACCTCAAAGCCTCATACAGTAAACTTTCAAAAGGAACAATTATTCTAGAAATTTACAGTGCTAATGTACATCTGTTGTGTTTGCATAGAAAGCTTATTGACTATAGAACCTGGTGAATGGTTTATATATAATATGGATATGTTTCATTTAGATACATATATTCTTTTTTTTTTTCAGAGAATTTTGGAACATTCATTGATCAAAAGTCACAAGAACATGATGTCCTAAGGCAAACATTTACTTGAAAATCTAAGACAATTAGTGAAAATAAAGTTTCCAAATAGCCCCTTCCTTTATTTATTTTTAAAATTTTCTTTATTTATTTTTGGCTGTGCTGGGTCTTTATTGCTATGTGCAGACTTTCTCTAGTTGCAGCAAGAGAGTAGACTAGATTAGACCCTTTTGTTGCAGTGTGTGGGCTGCTCTTTGTTGTGGTGCCCAGGCTTTTCAATGAGGTGACTTCTCTTGTTGCGGAGCACGGGCTTAGTTTCTCTGAGGTACATGGGATCTTCCCTGATGAAGGATCGAACTTGTGTTCCTGGCATTGGCAGGCAGATTCCTTATTCACTGTGCCACCAGGGAAGTCCCTATTCCCTTATTTAAAAATGCAAAATACCGTAGTCTATGAGGAAAATGAAAATGAGAAACGTTTATGAATCCAGGGCTGTTCTCCATGTCCCATATTCTTGGGCACAGTGTGGAGGGTCGTGCACCTGACTCTGGACTGCACACTGTGAGGGCAGTGTCACCGAGGCCACACTGGGGCAGCTCCCTGAGAGCTGGTGAAGAGCTACAGTAGAGCTCAAAGCAGCCAGAAGCCACCAGAGTGAGACCAAGGTTAATGGCATGACAACGCAATTCACATAACTGAACAATCTCAAGTGTTTTCTTGTTTTTCTCTCCAGAGGGGCAACTTGAATGATGAAATTCTTGTATCTGAAGTGCCTTCACTTGGAGGTTGGAGAGACACTAGTATGGTTGACCAGAAGGTCAAACAAGCATACAATATGGTACTCCTGAAAGTCTTGAATGGTTCAGAAAGTGATCCCAGTAATGTAATTGCTCCATCACTTTGCATTTTTTTATTTTACGGCAACAAATGCATGAGGGAAATATGGGTAGAAAGAGAGATCAAAAATAAGATAATTCTGCCAGGGAGCAAGAGAATTTGTGTATGAGACCTATCAGATGCATTCTTTGATCATTTATTGATCCCCTGAAGTCAGTGAGATTTTAAATAAAGAATTCAACATGACAGTGTATTTGGTACTTCCTATAAATTAGATAGTGAAAGTGATGTGAAGTGGCTCAGTCATGTCCGACTCTTTGCAACCCCATGGACTGTAGCCTATGACGCTTCTCCGTCCATCGGATTTTCCAGGCAAGACTACTGGAGTGGGTTGCCATTGGCTTCTCCAGGTGATCTTCCTGACCCAGGGATTGAACTGGGGTCTCCCACATTGTAGGCAGATGCTTTACCGTCTGAGCCATCAGGGAAGTCCAAAATTAGATACTAGAGAAGTCTATAGTAAGTTAGTGCTGGGTCTTCATTGTTGTTGCTACTATGTTTTTAATAGCTAACTAGCTTGGTTATGTTTAATTTGTTTTTTTTTTTCATTTAGTTTATTGGTATAGTGAATTATGTTGATTGATTTTCAAATGATAAACCAAACTTGCATTCCTGGGATAAATCCCTCTTGGTCATAATATATTGTCTTTTTTGATGTAACACTAGATCTGTTTTGTTAATGTTTTACTGAATAATTTTTCATCTATTTTCGTGAGGAATATTGGTCTATGGTTTCCTCGTAACTACGCTTTCGGTGTAATGCTAGCTCATTAACTGGGAGGTTTGCTCCTCTTTTTTCTCCCTGAAGGAGTTTATATGGAATTGATATTATCTCTTCTTACGTTTTTTCTTGAGAAATAAATGCTCAGTTTTATCAGGTTCAGACCAGGAGTCCCTGGGTCTTGAGGCCCCCTCTGTATTTGTCAGTTTTTTCTCCATGTTCTTTTTGGCCTGTTTCCTTGGCCTCACGAGCTGTTTTTTCTTCCTATAATGGATCTCAGCCTTCTTCTTCCTCTTCTCCTCCAGGGTAGCTGTTACTGCCTTGTACTTCCAGCCAATCTATACACCTGGCTCCCTCAGCAGACTGGTGGTGGTGGTGGTGGTGGTGGGGGTACAGAAATGAAGCGATAAGGAAATGAAACCAGGGTCCCTATGGGAGGAGTATTGACAGCTTGTCCTACAAGACCCCAGAAATTTAGTAATCCAACCTTTCTCAGCAAGCCTAAGCTCGAAAGACACCGCAACTCCCTATAAAGTTTCCCTCCTTCTCCTGGCATATTATTTCTTCTTTAAATGTTTGACATACTTTATTAGTGAAGCCATTTGACTTGGAGCTTTTTGTGTTGCAGTTTTTAAGTATGAATTCAATTTCTTCAATACATATGAGCTATTCTTCAATGAGCATTAGTAGTTTATGTCTTTAAAGGAATTTGCCCATTTCATTTAAATTGTTAACTTTATGCACATCAAGTTATTTGTAATATTTTCTTATCTTTAAACATCTGTAGGGAGTCTTTGTGTCCTCTTTTATTTCTAATGTCAGTAATTTGTCTTTATTTCTGGCTTGAGGTCTATCAATTTTAGTGATTTTTTTTTTTTTTCAAAATCTAGCTTTCGGTTTTATTGATTACTATAGTTTTCCCTTTTCAATGCATCAATTTCTACACTATTATTTTATGTATTATCCTGGGCTTAATTTTTTGCTATTTTCTAGTTCTTAAGGAGAAATCTTAAGTGGTTTGAGATCTTCTTTACTAATGGAAGTATTTAATATAAATTTTACTAGAAGCACTGTTTTAACTGTATCTCACAAAGTTTTATGTTCCATTTTACTTTTCATTCAATTAAAAAGATTCTCTAATTTCCCTTGTAATGTGTTTTTGGTAGAAGCGTGTTGTTTAGTTTTCAAATATTTGAAGATTTTCCGGATAACTTTCTGTTATTGGTTCCTAGTTTAATTCCATTATAGTCAAAGACCCTATTTGTAAGATTTCATTTCTCTAAGGCTTTCAGTTGGTGGAAGTTTCATGCAAACTTGAAAATAATGTATATTCCGCTATTGTTGCTAGTGTTCTATAAATGTCAGTCAAAACAGTTGATAATTTTGTGCAGGTCTTCTGTATCCTTACTGATTTTCTGTCAGCTTGTTCTATTGATTGCTTAGAAAGGAGCGCTGAAGTCTCTAAACAGAACTGTGGCATTTTCGTTTTCTCTGCCGTCAGTTTTTGCTTCATGTATTTTGAAGCTCTACTGATGGGCGCAGAGAAGTTTAGTTAAGTTTTCTTGGAGAACTGACTTTTTTTGTATTATGTGATGTGTCTTTTTATCCCCAGTAATGGTTCTTGTTCTCGGGAACGTTGATCGTGTTTGTGATTGCTGCTGCTTCTAGGAGGTCACCAGTCTGCTCACTTCCAGATCACAGGCTTCCGTGCACCTTCTGCGGGCAGTGTGCCCAGGCTCATCTTGTTGTTGCGCCGCTTGTCCTGTTCTGTCCTGTTGTTCTGTCCTGTCCTGTGCTGCACGTGTGCCTCTCAGACGTTCTGTGCTGTGGTTGGGACCTTAGGTCTTTTCTTTCCCGTCTTTCTTCCCTTCCTTCTGGCTGCTCTGGGTCTCTGTTGCTGCGTGTGGACTCCTCTAGTTGTGGCCGTCGGGGGCTACTCTCGGTGCGGTGCTCAGGTTCTTCTCATGGCCGTGGCGTCTCATTGCGGAGCGTGGGCGCTAGGTACTCAGGCTTCAGCAGTTGCGGCTCACAGGCTTAGTTGCCCCGTGGGATGTGGACTCTTCCTGGACCAGGGATTGAACATATGTCCCATGCAATGCAGGCGGACTCTTAACCACTGCGCCACCAGGGAAGTCCTTAGGTCAGTTCTTGAAGCCTCAGCTCTCGTGCTTGGGTCTCTCATGTGCTGGCTTGGGGGTGAGGCTGACACTTATCTGTAGAGTAAGAGTCATCCCATACCTCCTCTGTCAGATTTCCCCCACCTTCTCAACCTACTAGGCCCTTTACCACATTCCTTTGGCCAGAAATAGGATGTTTATGTGGATGTTCAGGGCTTCCCTGGTGGCTCAGAGGTTAAAGCATCTGCCTGGAATATGAGAGACCCAGAATATGGGAGACCCTGGTTCGATCCCTAGGTTGGGAAGATCCCCTGGAGAAGGAAATGGCAACCCACTCCAGTACTCTTGCCTGGAGAATCCCATGGATGGAGAAGGCTGGTAGGCTACAGTCCATGGGGTCGCAAGAGTCGGACACGACTGAGCGACTTCACTTACTTACTCACTTGGCTACCTGAATTTCTGCTCAACCTCTGTGTGGTTTCCTTCCCTAAGTTCTGACTTCCCTCCACAATCCACCATATTTTATTTCCTTTTCAGAGTCCTCAGGTAGTTGTTTTCTGTATTTTGTTAAGTAGTTTTACTTACAATGAGAGGTAATATAAGCTGTAGTGGAGTTTTGCCTGCAACATTGGAAGAGAATTTCTGCTCTCTTTTGAAAAGCATCTGGGGCAGGCTGAATGCTTTATTGTTATGGGACCATTAAGAATGGTGAAGTCTTCCTGAGGCGGGGGGGGAGGACCCAGAGAAATAATAGTCACATGGGATGGGATGTGGAAAGCCGTAGGGACAAGGGAATATAAAAGATTCAGGCAGAGCTTTGCCTGTAGCTGCTTTTCCTTCTTTTTCTCCCTCTCCCCTTGGTCCAAAGAAATTTACTGATTTTTGCCTGTAAAATTACTGAAAGAAACTCTGAGCCCATACGTTCACAGAGGATATAAATCTATTCTTCCCAAGTCTGTTGTCCAAATTTGGAATTGTTCATTCAGTTGCTTTATTGCTCCTGCAAGACCGCTCTTAGACCACTCTTTCATTCTTAGGGTGGGAATTGATTTTTCTTCTCTTATTTTGTCTTGTGAAAGTACTAAGTATATTACCACCACAGAATTTTCACACATTATTTAAAAACCTGCTCACAATGTGAGAAGGTCTTGCATAGGCTTGTCTGCACCGACGTGTAAAAACCTCCAGCTGCCTCTGAAATTGTGAAGACAAGTTCTGTTCCTCATTAAGTGTACAGATTAATGTCTGAGGAAAGTGAACACTTTCTGCAGAAATCTTCCAAAATCTGAAGTTTTCTGTAAAGTGACATCACCCTAACCTCTAAATTTATGCATGTAAATTATTAGATCTTTCCTACCCATAATTGTAATAATTGTTTACAAAAAATCCTCCTAGACATTTAAAATTAGGAAGCTAGTGGGAATTTTTTATTTATATAAGTTAGTGCTTTTTGAATAAGGTGGCTCAGTAGTAAATAATCTGCCTGCCAATGAAGGAGACGTGGAGTCGATCCCTGGGTTGGGAATATCCCCTGGAGAATGAAATGACAATCCACTCTAGCCTTCTTGCCTGGGAAGTCCCATGAACAGAGGAGCCTGGTGGACTACAGTCCATGGGTCACAAAGAGTCAGATAGGACTCAGCAACTGAACAACAACAAAAACAGTTACACTCAAAACATTGCTTTGTACATATTCTGCATAGATCAAAATTAAGATGACAGTTTAAAGGCTGGTTTGGGGATGAAACACTAACTGATCTATGCTTTCAGATTTAGCTTGCTATGTTTGAGTCTATATTTTATTTCTTCCTCATCCCCCAACTTCCTTTGATTCTTAACTTTCAAACAGTAGGCTATTCAGTAAAAAGTTTTTTTTTTTTTTAAAGGTAGGCTATTCTAACCTTTTTTTTCTTGTTATTGTTGGTGAAATAAATTGAAATATTCAAAAAGGAAAACTCAAAAATAAAGTATGATGGCATTTCCATAGCATTATTCATGAAATGGAAGGACTGATTCATTGGAAGGACTGATCTTGAAGCTGAAACTCCAATATTTTGGCCAGTTGATGTGAAGAGCTGACTCACTGGAAAAGACTCTGTTGCTGGGAAAGATTGAAGGTAGGAGGAGAAGGGGACGACAGAGGATGAGATGGTTGGATGGCATCACTGACTCAATGGACATGAGTTTGAGTAAACTCTGGGGGTTGGTGATGGACAGGGAGGCCTGGCGTGCTGCAGTCCATGGGGTCGCAAAGAGTTGGACATGACTGAGCAACTGAACTGAACTGATTCATGAAATGGGCTTATGCAAATATGGTACATACTGGACTCCACAGAAAGAAGAATTAGAAAGTAGATGAGTCTGCTGTTCTCTCAAAATGGCATGTCAGGGCATAGCTGGCCATGTTCTGAGAATAGAATCTAGGAGGGACCCTACCCCACTTGGTGTACATTTTTACAGAGCAAGTATGATGGCTGCCTTGCCACTGGAGACAGAGATCAAGATAGACTGCCAAATAGTCTGGGCTTTACAGCTGGTTGTTCATAGGATTTATTGGAGACCTTGTGGGAAGGGGAGGTCATGTCTAGCCTCTCCTACAAGAAAGGCAGCACCTAGGCCCAGCTAGCTGATTCTCAGGGAGCTCAGAGAGAGCTCTCAGGGGGCCTTAGACATTCCTGCATGTCCTTCCACATAAATTTTTTTTATATACTTTGAAATTTTGGATAATTTTACATTTGTAGAAAAGTTTCAAAGATAGCTCCTTTAGACTGAATGTTTGTGACAACTCAACATTTATATGTTAAAACCTAATCCCCAATGTGATGGTGTTTGGAGTCACAGCCTTTGGGAGGGGGTGAGGTGAACGGAGTCGGGGGTTGCTTCCCAGGTGACACCAGTGGTGAAGAGACTACCTACCAGTGCAGGAGATGTAAGAGATAATGGGTCTGATCTCTGGGTCAGGAAGAGCCCCTGGAAGAGGGCATGGCAACCCACCCCAGTATTCTGCCTGGAGACTCCTGTGCAGAGAGGAGCCTGGAGGGCTACAGTTCATGGGGTCACAAAGAGACACAACTAAAGTGACTTACCAGGCATGCCTGCACGCACACATGAGGTGAATTGGATTCCTGCCCTTGTGAAATAGCTCCCTCTCGCCTTCCAACAAGTGAAGATTCAGTGAGAAGAGGACCCACCCATGACTCAGGAAGCAGGCCCTCACTAGACAACGAGTCTCCTAGTACCTTGATCTTAGACTTCTCAGCCTCCAGAACTGTGAAAAATAAAGTTCTGTTATTCAGGCTATGGCACTTTTTGTTATAGCAGCCTGAACAGGCTAAGACAGCGGTGCAAAGAATTTCTGCACATTCTTCACTCAGTTTCCCTAATTGTAACATTGCTATGGTATACGGATCAAAACTAAGAAGTTAGTCACTATTTACAGAATTTCAGATTTATTCAGATGTTGGCAGTTTCTCACCGTGGTCCCCCACCTTTTTGTCATCAGAGCTTGGTTTCACAGAAGACAGTTTTTCCACAGACTAGGGCAGGGGTATTTTTTCAGGATGATTCAAGTGCATTACATTAATTGTGCACTTTATTTCTGTTATTATCACATCAGCTCCACCTAAGAGCATCAGGCCTTAGATCCCAGAGTTTGGAGACCCCTGCACTAGGTCTTGTTTCTATTTTAGGATACCATATTTCATTTCATTTGTATCCATTTTTCAGATGGAAGGGTGAATATTATGACTTTCTGTCACTGATAATTTTCTGACCATCATCCTCTGGCTATGCTGCTGCTGCTAAGTCACTTCAGTCATGTCCGACTCTGTGCGACCCCGTAGACGGCAGCCCACCAGGCTCCCCCATCCCTGGGAGTCTCCAGGCAAGAACACTGGAGTGGGTTGCCATTTCCTTCTCCAATGCATGAAAGTGAAAAGTGAAAGGGAAGTCACTCAGTCGTGTCCGACTCTTTGAGACCCCATGGACTGCAGCCTACCAGGCTCCTCCATCCATGGGATTTTCCAGGCAAGAGTACTGGAGTGGGGTGCCATTGCCTTCTCCCCTCTGGCTATAGTCATAAGCAAAACTGTATGCTAAAGCAAACCAGTTGTAAAATTCAGTCGGGGAATATGCAGTGTTGACATTTCCCTTTAAAGAGTTATCCAGTCCAGGTGCCAGATCTTGATCAGAATGACAGGAGGTTGTTGTGTGCATATGTGGTCAGTTGTGTCTGATTGATTGTGACCCCATGGACTGTAGCCTGCCAGGCTCCTCTGTCCATGGAATTTTCCAGGCAAGAATACTGGAATGAATTGCCATTTCCTACTCCAGGGCAGCTTCCTGACCCATGGCTTGAACCCATGTCTCTTGTGTCTCCTGCATTGGCAGGCAGATTCTTTATCACTGTGCCACCTGGGAAGCCCTTGGAGGTTGGGACTCATTTTTATTCAATCCATTGTACTTAGTACAGTGCCTTGTATACCAGAGACATGCAGACCACATTATACAACTGATGAACAGATGAGTGTCACTGGCTGATGCTTACTCATCCTAACCAAGCCTAATGTGTCAGCATAGCAGCGCCACTTTATTTTTATAATTCAGATGGTGTCCTGGTGAATCATTAGTTTCACAACAGTATAAATTCTTACAGAAAATTCTTATAGTATAAATTCTTACAGGGAAATCATGCTTTCCCTGCTTAAATTTTTTTTAAAAAAGCAAACCCAATAAGTAAAACTATAACAACCCATTATTCGTATATAATATAGATTCTGTTGGACATTACTAGACACCACAATTACCTCCTCTGTCTCTATCCTGTTTTTTCTTTTTTTAAAGAAAAACTAATGTCTTTAGTGAGATTTTTTGAGAAGTTCGATATTCAAGGAGATTTACCTGGCCTGTCCACCTAAATGCATGAGGTTTTATTACAGATTTCCACAGAGTCAAGTTATAAATGTGAAGAGGTGAGAGATGAACTAAGCTTGGATGATCTAAAGCAGGCCTGGAATTTCTCTGATAATTAAGAATGTGTATTTATAAAGAGTGTTGCTAACACTGGCCAAAGACACACACACACACATACCCCCTCTCAAAATCAACTGCTCTGTCGATGCATTTGGAAGAAAGCACCTATAGTAAGAGTAAAAACAAGGCAGTGAACCCATTCAACTCAGTTCAGTTGCTCAGTCGTGTCCTACTCTTTGCGACCCCATGAACTGCAGCACGCCAGGCCTCCCTGTCCATCACCAACTCCCAGAGTTCACCCAAACCCATGTCCATTGAGTCGGTGATGCCATCCAGCCATCTCATCCTCTGTTGTCCCCTTTTCCTCCTGCCCCCAATCCCTCCCAGCATCAGGGTCTTTTCCAATGAGTCATCTCTTCACATCAGGTGGCCAAAGGATTGGAGTTTCAGCTTCAACATCAGTCCTTCCAATGAACACCCAGGACTGATCTCCTTTAGCATGGACTGGTTGGATCTCCTTGCAGTCCAAGGGACTCTCAAGAGTCTTCTCCAACACTACAGTTCAAAAGCACCAATTCTTCAGTGCTCAGCTTTCTTCACAGTCCAACTCTCACATCCATACATGACCACTGGTAAAACCATAGCCTTGACTAGATGGACCTTTGTTGGCAAAGTAATGTCTCTAACCCATTAGAAACTGCTTTTGAGCAGAGAAATCACTAGCCATATAGAAACCATTTAAATTGAATTTAGCTGAAATAAAGTTAAAATCCAGTTGCTAAGTTGTACTGTCCACATGTCAAGTGCTCTAGAGTCACATGGGGCTGGTAGCTGCTAGAATGGGCAGCAAGAACATTTCTGTTATCACAGAGAGTTCTACTGGCCAGGGCTGAATTCAGAGCTACTTGTCTGACACTTGCCACCATTTGAGAACTAAATGCAAATGATTCTGAAATTAAGTATATCTGGTTGGCTTGGTTGAGTTTAAAAGTTTTACTTTAATTCTGCTTAGGTTCAATCTGAGCAAGTAGCCCTCATGAATGTGAACCCTTCTAACCAGTATTTCCAGCTGGAATTATACCTGTTTGTCCATTTGCAAGGCAAACTGACAGATTTCCAGTGTAGATCTAATATCCCAGAAATAAGTTTCTGACTTTTATGCTCTAGTCTAGTCAATACTTTGCATTCTTCAGGGTTTATTCTAGTTATGTACTGGATGGGCAAGAGTTTGTCACACAGAGTGAAGTAAGTTAGGAAAAAAAAGCAAATGTCATAAATTAACACACGTGTGTGGGATCTAGAAAAATGGTACAGATGAACCTATCTGCAGGACAGGAATAGAGACTCTGGTGTCGAGAACGGACATGTAGACACACTGGGAGAAGGGGAAGCGGGATGAATTGGGAGACTGAAATTGACGTGTGTGCACTGCTGTGTGTATAGCAGTTAGTGGGAATCCGCTGTACAGCGCAGGAAGCTCAGCTCAGGGCTCTGGGATGACCTACAGGGCTGGGATAGGGGGTGGGTCGGAGGGAAACTTAAGAGGTAGGGGATACATGTATCCCTCTAGCCAATTCACTTTGTTGTATAGCAGAAACTAATGCAACATTGTAAAGCAACTTTACCCCCCACTGCTCCGCCCCCCCCAAAACTGAAAGCTCTACTTCATGGTTCTGTTTATAACTCACTGAGGTTATTTTTTAAGCCCAGCTCTTTCTTTCATACTGTTCATATTTTGCTGTCATTGCCCTGTGTTTGGCAGGGCATGGAAGTAGTGGGTACGCTATGCCTGAAAGCATTCACTCACCCCACCATTTGTACAGAAGAGAGCTACCATAGCTCTAAGGTTGCTTTCTTTAGAAAGGCTTTCCTGTGGAGTGGCCTTTGGCTGGCAGCTGGGAACTTGGCTGTCAGAGCATTCCTGATAGTCAACACTTAACTGATAAGGTTGATTCGTGTGCCTAGATTATGCGAATATGATTTATGCTAAATATGTGTGTTCCTTCTTGGAGTCTGGAATATGGGTATGTACAAGGCAGAGAGTGCCTATTACTATGTGGCTATTATTATTATTATGTAGCCATCAATAAAAACCCTGGGCACAGAGGCTCTTGGGCTTCCTAGGTGGCTCAGGGGTAAAGAATCTTCCTGCCAGTGCAGAAGGCGCAGGAGTCATGGGTTTGATCCTTGGGTGGGGAAGATCCCCTGGAGGAAAAAATGGCAGTCCACTTCAGTATTTTTACCTGGAGAATCCCATGGACAGAGGAGCCTGGCGGGCTGAAGTTCATAGGATTGCAGAGAGTTGGATACAGCTGAACAACTGAGCATGCACAGAGGCTCTTAGGGGCTTCCATGGGCAGAAAAATGCCAACATATAATGTGTTTTTGTTCCTGTGGGAATAACATGCTAAGAAAGCCTGTGTGTGGATTCCTGCAGACTCTGCCTGCCTGTTTTCACCTATGATTCAGCTGTTTATTCTCCCTACTTTCACACAATAAATCTTAGACAGGAGTACAACTGTATATGAGTTCCATGAATCCTTCTAGTGAATCTGTGAACAGGAGGTAGTTCTGGGGACTACTGACAGACCATCTTTAACAGAATTTCTGTTTTTGATTTTTAGAGAAATGATAAAATGTCTTCCAATGTGGGCTACTAAAAAGTCCCCATGCTCAAACTGGAACAGATTTAAATTCCATTCAGACTACAAATATTGTCCTGAGGAGGTTAGAGAAAAATAATGTGTAAACTATATGTCAAGCTACCCAGCACACAGTAGGAATTGAAATGTTATTACTTTCATTTTTCTTTCTCATCCCTCCCACCCTTACCCCATTAGAATGCAGTGTTTTTCAGTGGGTGGACATTATGACACATTTTGTGTTGCCTGTTTTCCTGCTGCTATTTTCTCTGCACACAATATATTTAAAAGTTAGATCATTAACCAGGTTTGTTCTTTTGGCATCTGGTGTTTAAGGCAGTTTGAGTTTTCACTCCAATTTTTTTCATCACGTGTTCCTACCAATTGAATCTCACTTGCTCTTTCTAAAAGGAGAAATATGAAATGCAGAGAGAGAGAGGGATCGTTTTATGGTTTCAAAGCCAGCAGGGTCAAGTAGGAGAGCTCATAATTGAAATCTTAAATTTGTGTGGCTTTTCTCTTCTTTACAAGAAAAAGGGAAGAAAAGAGGCTGTGACCTGAACCACTAGCACTTTGGCTGGTGGAGAATGGCTGACGAGGCAATTATCAGAGCTCAGAATGCAGGTCTGGGATGTGTGGGAAGGCACACAGGCACTGACCAGGGAAATCAATCAAGAAATTTCCTTGTTCTAACACTGCGCCCAGTGTTTAAAGTTTTCAGCTACTTGTTTTCTCATGAGATGCATGGAATAAGCATAGTTTATAAGTTGGGTCACTGACCAACTAGTGATCCAAATATAAGTGACAAGGTAAACGACATGCACGGTGATGCTCACTTCTCAGAAAAGGATATTCTTGTCCCTGATGCACAGTTACCAGTGACCCATTTTCCTTTCTACCCTTCTCACTTTCACAGACCTGCCCCTGCTTTAAACTTGAACCATACCTTCACAGTGAATACGAATATCTCCATATAACAGTCTCTGCTGCTGCTGCTGCTTCTAAGTCGCTTCAGTTGTGTCTGACTCTGTGTGACCCCATAGATGGCAGCCCACCAGGCTCCCCTGTCTCTGGGATTCTCCAGGCAAGAATACTGGAGTGGGTTGCCATTTCCTTCTCCAGTGCATCAAAGTGAAAAGTGAAAGTGAAGTCGCTAAGTCGTGTCCGACTCTTAGCGACCCCATGGACCGCAGCCTACCAGGCTCCTCCGTCCATGGGATTTTCCAGGCAAGAGTACTGGAGTGGGGTGCCATTGCCTTCTCCGATAACAGTCTCTAGGCATCTCAAATTTACTGTATGCGAAATGAATTTGATTTGGAGATGTTAACTTTTAGAGCAGGGATCCTCAGCTTCTGGGCCGTGGACACTCAGCAGTCTGTGGCCTGTTAGGAATCTGGCCACACAGCAGAAGATGAGCTGCAGGCAAGTTAGCAAATCTTCATCTATATTTACAGCTGATCCCCATCACTCGCATTACCACCTAAGCTGAGAAAAACAAGCTCAGGGCTCCCACTGATTCTGCATTATGGTGAGCTGTATAATTATTTCATTAAATATCACAATGTAATAACAATAGAAATAAAGTGCACAGTATGTGTAATGTGTTTGAATCAGCCCAAAACCATCCCCCCAACCCCCGCCCTGGTCCATGGAAACATTGTTTTCCATGAAACCAGTCCTTGATACCAAAGAGGTTGGGGACCGCTGCTTTGGAGAATACCTATTATGCATCACTTGCAATCTGAAGGCTACCTACATACATGATCTTACTTGATGTAGTTCCATACCTGAGATACCATGCCATGTCCTTGTAGGGGAACTAGCCTTGGGTGAGAGAAGCCTCAGTTAAGTGCCTGGGGATGTGTCTTCATCAGCCCACTGCCACTTCAGAAGTTGCATGGATTGAAATGGTGCCTGTTGATCATTTCCACCTGTGTAAAGCAGTCCCACATAGGAACTGGAAGGCCTTTATCTCTGTCTCTCCACCTTTCTTGGACAAATTTTAAGTACCTTGCAGTCAGCGGGAAAATCACTAAGTCTAGCTCTCCATTTCCAGTGTGGCTTCTTTGACGAATGACACAATTATAAAAGGGTCAGAAACACCCCAACTCAGTGTCACAGATTCCCAGTCCAGTAAACACCCAGAGGCCATTTCTCAAGTTGAGGCTGTTTATTTGATGCTTTTTGCTCCTTATCTCTTTCTCCTGCTGCTGTTTTCTTTTGGCTCCTGCCTTACCTGTTGATCACACATTGACCTTTCAGATGCCAGACACTTCTAAGCCCTGTAGCTAACTTCAGATGTTATTATCCCTCCTCTGCCTGCAATGTTGCCAAACGTTCTACTTCAAAAAACATTGGCCAGGAGTACATGTGGTTATCTACTATTTGCTCACACAGGCAGCCTGTAGTACATCCATTCTCTCTCAATGTAGACTTCTGTTTTCACACATTGTAATCCACTGGCTCAGAGAAAAGAAGAGGGTTGATGCAGGTGCAGGAGAATTAAAAAAAAAAATAGAAAAACATGGTTGTGTGATTTGATGTAACCCTGAGCATGTTAACCATGAAATTAAAATTGTAGGTATATGGAATCTGTGGAATTTTTACAAACCATGAGTGTCATGAGATTCTAGTATACTACGCTGCAGTCATCTTTGATGTAGCTGAGGTTAGATTCAGCCGGATGGGAAGTGGCACAGAATAACAACTGTTGAGCCTCTACCGTGGCTCCCTTATTTCTCAGACTGTCCCTGAGAATGGGTAATTGGTGAGAGTGGTTGTTCAATCTAAGCCCGTCACCTGAATTGTCTTATCAAAATAAGCGTCTATGAGTAGAAAAGGGTGATACTCTAGGGGGGTCAGCTCTTTGTTTTCTTAAGTGCTGTACAGACATTTCTAAATCAGTGGGATATTTTGTTTTCCCTCAGATCAAATAGGAATAATTACAAAACAAATACCTTTGGGGACATTCTGGATATCCTCAGAGTAAAGAGAAGATGGAGTCTAATTTGTGTCCTCTCTTCTTGGAGGGCCCTGAGATCGTACCCCAGAACCCTGGGACTTTGTGGACCAGACTGGGACTGTGTGATTTGGTGGAGAGAGCAGTTCTCAAGTCAGATGGATTGGGAGTTTGAGTCACAGTTCTGCTGATGCTACCTCTTGATCTCCGCAATTTATTTAATTTCCCTGAATGTTTATTTTCTCAACTTCAAAAAAAAAAAAAAAGGCAAACTATCTATTTTAAGAGCTAGTTGTAAGGAGTAAAGGTGGTATGCAGAGGTGTGCCACATAACTGGTGTTTAATGGATGTTAGCTTTCTTTCAGTTGTTCTTCAGTTAAAGTCCCTCCTTCAAGTTACAATACAAAGAAAAAGCTTGTGTTAATACACACAGGATGATATTTGAGAGTGAGGTTTTGGCTGCGGTTTTGACTGCTGCCTTAGGGCTTCTTCCATGTCTGAAGTTTGCTTTAGATAGGATTAGAGAGCCAGCCTAGAGAAGGTAAGAGTGAGAGCTGATTAGGTGAGGGATGGGAAGAGAAAGCTTGTCATCAGGAAGAGGGAGTTCATGGGGCGCAGTGGAAGTGAAGTCTGGTGTGGGTGTCCTTGTGAGCTATAGCGTGTGTGCTAAGTTGCTTCGGTTGTGTCTGACTCTTTGTGACTCCATGGACTATAGCCCACTAGGCTCCTCTGTACATGGGATTCTCCAGGCAAGAATACTGGCGTGACCTTCTCCAGAGGAGCTTCCTGGCCCATGTACCCAACCGGTGTCTCTTGTGTTTTCTGCATTGGCAGGCAGGTTCTTTACCACTAGCACCACCTGGAAAGCACCTGTGATGTATAGAGGACAGTGAAAAGTGGGCTAAAAAAGGAACATTATAGATTGATACACAAGGCAGGGGACGCTGACTAGATTGTAAATTATAGATTTCCCCAATAAATTTCACTAATTGGGATTATATGTTGAGGGGCCAGACCAGTGGTTTCACAGGATCTCAGAACTTGAACTTTGGAGCTGGAAGGAGATTTAGCCTTCTTTTTTGGTCTACCTCCCTTGGTTTATGGGTGGGGAAATGAGGCTTAGAAAGGTTATGTAGCTAACCCAGAATCCTGAAGCAAATTAGTAACAGGATTACCGTTCTGGTATATTTCCTCTGTAATGCATTGCCTACTCCCATAGACTTTCCTCTTATTTCCAGGTTAGGCTGCACACAATTCTATAGTCTCCCTTAGCAACCGATTACAATGCTCATGATCCAGAATATAATTCTCAAGTGAGAAATTATGTTTTACATATATTTAAATCTCAGCCACTAAGCATACTTTCTGATCCTTTCTAAAGGTCACTCTACCTGCATTAAACCTAACAGCCTTAGATAAATGAGTCATGTGTTAAATGCAGTAAACCCTTATACATGAGGAATAAATTCATATAGATAAAAAGGAGGAGTTTTGACAAATAGGGAAGTCCGATTTCAAACCCCTTGCCAAACTGGAACCATAACCATCTGATTAGGAGCAGGGACATTAAGATACTTTCCCAAGTTTAGATCTAATGCAGTTACCATCACAGACTATATTCTGGCTAGTGCAGAAAAAGCACAGAGGCTGGTTCATGCCTTCATGAAGTTTTAGAAGATAATTTGAAATTGTAGCAAAGTCAAAGGAAATAAAAATACTTCGGTGTAAAATCCACAGAGATTTATAAGTCCTGCCTGTTATAGTTTGAGAAAGCAAACGGGAGGGCAGTCCCTGGAGGGGCTGGAGGTCGACGGGTACATTGATGTGATCGCTGCCTTCTAGGGGAGATTACAGAACCCCAGGGAATGTACTCACAGTAATAAAATCCACAAGCAACTAATGCACAGGTCAGATGTCACTTTATTAATTTTTAGTGAAATACTGTAATTGTCCCAAGGAAGTTTTTTTTTTTCACTTTCATATGTTTTATTTATTAAAAAATTATTTTTACCATTAAAAAGATTAATTTATTTAATGGGAGGCTGATTACAATATTGTAGTGGCTTTTGCCATACACTGACACGAATCAGCCATGGGTGTACATCTATCCCCCATCCTGAACCCCCTCCCACCTCCCTCCCCATCCCATCCCTCAGGGTCATCCCAGTGCACTGGCCTTGAGTGCCCTGTCTCATGCATCAAACCTGGACTGGTGATCTATTTCACATATGGTAATAGACACGTTTCAATGCTGTTCTCTCAAATCATCCCACCCTCTCCTCCTCCCACAGAGTCCAAAAGTCTATTCTTTATCTTTTTGTCTCTTTTGCTGTCTCGCATATAGGGTCATCATTGTCATCTTTCCAAATTCCATATATATGCATTAATATACTGCATTGGTATTTTTCTTTCTGACTTACTTCACTTTGTATAATAGGCTCCAGTTTCATCCACCTCATTAGAACTGATTCAAATGCATTCTTTTTATAGCTGAGTAATATTTCATTGTGTATATGTACCATAGCTTTCTTATCCATTCATCTGCCGATAGACATCTAGGTTGCTGCCACATCCTAGCTATTGTAAACAGTGCTGTGATGAACATTGGGGTATGCATGTCTCTTTCTTTTTTTAATATAAATTTATTAATTTTATTTGGAGGCTAATTACTTTACAATATTGTAGTGGTTTTGCCATACATTGACATGAATCTGCCATGGGTGTACATGTGTTCCCCATCCTGAACCCCCCTCCCACCTCCCTCCCCATCCCATCCCTCTGGGTCATCCCAGTGCACCAGCCCCGAGCACCCTGTCTCATGCATCAAACCTGGACTGGCGATCTGTTTCACATATGATAATATTCATATTTCAATGTCATTCTCCCAAATCATCCCACCCTCGCTCACTCCCACAGAGTCCAAAAGACTGTCCTATACATCTGTGTCTCTTTTGCTGTCTCACATACAGGGTTATCGTTACCATCTTTCTAAATTCCATATATATGCATTAGTACACTGTATTGGTGTTTTTCTTTCTGGCTTACTTCACTTTGTATAATTGGCTCCAGTTTCCTCCACCTCATTAGAACTGATTCAAATGTATTCTTCTAATGGCTGAGTAATACTCCATTGTGTATATGTACCACAGCTTTCTTATCCATTCATCTGCTGATGGACATGTAGGTTGCTTACGTGTCCTGGCTATTATAAAAAATGCTGCGATGAACACTGGGGTACATGTGTCTCTTTCAGTTGTGGTTTCCTCGGTGTGTATGCCCAGCAGTGGGATTGCTGGGTCGTATGGCAGTTCTGTTTCCAGAATTTTAAGGAATCTCCACACTGTTCTCCATAGTGGCTGTACTAGTTTGCATTCCCACCACCAGTGTAAGAGGGTTCCCTTTTCTCTGCACCTTCTTCAGTATTTGTTGTTTGTAGACTTTTTGATAGCAGCCATTCTGACCAGCATTAGATGGTATGTCATTGTGGTTTTGATTTGCATTTCTCTGATAATGAGTGATGTTGAGCATCTTTTCATGTGTTAGTCATCTGTATGTCTTCCTCAGAGAAGTGTCTGTTTAGTTCTTTGGTCCATTTTTTGATTGGGTCATTTATTTTTCTGGTATTGAGCTGCATGAGCTACTTGCATATTTTTGGGATTAATTCTTTGTTAGTTGCTTTGTTTGCTATTATTTTCTCCCATTCTGAAGGCTGTCTTTTCATCTTGCTTATAGTTTCCTTTATTGTGCAGAAGCTTTTAATTTTAATTAGATCCCATTTGTTTATTTTTGCTTTTATTTCCAATATTCTGGGACGTGGGTCATAGAGGATCCTGCTGTGATTTATGTCAGTGAGTGTTTTGCCTATGTTCTCCTCTAGGAGTTTTTTAGTTTCTGGTCTTACATTTAGATCTTTAATCCATTTTGAGTCTATTTTTGTGTCTGGTGTTAGAAAGTGTTCTAGTTTCATTCTTTTACAAGTGGTTGACCAGTTTTCCCAGCACCACTTGTTAAAGAGATTGTCTTTTTTTCCATTGTATATTCTTGCCTCCTTTGTCAAAGATAAGGTGTCCATAGGTGCATGGATTTATCTCTGGGCCTTCTATTTTGTTCCATTGATCTGTATTTCTGTCTTTGTGCCAGTGCCTTACTGTCTTGATGACTGTGGCTTTGTAGTAGAGCCTGAGGTCAGGCAGGTTGATTCCTCCAGTTCCATTCTTTCTCAAGATTGCTTTGGCTATTCAAGGTTTTTTGTATTTCCATACAAATTGTGAAGTTATTTGTTCTAGTTCTCTGAAAAATACCATTGGTAGCTTAATAGGAATTGCATGAGTCTATAGTTTGCTTTTGGTAGTATAATCATTTTCACTATACTGATTCTTCTAATCCATGAACTTGGTATATTTCTCCATTTATTTGTATCATCCTTGATTACTTTCATTAGTGTTTTATAGTTTTCTATATATAGGTCTTTTGTTTCTTTAGGTAGATTTATTCCTAAGTAGTTTATTCTTTTCGTTGCAATGGTGAATGGAATTGTTTCCTTAATTTCTCATTGTTAGTGTATAGAAATGCAAGGGATTTCTGTGTGTTAATTTTATATCCTGCAACTTTACTATATTCATTGATTAGCTCTAGGAATTTTCTGGTGGTGTCTTTAGGGTTTTCTATGTAGAGGATCATGTCATCTGCAAACAGTGAGAGTTTTACTTCTTTTCCAATCTGGATTCCTTTTATTTCTTTTTCTGCTCTGATTGCTGTGGCCAAAACTTCCAAAACTCTGTTGAATAGTAGTGGTGAGAGTGGGCACCCTTGTCTTGTTTCTGACTTTAGGGGAAATGCTTTCATTTTTTTCATCATTGAGGATAATGTTTGCTGTCGGTTTATCATATATGGGTTTTATTATGTTGAGGTATGTTCTTTCTATTCCTGCTTTCTGGAGGGTTGTTTTTTTTTTTTAATCATAAATGGATGTTGGATTTTGTCAAAGGCTTTCTCTGCATCTATTGAGATAATCATATGGTTTTATCTTTCAATTTGTTCATGTGGGGTATCACATTGATTGATTTGTGAATATTGAAGAATCCTTGCATACCTGGGATAAAGCCCACTTGGTCATGATGTGTGATCTTTTAAATATGTTGTTGGATTCTGTTTGCTAGAATTTTGTTGAGAATTTTTACATCTATATTCATTGGTGATATTGGCCTCTAGTTTTCTTTTCTTTTCTTTTCTTTTTTATAGCATCTTTTTGTCTGGTTTTGGTATTAGGGTGATGGTGGCCTCTTAGAATGAGTTTGGCAGTTTACCTTTGTCTGCAATTTTCTGGAAGAGTTTGAGTAGGCTAGGTGTTAGCTCTTCTCTAAATTTTTGGTAGACTTCACCTGTGAGGCCGTCTGGTCCTGGGCTTTTGTTTGCTGGAAGATTTCTGATTACAGTTTCGATTTCTGTGCTTGTGATGGGTCTGTTAAGATTTTATATTTCTTTGTGGTTCAGTTTTGGAAGGTTATACTTTTCTAAGAATTTGTCCGTTTCTTCCAAGTTGTCGATTTTATTTTCATATAGTTGCTGATAGTCTCTTTTGATCCTTTGTATTTCTGTGTTGTCTGTTGTGATGTCTCCATTTTCATTTCCAGTTTTGTTGATTTGATTCTTCTCCCTTTTTTCCTTGATGAGTCTGGCTAATGGTTTGTCTATTTTATTTATCTTCTCAAAGAACCAGCTTTTAGTTTTGTTGATTTTTGCTATAGTCTCCTTTGTTTTTCTTTCATTTATTTCTGCCCTAGTTTTTATGATTTCTTTCCTTCTGCTGACCTTCGGGTTCTTCAATTCTTTTTCTAGTTGCTTTAGGTGTATAGTTAGGTTATTTATTTGATTTTTCTCATTTCCTGAGGTAAGCTTGTATTGCTATGAACCTTCCCCTTAGCACTGCTTTTATTGAATCCCATAGGTTTGGGGTTGTTGTGTTTTCATTTTCATTCGTTTCTATGCATATTTTGATTTCTTCTGTGATTTGTTGGTTATTCAGAAGCATGTTGTTTAGACTCCATATGTTTGTATTTTTAATAGTTTTTTTTCCCTGTAGTTGACATCTAATCTTACCACATTGTGATCAGAAAAGATGCTTGAAATGATTTCAGTTTTTTTTTAATTTACCAAGGCTAGATTTGTGGCCCAGGATATGATCTATCCTGGAGAATGTTCCATGTGAACTTGAGAAAAAGGTGAAATTCATTGTTTTGGGGTGAAATGTCCTGTAGATATGAATTAGGACATGAATTCATATTAATTCATGATATGAATTCATAGATATGAATTTAAATGGTCCATTGTATAATTTAAAGTTTGTGTTTCCTTGCTAATTTTCTGTTTGGTTGATCTATTCATAGGTGTGAGTGGGGTATAAAAGTCTCACTATTATTGTGTTGCTGTTACTTTCCCCTTTCATACTTGTTAGCATTTACCTTACATATTGTGGTGCTCCTGTTTTGGGTGCATATATGTTTGTTACATCTTCTTCTTGGATTGATCCTTTGATCATTATGTAGTGTCCTTCTTTGTCTCTCTTCATGGCCTTTATTTCAAAGTCTATTTTATCTGATATGAGTATTGTTACTCCTGCTTTCTTTTGGTCTCCATTTGCATGGAATATCTTTTCCCAGCCCTTCACTTTCAGTCTGCATGTGTCCCTTGTTTTGAGGTGGGTCTCTTGTAGAGAGCATATATGGGGATCTTGTTTTTGTATCCATTCAGCCAGCCTTTGTTTTTCTGGTTGGGACATTCAGCACATTTACATTTAAGGTAATTATTGATAAGTATGATTCTGTTGCCATTTACTTTGTTGTTTTGGGTTCTAGTTTATAAACCTTTTCTGTGTTTCCTGTCTAGAGAAGATCCTTTAACATTTGTTGAAGAGCTGGTTTGGTGGTGCTGAATCCTCTCAGCTTTTGCTTGTCTGTAAAGCTTTTGATTTCTCCTTCATATTTGAATGAGATCCTTGCTGGGTACAGTAATCTGGGTTCTCAGTTTTTCTCTTTCATCACTTTAAGTATGTCCTGCCATTCCCTTCTGGCCTGAAGAGTTTCTATTGAAAGATCTGCTGTTATCCTTATGGGAAATTCCTTGTGTATTATTTGTTGCTTTTCCCTTGTTGCTTTTAATATTGGCTTTTTGTGTTTGATCTTTGTTAGTTTGATTAATATGTGTCTTGGGGTGTTTTGCCTTAGGTTTGTCCTGTTTCGGACTCTTTGGGTTTCTTGGACTTGGGTGCCTATTTCCTTCCCCATGTTAGGGAAGCTCTCAACTATTATCTCCTCAAGTATTTTCTCATGCCCTTTCTTTTTGTCTTCTTCTTCTGGGACTCCTATGATTCGAATGTTGGGGCATTTAACATTGTCCCAGAGGTCTCTGAGGTTGTCTTCATTTCTTTTAATACCTTTTTCTTTTTTCCTCTCTGCTTCATTTGTTTCCACCATTCTATCTTTCATCTCACTTATCCTATCTTCTGCCTTAGTTATTCCAGTGTTGGTTCCCTCCAGAGTGCTTTTGATCTCAGTTATTGTATTACTCATTATTGATTGACTCTTTTATTTCTCCTAGGTCCTTGTTAAACATTTCTTGCATCTTCTCAATCCTTGTCTCTATTTGTCTGTAATTCCATTTTGTTTTCATGATACTGAATCATCTTTACCTTCATTATTCTGAATTCTTTTTCAGGTAAACTCCCTAGATCCTCCTCTTTTGTTTGGGTATGTGTGCATTTATCATGCTTCTTTACCTGCTGAATATTTCTCTGCCTTATCATTTTGTTAGATTGCTGTGTTTGGGGTGACCTTTCTGTAGGCTGGAAGTTTGTGGTTTCTCTTTATTGTGGAGATTGCTCCATATGGGTGGGGTTGGACTAGTGGCTTGTCAAGGTTTCCTGGTTAGGGAAGCTTGTGTCTGTGTTTTGATGGGTGGTGCTGGATCTCTCCTCTCTGGAGTGCAATGAAGTGCCCAGTAGTGAGTTTTGGGGTGTCTGTGGTTTTGGTGTGACTTTGGGCAGCCTGTATTTTAATGCTTAGGGCTGTGTTTCTGTGTTGCTGGAGAATTAGCATGGTATGTCTTGCTGTGGAACTTACTGGTTCTTGGGTGGAGCTTGGTTTCAGTGTAGGTATGGAGGCTTTTGGATGAGCTCTGGTCGATTAATGTTCCCTGGATTCAGGAGTTTTCTGGTGTTCTCAAGTTTTGGATTTAAGCCTCCTGCCTCTGGCTTTCAGTCTTATTCTTACAGTAGCCTCAAGACTTCTCCATCCATACAGCACAGACGATAAAACATATAGTTTAATGGTGAAAAGATTCTCCACAGTGAGGGACACCCAGAGAGGTTCACAGAGCTACATGGAGAAGAGAAGAGGGAGGAGGGGGAATCAAAAGGGGAGAGAGTAGTCTAGCCAGTAATCAATTCCCTATGTGCTCTCCATAGCCTGGAACAGCCAGAGAGGTTCACAGAGTTATACAGGGAAGAGAAGCAGGATGAGGGAGTTAGAGGTGAGCAGGAGGAGAAGAGGGGGTGTCAACAGGGGAGAGGCCAGTTTAGCCAGTAATCAGTTCTCTAAGTGTTCTCCACAACCCGGAACACCCAGAGAGATTCACAGAGTGAAGTAGGGAAGAGAAAGGGGAGGGAGGAGATAGAGGTGTCCATGGGGTTGCTAAGAGTCAGACACGACTGAGCGACTTCACTTTCCCTTTTCACTTTCATGCATTGGAGAAGGGAATGGCAACTCACTCCAGTGTTCTTGCCTGGAGAATCCCAGGGACAGTGGAGCCTGGTGGGCTGCTGTCTATGGGGTCGCACAGAGTCGGACACGACTGAAGCGACTTAGCAGCAGCAGCAGCAGCAGCAGCAGCAGGGGAGAAAAAGGAGGGTCAAAAGGGGAGAGAGCAATCAAGCCAGTAATCACACCCCTAAGTAAAAATGGGTACTGAAGATTAGATTCTTAAAAGTACAAAATTGATGACAAATACCAAAAAGCAAAGATTAAAAATCTAGAATAGAGTTTAGACTCTCAAAAGTACAATGCAAAATCAATCACAAAAATTGTAAAAAATATATATATGAAATTTGCTTTAAAAATAGGGTCTCTTTTGTTTTTGCAAGATAATAGTAGGTTACTGGAGAAGGCAATGGCAACCTACTTCAGTACTCTTGCCTGGAGAGTCCCATGGGTGGAGGAGCCTGGTAGGCTGTAGTCCATGGGGTCACTAGGAGTTGGACACGACTGAGTGACTTCACTTTCACTTTTTACTTTCATGCATTGGAGAAGGAAATGGCAACCCACTCCATTGTTCTTGCCTGGAGAATCCCAGGGACAGGGGAGCTGGTGGGCTGCCGTCTATGGGGTCGCACAGAGTTGGACACGATTGAAGTGACTTAGCAGCAGCAGCAGCAGTAGGTTATAAAAATGAAAATTAAAAGAGTAATAAAGAACTTAAAATTTTTTTTAAATTAAAATTAAAAAATGATAATAGTAAAAATATATCTAGGAATTTCTCTGGAGCTGTTAAGAACAGTGTGGGGTCAGTTCAGCTTCAGATGGTTCCTTGTTCCAGCTTATACTTCTTCTCAAGGTCTATAGGCCGCTTCCAATGCTTAGTCAATGTTAAGTACAGGGCTTTAATCTGTTGCACCTGTCACTTCCAGAGCAGTTCCCTCTTTGTTTATTTTGGCTTTCTCTGTTTGCAAGTCTCTTCATTGTCTAATTTCTGCCCTGACACAAGGGGGTGAAAGTGGTCGCCGATTTAGGCTCACTTGTTCGTTGTGTTGTGGGGAGGGAGGAACACTGTAAACAAATATCACTGGCATGTGTGGGGCGTGCTCACAGTGAATGGAACATACTGGGTTTGCCCCAGCTCGTGGCGGCGTGTGCTTTCCTGGTCTACATTGCTCAGGCTCCAGGTTGCTCTGCAGGGGTGCTGTCCAAAGTGGGCCCTGTGTTTCATGCACTTCCTAGGTCTAAGCTGCTCAGGTTCAGGTTCTCTGGTATTCCGCAAGGGCAGAGAGTCGGTTGGGTGTGCGTTTTGTGCCCTTCCCAGGTCGGAGCAGCTCAGGTGACCAGGTGCTTGGCATGTGCACTGTCCCAGGTGGGCCATGTGTTTTAATCACTGCCCCGGTCCCAGCTGCTTGGTTTCCCGGGTGCACTGTGAAAGCACCGTCTCAGCTGTGCCCTGTGTCTCCTCTGGGGAGCTGATCTGGCTGTGACCCTCCTGGCAGATGTCAACCTTCCAGGATCCCAGGAAGACTTGGCTAGCAACTGGGAGCCTGCTCACAGTTTGGTGGAGGATGCCCATCTCTGGGGCTGAGATTGCCCTTTGCTTTCTGTCTCTGGCTGTTGCCCGCCTGCCTCTCTACCTCTGGCGGCGGGAGGGGCCGGTCTGCAGCTGGCTAGCTCTCCTTTGGTGTTTGCTCAATCCTTTGCTCTGTGAGCAGGCCATGCTGTGCCTTAGGTTAGAGCTTTTCATGAGAAAGTTCTCTCTTTCTCTCTTTTTTGTCTCTCTCTGCCTATCCCTCAGTTTGAATTGCTATCTCACGTTAGCTCCCTCAGTTCAGTTCAGCTCAGTCACTCAGTTACATCTGACTCTTTGCAACCCCATGAATCGCAGCACACCAGGCCTCCCTGTCCATCACCAACTCCTGGACTTCACCCAAACCCACGTCCATCGAGTCAGTGATGCCATCCAGCCATCTCATCCTCTGTTGTCCCCTTCTCCTCCTGCCCCCAATCCCTCCAGCATCAGAGCTCCCTCAGATTGTCCTCACGGCCCAGTTGTTAGCCTAAGGACCAATGATGCAGTCTGCGCCTTCCTGCCCAGCCCCCACTTGCTGGTGGTGGACACGAGTTTCTGGGCTATTTCACTTCTGACAGTTGTGGTTAGCTGTGTATTCTGTGTGTGTGTGTGTGTGTGTGTGTGTGTGTTTCTCCCTGTTATGTTGCCCTCTGAGGTTCCAAAGCTCCCCACAGACCCACCTGTGAGAGGGTTTCCTACTGTGTGGAAGCTTCTTCTCCTTCATGACTCCCTCCCAAGGATGGGTCTCCATCCCTAAACCTTTTGTCTCTGTTTTTGTCTTTTATATTGTTTCCTACCTCGTTTTGAAGAGAATGGGCTGACTTTCTGGGTGCCTGGTGTCCTCCGCCAGTGTTCAGAAGTTCTGTGGAAGCTGCTCAGCATTCAAATGATCTTTTGATGAATTTGTGGGGGAGAAAGTGGTCTCCCTGTCATATTCATCCACCATCATAGGACTGCCTTCTGTCCCAAGGAAGTTTAAGCTTGCATGGTACATACATGTTCTCAGTGTGGGTTAGTATATGAACTATGTCTAAATACAAAAAAATTACTAAAAAGCGGCTTATAGAGTATACAGTGAAAGCTATTTTCATAATTTTTATAGTCAGTGTCATCAAGCTGTGATTATCTGATGAATCTGTCTCCCTCCTATAGGAGTAGGCTCCATCTTGACCTAGTTTCATAGGCAAGAGATCCTTTTTCCTGAGTGGTTCTGGAAACAATATTATAAATTTATATCTATATACCTAAACATAATAAAAATATGAATATTATTGTGAATGCTCAAAAGGCAGAACATCTCCTTTATGATTGACATATTCTTTTTTCATCCATTGATTCAGTAAGTATTTAATGAACACCTGTGATTTGCTAGGTATTGTGTTGATGCTGGGTATAGAGGAGGAAAGAAAACAGGTAGCAGCCCTACAGAAAGGAAGGCCTGAAGATTGGAGATACAAAATTAAATAAGCTATGGCCACAGAGGGTAAGCAATATGGTAAAGGAGATACAAGGTGCTGTGGAGGTGAAAAGAGGGGCATGTAACCCATACCAGAGATTGGGGAAGTCTTCCTGTAGGAAGTGGTATTTTGCTTGTGACTTGGTTGAATTCCTTAGCTAGCTAAAGGGCAGAACATGTCCCAGGGAGGGGCCTGGTGTGAGTAGAGATCTAAAAGTAAAAGAAAAGATACACTTAAAGAAAAAACAGAGTGAGATATTCTTCCTTCACAAGTGTGGAGAGTGTTTTTTTCCTTTTGAAGATAATGTGCATTGTTGGTGAGTGAATGGTACATACTCTCATCCAGGGCTCTGTGTGCATATGCGCTCAGCTGTGTCCAGCTCTTTGCAGTCCCAAGGACTATAGCCTACGAGGCTCCTCCATCCATGGGTTTTTCCAGGCAAGAACACTGGAGTGGGTTGCCATTCTCTTCTTCAGGGGATCTTCTCAACCTAGGGATTAAACCCACAACCCCTGTCTCCTGCATTGGCAGGCTGGTTCTTTACCACTGAGCCTCCAGGTATGCGGGAAGTCATCCTCCTGGGAAGCCATCCAGGGCTCATAGGAGTATAAATTGATGTGAGTTTTTTAGAAGGTAAATTGGCAATATTATGCCAAAGTTTAAAGGTATGTGTACATTTAATACTGTATTTTTTTGATACTGAAATTTTAGATACTTATTGTAGGGAAACAATTATAGGTGTATGAAAAGATAAAATATCCTAGGTTTTGGTTTTATAAACAGAAAAATTGGAAACAACAGAGTAATGGTTAAATAAACTATTTGTACTGAAAGATATCCTACACAGCTAATGAAAATATTGTCAAAACATCTAATTTTCTAGACCAGGGGTTGGCAAACTATAGTCAAACTATGACCACAGCATGACACCTACTTTTTAAAGAAACTTTTTATTTTGAAATAACTATGGATTCACAGGAAGTTGCAAACATAGAATAGAAACATCCTGTGTATCATTCCTGTCGTTCCATCAACTGGTTACATCTTACATAGCTGTAGGACAATATCAAACCAGGGAACTGACATCAGTACAATGTGTGTGTGAATTTCTGTAATTACAGCCACAGTCCAAGTTCCATCATCGCAAAGATTTCTCTGTGTTATCCTTTGATAGTCATACCTGCCTCTTCTCCCTTGCCATGTCTAGACCTTGGCAGTTGTTAATCTGTTTTCCATTTCTGTAGCTTTGTTATTTTGGGAATGTTATATAAATAGAATCATATAACATGTTACCTTTTGAAATTGGCTCTTTGTTCTCATTCTGTGTCATGTCTTTGATATGTATTTAAATTAGAAATGTATCGATAGTTTATTTCTTTTCAGTGATGAGTGATATTCCATGGTAAGGATCTATCAGATCTTAACTGTTTGCCTTTTGGAGGGGGTGTTATGGTTTCCTTTTTTTGGCTGTTACATATAAAACTGCCATAATCTTTTGTGCATAGGGTTTGATGTGGACATAGGTTCTCATTTCTATGGGAGAAATAGAAATGTGATTGCTGAATTAGATGGTAAGTGTATGTTTAGCTTTCTATGTAACTGCTGAGTGGCTATATCGTTTTACAATCCCTCAGACAATGCATAAGAGATGTAGTTGCCCTGCATCCTTGCCAGCATTGGGTACTGTGATTATTTCTTGTTTTAGCTGTTCAAATGGGTCTGTAGTAATATCTAGTCCAGCAAGTTCTTTGTTAGTATATGTTTGGTACTACCACACAGTCTTGATTTCTGTAGCTATAAAATACATCTTAAAATCCCACAGAGGGATTCCTTCCACTGTAGTTATCTCTGAAAATTGTTTTAGCACCTCTAGTTCCTTTGCCTTTTCATATAAATTTTAGAATGATCTTGTCATATTTACAAAAAACTGCTGGGAATATGACAGGAGTTAGGTTAAACGTGTATCAATTTAGGGAGAATTGAGATCTTTGCTGTGTTGAGTCTTTCGTTTCATGAATACAATATGTTTGCTACCTGTTTTTGTAAATGAAGTTTTATTGGAGCACAATCATGACCATTCATTTATATATTGTCAAAGGTTGTTTTCTTGCCATAAAAGTAGAATTGAACAGTGCCGAATACTCTGTGGCCCAGAAAACTTAAAATATTTACTCTCTGACTCTCTACAGAGAAACTTTTCAACCTTTGGATCCAATCAATGTTTATGCTACATTAGTGAAAAAAGTATAAAATAGTATAAATGGTATCATAGCATTTTAACTTTAAATATGTTAATCACACTCATATGTCTACCTACCTATGCATATTAAAATGACTGAAAGACTGTGAAACAAGAATTTTAACCTTGGTTCTTTTAGGACAGTAGTATCCTGGTGATTTAAAAATTTTTGTTGTGTGTGATTTTTTTTGCACCTTCCACTTTCTACTCTAGCTAGCGAAAAATAATGTATCAGGTTAAGGAAGGATTTTGCTTTCCAATCTCTCTTTCACCAGTTTTACAAGACTCTTTTCCTTCCAGGTAAAAAGAGACTTTCAGATTACAACAGATATGACAATCAATTGTTTGTGTTAGGGATATTGAATGATGCTTTAACAGTATGCCTTTTCAAAACACAGATGAATTCTCATAGGTTTATAACTAAAGCATACCCTTGGTTGTTAAGCACAGATAAGAGAATGCCGTAGATACTGAATCTTAATCCTTGGTGTTTATTCTTGATAATAATAAAGGAGTGCTCCACCCTTGAGGTTTATTTATCAGCAACCCCATGCAAATGCCACATGCTTAAGCCTGCACACCCAGATGAGCAAATTGGTTATCGCTGAATGACTATTTCAAATTACAGAGACTGGCAAAATGAACATTTGCATGTTTGTTGCTGTAACCCATCTTAACGATTACTGACAAGCTTCTTCCAATTCTGATAGGGCATCAACATAGATACAAGACAGATCAAATGGCAAGTCACACCATGAGAGTAACCTGCCATTCGAGAAACTGAATGTAGGGCATAAAACACAGTGATTACAGCTCTGCTTTCATCTGGAAAGGGCTCTGACAGGGTCATGAAAGACCAGAGAGGTGTTTGGAACAGACCTAGGTCCCTGACAGGTTGATAACCCACTTCACAGAGTCACAATGTACCTCAAATTGACTGCAATCTGTTCCTGGAATGATTATTTCTTAAACTCTCATCTTGGTTTTTCAACCGTACTCTGAATGCTCATTTGTAGGGTGTGAATTAAAATAAATTAACATGATTGTAATATATCTAGGAATTATACATTAATAGTTCTTTGATCCTAACCACCGAAGAAAGTTGGTATGGGAAAAAGACAAAATTCTAAAAGACTAATCCTGCTCAGAAATAGGCACACATTTTTTGCAAATGAAAACATTTATTACATCAAGGCTGCAGATGCTCAGAACACCTTGTCATCCCTTTGCTTTCAGGTGATGCCCGCATAGCACTATGAACAGCAGAGATCTGTAAATTTTCTAATTAATTGTGATCAATATTGACAGCCAGACAGCACTGTTCTGCCTCCAGAGTAGATTCCTGGGCCATGAAGATTCTGTTTGTCTGTCTACATTGCTCACATTAGCTAGGTAAATTGGCTGGTTAAATCTCTGTTTCCATAATATCAGCCTTAAAAAGAGAGACTTAGGGATTTGCTCAACAGTAGAGAATGAATAAAAAGTATTCATTCGTTCATCCAATTTTTTTTTTTTAAGAAAGATTGATAGTCACTCACTTCTATTCTTCTTGGTGTATGGGAATTACCATAATGAATAAAGCATGGATCTTTCTCAATAAGAGGCTTAGAAATTATGGTAAAAACAGGATGTATAATCACAAAAGTGTGTTCTAAGGCAGATATGTCATAAGAAATATATAGATTCAGTACACTGGGATTATAGGATGAAGACATCACTCCTGTCTGGGGGGGAATCCGAAGAAGCTTTCTGAAGAAAGTGGTCTTGACCAGGGACTTGAGGCAAGATGTGGATTAAGGCATCAACCACAGAAACAGATGCTGCTTAGTTACCTACAGCAAGCTTAAGAAATGGCAAAAACTAAGGATTCAGGGATGTTTGTGGGGAACTCAAAGGCAGACATGCATTCCTTAGGAAGGAATTGGAACTAGAGTTGGGAAACAATTCAGGAACAGAGGGGATTCTTTGTCTACTGCTTCATTCGTGTCTCTGAACAAACTTGCTTCCTTCGCTGCTTCATTTACAGAGTGCACTATGGCGACCCCGACTTTTTGACTGAAGAGAATCTTCGTGTCCTGCATTATGTCAGTTTCATGAACTACACGGCTGCTAAGTCACTTCAGTCGTGTCCAACTCTGGGCGACCCCATGAACAGCAGCTCACCAGGCTCCCCTGTCCCTGGGATTCTCCAGGCAAGGAGAGTGAAGTCACACATAAACAGTGTCCTGGGAAAGATTTAGAAATTCCTAGATAAGAGGGGATGACTTGCATGATGATCAGATGTTCCCAAATAGGTAGGTGCTGTAGTGCGTGTGGGGAATTGTAAACCAGTGCAGTTGGAATACAGATTTAGAAGGGCAGTTAGGGAAGGATAATAACTTGGGGGCATCACCGAGAAGCATAGTGATGGGAAATAAATTATACTCTAGGCAATCAATTTGACAACACTGAGTATGATAAAATTATAGATTTCTTTTTGTCTTATTTTTGTATTCATTGATCTCATTGCATTATATGCACTTCTGTGAGACACTTTAATTTCTTTTGGATACAAGATGAAAGATGATACAATGATTATAAATATTAAAAATGAGTACAGATGCAGGTAATAAAAATTTGACTTAAAATTTGTGTTATCTATTAATTTGTTCTCTAACCATTGCACACCCCCAGTCCACTAAGGGTCCCAAGTTTTCTACTGTAAAAAAAGGCATGAGAAAATATGGGCTTCTCTTCTCTTCAGTAAGAATAATTGTACTACTTAAAGCGGATTTCTCTACAACCAGAAATTCTGAGTGATAGAATTATCCACCTTGACAGAAAGGGACAATGCTGCTGACTTTGTGAATGTGATGTGCTCTCTCTCTCTCTTTTTCTTTTTTTTTCTTTGAATTTTAGGATATTTTTTTCACTGTTGCTCATGGCATTTCAAAGCATCCAACTGATCTGAATTTGAATTCCAGATCTGCTATGTAGCAAATGTTTGACTTAAGCAAGTAAACTTATGAGGTTAAATTAGTAAAAACACTTCCCTAAAATTTTGTCAGAGCAAAATTACTCAATAAAAAGAGTTTGGGAGATCATTTGGAAAAAAAGTGAGGATTCAATTAGAAAAGAAATAGCTCTTGTGTGCCCCTCATCACACTTGTCCCATCCAGACTGTATTAAAGCCCTGGGATCCTTCCCTCTGAGGTTGGCCTGGACCTCAGAATCTTTCTCCATTCACAGGCAGCTCGTAACACCAATCCACTGAAGGTGTCATTCAGAGCCAAAATATTTGCCATCCCCTGATTATGATTGTAAATTGTTAGGCTTTTATATCCCAGTGTGAAGATGAACATTTTTGTCCAGTCTTACTCTTTCACATGTGACAAAACCGAGGCCCAGGAAGAGTGATTTGGCATAACATCACACAGCCAAGTATGCTACAGGCCAAGACCAGAGTCTTTTAGCAATTTTAATGAAACAATTATCTTTACTGTTATAGTCCTCCCTGAATGTGATCACTGAGCTTTGGTTTGTTTTCCTGAATACTTGCAATTGGAATTTCTGTCTTATTTTTTTTTTTAATTTTATGTTTTCTAACAAACTAATGAGACGTAACTACTTGAGTTTATGTTTTCTAGATGTAATCTGACTTTCAGTGGACCGCCGCTGACAATACTGGAAGTTAGCAATTAGGTGAAAGCAATTCCCTTAGTATTGTGAAATTGGAATTTTAACCTGCTTATGAATAAATGAATGTTTTCTGTTTTGGTGGCTTGTCCAAAAAAAAAAAAAAAAGAGGGGCATACACTTTAGTGAGCGTTACCTGGTCTGCTTAGGAAGTGTGAGCACTGTCCCTGTGTCCTGTTACTCGTATTATTTTCCTCTTCTGGCCTGTGTGCCATGATTTCTCAACAGCTGGGGGAGTACAGCCTCAGAGCCTAGAGCCGCAAGGTTTTCTATGACGTCACCTGATTGGCCCTTGGAGTCCAGGAAGGTGAGGGTGGTACAACAACAGGAAACTTCTAAACTTATTCTGAGTGAACTCAGTAAACACAGATCTTCATTTTAGCTTATAAACCCCTTTAAGTGGCACTCATTGCATTGGGCTTCGATTCTTTGTTCTTCTATCATCCCTTGGAAACACTTGAGGACATATATTTATATTCAGATATTTATCATCTCTTAGAGCACCCAGTACATCATAGGGGCTTGATAAATGGCCATTGTTCCATACACAGTACGGGAGGTGACTTGAATTCTGATTTGTCATACAGCATTTGTCGGTTATACAGCACTTGTTGGTTATACAGCATAGTGGAAGCCTGCATCCTTCTGTTCAGCCACTTCAGATGGGCCCACATCCCCAGCACAGGGACTCATGCAAAGTGCCCCATCAGGAAACGTCATGGAATGAGTAGATGAATAAAAGATGGCTTCACACTTTCTTAAGAGTCTATGCACACCTTCATTCTTGTGTTATCCTCTATTTTCCCAACTTGTATTGATAAATTTAAGACATTAACCCCATACAAGCCTGTTCATGCCCGGTTAAATTTCAAAATATTAGTCAAGTAGGAGATATAATAGGCAAAGAATCCCAATTATGTCATGGCTTCTCATGCTAGGCCCTTTCTTTACATTGCCAATTAAATTTAACAAGCAGTCTTGAGCATCTCTGTGTGCATGGCACCAGGGATAGGGCAGCTATTTAAAGATTTATCAGGGGAGGAATGACTTGACCAAACACCCACACTTGGTCACCTCGTCAATATGACCAATCCATGCTGACTCCTTGACAATTAGTCTGTTTCCTTTGATTTCTGGGCTTCCGCTTCTGCTGTTCCTCTTCCTAGGCAATGAAGCATACTGTTGGCTATTCAGTCACATATCCTGGCTTTCAATTCTACCACCTAGTTTTGTGACCTTGGACAAGTTACTTTAGCTCTGACTCTCAGTTTCCCTGTCTGTAAAGTGGGCATAATTATTCCTTCAGAGGGTGATTAGGAGAGGAAATGAGATAATGCACATGAAGTGCTAACCAGAGCACCTGGTGCTCAGTGAATGCCAGTTGTTTTCATTATTAGTGTGAACACACTTTCACGCTCCATCTTGTCATACCTTACCCCTCCTTTAAGGCCTGGCTCCAAGGTTGCTGCCTCTGCAAAGATTTCTCTGATGCCAGCCAAAGTAATGTTTCCCTTTCCAAGTGTTTTTTGTATTAACTCACTTAGCCTTATAGTTACTCCCTCATTACATGGCACATACTATTCTCTAATGGCCTGTGGTACACAGTTTAGCACTTGGGTATAAAGAAATTCAGTAGCATCTTGCCTTGTTCATAATTTGATTATTCCCTGCATTTGTCTTCTATTTAGACAACATCTAAGCAACATGTGGGCAAAGACTCTAAGACAAAACACAGGATGTTTAAAAAACACAACTGAAGGGCCAGGGCCATACCTTAATTCTCTCTCTCTCCAATTCTCTTCTCTTGTTAATTCCTGCTTCCAGTTAGCTTTCTGATTTAAACGAGCCCATTTTTTCTTTTAAAGGACTATCACAGTCAGTTTTATGGGCATACAACAGTGTGACAATCACTGGTTTGTGAAGGTTTTCTGTGCCAGATTCACCCGTGTTTCTCAGTCAAAACGCTCAGCGTTCTGTACAGCTGTATGGAACTGGCATTTCTATATTAGCCACATCAAATCAGCTTGGGAAATAGCCAAGTCCAGGGTCTTTATTCATCCATTTAGACAGTTCTAGGAGAATTGCCTCAAAGACTTGTCAGCCAACGGTAGGCTATGCAGTTCAGAGAGCTGCTTGCACTGTGTTGGTGGGAATCTCATTGCCTGCTTAACCCAGAGATTCCTGGCCCTCAGCTCAAGACACTCCAGCAAACTGGGAAAGGAATTATACAAATTCCAGGTGGTAGTTATCTTTTGGGATGAGGGGTTGTGTGAGAGAAGGGACATGGGAAGGGGAAGAACCAAAGGAACTTTCCAAAACAATGCTAACACTCTCTCTCTTTAACTTGTTAGTGGTTACTTGGATGTCAGTTGTATTGTTATTTTTTTATACTCTACAATATAACAATTTTGCATATACTTAATATATAATTTTTTAACATGGAAAAAGTAAGAACTGTGATCCTGGAAAAGACCTTGATAGCTGGGAAAGATTGAGGGCCGAAGGAGAAGGGGGTGACAGAGGGTGAGATGGTTGGATGGCATCATCAACTCAATAGACATGAGTTTGAGCAAACTCTGGGAAATGGTGAAGGACAGGGAGGCCTGGTGTGCTGCAGTCCATGGGGAGGCCGAGAGTTGGACACGACCAAGTGACTGAACAACAACGATGAGCCTGCTGAGTATTATTTACTCCCTTGCCATCTTACTCCTGAATTCAGAATGCAGAGTCATCCAAGGATTCTAAAACTTAATATGGAAAGGTCATCTGGTGATGCCCACCTGGTTGGCTTAGTTTACATTACTAATTCCTAAGGTTCTGTTGCAGGTGGCTCATGCACTATCCCAAGGGGCAAAGGAAGGTCAGCAGGTAGAGTCAGGTGGAGTCTGGAATCATCACCCCTTTCAACCACATTTGATTTCTGTTTCACATATTAAGGTTCCAGTTTAGAAATGGTTAAAGAGCCAGGAGGGAGGTCATAATGGTTCTTTTCTAATTTTCAAAGGGTATCTAATGAAGTTAGGCTGATGTTTATGGCTTCAAAGGGAGAAGCAGGGTGAATGGGCAAAAATTCTTGAGAGGTAAGATTGAATTGCTATATCTCTTGTTTGCTTGAGGCAACCCAAGTTCATGGCTTTATGCCTGCTGCCCAAGACAGTTACAAATAGTACCTTCTTTCTCCAAGTATACCAATTTGAATGACAAGTTGTAAGGTCAGTCTAGTTATAAGGAATACTTTCACAGTTATATCTAAGATTACAGAGGACTAGTTCCCAAAGTGGAAACAGAAAGTGAAATAAATAATGAGGACCAATTAGGGAGCATTGTTGATCTGTTTCAAACATTTTTTCCTTTAAGCAGAATTTTTTTTTTTTCTGGTTCTTTAATCATTTCTCCTGAGGCATAGTTAGCAGATTTCTCACCTCTTGGTCTCTCTACTCTTGATATGTTTCCATTCCCCACCCCCCACCCCCAAGTCTCTGGAAACAAAAATGATAATTCAGTTGGGGTCTACTCAGAGTGGATTGAAGAGGCTTTCAGAATTTTAGAATGTTTGTAATAGAATGAAATACAATACCATCAAGCTCATTCCAGTAGGAATAGCAATATGGTGAACTCTTATGTTGCATGTTTACATAAGAATCACTAGAGAATTTGCTGTGCATACATATTTCTAAGCCTGTCCTTAGAGGTTCTTTTTCATATTTAAATTTAGTAGGTTATTTTTACTAAGGAAGGAAAGGGTGGGACAAATTAGGAGTTTCTTATTAGGTGTTTCTGGGATGATACCTGGGAAGCTGAATTTAAACAATATCTCTGGTGTTCTGTCTCTTGGCCATTTTGGAGAATCCTCAGGGGTCCCACTGATTCCCCAGCTGTGGGCCATGACTCCCAAGGGTGCAAAGATATGTCATTGTTTTAGTTTATTCTAAATGCTGCCTTTTTTAAAATCAAATATCATTTTTCTTCCTCGTATTTAATAGTTGTTAAATCTGCAGGTGCTATTGCAATGGATAAAATACATGTTTAAGAATTATCTAATTTATAAAGCTATTTGTTTTTATGTTTAAAGTTTGTACTGAGAATACAAAACTTCACCATGTATATGTTTGTCATTGGGATCCTATACTCTAAACGATGAAAATTGAATTCATTTGACTTTACAGTTAAAGCCAGATAAATCCAACCTCACAAACCTAGCTCATGGCCAGTGGTGTCCTAGTAGGTGTCTAATCAACAGCTGTCTGTGGAGGCTTGGAGAGAGAAGTGGAGGGTGGTGGGAGGCAGTAAAGAAAGCCCTGATTTGTAAAGTGTACCGCTTTCTGTAGTGTAAATGTTTTCATTATGGCTGCCAACCTGACTTTACTCAGTGTGGAATTGAGAAAAGAGGCACGTGGTTGATTGGCTCTTGTTGAGCTAGTGCAAGCTGGCTGCAGCAGACCTCTGGGTCAGCTGAAAATCTAGTTCTCATAGCTGGTTTAGTGGTCTCCTTATTACTCTACAGATAAACCTGGCATGTTAAGAAGCTCTGGTACCATATTATGTATGGAATCAGGGGCTATCATTTTGCATTTGATTTCCAGAGCCACGTCAGTGGAAAATCACCCATATCTGAATTCCTGTGGGGTTTCCTATTGCCTCTATTTATTACACCTTGTTTTGACCTTACAGTTGCCAGTTTTGGCTCTCCAGAAAGTTTCCATGGACTTTGCCTTCTTCCTTAGCCTAGTTCTTTTGTGACAATCTAATACATCTTCAGGGTAGCCCCTCAGTAGGACTCCACTTTGGTGAGGGTCAGCTTGCTTAAGTATGACTTTCAGGTTCTATCAGATCTGGTTTCTCAAGGATCATGAGACAAGCATCATTTTCATAGACTCTGTTAATTTTTATCAGCTCTCCTTAATTCAGTGCTTTCAAAATCATTTTTAAAGAAACAGTAGTCCTTGTTGATGTTCAGTGAGCAAAAGTGTTTCATAGTTGATATGTTTGGATATCAAAGGTTTCATAGTTGGACATGAATGGGAAATGTAGCGTACTACTTCTTACAGCTATTCCCCTCTCCTCCCATGCTGGAGAATCACAGTGTGTTTTCACAAAGTAATAACTCTGAGCAGTCTTGCAGAGAGAAATTTACTTACTTTGGTCTGATTTTTGTTGCTGTTCAGTCACTAAGTCATGTCTGAATCTTTGCCACCCCATGAGCTGCAACATGGTCTGATTTAGCTTTTCCAAAATTTATTCAAGCACGTACCTCTTCCTCACTGATCCTGATTTAAATCCCATGGAATATGCTTAGTGAAAAAATGATGTAATAGTTCATAGTAGTGTATATCTTATGACATTTCAAAATCCATGTTCCATGTTGGATTACTTCTTCGTTCCCCATGTCTGAATGATGGCCACCTGGCACCAATTGATTTGCTGATGGGAAAAGAGTGATGTATTCTGAAATCAGTGATTGGCCCAGCTCTTCAGGTTGCAGTGGCCAGCCCTGTCTTCCAGAGTCCCTTCTACTCTACTGTTGGATATCTTACCCTGCGTAAGAAAATGGTCTTCCGTATACAGAACCTTTTTCATTTGGAAGAACTACCAGACAATACTTCTGTTTTTCTTTACTTACACATACTTGACTAAAACAGGCCACATAGAATGGGTAGCTGTGAGTGAAGATAAGGAAATACGGTTAGAAGCAAGTAGGATAATGAGGGACCTTGACAGTCAGGCAGAGCAACTTAAATGTGAAACAGGAAACGGAACACTTACTTTCTTCTGTTTGAGCCACTCCTTCAAGGGAGAGAAGTAATGCCTTGATTGAATCAGCTCATTTATAATGTATTGAGTTGGCCAAGTGGTTTGTTTGACTTTTTCTGTTGCATTGTATGGAAAAACACCAACGGACCTTTTGGTCAGTCCTGTATTTATTTCTTTTCCTTAGATAATAGTATGGCTTTAAATGTGAGCATCAACACCTCGTGTGACCCAGAAGAGACTGTTTCTTTAAACATGATTTTGAAAGCACTGAATTAAGGAGAGCTGATAAAAATTAACAGTCTATGAAAATGATAAACTTCTTTTTACACTCTTACTTTGGTAATCCTTGACTTCTTTATCTCTTTCGAAAGTGGTGCCCATGTGCTTGATTCATTGTAACTGTGCCATTTATTACTCAGCCTCAGGTCCCATGGCAATAGTCATGAATTTCCTTATTGCACAGGGTGATATCCTTGGAGAATCAAACCTACCTGGAAGGAACAATAAGGTGACTAGTTTTGTTTTTCATGAGTGCTCAATGGGATTATATCCTTGCTTTGAATTTCTCTCTGATAAGACTCCTTGTCTTTGGGGAATATCTGTTCTGCCATTGATTAAATCTATATCTGCAGGGAATAGAAATATTTTGTCACCAATGATTATTTTGAAGATATTTACCTGTCCCAAGAGCCAGTGAGAGAAACATAGGAACCTTTTAATGCTGCCTTCTTCCACTGCCTCAGTCAGCAGTATCTGCCTTGAAGAACTGCTTCCTGACATGAACATCCTAGAGCCTGCCTCCTCGGCCAGCCTGGCCTTGTGCAGACCGCCAAACATTTCACCTACTGCCCACTCACTGCCAGCCGTATTGTTCTATTCAGATCTTATCTGGTCAAATATGTTACTTTCTGTGTGCACCTGTTTTTGCAATCTAGTAGGGCCATGGTTGGGATTCCCAGGTGGCTCCATGGTGAAGAATCTGCCTGCCAGGGCAGGAGATGCAGGAGAAGCAGATTCAACCCCTGGGTCGGGAAGATCCCCTGGAGTAGGAAATGGCAACTCGCTTTAGTATTCTTGCCTGGGAAATCCCATGGACAGAGGAGTCTGGTGGGCTACCAGTCCATGAGGTCGCAAAGAGTCAGGTACAATTGAATGAGCACACACACAGGGTCACCGTATACTCATCCACTTACATGATTTTCTGGGAATTTACTCTCCCACTCAAACCTGATAGCAGATTTGAAAACTGATTCTTTATAAGAAACGACTTAATTTGGAGAGGATGTGTTGCAACCGTCTTAATCTTTTTGTTCCCTTGTGACTTAGCTGTGTCTAGGAACTCACAGTGGAACTTAAAAGGAGACCATAGTTGGACTTCCTAAATGGTTAAAGCTGTTGAGTCTGGTACTTCCCAGTGACTAGTTGGACTGAACACACAGGTGTACTCAGTTCACTGAACAGGTGAACTGGTGTTTTGCATATAGGTGTTTGCCTAGTTTTAATTATCCCCATGTTTTCCCTGCCTTCTTATCCTTGGTCCTGTATTACAGCTGGTCTTTCCACCCACAGGGTATTTGCAGGCACCAAGATGGCTCCGTCTAGAAGGTCAGTTCCCAATAAGAGCTCCTGGCCCTCTTTCGTTTATACCATGCCTACTGCTTCCTGTTCATCTCTCTGATACTGTGATTTCTGACGTTGTTCTGTGGTGCTTGCTGTTTTGGGCTGTGTGTGTTTTGCCCGTTTGGATTCTTCTCTTGCTTATGAACAGTTTTCTGTCTTAAACTCTGACAGGCATACTCTCTGTTTTATGCAGTCCTCCAAATTCTGGTTGAATGATGCTCAGAATCCCCCATACGTCTGTGAAAGCCTCCTAGCTGGGCTGGGCTCCTTAACCTAGGCAGGAAAGAGTTTTGAAATTTTGTTTAGAATTCGAAGTCCTTAGTCCTTCACCTATTGCAACCCAGGGACAGTGGATGAGGACAGCAAGATACTGTGGTAATGGAGGCCATGTGCTATCTGGTGGTGCTTATGGTGGAGACGAGGCTGGAGCCACTGAGGCTTCATTTGCACACACACTGGGATGAAACCTCTACCTGCCTCACCCTCATAATGCTATTGATCTTGAAGCTAAAGAAGTCCAAGTGGAACTCTAAACTACCAGGCATCTGTCTACAAGTTCATTTTCACGTGTAAATTCAGGGTTTGGGGTCCTGTGAACACTCCATTGTTTTCCGGGTTGCAAAAGACATTTTTTCCAATTGAAGTTTCTGTTTATCGAAATAATTGCAGATTTACATGCTATTGTAGGAAATAGTGATCCCTCTGTTTGTTGGGGATGGAGAACTGAGCAAAATACATGATTCCTCTCCAGTAGCCTGGGAGTATCTCTTTAAGGTGTTGTGTGAAGCTCTAACCTGTCTTATGATTGACGTGGTTGCTGGGCTCAAATGGAATTGAAGTGAGCAATGCCCTTATCTAGCTGAAGAGGTAAAAGGTTGGCTTCCCTTTTGTGGTCATTTATGTTCTTTTGTTTGATTGCTCTGCTTAACATCTTTAATTCTTCATTTTAGGATAGGGCCATCTGCTGTCATCCTGTATTCTTTCTGGCTTGAGGGATTTTTATAGGCCCCTTTGTGACTGGGTTATAAACAATCACCTGTTTGCCATATGGAGATGTCTGTAGCTCATCTTTGACTTATGGGTGCCAGGCATCAGGGAGGACACATTTGACTTTAAGTGATAACCGCGGTGCTGAGATAGCAAGCCCTTGGGTCCATCTGGAAGCATTTAAATTGCTAATTGGCAGAGGCTGTGCATCACATGATAAAGAACCCAGAAGAAGTTGCAAATATGAGCAGACCCTCATTTAGAAACATCGGATATTCCTCCTCTGACTTCTTTGTGAGGTTCTTGAAATTACAGGGTAATGGGAGAAGTGAGAAGAAGCTAAATTGGGAGTGGGTTGCAAAAGACATTTTTCTCAGTTGAAGTTTCTGTTTCTCGAAATAATTGCAGATTTACATGCCATTATAGGAAATCGTGATCCCTTGTATACTTTTCTTTGTACTCCTCAGTGATAACATGTTGAAAAATTATAGTATAACATCACAGCCAAGGTAGTCAACTTTGTTTAATCCACTGATCTATAGATTTCCGCAGTTTCACTTGTTATTTGTATGTGTTCTGTTCTCTTTGTCTCTGGCTATTAAATTCTATGCAGTTTTGTCACCTGTGCAGACTTACGTCTCCACCACCACAGTGAAGATACTCAACAACTGTAGCTACTTCCCCTCGCTGTCTTATGGCCACACTGTCTCCTGCTCTCCTCTACCTCCTCCAGTCTCCAACCTTTGGCAGCTACTAATCTGTCTTTCAAGATTTCCCAGATGGCTCAGTGGGTAAAGAATCCACTTGCAATGTAGGAAGTGTGGAAGACTTGGGTTTGATCCCTAGATTGGGAACATCCCCTGGAGGAGGGCATTGCAACCCACTCCAGTATTCTTGCCTGGAGAATCCTGTGGACAGAGGAGCCTGGTGGGCTACAGCCCATAGGGTCACCAAGAGTTGGACATGACTGGAGTGACTCAGCATGTACACGATCTTTCATTTCTAAAATTTTGTTAGTTCAAAACTCTCATACAAATGGAATCATACACAATTCATTATGTAGCTTTTCAAAATTGGCCTTGTGTGTGTGTGTGTGTCTGCGCGTGCGCGCGTGCATGCGTGATAATTCTCTGGAGATTCATCCAAGTATCTGTGTGTATCAGGAGTTCATTGCTTTTTATTGCTAACTAATATTCCACAGTATGTATGTATGTGTATATATATATATATATATATATATATATATATATATATATGCTATAGCTTATTTGAACTTTCATTCTCTGAAAGGACATTTGAGCTGACTTCTGTTTGGGGATATTACAAATGAGGCTGCTAGAAACATTCATGTAGCAGGCTTCTTGTATGGATTTAACTTTTCATTTCCCTACGACAAATGCTCAGGGGTGATTTTCCTGGGTCATAAGGTAGTTGAATATTTAGTTTTTAAGACACTGCCACACTTCTTCCCCCCTGCCCTGAATGTTTTATCATTTTCCATTCGTGCTGCCTCACTGCTGGCATTTAGGTGTTGTCACTTTATTTTTATTTTTTTATTGTAGCCATTCTGACAGATGTGTGATGTCACCTCATTGGGGTTTCAGTTTGTGTTGATAATGTTGAACAACTTCTCATGTGCTTATCTGCCATCTGCATATCTTTTTCACTGAAATGTCACTTCATTTTCTTTGTGTCCTGCACATTGTCTAATTGTACTGTTTTCTGTTGACTTTTGAGAAGTCTTTATTTTGGATACTTAACTTTTATCACATATGTCATCTGCAAATATTTTCTTTCTGTAGCTTGTCACTTCATGTTCAGTGTATGGGCTTTTACAAAATAAAACAAATTGTTTCATTTTGATGAGGCTCAGTTGATCAATTTGTCCTTTTATAGATCATAATCTTAATGTCAAGTCTGCATAGCCCTATTTCTCAAAGATTCCTCTGATTTACTCTTTTGTTTTCTGGTTTGTTTCATAGTTTTATATTGACTTGCTAAATCTATGGTCTATTTTGAGTTAGTTTTTATATAAGATTTAGGTTAAAATTGATCTTTAAGACTTTTTTTGCCAATGGATATCCAGGCACTCTAGCACTATTTGCTGAAAAAGGTGATCCAGTGTAAAAAGGCTAAATTATATCAGTGTCAGGAAAATGATATCCTTCAGATCTGGGCTTGAGAAGCGACTGTGTTACCCTGTAGTGCACATGTTCACTGTGAGGTTTTTAAAGACCTGTAAGACCCAGATAATCATGATGATGTGATCACTAACCTAGAGCCAGACATCTTGGAATGTGAAGTCAAGTGGGCCTTAGAAAGCATCACTATGAACAAAGCTAGTGGAGGTGATGGAATTCCAGTTGAGCTGTTTCAAATCCTGAAAGATGATGCTGTGAAAGTGCTGCACTCAATATGCCAGCAAATTTGGAAAACTCAGCAGTGGCCACAGGACTGGAAATGGTCAGTTTTCATTCCAATCCCAAAGAAAGGCAATGCCAAAGAATGTTCAAACTACCGCACAATTGCACTCATCTCACATGCTAGTAAAGTGATGCTCAAAATTCTCCAAGCCAGGCTTTAGCAATACGTGAACTGTGAACTCCCTGATGTTCAAGCTGGTTTTAGAAAAGGCAAAGGAACCCAGAGATCAAATTGCCAACATCTGCTGGATCATCAAAAAAGCAAGAGAGTTCCAGAAAAACATCTATTTCTGCTTTATTGACTGTGCCAAAGCCTTTGACTGTGTGGATCACAATAAACTGTGGAAAATTCTGAAAGAGATGGGAATACCAGACCACCTGACCTGCCTCTTGAGAAATCTGTATGCAGGTCAGGAAGCAACAGTTAGAACTGGACATGGAACAACAGACTGGTTCCAAATAAGAAAAGGAGTACGTCAAAGCTGTATATTGTCACCCTGCTTATTTAACTTCTATGCAGAGTACATCATGAGAAACGCTGGACTGGAAGAAACACAAGCTGGAATCAAGAATGCCGAGAGAAATCTCAATAACCTCAGATATGCAGATGACACCACCCTTATGGCAGAAAGTGAAGAGGAACTAAAAAGCCTCTTGATGAAAATGAAAGAGGAGAGTGAAAAAGGTGGCTTAAAGCTCAACATTCAGAAAACGAAGATCATGGCATCTGGTCCCATCACTTCATGGGAAATAGATGGGGAAACAGTGGAAACAGTATCAGACTTTATTTTTTTGGGCTCCAAAATCACTGCAGATGGTGACTGCAGCCATGAAATTAAAAGACGCTTACTCCTTGGAAGAAGTTATGACCAACCTAGATAGTATATTCAAAAGCAGAGACATTACTTTGCCGACTAAGGTCCATCTAGTCAAGGCTATGGTTTTTCCTGTGGTTATGTATGGATGTGAGAGTTGGACTGTGAAGAAGGCTGAGCGCCGAAGAATTGATGCTTTTGAAGTGTGGTGTTGAAGAAGACTCTTGAGAGTCCCTTGGACTGCAAGGAGATCCAACCAGTCCATTCTGAAGGAGATCAGCCCTGGGATTTCTTTGGAAGGAATGATGCTAAAGCTGAAGCTCCAGTACTTTGGCCACCTCATGCGAAGAGTTGACTCATTGGAAAAGACTCTGATGCTGGGAGGGATTGGGGGCAGGAGGAGAAGGGGACGACCAAGGATGAGATGGCTGGATGGCATCACGGACTCGATGGACGTGAGTCTGAGTGAACTCCGGGAGCTGGTGATGGACAGGGAGGCCTGGCGTGCTGTGATTCATGGGGTCGCAAAGAGTCGGACATGACTGAGCGACTGAACTAACTAAGATCTGATAAAGGAAGATTCTGATTTACTCTGTACTTCATGGAAGGCATTACTTGTGTTTCCAAGTGACTTGAAGCCTGGCCAGGGGTGGCCTGGTAACCATAAGAACATTCCTCTTTCGTCAGAAGATTGAGTAGAATAAGATGTATGTTTCATTCTAATTCAAGAAGACCAGAAAGACCTTGAGTCCATTGGATGGTCAATAGCACAGGAAAGTACACCTCTAGTTTCAGGGCCTGTGGGCCTGGCCACCCTCCAAGGGACAGGTCTCTGCAGCCTCCATGTCTCAGAGGGGAGGGAACGGCATTGTCTACTTGACCAGCCAGTAGAGTGGAACATTCTCTCCAGCATCCTGCTTATGCTCTAGTGTCTCCAGGATGTTGGCAAACTAACTTATCCTAGTTTAAAATTTCCTGGCTCCTCTGTTACCTCCAATTTGAAGGTATTTCCTTCCACTCAGCTGTCGCAATAAAGGTTGGCAGGAGTGTATTTTTCAACTGTGATGCTACAAAAAGTTTCTGTAGCAGTCAAAACACACACTACTACTGGCCCCAATTCAAGGGACCTCTTTTCTTGGAAAGGTCTTCATTTCCATGCCCTTTGGACAGCTGCAGTTCAGCGACAAGTGCCAGGGGAGGAGTGACCCATCGGGGAAATGATACTGGATACAGCTCATAGGGCAGGAATTGCATCTAGTCCTCACTGTCCAGGGACCTTAGGTGGAGCCTCTGACCTCCTTGCACTCTCACCTGCTTTGCTGTGCCATTGGGAGCCTCACATTAGACAGTAAGGGTGACAGTTGTTGACCACCTCACAGTTCTCCAGATTGAGAATGGCCCTGAGGTGTGCAACAGAGGGATCCCCTGACTACTCAAGCCCTAACTGCTAGCTGCCTCCTCCTCACCCTCTCACTGCACACTGGGCTAATTTAAAAAAAGAAGAATCTAGTTTTGAGAGGATATAGGTCAAGAACTGAACACAGTGCATGCTAGCTAAATGTTCAATAACTCCTAGCTGTCATGAGTGTTCTGTCATATTTCTTTGTACATTACTACCCTTTAAATCGGTGGTCCCCAACCTTTTAGGCACCAGGGACCAGTTTCGTGGAAGACAATATTTGCATGGACTGGAGTGGGGGAGTGGTTTGGGGATGATTCAAGAACATTATGTTTATTGGGCACTTTATTTCTATTATTATATCAGCTCCACCTCATGTCATTAGTCCTTAGATCCCAGAGACTGGGGAACCCCACTCTGGGTGACAAAGCTTGGCTGTGGGCTATGGCATAGATGGCAAACTGTCTTCTAGACAGCTGTGCTCCCCTCTGTAGCACAGCTTTCACTGGGAAGTCCTGGCCACCACTGATTACATTTCCAGAACTTTCTAGCAGTTAGACTTGGCCATGTGGCTGGGTTTAAGTCAAAGGCATATGAGTGAAAGTGATGTATACTACTTAAAAGACTGACCCCAAGGATTCCCCTGATGCTCTATGCTCTTGTTTTCTTCCTGCTGCCTGGAATGGTGGGGATGACTGCAGAGGCATGAAAGGAATGAAAGGAAAGCCTCTGTCAGACTCCCTGACATGCCAGAATGTCCACACAGAGGAGGACTGCTCTGCTAGTCAGTTATCTCTCTGGCGAACCTTACTTGAGCAAAAAGTCCATTTCTAATGGGTTTAATTGCATATTTTTATTTATATATTTTTGGCAGCAGTTAGCCTACCCTAAATCATGGTTTGCTTTCTCATTTTCTATGTGAACATATTGAGGAACTCCAGACATGCAACACATTGGACTTGGCTCTTATTTTTCCCTTATGATGTGTAAAAATCAAATTACACAGAGCAGTATTGTCTCTGGTTGAAACAAATCAATCAGAATGACTTTTTATAATCTAGTCTTTCAAGACTACATTTTTCTAGAGTTGACTTTATTAAGTAAAATGAGTGTAACCCACATAAGTTCAGTTCAGTCGCTCACTCGTGTCTGACTCTTTGCAACCCCATGAATCGCAGCACGCCAGGCCTCCCTGTCCATTACCAACTCCTGGAGTTCACCCAAACTCATGTCCATGGAATCAGTGATGTCATCCAACCATCTCATTCTCTGTCATCCCCTTCTCCTCCTCCTCTCAGTCTTTCCCAGCATCAGGGTCTTTTCAAATGAGTCAGCTCTCTGCATCAGGTGGCCAAAGTATTGGAGTTTCAGCTTCAACATCAGTCCTTCCAATGAACACCCAGGGCTAATCCCCTTAAGAATGGACTGGTTGGACCTCCTTGCAGTCCAAAGGACTCTCAAGAGTCTTCTCCAACACCGCAGTTCCAAAGCATCAATTCAGCCACCAATTTTTGAGCTATATTTGATAGAAGGCATTTTCTCTCCAGGAGTTTATCTAATCAAATTTGCTGAATGTGGCCCACATTTGGTGCAGTCCCAGAAACTGTAAACTCCTCTGTCTTTACTTTTTATTCTCCCCTGGGTTTATCAGACATAGTGCACTGCTGGCCCTTTGGACACATTCAAAATCTTAATTTGGACAAACAAACAAGAACCTAGGGCTGGGAAATGCTAAACATCACATGGGCATTTGAGTGCTGTTGTTGCTTGGTCCTTTGAAGCCAAAGAGATCCAGGCTTAACTCCAGCTTAAACTTCAACAGGTCAGTGAAAACTGACCTAAAGACTCAGCTTCCTCAGCTGAAAGCAGAAGCAATAATAGTATCCACCTTCCATGTAGGATGCATGGCATAACGTGTACAGATTGCAGAGATGTTTAAAATGTGTCCAGTGAAAGTCAGTTGTTCTGTTTATAAGCATTCTTTATTAATAACTGCACCAAAAGCAATTTAAAGCATTTCTACTTCTTTATTTAAATGAAATGATTTTGCTGTAGTATGTACAGTTATATAACCAGCCATAAAACAACGTGTCTATTAGGAGACTCCTGTCTGACTTGGGACCAGTGGTATATATAATTTTGTGTGTTTGCCTGTGTGTATTTGTGTGTGTGTGAGAGACAATGGAAATGCACATGGAAGCCGATGGAACAAAGTCTCTGAAATATTGAAAGAAAAACAACTTTCATCCCAGAATGCTAAAGCCAAGTGAATTTTTACTTTTAAAAGAAGCTTCCTTTGTAACTCTCCTGATTTCTTTGTGCAGATGTGAAGACCTTTTGCCTGATATCATATTCCTACTGCCCGAGGAATTTAACATTTCTGTAGTCCATATCTTCTGATCGTGAATTTTCTCAGTGTTATGTTTGTCAGAAAGTCTTTATTTTGGTTTCATTATTGCCTGGTGTAGTTACATCAAACCCTCTACCCTCTGCAGTGAGAGGAGCCCCATCACTACACTGGGGTGAAATTGCCTCAAGGCACGCTGCTATAAATTTTACATAAATCTCTTGTTTCTTTCCCCCTAGAATGTCAGTCCCGTTAGAGCAGGAATGCTCTCAGAACTTAGTGTGGGAACCTCATCTCAGCCACCCTTTCCTCTGCAGCCGCCATCTTGGCTGCCGCCTCCTCGGTTGCAGCTGCAGCCCGGCCCTCCTTTGGCTTCTCTGGCGTTCCTCCAGAGCCTTCATTGTCTGTCGCCGCCACCCATCTCTGTCATACCCTTTTGCGTAGAAGGGTGATGTGACAAGGTTCTACTCTCATATCTGCCCTGGTGACAGTGAAGCAGCCAGCTGCCTGTGGGAGTGAAGATGGAGAAGCAGGAAGTGGATGGGAACAGGATAGGTGGTCCAGAGCGGGACCACATCAGGGATGGGCAGGATGAGGAAGCTCAGCAAGCTGTGGCTACCTGGGACTCCTGGAGACAGAAGATGCCATTTGGAAAGAGGAAATGGAGCTGAGGAAGATGGTGATGGTGATATCACAACCTGGGATGGAGAGATGGATGTGGGGACAGGGAAGTTGGGGTGGGGACAGGTGTGTGTGTGTGAGAGAGAATTTAAGAGAATTCATGACAGGCTGGTTTTAGAAAAAAACAACTTAAAAAATATTAAAGGAGCTGTTTACCAGGCAAGGGAAAGAGCCTCTAGGCTAAGGAGGATGTAAAGAGCATATTAGAAATACTGATTTATAGTCTTGGACCTGCCAATAAAGAAGTCTACACATTTATGACCAATTACAGGCTGTATAACCTCTAAAATCTCATCAAATCATCTGAAAGGTGGAAAAAACATAACTTCTGTGATGGTTTATTTTATGTAGCCGCTTGAGTGGGCCATGGAATACTCAGATATCTGGCTAAACAATTTTTCTGGGTGCCTATGAGGGTGTTTCTGGGAGAGATGAGCATTGCACTGGTGAGCTGACTAAAACAGAGGGCCCTCTCCAGTGTGATTGGGCATCACTTCACCTGCTGAGTGCCCACCTAGGAGAGAAAAGTAGAAGAAAGTTGAATTCTCCCCACCTGCTGCATGATCTGAGACTTGGACCTCCTGCCCTGACTGGGACTCACTCTGTCAGTGCTCCTGGTTCTCAGGGCTTCAGGCTTGGACTGGACTTGAGCCATGGGCCTGTCAGCTCTCTGCCCTTGAACTTCACCATCACCTTTCCTGAGTCTCCAACTAGTGGAGGGCAGGTTGTGTGACTTCTCAGCCTCCATTATCCCATAAGCCAATCCCTTAGATCTGTAGCTTGTTTATTTCCTAGAGAACCCTGACTAATGTACCTCCCTTATATGACAGTTGATGTATCCAGTGCCCTTCTTCTGGACTTAGAACAGATGGTTCAGTGGTAAAGAATCTGCTTGCAAATTGCAGGCGATGTGAGAGATGTGGCTGACCCCTGGGTCAGGAAGATCACCTGGAGAAGAAAATGGCAACCCACTCCAGTGTTCTTGCCTAGAAAATCCCATGGACAGAGGAGCCTGGCAGGCAACCTACTAGGTTCTCATCTCACCTCAGCTCCGTTTCCTCCTCCCAGGTGGCATTTTCTGCCTCCAGGGAGTCAGAGGTATCCATAACTTGTCCATGGGGTTGCAAAAAGTTGGGCATGACTGAGCATGCATGCACATACTTAGAGCATGCAAACCACACAGTGAGTGCTACTCTTATTAGACTCATAAAGTTGGAAATCAAAATAGGATTCCCCTGCCTTCCTAATTTAAATAAAGAGGTCTGCATATTCGTGACCTGCATGGCTCTTTTGGGGGGTATATCTGCTCTTGTTAAGTCCATAATTTAATTCCCTAGATTTTGAGTAGAAGTTCTCATTTGCATGCCAGCCAGACATAGATAAATGCATGTATAGAAAAGGCTTGAATAGTTTTCAATATATTCTAATTATTCATCTTGGTGATTTTGTTTCATGGAAAATTCCTTGAAGAATTGAGCATCATCATCATTTGTCTGAATCAAGTAAACTCAGAATGTTTGGTAGGCTGTCTGTCTGTGCAGATAGAACTACTCTACTGTTACAGAAATAACAGAATAATTTAGTCCATATTAAGCTGCCTTCCTGTGTCAGATTTCTTTTCCCCCTCGTGTTCAGCTTTTACGCTTTACCAAACTTGAATTTCTAAAGCGCACATCCAAGTGTGTCTCATCTCCAACCCTAACCCCCCCAGAGGCTCCTCACTGTCAGATGACTTGGTCTGACATGCCCGCCACACCTTTCCAGCCTCAACTCTTACATCACCCCTCAGAGACCTTATGTTCTAGAGAAACTGAGACATACTTTATACCATGTCCTGTACTTCCCCAGTGGGAGTGTTTAAATTCTACCCATGCTTGAAGGCTTAGATAAAATGGCACTTCTGCCTTGAAGCTTTCTTTTAATTCCCTTTCACAAAATCCAGGTTATCACAGCACTTTTATTTCACCTGACTTGTAGCAGATTGTGCCTGCTCGTTTGCATAACTATTGTTTCCCTTCCTTCCTTCCTCCCTGTGTACACCTACTGTGTGTCACATGCCGCGCTACATGCCGAACAGGCGGCCAGAAATAAAACAGAAAAGATCCATGTTCTTGTGGATGTGAAAGACAGCCAGCCCCTAATCAACCAAAAGGCAAATTTATAATTACAAAAGGAGTTGAGAACTGCCAAGAAAAGCACAGAGCACCATAAGCTGGCATAACAGGGATGCACCTAGGATTTAAAGTAGGGAAAGAGATTTTGGGCAGGGAGGTGGTATAGACCTGGTCTAGCATACATGAAGGTGCTAACAGAAGGCACAAGTAGATGTCATACATTCAGGTGTCCTGATCCCCAGCCTACAGCTAAACAGTTATGCTCTCCTGGAGAACTTACTAAAAAACTCATTTTCTTTGGTGCTCATCCATCTACCTAAAGAACAGAACACCTTGATTAGCCCCCCTGTTTAGCTAATTATTCCTTTATCCAAAATTTACTGTTTTTAAACCGTCTGTGGGTTTCCCTTCTCCTCTTCTTCTCATATGAATCCTGATACTGTTTTTGCTAAGTGCAAGTAACAATGATTACTAAGTTATTTTTGGTTTCTTCTGTGTACAAGTAAATGCCATGCTAATAAATATCTACCTGCCATTTATTTTTTGGCAGGACTTACCATTTACTGAGCTTTGTGTATGTACCAGATGTCATGCTAAGAGTTTTGAATATATATCTTAACTAATTTTTACAACAAATATCTAAGATCGATTATCATTCTTTTATCCTCAAAATGGAAGCGAAAACACGGAAAGATAAATCAAGAGAGGCCCAATATTTCAATGTTCTATTTGACTCCAAAACCTGGGCTTTTAACTATGATGCCATATCATTCCCAGTGGTACAAGTTTCTTTAAGGGAAGGAAAATACTTCATCCATAGTGAGTCCTGACATGCGAGATGAAAAATCAAATGGGATAAACACGCTTGTTACAATGATATTTTAGAAATACAGGGGCTCATGCTGATTCTCTGAAAACCTGACTCTCAATTTTAAGGTCCCAAATCAGTCCAAATGCAGACACCAGCTTCCCATGATAACAAATAGGTCCAGGTCACAAGCAGTACCTGCAGAGTTTTTCAAGAGAACTGTTAGATGACATTGTAAATATATATATATATATATATTTTCTCATTTTCTCTGAACATACTTTACCACGTAGATTTTAATCTGCTTTCCATCTACCCAAATATCTGTCTGCCTTCTCTCCTTTTCTTCCTTCTTGGTTTCATTGCTGTTGTATTCCCTTCTTTTTCCTGTTTCCTTTCTTTCCCCCACCTTCTTTCATTCCTTCTCTTCTCTGTCCGTCCATCTTCTTTTCTCATATAATACATGAGTCAAGGAGTGACCAAATAGTTGACATTTCCAGAAATTCTAAGGATCCTTGCCTCCCATGAAAATGGTTCTCAGTCATTAGCATTCCTGTAGCTGGGTTCAGGAACTGGCATATGAGTTATCTTAGTTGAATAATTTGTGCACCTCTTATTGAGGGTGATTTATAACTTTATTTAGAAAGGAGTTTTGTTTTCTAAAAGATGATCAGAGGTACTACGTGCTTCCCCCTAGAGAGAATTTCTAAAGCCTTCTGAAAGCATTCTACCATGAATGAAAAATGAGGCTAGGTGATAAATATGTGGACCTTGAAACCTTGAACACTGAGATGCTCATCTGAGCCCAAATTTTACAGCAGAATAACCTGATTAACTTCCAAGGTTTGACATTTCCTATTATCAGTCAAGCCAGAATCTCTCTTAAGGAAGACCACTTTGCTGTCTTGTTGGTGCTGTGCTTCAAAAAATCAAAATGGTGCAGACTGAAAGTAATCTTAAAAATGTTGTAACATGTGCTTGTGGGTATGTATTCAGATATACATGTGCAGAATGAAACTTAGATGTGACTGCATCAGAAGCAGTCTAATGATTTGGCATCCTTAAAGCAATACTCTTTAAATAGTCATCCAACATATACTTAGTAATATAGGAGAACATATTGATAAAAACTATGCCTCTCTTTACATTCAGAATAAGAAATTTATTAAAATACCTGGATAAAATATTTTAAAACTTTTTGTAACCATTTCCTTCCATGGTTTTTAGCCATTCATAATTTAATAATGTTTCTTAGTTCATAATTTACTAAAGAGAGAAGTAACTTACATGAATATGACTACAGGTTTGTTGCAAATATTAATTTTAAAAGTATTTTTTCTTTCCTGGTTGATGTTAGCTAAACATTTCCAATTTTACTCTGGTTTTAGTTGTTTATCTAGTTTTCCATTGTTTAAACTGGAGCTTTATTGTATGTATTAATTTTTTTTTCTTTTTGTTGGGTTGTTTTTCTTTTAGTTTTAATTAGCATTAGTTGCTCAGTCATGTCCAACTCTTTGCAACCCCATGGACTGTAGCCTACCAGGCTCCTCTGTCCATGGAATTCTCCAGGCAAGAATATTGGAGTGGGTTGCCATTCCCTTCTCGAGGGAATCTCCCTGACCCAGGGACTGAACCTGGGTCTCCTGCATTGCAGGTAGATTATTTATCATCTGAGTTAGTAAGGGAAGTTTTTCTTTTAATTGTAGTTAATTTACAATGTCATGTTTATGCTATATAGCAAAGTGATTCTGTTATACATACATACATATGTCTGTGTGTGTATAAATATACATATGCACAAAAAATAAATAAATATACATACACACACATTCTTTTTTAAAATAATCTTTTCTATTACAGTGTATCACAGGATATTGAGTATAGTTCCCTGTTCTATATAGTAGGACCTTGTTGTTTATTCATCTTATATATAATAATTTTCATCTGCTAATCTCAAACTTCCAACCCTCCCCTCCCCCACCTACCCTTCCCCTTGGCACCTATAAGTGTGTTCTCTGTGAGTTTTTGTTTCTGTTTCATAGGTAAGTCCATTTGTGTCATATTTTAGATTCTACATATAAAAGTGTATGTAGTATTTCTTTCTCTTTCTGACTGACTTCACTCAGTGTGATAATCTCCTGTTACATCCATGTTGCAGACAATGGCGTTATTCCATTCTTTTGTAATGGCTGAGTAGTATTCTGTTTTGCATAGTTACCTTAGCTTTACCCATTCATCTGTCAGTGGACATTTAGGTTGGTTCCATGCCTTGGATATTGTAAATAGTACTGCTGTGAATATAAGGGGAATGCTCTTGATTTTTAAAACTTAGATAAATAACATTTCTAATGTACTACATCATTCTATTTTCTGTTTCAGATTTTGCTTCAGGTTTTCTTTGACCTTCAACTGACTGCTCTCAGTGCTTATGGCTTGGATCAAGGTGCATGGAATAGAAGATTTTTACACTCACAAGTTGTAGCCAACAGTGAATATCTTCCGATCTGTGAGTTTTTCCACTAATTTGAATTAATTTGAACTGGTTTAACAGAGACAAGTTTTCACACTTTTCTTCTTTCACATGGCAAAGAGGTTTTCATGTCTATAGATTTACAGAAAGTTGAACCTGGCAGGATCCTCAGAGATCGTATAACTTTTTAGTTTTGCTGGGGAAAAAAAAAGAGAAAATCTAGCTGGGACAGGTGCTGTGAAGCCCCTTAAACCTCCTGAAACAGGTCCCCTGCTCTATATGCAAGAGAATGATGATTCTGCCGTGGTCCTTTTGTATTTCTCCCAGTTTTCAAGCTTCAGGGGCAGCCAGGGAGTTTTTAAGGCTTAAGAGCCTTCTGACTGACTCTGTTCTTTAATTCTGATGGAGCACCAGCTTGCAGTCTGGGAGCCATTTGTGGGATGAGCTATAAATGGAGCTAGCCAAGAATTAGTTAAATACAGTGTGAATACTATGGAGAAGTAGAGTGTATAGAAAAGAAGGATTTGTCCTTGTCAGGGGGCTGGGGAAAACCTCCAGGAAGGCACAATTAAGCTGAAACCGTCAGGATGTTTAGGAATTTTCCAACCAAGAGAGACAGTTGCACTAAGAGCTCTATCATGAGAAACATCCAGTTGTTCTTAGAATGTAAGATTTTTGAGACCTTGGACTCTGAGGCTGACTGCCTTAGCGAAATTCTCTCCTTTAATAACTTGTCTGTTTCTGTGGGCAAGTCACTGAGGTTCTCTGTTCCTCACCAGTCTTTTCTGTAAAATTAGCATAATAATACTATTGGGGTATTATATTGTTATCATACTGTTATGAACATCCCATATGAGGCTTGAGTTAAATAATGCATTAAAGCACCTTCATATAATGCCCAACAGTCAGAATATAACAACTGCTGGCCGTTATTAACCCAGAACTTTGCAAAACATGTTTATAGACATCTTATCATTTGATCCAATGCTTCCATCTGTACTCAGTCCTCAGGACATAGTACCTCTGCTAATGGTACTATCATTCTTTTTGGAGAAAACAAGTAAGCACCATGGTCCCCTAGTAGGGGCCAGGAGTGTCTCAGAGAGAGAAAAGAGATAGACCCTGGGTCTCAGGGTCCCAAAGAATATGCAGGAATCCTCCTATCTAGACTGGAAGTGCATCAGTACTTAAAATGCAAGTAGTTTCTCAAGAAGAAAGGAAACATATTTAAGGGACTAGGTTACATTAAGGATTTTGACAACATGACATTTATGGTTTAAGTGCCCCTCAGGAATCATGGCCTCAAACTGTTCAGTAATGATGTAAAATGGGTGAGCAAACAATTCAAGTGTTACTCTAAGATAATCTTAGCGGGAACACGATGCTGTAAACAGTCCTCTCCACATCTCCGTTTTGTGAAGTAGCTGTTCATTGTTGTCCATTTATTCCTTTACAGCTCTAAGTCTTTGACTAAATCTCTTAGTATCTTCTAACAATTTTTGAAAGATTTTCTCAGGAAATCCAACATAAGATGGTGTGGGCTATTATACTAACCGCAAAGGATGTGATTTCTATTGTAAAGAGCATCTTTTTCCGTTGTACGCATTTAACCTCTTTATGTCTGGTATTGTGGCTCAGGTGAGGAAAAGCATGGAGGCATTCATTGTGACAATTCTACAGCATGGGACATTGGTAGATGCTTTTATTGTTGATAAAGTACATTATCCATTGGATCACGTTTGATTCTCTGCACAGCCTTTCCCAGTTTTTACTTACTGAAACTGAGACCGTAACCAAGTTCAGGTAGTGACAGAGTCAGGACTTGAACCCAATTGTTTGGTCTCCAAACCGAGTGCTTTTGTCGCTGAACTGATTTTTGCCTTGTTTTCAAAGCTTGCACGTGAATGCAAGAGCAAGCATTTTAGAGTTTGTAAGATCAGTAGACTGCAGAAGACTATCGTTCACAAGTGTATCATGGAGGACCCCACTCAATGTAGATTCAGTTCCAAGGAAGTATTAAGACTTCAGAGAGAGGCGGTATTGCAGTAGCCGCTGTGTGACTTACTGATCCACTGGGAGGCAGCTGTTGGGGGTACAGACGTAGATTTAGCTACATGGCTCTGTTATACTTTTCATCCTGGGGAATTTCTCAGAGGAGAAAGGCCCCTGTCCTCTGAAGGTCTTTGGGAGCTTCCAACTCTGTTGCAGCAGACAGTTTCCAACCATTTTCCGCTTAAGGCAGCCACTGACAAGTTACTAATGATTCCCTTAGGGTCCCTCACTTCACTTTAAGGATTATTTCACTAGAATTTGAATCAAGGCACTTTTTTTTTTTTAAAGAAAATTCAGCTTGCCTTTTACCACCTTCCTTTGGGATTAAGTTAAGGAAACTAAAGTCATTATCTGCTTGTGGCTTTGCTGAATCAGTGAATTTTACTCACTATAAACCCACATGAAGTAGTTCTTTTTCATGAAAAGATGGCATAGGCAGTTTTGAGCCTTGAGTTCTGAAGAATGCACAGAAAGCTCTCTCATGCTGGTAAATTAGAGCTGGCATCAAGGCATGGTGCAGAGCAGTGGTAGGGCTTCTCCTTTTCCAATGCTTTGAGAGGCAGAGGTACCAAATCTCTTTAAAGTAAAATGATAAAAAGAGGGCAAGGTTTGGAAGGGATATATAACACTTGGAAATCACAGCAATGGTGTGTTTTTCTTTGAATGTTGTTCTAAATTGTACCTTCTTTTCAGTTGCTTAAGAGTCCTTGTGTTCAAAAGGAATACAGCTTCAACAATCTTGCTTTTGGGGAGGAGCAAATATATGGACTGCACACTTGGTTTAGGCTGAGCAGTTATAACTAGGAAAAGTATCATATTTTCTTAAATTTAAGACTTCATTGATTCTCAGATGCACCATATTATGTTAATAGATCACTGAGAGAATAAAATGCTAGCCTTCTGTAGCTTTGACTTGTGTCTTGTCTTTTTGATAGTTTTGGGAATTCCTCCTGCTTTTATTTTATTGCTTGGCACTTGGGAGTCACAGCCTTTTGCCCGTGTACCAATAACAGAATAACACAGTTTAATCTACGTCTTGGTTTTATCTCCATCCAAAGAATATGCTTGTTGTCTAATAAGATGTTGACTAAAAAGACACACAACATGAGAGTTGTGAGTTAAGTTTTATTTGGGGCAAAATGAGGACTGCAGCTGGGGAGACAGCACCTCAGGTAGCTTTGAGGGAATGCTCCAAAGAGGCAGTGGGGGAAGGTCGATATTACAAGATTTTGGGGAAGAAGGAGTTCAATGCAGTCAAGCACTTACTTTACAAAATGTTTTCCGCTAGTCATGAGGAGCTGATGTCACCATGAAGGGATTTAGTTTTTCTAAATATGAAGAGATGCAAATATAGGGGTCATGAAATCAGTTCCTGAAAAATCTGAAGACCTAGTCCAGCAGTTTCCTTGGAGCACACCATGCCTCACTCTCCACCCTGAATTCCCATCAGGGCATTCTGGAAGTCAGCAGCTGCAGCTCAGGATTCAGTTTCCTCAGAGGCAGATGACGGATGTTCTTCTTGTTGCTCAGTCACTGGAAAATGCTCTTTGCAAGGGCCAATTTGTAGTTGACATAAGAAAATGGGGAGTTTCAATCGTTACTCAGGTGGTAAAGAATCTGTCTGCAGTGCAAGAGACCCAAATTCAATTCCTGGATCAGGAAGATCCCCTGGAGAAGGTAATGGCTACCAACCTCAGGATTCTTGCCTGGACAATTCCATGAACAGAGGAGCCTGGTGGGCTACAGTCTAGGGATCACAAAGAGTCAGACTTGACTGAGTGACTAGCATTTTCACTTTAACAAGAAATATTTGCTTCCCAAGTAATACTAAATTTCCATGCTATGGCTCATTTCAACAAAATGATTCTGTTTCAACAGTAAACAACTTAGTCTAGTCTTTTTGAAGACAGGCAAGTTATGCCATTTGATTTGTCATTACTGCCACTGGCCAACAATGATGCTAAAACAATATCCCAAATTTGGAAAAGTTAAAAATGTGAAAAAAAACCCAAAAACCCTGTGACTTAGAATTGATGAATTATGAGAGCTCATTGCCTAAACAGCCAAGAGGAGAGAAGACCATCCAGCTATGGGAATTTCAGTCCCATTGACAAGAAAGAATTGAAGCAGTGAGCTGGTAAACAAGAAGACCTTACTATTCCTCTCAGCTTGATTAAACTTTACATAGATTTCTTCATGACTTTAGGCCCTGACTTCCTTTTTCTTAGTGCATGTACTATAGAAAATTGCAACTACAAATTCTTTCTCTGATCCTTTGAGATGCGCATTTTCTACAACTCATCAATGTCTTCTTAAGGACCGTCTGTTTGAAATGTAATCCTTGAAAGAGACAACACCCCTATCTCTGTGTCTCTCTGAGAGGGTGGGAGCCTAAATTCTATAGGTGCCAGTTAGCAAACACAGATGGCCTAACTATGTGGACCAATCTCTCTGCCTAGTACTCCAGTATGTTTCCATTAGCTCATCCCAGATCTTAAAAATAACCAGAGTTGTTTCTTCTTGCTGTTGTATGCAGTAGTCTTGAATAAAGGCTGCTTTGTAGATGGTGACTGCAGCCATGAAATTAAAAGACACTTGCTCCTTGGGAAAAAAGCTATGACCCACCTAGACAGTATAATAAAAGGCAGAGACTTTACTTTGCTGATAAGGTCCATCTAGTCAAAGCTGTGGTTTTTCCAGTAAAAGCTGAGCACTGAAGAATTGATGCTTTTGAACTGTGGTATTGGAGAAGACTCTTGAGTGTCTCTTGGACTGCAAGGAGATCCAACCAGTCCATCCTAAAAGAAATCAGTCCTGAATATTAATTGGAAGGATCAACGCTGAAGCTGAAACTCCAATAGTTTGGCCACCTGATGCAAAGAACTGACTCATCTGAAAAGACCCTGATGCTGGGAAAGACTGAAAGCAGGAGGAGAAGGGGATGACAGAGGATGAGATGGCTGGATGGCATCACCAACTCAATGGACATGAGTTTGGGTAAACTCTGGGAGTTGGTAATGGACAGGGAAGCCTGGCATGCTGCAGTCCATGGGGTTTCAAAGAGTCGGACACGACTGAGCGACTCAACTGAACTGAACTATTTAACTGAGCCAGTGCAGTTTTTCTTTTATACTAGAATCCTGTTTCTAAAAAATGGGCAGCATTAAAAGGATCCTTTATGCATACTTAGAAAGTCATAATTCAAAGTAGAAAATGCCTTTTCTAAAAAAAATAAAGCACGTTTTTGGTCTCCCACATAGCTTGTATAACTTGTTTTTTGAGAGTAAAATCCCTGTGATATACTTGCCCCCTGTAGTATTCTCTTTCATTTCTTTTTAAATTAAATTAATTTATTTTTAATTGAAGAACAATCACTTTACAGTATTGTATTGGTTTCTGCCAGACATCAACATGAGTCAACCATAGGTATACATACCTATGTCTCCTTCCCTCTTGAACCTCCCTCCTACTTCCGTCCCCATCCCACCCCTCTAGGTTGTTACAGAGCCCCAGTTTGAGTTCCCTGAGGCATAAAGCAAATTCCCATTGCATATCTATTTTGCATATAGTAATGTACATTTCTATGTTGCTCTCTCCATACATGCCACCCTCTCCCTCCTCCAGCCCCTGCCCTGTGTCTATCAGTCTGTTCTCAATGTCTGTGTCTCCATTGCTGCCCTGCAAATAGGTTCATCAGTACTGTCTTTCTAGAGTCCATATATGTGCATTAGTATACTATATTTGGTTTTCTCTTTCTGAATTATTTCACTCTGTATATAGGTTCATCCACCCGATTAGGATTGACTCAAAAGCATTCCTCTTCATGACTGAGTAATAGTCCGTTATAGTATACCATTTCCTCTTTATCCACTCATCTGTTGATGAACATCTAGATTGCTTCCATGTCCTAGCTGTTGTAAATAATGCTGCAGGAAATGTTGGGGCGCATGTGTCTTTTTCAGTTTTGGCTTCCTCAGGGTATATTGATAGTAGTGGGATTGCTGGGTCACATGGTGATTTTGTCCCTAGTTTTTGAAGGAATCTCCATATTAGCTTCCGTAGTATGTGTATCAATTTACATTCCCACGAATAGTGCAAGAGGATTCCCTTTTCTCCACATCCTCTCCAGCATTTATTATTTATAGATTTTTTCGTGATGGCCATTCTGACTGGTGTGAGGTAGTTTCTTATTGTAGTCTCATTGTAGTTTTGATTTGCATTTCTCTAATTATGAGTGATGTTGAACATCTTTTCATGAGCTTATTAGCCATCTATATTTGCAGCTGTGAAATTAAAACACGCTTACTCCTTGGAAGGAAAGTTATGACCAACCTAGACAGCATATTAAAAAGCACAGACATTACTTTGTCAACAAAGGTCCGTCTAGTCAAGGCTATCATTTTTCCAGTAGTCTTGTAAGGATGTAAGAGTTGGACTATAAAGAAGGCTGAGAGCAGAAGAATTGATGCTTTTGAACTGTGGTGTTGGAGAAGACTCTTGAGAGTCCCTTGGACTGCAAGGAGATCAAATCAGTCAATCCTAAAGGAGATCAGTCCTGGGTGTTCATTGGAAGGACTGATGTTGAAGCTGAAACTCCAATACTTTGGCCACCTGATGCGAAGAACTGACGTTTGAAAAGACCCTGATGCTGGGAAAGATTGGGGGCAGGAGGAGAGGGGACGACAGAGGATGAGATGGTCGGATGGCATCACCGACTCAATGGACATGAGTTTGGGTGAACTCTGGGAGTTGGTGATGGACAGGGAGGCCTGGCGTGCTGCAGTTCATGGGGGTCACAAAGAGTCAGACATGACTGAGCAACTGAACTGATGCTTTTTGGGAGAAATGTCTATTTAGGTCTTTTCCCCACTTTTCGATTGGGCTGTTTTACTGGTATTTTTTTGCATGAGCTGCAGGTATATTTTTGAAATTAATCCATTGTCAGTTGGTTCATTAGCTCTTATTTTCTCCTATTCTGAGGGTCATCTTTTTATCTTGTTTATAGTTTCATTATCTGCGCAAAAGTTTTAAAGTTTAATTAGGCCCCAATTATTTGTTTTTATTTCCATTACTCTAGGAGGTGCGTCATAGAGGCTCTTACTGTGATTTATGTCATAGTGTGTTTTGCCTATGTTTTCCTGTAAGAGTTTTATAGTTTCTGGTCTTACAGTTAGGTCTTTAATCTATTTTGAGTTTATCTTTGTATATGGTATTAGGAAGTATTCTAATTTCACTCTTTTACATGTTGCTATCCAGCTGGATGGCATCACTGACTCGATGGATGTGAGTCTGGGTGAACTCCGGGAATTGGTGATGGACAGGGAGGCCTGGCGTGCTGCGATTCATGGAGTCGCAAAGAGTCGGACACAACTGAGCGACTGAACTGAACTGAACTGATCCAGTTTTCACAGCAGCATTTATTGAAGAGACTTTGCGCTATTGTATATTCTTGCCTCCTTTGTCAAAAATAAGATATACCCATAGGTGCATGGGTTTATCTGGGCTTTCTGTCTTGTTCTAATTGGTCTATATTTTTGTTTTTGTGCCAGTATCATACTGTCTTGATGACTGTAGCATTGTAGTATAGCTTGAAGTCAGGAAGATTGATTCCTCCAGCTCCATTCTTCTTTCTCAAGATTGCTTTGGCTATTTGTTCCCCTTTAGTATTTTATTACTGGAAATGCTTGAGTGCAAATGTATTGAGGATTAAAATTCATTTTTAGAACTGTTCGTCTTCATTTTTTAATCATAGGTATCATAGGAGTGAAAGAATATTCTTTCTGATCCAAATATCTACTTTTTCAGGCTAATATTCCATAGCCCAGAAATACTGCTTCTCTTAAGATCACATAGCTAGTTAATGGTCAACCAAAAACAATCCAGTGTTATTTCCAGTTGGCCAATGATCCCCCACACTGAGCTGAACATTAAACACCTGTGGAGTCTGAAAAAATGCTGACGTAGTTTTACAAATCAGGATCAACTGATTCACAATCTCTTGGGTTTGGGTCTAGGCATTTGTGGTTTTTAAAAAGCTCACTGGGTGTTTTCAAAGTGCATCTAAAAAACCAGGTCTGAGAACTACCAGAATATGCTTTCTCCTTTTAGGTAATATACTAAAACCAAGCAAGATTCTAATTGCTAGTTATGTCCTGCACAGAGGAGCAGAGGCTAAGTTTTAAACACTTTTTAGCATTTCTTTTCAGTCACAAATTCTCATTCTTAAAGCATCCAGTACTTCTTAGTTATTCCATTGCTTTCTTGCTCTTCAGTTCAGTCACTCAGTCGTGTCCGACTCTCCGCGACCCCATGAATCGCAGCACGCCAGGCCTCCCTGTCCATCACCATCTCCCGGAGTTCACTCAGACTCACATCCATCGAGTCCGAGATGCCATCCAGCCATCTCATCCTCGGTCGTCCCCTTCTCCTCCTGCCCCGAATCCCTCCCAGCATCAGAGTCTTTTCCAATGAGTCAACTCTTCACATGAGGTGGCCAAAGTACTGGACTTTCAGCTTTAGCATCATTCCTTCCAAAGAACACCCAGGGCTGATCTCCTTCAGAATGGACTGGTTGGATCTCCTTGCAGTCCAAGGGACTCTCAAGAGTCTTCTCCAACACCACAGTTCAAAAGCATCAATTCTTCGGCTCTCAGCTTTCTTTATAGTCCCACTCACATCCATACATGATTACTGGAAAAACTATAGCCTTGACTAGATGGATCTTAGTTGGCAAAGTAATGTCTCTGCTTTTTAATATGCTATCTAGGTTGGTCATAACTTTCCTTCCAAGGAGTAAGCGTCTTTTAATTTCATGGCTGCAGTCACCATCTGCAGTGATTTTGGGGCCCCAAAAAATAAAGTCTGACACGGTTTCCACTGTTTCCCCATCTATTTCCCATGAAGTGATGGGACCGGATGCCATGATCTTCGTTTTCTGAATGTTGAGCTTTAAGCCAACTTTTTCAATCTCCTCTTTCACTTTCATCAAGAGGCTTTCTAGTTCCTCTTCACTTTCTTGCCCTAGAAGTATGTAAGTTTGCATGTAGTACAACTGCTTGACTGGTTATGGTAGCTCACAGAACCTGGGGAGGTGGCCTTTTTGTGAAAGCAGATAGCACTTAATGTATCTTTGAAGCTGGTCTGTTTGCAGATTGGGCTGTTAGGCACACAAGGAAAGAGTTTTCCATGAACATTTCGATAATGTTACAAGTCTACCAGACTGCTGGCTCATAAGTCTGTACAGGTGATAGGATACTTTTTTGCAGGTGAGATATGCTTCATTGAAATGCACTCCTAGGAAGAAAGGAATTGTATAAATGCAAATGATTATTTTTATTATACAAATAATACAGTAATAATTGCAATTAAAGAGAAAGCCAGGTCCCAGTGCCCTAGAGAGCAACATCTTTGTAAGGAAATCTAATGAACCTTTTATAACTATTATTACATGCCTTAACTGCAAGATTTTGAGTAAGAACCAAACTTTTAGGTGGGTGTTGGCTTTTTTTTTTTAATCCATTAGACATAAATTAAACCAAACCAGGAGATTGAAGTGTTTCCTCCCTCTTCCTCCTACACCACTGTGGGCTTAACCACAATTTGCTGATGTTGGCAGTATTTGTACAAGCACTGCTATCTTCTAGAGCAAAAGCAATGCTACTGTGATGAGTCAAGGAAAGAATTAGAAACTATATATTTTAAAATCTTTCCTTTTATGAGCAATTTAAATTGGCAGGAAAAACACAATTAAGCAATTTCAGAGGTGTAATTTTATGGAGATTTAAACACTACATCTCTAAACACTGTTTTTAAGAAAGACATCAGTAATTAAGTTTTTCTATTATTTATAGTTCTAATCTTGGGGAGACAGTGGTGAATAAAATTGCCAAGAATGTAATTTTTCACAAAGTACAGTTTGAAAATTCCCAGCCTAAAATGTCAAAACAGAAAAAGGTGACAGAGCCTAGAGGTTTCAGATGTAGGAAAGAGAAGAGATGTCCTTCTGGCATCGCCCTTGATCGTTAACCTAGGGGGTCCTGCAGACTCCATGCCTCAGCTGGTGATGGGAAAATGTCTTACCTGGAAGTAAGAGAGAGCTTGCTGGAGATACTATTGCGAGAACTGGAAATTGCCAGATGCCTTTAACCCTTCCATTTACACACCCTATCTTTATAACCTTCCAATATTACATTTCACTTTATAGGTACCTCTGGCAGCATCAAGATCTCTAGTTACCCAGAATACTGGCAACTCCTAGTTTTTGAATCAGTTCCATTGCCCAGCTTTGCCATGTTTTTAATGTCTTAGTGAAAATCCGATTCCATAGTTGTTTCCCCCTGAAGTTGCCCTCTTTATAAGTCTATGTGACATCAGATTAGAGCTGAAATCTGCCACAGTGAGATTATTCAGAAGAAAAGGGAATCTATAAATTCAGTTCAGTCGCTCAGTCCTGTCCAACTCTTGGCAACCACATGGACTGCAGCATGCCAGGCTTCCCTGTCTATCACCAACTCCTGGAGCTTGCTCAAACTCATGTCTATCAAGTCGGTGATGCCATTCAACCATCTCATCCTCTGTCATCCCCTTCTCCTCCTGCCTTCAGTCTTTCCCAGCATCAGGGTCTTTTCAAATGAGTCAGTTCTTTGGATCAGGTGGCCAAAGTATTGGAGTTTTTTCAGCTTCAGCATCAGTCCTTCCAATGAATATTTAGGATTGATTTCCTTTAGGATTGACTGGTTTGATTTCCTTGCAGTCCAAGGGACTCTCAAGAGTCTTCTCTAACACCACGGTTGAAACATGTATAATATCATATAAGAAACGAATCGCCAGTCTAGGTTCGATGCAGGATACAGGATGCTTGGGGCTGGTGCACTGGGATGACCCAAAGAGATGGTATGGGGAGGGAGGTGGGAGGGGGCTTCAGGATTGGGAACACGTGTACACCCATGGCAGATTCATGTTGATGTATGGCAAAACCAATACAGTATTGTAAAGTAAAATAAAATAAAATCTGAAAACAAACAAAAAAACAAAAGCATCAGTTCTTCGGCACTCAGCTTTCTTTATGGTCCAACTCTCACATCCATAAATGACTACTGGAAAAACCATAACTTTGACTAGATGGACCTCTGTTGGCAAAATAATGTCTCTGCTTCTTAATATGCTCTCTAGGTTTGTCATAGCTTTTCTTCCAAGGAGCAAGCATCTTTTAATTTCATGGCTGCAGTCACCATCTGCAGTGATTTTGGAGCCCCCAAAAGTAAAGTCTCTCATAGTTTCCATTGTTTCTCCATCTATTTTCCATAAAGTGATGGGACCGGATACCATGATCTTAGTTTTCGAATGTTGAGTTTTAAGCCAAGTTTTTCACTCTCCTTTTTCGCTTTTATCAGAAGCTCTTTAGTTCTTCTTCGCTTTCTGCCATAAGGGTGGTGTCATCTGCATATCTGATGTCATTGATATTTCTCCCGGCGATCTTGATTCCAGCTTGTGCTTCATCCAGCCTGGCATTTCACATGATGTACTCTGCATATAAGTTAAATAAGCAGGGTGAAAATGTACAGCCTTGACATACTCCTTTTCCTATTTGGGACATGTCTGTTGTTCCGTGTCCAGTTCTAACTGTTGCTTCTGATGTGCATACAGATTTTTCAGGAGACAGGTAAGGTGATCTGGTATTTACATCTCCTGGAGAATTTTCCACAATTTGTTGTGATCTACACAGTCAAAATCTTTGGCATAGTCAGTAAAGCAGAAATAGATGTTTTCTGGAACTCTCTAGCTTTTTTGGTGATCCAATGGATGTTGGCAATTTGATCTCTGGTTCCTCTGCCTTTTCTAAATCCAGCTTGAATATCTGAAAGTTCATGGTTCACGTATTGCTGAAGCCTGGCTTGAAGAATTTTGAGCATTACTTTGCTAGTGTGTGAGATGAGTGCAATTGTGGGGTAATGAGCATTCTTTTGGGAGAAGGCAATGGCAACCCACTCCAATACTCGTGCCTGGAAAATCCCATGGGCAGAGGAGCCTGGGTCAGAGACAACTGAGTGACTTCACTTTCACTTTTCACTTTCATGCATTGGAGAAGGAAATGGCAACCCACTCCAGTGTTCTTGCCTGGAGAATCCCAGGGACGGGGGAGCCTGATGGGCTGCCGTCTCTGGAGTCGCACAGAGTCGGACACGACTGAAGCGATAGCAGCAGCAGAGCATTCTTTGGCATTGCCTTTCTTTGGGATTGGAATGAAAACTGACCTTTTCCAGTCCTGTGTCCACTGCTGAGTTTTCCAGATTTGCTGGCATATTGAGTGCAGCACTTTCACAGCATCATCTTTTAGGATTTGAAAGAGCTCAACTGGAATTCCATCACCTCCACTAGCTTTGTTTGGAGTGATGCCTCCTAAGGCCCATTTGACTTCACACTCCAGGATGTCTGGCTCTAGGTGAGTGATCACACCACTGTGGTTATCTGGGTCACAAAGATCTTTTTTTGTGTAGTTCTTCTGTGTATTCTTGCCACTTCTTTTTAATATCTTCTGCTTCTGTTATGTCCATACCATTTCTGTCCTTTTTTGTTCCCATCTTTACATGAAATGTTCCCTTGGTATCACTAATTTTCTTGAAGAAATCTCTGGTCTTTCCCATTCTATTGTTTTCCTCTGTTTCTTTTCATTGAGCAGTGAGGAAGGGTGTCCTATGTGTCTGTTTCTTATCTTTTTTATCTCAATGTAGAAGGCACTGGCAAACCACTTCAGTATTCTTGCTTTGAGAAGCCCATGAACAGTATGAAAAGGGAGTCAATAAAGGCTACTGTTAATCAGGGAATCTTGGGGCAGCTGGTTGTCATGTCTTTGCTGGCACACCACTGTCTCTGGAACTAGCTGATAAATCTGCTTCCTCATCTCTGCAATGGCCTTTCAAACACATGAAGCTTTCTCTCCTGCCCCCCTTTTGTTTTTTTCCAAATGTTTCTTAAATTTGTGCATTTCTGATTAGACACCAGGGCTAGGTATATGTTTTATTTCCAACTTTAAATTGAATACAATAGCTTGTGAGGACACTTGGTGGATTATTGGATTGGGGACCTCAAAGCCTGTTTTTCCTTTTTCTTACAAAGAGAGCTCTTCTTCTGTTAAGGCTGTTTTTAGTTGTGTCCTACTCTTTGAGACTCCATGGACTGTAGCCTGCCAGGCTCCTCTGTCCACGGGATTTCCCAGGAAAGAATACTGGAGTGGTCTGCCATTTCCTTCTCCAGGGGATCTTCCTGACCCAGGGGTTGAACCTGCATCTCCAAGAGCTCTAATTCATTTGAGAATACTGCTTCAACTTACCCTCTCATCCTGACAGCATAATCTCTGATCGGAAAAGTGCATAGATTTCCTATACTGTTCTTCTTGGTATGATTTTCTGTCTCTCAGGCCCTATAACCCACTGAGTCTTCTGTCCACAATTACCTGCCTCTCCTCACCTAGAGTCCTTAAGATGTGTGACATTCTCAGTACCAGAAGAGGAACCCAGCTGTGGTTGGTGACATGCTAAAATGGCCTTTAATTTTCCCTCTTCCTGGTGTCTGTGTGCTATACAGTCCTCTTATTTTGACTGTGGATATGACTGAATATGATGGGATAGTACTCCTAGGATGAGCTTATGTCATATGGCATGTTGACTTTAAGAAAGGGAGATTGCCTTTTGTGAATATGCCATAATTTGATGACTCCTTTAAAGGGACTGCAAGTAACTAAAACTAGAGCTACCAAAAGGGCTTCCCAGGTGGCGCTAGTGGTAAAGTGCCAGTGCAGGAGACTTAAGAGATGTAGGTTAGATCCCTGGGTCTGGAAGATCCCCTGGAGAAGGAAATGGCAACCCACTCCATTATTCTTGTTTGGAGAATTCCATGGACGCAGGAACCTGGCTGTCTACAGTCCATAGGATCACCCGGAGTTAGACATGGCTTAAGTAACTTAGCACATAGCACATATGGTCTTGAAACCCCACTCCTGGACATACCTCTGAAGAAAACTATAATTCAAAAAGATACATGCATCTCAGTGTTTGTTGCAGTACTGTTCACAATAGCTAAGACAGGGAAGCAATCTAAATGTCCATTGACAGATGAATAGATAGAGAAAATGTGGTATATTTACACAATGGAATATTATTCAACCATAAAGAATGGAATAATGCCATTTGCAGTAACTCGGATAGACCTAGAGATTATCGTAATAAGTGAAGAATGTCAAACAGAGAATGACAAATATCACTTACATGTGGAATCTAAAATTTAAAAAGATAGAGATGAACTTATTTCAAAACAGAAGTAGACCCACAAACATAGGAAACAAACTTATGGGTTACCAAAGGGGAAAAACAGGGAGGGATAAATTAGGTTGCGATTAATGTATACATGCTAATATAAGTAAAGTAGATAACTAACAAGGACTGATTATGTGGCACAGGAACTAATGGTAGTTTGTAATAGTGCATAAGCGAAAAGCATCTGAAGAGTGTGTGTGTATAATCACTGTGTTGCACACCTGTAACCAACACAACATTGTGAATCTACTATGCTTCAATTTAAATACACTGAATTAGAGGAAAAAGGGACTGGGCCCTTCCTGATGTCTGAGGTGTGAAGCAGGAGATGGATCCCATGGGAGAGAGATGGTTTGTTGCTTGGCTTTAAATTAGACAAAGTTGACTGGTAAGGATCTGAGGCCAATGGCCAGCCAGAAAATGGGAACTCCAGCACACAGCCTCAAGGAAACGAATTCTGTCAACAACCTGAATGAGCTCGAAAGTGGGTTTTTGTCCCAGAGCTTCTAATAGGAAACTCAACCCATCTCACACCTTGAGTGTGAGACCCTGAATAAAGAAACCCGCTTAGTCAGGATGGACTTCTGACTTAGAGTGTAATAATAAACAGCTGTTGTTTAAAGCTGCAAAGTCAGTGGTAATTTGGTACGTAACGATAGAAAACTAACACACCAACTCTCGTGTGTTCTCATAGTATTCTCTTTGGTGGAAACAGCTCCCATCCTGTCACCTTATTGGCAGGTTCTCATCAGCCATGGGTGTCTTCTTCCGGATTGTTCTTTCTTCCCTAATGTTCTCTCGGAAATGGGTATCGAATGCCGGCATTTTGTCAGGGTTCTGGCCAACTCTGGTTCAGTGCCTATTCTCTTGCACAGGTAAAACATAAGCTAAAGTGACCCAAAACGCAGTACGTGTACTTTGAAAAAGTGTAAATCTTTTCTGAAGCAGAGCAGGATAGAAATAATCAAATAAAAAGGCTCTGGCTAAAGATTAGGCCCATCTCTCTACCACGGCATTCTCGGCACCATCTTGTGATGATTATCGCTTTGGTCTCCTGTATGAGCTTGAGAGCGAGGGTCTGTGATCTGTTTATCTTTAAACGCTAAGTATAGGACTCGGTATATATTGGGTGCTCAATAAGTATCTTCCACATTTACCTCAATCGGAAGCATTCGCAAATGACCGGATTTACAGCTCGCTGAGATTCACTGAATTTTTCCTCCAAAGTTGAAAAGCAACAAAGAGAACTATCTGCTCAGAAAAACAGGAAGGGGCTGAGGTGTGTACTGGAGAGTAAATGTTTTCACAGAATCAGAAAGCAATTTTTCTGAAGCAGGAGGTGTTGGGTGAGCTCTTTCTGGGTGGGAGATAAAGCATAGAAAAAAATCAAAATGAGACACCTTAGGTTTTGCCATCGAGCAAACGAGACAGGAGGTGATAACACAGCGTCGAGAGCAGCTCTGAAAGTGTGTTTTCTCTCGTCGGGGAAGGGCACTTTTTCTCCTTTGAGAGAGACTAGGTTATACACACAGATGTAGCTGGGGGATTTGTCCTTGGTAAAACAGCTAAACTAATATATTTTTTTTTTTGATTTTTTTTTTTTAAATTTTAGTTTTTTATTTTTTAAATTTTAAAATCTTTAATTCTTACATGCATTCCCAAACATGAACCCCCCTCCCACCTCCCTCCCCATAACAACTTTCTGGGTCATCCCCAGGCACCAGCCCCAAGCATGCTGCATCCTGCGTCAGACATAGACTGGCGATTCAATTCACATGATAGTATACATGTTAGAATGTCATTCTCCCAAATCATCCCACCCTCTCCCTCTCCCTCTGAGTCCAAAAGTCTGTTATACACATCTGTGTCTCTTTCCCTGTCTTGCATACAGGGTCGTCATTGCCATCTTCCTAAATTCCATATATATGTGTTAGTATACTGTATTGGTGTTTTTCTTTCTGGCTTACTTCACTCTGTATAATCAGCTCCAGTTTCATCCATCTCATCAGAACTGATTCAAATGAATTCTTTTTAACGGCTGAGTAATACTCCATTGTGTATATGTACCACAGCTTTCTTATCCATTCATCTGCTGATGGACATCTAGGTTGTTTCCATGTCCTGGCTATTATAAACAGTGCTGCGATGAACATTGGGGTACATGTGTCTCTTTCAATTCTGGTTTCCTCGGTGTGTATGCCCAGCAGGGGGATTGCTGGGTCATAAGGTAGTTCTATTTGCAATTTTTAAAGGAATCTCCACACCGTTCTCCATAGTGGCTGTACTAGTTTGCATTCCCACCAACAGTGTAGGAGGGTTCCCTTTTCTCCACACCCTCTCCAGCATTTATTGCTTGCAGATTTTTGGATCGCAGCCATTCTGACTGGTGTGAAGTGGTACCTCATTGTGGTTTTGATTTGCATTTCTCTAATAATGAGTGATGTTGAGCATCTTTTCATGTGTTTGTTAGCCATCCGTATGTCTTCTTTGGAGAAATGTCTATTTAGTTCTTTGGCCCATTTTTTGATTGGGTCGTTTATTTTTCTGGAATTGAGCTGCATAAGTTGCTTGTATATTTTTGAGATTAGTTGTTTGTCAGTTGCTTCATTTGCTATTATTTTCTCCCATTCAGAAGGCTGTCTTTTCACCTTGCTTATAGTTTCCTTTGTTGTGCAGAAGCTTTTAATTTTAATTAGATCCCATTTGTTTATTTTTGCTTTTATTTCCAGAATTCTGGGAGGTGGATCATAGAGGATCCTGCTGTGATTTATGTCTGAGAGTGTTTTGCCTATGTTCTCCTCTAGGAGTTTTATAGTTTCTGATCTTACATTTAGATCTTTAATCCATTTTGAGTTTATTTTTGTGTGCGGTGTTAGGAAGTGATCTAGTTTCATTCTTTTACAAGTGGTTGACCAGTTTTCCCAGCACCACTTGTTAAAGAGATTGTCTTTACTCCATTGTATATTCTTGCCTCCTTTGTCAAAGATAAGGTGTCCATATGTGTGTGGATTTATCTCTGGGCTTTCTATTTTGTTCCATTGATCTATATGTCTGTCTTTGTGCCAGTACCATACTGTCTTGATGACTGTGGCTTTGTAGTAGAGCCTGAAGTCAGGCAAGTTGATTCCTCCAGTTCCATTCTTCTTTCTCAAGATTGCTTTGGCTATTCGAGGTTTTTTGTATTTCCATACAAATCTTGAAATTATTTGTTCTAGTTCTGTGAAAAATGTGGCTGGTAGCTTGATAGGGATTGCATTGAATTTGTAAATTGCTTTGGGTAGTATACTCATTTTCACTATATTGATTCTTCCAATCCGTGAACATGGTATATTTCTCCATCTATTAGTGTCCTCTTTGATTTCTTTCATCAGTGTTTTATAGTTTTCTATATACAGGTCTTTAGTTTCTTTAGGTAGATATATTCCTAAGTATTTTATTCTTTTCGTTGCAATGGTGAATGGAATTGTTTCCTTAATTTCTTTTTCTACTTTCTCATTATTCGTGTATAGGAATGCAAGGGATTTCTGTGTGTTGATTTTATATCCTGCAACTTTACTATATTCATTGATTAGCTCTAGTAAATTTCTGGTGGAGTCTTTAGGGTTTTCCATGTAGAGGATCATGTCATCTGCAAACAGTGAGAGTTTTACTTCTTCTTTTCCGATTTGGATTCCTTTTATTTCTTTTTCTGCTCTGATTGCTGTGGCCAAAACTTCCAGAACTATGTTGAATAGTAGCGGTGAAAGTGGACACCCTTGTCTTGTTCCTGACTTTAGGGGAAATGCTTTCAATTTTTCACCATTGAGGATAATGTTTGCTGTGGGTTTGTCATAGATAGCTTTTATTATGTTGAGGTATGTTCCTTCTATTCCTGCTTTCTGGAGAGTTTTTATCATAAATGGATGTTGAATTTTGTCAAAGGCCTTCTCTGCATCTATTGAGATAATCATATGGTTTTTATTTTTCAATTTGTTAATGTGGTGAATTACATTGATTGATTTGCGGATATTGAAGAATCCTTGCATCCCTGGGATAAAGCCCACTTGGTCATGATGTATGATCTTTTTAATGTGTTGTTGGATTCTGATTGCTAGAATTTTGTTGAGGATTTTTGCATCTATGTTCATCAGAGATATTGGCCTGTAGTTTTCCTTTTTTGTGACATCTTTGTCAGGCTTTGGTATTAGGGTGATGGTGGCCTCATAGAATGAGTTTGGAAGTTTACCTTCCTCTGCAATTTTCTGGAAGAGTTTGAGGAGGATAGGTGTTAGCTCTTCTCGAAATTTTTGGTAGAATTCAGCTGTGAAGCCATCTGGACCTGGGCTTTTGTTTGCTGGAAGATTTCTGATTACAGTATCAATTTCCGTGCTTGTGATGGGTCTGTTAAGATTTTCTATTTCTTCCTGGTTCAGTTTTGGAAAATTGTACTTTTCTAAGAATTTGTCCATTTCTTCCACGTTGTCCATTTTATTGGCATACAACTGCTGATAGTAGTCTCTTATGATCCTTTGTATTTCTGTGTTGTCTGTTGTGATCTCTCCATTTTCATTTCTAATTTTATTGATTTGATTTTTCTCTCTTTGCTTCTTGATGAGTCTGGCTAATGGTTTGTCAATTTTATTTATCCTTTCAAAGAGCCAGCTTTTGGCTTTGTTGATTTTTGCTATGGTCTCTTTTGTTTCTTTTGCATTTATTTCTGCCCTAATTTTTAAGATTTCTTTCCTTCTACTAACTCTGGGGTTCTCCAACTCTTCCTTTTCTAGTTGCTTTAGTTGTAGAGTTAGGTTATTTATTTGACTTTTTTCTTGTTTCTTGAGGTATGCCTGTATTGCTATGAACTTTCCTCTTAGCACTGCTTTTATAGTGTCCCACAGGTTTTGGGTTGTTGTGTTTTCATTTTCATTAGTTTCTATGCATATTTTGATTTCTTTTTTGATTTCTTCTGTGATTTGTTGGTTATTCAGAAGTGTGTTGTTCAACCTCCATATGTTGGAATTTTTAATAGTTTTCCTCCTGTAATTGAGATCTAATCTTAATGCATTATGGTCAGAAAAGATGCTTGGAATGATTTCGACTTTCTTGAATTTATCAAGTTTAGATTTATGGCCCAGGATGTGATCTATCCTGGAGAAGGTTCCATGAGCACTTGAAAAAAAGGTGAAATTCGTTGTTTTGGGGTGAAATGTCCTATAGATATCAATTAGGTCTAACTGATCTAATGTATCATTTAAAGTTTGCGTTTCTTTGTTAATTTTCTGTTTAGTTGATCTGTCCATAGGTGTGAGTGGGGTATTAAAGTCTCCCACTATTATTGTGTTATTGTTGATTTCCCCTTTCATACTTGTTAGCATTTGTCTTACATATTGTGGTGCTCCTATATTGGGTGCATATATATTTATAATTGTTATATCTTCTTCTTGGATTGTTCCTTTGATCATTATGTAGTGGCCTTCTTTGTCTCTTTTCACAGCCTTTGTTTTAAAGTCTATTTTATCGGATATGAGTATTGCCACTCCTGCTTTCTTTTGGTCTCTATTCGCGTGGTATATCTTTTTCCAGCCCTTCACTTTCAGTCTGTATGTGTCCCTTGTTTTGAGGTGGGTCTCTTGTAAGCAGCATATAGAGGGGTCTTGTTTTTGTATCCATTCGGCCAGTCTTTGTCTTTTGGTTGGGGTGTTCAACCCATTTACGTTTAAGGTAATTATTGATAAGTATGATCCCGTTGCCATTTACTTTATTGTTTTGGGTTCGGGTTTATACACCCTTTTCGTGTTTCCTGTCTAGAGGATATCCTTTAGAATTTGTTGGAGAGCTGGTTTGGTGGTGCTGAATTCTCTCAGCTTTTGCTTGTCTGTAAAGCTTTTGATTTCTCCTTCGTATTTGAATGAGATCCTTGCTGGGTACAGTAATCTGGGCTGTAGGTTATTGTCTTTCATCACTTTAAGTATGTCTTGCCATTCCCTCCTGGCCTGAAGAGTTTCTATTGACAGATCAGCTGTTATCCTTATGGGAATCCCCTTGTGTGTTATTTGTTGTTTTTCCCTTGCTGCTTTTAATATTTGTTCTTTGTGTTTGATCTTTGTTAATTTGATTAATATGTGTCTTGGGGTGTTTCGCCTTGGGTTTATCCTATTTGGGACTCTCTGTGTTTCTTGGACTTGGGTGATTATTTCCTTCCCCATTTTAGGGAAGTTTTCAACTATTATCTCCTCAAGGATTTTCTCATGGTCTTTCTTTCTGTCTTCTTCTTCTGGGACTCCTATAATTCGAATGTTGGAGCGTTTCATATTGTCCTGGAGGTCTCTGAGATTGTCCTCGTTTCTTTTAATTCGTTTTTCTTGTTTCCTCTCTGATTCATTTATTTCTACCATTCTATCTTCTATTTCACTAATCCTATCTTCTGCCTCCGTTATTCTACTATTTGTTGCCTCCAGAGAGTTTCTGATCTCATTTATTGTGTTATTCATTATATTTTGACTCTTTTTTATTTCTTCTAGGTCCTTGTTAAACCTTTCTTGCATCTTCTCAATCCTTGTCTCTAGGCTATTTATCTGTGTTTCCATTTTGATTTCAAGATTTTGAATCATTTTCACTATCAATATTCGGAATTCCTTCTCCGGTAGATTCCCTACTTCTTCCTCTTTTGTTTGGTTTGGTGGGCAACTTTCCTGTTCCTTTACCTGCTGAGTATTCCTCTGTCTCTTCATCTTGGTTATATTGCTGTGTTTGGGGTGGCCTTTTTATATTCTGATAATTTGTGGAGTTCTCTTTATTATGGAGCTTCCTCACTTTGGGTGGGGTTCTATCAGTGGCTTGTCAAGGTTTCCTGGTTAGGGAGGCTTGTGTTGGAGTTTTGGTGGGTGGAGCTGGGTTTCTTCTCTCTGGAGTGCAGTGGAGTGACCCGTAATGGGTTATGAGACATCAAAGGTTTTGGGATAATTTTGAGCTGCCTGTATATTGAGGCTCAGGGGAGTGTTCCTGTGTTGCTGGAGAATTTGGGTGGTATGTCTTGTTTTGGAACTTGTTGGCCCTTGGGTGGAGCTTGGTTTCAGTGTAGGTATGAAGGCATTTGATGAGCTCCTATTGCTTAATGTTCCCTGAATTCAAGAGTTCTCTAATGTTTTCAGGCTTTGGGTTTAAGCTTCCTGCTTCTGGTTTTCAGTTTTATTTTTACAGTAGCCTCTAGACTTCTCCATCTATACAGCACCGATGATAAAACATCTAGGTTAAAGATGAAAAGTTTCTCCACATTGAAGGACACTCAGAGAGGTTCACTGAGTTACAAGGAGAAGAGAAGATGGAGGGGGTAGTTAGAGGTAACTGGAATGAGATGCGGTGAGATCAAGAGAGGAGAGAGCAAGCTAGCCAGTAGTCACTTCCTTATGTGCGCTCTATAGTCTGGACCGCTCAGAGGTATTTACAGAGTTATACGGGGAAGAGGAGAGGGAGGAAGTAGACAGAGGTGACCAGGAGGATAAGAGAGAGGAATGAGTAGGAGAGAGACAAATCCTGCCAGTAACCAGTTCCTTAGGTGTTCTCTACCGTCTGGAACACACAGAGATTCACAGAGTTGGATAGAGAAGAGATGGGGGAGAAAAGAGACAGAGGCCACCTGGTGGAGAAAAAGGAGAGTCCAGAGGAGGAGAGAGTGGTCAAGCCAGTAATCTCGCTCTCAGGTAAACTTGGGTAGTGAAGTTTGGGTTTTTAAATGTACAAAATTGACAACAAAAACCTAAGAGCAAAGATTAAAAATCTGGAGTAGAGGTTGGATTTTCAAAGATACAATATTAAAGAAAAGCAGAAGGAAAAAGGAAGAAAGAAAAAAAAAGAATTATTAAAAAACAAACAAACAAAAAAAAACAAAACAAAACACCAACAACCATCCAAAGAGTATATATGGTGTTTGCCTTAAAAAAAAAAAAAAAGTCTTTTTTTTTAAAAAAAATAGTAATACTAGGTTATAGAAATAAAAATTAGAGGAGAAATAGAAGACTTAACAATTAAAAAAAAGCTCGGAAAAAAAAGGAAAAAAAAAAGCAAAAAGCAAAAAAAAAGAATGATTTTAAAAATATTAAAAAATTAAAAATATATCTGGCTCTTCTCTGATGTTATGGGCTGTGTGGGCTCACTTCCAAGGTGGTTCCCTCTGTTTAACTTCTTCTGTTTGCTGGTTTTTAGGCTCACTAGTTCAGTCGCGCTGTGGGGAGGGGGGATGCTGCAAACAAATAGCACTGTCGTGTGTACACAGTATCTCTGCCCCGCTTGACCTGTCCTTTCTCGCGGCGCACAAACCGCTCCGGCTCTACGATGCTCAGCCGGGAACCGTCTGGGGCCGGCCCTAGGCTGCGTGCACTTCCCCGGTCCAAGCCGCTCAGGTTCGGTGCTCAGGCAGCCCTCAGAGGCACAAATGCGGCTGGGACTGCGCTTTGTGCCCTTCCCAGGTCCGAGTAGCTCAGGAGTTTGGCGAGCGCAATCGCCGCGGCTTGTCACCTTTTCCGCCGCTGCCGCTCAGCTCTCTGGGTGGACCGCTGGCGCACCCCGTGAGGCAGACTGACTGTCCAGCACCCCCAGAAGTCTTAGCAAAGGAGCCTGCTTGCAGTTAGGTAAGTAAAGTCTCTCCGGGTCTGCAATTGCCCCTTTCCAGTCCTTACGGCTCTGGCTGCCTGTCCCCGGCAGGGAATGGTCTGCAGCCGGCTTTTTCCGCTCCGTCCTTTGTTCTGTGCTCAGTCCTGGCGGTGTCTTATGTTCGAGCTTTTCGCGTGGTAGCTATCCCACAGTCTGGTTTGCTAGCCCAAGTTAGATCGTTCTGGTTGCAGGTGGGGCGTTCCTGCCCGATTCTTGCAAAGCTCTGCAGCCCGCGCGTCCCTGCCCTGCCCCCACTTCCCAATGGCGGATGCAGGCGTCTGTGCTGCTTTTCCGCTGGGGGAGTTACTGGTGGGCTTGTAATCTGTTGGTTTTAATTATTTATCTATTTTTCCTTCCTATTATGTTGCCCTCTGTGTTTCCAAGGCTCGCCACAGACTCGGCAGGGAGAGTGTTTCCTGGTGTTTGGAAACCTCTCTTCTTAAAATTCCCTTCCCGGGACGGGCTTCCCTTCTCGGGACGGAGCTCCCTCCCCACCTCCTTTGTCTCCTTTTTCGTCTTTTATATTTTTTCCTACCTGTTTTTGAAGACAATGGTCTGCTTTTCTGGTTGCCTGATGTCCTCTGCCAGCCTACAGAAGTTGTTTTGTGGAGTTTGCTCGGCGTTGAAATGTTCTTTTGAGGAATTTGTGAGGGAGAACGTGATCTTCCTGTCCTATTCCTCCGCCATCTTTCCCTCTCCTAAACTAATATTAAGGGAAGAAAATCCACTCACAGCTGAAAGATGAGTGGAACAAAGAGATAGAGACTAAAGTGCTGCAGGCAAGTCCAGGCCCCCCTACAGGGAACTCAGTTAGTACTTTCCTAACTCGGGCTGCCAGTTTCCCGGAGCATAATCTGGGGACTATCCCACGGCAGCAGACAGTTGTGGAATAACAACAAGCAAAAGCGAAACTGACGTTGCTCTTTGCAGTCTCTCTGCTGTGTGCATATGTGTCAGGTCACTGACAGTCTCAGCAGCTGGGGAAACTGAGGCTCACGGGGTCAGTGACCTGCTGAAGGCTGCAGAGCAGATAACTGATACGGAGGACTGCAACTGAGGCTGGGAGTTTGATGTCCGTCTGTGATCTTCCAGAACATCAAATTGTCTCTCCGAGGAGGAAGCGGGAATAGAAAAATATTTATGCATTTGAAATTAACACCCAGACTCCTCAGGCTATGTGAGAATCAGGTGGAAGAGTTATGTTCTTCAAAAAGTCATTTGATTTATCTGAAAAAAAGAATCCTGTAATCCATTCAACTCTCGTAATCTTTGACTGCCTGACTCTAGCAATTTATTGGTACCTAAAATGAGTAATGTGCCAGGCCTGAGACACTATAGGAAATATAGAAATACAGACTCTCTGTGCCTGCATGTCACTTATTTAACAGACATCCATTAAAAGGCTTCTTTGGGCCAAGCAGGTACTTGGAAATGCTATGTTAGATTCTGGGCCATTCTTCTTTAACCAACTATGCACAGATTTTTGTGGAAATTTGGCTTGTAAATTCCCATCTTTGATGTTGGTTCTACATTAGTGATGTTCCTACTAACAAATCAAAAGATATTATGTCTTTTATAAGTTTCCTTTTAAAATCAGGAAATGTTAATGTTAAAAATGTCATGTTTAACTTGAAAGTAAAAATTCTACTTGTGTTTTTTTTTCCAATAGCTATAGATCATAAACCACTGACTACCTCTTTTTATTACAGAGAAGACCAATTTAGGATAATTGTTTTTTATTTTATAAAATATTTTGGAAAATGAAAAATGTATAATTTATCTTTAAGGTCTATTACTTTAAAAAAACAAACTTTGCCACTACACAATAAATATCTGTGTAGAACAAAGTTATGATTACTTATTGTCTCATTACAAAGTATTTCATTGCTTCTATCAATTGATATGATATAATCTTCAAATCCATTTATTGAGGCATAAATGAAGTGTAAAACAGTCCATTAAAAGTGAGCAAATGAGGATGTTACCCACAAGTTCCCTGCTTGTGGTAGAACTTCCAGGATAGTTGGCTTGCTGTAAGTGGTAAGCATTTCTCTAACATAAGGACAAGAAGTCCTTATATATAAATCAAAGTTCTCATATTTTCTCTCATTACCTGATACATCAACTTGTACCATTTTATACCAGTACAGTCATCACTGCTTCCCTGACGTTGTCCTCCTGCCCTCCTCCCAGATGACTGGAGCTCAGTTTGGAGAGCATTGTTTAAAGGTGGCTCAGCGGTAAAGAACCTGCCTGCAGTGCAGGAGATGCAGGTGACATGAGTTCAATCCCTGGGTAAGGAAGATCCCCTGGAGGAGGAAACGGCAACCCACTCCAGTATTCTTGCCTGGGAAAGCCCATGGACGGGGGGCTTGGCGGGCTGCAGTCCATGGGGTCACAAAAGAGTTGGACACAGCTTAGCAACTGAGTGCATAATACGTACATCATACATTTAAATAATACATGTTGACGGCAGAGAAACTGAACAACACTTGGATGTGTAGGGAAGAAACTTGGCAGAACTCCTAATCCAGCACTTCAAAACAAAGATATTTGACACAACTAAAAGTTTTGTGTTTGAGGTGGTGCGTTTATATGTGTGTGCACAGCCTTTAATAATTTTATTGTCATATATCAGTACTTCATAACAATTTTTAATGAAATTCTTATTAATATAAATGAAATAATTTTTAATATGTTTTATCTAACCATTTTACTAAACCCTCGTTACTTTTTTATTGGAGTTTAAATTTTCTTGGTATATGGTAAAATAATTAGCAAATTATTTTTAAGTCAAATGACTCATTTTCTAATCAAAGAGCGTTTTCTAGAGCCTGTAAGACAAAATGAATTCTGTAAATGTATTTAGCAATTACAGTGCAACGGTATTACTAAACAGTCTCTCATTATCCATTGGATTTAACTCTGTGTACTGCTAGGTTCATGGCTTACCACTGATTGTTTTTCACCCTCTTCATCTTGAGGAAATCTGCCTGTTTAGCAGGTAAGTTTTAGCTTGCATGAAGGGGATTTGGTTCCTGGCCCTGTGTAGTTTTGTCCCGGTTATAATTTTTGCATGGTCGTTCCGTTCCTTCTCTTCGTGGCAATAATAGGGAAAGTGTTGTTTTACTCTGCTCATCTGGTCTTTGTAATTTCATGGTCCAACAACAGGGACTCTGATATCTGTTAAGTGTCAGGAGTCATCTGGCTGTCTCTTGATGCTAGGATTCTTGCATATCTGTCATGATGATTCTAGTGTTGTTTGACATCTAAGCCAACTGTCTCTCTGCCATCAGTCTGACTGCATTTACTCAGGCCAGTGACTAGTGAGCTCAGCCATGAGGTTAAGTCGCTTGTGTCATTTCCTTTGCTTTTCCCTTTTTGGTACATTCTTCGTCTGCAGTGTCTAGATAGGATGCTCCAGCTGTGAAACTGGTGTTTACATATGAAAGTCTGAAATTTCCTAAGGCAAAATAAAGCAATGGATCTACGATGTCCACCGATGTGCTTTGCATACAAATATGCAACTGAAGTTACTGGTTTCCTCCATTGTCGCTTAGTTGCTAAGTTGTGTCTGACTCTTTGTGACCCCATGGACTGCAGCCCACCAGGCCCCTCTGTCCATGAGATTTCCCAGTCAAGGATACTGAAGTGGGTTGCCATTCCCTTCTCCAGCAGATCTTCCCGACCTAGGGATCTGAGGTGGAGCTGATATACTAATAACAGAAATAAAGTGCACAATAAATGTCATGTGCTTGAATCATTCCCAAACCATCCGCTACCCCCCACCCCACCCCTGGTCTGTGGAAGAATTGTCTTCCATGAAAGTGGTCCCTGGTGCCTGAAAGGTTGGGGACTGCTGCTCTCTAGGACTCTTGGCGTCCATCACCTGGAAGCACTGGTGTAGCTGTAATGTCTAGGTAGGAGGTCCCATCGTGAAACCAATGTTTACAAATGAAAGTCTATGAAGATTTCCAAGGGCAAAATAAAGTAATTGACCTACAGTGTCTGTGTTTGCTTTTGATACAAATGTGCAACTGAAGTTACTGATTTTCTCTGTATGTGTCTGTAAACAAACAAAAAGCTTAAAAAGCCCTATTTTCACAAAAAAGATTTTTTTCAATGGTCTCTTCATATTTATAGTATCTTTTGTATCTATGGCCAGATCTCTGTTTCATTCTCAGTTGTCTACAGGCATGCACTCTTTCTCTCTGTCCCCCAGAACCTTTAGAAATTAGTCACAACAAGCTGTCATTTCTGTGCACTTCAGGAATCTCTTCTTGAGTTGTATGTGCCATTGAGAGAGAACTGTATACAAAGATGAAAAGAATTTAGAATCAATCTAATTTCTATTTGGATTGAAAAACAGATCTTTCTGAATTCCAAGTGAGTTTTCCTTTTTTGTTTTACAATGCTTGAGTAAAAAATACAGGGTAAATTAGGAAGATGGGATTAACAGATACAAACTGCTCTACAGAAAATATATGAGCAATGGAACTATAGTAAAATAAGGAATGAAAATGTATTGAAAAGAAAATGCTGGTTAAATAGAAAGTATTACTTCTGGTTCTTCCTGAGTTTCATGGCCCTTCATTAAGACCTGAAAAATCTGAAGCATTCTGAGTGCACAAACTTTTCATCTCTCTTGAATGTAATAGAACAATTTTAAAGAAATTCACAAATGAGCTAAATCAGATGTGGAGAAAACCTTTGAGTGGTTAGAAAAAAGTAAGGGGAAAAATCCCTTAGAGTCCAGACCCTATCTTAATGCACAGTTCAGTTGGAATAATGTTAGAGAAGATAGTTTCTATGAAATAGAGAGAAATGGCCCTAACTATAACCTCCTTATGTTGGATTTAGGAAATTTTGTTCCCAGATTAACTAGCTGCCCAAGAATCAGTACCAGGGAAAATGACTTTACTATAGAGAATATTGACCTCCAAATTTCCCTACCTAACCAGGATGTTGATAATATTCCTTCACTTTGTGAGTGTTCATGATTTTCTGAGCAAATAGGTGGAAATACTTTTCCCTTTTTGGGAGGGGGATTAATAGATTACATTATAAAGGTTCATATTTAAAGGCGTTCCTATTTCAATTGGCTTATGGAGTGTTTATTAATAGGACTTCCATACTCCCAGGATAAGATAACTAAAAAATTCCTAGAATACAAAGGAATTTAACTTCTATGCTTTTAAATGTCCTGGCTTTTAAAGAAAGCTCTAGACTCTTGTTGAAGTTATAACCCGGACAGAATAACTTAGTTGCAAATTAATGAATATTGTTAGATTATAGTAAGTGATATCCAGCTTGTTTAAAAAAAACCCCACTGGGGAGGTTTAGTATTAAGCCTAATTGAAGAATTTCTTCTTAGTTTTATTTCAGAGTAAAAGAATGAATATTCTTGACTGTGCCATTTATCATACTTTTCTGTCCCTTTTTCGATCAAGTTCTTTCACTTAAGTTCTTCAAGTTTCCTAACTATATCATTTCCAAACAATTTCAGTGGTTGACAGCAAAATTTTCAACTCTTGGGTGGACATCAGGCCGCAGACTTCTCTTGTAAAGTTCTTAAAGCCATATGCATATATATCCATATTCCATTTTATAGTCAACAGAGAAATATAACCAAAATAATTAGCTGCTGTAATTAATATATCTTCAGTTCAGTTGCTTAGCCGTGTCCAACTCTTTGTGACCCCATGAATCACAGCACGCCAGCCCTCCCTGTCTATCATCATCTCCCGGAGTTCACTCAGACTCACATCCATCGAGTTGGTGATGCCATCCAGCCATCTCATCCTCTGTTGTCCCCTTCTCCTCCTGCCCCCAATCTCTCCCAGCATCAGAGTCTGTTCCAATGAGTCAACTCTTCGCATGAGGTGGCCACAGTACTGGAATTTCAGCTTTATACAGTCCTTCCAAAGAAATCCCAGAGCTGATCTCCTTCAGAATGGACTGATTGGATCTCCTTGCAGTCCAAGGGACTCTCAAGAGTCTTCTCCAACACCACAGTTCCAAAGCATCAATTCTTCGGCGCTCAGCTTTCTTCACAGTCCAACTCTCACATCCATACGTGACCCCTGGAAAAACCATAGCCTTGACTAGACGGACCTTAGTCGGCAAAGTAATGTCTCTGCTTTTGAATATGCTATCTAGGTTGGTCATAACTTTCCTTCCAAGGAGTAAGCCTCTTTTAATTTCATGGCTGCAATCACCATCTGCAGTGATTTTGGAGCCCAGAAAAATAAAGTCTGACACTGTTTCCACTGTTTCCCCATCTATTTCCCATGAAGTGATGGGACAAGATGCCATGATCTTCGTTTTCTGAATGTTGAGCTTTAAGCCAACTTTTTCAATCTCCTCTTTCACTTTCATCAAGAGGCTTTTTAGTTCCTCTTCACTTTCTGCCATAAGGGTGGTGTCATCTGCATATCTGAGGTGATATTTCTCCTGGCAATCTTGATTTCAGCCTGTGCTTCTTCCAGCCCAGCGTTTCTCATGATGTCCTCTGCATATAAGTTAAATAAGCAGGGTGACAATATACAGCCTTGATGTACTCCTTTTCCTATTTGGAACCAGTCTGTTGTTCCATGTCCAGTTCTAACTGTTGCTTGCTGACCTGCATACAGATTTCTCAAGAGGCAGGTTAGGTGGTCTGATATTCTCATCTCTCTCAGAATTTTCCACAGTTTATTGTGATCCACACAGTCAAAGGCTTTGGCATAGTCAACAAAGCAGAAGTAGATGTTTTTCTGGAACTCTCTTGCTTTTTCGATGATCCAGCAGATGTTGGCAATTTGATATCTGGTTCCTCTGCCTTTTCTAAAACCAGCTTGGACATCAGGGAGTTCACAGTTCACATATTGCTGAAGCCTGGCTTGGAGAATTTTGAGCATTACTTCACTATCATGTGAGATGAGTGCAATTGTAGGGTAATGAGAATTCTTTGGCATTGCCTTTCTTTGGGATTGGAATGAAAACTGACCTTTTCCAGTCCTGTGGCCACTGCTGAGTTTTCCAAATTTGCTGACAAATTGACTGCAGCACTTTCACAGCATCCTCTTTCAGGATTTGAAACAGCTCAACTGGAATTCCATCACCTCCACTAGCTTTGTTTGTGTGATGCTTTCTCAGGCCCACTTAACTTCACATTCCAGGATGTCTGGCTCTAGGTGATAGAGAAGCAAAAAGCAAAGGAGAAAATGAAAGATATAAGCATCTGAATGCAGAGTTCCAAAGAAGAAAGCAAGAAGAAATAAGAAAGCCTTCCTCAGCAATCAATGGAAATAAATAGAGGAAAACAACAGAATGAGAAAGACTAGAGATCTCTTCAAGAAAATTAGAGATACCAAGGGAACATTTCATGCAAAAATGGGCTCGATAAGGGACAGAAATGGTAAGGACCTAACAGAAGCAGAAGATATTAAGAAGAGATGGCAAGAATACACAGAAGAACTGTATAAAAAAGATCTTCACGACCCAGATAATCACGATGGTGTGATCACTCACCTAGAGCCAGACATCCTGGAATGTGAAGTCAAGTGGGCCTTAGAAAGCATCATGATGAACAAAGCTAGTGGAGGTGATGGAATTCCAGTTGACCTGTTTCAAATCTTGAAAGATGATGCTGTGAAAGTGCTGCACTCAATCTGAATATAATATATCTTATAGATCCTCAAAGAAATTCATAGGCAAGGGGTTAAAATGGACTTGGAATTATGCAAGCTATGGTCCAGTTATTTCTCATGAAGCAATGCAGAGATTATTATAAGATCTGTTTAATTCACCAATTTTTGTCCTGTACCATAGTCAAATCAGGAAGGTTAATGGATAGCAACTGTTTATCATAAACAGCACATTTGTATACCTTCCAGATGCAACTCTCAGGGCGTGTGTGTATAACTAAATCTGTTGTTCAGATGGCTCTCCTGTCCTTGCCACATCAAAACCTGACCTCTACTTTTCATAAGGCCATTTTACCTTCTCATGTATTCAAAGCACCCTTCCTCTTCAATTAGTACTAATTTATCTAGAGCCTGATATTTACCAGGATGTATCTGTAACATTGAACATTACTCATGTATTTGGTTAGGGTTAGGGTTACTTTGTTTCGAAGTTTCCAGACTAGAATGTCTGATCCTCAGTTTAAGACTAAGACCCAGATAGCAAATGAATCAGCTTAAGTGTTAGAGATCTAACTTATACTTAACCAGGAACAGTAGCCCAGTAGTCCCACTTAGACCTAATTAGCAACAATGTGTTTTCATCGCTCAGTGGTGTCTGACTCTCTGTGACCCCATGGACTGTAACCCACCAGGCTCCTTTGTTCATGGAATTCTCTAGGCAAGAATGCTGGAGTGGGTAGCTCTTCCCTTCTCCAGGTCATCTTCCCAACCAGGGATTGAACCCCAGTCTGCTGCATTGCAGGTGGATTCTTAACCATCTGAGCTACCAGGGAAGCCCCAGCCAGCAACAATAGTCCTATGTAATAGATTTTCTCTGAACTATTTACTAACCAATCACAGCAAAGCTTGTACAATGTTTAAAATATCATGTTGTGCCTGGATAAACACTTGAGGAATACAAAGCCATTATGAACTTAAAGGAAAGACCTCTTGATCATTTAAAGTTAAGGCTGTTAACCATGGAACTCACTCCCTTGGTTAGGTCTTGGGCTTCCCAGATGGTGTTAGTGTTAAAGAACCTGCCTGCCAAGGAGACTTAAGAGACACTAGTTCAATCCCTGGGTTGGGAAGATAGCTTGGAGGAGGGCATGGCAACCCACTCCACTATTCTTACCTGGAGAATCCCATGAACAGAGGAGCCTGGTGGGCTACAACCCACAGGGTTGCAGAGAGCTGGACACGACTGAAGTGACTTAGCACGCACGCCGACTGAAAAGAAAACTGCACACAAACTGGGTTTCAGTTTTCCTAATGGCTTTTTGGCTGCCCTCACACTTTTTGAGGTTCTCCTCTGTCTGACACATAGTTGATTATATGTTGTTACTGCTGCTGCTGCTGCTGCTGAAGTCGCTTCACTTGTGTCCGACTCTGTGCGACCCCATAGACGGCAGCCCACCAGGCTCCCTCGTCCCTGGGATTCTCCAGGCAAGAACACTGGAGTGGGTTGCCATGCCCTCCTCCAGGGGATCTTCCCAACCCAGGGGTGGAACTGACATCTCTTATGTCTCCTGCATTGGAGGCAGGTTCTTTACCACTAGCACCACCTGGGAACCCATAGATAATATGAAAGTGAATAAACAAGGATGTTTTCTTAATTAAACTTTATTTATGAATATTCCTTATCTCCATACAGACATATGAACATTTATATCTTGAGATATAATAAAGGCAATTTTATTTTTTCTTTTGTTTTATTAGGCTATAACTGACATATAATCCTGTATAAGTTTAAAGACATAGTGCACAATGATTTGACTTGCATATATTGTGAAATGACTCAGTAAGTTTAGTGAACATCCATCATCTCATATAGATTAAAAAAATAGAAAAAAAAATGTTTCTTTTATTCCTGTTATGAGAACTCTTAGGATCTACTCTCTCAACAATTTTCAAATATGTCACACGGCATTACTAACTATAGTCACCATGTTGTACATTGCATCCCTGGTACTTTTTAATCTTGTAACTAGTTACCTTATAACTAGTACTTATTTATCAATTCCCTCTACCCCTACCCTCTGCCTCTGTAATCACAGCCTAATCTCTTTTCCTATAAGTTCGATTTTTGCTTTGTTTGTTTTTAGATTCCACATACAACTGAGGGCATATAGTATTTGTCTTGTCTAACTTCTCTTAGCTTAACGCTCTCAGGGTCCAGCCATGTAAATGGCAGGATATCCTTCTCTTTTTTTTTTTTTTTGGCCAAATGATATTTTCTTCATTCATCCTTTAATGAACACTTCAGTTGTTTCCATATCCTGGCTGTTGTAAATCACGCAGCAGTGAACACAGGGGATACCTCCTCAACTTCAGGTAGAGTCCCAGAAGTGGAATTCTTGATCATATAGTAGTTCTCTTTTTCATTTCTGAGAAAATTCCACAGTCTTTTCCATAGTCATTGTAGCAGTTTACATTCCCATCAACAGTTCACAAGGGTTCCCTTTTCTTCTACATCCTGCTCAATATTTAATATCCCTTTTTGTTTGACAACAGTCATTCTGATAAAACTGAGGCGATATCTTGTGGTTTTGATTTGCATTTCCCTTATGACTAGTGATTTTGAGCCCCTTTTCATGTATCTGTTGGCCGTTTGTTGATCGTCTTTGCAAAAATTTCTATTCAGGTCTTCTGCTCATTTTCTGAGTGGATTATAATGACGATTTTTCTGATGAGTTACATGAATTCTCATGTATTTTGGATATTAAGCTCTTTTTTTTTTTACATTTTTAGTTTTTTATTTTTTAAATTTTAAAATCTTTAATTCTTACATGCATTCCCAAACATTAACCCCCCTCCCACCTCCCTCCCCAGAACATCTTTCTGGGTCATCCCCATGCACCAGCCCCAAGCATGCTGCATCCTGCGTCAGACATAGACTGGCGATTCAATTCACATGATAGTATACATGTTAGAATGTCATTCTCCCAAATCATCCCACCCTCTCCCTCTCCCTCTGAGTCCAAAAGTCCATTATACACATCTGTGTCTCTTTCCCTGTCTTGCATACAGGGTCATCATTGCCATCTTCCTAAATTCCATATATATGTGTTAGTATACTGTATTGGTGTTTTTCTTTCTGGCTTACTTCACTCTGTATAATCGGCTCCAGTTTCATCCATCTCATCAGAACTGATTCAAATGAATTCTTTTTTACGGCTGAGTAATACTCCACTGTGTATATGTACCACAGGTTTCTTATCCATTCATCTGCTGATGGACATCTAGGTTGTTTCCATGGCCTGGCTATTATAAACAGTGCTGCGATGAACATTGGGGTACATGTGTCGTTTCAATTCTGGTTTCCTCGGTGTGTATGCCCAGAAGTGGGATTGCTGGGTCATAAGGTAGTTCTATTTGCAATTTTTTAAGGAATCTCCACACTGTTCTCCATAGTGGCTGTACTAGTTTGCATTCCCACCAACAGTGTAGGAGGGTTCCCTTTTCTCCACACCCTCTCCAGCATTTATTGCTTGCAGATTTTTGGATCGCAGCCATTCTGACTGGTGTGAAGTGGTACCTCATTGTGGTTTTGATTTGCATTTCTCTAATAATGAGTGATGTTGAGCATCTTTTCATGTGTTTGTTAGCCATCCGTATGTCTTCTTTGGAGAAATGTCTATTTAGTTCTTTGGCCCATTTTTTGATTGGGTCGTTTATTTTTCTGGAGTTGAGCTGCAGAAGTTGCTTGTATATTTTTGAGATTAGTTGTTTGTCAGTTGCTTCATTTGCTATTATTTTCTCCCATTCAGATGGCTGTCTTTTCACCTTGCTTATATTTTCCTTTGTTGTGCAGAAGCTTTTAATTTTAATTAGATCCCATTTGTTTATTTTTGCTTTTATTTCCAGAATTCTGGGAGGTGGATCATAGAGGATCCTGCTGTGATTTATGTCTGAGAGTGTTTTGCCTATGTTCTCCTCTAGGAGTTTTATAGTTTCTGATCTTACATTTAGATCTTTAATCCATTTTGAGTTTATTTTTGTGTGCGGTGTTAGGAAGTGATCTAGTTTCATTCTTTTACAAGTGGTTGACCAGTTTTCCCAGCACCACTTGTTAAAGAGATTGTCTTTACTCCATTGTATATTCTTGCCTCCTTTGTCAAAGATAAGGTGTCCATATGTGTGTGGATTTATCTCTAGGCTTTCTATTTTGTTCCATTGATCTATATGTCTGTCTTTGTGCCAGTACCATACTGTCTTGATGACTGTGGCTTTGTAGTAGAGCCTGAAGTCAGGCAAGTTGATTCCTCCAGTTCCATTCTTCTTTCTCAAGATTGCTTTGGCTATTCGAGGTTTTTTGTATTTCCATACAAATCTTGAAATTATTTGTTCTAGTTCTGTGAAAAATGTGGCTGGTAGCTTGATAGGGATTGCATTGAATTTGTAAATTGCTTTTGGTAGTATACTCATTTTCACTATATTGATTCTTCCAATCCATGAACATGGTATATTTCTCCATCTATTAGTGTCCTCTTTGATTTCTTTCATCAGTGTTTTATAGTTTTCTATATATAGGTCTTTAGTTTCTTTAGGTAGATATATTCCTAAGTATTTTATTCTTTTCGTTGCAATGGTGAATGGAATTGTTTCCTTAATTTCTTTTTCTACTTTCTCATTATTCGTGTATAGGAATGCAAGGGATTTCTGTGTGTTGATTTTATATCCTGCAACTTTACTATATTCATTGATGAGCTCTAGTAATTTTCTGGTGGAGTCTTTAGGGTTTTCCATGTAGAGGATCATGTCATCTGCAAACAGTGAGAGTTTTACTTCTTCTTTTCCAATTTGGATTCCTTTTATTTCTTTTTCTGCTCTGATTGCTGTGGCCAAAACTTCCAGAACTATGTTGAATAGTAGCGGTGAAAGTGGACACCCTTGTCTTATTCCTGACTTTAGGGGAAATGCTTTCAATTTTTCACCATTGAGGATAATGTTTGCTGTGGGTTTGTCATAGATAGCTTTTATTATGTTGAGATATGTTCCTTCTATTCCTGCTTTCTGGAGAGTTTTTATCATAAATGGATGTTGACTTTTGTCAAAGGCCTTCTCTGCATCTATTGAGATAATCATATGGTTTTTATTTTTCAATTTGTTAATGTGGTGAATTACATTGATTGATTTGCGGATATTGAAGAATCCTTGCATCCCTGGGATAAAGCCCACTTGGTCATGATGTATGATCTTTTTAATGTGTTGTTGGATTCTGATTGATAGAATTTTGTTGAGGATTTTTGCATCTATGTTCATCAGAGATATTGGCCTGTAGTTTTCTTTTTTTGTGACATCTTTGTCAGGTTTTGGTATTAGGGTGATGGTGGCCTCATAGAATGAGTTTGGAAGTTTACCTTCCTCTGCAATTTTCTGGAAGAGTTTGAGGAGGATAGGTGTTAGCTCTTCTCGAAATTTTTGGTAGAATTCAGCTGTGAAGCCATCTGGACCTGGGCTTTTGTTTGCTGGAAGATTTCTGATTACAGTATCAATTTCCGTGCTTGTGATGGGTCTGTTAAGATTTTCTATTTCTTCCTGGTTCAGTTTTGGAAAATTGTACTTTTCTAAGAATTTGTCCATTTCTTCCACGTTGTCCATTTTATTGGCATACAACTGCTGATAGTAGTCTCTTATGATCATACATTAGATCAGTTAGACCTAATTGATATCTATAGGACATTTCACCCCAAAACAACGAATTTCACCTTTTTTTCAAGTGCTCATGGAACCTTCTCCAGGATAGATCACATCCTGGGCCATAAATCTAAACTTGATAAATTCAAAAAAATCGAAATCATTCCAAGCATCTTTTCTGACCATAATGCATTAAGATTAGATCTCAATTACAGGAGAAAAACTATTAAAAATTCTAACATATGGAGGTTGAACAACACACTTCTGAATAACCAACAAATCACAGAAGAAATCAAAAAAGAAATCAAAATATGCATAGAAACTAATGAAAATGAAAACACAACAACCCAAAACCTGTGGGACACTATAAAAGCAGTGCTAAGAGGAAAGTTCATAGCAATACAGGCATACCTCAAGAAACAAGAAAAAAGTCAAATAAATAACCTAACTCTACAACTAAAGCAACTAGAAAAGGAAGAGTTGGAGAACCCCAGAGTTAGTAGAAGGAAAGAAATCTTAAAAATTAGGGCAGAAATAAATGCAAAAGAAACAAAAGAGACCATAGCAAAAATCAACAAAGCCAAAAGCTGGTTCTTTGAAAGGATAAATAAAATTGACAAACCATTAGCCAGACTCATCAAGAAGCAAAGAGAGAAAAATCAAATCAATAAAATTAGAAATGAAAATGGAGAGATCACAACAGACAACACAGAAATACAAAGGATCATAAGAGACTACTATCAGCAGTTGGATATTAAGCTCTTATCAAATAAATAGTTTGCAAATATTTTTTCCCATTCTCTGGATTGTCTTTTAATTTTGTTGATTTATTGTTTTGCTGTACAGAAGCTTCCTAGTTTTGTTGTAGCCTCACTTGTTTATTTTTGATGGTGTTGCTTGGGTTTTAGGTGTCTTATCCAAAAAATCATTGCTAAAACCCATGTCAAGGAACTTTCCCCCTAAGTTTCTTTCAAGGAGTTTTAAGGTTTTCATGCTTATATGTAAATATTTAATACATTTTTGAGTTAGCTTTTGTGAGTGATGTAAAATAAGATTCCAGTTTCATTCTTTTTCATGTGACTATCCTATTTCCTTAGTAGCATTTATTGAAGAGACTATTTTCTCTCCACTAAGTATTCTTTGTGTGTGTGTGTGTGTGTGTTCCTTCTTTTAAAATATAAATTTATTTATTTTAATTGGAGGTTAATTACTTTACAATATTGTATTGGTTTTGCCATATATCAACATGTATCCACCACAGGTATACACGTGTTCCCCATCCTGAACACCCCTCCCTCCTCCCTCCTCGTACCATCCCTCTGGGTTGTCTCAGTGTACCAGCCCCAAGCATCTAGTATCATGCATTGAACCTAGACTGGCGATTCATTTCATATATGATATTATACATGTTTCAATGCCATTCTCTGAAATCATCCCACCCTCTCCCTCTCCCACGGAGTCCAAAAGACTGTTCTATACATCTTTGTCTCTTTTGCTGTCTCACATACAGGGTTATCGTTACCATCATTCTAAATTCCATATATATGCATTAGTACACTGTATTGGTGTTTTTCTTTCTGGCTTACTTCACTCTGTATAATAGGTTCCAGTTTCATCCACCTCATTAGAACTGATTCAAATGTATTCTTTTTAATGGCTGAGTAATACTCCATTGTGTATGTGTACCACAGCTTTCTTATCCATTCATCTGCTGATGGACATCTAGGTTGTTTGCATGTCCTGGCTATTATAAACAGTGCTGTGATGAACATTGGGGAACACGTGTCTCTTTCAATTCTGGTTTCCTCAGTGTGTATGCCCAGCAGTGGGATTGCTGGGTCATAAGGCAGTTCTTTTTTTTTTTTTTAATTTAGTTTTTTATTTTTTAAATTTTAAAATCTTTAATTCTTACATGCATTCCCAAACATGAACCCCCCTCCCACCTCCTTCCCCATAACATCTCTCTGGGTCATCCCCATGCACCAGCCCCAACCATGCTGCATCCTGCGTCAGACATAGACTGGCGATTCAATTCTTACATGATAGTATACATGTTAGAATGTCATTCTCCCAAATCATCCCACCCTCTCCCTCTCCCTCTGAGTCCAAAAGTCCGTTATACACACCTCTTGATTATTTAAAGTTAAGGCTGTTAACCATGGAACTCACTCCCTTGGTTAGGTCTTGGGCTTCCCAGGTGGTGTTAGTGTTAAAGAACCTGCCTGCCAAAAAGGAGACTTAAGAGACACTAGTTCAATCCCTGGGTTGGGAAGATAGCTTGGAGGAGGGCATGGCAACCCACTCCACTATTCTTACCTGGAGAATCCCATGAACAGAGGAGCCTGGTGGGCTACAACCCACAGGGTTGCAAAGAGTTGGACACGACTGAAGTGACTTAGCACGCACGCCGACTGAGAAGAAAACTGCACACAAACTGGGTTTCAGTTTTCCTAATGGCTTTTTGGCTGCCCTCACACTTTTTGAGGTTCTCCTCTGTCTGACACATACTGCTGCTGCTGCTGCTGCTGAAGTTGCTTCAGTTGTGTCCGACTCTGTGCGACCCCATAGACGGCAGCCCACCAGGCTCCCTCGTCCCTAGGATTCTCCAGGCAAGAACACTGGAGTGGGTTGCCATGCCCTCCTCCAGGGGATCTTCCCAACCCAGGGATGGAACTGACATCTCTTATGTCTCCTGCATTGGAGGCAGGTTCTTTACCACTAGCACCACCTGGGAACCCATAGATAATATGAAAGTGAATAAACAAGGATGTTTTCTTAATTAAACTTTATTTATGAATATTCCTTATCTCCATACAGACATATGAACATTTATATCTTGAGATATAATAAAGGCAGTTTTATTTTTTCTTTTGTTTTATTAGGCTATAACTGACATATAATCCTGTATAAGTTTAAAGACATAGTGCACAATGATTTGACTTGCATATATTGTGAAATGACTCAGTAAGTTTAGTGAACATCCATCATCTCATATAGATTAAAAAAATAGAAAAAAAAAATGTTTCTTTTATTCCTGTTATGAGAACTCTTAGGATCTACTCTCTCAACAATTTTCAAATATGTCACACGGCATTACTAACTATAGTCACCATGTTGTACATTGCATCCCTGGTACTTTTTAATCTTGTAACTAGTTACCTTATAACTAGTACTTATTTATCAATTCCCTCTACCCCTACCCTCTGCCTCTGTAATCACAGCCTAATCTCTTTTCCTATAAGTTCGATTTTTGCTTTGTTTGTTTTTAGATTCCACATACAACTGAGGGCATATAGTATTTGTCTTGTCTAACTTCTCTTAGCTTAACGCTCTCAGGGTCCAGCCATGTAAATGGCAGGATATCCTTCTCTCTTTTTTTTTTTTTGGCCAAATGATATTTTCTTCATTCATCCTTTAATGAACACTTCAGTTGTTTCCATATCCTGGCTGTTGTAAATCACGCAGCAGTGAACACAGGGGATACCTCCTCAACTTCAGGTAGAGTCCCAGAAGTGGAATTCTTGATCATATAGTAGTTCTCTTTTTCATTTCTGAGAAAATTCCACAGTCTTTTCCATAGTCATTGTAGCAGTTTACATTCCCATCAATAGTTCACAAGGGTTCCCTTTTCTTCTACATCCTGCTCAATATTTAATATCCCTTTTTGTTTGACAACAGTCATTCTGATAAAACTGAGGCGATATCTTGTGGTTTTGATTTGCATTTCCCTTATGACTAGTGATTTTGAGCCCCTTTTCATGTATCTGTTGGCCGTTTGTATATCGTCTTTGCAAAAATTTCTATTCAGGTCTTCTGCTCATTTTCTGAGTGGATTATAATGATGATTTTGCTGATGAGTTACATGAATTCTTATGTATTTTGGATATTAAGCTCTTATCAAATAAATAGTTTGCAAATATTTTTTCGCATTCTCTGGATTGTCTTTTATTTTATTTTTTTTTCTGTATTGGTGTTTTTCTTTATTTTTTTTTTAAATTTTAATATCTTTAACTCTTACATGTGTTCCCAAACATGAACCCCCCTCCCACCTCCCTCCCCATAACATCTCTCTGGGTCATCCCCATACACCAGCCCCAAGCATGCTGTATCCTGCGTCAGACATAGACTGGCGATTCAATTCTTACATGATAGTACACATGTTAGAATGTCATTCTCCCAAATCATCCCACCCTCTCCCTCTCCCTCTGAGTCCAAAAGTCCGATATATACATCTGTGTCTCTTTCCCTGTCTTGCATACAGGGTCGTCATTGCCATCTTCCTAAATTCCATATATATGTGTTAGTATACTGTATTGGTGTTTTTCTTTCTGGCTTACTTCACTCTGTATAATCGGCTCCAGTTTCATCCATCTCATCAGAACTGATTCAAATGAATTCTTTTTTACGGCTGAGTAAAACTCCATTGTGTATATGTACCACAGCTTTCTTATCCATTCATCTGCTGATGGACATCTAGGTTGTTTCCATGTCCTGGCTGTTATAAACAGTGCTGCGATGAACATTGGGGTACATGTGTCTCTTTCAATTCTGGTTTCCTCGGTGTGTATGCCCAGAAGTGGGATTGCTGGGTCATAAGGCAGTTCTATTTGCAGTTTTTTAAGGAATCTCCACACTGTTCTCCATAGTGGCTATACTAGTTTGCATTCCCACCAACAGTGTAGGAGGGTTCCCTTTTCTCCACACCCTCTCCAGCATTTATTGCTTGCAGATTTTTGGATCGCAGCCATTCTGACTGGTGTGAAGTGGTACCTCATTGTGGTTTTGATTTGCATTTCTCTAATAATGAGTGATGTTGAGCATCTTTTCATGTGTTTGTTAGCCATCCATATGTCTTCTTTGGAGAAATGTCTATTTAGTTCTTTGGCCCATTTTTGGATTGGGTCATTTATTTTTCTGGAATTGAGCTGCAGAAGTTGCTTATATATTTTTGAGATTAGTTGTTTGTCAGGTGCTTCATTTGCTATTATTTTCTCCCATTCAGAAGGCTGTCTTTTCACCTTGCTTATATTTTCCTTTGTTGTGCAGAAGCTTTTAATTTTAATTAGATCCCATTTGTTTATTTTTGCTTTTATATCCAGAATTCTGGGAGGTGGATCATAGAGGATCCTGCTGTGATTTATGTCAGAGAGTGTTTTGCCTATGTTCTCCTCTAGGAGTTTTATAGTTTCTGATCTTACATTTAGATCTTTAATCCATTTTGAGTTTATTTTTGTGTGCGGTGTTAGGAAGTGATCTAGTTTCATTCTTTTACAAGTGGTTGACCAGTTTTCCCAGCACCACTTGTTAAAGAGATTGTCTTTACTCCATTGTATATTCTTGCCTCCTTTGTCAAAGATAAGGTGGACACTAATAGATGGAGAAATATACCATGTTCATGGATCGGAAGAATCAATATAGTGAAAATGAGTATACTACCAAAAGCAATTTACAAATTCAATGCAATCCCTATCAAGCTACCAGCCACATTTTTCACAGAACTAGAACAAATAATTTCAAGATTTGTATGGAAATACAAAAAACCTCGAATAGCCAAAGCAATCTTGAGAAAGAAGAATGGAACTGGAGGAATCAACTTGCCTGACTTCAGGCTCTACTACAAAGCCACAGTCATCAAGACAGTATGGTACTGGCACAAAGACAGACATATAGATCAATGGAACAAAATAGAAAGCCCAGAGATAAATCCACACACATATGGACACCATAAGGCAGTTCTATTTGCAGTTTTTTAAGGAATCTCCACACTGTTCTCCATAGTGGCTGTACTAGTTTGCATTCCCACCAACAGTATAAGAGGGTTCCCTTTTCTCCACACCCTCTCCAGCATTTATTGCTTGTAGACTTTTGGATAGCAGCCATTCTGACTGGTGTGAAATAGTTCCTCATTGTGGTTTTGATTTGCATTTCTCTGATAATGAGTGATATTGAGCATCTTTTCATGTGTTTGTTAGCCATCTGTATGTCGTCTTTGGAGAAATGTCTATTCTTGATTACCTTGTCGAGTATTAGTTGACCACATATATGACTGCATAGTTTTATTTCTGGGTTCTTGATTCTTTTCCTTTTCTTTTGGGGGGGGGGGGGCGGTCTATGTGTCTATTTTTATGCCAGTACTATGCTGTCCTTGATTATTATAGTTTTAAAACAGCATGAAATCCTGATGCCTCCCACTTTGTTTTTTTTTTTTTCCTCAGCTTTGTTTGTCTATTAGAGGTCTTTTGTGGTTCCTAATGAATTTTAGTATTTTTTTTCTACTTCTATAAAAATGATATTGAAATTTTCATAAGGATTGCATTGAATCTATAGATAGCTTTGGGTAATATGGATATTTGGGTAATATTTGACATTTTAAGAATATTAATTTTTCCAGTTCATGAACACAAGCTACCTTTTCATTTATTTGTGTCTTTTTAAAAAAATTTCTTTCATTAATGACACAGCTTTCAGTGTAGTTATCTTTAACCTCCTTGGTTAAATTTATTCCTAAGTATTTTATTGTTTTTGATGATATTTTAAATAGGATCATTAAAAACATTTTTTTTCAGATCATTTTTTTGTCAGTGTGCAGAAATACTAATTTTCTGAAATACTACTATCCTACAATTTTGCTGAATTTTAAAATTAGATCTAACAGTTTTCTGAGGAGTCTGTAGGATTTTCTATATATAAAAATCATGTCATCTGCAAATGAAGACAGTTTTACAATTTCAATTCTGAAGTCTTTTATTTCGTTTCTTGCCTGATTACTCTGGTTAGGTCTTCCAGTATCATGCTGAGTAGGAGCAGTGAATGAGCATCCTCCGCTTGCTCCTCACCTTAGAGGAAAAGCCTTCAACTTTTCGTCACTGAGCATGAGGTTAGCTGTGGGCATGTCATATATAGCGTTTATTTTGTTGAGGTACATTTCTTCTATACCTGACTTGTTAAGCTGTTGTTGTTGTTGTTTTAATCATGAATGGGTGTTGAATTTTGTCAAAAGCTTCTTCTGGGTCTATTGAGGTGATCATAAGATTTTTTTCTTTCATTCTATTGATGTGATGTATCACATTTATTGATTTGTGTGTATTGAACCATCTTTGCATCTGAGGGATAAATCCCACTTGATCCTGATAAATGATAGTTTTAAGGTGTTGCTAAATTCAGTTTGCTGGTATTTTATTGAGAATTTTTTCATCAGTATTCACCAGGGTTATTGGCCTGTAGTTTTCTTTTCTTGTAGGGGCTTCCCTAGTGGCTCAGATGGTAAAGCATCTGTCTGCAATGCAGGAGACCCCTGTTTGATCCCTGGGTTGTGAAGATCCCCTGGAGAAGGAAATGGCACCCCACTCCAGTATTCTTGCCTGGAAAATCCCATGGACTGTGGAGCCTGGAGCCGTCTGACAAAGAGTCGGACACGACTGAGTGATTTCACTTCACTTCACTTTTCTTTTCTTGTAGTGTTCCCTCTTTGATTTTTTGAAAGCATTTGCAAAGGCTCTTAAATGTTTAGTAAAACTCACCAGTGAGGCTATCTGCTCCTGAACTCTGCTCCCTTGGGAGAGTTTTGATCACTGATTCAGTCTCCTTACTAGTAATTGGCCTGATGGTACTTCTAGTCCTTACTGATTCACTCTTGGTGGTTGTATGTTTCTAAGAATCTTTCTATTTCTTCTTGGTTGGCCAGTTTTGATAGAGTGTAGCTTTTCTTAGTAGACCCTCGTAATCCTTTGTGTTTCTATCAGTTCAGTTCAGTTCAGTCGCTCAGTCATGTCTGACTCTTGTGTTTCTATAGTATTGTTTAATAATGTTGTTCAAGTCTGCTGTTTCCTTATTGATTCTTTAGGTGACCTATTTATTATTTAAAATGGGGGTAGTGAAGTCCCCAGCCATTTTTGTATTGCTGTTTATTTCTCCTTTCAGCTCTGTTAGCTTTTGCTTTATATATTTCTGTGCTCTGATGTTGGGTGCATAAATGTTTGCAGTTTTATCTTCTTGATGGATTGACCCCTTTATCATTATATAACTAATGTCTTTGTCTCTTTTTACAATATTTAAAGTCTGTTTTGTCCTATATAAGTAGAGTTACCTCTGCTTTTTTTTTTTTGCCATTTATTTGAAATATCTTTTCCTACCATTCACTTTCAGCCTATGTGTGTCTCTAAATGTAAAGCGAGTCTGCTTTAGGCTGTGAGTTAGCTTCTCTGCCTGGGAAGAATGGAGGCCCACTTCACAGAGCCTTCTGGATGTCCCTATTTAGACTTTCTAGTTGGGAGGAGCCAGACTACACTCAGCAGTAGGTGGGATTATGAATTAGGTCCCCTGCCTCGGTGGAGCAGGGGAGGACTTCAAGCCTGGAAAGGCTCTTTGTTTTGATCTTGACTCAAGCCAAGCTGCTTCCCAAGTTCCTGGCTGAGTAGTGCTCCTGGCTTTACTATTTAATGGTCAGTTCTGCCCACTATACTCTCTGCTGGAACATTGCTGGTTAAGTCACTTCTAGGTGTTGTAGCTAACCTTTCTGGTTAGTTAGGGCCAGGGACTACACTTAGCTGTGAGCCAGACTAGGTTTCAACCCCTCTTTCTGGGCAGGGACAGATCAGGCTCCAGGACTGGAAAGGTTCTTCCTTTGAGGTCCTGAATCAGGAATCCTGCTGAGTTATCTAGCCAGACTGGAAACTGAACTCTTGGCTCTGCATGTGAGCCAAGCTGCTGGTTGGTACTACTATTTCCACACTGCAGGTAGGAAAGTGGTCTGCCAGGATCCAAGTTCTGATTGTTGTAAAGTCCTTCCCCCTTCTTTGTCTCAATCAAACTCCCATTGGTCAAACCCTGCAGATTCTTCAGAGACCCCGGGGGGCCCAGCCTGACGAGAGAAGCTCACAAGCCGACTCACAACACTGGAGGAGCTGCAGGTCAACCCTTGGCTCTCTTTCCCTCATGAATAATTGTGTTCTCAAGGGAGACCTCCTGGTGTGGTCTTATGTCTGCCTGGGGAAGGGGGTGTGGTCATCATGTGTGTGTGTGTGTGTGCGTGCGTGTGTGCACATGCCTGCACATGCTCAGTCACGTTCAACCCTTTGAAACCCCATGAACTGTAGCTCACCAGGCTGCTCTGTCCACAGAATTCTCCAGGCAAGGATACTGGAGTGGGTCACCATGTCCTGTTCCAACGATCTTCCCACCCGAGGGATCGAACCTCTGTTTCTTGTGTCTGCTGCATTTAGCAGGCGGATTCTTTACCATTCACCCCTTGGGAAGCCTGTGGTCATTGTAGGCAGATGTTTCACTTTTCTAATGTAGTCTGTCTGGGTCTCTGTGGTGGAAGGGATGTGCTTCAGCCTCGCTCCTGTGTTCCAGGATTTTCTCAGCCGTGAATTGTCCAACAGTAGTTGTTACTTATGATGTGGAGAGGAAATCAGGAAAGGCTTATTTGGTGACGCTACCTGTTATTTATAGGTAGTAAAATTTGGTTTTCGTATATAGTATTCTGTTATTGAATATTATTCTTTTGATTTATTTTAACCATTTGTTAATGTAAAAACTGTTCTTAGCTCATGGGCTGTACAGAAGCAGGAAAAGGCTGGATTTGGCCCCTGGACTGTTGTTTGCCATGCCAACTACTCCAACTGAGTGTTTCTGAGTTGTTCTTTGTCACAGTGTGACACACAGAAAAATACAAGGAAACAAGAGGAACGTAAGAGGAAAATCTCCAAAGTAAGCTGATTGTGTGAAAAGAGGGATTGCCTGCTGGGAAATGTTCACCCTGAGGATATTCTTGGTAAAAAAAAAAAAATAAGAAATGGCAAGGAAATGAACTGCAAGATGGGTTAGATATTTTTCTCATTTCTCCTTTTATTTTTTTCATTTGATGGATTTCAAGCTTCACAATGGAAACTGCTATCACCTGCTTATTTCATAAACAGACTGCAAAAGGAGTTAGAAATACCATTTTGAAGTCATCCAACTCCTCTGGTATACACGCACTGTAACATATTTGTATCTTCCTGATGGCCTTTTTACCTCCCATGCTAATAGTGAATTGAATTTTTGTCTCAAAGAAGCAGAGAGGCTTAAGATTTTCTGAAAAATTTAGACAAACAGTGCTATTGTCTAGCAAGTGATTTCTTCAGAGTGCTTGTAGAAAGAGGAAGAAATAAATGAAGGTTGTTGAATATACTATAAACTAAATATTATGTTTGTATGTGTGGAATGCTTGGTATAAGTGTTAGCACAGAGTCAACACTAAATACATTAAACATACTGTCTCAGTTATAATTATTAGTCTTTTTTGATCTTAACAAAACAGCCATGTGATCAAAATACTATGATGTCTGTCTTGCACTTAGAGAAAATAAGGATTGTGAGAGTAAGTAATTTTTTTTATTGTGATGAGGACACTTGGCATGAGATTTACCCCCTTAACAAATTTTAAGTATAGTATACAACATTGGTGACTATGGGGACAGTATTCTACAGCAAATCTCCAAGGTTTAATCATCTTGAATAGTAAACTTTTTAGGCCTTAAATAGAAACTTTCAAGTGATGTGTTACTAAATTAGTGAATGAGTAAATCTACTGGTTTTGAAGTCAGTTCTGTCTAATATGAAACTTTTCCTACTTCTGCCTGCCACAGAGTGTATGTAGTCTATCCAGGTGACAATTTTTATGCTAAAGTAGCTCCTTGACATGCTTCTGGGGTCGTACCTGATGAATCCAAGAAAAGAAATTCATTAGCAACTAAGAGAGAGTGAGCTTCTTGACCCAGAATGGTTTGATGCTCTTAAGGGATTAGCAGTGCCATGCATAGAGTTATGATTAGCTAAATAATTGGTGACACTTAACATGGGGCTTTTGCTAAGAGGCAAAAGAAATAACACTATTTGTTGTTCATATAATTAGATTTTTCACCTCAAGTGAAAAGTAAATTGAGCACAAAATGCAGTGGACCTGAAGTGGCTGCTTCAAGGTGATGTGGGTCTTTAATTACAGGACTCATCAGATGTAGGACTTCCACCTCACCGGGAGATGTTGCTTTGAATTCAGAAATGTTAAAACTTCTGAGGCAACAGATGACTGGTCAGTTCTGTAACCACTCTGGCCACCAGGAAATGGGAATCATTTACACTGGTGCTTCATTAGGGTGTGCAATCAAATCCCACTTGAGGTGCCTTGAGTTAATTCCACTGCTCTGGGAACGCGTGTCAATCAGTGATCAGGGCTGCCCTTCCTTCCCTGTTCCTCACTCCAGCTTGGCAGCCACGAACCTTTGCCGTCAGAGATTTGCTAATGTATCAGCTCAAAGGCACACGTTTCATGTTGCTCGTGCCCTCTCATTTCCTGCCTCTCAAGATAGTACCTCTCTAAAGGATTCATTTCAGTGTTCCTGGTAATTACCCTACTCCTGAGGCAGTGGCGAGGAGACAGACTTCAATGTCACTGGTCTCTCATTTTCCAAAATAGGATCTCCTATTGCCTTATCTGAGTGTTCTGGAAAATCGTATATTTCCTGTGCTATCGATACTGTGATTCAAATTAAGAGGAGTGAAAGATTAGAAGAGAGGACGATTTTGTACTTGGGGAATGAGGTAAGGAAAAGGAGGAGTATTTTGTGTTTCTTTGAAATATAACTTTAATAGCAATCAGTCGTGGGCCCAGTTACCTATAGCATCCAAGTAAAAATGTATTTTCTGATAGAATGGTTTAATTCCAACAGATCAACCATTCCTTTTTCAAGTCTCCTAACTAGAAACTGAAGAGAAAATTTTTTGTTGTTGACATAATGCTCTTCTTCTTTGTACTATTTCTGAATTTTTGTTTTCTGTATTTTCTGGTATCAATTTTTTATCTTATGAACATATGCTCATATTTTAATGTCAGCTGCCTCAACTCTTTGTGAAAGTGAGGATGTATAAACTAACTCCTGAAAAAGAATAAATGACTCAGACTGAAAGAATGGGATTTACTGATTCAGAATAGATACATAAGACCCTCCTCTGGTTCTGATTTAATGTTACTTTTCATGGTCAGCTCTGACTGGTTATTGAATTGTGGGCTTATAGTTAATAGCAAATGGATACACCACTATTTGGTTTACATAATTCCGAGTTTTACTTAGAGCCCTGCTCTAAGAGACATGAACAAAAAGTTTCTCTGCTGCTAAGTCACTTCAGTCGTGTTCGACTCTGTGCGACCCCATAGACGGCAGCCCACCAGGCTCCTCTGTCCCTGGGATTCTCCAGGCAAGAATACTGGAGTGACTTGCCATTTCCTTCTCCAATGCATGAAAGTTTCTCTGTTCACCAGCAAAAAGCCAAAGTCAAAGATCCTGAGCCATTGGCTGAGAAGCCTTGAGGACATTTGTAGAGATGGCTCGGTAGAAGAAAGGCCAGTATCTTCTGTCCCCCCACCTCCCACCCCCAAGAAGAGAGGGCTGTGAGGGGTCTCCTGGGCTGAGACTGCATTAGGGAAGTGTCCTTACCCGCAAGGGGAGAAAAAGTTACTATGAATAATATTGCTGTAGCTGTTTTATCTTTAAATGACTGTGCCTATGGGGCCCCCATGGAAGGTGGTTTCTTATATATTATGAAAGGCCAGGCCTTAGGAGGATGAGAAAAAGGGTTTTCTCCCTCTTTAAATTTGATACTCTGTTTTTTTCCTTGACTGCACTTCCATTGGTTCTGTCTGTGTTTACTTTGGTTTGGTGTTGCAAGTTGGGTGCTCATTCTTCTGGATTTGCCTAGGAGAGGTAGAATTTACTACTACCCCAGTATAATTATGCCTAGCGTTCCCTTTCACTTTCAAAAATGTTTCATCTTGGATGATAAATCACGTATGCCCTCAGTTAGGAGGTACAAGGATGGATCTGTAGGTTTTTCTCCCCATAAGAAGAGATAAAAGATAGAGTGCACGTATATGGCAGCACTGATCACAGACCAGTATGTTGTCCTGAGAACTGTGGGATGGGGAGTGAGGAAGTCAGTCTGGAGCCATAACACAGGGTAAAGGCAGGCAGGTCCATCCCTGGGGACTGAGTCAGGCTGACCGAGGGAGGGGTCTCATGAGGCCAGGCAGTTGAGCAGGGGGCCTGGCTGAGGATGTGATGTCTCCTGAGCTTCTTTCTTTCTGGGGAGTTTTCCTTTTGATTATTGACTTCCTGGCTTTAGCAGTAAGACATAAAATAACCAAAAATCTGATTCTCCAGGCAAGAACACTGGAATGGGTTGCCATTTCCTTCTCCAATGCATGAAAGTGAAAAGTGAAAGTGAATTTGCTCAGTCATGTCCAACTCTTAGCGACCCCATGGACTGCAGCCCACCAGGCTCCTCCATCCATGGGATTTTCCAGGCAAGAGTACTGGAGTGGGGTGCCATTGCTTTCTCCAATACTTTGGCAAGTGGCAGAGATTTAAGAAATCTTAGTTTCTGTAGCCTTTAGCCTTGCTTTCACTTTTTGCACATGGATGCCCAGAAGTTCTCTTGAGGAACTGCTCCCATCTTTCATTTCTAAGGGTAGATTCATCAGATTTTATTCTTTCCCAGACACGGTGTTTCTTTCAACCTGGTGACAAACTCCCTCACTTAGGTGACAGTGAGTCCTGAATCCCTGTGGACATTGGTCTTGTTAGGGTCCACTTGCATCTTGGGTACCCAGATGTGGCAAGCCCAATGCCTGTGAGGCCTGATACAGCTCTTCTCATGGTTTCCCGTTTTCATTGCAAAGGATAATGAATTACTGCAAGTAGGGCACTCAAAGCAGACATGTGAGAAATGTCATAGACCTCAAGGAGACTGGAGGGTATTGTGTTATCTGCTTGACAGGGAAGATTCTGGACAAGCAGACTTCCAGAATTAAGTATGCTGCTACTGCTAAGTCATTTCAGTCGTGTCCGACTCTGTGCAACCCCATGGATGGCAGCCCACCAGGCTCCCCCATCCTTGGGATTCTCCAGGCAAGAACACTGGAGTGGGTTGCCAGTTCCTTCTCCAATGCATGAAAGTGAGAAGTGAAAGGGAAGTCACTCAGTCGTGTCTGACTCTTCCCAACCCCATGGACTGCAGCCTACCAGACTCCTCTGTCCATGGGATTTTCTAGGCAAGAGTACTGGAGTGGGTTGCCATTGCCTTCTCCCAGGTCCCTACCATTTCTGTCCTTTATTGAATTGAGTATACCTATATTTATTATGATACTCATACATGCATTTGTTCTTTTTGTGAATTTATCATTTTTTTAATTTAATAATCTTGTAGCATTCTTTTTAAAAAATTATTTATTTGACTGCTTTGAGCCTTAGTCATGGCACACAAGATCTTCCATCTTCATTGCAACATGCAAACTCTCAGTTACGGCATGTGGAATCTAGTTTCCTGACCAGGGATTGAGCCGGGGCCCCTGCATTGGGAGTGTGGCGTATTAGACACTGGACCACCAGGGAAGTCAGATGTTCATTTATGGTCATTCGCTATGTTGGATCTTGGGGACATAGAATTGAATAGATGCAGTTCTCCTCCCGAAGTAGCACATAGTCAAGAGAAGGTGCCAGAAAAGAAAACCAAGGTTTATTGTGTGTCCTGATAGGGATGTGCCCAGAATGCTATAGAAGCAGAGGCTTCTAAGTTACTTCAGTCATGTCCGACTCTGTGCAACCCCAGAGACGGCAGCCTACCAGGCTCCGCCGTCCCTGGGATTCTCCAGGCAAGAACACTGGAGTGGGTTGCCAGTTCCTTCTCCAATGCATGAAAGTGAAAAGTGAAAGTGAAGTCGCTCAGTCGTGTCTGACCCTCAGCGACCCCATGGACTGTAGCCTTCCTGGCTCCTCTGTCCCTGGGATTTTCCAGGCGAGAGTACTGGAGTGGGGTGCCACTGCCTTCTCTGATAGAAGCAGAGGAGGGGCATATAAATCTGTCTTGAAAAATCAAGGAGTGCTTCTGAGGATGGCTGTAGTTTTCCATCAAACCAGCAAACAATGAAATGGAGGTTGTCGTGAGAAGTGGTGCTGGCGAGAGAAAGAGAAATAATAGTATTGTGACTCTGGTCAGCAGGGATGGGCATAAAGGGGAGTGCTGTCCTTTCAGCAGTGCTCTTTCAGGGAAACAGAATTCTGCGGTTCTGCTGCACTAATATTATACTTTATTATTTAGGTTTTAAAATGGGAGGAGGAAGACTTATCTTCTGTGCCACAAACAAATCCTATTCAGCATATGCTGGCATAGCCATACCTCTACCAGCTCTCCTCACCAGTCACCCCAACCTGGTGGCAGTTAGGAGTATGGCGGGCTAGAGTTGTTCTTTTATCTCAAGCAATTACTACTTACATTTGGATCCCATCCCCACCCTCCCTCCTCCTTATCCGTACTTTCCAAGAGCTTTAGATAGAGAAGCTGGCCTTTCCTAGGTCTGTGTCCAGGGAGAGAGTAGCCCAGTGACTTAAGAAAAGTCTCTCGCTCAAATATAGTTTCAATTATTAAGGGAGACATAAAATGTACATAAAAACATACTCCAGGAAAGTATTTTCTTCTATTATATTCATTAAAGCCTCTAATGGAAGCCTCACCAGACTTCACTGCTGTGTAGGTTGTGTTGTATAATCCTAACAAATGACATATGTCAAAGTTAAGCTTCTGGAATATTGTTATGACCTTCTAGTTACGACTCTCAAACTCTGAAAAAAGAGAATCCATAATGCTATTCTGGCCTAGTAAGCTGTGAAAACATGTTTCTTGTGAACATTACCCTGTTTTAAAGACAGATTTGTACAAGGAATGACAAGTCCATCTGGCTTATAGTTAAAGTCATTTGGAAATTTGATAAAGGCAGAGGTTTTTGAACATTCAGGATGAGCTCAAATGTTTAGGATTCAAGGGAGATAGGAGACATCGAGGGTTTGAAATCAATGGCATTGTACAGCAATCAGGATATCTTTAACAACCCACATCTCCACCTCAAGCAATTCTTAGAGTACGCTTTCTCAGTGTATCTGATTGTGATACTTTGATTAAAAGTAAATTAGGTTATTAGTGAAAACAAAGATCTGATACCTCAGAGGAGTTGGCTGTGTTGCAGAAGGAAGGGAAGGAAGAATACTTTCAGGAAGATTGACCTGGGGAAAGCTGTGTGTCCGTCAATAACTCAGCTATTACTGCTGGGAGTCTGAAATCTTTGAATTTTAGAGTGTTTTCTTCCCCTCATAAAATCACCAGAGCTCTCTGGTAATGGTGTTTAAATATTGATCATTTCACCCAAGAGGATTGCTTGTTATTTGTGCCTGATTGGGCAATTTTCTAAACTGAAATGACTTAATAATTGCAAATGGAAGAGTTTATTTCAGGTTTTCCCCTTGATTATGACATCTCTGGGGATGGATCATCGAAAAAGCAAGAGAGTTCCAGAAAAACATCTATTTCTGCTTTCTTGACGATGCCAAAGCCTTTGACTGTGTGGATCACAATAAACTGTGGAAAATTCTGAAAGAAATGGGAATACCAGACCACCTGACTGCCTCTTGAGAAACCTATATGCAGGTTAGGAAGCAACAGTTAGAATTGGACATGGAACAACAGACTGATTCCAAATAGGAAAAGGAGTACATCAGGCTGTATATTGTCACCCTGCTTATTGAACTTACATGCAGAGTACATCATGAGAAATGCTGGGCCGGAAGAAGCACAAGCTGGAATCAAGAGTGCCTGGAGAAATATCAATAACCTCAGATATGCAGATGACACCACCCTTATGGCAGAAAGTGAAGAGGAGCTAAAAAGCCTCTTGATGAAAGTGAAAGAAGAGAGTGAAAAGTTGGCTTAAAGCTCAACATTCAGAAAACGAAGATCATGGCATCTTGTCCCATCACTTCATGGGAAATAGATGGGGAAAGAGTGGAAACAGTGTCAGACTTTATTCTTGGGGGCTCCAAAATCACTGCAGATGGTGATTGGAGCCATGAAATTAAAAGAGGCTTACTCCTTGGAAGGAAAGTTATGACCAACCTAGATAGTATATTCAAAAGCAGAGACATTACTTTGCCAACAAAGGTCTATCTAGTCAAGGCTATGGTTTTTCCAGGGGTCAAGTATGAATGTGAGAGTTGGACTGTGAAGAAAGCTGAGCACCGAAGAATTGGTGCTTTTGAAGTGTGATATTGGAGAAGACTCTTGAGAGTCCCTTGGACTGCAAGGAGATCCAACCAGTCCATTCTAAAGGAGATCAATCCTGGGTGTTCACTGGAAGGACTGATGCTAAAGCTGAAACTCCAATACTTTGGCCACCTCATGAGAAGAGTTGATTCATTGGAAAAGGCTCTGATGCTGGGAGGGATTGGGGGCAGGAGGAGAAGGGAACAACAGAGGATGAGATGGCTGGATGGCATCACCAACCCGATGGATGTGAGTCTGAGTGAACTCCGGGAGATGATGATAGACAGGGAGGGCTGGCATGCTGCAGTTCATGGGGTTGCAAAGAGTTGGACACGACTGAGTGACTGAACTGAACTGGGGATGGATGGCTCAAGCATTCTTAAACAGTAGTAATAATTAGGTGAATGTGTTCACTAAGGAAAGGGAGCCTCTTCCCACAAAATTAGCAGCCAGTTATACAGTTTTGTTGTTGTTTAGTTGCTGAGTCATATCCGACTCCTTTGTGACCTCATGGACTGTAGCCCACCAGGCTCCTCTCTCCATGGGACTTCTCATGCAAGAATACTGGAGTGGGTTGCTGTTTCCTTCTCCAGGGGATCTTCCTGACTCAGGGATCGAACCTGCATCTCCTGCATTGGCAGGTGGATTCTTTACCACTGAGGCACCAATATAATTCTTTTACATGAGGCAAAAAAAGGAAGGCATCATTCATGTAACTAATATTTACTGAAACAAACCATTTGTTCTGGGGTGTGTATTAAAGACAGTGTAGTGTAAGCTTGACTAAATAACACTCTACGTGGAAGGGTATGACAGCCTAGGGGAAAAGTCAGAACTAGAAACAGAAGCTCCTGCAGTGTGTTAAGTGCCCTAACAAGGGCCTGAAAAGAATGTGGTGGAGCTCAGAGGAAGGAACTGCTCATTTGTCTGAGGTTGTAAAGCAAAGTTTTCTTGAGGAGATGGCATCTAACCTTGAGGAGATGGTCCCGAAGGTAGAAAAGGAGATAAGAGAGGAAGAGGGGAAGGGTATTCAAGGCACGAATCAGAAGTCCAGGCAGACAGTGCTGACAGGGCATGCTGAGTTGTATCACGGTGGTGAGGAGATGGCCGGACCAGAGAAGGTGGGGGAGGTAAGATGGATGCTTCTGCATGCCAGGCTGAGGAGTTTGGTCTTTCCCTGTTTGCAATAAGAGCAATTGCTTCTTTCTTTACATGTAGGCAGTTGATTGAACAGGAAGTGCTCATTAGGGTCCAATCAGGAAAAAGCTTAATTCCACCATTGTCCTGTAAATCTGATCTGTTTCGCTGCCTCAGTTGGGAAGATTTCACAGCTTTCTGTTGCTTTCAGTTATAAATGATCAGAACCTCATTAGAAGCTCTCATGTTCTGTGAATGAAAAACTCCCATTCCACCTCCTGCAGACATCTTCCCTTGACCACAGCTAAAATCTGACCCTGGTGCAGGAGATGGGGGTGGCGGGGGGAGTGGGGAGGGTAGGTATGGTCTCTGAGCTTGGACTGAGAGGAGCCCCTCCTTCAGTCTGACTCCTGGGTGGCTGTCTTGCTTCCCCCTCCTCTCAGCCATGCTGGTAGCTTTAATCCCTGCCCCCGTCCCCATTTCTTACCTTCCCCTCGTCTCCCATTCATGATGCTGTTTTCTGGTTCCTTCATGGTTGGGAAGAAGAGGGAATGGCAGAGAGAGGCAGACATGACTTCCACTTGGCTGGTGCGGTTTGTTTCTTGACTGTTAATGCCCTTGGTCATTACAGACACTGGCCTGCTCTTTCAGCGCATAACTTAGTGGATTTTGGGAAAGCCTCTGGACCTTAACCATGGACAGTTCCCGGGTGTACATTATACATTTTCTAGCTGACATGGAAAAGACCCTGATGCTGGAAAAAATTGAAGGCAGGAGGAGACGGGGATGATCGAGGATGAGATAGTTGGATGGCATCACCGGCTCGATGGACATGAGTTTGAGCAAGCTCCGGCAGTTGGTGATGCGCAGGAAGCCTGGCATGCTGCAGTGCATGGGGTTGCAAAGAGTCGGACGCAACTGAACTAAACTGACAGAGCTGACATCTTCTGTCTCCTCCTCGATGCCTACACCAATTACATGATCACATACGGAAGTGGATGCACCCAGAGGCTAATGATGACTCTGCCTCAGAGCCCTTCACCTGGACAGGCTCTGGTCAAGGCCCTGGGAAGCATCCTGGCAGTATGTTCACAGGGTCATGTGCTTTTGTAAAATGTGGAAGAGGGTGCTCTTTTGACACAAACAGCTACTGACTTCGTTTTCCCTCTAAAATACTTCTCCTGGTGGCTAGTGAACTGGGAGGGCTTATGGGAACTTGAGGGAGCAGACTAAGAGGAAGTTGATTTGAGATTTATTTAGTTAGGGTGGAGAGGGATATATTTGTGTGGTTCAAAAGTCACAAGATTATGTTACCCATCCAACGTGAAAAGGCTTCTAGAGATATTCCAGTCGCTCACTGTCAGAGGAAGCTTCAGGAGCAGAGGTTTTACTAACATTGTGTCTGATGGCGCCTGGCCACTGAAGCATGTGGCTCATGGAGAAGAAGCAGGATTTGAAACACAGGAGGCTCAGAGGTAGTGTGTGAAAAACCCTTCCAGATATTACAGATACGAAAGAAACTGTTCAGAGTTTCCCCAACGTGATGATCATCTTAAAAACTCACTTTGCATCAATAAAATAATATTTAAAGCAGAAAGAAACTGTCTCAGCAATAAACAGGTTTAAAAAGTCAATTCAATGATACCTGCAGCAAGACGAAGGGATCTTTCAATTCTTCTCTTGTTTCGCAGGGAGCAGGTTTTGAAAGTATGCAGCCGAAAAAAAATTTTAGGGAAGAAACTATTATGGAAGCGTGTCAGACTATTAAAGTATTATTTTCTGGATTTATGCTGTTGGAGGCATTTGTCCAGCTTTTACAAGTTTGTGTTTCATTATTTAGTTTTTTAAAAAAATGTTCCCTTTTGGCTGCACTGGGCCGTCATTGCTGTGAGGTCTTTTCTCCGGTTGTGGTGAACAGAGGTTACTTTCTCGTTACAGTGCGTGGGCTTGCCATAGTGGTGGCTTCTCTCGTTGCAGGGCACAGGCTGTAGGGCGCTCGGGCTTCAGCAGCTGCGGCACGTGGGCTGAGCTGTTGCAGCTCCCCAGCCCTGGAGCACAGGCTCAATAGTTGTGGCACCTGGGCTTAGCTGCTCCGAGGCATGTGGGATCTTTCTGGGTCAGGGATTGAACCCATGTCTCCTGCACTGGCAGGCGGATTCTTTACACTGAGCCACTAGGGAAGCTCTCTTTATTTTCTTATTCCAAATAAACCTTTACTTTTGTGGCTGGTTTTATATACATAAAAGTAGACTCCCCCAAATTCTATATGTATTTCAGCCAGGCCCCACAAAACCTCAAATATTCCTTTCTGATGGACTTGTCCTTTTTTAAGCTTTTATTTTCTAGTTTTAACTTTTATACTTTCCCACAGAATTTTTTTCTGCTTTAATATTTCCTTTTACTAAAGTATAGTTGATTTGCTATGTTGTATCCGTTTCTGCCATACAGCAGATTGATTCAGTTATACTTTTATATACATTATTTTAAGAATATTCTTTTCCATTATGGTTTATCCTAGGATATTGATTATAGTTCTCTGTGCTGTACAGTAGGACCTTGTTCGTTCATTCAGTATGTAATAGTTTGTATCCGCTCATCCCAAACTCCCAGTTCATCCCTCCCCACCCCTTTGCCCTTTGGGAACCACCAGTCTTTCGGTTGTGATACCTTTTCAGTTGGGTATCCTCTTCAGCAATCAGCTTTCAAGATGACTCAGGCTCAGTGATTTTCCGTGTTACTGAGGCCGTAGGAAATATTTGCCTCCCTGTCTTGCCAGACTCAGGAAGGGTGACTTGCTTCAAAGAACTTGTTCTCCCTCAGCTCGGACAGGCAGGCCAGTGAGTGTATGTGCTCAGCTCATCAAACCTCTAGCCTGGGGCACTGAGCAAGCAGGGTGCCCGCTGGCAAGGACTCTCCTAGCCCGCATCCTGTCCCCTACACACCGTGTTGCTTTTGATGCTCCTTTTGCTTACCTCAAGGCAGAGGAGAACAGGGGATGGAAAATGCCTTAGACTCATCCTCCGAGGTCAGTAACTAAATCACTGCAAATAAATCTGCTCTGATTATTCTCCTCAGTGATTTTATAGCCTTCTTGGATGTGTGTGTCGGACGAAGGTACCTAAACCCGTTTCAATGTCTTTAATAGGCAAGTCCTATAGAGTGTCTGCACTTCCCTGGTGGCTCAGTGATAAAGAATCTGCCTGCCAATGCAGGAGACATGGGTTCATTCCCTGGGTCGGGAAGATCCCTTGGAGAAGGAAATGGCAACCCACTCCAGTATTCTTGCCTGGGAAATCCCGTGGACAGAGGAGCCTGGTGGGTTGCAAAAGAATTGGACATGACTTAGTGACTGAACAACATAGTTTGTCTAGCACCTCTTGTTAGAGAATGAGGTAGTTGTTATCTGTTATCTGCAGCTGAAGGTTCTGAGCGGAAAATTGGGGGATAACAACTCTTTTGGAATGTGTAGTCCTTCCCTGCACCAAGGCTTTTAACTTTTTGTGTAATTAGGAAAAGAATCAAACGAACAAAAGGAATTCCAGGCAGATGATTCAAGCCTGTCAAAGGCAGTAAGAATAGAGAGAAAACTGGCTGCCTCTGGGGATCTCTGGGACGTTAAGGCAGCTACAGTAGAGGGTATATGAGATGAGATGCAAAGAAAAGGTGTTAGGAAAGGGCCATATTGTGACCTTTCGTAGGATGTTTCATTGTTTCCCCAAAGGATCAATGATGAAATCTAAGGCAGCTCTTTAACCTTTAGTAATTTTCCACATTCATTTTCTTTCTTTTATAGTTCCTTTACCTTTCTAACACCCTAAAGTCTAATTTTGTACCTCCACAAAAATTTCAGGAACCCGCTTTCATCCCTTAGAGTAATTGATTGCCAGAACACACCTCTTTACCTTCTGAGTCTCTTCCTCTCCGATTCATCACAGTCTTTGAGCACTTCAAACAGCAAACCTCTTTCTGTGAAAAGATTTAGTGGCAGAGGAATTAAGAAGCGCTCCATGGTCTTTTAAAAAAAATACCAAGATCTGAAATCAGAAAACAAGAATCATATTGATTGATTTTTTTTTTTCTTATACCGTGCTAGGAATGTCACTCTCCACACCTCAGTCTGTATACTCTTTTGAGTTCAGAACAGTGTCAGTATAGGTGTTTGTAGGCTGAAAGATGGTGGGCCAGAGATATGGGTACTTGTGTTCTTTTCCAAATGGTTTATTGGACTGTATTTCATTGGATTCTCACAACAGTAATGAGAAATGTGTTTCCAGTTATTACATATAAAGAAAGAAAAATAAAGATAGAACAAATGAGGGTTTGATCCCTGATTGGGGATCCGACATGCCTAGTGGCTAAAAAAAAAAAAAGGCAAGCAAAACATAAAACAAGCAATACTGTAACAAATTCAGTAAAGACTTAAAAAATTGTCCACGTTAAAATTTTATTTTTTTTAAAGATAAGGAAATTGGCTAAGGCCACTCTGCTAGTTAGGGGTAAAGTCAGGACCGTGATTCTAACTTCCTAATTCACTTTTGTATGTGATGGTCTTTCCCTGAAAAGGCTCTGGACGAGGAACCAGAAGGGAGCAGAACCAATGGAGGGGATGGAGGAAGTAGTGTAAGCATAGAGCTGGGCTATGGACTGGCCTGCCCGCTGCTACAGGAAGGCTATGGGTAGCTTGAGACTCCAGTTGTAAGCTTTGGCCCGAAGGAGTTGTTTGGAGAAGCAACAGAGTGGGTCAGTCCCCAGAAATTTCTCCTTAATTGAGACAGCTGGAGATGTCCTCCTGAACAGAGTAGAGGAATACAGTTCTGCAGCAGTTTTACAGTGCTATTTTGTATCTGTCTTTTTTTTTTTTGAGTATAGTTCATTTACAATGTTGTGCTAGTTTCTAGCATATAGCAAAATGATTCAGTTATACATGTATCCACTCTTTTTTAGATTATTTTCCCATATAGGCCAGTACAGAGTATTGAGTAGACTTCCCTTTGCTATATAGTAGGTCTTTATTATCTATCTTATATATAGTAGTGGGTATACGTCAGTCCCAATCTCCCAGTTTTTCCCTCCCCACCCATTCCTCCCTCATAACAATGTTTGTTTTCTATATCTGTGACTCTGTTTCTGTTTTGTAAATAAATTCATTTGAACCATATTTTAGAAAAAGATGCCACATGCTGTTGTTGTTCAGTCGCTAAGTTGTGTCCCTGTTTGAGATCCCATGGACTGCAGCATGCCAGGCTTCCCTGTTCTCCACTGTCCCTCAAAGGTTGCTCAAACTCATGGTCATTGAGTTGGTGATACCATCCAACCATCTAATCCTCTGTTGGCCCCTTCTCCTATTGCCTTCAGTCTTTCCCAGCATCAGGATCTTTTCTGATGAGTTGCTCCTTGCATCAGGTGGACAAAGTATTGGAACTTCAACATCCGTCCTTCCAATGAATATTCAGGGTTGATTTCCCTTAGGATTGACTGGTTTGATCTCCTTGCTGTCCAAGAGACTCTCAAGAGTCTTCTTCAGTAGCACAATTCAAAAGCTTCAGTTCTTCAGTGCTCAGCCTTCTTTATGGTACAACTCTCATACCCATACATGACTACTGGAAAGACCATCCTTTCACGATGCGGACTTTTGTCAGAAAAGTGATGTCTCTGTTTTTTAATATGCTGTCTGGGTTTACCATAGCTTTTCTTCCAAGGAGCAAGCATCTTTTAATTTCATGGCTATAGTCACCATCCGCAGTGATTTTGGAGGCCCCCAAAATATAATCCACATATAAGCAGTTATCATGTGATATTTGTCTTTCTCTGTCTGACTTCACTCAGTGTGACAATCTCTAGGTCCATCCATGCTGCTAATAATGGTATTATTTCATTTATTTTATGGCTGAGTAATATTCCGTTGCTCTTTTGCATCTTTAAATAAATTCTTTTTTTTTTTGATAGTTTCAGTATAAGCACAAGCTAGAATCAAGATTACCAGGAGAAATATCAATAACCTCAGATATGCAGATGACACCATCCTTATGGCAGAAAGTGAAGAAGAACTAAAAAGCCTCTTGATGAAAGTGAAAGAGGAGAGTGAAAAAGTTGGCTTAAAGCTCAACATTCAGAAAACGAAAATCATGGCATCCGGTCCCATCACTTCATGGGAAATAGATGGGGAAACAGTGTCAGACTATTTTGGGGGGCTCCAAAATCATTGGAGATGGTGATTGCAGCCATGAAATTACAAGATGCTTACTCCTTGGAAGGAAAGTTATGACCAACCTAGATAGCATATTCAAAAGCAGAGACATTACTTTGCCAACAAAGGTCTGTCTAGTCAAGGCTATGGTTTTTCCAGGGATCAAGTATGAATGTGAGAGTTGGACTGTGAAGAAAGCTGAGCACTGATGCTTTTGAACTGTGGTGTTGGAAAAGACTTTTGAGAGTCCCTTGGACTGCAAGGAGATCCAGCAAGTCCATTCTGAAGGAGATCAGTCCTGGGTGTTCTTTGAAAGGACTGATGCTAAAGCTGAAACTCCAGTACTTTGGCCACCTCATGGGAAGAGTTGACTTATTGGAAAAGACTCTGATGCTGGGAGGGATTGGGGGCAGGAGGAGAAGGGGATGACAGAGGATGAGATGGCTGGATGGCATCACCAACTCGATGGACATGAGTTTGAGTGAACACTGGGAGTTGGTGATGGACAGGGAGGACTGGTGTGCTGCAGTTCATGGGGTGGCAAAGAGTTGTACACAACTGAGCAACTGAACTGAACTGAATATTCTAATTGCTTAAGATGAATTTTCTTCGAGTCATTAGGCACAATAGAATGTCCACTATTGAGTGTTGTTAAAGTAAATGACATCTAGTGGGAGATGTTTGCCTTCACTGTTCTTGCCTTACCTGTATGTTGAGTCAAATGAGCTACAGCCAACAAGATACAACATGATAGAATTAGGCCATTTTTGAGATTGAGGGCAGGAGGAGAAGGGGATGACAGAGGATAAGATGGTTGGATGGCATCACCGATTCAATGGACATGGGTTTGGATGGACTCCAGGAGTTGGTGATGGACAGGGAGGCCTAGCGTGCGGAAGTTCATGGCGTCGCAAAGAGTTGGACATGACTGAGCAATTGAACTGAGCTTCGAGACTAACATTTTCAGATATAACACAGCATAAATGGAGGCTTTATCGTCAACTTACTATTTTGATCCCTCTTCAGGATTTTATTTCTTAGCATATCTATCTAGATAACAGCCTCAGAGACCATAGAGACTTTGTATTTCGCTCAGAGATTGTGTGACTGTTGAGGCCTCTCCACTTATTCTAGTTGGTAATTATTAGAATGCATCTGATATGAGCAGATTTAACAAATTATTTTTGTTAACTTTACATATAAATTTCTGAAATATAAAGTTTTCTAGAACTGCACTTTAGCTATTATACAGAAGAGAATAATTTATTTTACATGCTGGGTGAGAATAAAAGCTATTACAATGGGTTTTCAGTATTTACAATATTTTTTTCATGGAAAATGAATATATCACCAATTTTGTATCATTTTAATAATTTTGGTTGGCACACAATATAGTGTCTTGGCTGAAGTACAACAACAGATGTCTGCAAATTTTTAAGTTACTCATTTGTGCGATGAAAGCAAATATGCACATACAGATGTCTAGGAGAAGGGAAAGAAGACAGCTTTAGGACACTCATCCAAAGAAGGGCTACCTAGTGAGAAAGGCAACTTAAAAGGAAGTGATTTTGAATCTCTTGACTGTCAAATAGTGAAATAAAACCAATTCATTCCAAACAGGTTTGATTTATTGTGTTGGCCACAAATTTCATTTGGCTTTTTCTGTAACATTTTATGGAAAAACCAGAATGAAATTTGTGGGCAACCCAACAATGTAACAAATATTTTTTGATCACCTACCATCAGAAAATATCTTTATATGAGCACTAAATAGTCTGGAGTGGCTCGGTGGAGAGTGCATGAGATAAGGAAGTATCGATAAAGTTCTTTATAGACTTGGGCCTTAATCATATGGGACTTTGAGCCTTTGGACTTTCTTCTACAGGCAGTGCAGAGCCGCTGAAAGCAAGTGAAGGAAGATTAATTCAGAGGCAGGGCATAGAGTAAATTAGAGGAGAGACAGGAGATAGGTACATTACTAGTACATTAGTACACATTAGGTTAATATTACACTGGTATAGATCTTTAGGAAAGCAATCTACAAACCAGAACAAAGACAGGAGCACTGTGCATTGAAAGTGTTGGGTGGTTTCACATATGATAGTATACATGTTTCAATGTCCTTCTCCCAAATCATCCCACCCTCGCCCTCTCCCGCAGAGTCCAAAAGACTGTTCTATACAATTGTGTCTCTTTTGCTGTCTTGCATATAGGTGGGAGGGGGATTCAAGATGGGGAACACGTGTACACCCGTGGCAGATTCCTGTTGATGTATGGCAAAACCAATACAATATTGTAAAGTAATTAGCCTCCAACTAAAATAAATAAATTTATATTTTTGAAAAAAGTGTTGGGTGGGAGATACAGGAGATATTTAAAGGTGCAATTTCTCAAATGTAGCAACTGGTAGCAAATAGAAACATTAAAGATATGTTCAAGTACTTGTACCCAGGAATATACTGATGGCATTATAAAAAGTAGAATGTCTATTGATGGATGAGTGGGTGAGGAAAATGTGGTCCATATAAATATATATACACACACAAATATGTACATATAATGAAATAGTTCAGTTCAGTCACTCAGTTGTGTCTGACCCTTTGCAACCCCATGAACCGCGGCACGCCAGGCCTCCCTGTCCATCACCAACTCCCGGAGTCCACCCAAACCCATGTCCATTGAGTTGGTGATGCCATCTAACCATTTCATCCTCTGTATCCAGTCCTAAAAAGAAGGAAATCTTGCCATTTGCAATGATGCGGATAGACCTTGGAGGCATTATGTTAAGTGGAGAAGTCAGAGAAAGACAGATTCTGTCTGATCTTACTTTCATGTGGAGTCTAAATCAGTCAAACAAATGAAAACCCCCAAAACTGAGCTCATGGATGCTGAGAACAGATTGGCAGTTGCCAGAGGCAGGGGGTAAGTGAAATAAGAGAAAGGAGTTAGAAAGTATAAGCTTGTGATTCTAAAATAAGTCCTAGGGACGTAACATATGGCATGGTGACCATAGTTAATTATATTGTAAATTTGAAAGTTCCTAAGAGAGTAGATCTTTAAAATTCTCAGCGCAAGAAAAAAAGGTATGATGAAAGATGTTAACTAGACTTCAGTTCAGCTCAGTCGCTCAGTTGTGTCTGACTCTTTTCGACCCCATGGACTGTAGCACGCTAGGCCTCTCTGTTCATCACCAACTCCCAGAGTTTACTCAAACTCATGTGCATTGAGTTGGTGATGCCATCCAACCATCTCATCCTCTGTCATCCCCTTCTCCTCCCATCTTCAATCTTTCCCAGCATCAGGGTCTTTTCAAGTGAGTCAGTTCTTTTCATCTAGACTTACATAAATTTGCAATATATATAAATATCTAATCATTGTGTTGTATACCTGAAACTAATACAATGCCACGTGTCAACTGTATTTCAGTTAAGAAAACTGAGGTTAACAGAGGAAGCTCTTGGGGAATATGGCAAGTTATAAGGATATTTGGATCTAGTTTCTTATTAAGTGGGTGAAGTGTTATTTGTCTGGGCCTTGGTGAAGAAGATGGGGCATTAGTGTATGTATTTGGAAATGTTTGGAGGCATTACATTTATGGTGTGGTGAAAAAGCACTAGACGTAAGAGCTGGGATTAAGTTTATAGACCTTCTAACTTTGAACCCCTGGGCAGTTGACTTCACCTCTCTGAGTCTCTCGGTTTCCTTCTCTGTATAATAAAAGAAGAGTAGGTTGTTGGGAGTATTAAAGGAATTGCTGTGTTCATTTTAGAAAACTTTTAGTGGCTCAAACAGTAGAGAATCTGCCTGCAGTGCAGTAGACCTGGGTTTGATCCCTGGCTCAGGAAGACCTCCTAGAGAAGGGAATGGCTGTTCACGCCAGTGTTCTTGCCTAGAGATTCCATGGACAGAGGAGCCTGGTGGGCCCCGGTCCATGGGCTCGTAAAGAACTGGACATGACCAAGTGATTAAGACAAAGATAAAGTATAATTGTGTGGAGAGAGCTGATGGTGAATTTGTGACAGGAGAACTCATGGGATTGCCAAGACAGTAAGTACAAGGAGATGCGAAAGGATTGTCAGGGAGTGCCTGCACTGAGGGGTCTGAGAGAGTGTCGCTGGTAAAAGAACTGAGAGGACTTGGCCACAGATGGGAATCACCTTGAGGTCCTCCAGGTCAAGAGAGTTTCAAGAGTAAGTAGAAGGTCAGTGATGCCAAAGGGAATGAAAGATGACTGGGAGGATCCTATTAAAAGGAACCTATTGAATATGATAATTGAGTAGTCACCAGGGACACTCAGAAAATCAGTTTCAATGAAGGTGTCGCAGCAGAAATCAGACAGATAAATGAACAGGAGGTATGAGGGCTTTCTGATGGCCTGCTTTTGCCATTCACCATAAGCACAGCTCCTTAGTACACACAGGGAAACCAAGACGCTCCTCCTTCTGGGTGTCTAGCCCTCCGTCCTGGTATCTCCAGGCATCCTGTGAGAGGCGCAGGGAGGCAGTGGGAAGAGCAGCAACACCGAAACTTCAGAACCGCCCTTCCGGCAAGCGAGTATGTGACACTGTTTATTTCACCTTCACTCTTGTATCTGTAATTACAAGAGTGTGCCATCCACTTCTCCTCATAAATAATCATACAAGAGCCAAGGGCAGATTGTATGAAAATGGTCATTTGTTTCATTCTGATGTGTCACCAAGCTTCTGCTGCTGTGTTCTATATGGCAATAGTTCTTCATATTCTGGATATTAGCCCTTGTAAACGCCCTCAATCATCATAGCCTGGGCTTCCCAGGTGATGCTAGTGGTTTAGAATCTGCCTGACAATGCAGGACACACGAGAAACGCAGATTCAATCCGTGGGTCAGGAAGATTCCCTGAAGTAGGAAATGGCAACCCACTCCAGTATTCTTGCCTAGAAAATTCTATGGGCAGAGGAGCCTGGTGGGCTACAGTCCATGGGGTTTCAGGAGTCGGACGTGACAGCATACCGTCACCATCAGCATACGTCTTCATCACATCTGAATGCCTTTCAGTATGTGTGGCAGCTGTTAGTGATACGGGAGCTCATTGTCCTATGGAATGATCCACTCTGCTTTCTTATAATGCTTGTGATCCCTCTAAGGGGATGAATCCCCTCTATTAAATCACCGTCCTTGGTAAACTCAAAAGCAAGAAGTCACCTTCCTCCTTCCTGACCAAACTCTATCCTGAAAGAGGAAAGTAAATTCTAGTTTTTGAAATGTCCATACATGGAGATTTGAAGAATTTCTCCTGCTTCCTTACACTGTGATTTTTAACAGCACTTGTTATAAAGTTTTAAAAGTCTGTGTTCTTGTGTTCTGTTCATGATACTTTTATTTTATTTTTGTTTTTTATTGAAATATAGTTGATTTACAATGTTGAATTAGTTTCGAGTATACAGCAAAGCAATCATTACATATATTCTTTTCCAAATTCTTTTCCTTTATAGGTGTTTATAAAATATTCAGTATAGTTTCCTGGTTGGTTATATATTTTATATATAGTCATGTGTATATATTCATGATGTTTTATGAAATATTTAGGATCTATATTTTGGGAACCATGAGAAGTCAAAATTTGCCTTCTTGTGAGAAGAAACTTAAATGTCTGTTGAATTTGTCTTTTTCTTTTTATGGATAAATACCAAAGGGAAAATTAGCATGGTAAAATATCTCACATTAAAAATTTCCTTATAATCATAAGCCAACACCCTAACGATGCTTAAAATCTTACATATATTGGTAATCTTTACTATGGTTAGTCTTTTACTGGGACAGAAAAAAAAATGTCCATTTTGTAGCACTAGTCATATGCAGGTGATTTGCATATGACAGACAGACATGCCCAATCACATGCCTTATCACTAACTGATTTTATTAGCTCTTAGGCCAGATAGGATCTTCCCAGGTGCTCAGTGGGGAAGAATCTGCCTACCAAGTAGGGGATGTGGATTCAGTCCCTGGATTGGGAAGGTCCCCTGGAGAAAGAAATGGCAACCCATTCCAGCATTTTTGCCTGAGAAATCTCATGGACAGAGGAGCCTAAATGGGCTATAATACATGGGGTCACAAAGAGTCAGACAGAACTTAGCTATTAAAACAACAACAACAGGGCCAGACAGATATTGACAGGCTAAAGAGATCAGATGGATCTACACAGAGCTTGTCTATGGTAATCCATTGTCTTTGCGTCTCAAGTTTTACCTTTATAGTAGTTCGATGAATTTGTGGCACAGATCAAAATAGAGTGTCTTGCAAAGAATATTAGAGTAGAAGAGGTGACCTAAGGGCTTAAATTGCTGCTCTGTCATGAACCAACCATGTATGTGACCTTGGGCAAATCAGTCCACCTCCTCTGGCCTCGTTCAGTTTCTTCAACTGTAAAATGAAAGTTTGACTACATCATCTCTAAGGGCCCTTCCAAGTCTGTGATTCTCTGTTTAAGTTTTCTTTCTAGTTGGAAAGATGAAGGGTTGAAGGACTGCCTTAGCGCTGAGCAAAAGAACACACGATTTTATGCATGCCTGTCTCTCTCAAGAATCCACGGTAGGAGACTCAGGGCCTGTCACCTTGACACATTCATGTTTGAGCTGGCTCCCTGGTGCTTTTGTCAGCCGTGGGGGTTTCTTCACAGAAAGTGCCTGTGGCTGCAGCACTCTCATCTCTCAACTATCTGAACATCTTCTGCATTTGTAATCAGTATTTTTTAATTTTAAGCCCTGGTTTTCATTAAATGAATTAAGTCACCTTAAGTGGCCATGAACCGTATGCTTCCCTATACGCCCAGAGATCCCTCAGGTGGCCCCCTTCAGATTGCTTCACTTCATACATGCCTACTGATTGATCTGCCCAATTCTGTTATACTCTTTCCCAAGTCCAAAGAATACTGAAATAAGATGAAGCTAAGTTCTATACAAAAATGGCTTTATTCTTTGCCATCTCATTTCAATTTTCTCTTGTTTCTGGGTTCACAGGACCCTCAGGCTTCCAGACTCCTTCGTCTCAACATTTGTAACCCTGGGGAGACTAATAAACGCATCCCTCTGCTAGGTACAGCTGGATCCATGTCCTCTTGGATCTGGTGTTGTGATAGAGACACACCAGAGCCCAGGTCCTTTAGCATGCTTATTTCTGCTGTAATTAACTCACTCTCTCATGACATCTTGGACTCTATTACAGCTGAAAGTATATGAAAAAGGGTCAGATAAAGCAAGGGATTCCTAAAGCCTCTTTCCAGGTAACCCTGCCTGCACTTCTAGGTGTCTGATCTATACCATTGTTCTTTTTTTTAAAAATTTATTTATTTTTTAAATTTTAAAATCTTTAATTCTTACATGCATTCCCAAACATGAACCTCCCTCCCACCTCCCTCCCCATAACATCTCTCTGGGTCATCCCATGCACCAGCCGCAAGCATGCTGTATCCTGCGTCAGACATAGACTGGCGATTCGATTCTTACATGATAGTATACATGTTAGAATGCCATTCTCCCAAATCATCCCACCCTCTCCCTCTCCCTCTCCCTCTGAGTCCAAAAGTCCGTTATACACATCTGTGTCTTTTTTGCTGTCTTGCATAGAGGGTCATCGTTGCCATCTTTCTAAATTCCATATATATGTGTTAGTATACTGTATTGGTGTTTTTCTTTCTGGCTTAGTTAAGAAAGCTGTGGTACATATACACAATGGAGTATTACTCAGCCGTTAAAAAGAATTCATTTGAATCAGTTCTGATGAGATGGATGAAACTGGAGCCGATTATACAGAGTGAAGTAATACCATTGTTCTTATACTCATTCACACTACAAGTTAGTTCCTCTTTCCCAGAAAGGCCACTGCCTTTTGCTGTACTCTCTTGTGTCTTTCAAGCCTCTGTTACTACGAGGAGAGCAAGGTACGATAGATAAGCTTGAACGCAAAAAAGATGACTTTCCTCAATCTGGCCATAGGTCTGTCAGAAACTCCCCGAAATAAGTCCTCCAAGTCAGTGGTCCCAAACCTTTTTGACACCAGGGACCTGTTTTGTGGAAGGTAGTTTTTCGAAGGACCAGGATGAGGGGATGGTTTCAGGATGGTTAAGTGCATTAGACATTTAAAGTGTCTTTATTTCTACTGTTATTACATCAGCTCCACCTCAGATCATCTGGCATTAGATTCTGGAGGTTGGGGACCCCTGCTCTAAGTGTTAGAAATATTATGGCAGGTTTTGCTCCCCTGGTGGCTGAGCTGGTAAAGAATCTGCCTGCAATGCGGGAGGGCTGGGTTTGATCCCTGGGTTGGGAAGATCCCCTGGAGAAGGGAAAGGCTACCCACTCCAGTATTCTGGCCTGGAGAATTCCATAGACTGTATAGTCAGTCCATGGGATCTCAAAGAGTCAGAATGACTGAGTGACTTTCACCTTCACTTTGCTTTCTAAGTCATCTCAAGATAAAGGAGCTCCCTGTTACAGTTACACTCAGGGATTTTTATCTCAGCCTGTATTCACCTCTTATCTAAGTACATAGCCTGTCTTTGCAACTGTTGATTTAGAAAGAATAAAAATTTTGCACACATTTGAACAACTGACTTCATTTTGGTTGTAATTACATGAAAGCTGTCATATTTGTAGGCTCAGCGGTAAAGAGTCTGCCTGCAATGCAGAAGCCGCAGGAGATGTGGGTTTGATGCCTGGGTCGGGAAGATCTGCCAGACGAGGGCACAGCATCCCACTCCAGTATTCTTGCCTGGAGAATCCTATGGACAGAGGAGCCTGGTGGGCTGTAGTCCATGGGGTCACAAAGAGTTGGACATGACTGAAGTGACTTAGCACTCATAGCGCAGAAGGCCATATGAAGCTGGACTTTTCCTTTTTTTGTGCCTCAAAAGCTTACAATTCTGATTCTTTTTTTTCTTGGAGTCTTCCTTTGTTTAGTTTGTGCTTTGTAGAGCTGAGGTGATGGAACCAGTATCTTTGGAAGGCAGACATGCCTGGTAAATCAGCTCATTTGGTTATAATTTGTTTCTGTTTGTAGATTCCTTAGCCTTCATGAAGTCTTTGATTTTTTACAGCTAAGATTGAGTTATTAAGAGAACCATTTGTTCTTTCTTGGGTCAGGATGTTAGAGGGGAATCAATATCACATTCTGTTCTATTATGTTTTGGTAGTGATTGCCATCAATTAGTAAGGATTAATTTTAGAAATTCTTATTAATTAATAAGTTGTTAAGAATTAATAATTTGTTGCCTGGAGCTCATGCTTCTCTCATGGTGTGTGTCAAGAGAGAGAACAGGATGTTTTCTGAAAGGGCAAAATATTATCATGATATTCTCAAAGGGTTCCATGTCCTCCCCCTCAAAGTTAAGATTCACTGTTGTAGAATAGTGTGACTCTGGGAAGAAGTGATGGTCTGTGAGATCCAGTATAACTTTTCCCTCTATCATAGACTGTAGAACATATGATTCTAGTTTTACCAAGAATGGTAAAGATTTATGCCAACCATCCTTTGATATCCAGACCTGTTGCAATGAAAATGTAGCATCTGTCTGTTCTAGGCAGCAGTAAGGCCCTTAGCTGTGTCACTGAGCTCCAGTGTGTTAGTTGCTCAGTCGTGTCTGACTCTTTGCAACCCCATGGATTGCAGCATGCCAGGCTCCTCTGTCCATGGAATTCTCCAGGCAAGAATACAGAGTGGGTTGCCATTTCCTTCTCCAGGGGGCCTTCCCAACCCAGGGATTGAACTGGGGTCTCCTGCATTGCAGGCGGAGTCTTTACCTTCTGAGCCACCAGGGAAGCCCAGCATTGTGCTCATTTCTGGTTTGTTCTGCTCCCTGATGGCCAGACAAGTTGTTTTTGTTTTTGTTTTTGTTTTTGTGTGACTGAACTGGCTGTTCGGTGCTGGTGGGCTTTTCTCTAGCTGCGGCCAGCGGAGGCTACTCTCTAGTTGTGATGCGTGGGCTTCTCACCGTGGTGGCTTCTCTTGTGGAGCACGGGCTCTAGTGCACGGGCATCTGCAGTTGTGGCACGTGGGCTCAGTAGTTGCAGCCTCTGGGCTCTAGAGCACAGACTCAGTAGTTGTGGTACACGGGCTCAGTTGCTCATGGCATGTGGGCTCTTCCAGGGATCAGGGATCAAACACGTGTCTCCTGCATTGCCAGGTGGATTCTTTACTACTGAACCACCTTTGAGGCAACCAGTAAATGCTAAGAAAGCCAGCTATTCATAGGCTGGTGATAGGTTTCTTAGGAACCTCCAAAGCAAAGCACACAGGAGGAAAAATTTTTAGTAAAACTTTAATCTTCTAGAGCAACTTATGGTCAAGTCTTTTTTTTTTTATATCTAAGTTAGATTCTCAAACAAAGGAGAGAGTTAGTTTGCAATTCTCCTCTCTTGGATTTCATTAGCCAAAATAATCACTAACTTGTTAGACCAATTCTGTCTTTTTGGCTGGTCTTTGTGTCTCAGGCCAGGACTTATAGCTGGGAGAGAGAAATAAAATTGATATTCTAGTATTAAAACACCAATAGAAAGCAAAAATATTTCTAAATGTATGCTTCGCCAGTAGGGTCTCTAATGTCATTTACGATTAAGTTTTCTTAGGTCAAGGGAGAGTCAAGGACCATGTGCAAGTAAAAAGGGTAGCTGATGGGGCAGTCTTATGTCTTTTTCAAATGGATGACTCTTGGCTCCTCGGAAGCCTCTTGGACAGTTCTCTGGCAAGGAAAAAAAAAAGATTTATACACTTAACCTCTACAGAAGATTTAGGAATTTATAAACCAACAGAATCTCTTCTAGATTCCACAAAACCTTTTCCTTTAGGGCCATGGAGAGTTGAAACTTCATAAGCTTGATGAATACGACTGCCCGACTTAGAAGTTCTTACCTGGCCAGACCCAGTGTGGAGTCTTACTTCTACATTTATTACTGCTACTATGACATGTACTTGGAGAAGGCAATGGCACCCCACTCCAGTACTCTTGCCTGGAAAATCCCATGGACGGAGGAGCCTGGTGGGCTGCAGTCCATGGGGTCGCGAAGAGTCAGACACGACTGAGTGACTTCTCTTTCACTTTTCACTTTCATGCATTGGAGAAGGCAATGGCAACCTACTCCAGTGTTCTTGCCTGGAGAATCCCAGGGACGGGAGAGCCTGGTGGGCTGCCGTCTATAGGGTCACACAGAGTCAGACATGACTGAAGCGAGTTAGCATCTGCAGCAGCAGGACATGTACTAACCTGAGGCAACTGAAGAGTCATACTCTTCTCTGCTCCTCTTCTGATTCCCTTCAAGACTGGGCCAGATTTGGACACACTTAGAACTCTAAAGAAAGCAGTCTCATTATATTCAGCACAAAGAGAGGAAAAAAAAAAAGTAGAATTATATGCTCAGCAAAAATGGGTAACAGAAGGCAAAAAATAAAGGGACATTTTAATTTTTTAAACTTTTTATTTTGTGTTGAGGTATAGCTGATTAACAATGTTGTGATAATTTCAGGTGAACAGTAAAGGGACCCAGCCATACATATGCATGTATCGTTTCTTCCCCAAACTCATGTCCTGTCTAGGCTGCCACATAACATTGAGCAGAGTTCCACGCTGCATACAGTAGGTCCTTGTTGGTTATCCATTGTAAAATAGCAGTGTGTACATGTCAATCCCAAACTCCCTAAGTATCCCTTGCCCCCCATCCTTCAACCCAGCAACTGTAAGTTCATTTTCTAAGTCTGTGAGTCTCTGTTTTGTAAGTTCATTTGCATCATTTCTTTTTAGATTCCACGTATTAGGGACGTCACATGATATTTCTCCTTCTCTGTCTGACTTACTTCGCTCACTCTGGCACTGTCTAGGTCTATCCGTGTTGCTGCAAATGGCACTGTTTCATTCTTTTTAATGGCTGAGTGACATTCCATTGTATATATATATGTATATACCACATCTTTATCCATTCCTCTGAAGTGGACATTTAGGTTACTTCTATCTCTTGGCTGTTGTAAACAGTGCTGCAATGAACATTAGGGCGCATGAATCTTCTGGGGCTATGTTTTTCTCCAGATACATGCCTGGGGGCGGGGGGGCGGGGACTGCAGGGTCATATGGTAGCTCTATTCTTAGTCTTATGTGAAACCTCCATGCTTTTCTCCCTCGTGGCTGTACCAATGTACACTCCCACCAACAGTATAGGAGAGCTCCCTTCCCTCCATACCTAAAGGGATATTTTTAGACAAGCAGAATCTGAGAGCATTTATTGTTAGCAGACCTATACTTCAAGAAACAGTAAAGGAAGTTCTTTCACTAAAGTAAAATGGTGTTTTATTCTTTAAGATTCATGAAATCATTTTCTTAATTTCCCTTTCTCATCCTTCATTTTAGTGTATAGAAATGCAGCAGGTTTCGGTATATTCATTTTGTATCCTAGAACTTCACTGCATTCACTGAGGAGCTCTTATAGCTTGCTGGTATCATCTTCAGGACCTTCTTTGTATAATATCATGTCATCTGAGAACAGTGGCAGTTTTATTTCTTCCTTTCCAATTTGGATTCTCTTTTATTTCTTTTTCTCACCTGATTTTTGTGGCTAGGACTTCCAATACTTTGTTCAAAAAAAGTGGTGAGAGTGGGTGTGGTTGCCTTGTTCCTGACCTTAGAATAAATGCTTTCAGCTCTTCACGTTTGAATATAATATTCCCTGTGAGCTTTTCATATATGGCTTTTATTATGTTTAGGTATGTTTTTGCTATGCTCACTTTATGTAGAGTTTTTTTTTAATTATAAATGGTTGCTTAATTTCATCTAAAAGCTTTTTCTACATCTATTGAGATGGTTATGTCATTTTTATTCAATTTGTTAATGTGGTACATAAAATTGATTTGCAGATATTGAAGAATCCTTGCATCTTTGGGATAAATCCCACTTGATCATGATGTATAATCCTTTTAATACATTATTGCTTCAGTTTGCTAATATTTTGTTGAGAATTTTTGCATCTATGTTCATCATTGATATTGACCTTTAAATTTCATTTTTTGTGATATCTTTGTTTTTGGTATCAGAGTGATAATGGCCTTGCAGAATGAGTTCAAAAGCACTCCTTCCCCTGCAATTAAAAAAAAATAATTTGAGAAGGATAGGTGTTAACTTTTCTCTAAATATTTGGTAGAATTCACCCGTGAAGGCATTTGGTTGTGAACTTTTTGTTGTTGGGAAGTTTGTTTTTCTTTTTATTAAACTGATTCAATTTCATTACTAGTAATTGGTCTGTTCACATTTTCTAATTCTTCCTTTTTCAGTCTTGGAGATTGTACATTTCTAGAAGTTTGTCCCTTTCTTTTAGGTTGCCCTTTCATTGGTACATAGTTGTTCTTAGCGGTCTCTTACTGTCCTTTGTGTTCCTCTGGTGTTGGCTGTAACCTTTCCTTTTTCATTTCTGACTGCTGATTTGGGCTAGCGCTCTTTTTTCACTTGATGAATCTGGCTAACGGTTTATCAATTTTGTTTATATTTTCAGAGAATCAGCTCTGTGTCATTGACCTTTCCTATGGTTTTTCAAGTCCCCGTTTTACTCATTTCCGCCCTGATCTTTATGATGTCTTTCCTTCTACTGGCTCTTGGCTTTGTTTGGTTCTTTTTCTAGCCAGCAAATATTAGAATTTCCTTCCTTTTAAAGGCTGAATGATATTCCATTATGTGTGGGGTGTGTGTGTGTGTGTGTGTGTGTGTGTGTGTGTGTGTGTGTGTGTATGTGTATATATATGTATACACCATATTTTCTATACTCATTCATCTGTCCATGGACATTTGGGTTTTTTTCCCATATCTTGGCTATAGTGAATACTGCTGCAATAAAATAGGAAAACAGATACACATTCAAAATCCTAATTTCAATTCTAGAAATGGTATTACTTGATCATATGGTATTTTATTAAGTTTTTGAGGGACCTCAATGCTGTTTTCCACAGTAGCTGTTTTAATTTATATTGCCACCAATAACGTGCAAGTGTTCCCTTTTCTCAATATCCTAGGAGCCTTTTTTCAGTACCTAATGAGTTCCATGATTTTGACCTTCCTGTGTTTTGATTTGGTCAGTGGAACTAACCAGCAACAGGTACTCAGTAAATATGGTTTATCTATGATGAAAGCACAAGGGGGTAATTACTGAAAATCTCTATGTGGAAAAATTCATTACCTACTAATGCTCACCTGAACACTCTTTCTGATATTGTGCTAAAGAAGTATACAAAACAAATAATGACTTCTACTACATATTATTTAGGAACTTTAGAGGAAGACAGTATTGCAAACACTGACATCTGTACTTGGATATTATATTAAAGGGGCCATTATGTGATATAAAGGAATCTCTGGAAAGAGACACAACGTAGATTTACAGTGGGCTCGTTACTAACTTATGTGCTAGAGATGTTTGAATAAACTTGTAAACCCTTCACAGACGAGGAAACTGAGGTCCCAAGAAGAGACATCACCTTATGCCCTGTAATAGGGTGATGCAGAGAAATTTTAATAATCTTTTTATCTGGAATATTTATCTGAAAAAAATAATTCCAACTCTGAAATAAACTTGCTAAAATTGCATCTGCAGTTATCTAGGGCTTTTATTCACTCTGTGTCATTGCAGTTAGAGGTCTGTGGAGGTAAGGGAATTATAGATTTGGAAGTTACCTATAGCTATAGTCATTGAGCTAAATTAATAATTCCTTCTAACTTTCATTTGAACTGCTCTACTAAACTACACAGAATAATGAGTAAGTAATTTGGCTTCTGATATGTGATCTACTTTCCCCATCTATATTTCTTTCTTATGTGATCTACTTTCCCCATCTATATTTCTTTCTTATTTATTTGAACTATGTTTCTAACTCCTTTAACTTTCTTTCTTTCTGGCTGTACCTTTTGGCTTACAGGATCTTAGTTCCCCAACCAGGGATTGAACCTGCACTTTCAGCAGTGAGAGTGTGGAGTCCTAATCACTGGACTGCCAGGGAATTCTTGGCAGAATAATTACATTTATTTTTCATACCCAGCACTGATACAAGCTTGTGGTTGGTTGCTTGTTTCAGTGGTTGCCTCCACGACAAATGGGCTTCACTGTTGGTTTAGGCGTCAAGAATCTGCCTGCTAATGCAGGAAACATGGGTTTGATCCCTGGGTTGGGAAGATTCTCTGGAAAAGGGAGTTGCTACCCACTCCAGTATTCTTGCCTGGAGAATTCCATGGACAGAGGAGTCTGGCAGGCTGCAGTCCACAGATTTACAAGAGTCGGATATGACTGAGTGACTGACACTTTCACTTTCCATGACAAATAATGATGGCTTGCCAGTTATTTTAATAGTCAATAATATCAAAAATATGTTCATCTTGATTTTGTTCTTTCATTTTCACAAATAGATAATAAACCGTGGTGGTGGTGGTGGTTTAGTTGCTCAGTTGTGTCTGACTCTGCTAATCGATGGACTGTAGCCTGCCAGGCTCCTCTGTCCAGGGCATTCTCCAGGCAAAATTACTGGAGTGGGGTGCCATTTCCTTCTCCAGTGGATCTTCCCAACCCATGGATCAAACCTAGGGTCTCCTGCATTGCAGGTGGTCTCCTGCATTGCAGGCAAATTCTTTACCAACTGAGCCACCAGGGAAGTTTAATAAATTGTGGTAGAAACATTTTTTGTAGACTATTTCGTTTGTGTACAAATTTTAAGTAGAATAACTTGTTAAAATATTATACCATTTGATATTTATTTATTTCTTTAGTTCTTAAGAATTATTAAAGTCTACAGCTCACCTAAATCCTTTTTTTTTTTTTTAAACTGGAGCTCATTATTTTGCAGTGGGATATCTGCTACTTTCTTTTCCTAGCCTTTTCATTCAAACCTATGTCACAGGCAGAGCTAGTACTCTTTGCTCCTCTACCTGTGATACTCAGCAAGATGGTCTGAGTTATTGTTCTTCAAAGTTGAACTGTTGGAGAGGAGTGCTAGGGAGCCGTGTGGATTACATATCTCTGGTTACTGTAAAGAATAGTAGGACTAAAATGAACATTTATTGAGTCTGCAGCTATTCTATCACTACACCACGCGATACATCAGCTCACTAATCCTCATATCAACTTTGTTATGTGTTGTGGACTCATGCTCAGTTGTTTCAGGCATGTCCGACTTTGTGACCCCGTAGACTGAAGTCTTCAGGCTCCTCTGTCCATGGGATTATCCCAGTAAGAATGCTGGAGTGGGTTGCCATTTCCTCCTCCAGGGGATCTTCCCAACCCAGTGATCAAAGCCCAGTCTCCTGTGGCTCCTACACCAGCAGGTGAATTCTTTACCCTTGAGCCACCTGGGAAATCCTATATTATGTATTATCTTCATATTATTGAGAAAAACTGAGGGTTGGGAAAGGTTTTTCTGGTTCCAAAACTCATTATGTTTCTTTTTTTTTATTTTCTATTGCTTCTATAATTGTTGTTATCTGAACAAGTAGGTTTGGAAATGAGAAAAAATAAGACTCTGAGATCTCTAAGGCAGGGAGGGGGGTGTGGATTTTTAATGGGAGATAAAAGTTACCAATGTCAGCAACTATAAACAATAGTAATAATATATTATAAGAGATAAAACAATGTTAAATAACTAACCTGCATGGAATCCATTAGGGATTAGACATAGTTCTCAAACTTTAATATGAATTAGTCAACTAATTTGTATGTTTGATCAAATACAAATTGCTAGGGTTGACTCTAGACATCTTGGATCAGAAACTGTTGGGATGGCTCATTGGTGATGATGGCCTCCATGATCCTATATTTCAAGGACTCTGGGATAGAACATAGGTTTGACTATATGGACTTTTGTCATCTAAGTAATGTCTCTGCTTTTTATACTCTGTCTAGGTTTGTCATAGCTTTTTTCCCAAGGAGCAAGCATCTTGTAATTTCATGGCTGCAGTCACCATCCGCAGTGATTTTGGAGCCCAGGCAAATAAAGTCTGTCACTGTTTCCATTGTTTCCCCATCTATTTGCCATGAAATGATGGGACTAGATGTCATGATCTTAGTTTTTCGAATGTTGAGTTTTAAGGCAGCTTTTTCACTCTCCTCTTTCAGGTTCATCAAGAGGCTCTTTAGTTCTTCTTCACTTTCTGCCGTAAAGGTGGTGTCATCTGCATATCTCTGGTATTTGATATTTGCCCCGGCAATCTTGATTCCAGTGTGAGCTTCATCTGGCTGGCATTTCACATGATGTACTCTGCATAAAAGTTAAATAAGCAGGGTGACAGTATACAGGCTTACCACTGGGGGATGGTGGTGTAGTATCAACATATGATAAAATGGAGGCTTTGTCACTCAAATCCTAAATCTTTTTTTCCCATTAAAACCACTATAGACTATATTGTACAGTTATGTTGCTAATTTTCCTTTGAAATATAAAGTATTTTAAGCTTTCTTTTTGTCAAAAGTGGCAATATCTTAATATATTAATACAAATAAAACCCTTTTGTGATTGCAAGATTTAGCTTACAAATCATTCAAATTGAAGTGAAAGGTCATTGTTAATGACTTCATTTGTTAAGAATATACATATTTTTATAAAGGAAAACACTTGTAAATATTTAATCAGTACTACGTGTTTGTTCTACAGAAATAAAATGCTCCTTAGAGATTCTCTATAAATATTTTCTATTTTTGTGCTCAAATGTATTTTCTGTTGATCTATGGAATGTTCTGTACAAAGCTTATGGTTGTAATGTCGGACCAGATATTTTTGTTTTTCAAATCTGGTCTTAACTGAGTATATTTGACCATGTAAAGTAATGCTTAAAATTCTCCAAGCCAGGCTTCAGCAATACATGAACTGTTAACTGCCAGATGTTCAAACTGGCTTTAGAAAAGGCAGAGGAACCAGAGATCAAATTGCCAACACCCAGTGGATCATTGAAAAAGCAAGAGTTCCACAAAAACATCTATTTCTGCGTTCTTGACTATGCCAAAGCCTTTGACTATATGGATCACAATAAACTGTGGAAAATTCTGAAAGAGATGGGAATACCAGACCACCTGACCTGCCTCTTGAGACATCTGTATGCAGGTCAGGAAGCAACAGTTAGAACTGGACATGGAACAACAGACTGGTTCCAAATAGGAAACGGAGTATGTCAAGGCTCTATATTGTCACCCTGCTTATTTAACTTCTATGCAGAGTACATCATGGGAAATGCTAGGCTGGAGGAAGCACAAGCTGGAATCAAGATTGCCGGGAGAAATATCAATAACCTCAGATATGCAGATGACACCACCCTTATGGCAGAAAGTGAAGAAGAACTAAAAAGTCTCTTGATGAAAGTGAAATATGAGAGTGAAAAAGTTGGCTTAAAGCTCAACATTCAGAAAACGAAGATCATGGCATACAGTCCCATCATTTCATGGCAAATAGATGGGGAAACAGTGGAAACAGAGTCAGACTTTATTTTTTGGGCTCCAAAATCACTGCAGATGGTGATTGCAGCCATAAAATTAAAAGACAGCCATGAAATTCATTTCTTTCTTTGGAAGGAAAGTTATGACCAACCTAGACAGCATATTCAAAAGCAGAGATGTTACTTTGCCAACAAAGGTCTGTCTAGTCAAGGCTATGGTTTTTCCAGTGGTCATGTGTGGATGTGAGAGTTGGACTGTGAAGAAAGCTGAGTGCTGAAGAATTGATGCTTTTGAACTGTGGTGTTGGAGAAGACTCTTGAGAGTCCCTTGGACTGCAAGGAGATCCAACCAGTCAATCCTAGGGGAGATCAGTCCTGGGTGTTCTTTGGAAGGACTGATGTTGAAGCTGAAACTCCAATACTTTGGCCACCTGATGTGGAGAGCTGACTCATTTGAAAAGACCCTGATGCTGGGAAAGATTGAGGACAGGAAGAGAAGGAGACAACAGAGGATGAGATGGTTGGATGGCATCACCAACTCAATGGACATGGGTTTGGGTGGACTCTGGGAGTTGGTGATGGACAGGGAGGCCTGGCGTGCTACGACTCATGGGATCGCAAAGAGTCAGACACGACTGAGTGACTGAACTGAAAAATAATATCTTTGTTATTAAAATTTTGATTGCATAAAAAGTGTACTACTGAGTAAAGATCACACAACTGGTATTATTAAAGGAATAAAACAGGGCCACCCCCAAAGCTTTCAACTCTCTTTATCAGTGTTAAATTATTTAAGAACGCTGATAGAATTTATGAGGGATTCCTAAATAATGCTGATGATTTTAAGGATATGCAGAAAACAAGAAAGGAGTCAGAAGTAAAGATGTAACTAGGTAGTCTTGATTTTCCAAAAATGAAATGTAGAAGACTCTGGAATCTTATTCAGTAATGCTGATGGGGCCCCTAAGAAGAAATTTAATAAGATTCTTCATAAAAGTTGTTTTCGACCCACTTAAAAGGAAGCTTTAATCATGAATACGACTGTGTCAGGAACAAATTAGGTCAGATAGAAGTTCACTTCCTTCTTTCAAAGGACTACATAATTAGCAGTTCCAGGGGAGAGTTAGGGCATCTTGGGCATCTTGCATATACCAAAGTATTTGAATTCAAATGTGTACAACCGCAGGCCATTAAAGTTTCAGACATTTTTCCTTCTAGGTTTGCTTAATTCCCTAATCTTCCGTCTATCTTCAGTTAGATCAGGACTTGCAATGTGGGGAAAAGCAGAGTGTTCACAGGGTACGTGATCACTGTGGTGTGTCTGGGCTACCTGTCTGTCAAAGCAGACAGAGAAGGGCAAATGACCACATCATTACAAACTCGGTAATTTTGATGTTTTGGTAGGAAGTGTAAGTGAGGCTTCCCTTAAATTAACCATTTCTATTTCATAGTAGTTTTCTCACTGTTATATGCAATGCAAGAATTTCTGGGTTGGGAAGATCAGCTGGAAAAGGGATAGGCTACCCCCTCCAGTACTCTTGGGCTTCCAGTGGCCCAGCGGGTAAAAAATCCACCTGCAATGTGGGAGACCCAGGTTCAATCCCTGGGTTGGGAAGATCCCCTGGAGAAGGGAAAGACTACCCACTCCAGTATTCGGGCCTGGAGAATTCCATGGACTGGATAGTCCATGGGGTTGCAAAGAGTCGAATACGACTGAGCGACTTTTGCTTTCACATGACTCATTATTAACTTTTTTTTTCTAAAAAATAATAGACATACATGCTGTAAAAAAGTTCATCGAGGCTTTAGAATTCAGAAAAATATTGCGTCCTCTAGCTCTTCTCTTCAAGAGAACACTGCTAATAGTTCTAATAGTTTTCCAGGAAAAAGTGTATTTTCCATATACTCAACCATGTTGAATCGTATGTACTCTTTTGTATCTCTTTTTCATTCAGTAATATGTCTTAGGTCTTTCCATCCATATCTACACATATAAAATTCTTATCCTATATTTGTCAGGACCTTAGCCTCCAGTCACATTTAGTACCTGAAATTGGCTAATTCAGCTTGTCATGTGCTCTATACGTAAAATACACACATTGAATCTTGAACACTTAGGACAAAGATATGTAAAATATTCCATAAGTAATTTTTCCATATTGTTTGCCTTTGAAATTATATTTTGGTTATATTTAATTGAACAAAATGTTATTAAAGTTAGTTTTACCCATTTTACTTTTAAAAATGGGGCTTGACAGAAAATCCAAAATTGCATATATGACTTACACATGTAGCATACGTTATATTACTATTGGAAGTGCTGTTGTATAGCTACAAAAATATAATATATACTATGTGTTACAAGGAATAAAGAACACTCGTATATCCAGGACTGTTTCTTACTCAGAGGGTTTGCACTAGTGTGGCTGCAGTGACTGTTGAAGGCTATTCTTACTGGCTGGTAGGTAGCTGCTGATCGGAACCTCCAAGTACCTCTTACTCCCACTGCCCCATCTCTTTGGATCTGAACTTCTCCAAGATTCAGGTCTTAAACATATAATGCCTGGAAAGCAAGGCACTGTTTGGACTCTGACACATTGCTACAGCAGTTTTCCCTTTAGATTTGTTGGTAGTTAGACTGTTTGGATTATTGTATATTTTGAATATCAACCCTGCCTATACCACCCAGTTTAAGAATAGATTACTAATATTTCTAAAGCCCTTTATGTAGCTTTCCCATTAGGTTTTCATTTTATTTCTTCTCTTCTCCTCCCGTAGGTTTAGAAATTTTTCTTTATAGTTTTGTTATAAAATTTGCAACTGTAAATTACTTAGCAGTGATTTTAAATTTCTATATAAATGCAATTGTAGTGTGAGTATTCTTCTCCAACTTATATTTTTCATTTAATGAGTTTCTGAGATTAATTCATGTTTGAGAGATGAATGTGGTTCTTTCTTCTATTCTGCTGACCAGTATCCCTCTTTATCAATGCATTGTGTCCATTTTCTTCTTGGTAGACATTTGTAGCTTTTTGTTGTCATTGTTATTCCAATAGTGTTGCTGTGGACATTCTTGAACACATTTCTTCACATGTCCAAGTTTGCTTTGAGTGGGGGTTTTCAACTTTTATTTTTAATCAGGATTCAGCATTATATGGACTTGGCAGGTGGTACTAGAGGTAAAGAACCTGCCGCCCAGTGCAGGAAACTTGGAGACTCAGGTTTGATCCCTGGGTTGGGAAAATCACCTGGAGGAGGGCATGGCAACCCATTCCAATACTCTTGCCTGGAGAATCCCATGGACAGAGGAGCCTCCAGGGTTGCAGTCCATGGGGTCGCAGAGTCAGACATGACTGAGATGCTTTACCACGGCACATGCGCAGTGTTATATAGGTTTTGTGACGTGCAAGATGCACACGCACACGTGGTCTATCCCACTCTCCTCTCTAGAGTGTAAGTTCCACCCTGTACTTTCCCTAAAGAAAAGAGTTGGTCTGTTGGCAATTCTTGACCCTTTACTGTTCCATATAAAATTCATAGTAGACTTCTTAACTTCCATGCAGGTCCTTGTTGAGATTTTGATGGAAGTTGAGTGGTCAAGAGATTAATTAGTGAACAGTTGATAATAATGTTCTTCAGAAATTTGTCTACTTTTTTTTCCAAATAATTGTTGGCTTTACTTTTTCATCTCCTTTGTTTCAATCATTTCTGTTCTCCTTTGTTACATTAATTTTTACTTTTCTCCTTTTTTAACATAAGCATTGAAGGCTTAAATGTATCATTGAGGTTTTTGGTGCCTCTTCATAGTACAGCCACGTGATCTTCATTATCTGAGTCATGTACATCGACCTTCCAACAGCCTGGCTGTTTCAGCAAAGAAACATCCTTAAGTGTTTTCCTTACTTAAACATGGATGTCACATGGTACTCTGCCCACCTTTTGTCTTCCTCTTATTATCCAGCTTGCATTTTGAGTAAGAAATCTTTGGCAATACTTATAAGCAAGCTCGGAGAAGGCAATGGCACCCCACTCCAGTACTCGTGCCTGGAGAATCCCATGGATGGAGGAGCCTGGTAGGCTGCAGTCCATGGGGTCGCTAGGAGTCGGACACGACTGAGCAACTTGACTTTCACGCATTGGAGAAGGAAATGGCAACCCACTCCAGTGTTCTAGCCTGGAGAATCCCAGGGACGGGGGAGCCTGGTGGGCTGCCATCTATGGGTCGCACAGAGTCGGACATGACTGAAGCAACTTGGCAGCAGCAGCAGCACAAGCAAGCTATCTTAAACACATATTGTAACATTTTAATGCAGTGCTAAAATTCTTTTAAAAAGTCAATGTGTTCTTCAATATCAAAGTGCATTTTTATTAAAAAAAAATAACAAACCGACTAAAATTGTCAACTTATCTTGGGTCTACAAGCAGTGTAGGTACATGCAAAAGAGTCTCAAATATTTGGAAGAGTGGAGTGCTTTTGAAAAATCACCGTATCTCCAGCACTCTGCTTTGTATTGGCTAATGGTGAGAGAGCTCTTTTTGAGGCTGGAGTTGTTGAGATCTGAATGTTGTCACCATGGAGATAAGCAGAGAGCCTCTCTCCATATTCTTTAGGGCAAATGATCAGGAAACTCAACACTAGGTACTTTGCGGGGACCGCATCTCTTGGTACACAGATATATTTTCTGGGCAGACTGCTCCTAACTCATTTTAAGTGGTTTCAAATTCTGTGCCAATTTAACTGTTAAAATGTGGGAAAAAAAATTAAGTGTGCAAGTTGAGCATTGAGTACATTGAGAATGAGTTTAGTGGGATTTTTTTTAATGCATTTTTTTGCTTTTCAGTGTGCAAAAGATGTGTCTTACAAAACGAACACATGTACACCCGTGGTGGATTCATGTCAATGTATGGCAAAGCCAATACAGTATTGTAAAGTAAAATAAAGTAAAAATAAAATTTAAAAAAATAATAAAATAAGAAAACAAAAATACTGGAAGAGCCTGACCTGACCAGTCTGTGTCCACATCTGTGTCCTGTGTTCACATGGGGGGCCTGAGGCAGGGTCAGCCCCAGAGCACTTCCTGCCTTCTCCTCTTGACAAAATTCTCCACTCCCTGGCTGAGATGGCCATTGATCTGTTGCTTCTGGTTTGTTTAGAGGGAACAGATCTGGGCCCCACTCTTCCACAGCACCCCACCCCAACCCTTGTCTGAAGTCAGCTCAGAGCTCAGGGAGTGGGTGAGGCCCATGGGAACTCAGGACCTGCCCTGAGTGCTTTGTCCTGAACTGCTAAATTAAAACTTCTCTAGACACCAAGCAATATGAATATACTTATCCACAGAAATCTCTCAGACTTTCAGACTACAAGGAAATCAAACCAGTCAATCCTAAAGGAAATCAACCCTGGATATTCATTGGAAGGACTGATGCTGAAGCTGAAGCGCAAGTACTTTGGCCACTTTGGCAAAGAGCCAACTCATTGGGAAAGACCCTGATGCTGGGAAAGATTGAGGGCAGGAGGAGAAGAGACTGAGAGGATGAGATGGTTGGATGGCATCACTGACTCAATGGACATGAATTTGAACACGCTCTGGGACAGGGGATCCTGATGTGATGCAGTCCATGGGAATCACAAAGAGTCAGACATGACTTAGTGACTGAATGACAAATATCTATAGAAGAGGATACATTTTTAGAAAAATTAAATGTGTATTTTTGGAAGGTTGGAAAAGTGACTACATTTTTCATCTAGAAAATTTTCTATTATTAAATTATTAAATTGTGTTACTGTAATTAAAAACGTGTTCCTTGGATGTGCCAATCAAAAAATCCAATACTAATTCTTGGTTCACCTCAGTGGTTAGCATTCACAGGAAAGCCACTTTGGTTGGTCATTTTTCCTTTTTGATTTATAGTTCAGAGTCAGGCACTAGGAGGGCCCTGAAGAAGTGAAGAGTAATTCTTTCTTCACTGATAGGCAGCTGTGCTGTGGAAGAGGTGACATTTTTGTTACGTATCTGAAAATAATGGGGCTGAAGACCTTCAGTGGCCTGAGTTTAATTTGTATTGGTGGAGTGTGCTCATATCCCCAGGAGGCCAGTGAACGCTGTCAAATCCCAGATGAGCATTTAGCTAAAACAACATTTCAAACAAGTGAACGCTGACATTTGCTGCTCTGTTCAATAAGAGTACAGAATTCTCATACGGTTTCTGACATTGTAACCCAGATGTAGACATATTATTGCAACCACTTGCTCAAGACGAATGTGAGAATGTGATCGCATGGGAAAAAAAGGAATCCCAGGTTGTCCGAGCTTTTAAGAGTCATGTGGATCTCTGACTTGGAAGCAGAATCAAAAGTATTGTGTTGACCAAAAAGCTCATTCAGGGTTTTCCCCTGAACAAAATTTTTGGCCAACCCAGTGTATCTGTGCCCCCAGAGAAGCTATCCAAGAGCTTATAGGTACTGGTTGGTATCCTTCTTGTGGCAGAAGTGGTGATGACCTGAATTTAGCTTTCTCTGTAAAGGGGGAGAGGGAAAACCTAGAACTCATGTCCAGTCTCATGATAGAGTTTGGAAGAGATGGAGAGGGTAGAGGAATTGTTATTTTCTTGCTAGGTCTCTTAAGGACCTACAGATGATGTAGCCCTTTGAACACTGCTCTTCTGAAGACAAAAAGCTTATTCAAAACTTACACTTGTAAAACTTTTAAAAGACATTTATTTATCTTTTGACACTCCCATATTTAATTCACTGCATGTTATCACTAGATAGTTAAGTGGTAGAATTAAAGATGATATTGTAGTTGGGTACCTGAACAGTCCTCAAGCTTTTTAAAGGTAAGAGGCTTTAGAGAGTTAAAGACCTAAGGACCAGCAACTAAGATATTTCTTGCAAATCTTTTTTATTTTTCTATTATGATTGTTCTGATGAGGAGCTGGTGTGAAGCAAACCAAGCTGTGTATCTCAGCAAAACATCTCTTGAAGTTCAGCTGGTGGTTATAATTACTTTCAGTCTTCAGGGTGTGGAAATCTAAAATGTACTTCCTGTTATAGATGATATGGAAATGGTGGAAGGGTAGAAATTGGTAGAAATCTTAACAGTCCAACTCTCACATCCATACATGACCACTGGAAAAACCATAGCCTTGACTAGACGGACCTTTGTTGGCAAAGAAATGTCTCTGCTTTTGAATATGCTATCTAGGTTGGTCATAACTTTCCTTCCAAGGAGTAAGCGTCTTTTGCTGCTGCTGCTGCTGCTGTTGCTAAGTCGCTTCAGTCGTGTCTGACTCTGTGCAACCCCATAGACGACAGCCCACCAGACTTCCCCGTCCCTGGGATTCTCCAGGCAAGAACACTGGAGTGGGTTGCCATTTCCTTCTCCAATGCATGAAAGGGAAAAGTGAAAGTGAAGTCGCTCAGTCGTGTCCGACCCTCAGCGACTTTTAATACATCCTTATAACTTTGTTTCATAACTGGTAGTTTATATCTCTTATTCCTCTTTACCTATGTCACTCATCGACACCCGCCCCCCACCCCGCCCCGATACCACCAGTTTGTTCTCTGTATCTATGAGTTTGTTTTTGTTTGGTTGTGTTTGTTCATTTGTTTTTTAGATTCCACATATCAGTGAGAACGTACAGTATTTGTCTTTCTCCATCTGACTTATTTCACTAACTACTATGAGCAACCTAGATAGCATATTCAAAAGCAGAGACATTACTTTGCAGACTAAGGTCCGTCTAGTCAAGGCCATGGTTTTTTCTGTGGTCACGTGTGGCTGTGAGAGTTGGACTGTGAAGAAGGCTAAGCGCCGAAGAATTGATGCTTTTGAACTGTGGTGTTGGAGAAGACTCTTGAGAGTCCCTTGGACTGCAAGGAGATCCAACTCGTCCATTCTGAAGGAGATCAGCCCTGGGTGTTCTTTGGAAGGAATGATGCTAAAGCTGAAGCTCCAGTACTTTGGCCACCTCAGGCGAAGAGTTGACTCATTGGAAAAGACTCTGTTGCTGGGAGGGATTGGAGGCAGGAGGAGAAGGGGACGACAGAGGATGAGATGGCTGGATGGCATCATGGACTCGATGGATGTGAGTCTGAGTGAACTCCGGGAGATGGTGATGAACAGGGAGGCCTGGCGTGCTGCGATTCACGGGGTCGCAAAGAGTTGGACACGACTGAGTGACTGAACTGAACTGACAATTTCCTCTACCCATGTTGCTACAATGAGCAATATTTCATTCTTTTTTATGGTTGAGTATTAGTGCATTGTACATGTGTACCACATCTTCTTTATCCATTGGTCTATGAGTAGCCACTTAGGATGCTTCCATTATCTCTGCTATTGTAAATAATACTGCCATGAAGATTGGAGTATATGTATCTTTTCTAACAGTGTTCTTATTTTCTTGGGATAAATAACCAAGAGTGAAATTGATAAGTTATAGTAGTTCTATTTTTAATTTCTTATGGAACCTCCATGCTGTTTTCCCTCGTTGGCTGTACTAATTTACATTCCTGCCCAAAAGTGTGCTGGTGCTCCATGCTCCCTTTTCTCTACATCCTCATCAGCAATTGCTAATATTTTTGTCTTTTTGATAGCCATCTGACAAGTCTGAGGTGATATCTTATTGTGGGTTTGACTTCTATTTCCTGGCTCCTGAGTTTTAAAAGTAAGAAGTTGTAGTGCTTTGACTGTGCTATTTATAAAAATTTCAGATTATCTTAATACCCAAAAGGGTAGAATATTGTAGCCTCTTAGGAAGAAAATATTTGGGACTCTAGAATGGCCCAAAGTAAGGAAAGAAAAGAAGCCAAGCCTTCAGAATTAAAGGGTCTAGATGCATCTCCACGTATGGCTATGAACATGCTTATGACCAGATCAAGAGACTCTGGTGATGGGCCATCTGGAAAATAGACATCATTACTGTGAAACAAGGACATTTTTGTGAATTTGGTTTTTTCTTTCTTCTGAGTCTTATCTGGGCACAAACTTTGAGGTTGCTGGGCTCCTGGGTAATATTTAAGGAATGCTCCAGCTTTTAAAGTTACATGTTAGCAATAAATGGGTTATCCCAAGGAAAAAAAAATGTATTTCCAGGATATGGGTTGGATTTTCCTCCTAGCAATAGGAAAACAGTGTAGAAGGAAACAATACTTAATAAATCATGACAAGAAAAGATCTTGCCCAGATAGTCTGTGTTGACATCTTTGTTTTTCCCAGTGGGACGCATTCTAGTAGAAAATAGCGTGTAAATGAAGCCACTGTCATCTGTCCTCCTGTCTTTTGTATTTGTAACAATAAGTTAGCATGTCGGACACTCAGTTTCACTATGGACATTAAGCAAATTGATGTATATCTAAGGAAAAATGCCAACTATAGTGAAAAGGCTAGAATTTATATCAGATGAAAATCTTTGTAAGTATGAGAAATATTTAAGTTAGAGAAGTGAAGACTAGAGCTCATTATGTAAACAGTGCAAGCATTTCCCAGCAAAAGAGGAGTTTGTTCTGTATGGGTCCAGAGGGTATGCTGGGTACCCTTACTTTCATGGTGAAACTTAAAGAATTATAGATAAACCTGTGCCAAAGAAACCCAAATAGTTTTGCAGCTCATCTGAAGTCAATGAACATACTTATTACGATCTAAGCATACAGATCTTTCATTTTCATACACCCTTTAGCCCATTGACTGAAAAGAAGTCAGTAAGTGACTCATTGACAACAAATGATTATTGAGTGCCAACAAGGTGCCAGCCAGTAGTGATCATAACAGCCATGGTCTCTTTTCTTGCCCATTTTGCAAAATCCAGGACTTTTATAAATTTTACCTCTAATAGCACCTCTTTTGTAATCCTACTAACTTCTTTGAATCATCCCCTTTACCATGAAAGCAAGAAGTGTGAAAGTGTTAGTTGCTCAGTCATGTCCAACTCTTTGCGAACCCGTGGAGTCTAGCCCACCAGGCTCCTCTGTCCGTGGGATTCTCCAGACAGGAATACTGGAGTGGGTTGCCATTTCCTTCTCAAGGGGATCTTCCTGATGCAGGGATTGAACCCAGGTCTTCTCGCATTGCAGGCAGATTCTTTACTGTCTGTGCCACCAGGAAAGCCCTTACCATAACATATCCATTTATTAAAGCACATTTTATATCATGTTGTGTTTAATTTTCATGGTTATTCAAGAGTCTCTTAAGGTTGCTCTTCTTTTTAGATTTACAGCCTTATTTCCTGGTATATATATTACAGGTGCCTAATACATGTTTTTGTTAATGAGTGAACGGAATTACAAACATGTCTTTCATGTCCCCATTTAGTAGGTTTATTTAAGGGGCATCTCTAAGGTTTGAGTCAAAGACGAAACTTAAATACTTCTTTTCCCCATGCTTTTTATAATGAATGTAGATTGTTCTAGTGTTGGTACTGCCTGTACCAGAGAGAGAAGGATTATCATGGGAGGGAGCAAACCTAGACCCTACTTGATCTGTTATTAAAATTAAATCTTATCAGTACTTATTTATGCTGTCAGTCACCAACAAGAAATGGCAGCCCACTCTAGTACTCTTGCCTGGAAAATCCCATGGATGGAGGAGCGTGGTAGGCTACAGTCCATGGAGTCATAAAGAGTCGGACACGACTGAGCAACTTACTAGGTACTTCACTTACATACCATGAGCTTTCCTGGTGGCTCAGACAGTAAAGAATCTGCCTGCAATGTGAGAAGACCTGGGTTCAGTCCCAGGGTTGGGAAGATCCTCTGGAGAAGGAAATGGCAACTCATTCCAGTATTCTTGCCTGGAAAATCTCATGGACGGAGGAACCTGGCAGGCTATAGTCCATGGGGTCACAAAGAGTTGGCACAACTGAGTGACTAACACTTTCACTTTTACATACTATAATTGCTTTAATTCTCATAACGATCTGTAATTTGGTATATTATTAAGATGTTGGAATAAATTCTCAGAGATTAAATTATTTGTTCTCAGTTCTATTCTTGATATGATTACTAGAGTAGAAAATTGTGGTGTATCACTGAACTGGTATATTTGAGTAGATTGTTTTAACTTAGATCATGAAATCTGTCACAGAGGGCCATCAGGTAATTCTTTACCACCCCAGGCCTACTGAACTTTAGTAGGAGAGAAATAATGATTATTATTGACCTATTTAACCCTTCTTTAAGTTGATGGAAATGGTCATATTTATCTCAGAGGCTGTCAGTTACTCAGACTTGATCAGACTTCTCTAACTGGTTAAGAAGGCTGTTCTGTGGATGTAAGATGTAATATTCTCAGTTCTGGTCTTTCATGTTGATTTCTAAGACTGGCATTGAAGTCACTGAAAATGACCCTGTCAGTAAACTGAGAGCTAGTCCAGCTCTTTGATTTCTTGATTAGTGTCTATACCAGTGTCATTATTTTTCTGGAGATGCATCTTTTGATGGGATCATTTTTATTTTCAGTTAGTTCATGTATTTATGTTATTGCTTAATGAGTTAAAGATCAATATCAATTCTATTCTTATTTTTCATTTTTATAGATGTCTGAAGAATATTATTTACTGACAAGTAGATGGGAATGGAAGGAGTTTTGCGATGGAAATGTCACTCAGTTTAAAATCTTTTTGATATACATGACAAAAATCATATAATGATTAATCATCAAAAACACTTTTTAGGAACAGCTGTCAACTGATAAGTCCTTCAGTCAATCTAGTTGAAGGCAAAGAATTGGCAACTCCTTGACTTATAATAGGATTAAAAATCCAATTATTAGAGTCATTCATTTTCTCAACATTAATACCAGTATTTAAATCATCCATTTGTTTGACAGTTTAAGTTTCTTTCTCTGCAACATGTGAATACTAGTCTGCCTATCTCTTAGGATTATCATGTGATATACATGAATTATGTATTTATCATACTAATAAGAATTTCTCAATAAGTGGTGGTGATTTCATGATGCCTTGCCAATGCAGGAGATGTGGGCTCAATCCTTGGGTCAGGAAGAACCTCTGAAGAAGGAAATACAACCCATTCCAGTATTCTTGCATGGGAAATCTCATGGGCAGAGGAGCCTGGTGGGCTGTGGTCCATGGGATTGCAAAAGAGTTGGACACAACTTAGCAACTGAGCACGCTTGCATTTCGTAATGAGCTTGGGTCTGAAGTAGGTAGGCAGTCTTAACTAAGGATGAGTGGGGCACACCATTGGAATATTCGGGAACAATGACTAAATAGAAAAGACATAGCACTATCAACATTCTGGTATGTTTTTCATTTTAAAATAGATCTTCTTCCAGTGGAAACATCTCATCTGTTTGGGGAAAAGACTGGCAAAAACTAGGTTGTGTCAGGAGTCCAAATCATGGGCTTTGGTTAAGAGAAAAGTCTAATTTCCAGCAGGAACAAAGTACAGAGAAAAAGATGAGTCAGAAACTCGGGTTTAGAGGTGGAACCAACATAGCAGTGTAGTGTGGGATGTGTAATATGGGATGAACATAGAAGTGTAGTGTAAAAGTTTAAGGGTGGCTGTGGATGGGTATGCAAAGCTGGGTTTCATGTTCTCCCTACATACATGCACACATGTGTAAACACATGATCAGGAGCCTAGAGAAGGGCAGGCAAATGAGTATCATCTGTAGTTCCAATTCCTGTGTGTTGGTAGAGGCTTTGAAATGGTGAGAAATGTTTTTAAGGCCAGATATCAGTTCATTAAAGATAAACATTCTGGTAGGTGAGGTTAGTTAGCATACAAACAGTATTTGCATTCAAAGCATTCTTTATCATGCTGGGCCAATAGCAATAAAATTAATTCTGTTGATGGTGATCGACTGTTTATTGAACTCTGTGTCTTGCTCAGGATTGGTTCAATTCCCATACAGGAAGGGTTTCAATAAAATAAAAGAGCTTCCTTAATTACGCTCTGGATTCCTTAAGTGAGAAGCAGTACAGTGTACAGAGTCATATGCTTTTAAAATCTCTATCCAATACAAGGTTGCGCATGAAATACAGAGTGATCAGTGGCTGTCATTGACTGTAACAGTTTCCCTGGAATGCCTCAGCAAGATACCAAAAGCTAGGTGGCTTAGAAAACAGAGGTTTGTTTTCCTACAGTTCTTTCAGTTTCTGACACTCCTGAAGAGCAAAACTCCAAAATCAAGCGTTAGCAAGATTGGTTCCTTGTGAGGGCTGTAAGGGAGAACGTTGCATGACTCTGTGCTCGTGTCTGACAGTATCAGGGACCCCTTGGTTTGTAGATGGATTCTCCATGTGTCTTCACACCGTCTTTCTTCTGTCCAAGTCTCCCTCTGTGTACAAGTTTTCCCTTTTTATTTGGACACAGTCACGTGGGAATAGGGCCCACTGTAATGACCTCATCTTAACTTGGTTATCTCCCCTATAAAAACCCATTTCCAAAGAAGGTCATATTCACAGGTTCTGAGAGATAGGAAGGACCTCAACATCTTTTTCAGGGCTGTGGTGTTGTCATTCAGTTGCTAAGCTGTGTCTGACTCTTTGCAACCCTATGGACTGCAGCATGCCAGGCTTCCCTGTTCTTCACCATCTCCTGGAGCTTGCTCAAACCCATGTTCATTGAGTCGGTGATGCAATTCATCCCTCTCATCCTCTATTACCCCCTTCTCCTGCCATCAATCTTTCCCAGCATCAGGGTCTTTTCCAGTGAGCTGGCTCTTCTCGTGGCCAGAGTATTGGAGCTTCAGCATCAGTCCTTCCACTGAATATTGAAGGTTGATTTCCTTTCGGATTGACTGATTTGGTCTGCTTGCTGTCCAAGGGACTATAATTCAACTCATAACACTGACATATCCTCAAGTAAGAAGTAGGCAAATCTTAGACTCTTAAAAACACCCAAAGATTTCCTTAGAAAGTAGAAAGACACTGAATAGGAAGCTTTTGTTTAAGCCCTACATTTATCACTTATTGACTATAATACCCCTGGAAGTAAGCCAGAAGTTTTAATCTTAGTTTTCTTATCTCTATAGTAAAACATCATAGTTTTGTTCAAAGAATTATAATAAATAAAAAAATTGGTAATAATGATTTGTATAAACTGTGCTATACAGATACTATATATAATTACAACTTGTATTAATGCATTAATTTTGTGCTGTACCATTCCTAGATTATTCTAAGCACTAAGTAAAACAAGTTGGAAGCTCTAAAGTAGCTAAATGACAAGTAGAAGCAGGGACCATTATCTGTATAATTAGTTCTTGCATTAGCAATGGATTTCATTATAAGCATTAACATAGTTTAATAACTATTTATCGTAAACATAATTTAAAATACATTGCTTGTCTCACAGTTTCATGTATGGAATGATTGTCTTTATTAGTGTATAGAATATTGAGAGCCATACAACTTTAAAAATATTTGCAGATCTTTGGAAGAAAAACACTGTGTTGAACACCCATGGGGGAAAATATACTGCATTAAAGAATACACACACACAAACACACACACACACACACACACTTCTGGTGTCAAAACAATGTGGGTGTAAGAGTGTGCAGGGTCAAGCTGGGCTCATAACAGCTATGACTTAAACTACTGCTGGCTAAATGAATTTCCTCAGCCTTTTATTCTGCCTGCTTGCTAGAGGTTTTGGGGGCTGACAGATTGCTATTATGACCACTGCAGACATTGAAAAATGGCTTAGGAGAAACAGCCACAGCTAGGGAAAGACAAATAGCTCCTCAGGAGAGAGAGATTCATGCAAGAGGTCTTTAACACATATTCAACTATTTGAACCTCAAATATGTGTAGACAGTTCAGTATCTGGCAGATTCAGTACAGAAGTTACCTTCTAATTTTTCCTATTTTCCCCTCTCTCTCCTCTTTCCTTCCACTGATTCTGATATAACTTCTCCCCGGCTTTACACATAAAATAGAATCAAAAAGAAAATGAGCACTGCCCATTGCCTAGTCCCCGTACAATGTGATGTTATTAGTATGGTCTCTGTCCTTTATATGAGAAATAGTACAGAAAGCTTTTGAATTGTGCTACTGGAGAAGACTCTTGAGAGTCCCTTAGACAGCAAAGAAATCAAACCAGTCAATCCTAAAGGAAATCAACCCTCAATATTCACTGGAATGACCAATGCTGAAGCTGAAACTCCAATACTTTGGCCACCTGAAGCAAAGAACTGACTCATTAGAAAAGACCCTAATGCTGGGAAAGATTGAGGGCAGGAGGAGAAGGGGACGACAGAGGATGAGATGGCTGGATGGCATCACTGACTCAATGGACATGAGCTTGAGCAACCTCAGGAAATAGTGAAGGACAGGGGATCCTGGTGTGCTGCCGTCCATGGGGTCACAAAGAGTTGGACATGACTTAGCTGCTGAACAACAGCAGCAACAGTAAAGATAGCTATATTCAAGACTAGAACGTGTGTATAATTGCCAACTATAATTACTCACTGGCATTCAGTAGATATTTAATAGCTAAACACTGTTCTGGACACTATCCTAAGTGCAGAGAGTAGAGCTGGAAATAGACAAATACCTTTCATGGGCTTTATGGTCTAGTGAGATGGTAAACTTAGCAGACAATTATGATATGTTGTTCAGATTGCAATGATTGGGCACATAAAGGGTCTGTGGGAGTATAGTAGAGGGTTACCTTCCCTAGACTGGAGATGGATGTGATGAAGGGTAAGAAAGATTTCTTGAGAAAGGATTTTCACTTTTCCCATGATTGGAAAGTGTGAGCATAGAAAATTTTATTATCTTCCTCATTATAATAAAGGAGGAGAGGAACATTCAGTTTGAAGCTACTGCTGAGAAAATGTTAAGTCTTCATTTAGCTAATTTGGACATATTCTTGACTGCAACTTGGCTCTCTCAATTCGTTTGCCTTAGCAGCCAAGTCAAGGCCCAGCTTGTGTGTAGGAAATACTGGTATTCTGAACCACTAGGATATTTGTAGAGTTGTAATTCACTTGTCTTGAACTTCCACCTGAGAAAAATCTCTCAACAGAGAGTCTGATACACCGACATTAGTTCTATACCTCAGAAGTACCCAGGACATAAAGTGTGAGGCAGTTCATCTATTTAAATATAAGAAAAATCAATAAAGGTGGCAAGAAATATTGACCCTCAGGAAGCCCAAATCCCACAATGTGTCTTGATCCTACATGGATTTAAGTCTCATGTGACTCACCATTCCTGAATAAAAAATTGGTTTCATAGCAGAGGCTTTTGTCACCAGAAATACCACAGAAAAGCCAATTGAATCTCTCCTTTTGCTGGAAGGAGCCCTCCTTTGGGATTGTCAACACTGGGTCCACCTCTCTTCAGCCATAATCTGTGTTATAAATGCCAGCGATGTCCTGGCACCCTAAGTATCCCTTCCCTTATCAGAGAACTGCTGTAATATTATGCCGTGCTGGTTCAATGAGGTAAGCCTCAGGTGGTTTTCCCTGCAGTAAAGGATTATTTGTAGTACCTTTCCGTGTCCAGAACTACTTGGGAACAGAGTAGGGAGATATCTCATTTAAAGGAAGTCACAGTGGCCAGAGTCAATCCACTCATGTTTTCCTTACTCATTGAGAATGCCACTTTTGTGTTAATACACACTTTTATATCTGGCCTTTCAATTAATTTTCATTGATTTATCCTTAATAGTAGCTCATTGTTTTAAATATTGTAATTTCGTAGTGTGTATAATACTTTTCAAATTTACAATACATTCAAGTTTTTTAAAAGGGAATATATCAACTTATACTCGTATGGTAGGTTGCGAAAAGTCTTGTTTCTCTACATCTTCCCCAGTAATTGAAATTATCAGGTATTTTGGTTATTGTCAATCTGATAGCTGAAAAAGAGCATTCAGTGTTTTAGTTTGAATGTGCTCAATTACTAGTGAGGCTGAAAAGCTTTTTTATCTGTTTATTTTTAGTTCAGATTTCATCTTCTATGATTTGTCTTATATGTCCTGGGCTTTAAAAAATAATTTTATCTTGTTTTCTTTAAAGAATTAGTGTGTGTGTGTGTGTGTGTGTGTGTATTACAATGCTTTCTTTTACAAGTATCTCCCAAGTATTGGGAGATATAAATATTATCTCCCAAGTATTTGGAGATGTAAATATCATCTCCCAATGTCTTTTTTTCCTTTTAATTATGTGTATGACCTTTCTCTGAGGACAGGAGTTTTTAGTTTTAACATGGTCAAATTCAGGAGTTTTAATATATGTGCGTTTTGTGTCTTGTTTAATTATACCCTCCCAAAGACATTCTCCTAAATTTTCTTCTAATTTTAAAGCTTTGGGTTTTTGTCCAGGTCTTTATTTTTGTTGGACTTCCCAGGTGGCACTAGTGGTAAAGAACCCACCTGTCAATGCAGGAGACATAAAAGATGTGAGTTTGATCCCTGGGTCGGGAAGAGCTTCTGGAGAAGGAAATGGCAACCCACTCCAGTATTCTTGCCTGGAGAATTCCAGGGACAGAGGAGTTTGGTGGTCTACGTCCAAAGGATCGCAAAGAGTTGGACACAACTGAGCAACTAACACTTATTTTTGTTATGATTCAAGACTGAAAATATTATAAACTTGAAAATGTTCACATATTATGACCTAACAAGTCTCCTAATAGGAATAAACTCTAATGAAACCTTTGTACATATCCAGAAAAAATTGTGGACTCAATGTTTTAGATAAAGCATAGTTTTTAACAGGCAAAAGGACAACAACTTGAAAGTTAAATGGAATGAAAAATGATGTGTGGTAAATTCATGTGGTGGAATAGTATACAAACATTATAAGGGAAACATCATCATAAAGATAGCGTTCAGATTTTAAAAACGGGTGAAAGTAGCAGGTTACAGAAGAGCACGCTGTGCATGATAATTCTATATTCATGTTTAATGTGCGCGATGTGCTCAGTCGCTCAGACGTGTCCGACTCTTTTCAAGCCCTAGGACTGTAGCCTGCCAGGCTCCTCTGTCCATGGGGATTCTCCAGGCAAGAAAACTAGAGTGGGTTTTGCCATGCCCTCTTCCAGGAGATCTTTCCAACCTGCGGATCGAACCCAGGTCTCCCGCATTATAGGCGGAATCTTTACCATCTGAGCCACCAGTTTAGTATCACATGTAAAAACAACAGTATATGTTCCTTTATGGTTATATATTAACATAAAAATATTTTTAAATGGCATGGAAAACTACCTGTGAAATTCATCATGGTAAAGACATGAATGTAAACATCAAAAAGCTTAATGAATCTTGAGTAGGATGAAAGGGAGGAGACCCACACTGAGGGGCATATAACCAACCTGTTAAAAGCCCAAGACGGAGAGAATCTTGAAAGCAGGAAGAGAGAAGTGTTTCCTCACATGTAAGATTTCTCAGTAAGAAAAATAGCATATTTTGCATTGGAAACTTTGGAGACCAGAAGGCAATGGGCGGGTATATTCAAAGTCCTGAAAGAAAGATCTGTCAACCAAGAATCCTAAATCTGGCAAAACTGTCCTTCAAAGTGAGGGAAAAATTAAGACATTTGCAGATAAATGGAAGCTGATTATGTGTTCATTACCACTAGACTTGTCCCACAAGAAATAATAAAAGGAGTCCTACAAGTTGAAATGAAAAGGCAAGACAGTAACTCAAAGCTGTACGAAGAAATAAAGAGCTCAGTGAAATTAAATGCAAGAGCATTTATAAAAACTAGTGGTAGTATAACTTTTGTCTGGTAACTATACTTTTTGTTTTTTCTATGATTTAAGAGACTAATGTGTTTAAAAATTAATCTAAAAGTTAGCATTATTGTAACTTTGGTTTGTAACTCTACATTTTCTTCTCTATGTATTATAGTTATTAATGCACAAAAAGATTAGTTTGTTTTTAGATTCACGACATAGAAGGATGTAATTTTCTGAAGTCAATAACGGAAAGGGGGTAGGGATACAGCGGTATAAGAGCACAGTTTTTGTGTTGTTAAAGTTAAGCTGGTATAAATTCAAATTAGAATATTATAACGTTAATCTCCATGGTAACCATAGAGAAAATAGAATGTACACAAAAAAAGAAATGAGGATTAAAGTGTTTCACTGCAGAAAACACAAAAACCAGCTAAGCAGGAAAGATGGCACACGTGATAAAGAATCTGTGTGTCAATACAGGAGACACAAGAGACATGGGTTTGATCCCTGGGTGAGGAAGATCCCCTGGAGGAGGAAATGGCAACTTGTTCCAGCATTCTTGCCGGGACAATTCCATGGACAGAGGAGACCGGCAGGCTGCAGTCTGTTGAGTCGCAGAGTCAGAAGCGACACACAATTAAGCACACAAATAAGAAAGTAGTAATGCAGGAAATGAGGGACAAAAAGCTATCAGCCATCTAGGAAACATAAAGTGACAGAAGTTTTTCCTTATCAAAATTACTTTATTATTATTTTTTTATTTTTTAATTTTTTTTAAATTTTAAAATCTTTAATTCTTACATGCGTTCCCAAACATGAACCCCCCTCCCACCTCCCTCCCCATAACATCTCTCTGGGTCATCCCCATGCACCAGCCCCAAGCATGCTGCATCCTGCGTCAGACATAGACTGGCGATTCAATTCTTACATGATAGTATACATGTTAGAATGTCATTCTCCCAAATCATCCCACCCTCTCCCTCTCCCTCTGAGTCCAAAAGTCCGTTATACACATCTGTGTCTCTTTCCCTATCTTGCATACAGGGTCGTCATTGCCATCTTCCTAAATTCCATATATATGTGTTAGTATACTGTATTGGTGTTTTTCTTTCTGGCTTACTTCACTCTGTATAATTGGCTCCAGTTTCATCCATCTCATCAGAACTGATTCAAATGAATTCTTTTTAACGGCTGAGTAATACTCCATTGTGTATATGTACCACAGCTTTCTTATCCATTCATCTGCTGATGGACATCTAGGTTGTTTCCATGTCCTGGCTATTATAAACAGTGCTGCGATGAACATTGGGGTACATGTGTCTCTTTCAATTCTGGTTTCCTCGGTGTGTATGCCCAGAAGTGGGATTGCTGGGTCATAAGGTAGTTCTATTTGCAATTTTTTAAGGAATCTCCACACTGTTCTCCATAGTGGCTGTACTAGTTTGCATTCCCACCAACAGTGTAGGAGGGTTCCCTTTTCTCCACACCCTCTCCAGCATTTATTGCTTGCAGATTTTTGGATTGCAGACATTCTGACTGGTGTGAAGTGGTACCTCATTGTGGTTTTGATTTGCATTTCTCTAATAATGAGTGATGTTGAGCATCTTTTCATGTGTTTGTTAGCCATCCGTATGTCTTCTTTGGAGAAATGTCTATTTAGTTCTTTGGCCCATTTTTTGATTGGGTCGTTTATTTTTCTGGAATTGAGCTGCATAAGTTGCTTGTATATTTTTGAGATGAGTTGTTTGTCAGTTGCTTCATTTGCTATTATTTTCTCCCATTCAGAAGGCTGTATTTTCACCTTGCTTATATTTTCCTTTGTTGTGTAGAAGCTTTTAATTTTAATTAGATCCCATTTGTTTATTTTTGCTTTTATTTCCAGAATTCTGGGAGGTGGATCATAGAGGATCCTGCTGTGATTTATGTCTGAGAGTGTTTTGCCTATGTTCTCCTCTAGGAGTTTTATAGTTTCTGATCTTACATTTAGATCTTTAATCCATTTTGAGTTTATTTTTGTGTGCGGTGTTAGGAAGTGATCTAGTTTCATTCTTTTACAAGTGGTTGACCAGTTTTCCCAGCACCACTTGTTAAAGAGATTGTCTTTACTCCATTGTATATTCTTGCCTCCTTTGTCAAAGATAAGGTGTCCATATGTGTGTGGATTTATCTCTGGGCTTTCTATTTTGTTCCATTGATCTATATGTCTGTCTTTGTGCCAGTACCATACTGTCTTGATGACTGTGGCTTTGTAGTAGAGCCTGAAGTCAGGCAAGTTGATTCCTCCAGTTCCATTCTTCTTTCTCAAGATTGCTTTGGCTATTCGAGGTTTTTTGTATTTCCATACAAATCTTGAAATTATTTGTTCTAGTTCTGTGAAAAATGTGGCTGGTAGCTTGATAGGGATTGCATTGAATTTGTAAATTGCTTTGGGTAGTATACTCATTTTCACTATATTGATTCTTCTGATCCATGAACATGGTATATTTGTCCATCTATTAGTGTCCTCTTTGATTTCTTTCATCAGTGTTTTATAGTTTTCTATATATAGGTCTTTAGTTTCTTTAGGTAGATATATTCCTAAGTATTTTATTCTTTTCATTGCAATGGTGAATGGAATTGTTTCCTTAATTTCTTTTTCTACTTTCTCATTATTCGTGTATAGGAATGCAAGGGATTTCTGTGTGTTGATTTTATATCCTGCAACTTTACTATATTCATTGATGAGCTCTAGTAATTTTCTGGTGGAGTCTTTAGGGTTTTCCATGTAGAGGATCATGTCATCTGCAAACAGTGAGAGTTTTACTTCTTCTTTTCCAATTTGGATTCCTTTTATTTCGTTTTCTGCTCTGATTGCTGTGGCCAAAACTTCCAGAACTATGTTGAATAGTAGTGGTGAAAGTGGACACCCATTACTTTAAATGGAAATAGATTAAATTTTCCAGTGACAAAGACTGATAACATGGATAAAATTATATGGCCCAACTATATGCTGTTTATAAGAGATTCTTTAGATCTGAAGACATAAATAGGTTGAAAGTGAGAGGATGAAAAAACATGTTTCATGCAAACAGTAACGGAAAGAAACAGGGATGGATATATTAATATCAGACAAAATAGGATTTAAAAGCCTGTTAAATAAAAAGATTAGAGGGGAAAAAGGAAGACATTATATTCAAATACAAGTTTCAATACAGCGAGAATATATAACAATTATAGATATGGCACCCCACTCCAGTACTATTGCCTGGAAAATCCCATGGACGGAGGAGCCTGGTAGGCTGCGGTCCATGGGGTTGCGAAGAGTCGGACACAACTGAGCGACTTCCCTTTCACTTTTCACTTTCATGCATTGGAGAAGGAAATGGCAACCCACTCCAGTGTTCTTGCCTGGAGAATCCCAGGGATGGGGGAGCCTGATGGGCTGCTGTCTATGTCACACAGAGTCAGACACGACTGAAGTGACTTATTAGCAGCAGCAGCAGCATGCACAATAAAACTAGACCATCCAAACAGATGAAGCAAAAATGGACAAAATCGAAGGGAGAAATAGACAATTCTACAGTAACTGTTGTAAATTTCAATACCCCACTCTCAATAAAGGATAGAACAACCAAATAGAAGACAGAAGTAAGGAATTATAGGACTTAACACCATAAACCCGTTAGATTTATCTTTTAAGGAACACTCGATCCAACACTCTACCCAACCCCAAAACAAGAAAATATATATTATTCCTAAGTGTACATGGGCATACTCAAGAGAGACCATTTGTTAGGCCACAGATTGTCTCATTAGATTTTAAAAAGACAGATTTAATACAAAGTATCTTCTTTGACTTGCAACAGGATAAATTTAGGTTTCAATAATGGAAGGAAAACTGGAAAATCCACACATTTTTGGAAATACACTGGGAAAAAAAAAAGTGAATGTTAGTTGCTCAGTCATGTCCGACTCTTTGTAACCCTGTGGACTGCAGCCCACCAGGCTCCTCTGTCCACGGAATTTTCCAGGCAAGAATATTGGAGTGGGTAGCCATTTCCTTCCCCAGGGGATCTTCCCGACCCAGGGATGGAACCCAGGTCTCCCACATTGCAGGCAGACTCTTTACTGTCTGAGCACAGTCTTAATAGCCAATTGATCAAGAAAAAAATCACAGGAGAAACTAGGAAGTATCTTGAGACAAATGAAGCAAAAATATACCAAAAGTTAGGGGACACTGTGAAAACAGTGCTAGGTTGCGGGGGGGGGGGGGGTGATTTATAGTTGTGAATCCTTGCCTTAAAAATGAAGGGAGATCTTAACACCTTACAGCCTGACTTTACAACTTAAGGAAAATAGAACAAACTAGAAGAAGGAAGGACATATTAATACAAATTAAAGAAGAGATTAAAGATTAGATTAAAGGAGGTACAAATGAAATATAGACTAGGAAAACAATAGAGAAAATCAATGACACTGAGAAATTGGTTCTTCCAAAAGTTCAACAAAATTGAGCTAGCAGCATAGACTAAGGGGAAAAAAAGGCCTCAAATTATTAAGATCAGAAATGAAAGTAGGGGCCAGCAGCTAGGTGTGTGCTGGTTGCACGGGCCTGTGCTCTTTCTCAAGCTTGCCTGCTGGCACTGAGCCGTGCTGCAGGTGCTGAACCCGCCCCTGCTTCTTGTGTTGCTTCTGCTCTTTCTGGCCCTCTGGCACACCTCAAGCCTTCTGCCCTCGGTCCTTGACACTTGGTCTTTCAAGAATGTAATCGATGCAGTGTGGAGGACACCTGAATCTGGAGGTTTATCCTTGGATGCAGTTGAGAGTGCTGTGTGTGAGAGCAGTGTGATGGTGCTGTAGGTTTTGGGGGAAGTTCTGATGACTTTTGAAAATTCTGAAGATGGGACGTACTGCTGCTGTTTTATGTACATGTGGTATAAAATTCAAATCACATGGTCAGCTAGGAGATTTGACAGTTCCTAGAGCTGGGCGTATGTTGATGATGCTACGGGGCCAGCCTTGGTCACTGGGGATGGCGATATATTAAATGTTTTCTACCAAGCTGAAGAATATATGAGATGACCCATTCATTACTTGCTAAAAAAGTGATTTCAAGAATTCAGGCTATAAAGTAGGCAGTCCAACACCTTCCAGGGTAAAAGCTGGGAGATTATTCTGTGCCTGCTCTGTCACCACTGAGCCTTGGGGGGATGGATTCAATGAGTATTCATGTAACAACTGCTTCATTGTTTGCTATAGCCATGTTGGATTTTGGAGTGTAAGCCTCAATGAATTCCAGACCTAGGTGATTGGGGTTCCTGTCCTTTGGGTGGCAGTGTTAAATGTTGGGGCACTAGATGTGTAGTCTACACCCTTCACAAGAAACCACCCGATAAGAAGGGCTCTGCAGACAGGGAATCTATAAAAGTGACCTTCAGTCATAAAGGTAGGTAATTTTGGAGACTAGGTCCCATGACCTGCCACCTGCCATTTGGAGACTCAGGAAAGTTGGTGGTGTCATTTAGTCTGAGTGTGAATTTGAAGGCACAAGAATCAGGGGAACCCACAGTTTAAATCCTATTCCCAGGGCCAGAGAAGATGTAATAAGATATCCTAAATCAAGTAAGGAGTCAGGAAGCAAAAAGGGCCATTATATCATTTCTTATGTACCATTTATCTCTCTCTATAAAAAGTAGTGGGCTATATAATTATTTTTTCATTATTTTTGCATAATAGGTCCTATAAAGTTGGCCAAATAAGCACATCCTCACTTCATAGGCCGAAATTTCCTGCCAGTACTCCTAAAATTGGCACCGTTCAAATAGTCATGCCAAGACCTAAATGTTGTTATAACAAATGTGTCTGTGAGAGGAGTGGGTGGCTGACAGGGGAGTTTTCCTGTATTCTCAGGATGGAGTAAATGTGGCAAGGTTATTTTTTGTTTGTTTGTTTTTCTGTTTTAAAGATTTTTTTGATGTGGGCCATTTTTAAAGTCGTTATTGTTTTTGTTACAATACTGTTTTGGTTTTATGTTTTGGTTTTTTGGCCGTGAGGCATGTGAGATCTTAGCTCCCCAACTAGGGATTAAACCCACACCTCCTGCATTGGAAGGCAAAGCTTCAACCACTAGACAACCAGGGAAGTCCCTATGTGGCAATGTTTTAAAACTACATACATTAAGATGCATGTTCTGATCAAAACCATTCCCAACTGTGAATCACGAGAGGGGCACATACACCCCCTCAGTTCAGAGACAGAGCACCTGAGGAGGCAGCCAGGTGAATTAGCTCTGCAGTGAAATCCTTCAAGTCAGGGATAAAATCTGAGATTGCAGTCCAAGAAGTTCCCATAAAAAAATTCCTACAATGCTTAAAACATATTTGACACCAGCTAAATTACATAATTTCATAATTTGTACAATAAGACAAGCAATGACATGCTTTATGTATGCCTTGCAAAGAGGTGTCCATCACACATATTCAATACTATTATAGCTTGAATCTGTGTTATTCAAGATCGTCAGGTAGGAGGTATTAATAACCTTTTCTATTGTCATACGAAAGGATATTGGCCAGTTCAGGAATTCAGATGTCTTTGCTTAATATTGCCAATGGAATTTCTTTTTGTTGAAGGTTTTGTAAAGAAAGCAAGATAATGTGAAAGAAATAGAACCCACAGAATGAACAGTGCCTGTTAAACAGGAAATAAATATTTCATGATGTATCGTTATGTGGACTGCTCTTCACGTCCAGACCGCTGTTCATTTCCTTCTTACCAGGATTCAAGGGACCCTCTATTTTTATGCAAACTACAATGTAGTCACTACTTTGATCCTACTTTTCAGAGCTTTACTCCATTGCAATCTAATTCTGTGGTAGTCATCAATGTTTCTCATCAAGTATATTGAGGTTTCCTCCATTGAGATACATGATAGGATTGTACTTCTTGACCCTTCTGTGGTTAATAGGGAGGAACATTATTACTTTAAAGGGACAGTGTGGTCAATTCTGACAAAGGAGGAGAAGTGACATGTGCCACTTCCAGGAGGAATTTCTGATTTCCTGTAAGGAATTTTACAGAGTGTTGTTTTCCCTTTGGGATGGCTACTGGATTGGCAACATTCAAGATGGTGATTTTTCCATCAGACTGTGTCTTTCAGTGAGGAAAGATCCCCCTTCCTGACCCATGATGAATATGTAGTGTAAGAAATGAATCTTCATTTTTCAAGCTATTAAGAATTGGGAGATTGTTACTGTAGCATCATCTAGCCTTTATTGGTTGATAGCCAAGCATGCATGTTTGCTAAGTTGCTTCAGCCATGTCCAACTGTGCAACCCTATGGACTGTAGCCCACCAGGCCCCTCTGTTCATGGGATTCTCCAGTCAAGAATACTGGAGTGGATTTCCATGCCCTATTCCAGGGGATCTTCCCAACCCAGGGTTCGAACCTGCGTCTTTCACATCTCATACATTTGCAGGTAGGTCCTTTTCCACTAGTGCCAGCTGGGAAGCCTGACTGACATCCATGCAGTGTGATACTTCATACTGCTAGCTACAGTTTCTCTGATGAGATTATAGGTCATGTCATGTGCATGCGTACACAATCACTAAGTCGTGTTCAACGCTTTGTGATCTCATGGACTGTAGGCCGCCAAGTTCCTCTGTCTATGGGATTTTCCCAGCAAGAATACTGATGTGGGTCGCCATTTCCTCCTCCAGAGGATCCTCCTGATCTTGGGATCAAAGCCGAGGGCAAATTCTTTACCACTGAGCCACCTGGGAAGCCCCAGAGAGGTCACATGTATATACTAATTATGAGATGATCTCAGTCTCTGCTGTTCTTGTGTCAAGTTCAGCTTTTAAAGGACAGGAAACTTCTGCTTAGACATAGCAACCTTCCAAGGGAATTTATTGCTCAAGGATTTTACTTACTACTTATCATCACATGGATGTATCAGCTTGGTTCAGTTGCTCAGTCATGTCTGACTCTTTGCAGCCCCATAGACTGCAGCACACCAGGCTTCCCTGTCCAACACCAACTCCTGGAGCTTGCTCAAACTCATGTCCATCGAGTCAGTGATTCCTCCAACCATTTCATCCTCTGTCACCCCGTCTCCTCCTGCCTTCAATCTTTCCCAGCATTGGGGTCTTTTCCAGTGAGTCAGCTCTTCACATCAGGTGGCTAAAGTACTGGAGCTTCAGCTTCAGCATCAGTCCTTCCAATGAATATTCAGGACTGATTTCCTTTAGGATGGACTGGTTTGATCTCCCTGCAGTCCAAGGGACCCTCAAGAGTCTTCTCTAACACCACAGTTTAAAAGCATAAGTTCTTCAATGGTCAGCTTTCTTTATGATCCAACTCTCACGTCCATCTGTACATGACTACTGGAAAAACCATACCTTTGACCAGATGGACTTTTGTTGGCAAAGTAATGTCTCTACTTTTTAATATGCTGTCTAGTTTGGTCATAGCTTTCTTCCGAGGAGCAAGTGTCTTTTAATTTCATGGCTGCAGTCACCATCTGCAGTGATTTTGGAGCCTAAGAAAATAAAGTCTATCACTGTTTTCATTGTTTCCCCATCTATTTGCCAAGAACTGATGGGACCAAATGCCATAATCTTAGTTATCTGAATGTTGAGTTTTAAGCCAGTTTTTTCGCTGGATGCATAGATGTATACAGATGCACAAAAGGCTAGCTATATGAGTGAGAACATATATTGCCCTCTAAAATCATGCTCTCTTCAAAATCCCACAGCTTTGATTGTGAATGTTTTATAGGCCTTGATGTTATGCAAGTGATAAACGGAAAGTGTTTGGACTGAGTATTTTCTGGGAGATGCTTCCATTCCTTGGAAGTCTTTCATCTGTTATTATCACTCACATGAATAAGTGAACTTTGGTTGTAGTTGCTGGTTGTGGCTGTTTGATATCAATACAAAAGTGAAATACATACATACATAATGTAGCCTGAACAATATTGAAAGGAATTTTAGGACCATCCCATCTCCTTTGCCTGTGTAAAATCTAGCAATTATCTCTTACAAGTTATCTTGCTATTCCTTTAAATATCCCCAAAGCACTGAAAACAATCATTATATACATTAGTGGCATACGTAATGGTGACATCATTGAGGTGCTAGAGTGATTGCTTCTGTTGGGAGGAAAGGTCTTGGATTCCACAGAGCTGATGCGTCTATCAAATCTGACCTTGATAAGAAAAACAAGGGTGCCGTGACTGCTTCACAGGGTTACAGTCACAGTAAATGGAAAGAAGAGGGGCTATGGTTCATAAGGGGGAGGGAAAAGATCAATGCTGCCTACATATATTGCATAGTTTCATGGAATAATTTCTAATAAAGCTTTTGGAAATGGCATTTATATGATCAGTGAAAATGAAATATGAACCCCAACAAAACCAAAATGATATAGATAGGTATAGATATAGAAAGCTAGATTTTTGATGTATAAGAGGAGATTTCAGGGGGAAAATTTGCTTATGCAATTACAGAGGCACCAGATATGCCATGATGTGGCCATGCCATTTACAAGCTGAAAAATCAGGAAAGTTGCAATATAACTCAGTCCAAGTTCAAAGGCCTAAAGACCAGGGGAGATGATGATATAGCTCCCAGTCTGAAGCCTGAGAAAGCCTGAAGGCCTGGGAAGGGAGGGGAGCACATTGCCAGCTATTGGTGTAAATTCCAGGGTCCAAAGGCCTGAAATCAACCAGGAGTTCCCGTGACTGGGGACAGGAGAAGATGGATGTCCCAGCTCCAGCAGAATGAGCGTGTACCTTTCCTCTGTTTTTTTTTGTTCAAGTCCTTAATGGATTGGATGATGCCTGTCTGCATTGTTTAGGGTAGATTTTCTTTACTCATTTTGTAAATTCAAGAGCCAATTTCTTCCAGAAACGCCCTCACAGACAAATCACATTTTGCCAACTATCTGGGCATTCTGTAGCCCCGTCAAGTTGACATAAAACTAACTGTCCTAAACACCATCCTTGAAATGCTAATCATGAAATCCCTTCCTCTGGGGGCTGCTCGTATTTCTTCTCTTGGTAGCAATGTTAGTGTCCCTTCTATTGTCTTCTGCACCTGCAAAATTATACCTTCAGCTACTTATAGTCTCAATGAACTCCTCTCATCATGCTTTTCATACAAGAATTTTGTTCACATGCTTCCTAGCTAGAACACAATGGGTTTTTCCACAGTTATTAGGAATTATGGCTATGATTCCTGGAGTGTTTCTAAGTTTTACCTAGTCCATTTGAGAATTAATGATTTTTTATATATTAGCATCTTTTATTTTATTTCCAGTTGTTTACCATAATGAATCAAATGGCCTACTCTTTGGCAAAAGACTGACCTTTAGTGGTGACCACATGTTTCTCTACAAGGAGATCTTTGGGGAAAAAATCTGATAAATTCCACCAAATCATTTTTCATTTTATTTTTGTTAATTATATAAGTCACAACCACCCAATTTTGGGGATAGTGTTTTATTTATGCAGTTATTTTGTTTGGAATAAATCATGTAATATATAAAGAGATTAATAATAATTTGGGCAAGTAATAAAGTTAAAATTTTTGTCTCTCTGTTATTTTTGAGTATTTAAAAGCTAGGAGGATTCTACAATGACTGATTCTTAGATTACTAGGGTTGTGGGGAAACTTTTGGTATCTTCTAATCCATCTCCTTCGTGTAGTTAATATCTGTTTGTTTGTTTTTTTTTTTCTGCCCACATATGTTTGCATTTTCTCTTCTAATAGCACCTGGACTTTGAATTGTATTTGTGAGCACGCGACTCAGTCAAGCCAAAGTTCCCGTGTCTCATCTTGGTGGCTGTTGTTGGTTCAGGAGCTGATGTGGGTTCAGGTCGAGTGAGTGAAACCTTAGGATTGCCAGCTCTAGCACCTTTGCTGAAACTACTGGGAAATGTTCTCTCGTTCCACTGTTGTTACACAGCAGGTAGAATATCAGCTGAAATTTCCAAAGGCCGTTTTTATATCCTGTTGAGAAGGGCCTCTCTGAAAAGGAAGTTCATACATAGGACGATGAGCGAGGGGTGAAGAGAGACGGTTCAGTCATGTCCTGCGTAAGCACCTAGATGCAGCCTATCCTGGAGTATGTGATCTAGAAATTTTGATTATGTGAGATAATCCAATTTTTAGAATCTAAAATGCTTTGAATTGAGTTTCTATAACTTACAAGTGCAATGAGCCCAATGTATATACTTTGTTATGTATACAAAGAAATTATGACCCAGAAAAGTACTGTGATTTGCTTTAGATTCACAACCCTGAATCAGAATCTGAAACTGAATCCCATCAATCCAGAGCCTTTCCATTCACACCCTTCCTCTTTAGAAGGGGACTGTTAGAGCCCCAGTTTGGGGAGCTGACAATTTTCCATCATGTCCTATGTTTATTTTCCATCACTGACTATATTAGCCTCCTTGTGCACACGCAGAATTAAGTTCCCAATCATTCATGCTTCTGATATAGAAGGCAATAGACTGATAGATTCAGAAGGAATAAAAAGATGTCTTTTATTTCTGGATATTTGTCTTGTCAGAACTAAATAAGGCTGAGCTTTGATAAGGTGCCTTGTAAATAATTTTTAGACGGAATATACAGAGCACTCACTCTGCCAAGGCTGTGGCAGCTATTATAAATTGAGAGGGCATGCTTTCTCTTATCTAAATGAATTTGAAAAGTTGAATATTTAATCTTTCTTCCAATATGAAGACTTTCGAAACTCTCCCTTCTATTCCAAAGTAAGGGTGTTCTGTATGCCTTACTTTGATGGGAATCTTACCACTACATTGAATGGTCTAATTCTAAATTTAGGAGAACATAAGACATTGCCCTCTAGGTAAAAGACATAGGAGGCACAACTCAAGCAATTCTTTAGTTTTCCCATGTGGCCATATAGCTATATAGATATTTAGTAGTTTCAGTCAAACCTCAGGCCAACTCAGGAAAAAAAAATCACTCTTTGCTACTTTAGAAACTGGTCTTGACTTGAAGATACTGTGGTTTCGTTGCTAAGTCGTGTCTAACTCTTTATTTCCCTGTGGACTGCAGTACACCAGACTCCTCTATCCATGGGATTTCCTAGGCAAAAATACTAGAGTGTGTTGCTGTTCCCTTCTCCATGACTTGGAGAGAACTTTTGCTGAAGATTCTTGTTGCTGAATTTCCGATCTGTCAGAATACCTGAGAGGGGGGCACTCGTAATATTACAGTGAATTTGTGTTAGTTTGCTGGTAAACAAAGTTTGCTCAGAAATGCAGTGTGACATTTCCTGCCATCTTTCTGCTTTTATGGAACCATAGTCTTAAAGGTGGCATCAGGATGACACCGGTGTGAAAGGAAAGAGCTGCCTGTGAACCCGGCAAAAGTGCAGCAAGCCAGAAAAAAACCAAAAACGAGCAAGAATAATGAAAAAAATGAAACAGAAAACCGAAACAGCTAAAAACCCGACAGCTAAAAACAAACATACAACACAGACATTCCAGTTTTCAGAAGTTCTGTTTCCCATCCCATGAGTGAGTTGATGGAAGGCAGAGATGATTTTCATTATAAGAATTTTTCTTATGAAATCAGGCTTCTGTTGTTATTTCAAATGCCATTCAAATGCTGTTCAAGATTGATGCTGTTAGTCTCTGTGTTTTTAAAGCAGGGCTGTTCTCTTTTGATAGAATTTTTTTATGGGGGTGGTTTCTTTCTTTGTGGGCTAATACATACATCTCTTCTTCTAAATTTGATGCGACACTTGAGAGCTGACAGTTGGCTGGTAAGAGTTACCTGGGAAAGGAGTTGGTCTGTCATTCAGATTAGCTGGTTGCAGGTGTGGAAGGCAGATGCAGACCTCGCCACTTTGCAGGCAGACTTGGTAATCTATTGACCTGAGGGCTAAGTTCAGGGGATCAAAAGATACTTTTAAGTCCACAGATGGAACTCAGTCTTTCAATACAGTTCCTTCACATTTCTCCTGTTTTCTGCGTTCTTACCGTCTTCCCACTAACATGTGGAATAAGAGTACAGTAGCTTTAAGAGGAACCTCGTCCCATTTGAACTCTGCAGAACTAGGGAAAAAAGAGTGGTTCCATCGATTTTAGAGTCTTGGAGTCATGGAAATAAGGGTCCCTGGGTTGGACACTTTCTCTGAGATCACTCAGTAGGAGGGTGGAATTCAGAGTAGTTTACATTCATTAAACCCAGTTACTAGATTAGAGATGAAGAAGTCTTGAAATATGTGTGTGTGTGTGTGTGTCTGAGAGAGAGAGAGAAAGAGAATTTGTGTTTTATGATATACAGTGAAGGAATTTTGAGAGAGAACACCACCAGGCCTCTTAAAATACAGGTTCAATGTACCATTTAACGAATGGTACCCAGTCAGCCCAAATACTTGTGAGAAGCATTTCTTTTTCTTTAGAAAGTTCATGATGGTTCTCTAAAACATGAAATCACTCTGGAAAGGTATGAGTGAGTGAGTGCTAGGTCGTGTCTGACTCTTTGTGACCCCATGGACTGTAGCCCGCCAGGCTCCTCTGTCCATGGGATTCTCAGGTAAGAATAGTGAGTGAGTTGCCATTTCCTACTCCAGGGGATTTTCCTGACCAAGGGATTGAACCCATGTCTCTTATGTTGGCAGGCAGATTCTTTACCACTGAGCTACCTGGGAAGCCACTGAAAAGTTATTTTTGTTGTTCAGTTGCTTAGCTGTGTCTGACTCTTTGCAACTTCATAGACTGCAGCACGCTAGGCTTCCCTGTCCATCACTGTGTCCTGGAGTTTGCTCAAATTTATGTCCATTGAAAAGGTATTGATATTCCTAATTAAAGAGGTAGGAAACTGATGTTACAGAAAGGTTCAGAAACATCTTTGTCACTGATTGCCTCGAAACTTCACTCATATCCAAAGATTTATCTTTTATACTTTGGCCCTTTGGAAAGAGCAGACCCTCAAACACACAACACGAAGCCTCAAACAGGACAGACAGAAGGAAATGTTTCTGAGATCTCTGAGCAAGGAATAGCATGGATCAGTTGTATGATGCCTGCCAAGTAGATTTGCTCAGTGTAACACATCACTTTCCCAGGAAACTGTTGAGCTAAGAGATGCTTTGGAGAGTGCAGAAAGCAAAGTCTGTGGCTTACAATGAAATCAGTTGATCATTCAGGCTGTAAAGGTTTAATGAGATCTTTCGAATGCCTTTCTTTGCTTTGGGCACAGTGTTGCTGAAAATTATCTTCAGCTGTTTGCTGATAGATGCAGGTCTTTGTTATTTCTGTGTAGCTGGCATCATGGCAAATTGGGAAACTGAATTGTTCTAGTAATTTAACATTTTGGCCCACAGTTAGACACCTGCTTTCTCCTGACATTAGGACCATCTCTCTTTCTCTTTGGGTCTCTCTGCCAGCCCTCTCTTTGTCTTCTCTTTTTTGTCAAGTTGTCTCTCAAGATGTCCATAAAGGACTAGAACTTTGGAAGGACAAAGTTTGCTCAATTTGACAAGAAGGACACCTTGGCAAAAATATAGGCTCTGTATTTTGCAGATGTTTCAGAGTCCAATTATAGACCAAGGAAAAGAAATAGATGAAACAGAAGTGCTCAGCAATGGAACACACTAACCTTGATGATTTGAGTTCTCCTGCTCCTGGAAGTTTAAAGACAGTAAGTGGAGCATAGCGGTGGACAGCATGGATTTGGGAGACTGCCCTGATTTGAAACCCTGGCTCTACTCCATGACAGCTGTTCACCTCAGGAAGCTCAGTGCTCATTTGTAAAACAGAGACAGTAATACCTATCTCACAATGTGAGTATTAAAATACAGTAAATACAGATCTTTATAAAGTGACACACAGTAGGAACTATATGTAATTGTAGAAATTAGAAATACTGTAGGAAGAGTCTGGCTTAAGCAGCCAAACATATTTCAGTCTACATTTTGCTGTTCTTCTAGGAAATAATTATCTTAGGGGATGGTTCAGTGCATAAAGAATCTGCCTGCAATACAGGAGATTCAGGAGATGTGGGTTCGATCCCTGGGTCGGGAAGATCCCCTGGAGGAGGAAATGGCAATCCACTCCAGTGTTCTAGCTTGAAAAGTCCCATGGACAGAGGAACCTGTTGGGCTACAGTCCATGGGGTCACAAAGAGTCAGACACAACTGAGCGTAAAGCATAGGCGTATATCTTTCTTGTATTGATTTTCATCATTCCATCTCAAAAGTTTCCTCTAAGAACCTGTGGTAGTACCGTGTCATTACTTGGCTAATCAATGTTTTTTTTTTTCTTTTGGTAGGAGTTAGCCACTTAAACTCTGAGAGTCAGAAAGTGTCAAGAACTGAGTGAAGTAGTACTGTGGAGTATTATACACACCACCCCAATTCTGCCATTAATATTTTACTAAACTTGCTTTTTAGAACTAACACCCAAAAGAGATGTCCTTTTCATTATAGGAGACTGGATTGCAAAAGTAGGAAGTCAAGAAACACCTGGAGTAACAGGCAAATTTGGCCTTGAAATATGGAATGAAGCAGGGCAAAGACTAATAGAATCTTGCCAAGAGAACACACTGGTCATAGCAAACACCCTCTTCCAACAACACAAGAGAAGACTCGACACATGGACATCACCAGATGGTCAACACCGAAATCAGATTGATGATATTCTATGCAGCCAAAGATGGAGAAGCTCTATACAGTCAAAAAAACAAGACCAGGAGCTGACTGTGGCTCAGATCATGAACTCCTTATTACCAAATTCAGACTTAAATTGAAGAAAGTAGGGAAAACCACTAGACCATTCAGGTATGACCTAAATCAAATCCCTTATGATTATACAGTGGAAGTGAGAAATAGATTTAAGGGGCCTAGATCTGATAGACAGAGTGCCTGATGAACTATGGATGTAGGTTTGTGACACTGTACAGGAGACAGGGATCAAGACCATCCCCATGGAAAAGAAATGCAAAAAAGGAAAATGGCTGTCTGGGGAGGCCTTACAAGTAGCTGTGAAAAGGAGAGAGGCAAAAAGCAAAGGAGAAAAGGAAAAATATAAGCATCTGAATGCAGAGTTCCAAGGAATAGCAAGAAGAGATAAGAAAGCCTTCTTCAGCGATCAATGCAAAGAAATAGAGGAAAACAACAGAATGGGAAAGACTAGAGATCTCTTCAAGAAAATTAGAGATACCAAGGGAATATCTCATGCAAAGATGGGCTCAATAAAGGACAGAAATGGTATGGACCTAATAGAAGCAGAAGATATTAAGAAGAGGTGGCAAGAATACACAGAAGAACTGTACAAAAAAGATCTTCACGACCCAGATAATCATGATGATGTGATCAATAATCTAGAGCCAGACATCTTGGAAAGTGAAGTCAAGTGGGCCTTAGAAAGCATCACTATGAACAAAGCTAGTGGAGGTGATGGAATTCCAGTTGAGCTGTTTCAAATCCTGAAAGATGATGCTGTGAATGTGCTGCACTCAATATGCCAGGAAATTTGGAAAACTCAGCAGTGGCCACAGGACTGGAAAAGGTCAGTTTTCATTCCAATCCCAAAGAAAGGCAATGCCAAATACTGCTCAAACTACCACACAATTGCACTCATCTCACATGCTAGTAAAGTAATGCTCAAAATTCTCCAAGCCAGGCTTCAGCAATACGTGAACCGTGAATTCCCTGATGTTCAAGCTGCTTTTAGAAAAGGCAGAGGAACCAGAGATCAAATTGCCAACATCTGCTGGATCATGGAAAAAGCAAGAGAGTTCCAGAAAAACATCTATTTCTGCTTTCTTGACTATGCCAAAGCCTTTGACTGTGTGGATCACAATAAACTGTGGAAAATTCTGAGAGAGATGGGCAGACCACCTAACCTGCCTCTTGAGAAATTTGTATGCAGGTCAGCAAGCAACAGTTAGAACTGGACATGGAACAACAGACTGGTTCCAAATAGGAAAAGGAGTACGTCAAGGCTGTATATTGTCACCCTGCTTATTTAACTTCTGTGCAGAGTACATCATGAGAAATGCTGGACTGGAAGAAACACAAGCTGGAATCAAGATTGCCGAGAGAAATATCAATAACCTCAGATATGCAGATGACACCACCCTTATGGCAGAAAGTGAAGAGGAGCTAAAAAGCCTCTTGATGAAAGTGAAAGAGGAGAGTTAAAAAGTTGGCTTAAAGCTCAATATTCAGAAAACTAAGATCATGGCATCCGGTCCCATCACTTCATGGGAAATAGATGGGGAAAGAGTGGAAACAGTGTCAGACTTTATTTTTTTGGGCTCCAAAATCACTGCAGATGGTGACTGCAGCCATGAAATTAAAAGAAGCTTACTCCTTGGAAGAAAAGTTATGACCAACCTAGATAGCATATTCAAAAGCAGAGACATTAATTTGCCGACCAAGGTCCGTCTAGTCAAGGCTATGGTTTTTCCTGTGGTCATGTATGGATGTGAGAGTTGGACTGTGAAGAAGGCTGAGCATCAAAGAATTGATGCTTTTGAACTGTGGTGTTGGAGAAGACTCTTGAGAGTCCGTTGGACTGCAAGGAGATCCAACCAGTCCATTCTGAAAGAGATCAGCCCTGGGATTTCTTTGGAAGGAATGATGCTAAAGCTGAAACTCCAGTACTTTGGCCACCTCATGCAAAGAGTTGACTCATTGGAAAAGACTCTGATGCTGGGAGGGATTGGGGGCAGGAGGAGAAGGGGACGACCGAGGATGAAATGGCTGAATGGCATCACAGACTTGATGGACGTGAGTCTGAGTGAACTCCGGGAGTTGGTGATGGACAAGGGAGGCCTGGCGTGCTGTGATTCATGGGGTCGCAAAGAGTCGGACACGACTGAGCAACTGAACTGAACTGAACTGAAACTTGCTTCATCACATATCTATTTATCCATCAATTTGGACACATTATAGTGTAAGTTACAGATATGAGTACATTTTATCCCTAAATATGTTGGCTTCCCTGATAGCTCAGTTGGTAAAGAATCTGTCTGCAAAGCAGGAGATCCTAGTTCAATTCCTGGGTCAGGAAGATCCTCTGGAGAAGAGATAGGCTACCCACTCCAGTATTCGTGGGCTTTCCTGGTGTCTCAGACAGTAAAGAATCTGCCTGCAATATGGGAGACCTGGGTTCAATCCCGGGGTTGGGAAGATCCCCTGGAGGAGGGCATGGCAACCCACTCCAGTATTCTTGCCTGGAGAATCCCCATGGACAAAGGAGCCTGGTGGGCTACAGTCCATGGGGTCGCAAAGAGTCAGACACGACTGAGCAACTAAGCACACACACATCCATATAACTACTTATAGCTTAATTTTTTACCATGCTTTTATTAGGCAAAATTTAATAATTAAATATACTTAGTGAAATGTGTAAATCCCAACTGTACTCGTCAATGACTTTTGACGAATGAGACATCTGTATAGCCCAAACCAAATCAAGAAAGAGAGCATTGTCACAATCCTAGCAAGTTTCCTCATGCCCCTTTCTAGTGTTGAGTTTATCTCTAGTGGCAATCCCTATATTGATGTTTTGTTACCATATTTTAGTTTTACCTGTTCTAGAATTTTCTATCAAAGCCTAGGGTATGTACTCTTTTGTGAGGGTATTCTTTGATTCAGCATAATAATACATTGTTACCAGTGAGTAGTATTTCATTGTATTTAGACATACCTCAGTGTTTTATAAAACTCTATTCTCCTATTAATAAACATCTGGACTGTTTCCAGTTTTTGACTATTATGAATCTATGAAATTTCCTCTACATGACATTTTGTAGACCTAATGCTTTCATATCCCTTTGGAAAATGCTTATAGTTTTTAAGAATTACAGTTAATGTACTTTCTTTTCAACAACTGCTGTATTGGTCTTTTAGCTATTTCGGTGGGTCTGTAGTCATATCTCATTGGTAGCTTTAGGATGCTTTTCTATGAAGAATGATTATATGGAGCAGTTTTTAGGTGCTTTCTACCCACTTGGTATCTTTTCCAAAGTATCTGTTCAAGACTTTTGTTTATTTTTGAAATGGGTTATTTGCCTTTTATTATTGAGTTGTGAAAGTTCCTCATGCATCCTCAAAACAATCATTTGTCAGATACTGTACATATTTTGTGAATATTTTTTCCCACTTTGTTGCTTGGCTATTTATTTACTTAATAGTGTCTTTTAAAAATGTTTATTTATTTGCTTATTTGGCTGTGCCAAGTCTTAATTGCAGCATGTGAGATCTAATTCCCTGACCAGGGATTGAACCCGGGCCCCCTACATTGGGAGCATGGAGTCTTAGCCCCTGGACCAGCAGGGAAATCCCTATAATGGTGTCCTTTGATAAGCACATGTTTCTAATTTTGATGAAATATAAAACATCAGTTTTTTTTTCTTTTGTGGTTATTGCTTTCTGTGTGCTGTTGATGAGATATTTCCTAACTTCATGTGGTAGTCCTACTTTCTTAGATGCTTTCAAATTTTAGCATCTGTAGTTAGATATATATTACGGCCCCATTTTTTTTTGCATATAATATGAAGTAGTGGTCAAAGTGTAGCTTTTCTTTATGAATATACAGTTGTTTAAGTAACATCATTTGTTACTTTGATTTCTTCATGAATTTCTTTGGTGCCTTTGTGAAAAAATTTGAAGGGTCATGTAAAGGTGGGCCTACTTCTAGACTCTCTATTTAGTTCTGTTGACTATATGGTCAATCCCATGCTAATACCATATTGTCCTGAAACTTCTTAGTAAGTCGGCATCAGGCAGTTTTTCTGTTCCAGTTTTACTCTTTCTTTTCAGGCTTGCTTTTGCTCCTCTATGCCATTTCCTATTTCCATATAAATTTTTAAACTGACTTGTCTATTTCTACAAAAGTCCTAGTGGAATTCTAATTAGGATTGCATTGACTTTATAGATTATTTTGGTGAGAATTGACATCTAAGCACTGTTGAATATCCCAATCCATAAGTATAGTATCTCTCTCTGTTTGTTTAGGTCTTCTTTAGTCACTCTGAGCAGGGTTTTGGAGTCTTCATTGCAGAAGTCGAAGAGGTTTTTTAAATTTGTTTCCTAGTACGTATGCTATATTTTTGATGCTTTGTAAATGAAAATTTTCTTTTAATTTTCCAGTTGATACCACTAGTATTCAAAAAAATATGATTGACTTTAACTATTAACATATCCTGCAACCTTTCTAAGTTTAGCTGTTCATTCTAATAGTTGTTTTGTAGATTCCGTAGAATTTTCCACATAAGCAGTCTGTGAATAGAGATAGCTGCCCTCTTCTTTTGTGGTCTTTATTTCTTCCTCTTGCCTTACTGCGCTACTAGGACATCCAGGAAAGTGCTGAATAAATATATCAGCAGTGGCTAACCTTACATTGTTCTAAGTTTCAGAAAAATCCTTCAATATTTCACCTTTAAGTGTGATTTTAGCTCTAGGTTTATCAGGGATGTCCGTCATGACATTTAGGAAATTCTTTTATGTTTCCAGTTGTTCAGAAGTTTCTGTTTTGGAAAGTGAAAGTGTTAGTCACTCAGTGGTGTCCAACTCTTGCAACCCCATTGACTGTAGCCTGCCAGGCTTCTCTGTCCAGGGCATTCTCCAGGCAAGAGTACTGGAGTAGGTTACCATTTTCTTTTCCAGGGAATCTTCCTGACGTAGGAATTGAATCCGGGCGTCCTGCATTGCAGGCAGATTCTTTACAGACTAAGCTATTCATGCCAATGTTTTTCCTACATCTTTTGAGTTAGTGTATGCATTTTTTCCTTATTCTATTAATATGGTGAATTACAGTTATAGATTTTTGAATGTTCAAACTACCAAACATTTCTGGAGCAAATCCCCCTTGGTAATGATGCAATACCATCTTAATGTATTTCTAGAGTTGAAAATATTAAAGATTTTGGGGTACCTGAATATAAAATTTTTCTCATTTATAAAACTGCTTTAAAATACTTGAATAGCTCAACAAAATAATAACAGTTTGTCATGAGGTTTCTGACATATGCAGAAGTAAAATATGACAGTAGTTCAAAGAACTGTGCAGATGAATTTATAATCTCATAGCAGAAATATATTTTACATGATGTATTATAATATCATTTGAAGTAAAACTGAGGTATATTTTAAAGATGCATATTATAAAATGCAGCATAATGACTGAAACATAAAGTAAAGATGTAAGGCCGATTAGGGAGTGATGGGGAAAATAGAATTGTACTCAACCCAAAAGAAAACAGTAAAATAGAAGAAAAGAAACCGCCCCCCCCCCCGCCCAAAAACAACAGTGAAATAGAAGGCAAATAACAAGACAGTTGATTTAAACCCAATGATATTGATAATTATAATACATGTACATAGTCAAAACATGCCAATTAAAAAAGGTCATCACACTTGATAGAAAAGACCCAACTCCTGATTTCCACTTCTGAAAACTCATTCAAGCACCATGATCAGGTCAGTTCAGTCGCTCAGTCGTGTCCGACTCTCTGCGACCCCATGAATCGCAGCACACCAGGCCTCCCTGTCCATCACCAACTCCCGGAGTTCACCCAGACTCATGTCCATTGAGTCAGTGATGCCATCCAGCCATCTCATCCTCGGTCGTCCCCTTCTCCTCCTGCCCCCAATCCCTCCCAGCATCAGAGTCTTTTCCAATGAGTCAACTCTTCGCATGAGGTGGCCAAAGTACTGGAGTTTCAGCTTTAGCATCATTCCTTCCAAAGAAATCCCAGGGCTGATCTCCTTCAGAATGGACTGGTTGGATCTCCTGATACTATATGATAATTTTTACTTTAAGTAGCCATATGTATTTTAAAGAAAGTAAGGGGAAATTTGGTTTCTTTTGATTACAACTTCAACTTAATGAAATCTCAGAGAAGTTTTTCTTTTATGGTTAATTTATGTGCCCTGTTGAAGAAACACATGCCTATCTCCAAGAGGCACACTGTATTAGAGCAGAAGTCACATTTTCTGATTGCAGGTCTAGTGATATCATCACTACATCATGGTGAAAATCTGCCCACGGGAGTGCTGTGTTCATTGTCAAGACCCACGCAAATGCATTCAACATGTAGATTGTTTTTTAGAGATCCCTGGAACATAGTCATTGCAGGTAGTACCTTCCAGTCGCTGGTCTCTAGGAGGTTAGGAGTTGTGCCCTAGCAGCTGGGCATTCCTGCCATGGGAAGAGTTCCAGCCCAGGTGTCTGGCTTATGAGTGCCTGCAGCCATTTTTGCCTGCCAGAGGAGTGCTTCCAATGGCAGGTGCTCAAAGCTGACCACTTGGCTCTCTCCACTTCCAGTCCTGTTCCCCACAGTCTCAACAGTTTCATCAAACACGTGGTAACACAAAATATGCGCATGAATGTGTAAAGCACAAGCTTGGGTTAATGTACCCTCCTCCATCAGAAGAGTGAATGTTAGCTGGACCTAGAAATAGGAGACTGGAGGAGGTGCAAGGAAAGAGTTAATGGAGAAAAACCTTCCATGTACAGCATGTACATGGCTCTAGAGTGGACTAGGGGTATCAGTGTTTGTTTTTTCTAAATCCCAACCTGATGGAAGAATGAGTTTCAACTCTCCCCCACCCCCCATTTAGCTACACTCACTTTTTAAAGTACAATTTGGTACAGAACAGTATTAACAGATAAAATTCCAGCACCATCTCTGTAAAGCAATGATGAGTAAAGTTAAGTAAGGTAGATGACTTAACGGTCTACTCTTTACCCTCCGTGGAAGCCTTGAACACCATCTAAAATGATAGCAAATATAATTTGTAGTCAGGATTGGGAAAGAAACCCAGTCAAATCTACACTATGTTATGCTAATTTACCTGGATAAAGAACTACAATATAAGCATGATATTTCTAGAGAAGATTGATAAATTTACCCATGTAATAGTCTAAAATTGTGTAATGGCAAAAACAAAGCTAAAAGGGAATAACAATCTAGGAAAACAGATTTTCAACACCTAAGGCACATGAATAACTCCCTTAGTTCACTAAGTGTTCATACAAACCAGTCACAAAAAGAGTGACAGCCTAAAAAAAATAAGAGGAAAGCATAGAGACATAAGCTTATAGAAAAAAATAAACACACATATTAAAAAAGCTCAAAATATGAAATGAAGGTCAATCACAATAAAGAAAATGCATATCAAAACAACAATGAGATACATTCCTCCTTTTGCACGTCAGATGGGAAAATATAAAATGTTTGATTGTGTCCAGAACTAGTGGTGAGAGCATGAATAACGGGAATCTTCATACTTTGTTGCTGAGAGAGAATGGGTGCAACCTTTTTTGGGGGAAAGCTAACAATCTTAATGAAGATAAAAATGACCTAGGAGTTCCTTTGCTAGGAATTTACTCTGTGGTTATACTTGCAAACAATTCACCAAGACCTATCTCTTGGGAGAGAGTGGGTATCTCTTCTATATTGTGATGTTTTCTCCCATGTTGGAGGGACCTATGCTAACATGAGACTATCAGTTCAGTGCAATTCTGTCGCTCAGTCTTGTTTGACTCTTTGCGACCCCAGGGACTGCAGCACACCAGGCTTCCCTGTCCATCACCAACTCCTGGAGCTTTCTCAGACTTATGTCCATCAAGTTGGTGATGCCGCTTAACCATGTCATCCTCTGTCGTCCCCTTCTCCCCCTTCCTTCACTCTTTCTGAGCATCAGGGTCTTTTCTAATGAGTCAAATCTTTGCATCAGGTGACCAAAGCCTTTCTTTACTCCCTCATTCATTCTTCCCAAGAGCTGTAGGAATGACATACCTGATTTGTGAGCTTGGAAGGAGAAGCAGACATTTGTACCTCTGCCTCGTCCTCTCCCCCTTCCTTAGGGAACTTCCTGTCTGCAGGGAGTACTCATTTCACTCGCTCCTCCAGGCTATAGTTCTGGGGTGTATGTGGGTATGTGTATGTGTAAATATCAATATGTCTTTGAATTCTGCATTGAATTTTAAGCCACATCTGCAGTGTTTTTAGTAATGGAAGCAGCGTTGGTCTCTGTATGCCTTAGTCTTTCTTTTTCTCTCATATTTGAGAACTATGGTGAGACAAAGCCTTGAGAAATATGAAAAGCTATGGTTTTTCCTGTAGTCATGTATAGATGTGAGAGTTGGACTATAAAGAAAGCTGAGCACCAAAGAATTGATGCTTTTGAACTGTGGTGTTGGAGAAGACTCTTGAGAGTCCCTTGGACTGCAAGGAAATCCAACCAGTCCATCCTAAAGGAAATCAGTCCTGAATATTCATCGAAAGGACTGATGCTGAAGCTAAAACTCCAGTACTTTGGCCACGTGATGCAAAAAACTGACTCATTTGAAAAGACCCTGATGCTGGGAAAGATTGAAGGCAGGGGGAGAAGGGGATGACAGAGGATAAGATGGTTTGATGGCATCACCAACTCAATGGACATGAGTTTGAGTAAGCTCTGGGAGTTGGTGATGGACAGGGGGCCTGGTGTGCTGCAGTCCATGGGGTCACAAAGAGTCAGACGTGGCTGAGTAACTGAACTGAATATGAAAGTAATGGAATTTCAGATATAAAAGGAACCATAGAGGTTTTTAACTTGGCAGATTGATGTGACATTATATGGGGTAATATGCTGCCTTTCTAGAATCCTGTTCTGTTTTTAACTCCTGCGATTGGGATCCCTAGATTTTTAAGACTTATTTCACATGGTATTTTTTTTCTACTTTTTATTTGTATTGGGGTGTATCCAGTTAACAGATAACATTGTGATAGTTTCAGGTGAACAGCGAAGGCACTCAGCTGTACATACAAGTGTGTCCATTCTCCCCCAAACTCTCCTCCCACTTGAGCTGCAACATAACATTGAGCAGAGTTCTATGTGGTATACGGTAAGTCTTGTCATTTATCCATTTTGAATATAGCAGTGTGTACATCAAGTGGTATTTTGACTTTAGCAAGATAACCAGCTTTTGACATCTTTGTCCTCTAGCTAATGGTTATTTTTTTATGTGCCATACCAGCCTTATGCAAACATTCAAGGGCATTAGGGAAGACACAGGTCTTAGAGAACATATATAGCTCTATGCCTACAGTCCTCCAGAGAACTAGTTCTACCTATGAGGGATCATCTTTGTGATAAACTTTGACTCTCAACTTTGCACCAACATCAGTTGAGCACCTATTTGGATTCTACTGATCTTTGAAGGATCAGTGGGATAAGAATACAGTGGACTTGGTTGCTACGCAGATAATAAATTAACCCACAGCAGAAACTCTTATTGATTCAGTTATTTATGTGTCTGATGCAGAAGAAAAAAATAGAGCCTATTCTCTGACATCTCTCGTCTTCTCCTCTGATCAGGGTACACTTTATTCTGCCATTGTCTATGCCGATGCCTTGTCAGAGCAAAGAAAGATAAGGCAACCCCACCATAATTCTGTGTCAATGCCTCTGCTCTCTGTGTAACTGTCCTTCTCGCCCTGCTCTGTCCATTAAGATGTCTTATATACCTCACAGCCCAGGGGTTGTCCAACTTCTTCCTTGAAGTCATTCTTGATTGTTTACACTTGTCTTCTTCTATGAACTTAGAACGTCATATCAAATGGTCTTGTAATTTTTTTTTATTAATGTTTCTAATGAGTTGGCTTTAATTTGTTATAGACTCAGACACCTCGAGGGTAGCATTTTACTTGTACCTCTTACCCTTTCTCTCTGTAATACATCACAGTGTTCTAAAAGTATTCTATGATTATTGAGTAGTTTATCATTTTCTAATTTAACAGATTATGAATCTGATTTTTTATTAATATTTGAAAAGTTAAAATAATTTCCCTAACCATCAGCAGGAACCATTTTAACTTTATCATCTAGCTTTCTTTCTATGCTGATCTTGCAAATCTATACTGTATATAGCATTCTGAATTCTGCTTTTTTCCCCTTACCATATAGCATCATGAATAAGTCCATGCAGCTATACAGTCATCAAAATTATCATTTTTATTTGTTGCATTATATTCTAGCTTATTGAAGGACCATAATTATCATGTGCTTTCCTTTTGTTGGACATAAAGATAATTTACATTTTTTTTACTGTATTGTGAAACTGACATTGTAGCACTGACAACTTAGGGCTTCCCAGATGGCATTAATGGTAAGGAATCCACCTGCCACTGCAAGAGACATGGGTTTGATCCCTGGGATGGAAAGATCCCCTGGAATATGAAATGGCAACCTACTCCAATATTCTTGCCTGGAAAATTCCATGGACAGAGGAACCTGGCAGGCTACAGTTCATGGGGTTGCAGAGAGTCAGACATGGCTGAGCACACACACACTCAGAATTGACATTGTCAAATGTGTAGCTTTGGGGGTTTTGTTATATTTTGAAGATACGTTCCCAGGATGTTAATGTGATTCATAATAGGTGTCACTAATTGAATGTCATTGATTTTGTCCCCCAAAACTTTTGAGTAACTTCATGGGGTGAGTCACTATAAAATCTTCTCATTTTCTTTTAGTTAACAAGATCCACAAAGAATATTTATGGTTATGAAATCAGTTTTCATCAATATCCAGCTTCTCTGGGACATGTGGAGGCACTGGAATTAAAGTCTGCTAGGACTCAGTCCATGGGGTCGTGAAGAGTCGGACACGGCTGAGCAACTTCACTTTCACACATTGGAGAAGGAAATGGCAACCCACTCCAGTGTTCTTGCCTGGAGAATCCCAGGGACAGGGGAGCCTGGTGGGCTGCCATCTGTGGGGTCACACAGAGTCAGACATGACTGAAGTGACTTAGCAGCAGCAGCAGCAGCAGCAGGACATAGACTTTTTCCTCTGGAATGTCAGAACACCAGATAAAACAGCAACAAAACCACCCACATTTGGCTCACAAGGATAAAGCTTTCATGCAGAAAATCCTGTAACCCAAATAGCATTTTCTCCAGACACATGGCAAATATAGCAGTGTGTCCAGGGATATATTGATGGGTCCCTCTCATGTCTTCATCTGCATTTTAGCTTGCTGGTTATTAAAAATGCAAGAAATTGTGTTGAAATTTATCTTAGGCTTACCAGCCTACCTTCCTTTACAGAAACAATCACAAACTATAAAACATGCAACGACTGAAACAGAGTGTATGACACTCATATAAAGATTGGTTGTAATTTAAGAGACAGGAAATGTAATTATGTGCTGCTGAGGTTCTCGTCCTTGCTTATGCAAGGGCATGGTAAATATACAGTGTCCCTACCCCAGGCAGGGCCAAGTCTTGCTATAACTTGTTGGAAAGATCTCTAGAATTGAGATCAAAAACCGCCTTTTCTCACACAGCATTTTGTGGATTGCCATAAACAGATTTGTATTTATTTTAGATGTATTGTTGAATCAATAAATCAGTAAGTACAAGAATGGTCCATCTCCAAAGCTCATGCAGAGGCAATATAGTATCACTGTTCTTTACATCTGGGATTTCTAGGTCATGTCTTTTTACCCTCTTTGTTCTGTCATGAATCCACCTCAATATTCTGCAGCTTAACAGACTGAATGGAAAGGAGGACCACCACCAACATAACTAATATAAGGAGCAAGGGAAAGGAGGGGAAGAGAAGTCATCAGGGGCACGCAAGGAGAGGCACCATCTTGATTCTACAACTATGAGGCCACAACTGTTCCTTACCATTTGCTCTTTTCGTTTCCCATTATAAACCATTTCACTTGCCCCCTTTCTCTCTCCATTATCTCAGACAGTCACAATTCCTTCCCTGATATGGTGATCTAAATGTTGTGAGAAGACAAGATTTGGGATGGTCTAAACTATGTGCAGTTTCAGAGTCTACCCTTATGTCAACAGCGTGAAACAGGAGGTAGTTTACAGTATACTTGGGTTTAAACTCCTTGTGGTCCTTACTGTGTTGCAACAACAACATTTCCTGTTCTTGTCAGTGTCAGTCACCTAGCCAATCCCGTGACCACCTCCTTTTGCATAAAATACACAAGCTACAAATGTACATACTGAAACTCAGCTTTTATCTAATGGAAATGTTAGCTATGTTCAAGTAGAAAAGTCCCTCCCGCAGGTATTAAACCTGTGGACCAGCAGAGTGCTGAGTATGTGATCAAGAGACAAATATTTTGAGTGTGGACCATTAAATGCAGCATCAAGAGGTACTATCCACATTTCCAGTGTTTTGTTCCCAGACGTGTTCATTGTGTTGTGGATGAAAAGACACATTATACTGGCCATCAGTTTAGGCATATGCGGCACTTGTGGTAAAGAACCTGCCTGCTGATACAGGAGATATGAGACTCAGGTTCAGTCCCTGGGTTTGGAAGATTCTCTGAAGGAGGAAATGGCAACCCACTCCATTTTTCTTGCCTGGAGAATCCCATGGAAAGAGGAGCCTGATGGGCTACAGTCTATGCGGTTGCAAAGAGTCAGACATGACTGAAGCGATTGTAGCCCATAGCACACATATGTTCTAAGACATCACTCCAAGTCTACAAGATATTTTCTCCCATCTGGGATTATACTGATTTTCAATGACCTATTTTAATATTTGTCAATATCAGCTAGTTTGGGATGGTGAGCAATATAATAAGACTTCTGGCTTCAAACAGGTTTTAGGATGAAGAGCCTGGTTAGCATAGAGGGCTTCTTTAAAGAGTTTACAACTGAACTGAGAGTTAAGTCCTGCGAAGTCATTTGCTAGAGAGAGGGAGAGATCTCAAGAATTGAGATTGAAAACGACCTCTTCTGACCTGGTATTTTGTGGACTGCCATAAAAAGATTTGAATTTATCTCAGATGTAATCAAGGGCACACAAGGAGCAAGAATGTTCCAGGCAGAGGGCATAGAATATGCAAAGGGCTTGTGGTGGGAGAATGGATAGTGCCTCTGAGAAATCTAAAGGTAAATAATAGGATAATGAAGCCCACAGACTGAATGAAAGAGGAGGATGAAATGAGGGAGATGAGGATGGAGATGTAGGTAGGGCCAGAGCATACAGAGCCTTAGAGATCATGTTAAGTATATTTGGTATTTATCCTAAGCATAATAAAAATTTATAAAATGGTTCTAAGGGTATGTATGTGTGTGTATGTGTATCCCTGCATCCTGCGTGAATGTGTTGCACATAGAAAAGTTTTGATATGATCAGATTTGCTCTGAAAAGCTTTCACTCCAGCTGAGGCATGGAAATATGGAGGACACGTTGCAAGAGTGTCGGAAAGGATACCCAAAGACTGTTGGGGGAGGGCCCATCAAGGGTATGAAAAAAGGGTGGTTGATTGGTGGCAATGAAGACTGGGATTAGTATATGGAATCCAAGAGATTTTCAGGATGTAATTGAAGATGTGGAAATAGATGCAGTTACCTAAGGAGGGAGTATAGAATGGCGACCGAAGGAGGGAGGTTGAGGCTGAAGGAACAGCAGCATTTTAAGAGTGGAATGGAGGAGGGTACAGCTGTATAGGAGGCTGACGAAAAGATCACAGGGGTCAGAGGAGACTAGGGGAGATTTCTGCCATGGAAGCTGAGGGGGGAAAGCTTTGTCAGTGATGGATTTGATTAATAGTGTTAAATGAAAAATGTCCTTTGGATTTAGTGCCAGAGAGCATTGATTATCCTTCAGTTCAGTTCAGTTCAGTCACTCAGTCGTGTCCAACTCTTTGCAACCCCATGAATCACAGCACACCAGGCCTCCCTGTCCATCACCAACTCCCAGAGTTCACCCAAACTCATGTGCATCGAGTTGGTGATGCCATCCAGCCATCTCATCCTCTGTCGTCCCCTTCTCCTCCTGCCCAGCATCAGGGTCTTTTCCAATGAGTCAACTCTTCGCATCAGGTGGCCAAAGTATTTGAGGTTCAGCCTCAGCATCATTCCTTCCTAATGGGTGTTAGGTGTTCTAATGAACACCCAGAACTGGTCTCCTTTAGGATAGATTAGTTGGATCTCCTTGCAGTCCAAGGGTCTCGCAAGAGTCTTCTTCAGCACCACAGTTCAAAAGCATCAATACTTCGGTGATCAGCTTTCTTCACAGTCCAACTCTCACATCCATACATGAACACTGGAAAAACCATAGCCTTAGCATGAGGTATTTTGGTGGATGGATGCAGGTGGAAGAGAGTGGAAAGTGAAGAGATAGAGCCAAAGGGATATTGGCTATTTCACACTATTTCAGAGATTCTGTGCCAAGGAGAGAAATTAGTTGCCAGAGAAGAATGTGGGTTAGTGGATAGTGTTGCTTTAAAAGGAGACTTTTGTGAGAAATGACACATTTTCTCACAATAGTGAGATAGTATAAATTTGCTGAAATAAACAAGAGATAGAATTCAGAGAAAAAGTGGGCCAGACAGTTCCTCTGTTGTGATAAGAGGGAAGAGAGTTTAGATGTAGGAGTCCTAGGAATCTGATATCAGGAAACCGAGGAATTCCCCTTTGATAGCTTTGAATTTCTGTGAAGTAGGAGTTGTCTGCCGAGAGTGGGGAGCCATGGGGAAAAGACTGGAGATTTAAGAGGAATTTTGAAATTGCTATTAGGGAAAATGAAATACAGAAGTAATCAGTGGAAAAAAGAACCAGAGCAGGACTGCTGGGCAGTGTTGGTGATTATGAATTTATACATCTGAACAAATAGCCTGATGGGTAGATTATAGAGGATGGAGAAGTAAGTTCAAATGAATTCACTCAGGCAGGTGATTCCCAGCCTGAATGGAACAGGTCTTTTGTTAAATAGGTAAGATGTGAATAGCTCATTTTCCAAAAATAGAATAGCATGGCCTGCAGGAAGGGGTGGTGGGGGTGGGGAAGGGGGGTGTGTTGCGGGGGAACCTAAGGAATTCTGCCTACTCTCTCCCTTAAATAGCAATTCACAATGTCCTTCATTGTACTGTGTGTCTTCGAGAAGTCTTAAAAGGATTAAACTTGTTAAATTTTGTTTAAACTAACTCCGCCCGACCCTGAGAGGTCTTCCTAATCAGGCCTCTGCTACTTGTCAGTCTCCTAATCTACTTCCCCCTCTCCATTTCTCCTGAACTATTTACATTTCTTTGAAAGGCCCAATCCTTCTTTCCTCAATTCCTTCCTACAGAGTGTTCTCTTAGCCTGGAACATCCTTTCCTTCACCCACTTTTCATATGACTGTCTCCAGAGTAGAAATCACTTAGGCTGAAGAGCCTTCCTCCATTTGCCCAGGCTTAGTGTCAATTGTGTGGTAGTTTGAGCAATCTTTGGCATTGCCTTTCTTTGGGATTGGAATGAAAACTGACCTTTTCCATCTATTTCTGCGTTATTGACTATGCCAAAGCCTTTGACTGTGTGGATCCCAAGAAACTGTGGAAAATTCTGAAAGAGATGGGAATACCAGACCACCTGACCTGCCTCTTGAGAAATCTATATGCGGGTCAGGAAGCAACAGTTAGAACTGGACATGGAAAAACAGACTGGTTCCAGATAGGAAAAAGAGTACGTCAAGGCTGTATATTGTCACCCTGCTTATTTAACTTCTATGCAGAGTACATCATGAGAAACACTGGGCTGGATGAAGCACAAGCCGGAATCAAGATTGCTGGGAGAAATATCAATAACCTCAGATATGCAGATGACACCACCCTTATGGCAGAAAGTGAAGAGGAACTAAAAAGCTTGATGAAAGTGAAAGTGGAGAGTGAAAAAGGTGGCTTAAAGCTCAACATTCAGAAAACTAAGATCATGGCATCTGGTCCCATCACTTCATGGGAAATAGATGGGGAAACAGTGGAAACCGTGTCAGACTTTATTTTTGGGGGCTCCAAAATCACTGCAGATGGTGACTGCAGCCATGAAATTAAAAGACGCTTACTCCTTGGAAGAAAAGTTATAACCAACTTAGATAGCATATTGAAAAGCAGAGACATTACTCTGCCAACAAAGGTCCATCTAGTCAAGGCTATGGCTTTTCCAGTGGTCACGTATGGATGTAAGAGTTGGACTGTGAAGAAGGCTGAGCGCCAAAGAATTAATGCTTTTGAACTGTGGTGCTGGAGAAGACTCTTGAGCGTCCCTTGGACTGCAAGGAGATCCACCCAGTCCATTCTAAAGGAGATCAGCCCTGGGATTTCTTTGGAAGGAATGATGCTGAAGCTGAAACTCCAGTACTTTGGCCACCTCATGTGAAGAGTTGACTCATTGGAAAAGACTCTGATGCTGGGAGGGATTGAGGGCAGGAAGAGAAGGGGACGACAGAGGATGAGATGGCTGGATGGCATCATGGACTTGATGGACATGAGTCTGAGTGAACTCCGGGAGATGGTGATGGCCAGGGAGGCCTGGCGTGCTGTGATTCATGGGGTTACAAAGAGTCAGACACGACTGAGCGACTGAACTGAACTGAGTGTCAATCATCTGTATTTGTCTGCTCCCCTGTCCTGAGGTCAGACCATCCTAACTCCCTGCTGGCTTGTAGACTCTGCCACTCAACTGTAAGCAGCTTGAAGCAAGGAAGTTTGCCTGCTTTAGTGCTGCTTCCCCAGCACAGCGTTCATTCAGAGTTCCTGCTCTCTCAGTGGCTCGGGAGCCATTAACGAATGGTCCTTCCTTTCACCTTTTTCCAGGAAGGGGAGGGGTACCTGTTTGCCAAAGATGCTAAGTCAGGTGGATCTGGCCCTGGTTGGGAACTGAATCCGCAAGCTCTGGGCTGGTGCTGGAGCCTTATATTTCCAGAGTTAACTTCTGTCCTTGTTTTTCGGCACACAGTTACATATATACGCATGTCCCTATCATGCCTCCCTGAACACACACACACACAATTAGCAGCCTCTCTTTTCTCAGCTTTTACTTTCATTTCCTCCATCTGCCCTAGATTCTGTATGGAGTAACGGTTGTTTTCATACTCCTTGTATTCATCGTGATCTCTTTCCCTCCCTTATAATGTTTTCCAGAGTCATTCCTCTGGGCCTTTTGCCCTTTCATTTTGTCTTTTATTTCTTCTGCTGCTTTCTAGGCTGTTCAAAGCACCTCCCAACAGACTTTCAATAGGAATGTGGAGGCGCGCTTTGGCGGTGCAGATGTTAAACAACGGCAATGTTCAGTGCTTTTTTCCCTGCTCTTTTTACTATAGGGACTAGCTGCAGACTGTGTTCCACTGCTCATTCTTTGTAAAAGTACCGCACAAGCAAAATGTTAATCAATTACAGCAGCAGAACTAATTAAAAGGCATGCATTACACATCTCGTGGACACACTCTTCATTAGCATAGATTCTCAGAATTACACATTTGTGTCAGAGGGAATGAAAGGGAAAAATTAAAAAAAAATAAAAAGGCATATAGAAAACCGGTAACTTTGGTTTTCTTAAAATTTTTGCCACGTGTATCTCCTTGTGGATTCAAAAGTCTCTTTCATTTTTTGTGTGACTTTAAAAGAAGTACACGATGTTCCCTTTTTATATATTTAGAAAAATCCAATGATCCTTAAAATGATAAAGTTAATCCTGCTTTTACCCCTCAGAAGCTTAAATGATACTCAGTGAGTAGGTTTCTAGAAGCAGAAATGTACCTTTAACTTAGTACTTCGTGATATATCCTAATAGGCATTTGATTATGAATATTTCAGTCACTGGCCTCTCATATTTGCAATGCCATTGCCTTCAACTCAGTTCTTGTTCAAGAGCTCTGCTTGGTCAATAGCAAGACAGTCCAAGGGTTGAGGGAAAGGGCAGCTGAGAATTGCCGTAGAGTCCCTCCCAGTTGTTTGACTTCTTTCTAAGGAGGATATGTTAGCTCAGACTTTTTGTAATAGTTTGGACATAAAATACTGGGCCACATATTGTCTGTGCTGAGAGTTCCCCTGTGCATAAGCAGCTCTCATAACTTGCTCTGGGGACGCCTTCACGTGGAAAGCAATCCGACGGTAGAAGTGCTCACATGAGGATGATCAGGCATGTTTTGTCACTGAACCAGGTAATGTAATGGCAGAATTCTGCTTTTAACCATGAGTATTCATATCACTTTTTAGTTTCTTGCCTCCTCCCAAAATTAAGATTCAAGAGCTTGAAATGCTGAGTTGATAAAACTCTTATAAGAGCTTTGCAACTTGTCTCTCTGTGTTTACTCCTGACCCATAGTCTATTCTCCATCTAACATCCAAGTGGTATTTAGGAAATATGAATGGGATCACGTTCTACTGTTGAGTACAACTCTCAGATGCTTCCCATCATCTGGGAGGAAATTCAGTCTTCTCAGTGGCCACCTGGGCCTTCCTTGATTTGGCCGCTTCTCTGATCTCATTTCTTATCCCCATCTGTCTTTTCCACTTTGCTGTAATAACACTGGTGTGCCTGTTCCGTGGACATGTCAAACTCACTTCCTCCTCAGGACCTTTGCACATGCTCAGCCTTTTTTTTTTTTTTTGACAGTCTTATGTCAGATATAAGTATGGCTTGATCAGTCAGTCCCTCAGAAGGGACTTCTCTGACTACCTTTTCTAGAATACAAGATAACACTTATGGCTACCTGGTATTATAGTGTCTGTATTTGAAATGTCTTCTGTCAAAATGGAAGCTCCTTGTGGTTAGGGGTTTTATCTCTCTGACTCAGTGCTTTTAATAGCATAATAGATGAATACCTGGTACATAGCAATCACTGTGCATTTATTGAGTAAATGAGTAAGTGCACTCAAGTGAATACTGGCATTTAGATTTGACCACTTATCAAATTCAAAAGGACCTGTTAGGCACATGTCTGTTAATGCGAGAGCTTGGGAGAAAATTATGTGGGAAAGTGGAAAATATTGTAAAGAGGTGAGGTTGATAGGACAGTAATACAGGATCAGGTGGGATCTGATACTTTATATAAGAAGAGTGACAATATTATAGATGCTCTTATCAAAACCTAAAATGTTCATAAGCATTCAGAGAAAAGAGCCCTCTTGTACCTGTAAGCTGGCACCTCTTTGGTATCACCGTGTATCAAAAACCTCAAAAGTTACATTAATTTTTGACTCAACAATCCCATTTCAGATAATATAGCTTACAAAAAGCTTCTATATGTCTAGTATTGAAGATTCATTAGTATGTCTAGTACTTCTTTCTGCTCATTATTTTTTGTCATTAAAGGAATCTCAAATGTAATTTCCTCATAGAGATGGATACCTAAGAACACCTTTGGAGAATAAAAGTTTTTTTTTTAATTATAAAAAATAAAAGTTATTGGGAAATAAAAAAAAGTAATTAAGGTCATGACTAAAGATTTAGTTCCAAAGACACCCAGTGCAATCATTGATAATAAGAGAAAAAAAATTAGAAACAACTTAAATATACAATGATATGGCATTGGTTAGACAGATTACAATCCAATTAGTGGAATTCTGTGTGGCCATTTAAAATGGAAAGATATTCATAATAAAATGCTAAGTGAAAAAGAAGTTTAGGAAACAATATGTACTCATTAAAATATATATTTATATAGTAAAATTGGTTGATGCTTATGTTGACTTAACCACCTAAATATTACCAGTAGTTATCTCTTCATTTAGAGTGACTGGAAATTTTAAGTTTTCTCCTTTCTATCTGTTTTTTAATGATTCTATAAGGAGCATTTGCTATATGCATATTTGACACACAACAAACCCCACAAAGAATCGATTTATGAGAGTTTCATGCATAGACGTTTGCCTATGAATATGCTTCGCCATGCTGTCACCTATCTGTGGGTTATGCACCCATTTATCTGACATACACTTAGTGAGCACCTACTGTATGCCAAACTCTGTATTAGGCTGCCCCTTCACTTGGGTTTGTTGACTTCATACAACACTTTCCCACCATTGTAAGCATTTCCCTGGAAAAGAGGGGAAGTATTTTTTCCCACACACATTTCTCTCTTTTTGCTTGAAGATATTCCCAAAATGGTTAAGTATCTGTGTTAGCCCAATCCCAAGGCTTTTCATTTTGGATAGCCCACTCTACTTTGACCTGCAATAGTATCTGTTTGAGGTTGTCTCCTGACCATGTCACTGGACTATTTGCTGGGCCCAGCTTCCCAGGACAGAACTGATATACCTACCTTGCCTTCTATCGTATAAGCAGGAGAAAGGCAGGAATAAAAGGCGCCTTGCTGAATGACTTCCACACAGAGAAGTAGCCGAAGGACAAGCAGTGATGTGATGGCTCCTTTTCTAGGTTTCTTACTTAAAGTGAAATCCCTTGAATATTCGCTGACACTGAGTAAGCACTCAATAAATATTTGAGTGATTTACCAAGAGTCCAGATGTCAGTTCATGTGTTTCTAATCTCACTGAAAGCACCCTAGACAAGGGTCCTTTTTTCCTTCTTCCTTTTTATACCAACTTGGGACATGTTAAAATGTGAGGAATTTGGAAAGAGTACTATGTATAAGGGGCTTCCTTGGTGGATCAGTGATAAAGAATCTTCCTGCAGTGCAGGAGACGTGGGTGTGATCCCTGGGTCAGGAAGATCCCCTAGAGAAGGAAATGGCAACCTACTCCAGTATTCTTGCCTGGAGAATCCCAAGGACAGAGGAGTCTGGTGGGCTACAGTCCATGGGGTCACAGTTGGACGTGACTTAATGACTACACAACAGTAATAACTCTGACCCATGGAAGCATGCTTTGACAAAATGACCAAGATGAGAAGGTGCATGAATAGCACATGTTACATAGTAAGATTGCAAAAGCACACACAGACAACCAGCCTGGCCCTGCTTAACATGCAGGCATTTAGTTGGAAACCTAAGTAATAAATTAAGCTTTCTGTGTTAGAATCACTCTCTGTCATTCTGCTTATCTGTCCCTGAATGAGATGAATTTCCATGGTGTGCTCAGATTGCTTTATTTGCCACCTGCAGGCAACCACTGTTAATGATTCTTTTCTCTCCTGGTAGCTGGAAGGGAGTTTTCATCTTCCTGGGGGATATGGTTGGGCCAGAGTCTCCACACAGTGTCCATCTGAATCATTAACCTTTAAAAAGAGTACAGTCTCCACCTCTCTTCTTTCATAATTAGCAGAAATTTCCTCCGTACTTAATACACAATATTCCCAAATTTGGCAAATGTGCTTCATATAACCTCAAGACTTACAGCCTTTCTATTTAAAAAAAAAAGAAAGAAATGAAGGTCTGCAGAAGAGGGACGATCTCTGTAGAGCACATGGGGTTTCCTCTACCTGTGGAGGGCACAGTCTAGTCTTATCTTCTGTTTTATTTCAATCCCAGGAAAATCCCATTCTCATCAAGAAAAATGTGTCAGAAAAAAAGAACCCAGTCTACTCCGTTGTAGGTGGGTTATGTAACCAGTTTCCCAAACCAGCTAAAAGAAGGAGGCTTTATTGGCATGAAGGCGGGAGAGTTGAAGGTGATGCAGAGCAGCAAGCTTTCTCCCTGTGGTGGCTGTGATCCCAGTCATGGGGTGATAACTTCGAAGGAAGAAAAATGCCCCTTTGCCCTTTAAGATAGTCAATAAGCTTTTACAAGCAAGCACCGAAGAATCCACACTGTCTTCTCATTTAGTTTTTAATTAATACCCAATTACAGTCGTATTTTCAGAGCTTCCCTAGTTAGATCTCCATTAGCAGTGAGAGAGTACATCTGGATGGATATTATTGTGAAGAACACCAGGGGACTGAGTAGGAGATTCAGAGCTGCTGCAGGGGGCGGGGGCAGGTGGGGCTCACACTAAAAAAAGGAGTCTCAACTGAATGGTGCATGTAGAACAGCAGTAAACGGAAGCCGCCTTATGAAATGATTATAAGGTTTTGTTCTACGTAGGAGAGTTTCAGAGTTTCAGAGTAGCATGGCAGAGTAGAAACAGGATGTTGAAATTAGACAGCGTTGGGTAGAAATGCTAGAAAATGAGGAAAACTAGTGGTTGCCGGTTGGGAGAGGGAAGAAGGAGATGGGGCGAGATAGAGTATGGGATTAAGAGACAGGTTACTCTGTATAAAATAGATAAACAACAAGGATATATTGAACAGCACAGGAAAATCTACTCATTGTTTTGTAATAACTGTAAATGGAGTATAATCTCTAAAAAGGTTGAAGCACTATGTTGTACACCTGAAACTAGTGAATATTATAAATCAACTATACTTTGATTAAAAAAATAGATAGTGCCCACCACTTCCAGGGTTTCTGGGAAGATTAATGAGCTTGTTTTTACAAAGATCCAGGTACACGGTAGGTACCTAGTAATTGGTAGCCATTAGTGCCTCTTATTTGTGTCTATAAATTTCAGAGGATCATATAGACTGGGCTGAGCAAATTTTTTTTTTTTTAAGAAGAAGAATGTGAACTTATAAGGATATTTTTAAGTGATCATTCCCACCATGATCACTACATAGGGTTTTCTCAGGCACTTTTCTGGCATCCTGAATGAGGGAGGAGGCAGCTTATTTCTCCTTCCAGAGCTTTTTGGTTGGCATTTCACCAGAGGTCTGGAGAGCTGAATGGAGAGATGGAGCAGGAAGAGGAGCAGGGTCAGGCATGGACTGGGGTGGTGGCAGCAAGACCTTTGCACTCTAAAGCCGAGTTTACTGTTTAAAGAAGACTAAAAAGAATGGTAAAAATTGTACTGTAATAAGGACTGTGATTACCTTTGAAAGATAGGAGGATAAAGGATTTTTCTCCCTGACTTCTCAATACTTTCTACATTTTCTCGTAATTTTTATTGGTGTATAGTTGCTTTACAATGCTGTGTTAGTTGCTGCTGTACAGCAAAGTAAATCAACCACACATAAACATATATCCCCTCCTTTTTGGATTTCCTTCCCATTTAGGTCATCACAGAGCATTGAGTTACAGTCCTCTGTGCGATACATTTTTTTTTTATAATGAGTCAGCATATTTTAATAGTACTTTTATAACTAGAAAAACGAAGCTAGAACAACCCCTTATTAATTACTTCATTGTCCTATGTCTCATTTTGGATGCTTCAAAGAGTGATGTTTGAGGCACTTAGCTGACTCATGGTCCGATGTACACTAATAGGACATGAGGAGTTTAGAAATTCAAATCCTAGCTTCAGAAATCGGTACAGCCCCAGTAGGCTAGGACCCTAGACTCCTTTAGAGCTTATAAAAGGCAAGGACAGAGTGTCCTCTATAAAATAAGCTGTTTTTTTTTAAATACACCTCTAATTTTAGAAAAAGAAAAGTTGTTTTACTTGAGGACTCTGACTCTTTTTCCCTTGTCCCTCCCTGATTTCTGGAGCATTTTGTTCCAATGTGGGTCAAAGTCTTACGGCCTGTCCTCTGATACTGAATTTTGGTTCTCTGGGAACCTCAGTGAAAATGAATAACTTGGGACAAGTGCTGGCTTATCACACTGAGCCTTGCACCCTAGTTTCTGTACTATTGGCAAACCTAGGAGAAATAGCTACAAGGAAGCTTGTGGGCAGGTTGAGTGAGTTTTAATTTAGGCAGTTATCTTCTTCAGACAGATGGTTTGGGGCTCCTTAGGCTAGCAAATGGCCCTAGCAAACGCTGTGGTGCTTGTTTAGACAAAAACACTTTGATTGACATTTCTGCACCAAAATAACTATGGAGAACAAGCCAATAGCCTGTCACTTAGCCAATATGGGTAAGCCATGAAAATGGGACAGCTGACCTGGAATGTGAGCACATTTTGGATCATGAAGGAATATCATCTTATCTTTCTCTTTAGTGGATGGGGAGAAGGGCAGAGTCAAAAGAGAACTTGAAATGTTTGAGAGGAACATCAGATAAAGGATGGCTGTTCTAGAAATCGGTTCAGTTCAGTCATTCAGTCATGTCCGGCTCTTCGTGACCCCATGAACTGCAGAATGCTAGGCCTCCTTGTCCATCACCAACTCCTAGAGTTTACCCAAACTCATGTCCATTGAGTCGGTGATGTCATCCAACCATCTCATCTTCTGTCGTCCCCTTCTTCTCCTGCCTTCAATCTTTCCCAACATCAGGGTCTTTTCAAATGAGTCAGCTCTTCGCATCAGGTGGCCAAAGGATTGGAGTTTCAGCTTTAACATCAGTCCTTCCAATGAATATCCAGGACTGATTTCCTTTAGGATGGACTGGTTGGATCTCCTTCCAGTCCCAGGGACTCTCAAGAGTCTTCTCCAACACCACAGTTCAAAAGAATCAATTCTTTGGTGCTCAGCTTTCTTTATAGTCCAGCTCTCACATCCATACATGACCACAGGAAAAACCATAGCCTTAACTAGACAGACCTTTGTTGACAAAGTAATGTCTCTGCTTTTTAATATGCTGTCTAGGTTGGTCATAACTTTCCTTCCAAGGAGTAAGCATCTTTTATTTCATGGCTGCAATCACCATCTGCAGTGATTTTGGAGTCCAGAAAAATAAAGTCCGCTACTGTTTCCACTGTTTGCCCATCTATTTCCCATGAAGTGATGAGACCGGATGCCGTGATCTTAGTTTTCTGAATGTTGAGTTTTAAGCCAACTTTTTCACTCTCCTCTTTTCACTTTCATCACGAGGCTCTTTAGTTTTAGAAAGGAGTATGTTAAATAATGATATTGCATAAGAGAGAAAGAAATTTAAGAGGTTAAGATTTTTGCAGATGTAACTCTGCAGATGTGTTGTGAAAAAAGAGAAGACACAGCTCTTTAAGAACTTTGGTTTAACAGAATGAAAAGTCATGTGTCATTGCAGAAAATGAATGACAACTAGGCCAGAGTCTTGAAGAGTCAAGGTGCAGTAAAGTAAGGGAAAACAAGGAGAGGGATTTTGTAGTTGTTGAAATCCTTTTTCATTTTTTATATTGACTTCTCTAACTTATCTTCCTACTATTGTTACCAAACCATGTTCATTTGCCTCATGCACAGCAAGTCAAAACTTCAAGACTCCAAGATTCACAGCAAAGAAAGGGCTTATATCCCCTCAGATCCACCTCCCTAAAGGTGAGGGGCTTGGGATATTTATGGAATAAAGAAATAGGATGGTCTTGGGAGTAGAGAGAGGTGATGGAAAGTAGGGAAAAACCAAGGTAATCTATGTTCTGTGCAGTATCTGAGTTGCATGAATTTTCATGGGATGTATGTTTAAAATGGAGATGCTTAGCATGATCTGAAGGTGGAGTTTTTGGCTCTCTGATGTCAAAAGGTCATTCCTTGGACACCTGCACAGGTCCAGTTTTGAGGTCAGTCATCCCAACGCGTCTTAGCCAGTTAAAGCAGACACAGCTAACTCTAAGTTCCTGAAAACAATTCAGACAAACATTTTATTATTTGGACTAGGTGAAGGTTGTAGGGTAGACAGTTGACAACAAAATAACTAAGGCAAGCCTGCTCCATCAAGGTGCACTGCAAGCATATGGGTTTTTAACAAGCTGGAAGACTAGCTCAGGAATTTGTTAGTCACCAGTTTCTGTCAACCCTATGGTGCACCGTTTCAGGACAGGCCATGGTTTCAGTATTATATACTGTCTCTCATGCTCGTGGTAAATAAAGGTGATGGAACACTTGATTAATGTGCAAAAAGCAATCGCTATGGATAGAATTGGACTTCCCACATGGCTCAGTGGTAAAGAACTCACCTGCTAATGTAGGAGACACTGGAGATGCAGAATCCTAGGGTTGAGAAGATCCCCTGGAGAAGGAACTGGCAACCCACTCCAGTGTCCTTGCCTGGAGAATCCCATGGACAGAGGAGTCTGGTGGGCTAGTCCATGAGGGTCGCAGAAGAATCAGACACAACAACTAAGCATGCATGTATACACGCATGGACAGAGTTATGTCTCCCCTCCCCCAATTCATATGTTGAAGCTTTAACCCCCAATGTGATTGTATTTGTAGATAGGGCTTTTAGACAGAAATTAAGGTTAAATAAGGTTATAAGAGAGGGGTGCTAATTAGATAGGGTTGGTGGGCCTAATAAGAGGAGACAGAGAAAGAGATATCTCCCTCTCTGTATGTGTGTGTACATGGAGAGGCCATGTACGGACACAGTGAGAAAGCAGGTGCCTGTAACCCAAGGAGAGTGCTCTCATCAGAGACAGACCCTGTGGCACCTTGATCTTGGACTTCCCAGCCTCCAGAACAGTGAGAAATACATTTCTGTTGTTTAACTCACCCAGTTCATGGTATTTTGTTATGGTGTTTGTGCTTGCTAAGTGACTTCATTCAGGTGTGACTCTGCGACCCCATGGACAATCTCCTCTGTCCATAGGATTCTCCAGGAAGGAATACTTGAGTGGGTTGTCATTTCCTCTTCCAGGGGATTTTCCTGACCCAGGGGTTGAACCTGAGTCTCTTGAGGCTCCTACGTTGCGGGCAGATTATTTGCCATTGAGCCCCTTTGTTATGGAAGTCCAAACTAAGACATAACGATGTTTTTGCTTTGTTTGGTACAGTTTTTCTAAATTACTATAGCAAGATCTTGGCTCAGGAATACTTCAAAAGCCAAGTTTAATTGTTTTCATCTCATTTCTTAAAATTTCAACAACTGACAGAGATAGTATCTCATGGCTATTTCTCATCACTAGCAGTGACAATTTTTTGCTGAAAAGAAAAGAGGTCATATTACTATACTGCTTGGAAAGCCTATTTATTCACACCCACCTGTCTTAAGTGATTCTGTGGTTGGCCTTGAATGTAGGTCCCTCCGAACAGGTTCATCTAGATTTTTTTTCAATTGTAAATCTTGAACAATTTTATTTTACTGTTTCCCAAGTAGATATTTAATAATTGAGCTATAGTAATGAATGTAGGAAAAGGCTGAGTTTCTATTATAATTATAGTTATGATTCAAATATGATTAGTAATGCAATACTATTATGAAATATTAAAAGGATGTGGAGAAGAATAAATGGTATTTTAGAACATTCAAAAGCCAAATACATTTTTTAGGAAAAGTATTTTATTTTTGTGTCTCAACAGATGAAATTCATAACCTTGTTTTCTGATAAGACAATTCAAACATACAAATCAATTACAACAATGTGCTTATCAGCTCTCCCCTCCCACCCTTGTATTTTAAAGCAACTGACAATTTTGAAGGACACCAAGACAGTAGGGCTTAGCTAAACAATATGGCAATTAAAATTGACCCTCTTAAGAAAATAATCACAATGGTTGTTGAAAAGAATTGTCCTTTGAGCAAAACAGATGGCATGAAAAGAATCATGAAACAAGGATTATAGCTTGCCTTCCAACAAAAGGAAGAAGGGGATGTTTGTGAAAACAATGGTACAGAAAGCTGGGGAGTCAGACTGAAAACAACAGAAAACCCTAGGCAATAGATTGCGCCGATGAAATGCATCCCCTTGAAGATAGCCATTCAAACTCTTGTTTCATATTAGAATAACTACCCCACCCCCAGCACCTGGAAGTGAATCATTGCATAACCTTTTGTCAAAACTAGTTTAATCATTTTTTCCAAGCTAAAATCTCTCAAAGAGAGGGGAATTTGTGATGGATCTCCTAGACATCATATATTAGAGATAAACCAAGCCAATTGATGGTCAATGCCATTTTAGATTCTAATTATAGAGGGAGCTGACCTAGGCCTCCCGGGGGAGAAGGGGTCATACACAGTGAGTTCATCTAGCCACCGTAAATCCTGTAGCCCCTTTGTGTTAGGGCCCCAGTTCTCCACACCATCCCCTCATGCTTTCACGGTAAACCTCACAGCACCCTTGTGAGGTAGGTAGTATTATGGTCATTTCTAGAGATGGGGATGCAGAGATGCTAAGTATATTGCCCATTGAGAAGCATGAACCCAGTGACAGAGCCCTTAGAACTCTTACTCCAAATCCTTGTCTTTTTAGAACTTAACTACACGGACTCCCTGAGAGTGGATCATTAAAGCGGGTAGGTCCTTAAAGCCAGATTAGTACCTGGCCATTTGGACACTAAGGCCCATCTCTAAACTACATGATTTGAATGGTAGAATGAGAAATCGGTTATGGTCAATGTGGAAGCCAAAGAAGTTAATATGGAGAAATGCAGGATTAAAGTTGGGGCTGCAATTGATAGCAATTTTATTTATTGATGTGCTGTGAAGTTAGTATGATAGTGGCTACTCAGTTGGTGTTAAATGATTAAATTGATGAATGAGTAAATGAGTGAATGAATGGAGATTGTGCTTGTGTAGGTGGAAAATTAAATCTTGTACACATTTTAAAACTAGAACTGGAGAAATCTGATTTCCAATTTCTAATCAAGAATGAGAAGAAAAGAGTTAAGTAGATTCCTAAATTTCCTGTGGGCATCTATTAGAGCTAATACTGGCAGCATTTCAAAGGATATAGATACACAGACATTTAAAATAACTGTTAATATATAATCTGTGTACTTACTGGTTTCAAATCCAAACTGTAATGATCACTATTAGAGGCACTGCCTCATACATAAACATCATCCATTCACCTTCAAAAGAAAATTCCCTTATGTATACCTATTTTCTCATTGTCATTTATTTGAAAAACTTGTGTTCTCCAGTTCTTATCAAATCCTGTTTTGAAAATACATTGAACTGAAAACAATGAACTACTTCTCTCTTGAACTCACCAGCCAGGGAACACTTTTCAGTTACTTTCCATTTGTGTAAACCCATTAAAAAAATTTTTTTTATTCCTGAAGATTCAGAAAACAGCTGCCATGTATCAAAACCAGCCCTGTGTTAAAACCAGCAATTTTTCTTTTTTTAATTGTCGTGCCATAGAAGGCTCTTGAGACCATTGAAGTAGAGGCAACTGGATTCTCCAAATGTCGCTAAAATAGAAGAGCTTATGTAGATCAAGATGGTAGAGTTGACTTGGTAATCTCTTTGCATTCACATTTGTTCTCTGTTTAGTAAATTAATTCCCAGTAGGATGTTTATACTGATGGTAATACACAGTGAGGCCTAAAGCAGCTCTGAACACCATGGTATAGATTTGTGTGTTTTAAAAAGTGATTAACTTCCACAAGAGCACTGAATGTATATAATGTGCTGTGCTTGGTCACTCTGTCCTGTCTGACTCTTTGTGACCCCACAGACTGTAGCCCACCAGGCTCCTCTGTCCATGGGGATTCTCCAGGCAAGAATACTGGAGTGGGTTGCCATGCCCTTCTCCATGAGACCTTCCCAACCCAAGGATCAAAGCCAGCTCTCCTGCATTGCAGGCAGATTCTGTACCACCTGAGCCACCAGGAAAGCCCAAGAAAATTGGAGTGGGTAGCCTCTCCCTTCTCCAGGGGATCTTCCCCACCTAGGGATTGAACTGGGGTCTTTGTAATCTTTCAGACTTTCAAACATCCAGCTAATAGCCCATGAGTAAAAGAATACTGTTGGAGAAGGAAATGACAACCCATTCCAGGGTTCTTGACTGAGAAATTCCATGGACAAAGGAGCCTGGCAGGCTCCAGTCCATGGGGATGCAAAGAGTCAGACAAGACTTAGTGACTGAGCAAAAGAATACTGTAGATTCAAGGTAGTGAATTGCCTCTCTGTGCTATGGCACCAGCAGGCTTGATTTCTTGTGCTTAAGAATAATATGAGGAGCAATGCTGTGGATAGAGAAGGCTCATATAAATGAGGAGTATCTGGTAAATGAATTGATCTCCCAATGTGACAGCAAACAAAATTATTCAATATATGACTAACTTCCATAATCATATATAAGATTTAGGTCTTTCAAGCAAAGAGATAACCTATGTAATAGTATGCTGTTTTTCATAGAGACTTTCCTTGGATTTTCTTCTTACAGACCCCTGTCTTCTTAGTGATTGGATTCTGTTTTTAATTTTTCTTATTAGAGGCAAACAGAATCATGGGAATTCTCAGATAACCCATATATTTTCCATCTACCTTTTCTTTTCCTTTGTCTTTCTCCAGCTGGTTCTTAGTATGTGTGGTTCTTAGTATGTGTGTGTGTATCTGGCATTAAATGACATGTACTATATAGAGAGACTTACTGACATGTTCTAATATTCTGAATTACACAGTTCAGAGTATTATGGAATGATACAATGCCTGTATAGCTATAACAAGGGATTTCCTTCTGAATCCATTTTTTTTTTTATAGAGGATCATAGTTTTTGCATTTAGGTGTTTATAAGAGTTAATGAAAGGCACGGGAGTGAGGAGCCCTACAAGCCAGCATTTTCAATTTTTCCACCCATCAGTGGCAGAATTCCCAGGTGAATTTCCACTCAGGAATCCCATTAAGGTGTTTCAGTTTTCTCCTTGACTTGGTCTTATTCCACATTAATCTTCACATCTTGTGTTTTAGGTCTGACAATGAGGTGATTATGAAGAGAATATTGAGTTCTACAATATACTTATCTGCCTTAATGGGAGTATCTAGGAACTCTTAACTCTTATTTTGACTGTATCAAATGACACCTGGAATCACGTGGAGTGATATACTCATAACCAAGGAGAATGAGAGGGAGAAGAAGTCCAGCAACTCCCATCCCAACTCACAACTCTGATTGGCTTCTAAATGTATGAAGCAACATATGGCCAGAATGTCTTTATAAGGATAGAGCCAGAAGCCAGGCTGCTGAGTTGAGTATGCTGCTAAGTTGCTGCAGTCATGTCTGACTCTGTGTGACCCCATAGACGGCAGCCCACCAGGCTCCCCTGTCCCTTGGATTCTCCAGGAGTGGGTTGCCATTTCCTTCTCCAATGCATAAAAGTGAAAAGTGAATGTGAAGTCGCTCATTCGTGTCCAACTCTTTGCGACCCCATGGACTGCAGCCTTCCAGGCTCCTCCGTCCATGGGATTTTCCAGGCAAGAGTACTGGAGTGGGGTGCCATCACCTTCTCTGGAGTTGAGTATATTTAGTTTCTTATTTAAAATTTTGACTCCATTATATTGTCTTCTTCCCTCTTATCCTTGTTTAAGAAAAAGTCCTGAAGTATTAGGGCTATCTTCTTCCTGATCAGGGAGTTTATTGGACAACCTAACTTGTGATGTATTAGTTGACAGAGATGTATTCCTAACTATTCATGGAAACTTTTTTGTTTTGGTCATGCTAGTTTAGTGGTATACAATGAAAGCCCACTTTCATTCAGGTGACACATAGCTTTGGCAATACCAAAAAAAAAAAAATCTTCAGGAGAAGGAAACCCCTTTCTGGTGGTAAGCTCTTCATCCTATAATTAAAGAATAGCAAGGAGGCCTTTTCTGCATTTCTTACTAGCAGCTTCAGAATGAGAGTGCATTCTGCTGCCTAGCAGTGATCTTGGGCTTTTTGGTCATTTATCAGTATGGCTTCCAGGTCACATCCTTGCCAGCTCTCTGCTTCCTCCACTCACTCCCTCTTCACTGGAAGACATCTAGCATGAGCTCTAGGGGTGAAGATGAAAACACAGGATGACAGCTACCTGAGCATACCTCCCCAAAGCCTGTTCCCTTAAGCACCAAAAGTAAGGAGAGAACACCTTTGCTCTCAGAAGAAAGATTGCATGAGGGTAGTTTTTACATGGTTAGTTCTTTTCCGCTTTTACGTTAGACAGGCTTCTTTCCTTTGTTGTCAACATGCCTGAAGACAAAAGACTTCTCTGTTTTAATTTTTTGTGCCTTCCTATCTTACATGATGTCTCAATCATAGATAGTTGGCTGAGTGAAAGCTGACTCATAGATGATCATGTTGTGTGTTTGGCTTGCTGGAGGCTACAGTACTTGTTCAAATATATTTCATGCCTAAAGTCACGGCCATTACTTGCTTCTGTAACCAACTGTAATGGATGGGATGATTCTGCAAGTGGTGCAGGATTTATCTTCAGTAAAGTAGAGTATCTTTCTAGTATAAGAAAGTGAAAGTCGCTCAGTCATGTCTGACTCTTTGCGACCTCATGGACTATGCAGCCCATGGAATTCTCCAGGCCAGAATACTGGAGTGTGTAGCCTTTCCCTTCTCCAGGGGATCTTCCCAACCCAGGGATCAAACTCGGGTCTCTTGCATTGCAAGCAGATTCCTCACCAGCTGAGCCAGCAGGGAAGCCCTCTAGTATGCACGGTATGACCTAAATTTGGATTTTCAGCAGGTCCAATCATGGCTCCTTGGACATTTTGCTTATGAAGAATCTGAAAGCCTGGCCTCTGATTCCTCTCTGAGTGGTTTCCTTTCATCACAGCAGTAGATTGATTCCCCTGGGCCTAGTGCTTCTCTGACTGGAGTTATTTATAGATTATCTGGTCTAATCACAATGTTAAAGATATTTAAGCAAGCTTATGTTCCTCATGAGCAAGGCTCATATAACCGACCTCTCTCAATAGGGAGTATTTTCTGATAGATGACTCTAATAGTTTTTTATTACATTTCATTTTTTCCCCTTAATAATAGCCAAATGGTTTTAACTGAGATATCATATGCTTAAGCCCTTTACATTAGTAAAGAAAACATGTGTTCTTATTTTACATGTTAATAAAATAAGTTAACTTGTTTTTACAAGTTAAAAACAAAACATGCCCACAATAAGTCAATAATAATTATCAGTGATACACAAATATAAATCAAGGTACTTTTGTCATTAGCACTATTTTTTTTTTGAGAATAAAAACAAGCTATCAGGCATTAAAGAAAAAAAGAAGTTTTAAAGGTTGTTGGTTAGTAACTTCCAATCATGGGATATTCCCAGAATAAGACTTTGATAAGACATTAAAGAAACACACACATACACTTTGTTTCTCTTTTTCTCCTGCTCAAGCTTATCAGCTTTTAAAACAGTCACATTTTATTTAAACACTTAAAAAAATCAAATCACCCTCCCCCTCATATTTATATATGTATATATAAACAATAGCATTTAAATTAATTATCTGGGACATTTCATACCATAAGGAAAAGGATAAAATATAAGACAACTGACTTGTGTATCAAAGCAACACCCGTGTGTGTGGTACACTTGATTTTATAACTAGGGAGGAAAAGAGCATGGTTCCTTCCAAACAGCCTCTAAAGAGTTTGTTCATGACTTAAGTGTCTGTCTCTTGCCATCACACAGGTATGTCTGACTCAGTGTGTTGCTGGACACACATTGTGGTAAAGATCGAATTTTTTTTTTTTGAAAGTCTGATTTACTCTCCTGCATAATCATTGTTTGTTGATTACACTGTGATACAGTATTGATTTCATGGTAGTGGGGATTAAATATATTTAAGCAATTTAGAATAGGAGGTTTGCAAGGAAATGAAGAAAGCTAACACGGCAACTGAATTTCTGGGGTGATTTTGGGGCATTTTCTGTTTTGTCCTTGTAGGATAGATACATCTTTGACTCTGACCCATTTGTAGGATGGAAAGTTATCTTTCGAACTTTATTGGAATTAATACAGTTAACCAATTTAGGAGAATGTACAATTGCATTTTTGTTGTCTTCTAATGGCTATTTTGCATATTAAAGGTAAAGCCTTCCTTAAAATATGCAGTACTCTCTTGATTATGCCAGCTCTTTGCTCATTCTGCTAAGGCTATAAATAAAGCTGCTATTTAAGGCTGGCATTATATCAACCCACCTGCTTCTGAAAGAGAGAGAGAAAAAAAAATCAGAATCATTCAACTTGCAGATTGCTGTCACCTTGTAATTATGTGAATGGTAAGTCTTAACTTTTAAGTGTTCTGTGAGATAGGCTAGACGGCTTTTGAAAAAAAAGCAATTTCCGGTTTAACAATTACTCAATAATTTCTGAGTACCAATGAAAGGAGACTTTTCCCTCGAGAAAACATTCATTGATAGGGTGTGACAGCAGCTGGGAGATGACAGTGGTGGGGCAGGGAGAGCTGGAGAATGAGGGATCCTTTCAGTGGTGGCATCAGGAAAGGAGGCAGGATTGGGGGGGTACCAAAGCTTTCCTGTCTCCATGAGCTGTCTCAGGGGACTCAGTGGCCCATGCTCTTTTCCTCCTTCCTATTCAGCATGTTCTTAGGGAGAAGGTGGGGGAGGGGGAGGGAGAAGAGGTCTTAAAGACTTTGGCCAACTGGAGAAGGGCAGTCTGGGGTACATGCAAGTTTGTCTTGATCATATTCCCATATTTTGGAAGAGGAACATCAATTTCAGTTCAGGCCTGTTTTAGAAAATCAAAGCTTTTACAAACTTTCTAATTGTCTTTTTTTTTTTTTGGTGCAAACATTTATCCTAGACAACCTGTTGAAAAGCTTATAACACGGTAAGCAGTTTCCATTCTCTGATGTTTTTTGAGAAAATATTCTAACATGTATACTATCATGTAAGAATTGAATCGCCAGTCTATGTCTGACGCAGGATACAGCATGCTTGGGGCTGGTGCATGGGGATGACCCATAGAGATGTTATGGGGAGGGAGGTGGGAGGGGGGTTCATGTTTGGGAACGCATGTAAGAATTAAAGATTTTAAAATTAAAAAAATAAAAAACTAAAAAAAAAATATTCAGCTACGTTTACTGCTATCAAAACAGAAAAGCCAATGTCAGATTTGGAAACCTATCTTTCATTGTTGATGGAAAATGCAGTTTACTTGGCCAAATCTTGCCAATCCAGGCCTATGGCTCCTTAACCTTTTTTGCTAGGTAATTTAGCTAAATATTGTGGTGAAGCAGTTCACATTTTGATCTTGTTCATTGTGAAACTGTCCTTTCCTGTAGCGGGACTTTTGCTGGAGTGAGACTGAGAAGGCTCCCCGTGGAATGGTTTTTGAAGGAGTTAGGGGAAGAGTAACAGAGTTTTATGTCAAATGTTTGCCAAAGTACTAGGAAGCACACTCTGCTACTTAATGTGGAACTCAGAAATCAACAAGTCAGACAATACTTCATCCCTCAAGGCCTTCCATACACAACTGCAAGGATAACTCCAGAACTCCTCCTTCAGAAAATAGCAAGGATTTTAGTAGAAAGGATAGGACTCTTAAAGCCAGCTGTGGAAAGTCAATGGAAATTACCAGGCACCTGATGTCTTGGTCTAATGGGGAATGTTTCTAAGGCTTTACTCCCAGGAATAAAGGGATAAATCTTTACCTAAGTACCGTGTAGAATGAATGGCTTTGGCCCCACATGTTTTGTTACTAGGTTCACATGGCACAAAGTCCATTTGGAATGGCTTATTGTGAGTTCTATAAAGGTGACCTGGACATAGGTAATAGGGATAAAAAGACAGTGATGAAAGTTAAAGACGATGCTTCTTCAGTTAAGAAGATAACTATAAAAATTAGAAAGGAAATAGGATTAAAGTGGATTCAAGTGTCTCCCTCCAACCTTTCTTTAGACTTTTGATATATATATATATTTTTGGGTCATCACTTAGCCTTCTAAGTTGAAAATGATTTTTTTTTTCCCTAGAAAGCTTCAAGACATATTTGTGATGCTGAATATCTTCTGAGCACAGTTACTGAAGTTAAAGCAAATGTCTTGGTGTGGAGATAAAGGGAGGTCCTAGAAGGGTAAGTAAATTTACATGGGGCTCCACTAAATTTTTCTTTTCCAGGATTACAGCCTCTTTTTTCTACCTTATATTATATATTTGTTCCTGATTGAGTTATGGAAAGTGACAAAAGTCAGGCTTAAAATTTAAGATTTGCAGGTGAGATTTAAATGATTAAAAAAAAATCATAGAAGATTATAATTTCTGGGCTCCTCTGAGAACTGAAGAGAACAGATTTGACCAAACAATGGAGAAAGAATCCACCTTGAAGACTGTAGAGAAAATCCTGAATGCCTTTATACTACTGGGTGGGGTGTGGAGTGGGGGCTGTTGGTGATAAAAAAAATTTCTGAGAAACTTGAGCAAAGCTAGAGTTATGAAAATGTCCTCTGGGACTAGGAAGTACAAGTCTTGGCAATTCTAGGGTTACATTTTCAAACTTTGAGAATATTTGAAAAACTCATAAATGCAATGAAAAATTTTAAAAAGTAACATGAGAATTTGGAAAGGGAGAAATCACTTGCCAGAAACACATTAGGCCAAATCATTTGAGTTATCATACTCTAACAGAATAGATCAATTTTCTCAATTAGGTCTTTAGCCAGGGAATTTTTCTTCTTGAAATTTAATGCCTAGAGAGTATACTTCATTGAAGATGCTTAGTATTCACAGAGAACTGGTCAACCCAGAATTAAATGCTGAGCCAAACAACTGTATTTCTTCTTGGGATAGTTTGAAAAAAAATACTCTGGGAAGACTGATAACCCCTAGATAACTACTAGGGGAAAATTTGTCCCATGTGCTGATGTAAGATATTATTGTTTGTTGCAGTCTAGTTGGATCTAATAAAGAGGTAAGCTGAAGTCACAAGGGAAAATTCCCTTTGTGAAGTTTTATACTAGAGCGTCAAAGTTCTAGTCAATGGAACCCAAGATCAAAGCTTTACAGTTATAAAAAGGAACCCAAGATCTGAACAGATAGAATGTAGAAAATTAAGTGGCCATTCAGTTACTTGTAAATCTATTACTATGATGTTTCAGACAAAGTCACAGCTCCTGCTAGAACTTTCTGGCCAGTTCATTTGTATGATCAGATCATTCATCCAAGTGGCATACTTTTTGTAATCCATTGGAACCCAATTCAAATAGTAATTTTACTCTTCTTGGAAACATTGGGTTTAGGAATAATTCAGAAGAGTATAACTCCAGTCCAGTGTTAACTGAACTGGGTTCTGCGAAGCTCTAGTTTTTCAAGATGTTTAACAGTTATATCATGAAAAGAAGTGCCTCATGCTCAAATAAGTTGGAGAAACCTCAAGGTAAGCAAAATTAAATAACATGTTTATTGAACTTTTTAGAAGATTTATTTGGCTCAAATATATATTGAACCTCCAAGAGGTTGTTACAGCATGCATCATTTCCCCAACTTATTAGTTTATGAGACTTTTTGGGAAAGAACACTTATTAATATCCTAAATAACTTGTTCCAGGGATCACAGTATATAAACCCCCAAGAAAGTGCAGTCTCTTTACTTTCTGTGGAATAATAACTAAATCTTTTCATGGATGGGTTGACTTTAATCCAATTTCATTTGCCTAAGCTTTTTGGTCCACTTTTATTTTGACAGAAAATAGCAGAATCTCAAAGCCCTGTTATTAACTGCTAAATGTTTCTTTCTCTCTCTCTCTCTTTTTTTTTTCCAGTTGGGCAATTAGTTAAATACTTATTCCAAACAAAGTATTCTCCACTAACTTTTTTTTAATTTTTATTTTTACTTTATTTTACTTTACAATACTGTATTGGTTTTGCCATACATTGACATGAAGACTCAGTCTACTTTAACTTTGTTCATTTTAGAATTGAAAGATTCTGTTCCATTTCCATACAAGTTGGAACTGTGATAGAATTTATAGCAGATCTTGACTCATTGTTAGATATAAATAAGGTAATTTCCATAAGAGGAAAATGAATTTCTAAATGGTCTATGATAATCATCAGGAAAGTCAAATGAAAAATTACTCAGGCAGTCCATTCTTCAATCTTTCTATCTCATTTCCACCCTTTATTAAGGGAGAACTATGTTTAAACATGCTGCTATCCAGTTGGCAAAACAATTTTTGGACCTGTCACTTTTTTACTGGGGTCACTTTTATTTTACTGAAGTTACTCAAAAAGTCAGCTCTTTGGAAGTTAAACTTCCAATGTGATATGTCAAGAAACAAATGCCAGACACCTTCTATTCCAGCTTACACACTGTACCAAAGGGTGCTCTTTTTAAGGCTCTTCTCAAAGTGTGAAAAGTGTAGAAATCTGTCTCTTCTATGCTAATTAAATATATCACATGTCATGAATACACTATAGTCAGTGCTTTCCCAGATCATATGATTATAGTTGACCTTTGAACAACCTGGGCATGAACTGTGCAGGTCCACTTATACACAAATTTTTTCCAACCATATATACTACAAGTATTGATACTATGTGATCTGAGGTTGGTTGAATCCATGGATGCAGACTTGTGGGCCAATTATAAGTTATATGAAGATTTCAACCACACAGGGGGTCATCACCCCTAACTCCCACGTTCAAGGGTCAGCTGTATATGCTTTGAAAACCACTGACTCAGCCTTCAGCCAAATGGAATTATGTCTCAGTTGAACCAGATCACTGGTGGGAATGGCATGATGCCATTTTTTTACACTATAATATTTTCACTTGAGTAACAATCATTAATACAAACTGAATTGGACAAATTCATTCAGAGGGGTGAAAGTGTCAGCATAGTTTAACCTATTTATAGGGGTAAATCTTAGCTTTTCCTCAGTGGAGAAAAAAAATAATATCAGTAAGTGCTTTTAAATCCACCTTGCTTTTTGCCACTTCTTTAAAAATAAGACAGATTCCAGACAGCTTTCAAAATAAAAATCAATATCTCCTTGGAAAGGAAGCAGGGAGACACCCTGGAGTTGTGCATTTAAGATGATACTGTGTGTAGAGTATTTGAATAGACAACCTCAGAGGTGCAGTAAGCCAGATGACCCCTCAAACTGGCAGTGATCCAGCCTTCAGACAACATTGTTTTTAAAACAGATCCTTAGTTGTATGGATTGCCCTGGTTTCTGTTGGCATCTGAGAAGAACTTATTATCCAGAGAGCTTTACACATCTGAATTTTTTTGATCTTAGCTATGAGCTGAATATTACCCTAGGAGTAGATATAAACATCACATCCTCTTCCCTTAGTAGCAATTGATGAAAGTAAAATCGAGTTGTGGTTAAAGGAAAAAGTTTCATTATTGACACCTACCTTGCATTTTACGGGTGTAAACAGTGACACACCACTTTCTGGAGAAACCAAAGGCTTTGTTACAGTAAACTGGTCCAGTGTGATATCACAAGTATAAAAAATATTCCATTCTGTATCAAAACTAGGCACATGCCTTTATTTATAATAACAGAAGTTAACAGAGTTGGGCATTTTTGCCTTGGGTCCTATCTCTTGGCATCCTACATCAGACAAAACTCATCTCTCCACATATATCCACCCATAACTCCAGGGATCTAGTCTCAGGGTTATCTCTATGTAAAGGAAGGTGAAGTCACACTTGGGTCGATAGTGGTGTGTAACTAAAAAGCACAACCTCTCATTCATATTGCTTTAAAACATATACAGCATATATGTTTCCAAAAAGAAAAAAAGAGAGAAGAGTAAAGAATATATTGATTTCTTTGTGGTGTTGAACCAACAGTATGGGATGATGCAAGGCTTTTAACAAAGGAGAATCATAGATACAAATTTTTCTGTCGAGTATGGTTTAGACAAATGTGTCTTTTTAATACGTAAATCCTACATTGTAGGTTGCTCCTTTTGATTTCTTCTTCTGTTTTTGCAGTGGTAGAAAAGGTTGAGTAACTGTCCGTGAGCATGAGCCGAAGCTTCAGGTTCATTACTGAGATCCCCAGAATGCCAGTATTTGCAATGCAAACAATTAGTACCCCACTGTGTGAAGGGCTCTGACACATGCCTGCCTGCCTCTAGGTGGAGCGTCTCCATCACAAGTCCTCCTGCTTCTGCGGACCCTGCATTGACACAGGGGAAGCTGCACTAAGCTGCCTTTTAACCTAGTACTTTTCTTGTGCCAGGCTGGCTCACTGGTTACAGACAATGACACAGAAACAATAGTTGGAGCGGCCAACCCTCAAATCATTTTCATGTTGAATCTCCTGGGTCCAGCCACCTCCCCTTCCACGACAGCACCGTTGTTTTTTCGGGGCACGTACTCAAGGTCAATGCTGTTTTTGTGTTTGCCTTTCCCTCGGCTCCACACAAAAAGGAGGAGAAAGCAAAATAACACGACTCCCAGGAAGGTGAAACAGCCCATGGCTGTCGACACCAGTATTGTCTTAAGGTCCAAGGAGAAAGTATTGGCATTGGTGCCATTGGAAATGGTGTCATTGGAGTCGGTCATGTACATAGGGGTCCTGTTGGCATAAAGAAAGCGGTCTGAAGCGAATCCTTTGACAGTTAAGGAGGCCGTGAAGGTGTCATTCCCGGCAGCATTGCTAGCGATGCAGACGTACATCCCGCTGTCTTGATCCTGGGCGAAGCGGATCTCCAAGGTGCCATCACCCAGCACAGTGGCTCTTCCATTGGACTTGGTGGTGATGAACCGCCTTCGAGGTGTCACCCAGGAGATCACAGGCTGAGGGTCTCCATCGGCATTGCATTCCAGCTGTACCGTCTGGCCCTCATCCACAAGCAGATGCTGCAACTTCTTGTCACGGATTTTGGGTTTTTTGCAGGTGAAGTAAAAAGAAAGGGCAGTGCTGTGGAAATCTTTGAATGACCTCTCGCGGATAGTGTCTGGACCAGCGCACATGGGCTGCTGGCCACCGAACTGCAGCATTGGGTGCCGCTGAAGGATCCATAGGAGACGGCAGTCACAGGCCAGAGGATTGTTGTTAATGCTCAGGACCTCCAAAGCCCTCGGGGAGGAGAAGACGTTCTCTTCCAGAGTTTCCAGAAGGTTCTGAGACACATTGAGCACACGAAGGAAGCGGAGCCCTTGGAAGGAGTGAGGCTCAATGGTGCGGAGCTGGGCCCCCACTATATGAAGCTCTTGGAGGCGGATCAGGTCAGAGAACATGCCTGCCTCAATAGTGCTGATGGGATTGTAGGAGAGGTTCAGATGGGTCAGGTAGACCAGGTGTTTAAAGGCAAGGAAGGGGACGGTGGATAGGTTGGTGTTGGTGATGGAGAGGGAGGTGAGGTTGAGACCATAGAGGCTGTTGGCAGGCATCATATCCAGTAAAGGCCAATAGTCAATCTCTAGATGTTTCAGGTGGAACAGTCTTTTAAAGGCATACACGGGCATGTTGTTGATATTGAGATGCTTCAGGTGCAGGCTGATGAGGCTGCGGAGGTGTGAGAGGGCTTCTGTGGGTACCGCAGTGAGGTTACATTTCTCCAGTGTGAGCTGCTCCAAGCTAAGCAGTCCACTGAAGGCCCGGTGTGATATATAAACCAAATCGTTGTCCCCCACTTCTAGAGACTTCAGGTTATGCAAATCCTGGAACATGTAGTCCAGTAAAATGACAATTTTATTCTCACTAATGTCAAGCTTGGTGAGGTTGGAGAGGCCTGTGAAGACCCCCAAAGGGACCAACTTCAGGCGATTGCCCTTCAGGCGGAGGGAACGCAGGTTGAAGAGATTGTTAAAGGCTCCTGGCTCCACATTGGCAATGATGTTGTCACTCAAGTCTATCTCCTCCAGCAGAGGGTAAGAGATGAATTCTTCGGGGTTGATGCTTTTCAGCCTGTTCTTGCTGAGGTCCAAGATTTTGGTCTCGATGGGAATGCCCTCTGGGATGGTGAGCAACCTCCTCCTGTGGCAGCTAACAGATTTGTTCTGGGCCGAGCACTCGCAGCGAGCAGGGCAGCCAATGGTGGATCCCATGAAGATTAAGACCACAGCCAGACCCAGGAATGGCTGCCAACATGATAAGGCCGTGTGAAGCATGACTCCCCGTCTTAGTCTACACCTTGGTCACGGGCCTGCAGGAGAAGGGAGGAAGAAAAACTGAGTTAGGAAATAGGTAGGTAAAGAGACATAAAGGAGACAGTGAGTACAATGGAAAAGACCTTAGATTTGGAGGGCTGCAGGTCCGATCTGACCTTTAAACCTGAGAGCTGCCATCATTAACAGGGTCGTGGGTAAGTTATTAATATTTCCCCTCCCTGTACTTCAGTTTTCTTGGCTGTGAAATGGAAATAAGAGGGACAGTGATAGTACCTTTCTAGAGTTATGACAGTTTCAGTACTGAACAACTCTGTGTATGTTCAACTCTCTGCGACTCTATGGACTGCAGCCCTCCAGGCTCTTCTGTCCATGGAGTTCTCGAAAGACTAGTATAGTGTCTGGCACAGACTGGTGCAAAACAATACATTTCACCAAAGGCTTTATTTTGAACTTAAAGGACAGAAGCAGAGGTCAGTGGCTAAGAGGACATTTATGCAGCTTGAATCAGTGTCTGTGTCCCTGATGTTTGTGATGTCATCCTCTTTAAAATGAAGCGAATAGAAGCTTCACTGAACATTACGAACCTTGGGTTCCAAGGACAAAACAAAGTTACATTCAGTGAAAGAGGTTGACATGTTTCACCTTCATATGTAAATATTCTGTTAAAGTGAAAGTGTTAGTCGTTCAGTCATGTCAGACTCTTTGCCACCACATTGACTGTAGCCTGCCAGGCTCCTCCATCCATGGAATTTTCCAGGCAAGAATACTGGAGTGGATTGCCAGTTCCTTCTCCAGGGACTCTTCCAGGCCCAGGGATCAAACCCGGGTCTCTTTCATTGTAGGCAGAGACTTTACCATCTGAGCGACCAAAAGTCCCTTTTAACTAGAAGATGTACCTCTTTCAGAGTTCAGCAAATTTTGATTTATAAAAGGTTTTTCTCTTTTGAGGTAAACAAAAAAATCCTCAAAATCTCCCGGAACTCTTCATGTTTATCATAGGTATGAGGCATCATAGTGGCTATGAGGATGAAAATTCTTTAAGATTTTTTTGGGTTAAATATGTAAGAGTGGGAAGAGTCATTATTTTAAGAAAAAAAGTCTTTAATAAATGAACATCATTTTTTCGTATTCAAATTCAAACCCATTAAACCTGTTAAGCTGAAATTAAATAGATATCAGACAAGATTGGAACTATGTTTTAAATGTATGTCATTAAGCAGACGCTGAACTTACTGCTCAGTTGAATAGTGAGAAGTATGTTATGAAGAAGCATGAACCTGAGATCCCCAGGGGTGTGCTTCATCCACGGACACCATGTTTACTCAAGGGCAAGTAGTTTAATGTTTTTAGATATAGAGGCATTTGATAAAACTTCAGCATTCACTCCTGAATCATTTAAGAGTATAAATCTTCAATCAGTGTTTACATATGTCTATGTATATATAACTATGTCTATATCTAAACACACCTATCCATAAAAATGATAAGAACAAACTGAATAGTGAATCACTAGAAAAAGTGGCCTCAAAATGTAGGACAAAAGCAAAAATGCAGAAAGTGCTACTAAAATCAATTAGAGGGAGATGGGAAATAGATGGGGAAACAGTGGAAACAGTGTCAGACTTTATATTTTTGGGCTCCAAAATCACTGCAGATGGTGGTTGCAGCCATGAAATTAAAAGACGCTTACTCCTTGGAAGAAAAGTTATGACCAACCTAGATAACATGTTGAAAAGCAGAGACATCACTTTGCCAAAAAAGGTCCATCTAGTCAAGGCTATGGTTTTTCCAATGGTCATGTATGGATGTGAGAGTTGGACTGTGAAGAAAGCTGAGCGCCGAAGAATTGATGCTTTTGAACTGTGGTGTTGGAGAAGACTCTTGAGAGTCCCTTGGACTGCAAGGAGATCCAACCAGTCCATTCTAAAGGAGATCAGCCCTGGGTGTTCTTTGGAAGGAATGATGCTAAAGCTGAAACTCCAGTACTTTGGCCACCTCATGTGAAGAGTTAATTCATTTGAAAAGACTCTGATGCTGGGAGGGATTGGGGGCAGGAGGAGAAGGGGATGACAGAGGATGAGATGGCTGGATGGCATCACTGACTCGATGGACGTGAGTCTGAGTGAACTCCTGGAGTTGGTGATGGACAGGGAGGCCTGGTGTGCTGTGATTCATGGGGTCGCAAAGAGTTGGACACGACTGAGTGACTGAACTGAAGATTTAATTTTGCCACATCTTTCCCAATATTTCTTTGCAGATCAAACTAAAGTCTGTCTTGAAAACCAAAAGAAATTGACTGAGAAATTATTAGAACAAAGAGAATAAGTAAATTAACATTATATAATAAAAATAATTTTGATATATTAAAATTATTTAGAATCATATGAATCATTTAGAAAATATTACTGTATAAGATTATTCCAGTCATAGCAATTCTGAAAAAGTCAAATCTTTGGAATAAACTAAGAAATACACAGACTATTACAACCATTCAGCACTAATGAGGAAACAAATCTTACTAAAAAGAGGGACATAGTATATATTTCAATAGAAATATTTCAAATTATAAAGATAATTCTCAATAAATACAGTGTGAAGAATTTTTTTGGATTTGAAAAACTCAGGTTAATTTGGAAGAATATAAATAGACTAAGCAGAAACATCAAAAATTAGTAATAGCACTCATGAAAAATTTAAACATAAATTACAAAACTATGATAAAAATTAGCATCATGCTGGCATGAAAATACACAGTGAATGAAACAGACAGTAAAGAATTTTATCTAAATATATTTGAGAAGTCACCATATGTGAAAAGTGGCATTTTAATCCAGAGAGAAAAATATAAATAACTAGGAATTTAGTGGGAAAAGTTGTACATCAACTTCACTGGTTCCAATAAATTCCAGATGAGGGATTAAAATGCAAGAACAAATAATATACCAGAAGAAAATTCTTTAATTTTATAATAATAGAATTGAAAAACCTTTTCTATGATGAAAGCTAGCACGCATGAAAGAAAAGAATAATCTATTCATCTGTGTGCATTTGAAAAAAAATTAGTATAACAAGCAGCAGCAGCAGTATAACAAGCAAGTAAACACACACACAAAGGCAATTGCTAAAATGGAGATTATCTTTTAGGTTTATAATAGATACAGGATTAAGCACAGTAGAAAGCAAACAGTTCTTATTAATCCATAAGGATAAGAGGTAGATGTCAATAGAAAACTAGGCAATGAATGTAATAAAAGCTAAAAGCAGCTAATATATGAAAAGCTGACCAACTTCACAATGCAAAGAAATACAAATTAAACAGGAGTATAACACCTCTGCCCATCAGATTGACAAAGTTTAGTGACTGAAGACACTGATAGAGGAAATATAAACTGGTATAACCTTCAGGAGACAGAGGTACAACAATGAGGAGGTTAAATGATACATATAAGTTTAATATGTTCATCCCTTTAAACCATTTTCCTTTCAAACATTTTCAAAACCACTTTACTGAGTAATGATTGACATACAGAAACTGCACAAACTTGTACGTACTTAATGTATACAATTTGAGTTTGAAGATAAGTATATATCCATGAAATCATCACCACAATCTATACCATAAACATGTGTGCCATCTCCAAAAGAGGGTGGACCTTTTCTTTTTTCTTAGAAATGTATCATAGGGAAATAATTTAACTAATGTGCATAGATATTTGGTGCAGGCTTGTCTATAATATAGGAAGACTGGAAATATGTAATAGTAGAATCTATAGTTTTTTGTGGAGAACTGATAGTGTGACAATGTTCAGTTTTTGAATATAATGGTATTCTCAATTTATTTAGGTCTTTAATTTCCTTCGGGCTTCCCTTGTGGCTCAGACGGTAAAGCGTCGGTCTGCAATGCAGGAGACACGGGTTCGACCCCTGGGTTGGGAAGATCCCCTGGAGAAGGAAATGGCAGCCCACTCTGGTATTCTTGCCTGGAAACTCCTATGGACAGCAGAACCTGGTAGGCTACCGTCCATGGGGTCACAAAGAGTTGGACACAACTGAGCAACTTCACTTTCACTTCAGTTTCCTTCAGCAAATGTTTCTTCCTTTTTAACTTCTATGCCTTTATTTTTGTACCTTTCTGTGTTTGCTATTACCTCTAAGATGATGCTGAATAGAAGTGCTGAAAGCTGTCTGCCTTATTTTGTTTCCAATCTTAAATCATTTTTTTTTCACCATTAAGTTTGATGTTGGCTATGTTTTAGTGTTTTTTTTTTTTTTAATAAATGCCCTTCATTAGATTGAAGAAGTTCTCTTCTCTTCCTAGTTAACTAGATTTCTTTTTTTTTTTTTTTACCATAAATGAGTTGTTGAATTTTGAAAGATGCTTTTCTGCATTTATTGAAATGGTCGTATTATTTTTCTGTATTTTTCAACATGGCAAATAATGTTAAACCACTTTTGAACTCCTGGTATAAACCCCACTTTGTATGAAGTCTGTGTATATACACACATATTTTATTAGGTTTGTTTTGCTAGTATTTGGTAAATAATTTTTCTATTTCACGAGAATTTTTTCTCTTTTACATCTCTCGTGATATGTTTATGTAATACTGGTTTTTTACATCTCTTGTGATATGTTTATGTGGTATTAGTATCAGAGTGATAGAGACCTCATAAAATCAGTTGGAAAATATTTCTTTGGCCTCTATATTTTGAAGGGTTGGTATAGGATTGTTATTTCTAAAATATTTAATAGAATTTACCTGTGAAACCAAAGAACTTAAGAGTTTTCTTTGTGGGAATGTTTTGAAGTGTAAGTCAATTTCCTTTGTAGATATTGAAATATTTAGATTTTCTATTTCTTTTTTGTGTCAATTTTGGTAATGTGTTTAAGGAATTTGTCTATTTCATCAAGGTATGAATTTTATTTGGCTGAAGTCAAAGTTTCCCTATTATTCTTTCAAGCTCTGTAGGTCATTGCTTTTACTCTGGATATTGGTAAGTTGTACATTTCCTTTTACTTGATAAGCTTTGCTAGAATTTTGTCAGTTTTATTGAACTTTTTTTTTAAAGTTTCCTAGGGTAGAAACTTATATCACTAATTTTGGGCCTTTTTCCTCCTCTAATATAAGTTTTTAAAATTATAACTATCCCTTCATGCATTTTATATCCTTTCATAAAATTTAATATACTTAAAAAGACATCAGTCAAAATTTTTTTCAAAATTATTTTTCTGTTCCCATCTTTGATCTATGGACAGTATAATTTTGAGTTAACTTCCAAATATTTAGGTCTTTTCTAAATGCTGTGTTATTTATTTTTACCAATAAATGTCAGCCTTCTGAAATCTACTGAGATTGTCTTATGGACCAGCATAGGATCAATCTCTGACCATTCCATTTGTACTTAAATGTGTATTTGCTGTTTGGTGGTATGCTGCTGCTGCTGCTAAGTCGCTTCAGTCGTGTCTGACTCTGTGCAACCCCATAGATGGCAGCCCACCAGGCTCCCTCGTCCCTGGGATTCTCCAGGCTAGAACACTGGAGTGGGTTGCCATTTCCTTCTCCAATGCATGAAAGTGAAAAGTGAAAGTGAAGTCACTCAGTCGTGTCCGACTCTTAGTGACCCAATGGACTGCAGCCTACCAGGCTCCTCCATCCATGGGATTTTCCAGGCAAGAGGACTGGAGTGGGGTGCCATTGCCTTCTCCGTTTGGTGGTATAGTGGGCCACAAACACTGTGAGGATTAATATGGTTGCTTATGTTAATAAGGATTGCAAAAATCTTAACTTTTCCTATGTTATTCTATATATCAGTAACAGAAATATGTGTTAAAATCTCCAGCTGTGAATTTGTCTACAACTTCCTTAGTTCTGTAGCTTTTTTCCCCTACATATTTTGAAACTGATATTAAGCAGATGTTTAATTTCTGATTTAGTGATTTTTTTTTTATCATGAATAGTCCATCTTTGTCTCTGGTAATACTTTTTGTCTTTAAGTTATTTTGAATGATGAATACAGCAACTCTAGCTTTTCAAGCTTAATGTTTCCATGGTATATATTTTTCCATATGAAACTTTCAACATATTGGTATCTTTGTAGTTAAAGAGCATCTCTGCCTTTTGTTAGGTTGCTAACTCCATTTAAATAAAATATAATTACTATATGGCTGCATTTAAGCATGCCATTTTGTTATATGTTGGCCATTTGTCAGTTGAATTCTTTTTTTTCTCTCATTCTCCTATCTTCTGTTTTAAACAATTAGGTTTTAAAAAGTATGTTTGCTTCTGGGCCTTTTGGCTAAGATCAAGTACAGTTTTTAAGTGTGCATTGCAATTCTTCTTTCTGTATTTATTTACATTATTTTTATTTGTTTCTGTCTGAATTAGAGTATACATCTTTAATTACCACAACTTATTTATACTTTTTATCAAATTGCTTCAGGTAAAATATATAGTAGACTTGCCACAGTATATTTTCATTCACAACATCCCCCCAGCCTTGGTACAGGAAGGTATAGTGAGTTCCAGACAAAAGGAATAGCATGTGCAGAGGCATGAGAACAATGGAGAACACCCTGTGATTTGGGAATTAAAATATGTAGTCCAGAATGGTTTGAGCAAAACCAGAAGAGAAATGGAGGGGAAAAAGAGGCTGAGAGGTAATTAGAGGAGTGATTTACAAGGGGCTTGTAAACTGTGATAAGCTGTTTGCACTTTATCCTGAGGGCAATGGCAAGCCATTAAAGTGGTTTATGCTAAGGAGTGATATGAACAGATTTACATTTGGGGAAGATTGATCTGACTGCCATGAAAAATAGACTTGCAGGAGGGGAAACCTTGAAGCTGGAAACTCAGGAGGCCGTTGCATTATTCGAACCAGAACAAAGCAGGTTCACAGGAGTAGTCTCCAGTAAGTGGACAGATTCAAGAGGTGTTTTGAGGCTGAATAGAAATGTTTTCTTTATGGATTGACTGTGAGGGGTGGAGGAGAAGAGGCAAAGATGAGTTCCAGCCTTCTGGCAACTGGATGGGACCTGGTGTCATTCACTGAGATGGCAAGTTTAGCAGTAACAAGATGAGGAATTCAAGTTTCTCAAATGTGTCTGTCACTGGGTCAAGATATCTGGGCCGAAGGACTTTCCACTCTTTGAAAGTAAAATTTTTCAGATGCTTTTGGGGGTATTTCTTTGGTAGGGCTGGGAAAATGTACATTTTATTACAGATTTTATGTTCAAGATGGAAGTTTTATTACACATTTTGTGCTTTTCATTTTGATTTATGATAAAGAATGAGCTATATAAATTCTACTGCTGAGTGTCATTTTGTCTGGTAGAGTTGCGTGATCTATATATCCCCACTTAGATGAGATAACTGGCAACCTATTTTTGGTTTATTTCAGTAATGGTTTGGGAAAATGTTATTTCATTGTTTGGATCCCTTAATCGGGCTCTGTGTCCAACATGGAAATGACAGTGTCTAATTTAACCACGGCTGCAACTCAACCAGAAAGTTCAACTAAGGTATACAGCGTTGAGTATCATTTTCCTTAAAAATTTGTTCTTTTGGTTCCAAAGTGAAGGGCCATCACAAAGAAGGATGGATAAGTGCTCAGCAAGCCGGCAGCAGATAAGCTCCTTTCACTTCTGGGCAGCTCCTCCATTCTACTTATTTCAGCTAAGCAGAATTAGATAATATGAGGCCATATTTCATCACAGTTCTTGGATGTATATAGTTTGGAAACTGTGCAGGAAGGTTGTGCTTTATTATTCTTATCACAATACTTCTTAGTTTTAGTCTAGAGGGACAAACTGCTGACTCCATTTAGCTTCCACTGTCAGCGGAAGTCTTACAATCAAAGCTTGCTCGCAATGTCTGACTGTGACCAGTCTGATAAGATGAACTTCATTTCATTAAGAGTAAAGCAGGAGTCTAAAATCTGCAGGAAGCCAGCTAGGGCCTTTCCATTAATTCTGATCAAAGGCTGATCCTAATTCTGATTTTTGGCTCAATGATAAGTGCCTTTTTAAACCTAGTGTACGAAGCTGGGATATTTTCTTGCTTCTATTTTTTGTGTGCTGAGTATATTTTGCAACTCATTGTATTAAAGCACAAAACAAACAAAACCAAAGGGCTTCACAATGGAAAACAGGAACAATATTTGAGTGCTATATGTAACTGAGTTTGACATCTGTTAGCTATGAGACTGGGTAAGCTGATACAATATCTATGATTCTCAGTATTTTGTATGCTAATTTGCGGTCATAAAGCAGGATAAATGTGATGATTAAAGGTGGTGTGTGTAAGGTGACTGCCGTAATTATTTTAATGGGAGAATGGCTTGTTGAAACAGTATCTGTCAGAGCATAAAGTGTTGCCAAGGAGACATGGATTTCCTCTGAAGACAGATTTGGGAGATACTGAACAAGGAAATCCTCTAAAGGATGATACAGTTATAAAGAGAAAAGGAGTTTCCAATAGCTATCATTTTAAAAACACATAAAGGAGAAGAGAAAAAAATGATGATGGCTGTGTGTTGTTTAAAAAGAAAACCTAGAAGAGAGACAGCTACTTTGATAGATGCTAAGGTGATGAGAAATTTCTTATCCTGAGAATTCTATGATTAATTTAGTTTCCTGACTGGCATCTTAACAAGGGCACGCAACAATAAATGGATAGCACAGAAATCTCTTTCAACCTTCGCACAAACAAATGATAGCTTTACTGGAAATAAATAAATGAACCTATTTCCCAAGTGAAGAGAGGTGGGTGATGAGGGAGGGAGTTGGGGGAAGAAAAGAAAGTAAAGGATTTAATAAAAAAAAAAATAGTGTCCAAAATATATGAGATAACTTTCAGGTGTCTAAAACCATAAATTCATAAATACCGGTCTATGTCCAAATCAGATACTGAAGAGTTGTGAACAGTTGTATAAAACATTTGAAAACCAAGAGAAATCAATTTTAGCATAAGTTGTGGAAGTCACCAGGGTTACCTAAGTTCTTTGAAGGACCTGAGTGAACTTGAGATTGAACCCCAAAGTCCCCAACCTAGTAGGGAACACTGGACTTGAACGGTTTTTCTGCAAAATGAAAATTATCCTATGTGATTTCTAGTTACTCTCCAAAGTATTTTTACCTTTTTTCTCTCAACTTATTTTTGATAGGGAGGAAATGGAAACTTTCAACATTAAGACTCTTCTTTTAATATTCAAGGAGGAAGTGGAAACGGCCAACATGAAAGCCAAGTTTGGAGGATATCTGATGATATTTTCTAAACAAAATGGGGTGATAAATTACAAATGGGGTGATAAAATTACTTAGTGGCTTATGCAGGTAGGTGAACAGTTATCTACCATTGTAGATATTAATCATATGCAGATGACCAATTCTGTAAATAGCTAAAGATAAAATTTTGATCTTGAGTCACTTGAATGGAGACTGTTAGATGCTTGCAGTTACCACTTGATTTAAAGTCTCTCTCTATATATGAAAACTAGCTGTTAATATGATTTCATGCAATGAAATTTATGTGAAATCATACAGCTAGTAAACTGGACAAGCAGGACTCATGGATGTAGGTGCACAGCACCTTAAATTTTCCCCTCTGTTTTCCCTTTATAATTAATTCAGGAGAGGTATGCAGGCAAACGGAGAAGGGGAAGACAGAGGGTGAGATGGTTGGATGGCATCACGGACTTTATGGACATGAGTTTGAGTAAACTCTGGGAGCTGGTGATGGACAGGAAGGCCTAGCATGCTGCAGTCCATGGGGTCGCAAAGAGTCAGAGATGACTGAGCAACTGAACTGACTGCCTGAGGGCCCATGACCCTCCCAGATGACATGATAGTAAAGGCCTATATAACGTCCATACTGGCTTTCTCATGCATGTTGCCCACACTGGCATGGGAAAATTCATGTGTAGAAATCATGGGTAAAAACCCATCAATGTAGAAAAGCCCCAGTACAGTAGCAGCTTCCTTTCCTGAGCCACAGAGAGACAATCAAGCCTAACAATTATTTTCTAGCTTTCTTAGGAAGAAGTCAGACCAAAGTCATGGTGTGCCCTTAACTACAGTGGAAAACTGAAGGATTCCAGCAGAGCCAGGTGAAGCACTTACCTCCTGACCTGTGAAGAAAGGGTAAGCACCCTTCTTGCTTGTGAGTTATTTGCCTAAGATTATACAGCCCTAGTCAGTAACAGTGCAGGTGGTGCTAGTGGTAAAGAACCCACCTGCCAATGCAGGAGACTTAAGAGGCATGGGTTCTCTCCCTGGGGTGGGAAGATCCCCTGGAGGAGGGCATGGCAACCCACTCCAGTATTCTTGCCTGGAGAATCCCATGGACAGAGGAGCCTGGCAGATTATGGTCCAGAGGGCCGCAGAGAGTTGGACGCAACTGGAGCAATTTACCATGTATTGGAGAAGGAAATGGAAACCAACTCCAATACTCTTGCCTGGAGAATCCCACGGACGGAGGAGCCTGGTGGGCCACAGTCCATGGGGTTGCAAAGAGTCAGACACGACTGAGTGACTTCACTTTCACAGTCAGTTATGGAGCCAGTATTTCTGTGCACTTTTTACTTCAAAGGCAGAGTTCTCACCCTTTACCCTGTACTTCTCCCATCCTTTCTCACACATTTTCACTGTATACAACTCATCTCAAAGAAATAGCAACTATAACTATTTTTGTTAAAAAAAATTTAATAGTAATGCTTCCTTTTAACAACAGAGAAAACCACAAAATTCCCTCATCTTCCCTCTGGGCTATGCTTTGGTATATTTTTTCATGGTTCTGAAACAGCTTTCCACTGGACTGTATCTACTTCAAAACATGAGTTCATTTTGTATTCAAGTGACTAGTAAACAATTAGCAAAGCTTGTCCTAAGTCATCAATTAATAGTTTCTGTTTAATCTTTCCTGAAACCAGAGAGCCCTCTGTTCTTGTGTTTATTTTGATCTCTTTGAAGTGCAAATCATTGGCTCTTCTGCTCTAGTTCTGAGTCTCCTTTTTGGCCTACATAGAATACTTGGACATAAAGAAGATGCCTGTTCTACTTAAACCTTTGAGAGATGAAAATGGTTTTTGTGTAGCTTTGAGATGTATCTCTTTGAAATTAATATTATTAAATGTAGGGTAGTTAGCTCAAGATGCCTGATGGTCTCACCAATATATTATGAAGTGCTTCAAATCTATACGGCAGTATAAGGTAATGGCTAAAAACCTAGGTTTGCAATAATAAAAATGTGTTTAAATCTTAGCCCTTTCTTAGTCTCAGTTTTCTTACCTCTAAAATGGGAATAACTGTAGCTAAACTTGGGCTTCCCTGGTAACCTACTAGGTTATCATAACAATAAAATGTGAGTGTATATGAAGTCGGAGCTCCATACACAGTAACTAGTAATATTGTTATTATTCAGAGAAAGAGAAACATTATTAAGTGATATCTCCTAGGCATGTAAACTCTCAACTGAAAAGAGTACTTACATTTCCCGATTAAAGAGTTGCCTTCAGGGACATGCAATTTGGAAGCACTGGATTAGTTTATTAAGGTAGATATTAATGTCTGTTAAGTATCTCATATTACAAATGAGCAAACTGAGGTGACCACAATCTTGGGCAAAAATTCCTATTAATAAGTTACTTAAACCCCTCTGACAATAGAGTTAGGAAGAGCTATAAAATAAATGCCTCCCTACGGAATGAAAAAAAGGTTGGCTGCCTTTCTGTGGTAATTATCCCTCAGGATCCACCTGGGCCAATCTCTATGAAATATGGGACCACAGGGGGCCATTTCTTATTATTAAGGAATTTTACTTGGGAAAATAAGATCAAATAGAGAAGAATTCTGTTAAGTAGTTTCCCCTTCAGATTCTTAAATCTTATCTATTGTTCCATGAAAAACTGGACTCTGAAGTGTGGGTATTCCTGAATGAAGGGACTCCCTCTGGAGATGACCTGCTTTTAAGTAGTTGGTGCTGCAGTCACCCAGACCTTTTTGAAAGCTCCTCAGACAAGATAGCTGTCTCAAATCCCATATGGAACACTCTGGAAATGAACAAATATAAATTTCTTCTAGCTGTTGGAATACAGTATTTAAACCAGAGGTTTATTAGTTCTGCTTCAGGAAAACACGAAGGGACTTGTGCTTGTGCCTTTCATAGCTCCACATTTTCCTAGCTCTTTTAAGTCCTTGCCATGCTCCATTATTTTCAGATGGAGAAAGACAAAGAGGATTCTGGGTAAGAGGTCTTCATGAACCAAACCTGACAATGGCACTCGTCGTGTTTGCTCTCATTTCGCTCGCCAGAATTCAGTCGTGTGGGTACACCTATGCATGGGAGTCTGGGAAATGAAGTTTAGCTATGTGCCTATGAGGAAGAGGGAGTAGGCTTGGTGAGTAGCTAGCTATTCTCTGCCAATATATTGCGATATTAAGTAACAATTTAGTGTGCATGGATATATTTTAAGCTTCTATTGTTTATTTATAAGTTATTCTTGAAAGGATGTAGGCACCTGGAAAATTATCTGTTTAAAATATCATTGTAGTTTTACTTTCAGCTGTTTTGTTTGTATTTCTCCAAATGTTAAAAAAAACCATATCTTGCCACATTACGGTTCAAATTTGGTGCTTATAGATATAACTATCTTTGCCAGATAGAGAATTGCACCTAAAATTCCCATTTATGTGCCTATTCTGTTAAGAACATTAAGTCATATTAATAATACTAATAATGACTTAGTATAACTAGGTATAATTAAGTCATTTTTTGATTCCTGGGTGATAGGAATTGTATCATTTTTCTAGCAACTCTGTAGATGAGAAAATGAAAGCAAATGATTTTATTTTCAAGCCATACGGCAAAAAAGCTAAGAATGCATAATTTTTATATCCCAAGACACTCGATAGATTTTGCCTCTAATTTTAGTAGATACTTGGGGATTTTCCTTTATTTTAGCAACTAACTGATGACTGATGCGAAGAACTGACTCATTTGAAAAGACCCTGATGCTGGGAAAGATTGAAAGCAGGAGGAGAAGGGGACGACAGAGGATGAGATGGTTGGATGGCATCACCGACTCAATGGACATGGGTTTGAGTAAGCTCTCTGAGATGGTGAAGGACGGGGAAGCCTGGCGTGCTACAGTCCATGGCGTCGCAAAGAATCGGACATGACTGAGTGACTGAACTGAACGGAAACTGATGAATGCCAAATGAGTTCTTGAATTTTCTCCAGAAAAGAATGGAGGACTGTCGAAAAAAGTACATTCAGTTCAGCTCAGTAAACATATCACAAGTACCTTCTATGTTCAAGGCGGAGAGCTATGGGTGTAGAGTTGAGTAAATGCGATTCTTGTTCTCAAACAGTTAATAGTCTTGCAGGGAAACTGTCCAGTAAACAAATTAATGATTCAATTTTCTCAAATTGGAACCAAATTACAATTTAACATCAAAGATGCATTTTACTGTACTATTTAATATGCTGGAATATTGCATAAAACAATGTCTAGTCATGGAGAAGTAATTATATTATCTGTGATTCATCTCCTTAAATTGACTATTATATAGGAATTAAAATCATGGTTATAGGAGATATTTAACAACTTGGAAAATGTATACATGCAGAAATGTTAAGTGAAAAAAGTGGGATATAAATTTATACCTATAGTGTGAATATAATAAAGGGGAAAATATCCTTATGCATCAAACAAAAGATCGTAAGGAAATATAACAAAATAAGTGTTAGAATAAATATCCAGCAACACTCTATCAATTGTGTTTTGGTTTAAAAAATGTTTTCAACATGCATTACATTACTTTTGAAAAGATAGAACATAAAAATATAATGAAAGCACTTTATTTATTTATTTATTTTAGAATGAAGGCATTATCTCTTTGTATTTCATAGAATCAAACAAAATAAATCATGGCAAACCAAAGCAATTAAAGCCAAAAGGAGGAAATTCTTACTTTGAGTTAATTTTAAATTTTTATCAGTATTAAAGATTTATATCTGATTTATATTTTGCTTTATGGGTATACTTATTTGAATAATATTAGTAATATTATAATCAAATTAATTTTAAATACTGAGAACCTTAAGGGTCCATGCAAAACCCAAGTTTAGGGGAATTATTAGAAACAGTGAATTATTAAAATCCATTCATGTTACATACAACAAAATGGTACACTCTAGAAAGGTGAGGTGACTAAAGTTTTCTAGTGACAGATCCAGAAACCAGATAAAACGTCATAGCTCAAAACCTTGTTCTCATAATGAAAGCACTTTAAAGTGCAATCACAGTAAGCCTCTGCTTCCGTGACTAACTGATACACAGACATGAACGAACGTACCTTTCACTTAATCAGCCCACATTACAGAGGAGAAGGTAGGTACCATTTTTGGTTACTATTTCTATTTCCCCTGTCAATATTATACTGCCCTATGACTACCTGATGATTTCCTACCGTATATTATTTTTGTGCATGTTGTGTCTTCCCTACTGGACTCTCTGCTTATTGAGTTGACATCCAAGTGTGTTAATGGAATAGCAGTTTCGGCCATGGTGCCTCTGGACCACAAGCATAGAGTCAGTGGGAAAGAGAGGATTCAAGTCATGGAAGCTAGAAAGGGAATGGCACAGAAGCCTCAGCCTGTGTGGTCTGTGCGGTAGCTCTGTTTGTATATGAACGTGCTTATTCTTGTCCTGAAGGAAAGTCAGTGCAGTGTGCTGTGCTCAACAGCGCCTTGTACAGAGCATGGCAACCCTTTAATAATGGGTACTAGGAACAGGAACATGATGTTTCCAGACACCAGGCCTTGGTGACCACGGCGCGATTTGTGTTGAGTCAGTGTGTTAGGTGCACTAATTATTTCAATCATCTTATTTTTAAAACTTAAATACCCTAAAAGTAAGAATTCACTGTACAATTTTAGATGGAAAACCAGAATGGAAAATAGTAAATGGAAATTAATTTTAAAAATATAAACAATGGAAACAAAATAATATTCCATTCTAGTTACAATTTCTTATCTTCCCAGGCTATGTGCCAGAGACCTGATCTCCATGTGGATAATGGTCAGAGTTAGACAGGTGTTAAAACCAAGTCTTCTTTTGCCTTATAATTAGAGGATTGACAGTACACTTAGAAGGGAATAGCTTCATCTTTAATTCAGGGTTACTAAACATTTTGTACCTCCTAAAATGAGAGGATCACATTGGAATGCATCGCATACTTTGGGAAATACATGAAAGGCTTAGGCAACGAGCTTTTCACTTCTGATATTTCAGTTGTCAGAATTCTATAGGAGCAATGACACCGGAGGATAACTTCATAGCGTCCTATACGTGACAAGTGCTGGAATAGGGACTTGCACTCAGGCCTCTGTCTATGCTCCCAACAGTCTCTAACACCCTCTCCTTGCCACGCAGCATTGGACATCTCTTTTCATTTTGCTGCCAATAGAGTATTCATGAATAATCTGTCCTTCAATTGAGTGATTTCCAATGAGGGAATACAGAAATCTCATGTCAATTTCCATTGAAATATATAAACAGGGCTGAAAACTGTCATTTATATATACATATGTGTATTTGAGATTGAGTTGGTTATGTATTTCCTTGGGCACATACATACATGTTTATATATACACACTATATATACAATGTATGTGTGTGTCTGTGTATAGATATTTAGATACATATACATACTAGGAAGGCTTACATATATTTGCTAGTTTCTATTTTAGTAAAAATCTCTGGAATCTTAGGGAATCACATATTATGTTTACCTTTATTCAATATGCATGCTGCATTTGGATAAACTGTCTCAAAAGAAAACCAATAAGTGACTCAGAAAATGAGATTTTTATGACTAAGAATGAAGGTGGAAAAGTATGAAAGAGCTTGGAGTATAAAACAGCATACATAAGGAAGTAATTCTAGCAATTTAAATTTGTTTCATGGAAAACAATGCCATTTAGGTTTTAATTCATCCAATTCAGGGGTATAATTCATAGGGTATATTTATGTGAACCTCTGGTTGAGTATTTAAAACCAAGTGAAATCTTAATTTGATTCTCAGATAATATCACTGTGATTTGAGCTAGACCAGTTAGTACCTAATAATGTGTGGCCTGAGAGAAAGCAATCTTAACAATTTCTGGTACAAATTATTTATAGGCCTTAAGTATATCCCCATATTATATTTCAAAATGATGACAGAGTATTTATTACATGCTTATGTTATATGCATTATATTATTTAGTCCTCAAAATAACCTCTGAGATAGGAACTGTACTTGTTATGATTTTCTGTAGATAAGGAAACTGAGTCTCTAGGTCAAATTTAATGCCAAGGTCATTCAGCCAAGAAGTAGTAAAAATGGTATTTAAACAGAGGTGTCTGTGGCTCTAAAGCCCTTGTTATTCTGGTAAAAGCAACCCTGGGTGGTAGGTGGTATTATGCCTATTCTCTTAGTAGAATATACAGTTGAGCCTTAGGGAGACTAGAGCTGCCAGGTCAAGGTCATTGCTGTAGAAAGTGGCAGGGCGAGGATTCTAACCCAGCTCTGTCATCGACTCCAAAGCCAGCTGAGCTTCCTCCGCCCATCTCTGTGAAAACAGGTCTGCCATTGCAGAGAAGCAAATAGCTGCTTTCAACATATGTTATGAATTACATAAGCAGCATTTGTTATATAGTTGGTTTGGCTTCACTAAGGCCTCATAATGTTGTATTAATATTGCATGTTCTCACCATAGCAAAACTCAAGGTAGGGAAGTCCACATGTGTCTACTCTGGCAGTCTAGGTTTTACATTATACAGGTAGAATGACCACAGAGGATGCCACCCAAACTGGGACTCTCCTGTGAAGGGATGGGGGCACTATGCATATAATATTCTGGGCAACAGGAGAAAAACCCGAGCTGTCCCAGTCAAAGATGGCCACTACCCTGGGCGCATGTAGGTCCTGTGCTGACCTCCTGATGGTCCTGAGCTGGTGCTTCTCTTGGTTCAGGGATTCTGTTCTTCTCCTGAATGCTTATCTCAAAACTGAGTTCTTTCAATACACATATGAAGAACACATACATTCTTTGATCTTGATTAATCTAGTTTAAGAAAAAAAAATGTCTAAGATCACGTAAGTCATCTGGGGATTAGAACTGAGCAAATTTTAATATTTGAGGCCTAGGATATCTTTACAACCAGAGGACTGGAACAGTAAGAAGTTACCCTAAGTAAACAACATTGGTTGTGTTCTGCTTGTGCTATGGGAAGAGTGATGCTTATGAATTCTATTAAATCCCAAGGAAATTTTGCTTTTGACTCTCAATTCTTGTCCTGAAGTTTACTGTGAGAAATTCTGTACAGTGGACGGTCCTCCTTTCTATCAACAATCTTATAATAGGAAGCAGAGTTCAAAGACTTGGAATGGCCAACCAGTTATCAGGAAATCAGGCATGATGATATGCCAGGAAACAGACACATCATGAAAATAGATAACATGGAAAGGGAAGAGGAAGGTTTGGACAGTCTTATCTGACTCCTTAACCATGGCATGTAAACTCAAGAATTCTCAGTTTCATAATGTCAAGGATAATACCTCTATCTACCAACTATTTATTGAGATTTTTAAGTGAATTAAGTACATGGAGTAGTTGACAGACAGGGAGCCCCATAGCAAATCTTGGTTCTTTCCTCTTTTTACTTAAAATAGCAAAGGAACACCCCAAGTTCTACAAAACTTTGTATTTTTCAGAATCATCTAAAAAGGTCACAATTTTTCTTTTCTTTTCCTTTCCTCCCTCCATTTTCCTTCCTTCATTTTCTTATTCCATCTTCCTCCTTTCTTCCTACTCTCCCTTACCTCCTTCCCTTCTTATTCAAAGACTTAAGATGACCAAAATATTATAAAATGTAACCTCTTACATACACACAAAAAATTTGATAGAATTAGAAACATATAAATATTAATCATTATCAAAATTAACCATGTAATTAATCATAAGTTTGTTTATAAGACCTTCAGGGAAGGATTTCAATGACCACCTCTCTCATCAAGCTAATAAAGAATATACAAAGTGAGGCGAGAATTTTCCCATCTGGAAAGCAAAATTCTCTGTACCTAACTTCAGGTAAAATGCTCTTCAAATTTCGTTTGATTCCTTAAAAACAAAAATGTTGGAATATGTACATACATTGGAAGTCCTTTATGATCCTTAGATGGAAACGTCTGTGTTAGTGTTCGTGTTTATTTTTATTCCTTTCTTTGACCCTCTCCCTATGGGCCTTCAATAATGGTCCTGAAATGGAACCAAAGTCACAGAAGAATTTATAAAAGGGGAAGGAAAGGTACATAGGTAATAGAGAGAGTTGAGGAATCAAACTCCTTTGTTTTGCTTTAGGAGATGGTGAGGGCATCTGAGGATTTATTGTATGAATATAATTTTCCAGTACTTTTTAGCATCAGCAGCTGGGTTCCGGTAATTGAACTCTGATTACTGCATAAAGAAGTGAAAAATAGATGTTAATTAGATAAAATTGTCAGAAGAGAACAGCAACGTTTAGAAAACCTGGGACACGAGAAAGACAGGCTTTCTTCAAGTTTATTTAATGAGGAAAAGTTTCCCCTCTTTATCCTAATCCTCTTTTCTCTGTCTTCCCCAAAGCCCTCCTAAGAGTCCTCTAGCAACCTCTGTCTGTCCTGGACAGGTCAGTGCTCCACGGTGCAGAGTCTGGTATGACGCTGACCTGTCCAATGATAGGACCCTTGGGAGGCCACAGGCTTCCCAGCTGGTGCTGGAGGTGAAGAACCCGCCTGCCAATACAGCAGATTCAAGAGACTCTGGTTTGATCCCTGGGTAGAGAAGACCCCCTGGAGGAGGAAATGGCAACCCACTCCAGTATCTTGCCAGGAGAATCCCATGGACAGAGGAGCCTCGCAGGCTACTGTTCATAAGGTTGCAAAGAGTTCAGACATGCCTGAAGCAACTTGGCATGCTCCCACGCATCACCACCACCAATCCACAATCTCTTCACCAGTGAGGTCAGTTTAAAGGCTTTACTATCTGTCATGCAAGTAGAAATGTGGGGGTATTCTAGATGAAGGAGCTGAGTTTATACTTTCTGGACCAGTGAGAAGGAAGGTCCTGGGCTGCATGGTGCAATGCCAGAGAGAAGAGGCTTTGAGCTGCAGTCCTCTATGACACTCCTCTGGGTCCCTTTCCAGGCTTCCTAGGATTGAGGGCAACAGCTCAAATCTTTTATTCTCTGCATTCTTTTATTAGGAGTCATCACAGTGCTTTAGAGAAAGCTTTTGGGTGGGTGTTGAGTGCAGGGGCCTGTGCAGTTTGTAGGCAGAGAGGAATATATGGAAACATAAGGCAGAGTCAGCTTGCTATTAAGTCACCAAAGGCCTGCAGGTGCTATTGACTGGGACAATGGGAAAGCCCTTGACAAACCTGCAGCACAATCCACACAAGGCCAGTGACTGTGCTCCTTGCCACATAGTATTGCATGCTTTTATTTGGGATTATCAGAGCACTAAAAGTTCCCAGAGTAACACCATTGTTTTTCCTGTTTACGGAATGTCATTTTTGACCAATAGTTGGGTTTCACAAACAAGAAGTAGGTAATTAAAACAGCATGTAATGCATTTGATTTACTCACAAGTTGAAACTGCAGCCATCAGTAAGGTGAGGGAAGAGAGCTAATTTCTTGCTTAGCACTCTAGGGGAGAAAAGGGTCAAAAGGGCAAATGTATGAATACTATTCCTCAACTTAAGTGGGGAATTCCAAGGCTATTTAATGCTAGAAAATCTCGAAATGCTACTTGGTTTTTGGAAATATTTGCTCTAAGAGTCAAAGATAGGAGATTTAGAAAGTGTGATAACTTATCAAATGTGCCTGAGACATTCTCCACATGCTTCATTTTGTTGCCAGAGAAGTTATTAAATATCTAGACTTCTGATTTGCATTCTAGGACTATAAGAGTAAGGACCTGGGGACATTTTTTCTTCATCTTGTGTTTAGCTTTGGAGACTCTGACTACAGAAATAATTATGTAGATACTTAATAGCAAAGGGATGAGAGATAAATTCTGTGTCTAATCCACATTTTTGGTTACTGGCAAGAATTCAGTGATTAAAGCTAAGAAGTCAATACTGTGATTAACTTTCTATTTAATGTGCCAGTCTTAGTAATGTACTCTTTAATAAAATATCTTTCTTTTTAGCAGTGCCTGCCTGCCTGCTCTGTCTCTGCAGTTGTGCCTGTTAAGGACAGTGTGTGTGTTTGGTTTGGGATACCTGACCTACAGAAACAGTGCTGTGTTGGTAAATGTTTACCAACCAGTTTTCTCCTGTTTTCCAGTGATTACTGATTTCTATGATGCAATATTCCCACTAAATCCCATACCTCCTTGACATGATATCAGCACATTTATATCAGCATATTGTCTCTTGCAAAGCTGGTACAATTTGCATCCAACATACATAGTAACCAAATCCTACTGCTTTGAATTAAATAACTTCATATATACTAATAGGGCAGTATTTTATATATAGAATATAATTTTGTATATGAACTTTTGTGTGATCAAATGTGGCAACAAATTCCTTATATTAAAAAAAAATTGTTACTGATTGGAGGGTGGAGGGACAAGATGGAGTAGAACTTGAGCTCATCTCCTCTCACAAAATCACCAAAATCATAACTGCTGAACAACTTTTGACAAGACTGGAACCTACCAAAAAAGATATTCTACATCCAAGAAGAAGCCACATTGAGACAGCAGGAGGGGTGCTTTAGCGAGATAATCAAATTCTCTCTCCACTGGGTGGGTGACCCACAAACTCGAAAATAACTTTATCATAGAGGTTCTCCCCGGAGAAGGTGATGGCACCCCACTCCGGTACTCTTGCCTGGAAAATCCCATGGATGGAGGAGCCTGGTGGGCTGCAGTCCATGGGGTCGCGAAGACTCGGACACGACTGAGTGACTTCACTTTCACTTTTCACTCTCATGCATTGGAGAAGGAAATGGGGCAACCCACTCCAGTGTTCTTGCCTGGAGAATCCCAGGGACGGGGGAGCCTGGTAGGCTGCTGTCTACGGGGTCGCAGAGTCGGACACGACTGAAGCGACTTAGCAGCAGCAGTAGCAGCAGAGGTTCTCCCACAGGAGTGAGAGTTCTGAGTCCCACTCCAGCTTCCCACAGCTGGAGGGCTGGCATCAGGCGGAGCACCCTCTGGCTTTGAAGGCTAGAGGGGTTTGAGTGCAGACACTCTGGAGGACTGGCAGAGACAGAGACAGAGACTCCACTCTTGGAGGGCACACACAAGGTTTCTCATCACTGGGACTCAGGGCTAAGCAGTGACTCCTAGGAAACTGCGCCAGACCTGCTGGGGTCTTAGAGGATCTCCTGAGGAAGCGGAGGATGGCTGTGGCTCAAGCCACAGGTAGGGACAAGGACATCGGTGGCAGAGTCCCAGGGAATATCCATCAACATGAACTCTCCCAGAGGTTGCCTGAAGTGAAAGTCACTCAAGTCATGTCCAACTGTTTGTGACCCCACTGATTATACAGTCCCTGGAATTCTCCAGGCTAGAATCCTGGAGTAGGTAGCCTCTCCCGCTTCCAGGGGATCTTCCCAACCCAGGGATCGAATCCAGGTCTCCCACATTGGGGACGGACTCTACCAGCTGAGCCACAAGGGAAGCCCAAGAAGACTGGAGTGGGTAGCCTATCCCTTCTCCAGCAGACCTTCCCAGCCCAGGAATTGAACCGAGGTCTTGTGCATTGCAGACAGATTCTTTACCAGCTGAGCTATCAGGGAAGCCCTGACCCCACCCAATAGCCTGCAGGCTTCAGTCTTGGAACACTTCAGTTAAAACAACCAACAGTGGGAACACAGCCCCACCTGTCAGCAAACAGGCTTCCTAAAGTCATCCTGAGTCCACAGCTGCCTCTAAACACATCACTTGACATGACCCTGTTTACTAGCGGGGCTACACCCAGCTTCACCCACTAGGGGGCAGACAATAGAAGAGGAACTGCGACTCCGCAGCCTGCAGAAAGGAGACCATAAACAGAGTGAGTTAGACAGAATGAGACAGGAGAGAAAATCTTCCAGATGAAGGAACAGGATAAAATCCCAGAAGAACAACTAAGTGATGTGCAGATAGGCGATCTACCTGAAAAATAATTCAGAGCAATGACAATAAAGATGATCCAAGATTTTAGAAAAAGAATTGAGGCACAGACTGAGAAGTTACCAAAACATGCTTAATGATGAGCTAAAAGATTTAAAGAACAAACAAAAGGAGATGAAAAATACAGTCCCTGAAATGAAAAAGTATCCTGGAAGGAATCAACATCAGAGTAAATGAGGCCAAAGAATGAATAAGTCACCTGGAAGAAAGAATGGTGGAAATAACTGCTGTGGAACAGAATAAAGAAAAAAAAGAGTGAAAAAGGACAGTCTCAGAGACCTCTGGGAAAATATTAAACACAACAACATGTGCATTAAAGGAGTCCCAAAAGTGGGGGTAGGGGGGAGAGGGCCTGAGAACATATTTGAATAGATAATCATCAAAAACTTCCCTAACATGGGAAAGGAAACACTCTCAAGTCCAGGAAGTGCAGAAAGTCCAATACAGGATACGCCCAAGTCCAGCATGCTGAGACACACATTAATCAAATGGACAAAAATTAAAGCCAAGGAGAAAATACTAAAACAACAAGGCAAAAACAATAAATAAAGATACAAGGGAATCCCCATAAGGTTATCAGCTGATTTTTCCGCAGGAACTCTGCAAGCCAGAACGGAGTGGCATGATATATTTAAAGTGATGAAAGGGAAAAGCCTACAATGAAGAATACTCTACCCAGCAGGACTCGTTCAGACTCCAAAGAGAAATCAAAAACTTTACAGACAAGCAAAAACTAAGAAATTCAGCACCACCAGAACAGCTCTTCAACAAATGCTTCTCAAAGCAGAAAAGAAAAAGGCATAACTAGAAACAAGAAACTTCCAAATACTCACTGTAATTTTGCTCACTGATAAAGGCAAATATACAGTTAAGGTTGGAAATCATCTACACACAACTATGATATCAAAACCAGCAGTTGTGAGAAGAGAGTACAAATGCAAGATAATGGGAACGCATTTGAAACTAAGAGACCAACAACTTAAAACAATCATGTATATAGAGAGAGTGCTATATCAAAACCTCATGGTAACTGCAAAGCAAAAATCTACAACAGATATACAGACAAAAAAGAAAAGCAGTTGAAACAATAGTAAAGATAGTCATCAAACCACAGAAGAAATTAAATGAAATAAAAGCACAATGATTTAAAACCTGTGGGATGCAGCAAAAGCTATTCTAAGAGGGACATTTATAGCAATACAGTGTTACCTTGGGAAATAAGAATAATCTCAAGCAAACAACCTAGCCCTACACCTAAAGCAACTAGAGAAAGCAGAGCAACCAAAGCCAAAACTAGTAGGAGGAAAGAAATCAAACAGAGCAGAAATAGAGACAAAGGAAAAGCAGAAATGGTCAGTGAAAATGAAAGATAGTCCTTTAAAAAGATAGCATTGATAAATGTTTAGCCAGACTCATTATGAAAAAAGGGAAAGCACTCAAATCAATAAAATTAGAAATGAAAAAGAAGTTACAACAGATACCACAGAAATACAAAGGATCATGAGAGACTACTACAAGCAGCTCTACACCAATAAAATGGACACCCCAGAAGAAATGGACAAATGCTTAGAAAGGTACAATCTCCCATGACTGAGCCAGGAAGAAATAGAAAATTTGAACAGACCAATCACAAAAATTTGCAACTGTGATGAAAAACTTTTCAATAAACAAAAGTTCAGGGTCAGATGACTTCACAGGCAAATCCTATAAAAGATTTAGAAAAGAGTTAACACCTCTCCTCAAACCCTTTCAAAAAATTGCCGAGGGAGAAACACTCCTAAACCTTTTGTATGAGACCACCAACCCCTGATACCAAAACCAGACAAAGACCAAAACTGAACCAGGAAGAAATAGAAAATCTTAACAGACCCATTACAAGCACGGAAATTGATACTGTAATCAGAAATCTTCCAGCAAACAAAAGCCCAGATCCAGATGGCTTCACAGCTGAATTCTACCAAAAATTTCGAGAAGAGCTAACACCTATCCTACTCAAACTCTTCCAGAAAATTGCAGAGGAAGGTAAACTTCCAAACTCATTCTATGAGGCCACCATCACCCTAATACCAAAACCTGACAAAGATGTCACAAAAAAAGAAAACTACAGGCCAATATCTCTGATGAACATAGATGCAAAAATCCTCAACAAAATTCTAGCAGTCAGAATCCAACAACACATTAAAAAGATCATACATCATGACCAAGTGGGCTTTATCCCAGGGATGCAAGGATTCTTCAATATCCGCAAATCAATCAATGTAATTCACCACATTAACAAATTGAAAAATAAAAACCATATGATTATCTCAATAGATGCAGAGAAGGCCTTTGACAAAATTCAACATCCATTTATGATAAAAACTCTCCAGAAAGCAGGAATAGAAGGAACATATCTCAACATAATAAAAGCTATCTATGACAAACCCACAGCAAACATTATCCTCAATGGTGAAAAATTGAAAGCATTTCCCCTAAAGTCAGGAACAAGACAAGGGTGTCCACTTTCACCGCTACTATTCAACATAGTTCTGGAAGTTTTGGCCACAGCAATCAGAGCAGAAAAAGAAATAAAAGGAATCCAAATTGGAAAAGAAGAAGTAAAACTCTCACTGTTTGCAGATGACATGATCCTCTACATGGAAAACCCTAAAGACTCCACCAGAAAATTACTAGAGCTCATCAATGAATATAGTAAAGTTGCAGGATATAAAATCAACACACAGAAATCCCTTGCATTCCTATACACGAATAATGAGAAAGTAGAAAAAGAAATTAAGGAAACAATTCCATTCACCATTGCAACGAAAAGAATAAAATACTTAGGAATATATCTACCTAAAGAAACTAAAGACCTATATATAGAAAACTATAAAACACTGATGAAAGAAATCAAAGAGGACACTAATAGATGGAGAAATATACCATGTTCATGGATTGGAAGAATCAATATAGTGAAAATGAGTATACTACCCAAAGCAATTTACAAATTCAATGCAATCCCTATCAAGCTACCAGCCACATTTTTCACAGAACTAGAACAAATAATTTCAAGATTTGTATGGAAATACAAAAAACCTCGAATAGCCAAAGCAATCTTGAGAAAGAAGAATGGAACTGGAGGAATCAACTTGCCTGACTTCAGGCTCTACTACAAAGCCACAGTCATCAAGACAGTATGGTACTGGCACAAAGACAGACATATAGATCAATGGAACAAAATAGAAAGCCCAGAGATAAATCCACACACATATGGACACCTTATCTTTGACAAAGGAGGCAAGAATATACAATGGAGTAAAGACAATCTCTTTAACAAGTGGTGCTGGGAAAACTGGTCAACCACTTGTAAAAGAATGAAACTAGATCACTTCCTAACACCGCACACAAAAATAAACTCAAAATGGATTAAAGATCTAAATGTAAGATCAGAAACTATAAAACTCCTAGAGGAGAACATAGGCAAAACACTCTCAGACATAAATCACAGCAGGATCCTCTATGATCCACCTCCCAGAATTCTGGAAATAAAAGCAAAAATAAACAAATGGGATCTAATTAAAATTAAAAGCTTCTGCACAACAAAGGAAACTATAAGCAAGGTGAAAAGACAGCCTTCTGAATGGGAGAAAATAATAGCAAATGAAGCAACTGACAAACAACTCATCTCAAAAATATACAAGCAACTTATGCAGCTCAACTCCAGAAAAATAAACGACCCAATCAAAAAATGGGCCAAAGAACTAAATAGACATTTCTCCAAAGAAGACATACGGATGGCTAACAAACACATGAAAAGATGCTCAACATCACTCATTATTAGAGAAATGCAAATCAAAACCACAATGAGGTACCACTTCACACCAGTCAGAATGGCTGCGATCCAAAAATCTGCAAGCAATAAATGCTGGAGAGGGTGTGGAGAAAAGGGAACCCTCCTACACTGTTGGTGGGAATGCAAACTAGTACAGCCACTATGGAGAACAGTGTGGAGATTCCTTAAAAAATTGCAAATAGAACTACCTTATGACCCAGCAATCCCACTTCTGGGCATACACACCGAGGAAACCAGAATTGAAAGAGACACATGTACCCCAATGTTCATCGCAGCACTGTTTATAATAGCCAGGACATGGAAACAACCTAGATGTCCATCAGCAGATGAATGGATAAGAAAGCTGTGGTACATATACACAATGGAGTATTACTCAGCCGTTAAAAAGAATTCATTTGAATCAGTTCTGATGAGATGGATGAAACTGGAGCCGATTATACAGAGTGAAGTAAGCCAGAAAGAAAAACACCAATACAGTATACTAACACATATATATGGAATTTAGGAAGATGGCAATGATGACCCTGTATGCAAGACAGGGAAAGAGACACAGATGTGTATAATGGACTTTTGGACTCAGAGGGAGAGGGAGAGGGTGGGATGATTTGGGAGAATGACATTCTAACATGTATACTATCATGTGAATTGAATCGCCAGTCTATGTCTGACGCAGGATGCAGCATGCTTGGGGCTGGTGCATGGGGATGACCCAGAAAGATGTTCTGGGGAGGGAGGTGGGAGGGGGGTTCATGTTTGGGAATGCATGTAAGAATTAAAGATTTTAAAATTTAAAAAATAAAAAACTAAAAATTAAAAAAAAAGAAAAAAAAAAAGAAAAAAAAATGAGTCAACTCAAAAAAAAAAATAAAATAAAAATAAAAAAAAATAAAAAAAAATAAAAAAAAAAAAGAAAATTACAGGCCAGTTGATGAACATAGATGCAAAAATCCTTGACAATAAATATTTAGTATCTTACTAAATACTAGCAAAGAGAATCCAACAATACATGAAAAGGATAATGCACCATGATCAAGTGGGATTTATCCCAGGGATGCAGGCAGTTTTCAAAATCTCAAGTCAATCAATGTGATACACCACATTAAACAACTGAAGAACAAAAAATACATTATCTCAGATGCAGAAAAAGCTTTTGACAACATTCAACACCCATTTATGATAAAAACTCTTCAGAATGTGGGTAGAGAGGGAACCTACCTCAACGTCAAAGTGAAAGTTGCTCAATCGTGTCTGTTTGCCACCCCATGTACTATACAGTCCATGGAATTCTCCAGGCCAGAACACTGGGGTGGGTAGCTTTTCCCTTTTCCAGGGGATCTTCTTAACCCAGGGATTGAACCCAGGTCTCCAGCATTGCAGGCGGATTCTTTACCAGCTGAGCCAGAAAGGAAGCCCTACCTCAATGTAACAAAGACCATAAATGACGAACTGATAGCTAACATTCTTCTCAATAGTGAAAATCAGAAAACATTTCATCTAAGATCAGGAACAAGACAAGGATATCCACTCATGCCACTTTTTATTAAAAATAGTTTTGGAAGTCCTAACCATGGAGATCAAAGAAGAGAAAGAAATGAATGCAGTTTGGAAAAGAAGTACAAAACTGTCACTGTTTGCAGATGACATGATACTATACATAGAAAATCCCAAAAATGCTAAAAGAAAACTATTAGAGCTCATCAATGAATTTGGTAAAGTTGCAGGACACAACATTAATACACAGAAATCTCTTGCATTCCTATACACTAACATCAAAACATCAGCAAGAGAAATTTTAAAAAAAATCCCATTTACCATTGCATCAAAAAGAATGAAATACCTAGGAACAAACCTCCCTAAGGAGGCAAAAGACTTGTACTCTGAAAACTGTAAGATGCTGATCCACATTTATGTAAAATATGAGAAAATAAATGTATCTTTGTATGTGAATAAAACAGCTCTGGAATAATATAAAGATAACATTGGTTATTTCTAGGGAAGGGAGCTGGGGCAGGAGACAGGATGTTTATTATCTCTATTCTTGTCCATTTTGAATTTTGAATGATAATAAATGTTCAATTGTAAAATGTGTACTATAAATATTATAAATTAAATATTATATATATGTGTGTATACATAATACAGATCTGTGGGTTTTATCCAAAGCACACTATGTCAGAATCTACAATAGCACCTGCTGAATCAGAGTCCTTGTGGTAGATTTCTAGACTATCTATGTAGTTGCCTTGGTAATTGTGATGGCACTCAGGCAAACTCTGGGAGTTGGTGATGGACAGGGAAGCCTGGTATGCTGCAGTCCATGGGCCTGCAAAGAGTCAGACACGAATGAGTGACTGAACTGAACTGAACTGAACTGAAGTGATGGCTTGAGCAGTGAGAGAGAACGAGGCAGGAAGGGATTTTCCTTCCTGGCTCGCCACCTGCCTCGCTGCCCTTTGGTGACAGCAGATGAAGCTGGTCCCTGAGTTTGAGTGTCGTGTGGAGGCTTGCTTGACTTCTCCACCAAGACTGCTTTCCTCAACATCTCTGCCTCAAGTCTGCCTTCTGGGAAGGAGGGTGGACTTGTTCTCATAAGATATTCAGTTCTCCAGTTTTGAGCTCAGTCCTTTCTTTGCAACAGAACTGTTATGTTACATCATGACTTAAACTCCCACTTTTTTAGGTAGGCACATCCAGAGTTTATATTTGCATGGAATGATTTCTGAGGCCAAAATGACTTGAATTAAGAAAACCTCTGAATAGTAAAATCATAGCGAGAATGTATATGCCAGGCACTGTGCTGGAGGCTCTTTGGGCCATCTCATTTACTCCCACAACTCTACGAGAGAGGTACCACTGTCATCTCTGTTTAGCTGATGACATGATCCAATCTCAAAGCCCTCAAGAAATGGACTTGATGTCGCATGCTCATAGCAGGTCTGGCTCTGTCGTCTCTGTTTTTACCCACTGCACTGTATGGACCCCTCTTTCTAAAAGTCTATTCACATGTTTTATCTTCATTTTTTTTTAAAGGATATAAGTTGTAGGAAGAAGATTCATTAGATTCATTAGGTTGGATGAAGGCACGAATCTAATGTTATACCCTCTCTACAGTTCCCAAGAGAGCAGAGGCTGGGCCAGGAGTCAGCCTAGCTGGAAAATTCTCTGTGTGACTAGAATACACTAAGAGCTGAACCATTCCCATGGTAATTTGAAGAACCTTCAGTACATTTTTTGATCTAAGTTTGGTTTCAAGCACATAAATCTCTGTGAAAAATCCCCTGAGAAGATTCCACTGAGGCAGCAACAAAGACTCCTGTTCCAATCGACTTTTTATGTAAATGGGAAAAAAAATGAATTGGAAGCACACACCTGAAAATTCATAAGAGACAGTCTCACTCAGTAATTAATGCAACATTCATGGAAATAGACTCTAGGCATTGTGCAAAAATTCTGATTTTTGTCTGCACTCTTTTCTTTCCAAAAAAGCAGACGCCCAGATGGGAGGTACAGTGCTCACAGCCTCATCATAGACACAAGGATGGGGAGGTGGCATTCACAGTCACTCCTAACGGTGAGTGAGAATTAAACCTCCCAGACAACCAGGGAAGCTTCACCTGCTGGGAATATTCCTGCCCCTCTGGATGACTAATTCATTACTTCAGCAGATAAGGACTCGAAGGGCACCCAACAGTTTTTTCTCTGCGGCTTCTTCTTATCTCCTCAAAAGAAAATTCTATTTTGCTTTTGCACTTTCCCAGGTGTTACCATGACTTCCCGGCTACTGGTATAAATAAAAATAAACTATTTGGGAGCATCTATTACAAATGATAATATTCTAGGGAGAGCTCTTGACAACATAGCCTCAGAAGACAAAGTTTGTTAGAAATAAAAAGGCAGTGTGAATATGATGAACAAAAGCACTATCACTGCATACTTTTTAAAAATTTACTGCTGTGTTAGTGAAATATTTAAAGTGATTATCTGAACGGCTGCCCCATCACATGAAAGCTTGAATATGTCACCAGCCAATACAACCATCTGACAGTCTCACCCTGCTTTCCAGCAAGCAGTTCATGCCAAAGAGTGACTGCAACAGTTTTTAATAGGAAATAAATGCATCTCAAATTAAACAAGTGCTGAGGCTAGGCATTAAGAGATGCGGCAAGCTGTTTGCCCCAGATTCAGGCTCTGCAAACAAGCCCCAGTGGGCATCAAGTGTGTGCTTGACCGTTTTTTAGCTCTCTCTTCCTGGAGAGTGTCTATGGAAAGGACATCTCATCAAAGAGCTTTTCCCACCTGGCCACACTCTGTGTTTTTGTCTCTTGTACCCTTTGCTTCTGGGATGGCATGTAAAAACACCTCATCTCCAGATTCAGCTTTGACATTGATTCCAACCTGAATTCTAAAATCTTTCCAGGCTTCTTGAGCCTCTAAATGAGTAATCTTTAGCTGAACTGCAGTTCAATGCAACAGATACTCTGGAGTGACACTGAGCACGTGGCTGAAAATAGACAAACAGGTTCCACCTGTTAGAATTTACTTCTAAATGGAGTCTCTCCTAGAATTATTTATTATTATTGTCAATATAGAGTCTAGCAAAAAGACCTAGGACACCACTGAACAGCTTCATAAAACTCCGCTCACACACATTTTGATAAATCTAATGCTTCAAAGCTGAAACGTAGAAAACATAGAAAAGTGGTTAATTCTTTTGGATAAGATTAAGTATCATTGATTGAAAGCATAGTATGTGCCGTGCACTGTGTCAAGCACTTTATTCATCATTTGCCAACCCCAAAAGGAACACTACCTTCGATTTATAGAACTCAAGGCTCAGAGAAGTCAAGTTACTGGTTCAAGGTCACATAGCTGGTTAAGTGGTAGAATTGGAATTTGAAGACTGATCAACCCTATTCCAAGCTGCATGCACTTAATTGCTAAACCAGAAAGAGTAAATATGCTTCACAGTGTACAAGAAATCTAATTCATGGGGATGGTTACCTGAAGCACTGGGTTATGTGTGTGTGCACTTACCAGGAAAGATAGATAAATCAGATATAGCTCAGTCATGTCTGACTCTTTGTGACCCCATGGACTGGCTCACCAGGCCCCTCTGTCCATGGGACTTCCCAGGCAAGAATACTGGAGTGGGTAACCATTCCCTTCTCCAGGGATCAAACCCAGGGATCCAACCCAGGTCTCTCGCATTGCAGGTGGATTCTTTACCATCTAGCCATCAGGGAAGCCCCTACCAGGAAAGAGGATGAGATCAGTTAGCAAAGCCAGATTAGTGGAACTCTTGTGCCGGGACGTGCCATCTTCATTTCCATTTTACTGTCCCTTAAGTCACTGATCTTAATGTCCTATTTTGGCTTCCTATGAGTTTAACTGTAATACTTTGACCACCTGATGTGAAGAACCAACTTATTGGAAAAGACCCTGATGCTGGGAAAGATTGAAGGCCAAAGGAGAAGAGGGCACCAGAGGAGGAGATAATTAGATAGCATCACCAAATCAGTGAACATGATTGAGCAAACTCGAGGAGATAGTAGAGGACAGAGGAGGCTCGGGGCGGGGGACGGCTACATGTCATGGGGTCACAAGAATTGGACACGACTTAGGGGCTGAATAACAATGAGCTCAACAAGCATGGGAAGGAAATAATGGAGTCAGAAGACCTGGCCTTTGCATACTCCTGGGTCAGGTCTCTCTTTCACTCATTGGTCTGGGAGTGGTCACTTGCCGTCTCTGTTTTTCGCATATGCACAGAAGAAACTGATCTGGATTGTCTTTAGGATTTAGGTATGAATTTAGTTTTTAAAAATTACAATGCCAACTCAATCATTTTTGAATTATCTTGTGAAGTTTTTTGTTTTATATTCTCTTCTTGCGAGTAATCTACCTCAATGAGAAAGGAAAAGAGAGATGATGTATTTTATCTAATAAAAAGCAGAATCCTACATTTACTTCCCCTTCAGCTCAGTTCTGAAATGCCACAATTTGGGAGAACATTCTACTGGGATCCTTTGGTATTAAGACAATAAGAAAATGAAAGTGGAAAACTTCTATTATCGCATATGAAAGAACAGAGGTTTACAAAGGAAAAAATTAAACCAAGTCTTTCTTAGAATTAAGCAAACTAAACGTGAGAACCTATTGAAAACCAGTGTTGTTTTATGTCCATAAATGTGTATTTCCTGGAGGAAGGATCACACTTCATGTGGGTAGTCTTCCTCTCTTGCTAATTAAGGGAGCTGAATTCCAGTTCCATCCAGTGTTGACATATGAAGGGGACAGGGCCCAAGGTACACAGCACCTATTTCCAACAGGAGCTACTCCGAGTGCTTTCATGTCTATTTCATTTGGTGGCAGGAATTTTGTTTTGAGCTGACAGAGGATGAGATGGTTGGATGGCATCACTGACGCAGTGGACATGAATTTGAGCAAACTCCAGGAGATAGTGAAGGTCAGGGAAGGCTGGTGTGCTGCAGCCCATGGGGTCACAAAGAGTTGCACACAACTGAGCAACTGAACAAGAGACAAAGATGCAAAGAAAGGATTGCTGTTCTGTCAGAAGAAACAAAACAATGTATAGTAATAAACCCAGTCCAAAACCGAGGTAGAGAAAGGCACAACTCTGGCTATGATGTCCTCAAACTTGCAGGACACCCAGGACCTTTCTAGGCCATTGATTCATTCACTTCCTTGGCAATAAACTAGCCAGAAAATTCTTTAATGAACCATCTATTTTGCTGGTTAAGTCTGAGGCACTCAGATTTCTAGAGAGATAGCTATTACTGGATAATCATCCAGGATTCTGGGCATCCAGTATTGTACACTATTATCATTAATTTTGCTTCTAAGTCCAAAGACAGGATGCATTGCCACTGCCCTTAAAGGGAAGATCTTCAGTGTTTTAACCACCATTAACAAGATGATTAGCATGCCTTTTGCCATCTTTATGAAACAACAGATGTTTGCTTTGGCATTTTTCCAGCCCTCCTTGTGTCATCAAGCCTGACAATTCCTTCTTAATGAGCTGGTGTGCTGTTCCTTTCTGGTCCTGAGTAGGAGGGCTAGCCATCTCTTGACCCCACCATGCAGTTGCTTTGATTTCAGATGTAAGAGGTTGGCCTACCTGGGGAGGGGTGAAGATATTCTTACACACATCAACTATGAGGGGGCTCAGGTATCTTTTGGAGAATAAAAAGCAACAGAGGAAGTGCTCCTCAAGTGGTACCTTTTCTTGATGAGGACCCTGTGTTCATGTTTAGCTTCTAATGTGACACAATGAATTATGAACTAAAGGTAATTGGGAGATTTGTGCCCTATGTGCAGAAGAGAAGTGTGATGCATGAAAGCAAAGCGCAGGCCAATTAGGAAAGTTGATCAATATTTATATTGCTCTTTAAGGGAAGGAAATTATCCTGATAGATTTTCCCTGGGATTGCTGATGATGAGTATGCATTTGCAGTCAACACGGGACGTTTCATTGATCTCAGTCAGGTTAAAATTTTATTAACAAGTCAGACACTCATCTCTATGTTTCTGGAAGTTTTCTCTCTCTAAAAGCCAGTTAATACTATTGCCTTTTGTTTCTCTCTCCCTGAACTGACATTTAACTAGCTGATATGTGCTGAACACTTTCCCATCTATTGTCTCATTTAATCCTCCCGATGATGGGTTGAAATTACTATTTTTATCTCCATTTACAGCTACAGATACTGAAGCAGAGAGAGGATAAGTGACTTGCCCTTTATCACACAGGTAATAACAAGTAAAACATGGACTCAAACAGATGTGTTTTTTTCTGACCCTGAAGTTTATGTGATTTCTGCAACCTCATATAGTCTCCCAGAGGCAGGGTAGTTTTGTAGCATGGCCTAATTTGAATGAAGATAATGAGAATTATAAATGACGAGGCCAACAAGGGAATGCACCCGACCAGGCAGTGTGGGAGGTGTCCTAACTCACTGAGGAGGGTCTTGGGCTGCTGCTCCCGTCTGTTCAAAAAGCAGTTTTCTGTCCATCTAGCTTAGTGAAGGGCCAGCAAGTCAAACCTGGCACCTCCACCTCAAGTGGCAGAATTTAGCACATGTGACCCTAAACCTTTCAAGAGTCACTGTGGTCTCTTGGTTTTAGTGGCTCTAAAGCAAACACCACAGTATTTTTGAACAGTATCTACTTCCTGACTGTTCAGATTTAGTCTCCTCTCTTTATTCAAAGGCTGCTTTTAGATATCCATGCAACACCACGTTAGAGAATTTGAGGTTTAATCAATAAAACTGACTAGGAAAGAACGCAAAAGCCACGCTGCCCGCTTCCATGCTTGATTCACTGGGCAGACACTTAGTTCTTATCTTGTGTTTGATCTACAGACTCTGTGAAAACTGTAACTTTCCCTTCCTGCATGAAATTTTAAATTAGCGCTTGCGTTATGTTCTGTGGACTGTGGGGTCACTGTGGCCATCAGCTCCTGAAGCACAGGAATTTTATTTGAGAAGCGCCTTAATGAAGATTGCATCGGAGGTCAGGGTTTTGTTTCTGTCCATCTTCTACACGTTAGTGCCCTGTTCCCAAATGGATGCCCTGATGCACAGTCTCCTCATAAACATATTACACATAGTTTGTAATCAGGCTGCTGCCAAGAATCTTTTTTTTTTTTTTAGAAAGGAAATGTATTTCAGGAACTAATGTGTGAGGGATTTCCAGAAATGTGGGAAACAGTTGTCTAGTGAAAACACACACACACTCAGCCACACCCCTATTAAGTATCTCCTAATAAGCTGGTTCTATTCTGAGAAAATTATGTCCATTAGCCTAACTCCCCTGAAACCCAATGTGGTAGGTTCTATTTTCTTCCCATTTTACGCATGGCAAACTAATGCACAAAAAGGTTAAGTGACTTGCCTTACTTAGCTCACAAAGCTAGTAAATAGCAAAACTGGGATATTAATACTAAGCAATCTAGCCAGAGGTGATACCCTCAGTTGTTCCACTATCCTGGCTCAGAATTTTTCCTGCAAGCAAAGCTGGACATCTGAGACCCAGCTTTGTGATCTTGAACAAGTCACTTACACACTGTTCAGCCTCAGCTTCCGATCTGTAAACTGGCTAACAATAACACCTACCCTTCGTGATCAGTCAGAGGAGTTAAAATAAGCACGTTTTGCAATCTGTAAAGTGCTGTGTACATGCCACCTGTCAGTTGTGGATACAGCACACAGCACGCATTGTGTCCTCCCTCCTCTGTTCTCTATTGCCCTGACTCCATCCCATGATGCACTGGGTGCATAAAAACACATAACACTTAAAGTGGTAATTTCTAATTAGACGCGTCTAAGCAGACCTCCAAGTATCTTCCTAAATCATGATGCTAACAATTAATTAGTATCAGGATGCATCATTCTGTCACAGAGAAAATGGGGAAATAATGTTAGAGCAGTGGGAACAAATTGTGCCATCTGGTTATGAAAAATACATGCAACTCAGAGTCCTGTAGATCTAAATGTTAACTCAAAAGAATATTAGTTAATATTAGAGAGATTGCAGCTTCCCTGGTGGTCCAGTGGTTAAGACTCCATACTCCCAATACAGAGGCATGGGTTGCATCCCAGGCCGGGAAACTTAAGATCCCACATGCTGCTTGGTGTAGCCAAAAAAAAAAAAAAAATTAGAGATATTACCATCATAAAAGTAATGACATGGATTAGGACTGGTATTCTGTACCATGAGTGCATAGACTAGAAGTGCCTGTCAATCATTTGAAACGGGGTGGGACTTTAACAGAACAGAGGGGCAATGAGGAAGTGAGACACCAAGTGGGTTAGGCTGTGGGCATTGACTCCAGATTCAGAAGTGTAGGTACAAATCTTGCATCCATCCAAAAGCCATTGAGTGTTTACAGATGCCAGGCCCTGTCAAGCAGGTACTAGAGACAAAAAGCACATAAAGACATGATTTTTGCCTTTCTGGAACTCTCCTGCTCACCCACTGACCCATGTGACCTTATCCCAGTCTTTCCATCTTACTAAGAAAAGTCCCGGTTTTCATATCAATACAAGGAAGCAAGTAGCAAGTAATCAGAAGTAAAGTTACCCTTGAGAGTTCATACAATTAATTGGAATAAAACTTTAGGTTTCTAATTCAGTGTTTTCTGCAACTGGATCTCATTATTTCTTCTGCACTTTGCAGCACTGTTTGTTGTATTTCTTAAGTTTGGGTACGATATGCCAAGATACAAGTGATTAACTTTTTTCATATTCTGCTGTGGTTTACCTTTTGTGGCTATAGTACTTTTTGTTTTGCCCAAGATTAAGCATGACTACTCTTTGAAAAATTAGTTTTAAACAAAGATAAGCCACAGACTGGATAATTTTTGCAACTGTATATCTGACAAAAGCTTCTAATCCAATTTTTAATGAACTGTAAGTGATTAATTTTTGAGTTTTCCCAGATTGTTTTCTGTGCTTACCCACTAGTGGTGCCTGGCAAAGTCTACATTAGGGCCTACCCTTCTGTTCCCCTGAAAGATGTAGTCTTGGACAGTTCCTGGGCTGTACAATGGAGAAAAAATAGAAAAGCAGGCAGGAAAGAGGACAAGGAGGGGAAGAAAAAACATGAACTTCAAGTTCTCACTGGTTTGAGAAGCACAGCTGTACCATGTGGGGCAGTGGATTGGGAAGAACCTAAAAAGGGATTTTAAAATTTATTGCTAGGGGATTTCCTGTCCCCTTCATAATATTGAGTAATGCTAGTTTGAGTTGTTTTAAATTTTTTCTTGGTTGTGGGGACTGTGTTCATTTAAGCACAATATTGCTCTGAAATTGATTTATGAGGGTCACAGGTTTATGAGCCTTGAACAGCCATTGCCTTCATCTTATTAGCAGTGGAAGGCTGCGTGTGGACCTTCCCAGCGCATCTCGAATGTAAGAGCCAACCAGGCTTTAATAGGTGAGCAATGAGCTGTAGCACATCTGGCTGAAATCTACCAGGGGAAATGGTGTCAGGAAATGGAATCGAGTCTTCGGAACAATTGTCTTGTTAAGTACAAATGTTCCTACTTCAAAACTTCCTTCAAAGCTCCAAGTACAAGGAAAACACACAATTTCATTTTCATGCCACCTGGTGGTAGAAACTAACAGTTCCTAGGCCTGCACTTGGGCTCTGGCTTAAGGTCTGGGAGGAATATAGAAAGAGCATTGTTTATTTCATATGTAGGAATTTTTATCTCTCAACCCTCCTGCCTGTATCAGGTCCCCCCCTCCTTTCCCCACCAATAGTCTGTTCTCTTCGTAAGCTACAAGGATATATGTACAATGTGGGGAGTATAGCTGATAGTTTATAATAATGATCAATGGGATATAATCTTTAAAAATGGTGAATCACTATGTCGTACACCTGAAACATATAACACTGTACATCAGTTATGCCTCCGTTTAAAAAAAAGAGAGAGCATTGTTCTCTTCTGGGCTAAGGAGACAGAAATCCACTACAGGGTGCTGACAAAGTCGGCTTCATAGTTCATCTACTTTCGGTGCTCCTAGCTCTGAATTAGACGTCATAGTTGACTCTTGATCTACAAGTTTACAGTCCAGAGGCTGAGCAGGGCGAGGAGAATGGCATCAACTGAGAACCACTGCTTTACGTTCATCCTCTACTTTTAAAATCTTACCAGATTGTAATACATCATGTATGCGGTGATATGTGGTGGCATTAATCGTACTTCCATTTCACAATGAGGAAAGAGTTAGAGAGCTCTAATGACCTGCTTGAGTTGTCATTATCAGAGTGGACACTGGGGAGGAGCAAGGGAAGTGATATCTGGGCTTCCTTGGTGGCCCAGTGGGGAAGAGTCTGCGTGCTAATACAGAGGACATGGGTTTGGTCCCTGGTCCGGGAAGATCCCATATGCCACAGGGCAACTGAGCCCATGCATCAGCACTACTGAGCCCATGCTCCGGAGTCTGACAGTTGTAATTATTGAGGCCCACAAGCCCTCGGGCCTGAGCTCGGCAACGAGCGAAGACGTCATGATGAGAAGCCCACGCACGGCAACTAAAGAGTGGCCACCACTTGCCGCAACTAGAGAAAGCCCACGTGCAGCAACAAAGACCCAGCATAGCGAACAATAACAAAATGAAAAGTCTATTTCCCGTAAAAAAAAGGTATGGGATATTTAATGATAGGATAAAAGCTGTAAACAGTGGTGTCTTGGAGGAGAGGCTTTTTTAAGCACTTGTGTCTAAAAAAAGAAATTAATTGTATGTACCTCTGGACTCTCTGAATTATTTTAGCTTGACAGTGTAGGAGTGATAAAAATACATGAAAATGAGACAACACAGCTGTTACGACGTCTTCTTTCCAAGTGAGGAGGGAGGTGTATCTGTCAGTGGATTCTCATCCCTTTGGATGAGTGTCATGACACATCAGCTCTGTGCGTTCTGTATACACAACATGCGTTTATTTTTTCTCCCACTTCTTTTTGGTTCTGAATCTGCTTTTATGTGAACGTGTGATCGTTTAATAATTCAAAATTTATAGTTGTGCAGGGTTCTACTGTACACAATTGTGCCTGCACTCAACAGTATATTCCTGTGTACTTAAAAATATGTTCAGAGGGTAGATCTCAGGGGGTAAGCGTTCTTACCTCAAAACAAAGAACAAAAGGACAGAAGAAAATGCGTGGAGGTGATGGACATGTTTATTACCTGGATTGTGGTGACAGTAACACAAGTGGGCATGTATGTCCTAACACTACGTATGTTAACCGTGTGAAGTTTTTTGTGTACTAGTTATATATACCTCAGTAGGGCTAAATGGATGGATGCATATTATTTTTCTCTCTAAACAATTTAGCAAGTCCATAGCAAGGTATCAGGCATGCAATTCACAGGATACATTTGACATGAAAAGTTCTAATAATCCCAGTTTTTCCCTCTTGTTCTCGTATATAGCCAAGCTACTGTAGTTTGACTCTGGAAGTCCTAGATTTGAATCCTGCCCTGAACAATTAACTGTGCATCTTTTAATCCATTAACGACACCAACTCTCTGAGTTTCTGTTTCCTCATCTGTAAATTGAGGGTAATAATACTTAACTCTCAGGAATGCCACTGGTATTAATTCAAAAAACATGAGAAAACATTGAGCACAACGTAAGTAAGGTACATAGTAAAATGTTTGTGTTTCCCAATTAGTGTTTTTTGTTATTATAATTTATGATTTTTATTGTTTTACAACTATTGCATTGGTGAGAGAAAGTAGTCTATATATACAAACGTGTGAGTCACTCAGTTGTGTCTGACTCTGTGTAACCCCATGGACTGTAGCCGGCCAGGCCCCTCTGTCCATGGGATTTCCCAGGCAGGAATACTGGAGTAGGTTGCCATTCCCTTCTCCAGAGGATCTTCCTGACCCAAGGATCAAACCTGGTTCTCCTACATTGCAGGCAGATTCTTTACTGTCTGTAATACAAAATATATTCAAAACCTCCCTATAATTTTCCAACAGCCCCCTGCATATTCCAGTAAACAGAGTGGAAGAAAAGTAGATAAGAGATCCAGCGCAAAGAGAGTGTCCCGAGGTAACCACCGCAATGGTGAGAGGCTGCAATGAGAGGAATTAGACATGTCCTTCTGTCATTCTGACTGACTGGGGCCACAGATTTTCACTTCCCTCTCCAGCCTGAGAACCTTCTTCCCACTCGGGAAGTTTAGAACAGAGGAGCATGATGCTATTCTCAGGAATTCCTCACAGAAAAGGAATTGCATTTAGGGGAAAGCATTTTGCTGGGGAAGGCATTGAAATGCCTGGTTTGACAGCATTACTCTGCACAAACCCTGGGTTGGAACTGGATTCTGGAGGGAGAGAACTAGACAGAGGGACAAGACAGAAGCCAGCCTGCTCTGACAGCTCCTAGTGATATCCTTCCTCCCACAAATGTTCAGTACATTCTCCAAAAAAAATAGGGGGAAGGAAGGAAGGAAAAAAATCACCCCAAATCTAGAAATGATTGCCTGGGGCTTCCTGGTGGCACTAGTGGTAAAGAAAACACCTACCAATGTAGGAGACAGGAGAGATGTGAGTCTGACCCCTGGGTTGGGAAGATCCCCTGGAAGAGCGTAAGGCAACCCACTCGTGTATTCTTGCCTGGAGAAGCCCCCAAAAACAAAAGGGCAGAAGAAAATGCGTGGAGGTGATGGACAGAGAGGCCTGGCAGGCTACAATCCAAGGGATCGCAAAGTGTACCATATGACTGAAGTGACTTAATACACACTCACATGCCTGGGGCAAAGGGGAAGAGTACTTGAGGTCAGCACCCAGGATTCAGGGACAAGTGGAGAGGCAGGAGGAAGTAAGCCATTCACAGCCATTATGAGAGTGGGTTTCATAATCTCAGACTATACATTGGCTGTTAGAGCACAATTTAACCAGAGCGCTTGCAAGAGGCAGCTTCCTGGTTGCATTCATTCATTCATTCAGCAGTATTTACTAGGGGCCTACAAAGAGCAGGAAGGCTGGGGTCATCTACGCCTCAAGAAACCAAGGAAAGAAGCACAGGCCTGACTGGATGTAGGGGAAAGAGGAAAGGAGGGGAGGGAGGTGCAAGCTGATCACAGCTGGGGCAGCAAGGAGAGCCTCCTCCTTGAGCACTTTCTCCCCAAAGGCTCTAAATCCATTCTCCAGCTGAGGTAGGCAGAATCATGTATGCTAAAAATCAATCTCTTAAGACAGTATGTGATGTGATAGTTTTTAAGACTACAGTGAAAGGAGCTTGAGGATGGAGAGCATTGTACAAAGGTGGGAAATGTGTGGCATTGGGTTATTGGAATGTCCTCCTAGCATCTAAAAGGATGCCATGCCGGACCATCTGTCGTATCCAACTCTTGCGACCCCATGGACTGTAGCCAGCCAGGCTTCTCTGTTCATAGGATTTCCCAGGCAAGAACACTGGAGTGGGTTTCCATTTCCTTCTCCTGGGTATCTTCCCAACCCAGGGATTGAACCCTGTGTCTCAGCATTGCAGACAGATTCTTTATTGCTGAGCCACCAGGGAAGCACATATGACGTAGCTTAGAGTAGCAGTAGGGAGTGAGTGAAGTCCCTAGTCGTGTCTGAGTCTTTGTGACACCATGGACCGTAGCCTGCCAGGTTCCTCCATCCATGGATCTTCCGGGCAAGAGTACTGGAATGGGTTGCCATTTAGTATTTTGGCCATGTTGCACAGCATGTGGGATCCTAGTTCCCTAATCCAGGAGAGAACCCACAACTTCTGCATTGGAAGCTCGAGTCTTAACCACTGGACCACCAGGAAATTACCAAGAAACTCTTTTTTTTTTTTAAAAAAAAAAACCAGGTTTACAAGGTTTATATTGTCATTTTTTCTGTTCTCTTCCTCTATTCCCTCTTCTACAGCTACACTAACTTTACTGATATTTTTGAATGTTGCCAGATCTTTCCCACCTTAAGACATTTGTAGTCTCTTTCTTCTTCTGCCTGGAAAACTCTTTCCTGGATCTTTGCCTGGCTTGCTTCTTGACTAAGTTCAGGATTCCTATCAAGGGTCCATTCATTATCCTTTTCTCTCACCCTTACTTGTTGTTGTTCAAAGCCTCTCTCACTCCCTGGAAATGTATTATTTATTCATTTATGATCATCTAGTTTCCCAGTGGAATGTAAACTCCATTCAGGCAGAGACTCTATCTTATCCATTGCATTGTCCTCAGCATATACAGTGTTTTCAGGAAGTGCTTTAAAATAAATAACCTACTGAACTCTGTGTGTGTGTGTGTCTGTGTGTGTGTGTGTGTGTGTACAGAAACTACTGAAGAAGCTACACAATAAATGGAAGGTTCTGGCAAGCACTGGAGGATGGAATGCTCTGGGCAGATATGAGGCACTCCAGAATGCCATCAACATCATCATTCATGTGGCAATTATACTATCATTATGTGTTGCTGGAACCAAAGTCCCATGACCAGAACAAAAGGGCGCAGATAACTGTGAGTTAAACACTGTTCTGCACTCTTTCATATATACTGTCTCCTTTAGTTCTCATCCCAACAAGACTGACCTTTTTTTCATCTAGGCCAGATGAAGAAAGAGAGATGTAAAAAAGTAAAATCACTTAACCAAATTCATTCAAGAAAGTGGTAAATCCAGGATTTGAACCAAAGTTTTATAACTTTGAACCGATTGTTTTTCCTCCTAGTGCTTCGTTTTCCTTTTGTTGATATATAGTTGACTTGATTCTGTTAGTTTCAGGAATACAACATAGTGATTCAATATTTTTATACATCATATACACCATACAACGTTATTATGATATTATGGACAATATTCTCTTGTTTTTACATTGCTACCAAAGTTAGGAAAGCTCATTAGGATGAAAGAGGAGGAGAGAAAGAGAATGAAGAGGAATCCCAGCTTGAGAGGCTTCAACCTATTTCTGCATAAACCTACCCCTGTTGCTCCAGCATGTATTAAGTAGTCACTCTTTTAAATGAATTGTTGATAAACTTCATTTAGAAAATAGTCCATGCATTCTCCCACTTTCACTGATGATGAAGAGGGAAAGTTAAAATTTTACATAGCCGCCTGCTTGTTCTGCCTGTGTAACTCAGCTTGCTCCTTACAAAGTCTAGATCACATAGGTCACATTGTCTTAGAAAGTGGGGACTTAAGAATACTAGTAGCTGGAGCTTATCTCACTCACCCTCATCCTGCTCTTTGCAATTGCCCAGCTCCCGCAAACCTACTTAACCATGCCTGTCCATGTTAAGGTCAGGTATCCCCTCTTCCCCGTCTTGACTGCTGTTCCCAAGTGTGTGAAACCCCTTGGTTTAAACCAGCCTATTAGCAGCTAGTGTCACCCACTATAGTCTCTCTATAAAAACTCTGTAACCCCTTTGTCCGGGGCTCAGAGCTTGAAGTGTTAACTCCTCTGGGCCTGCCGATGTAAACCTGTAATAAACCTGAGTTCTCCAACTCTCTGAGTGTGGTGCTTGGTTTCTTGATTACTGGTTTCTGTGACATTTCTGGAGGCCCCAGCGAGATTCCAACCATGCCGGCCCCCTGAGCTGTCAGACTGGTGGTTCGGCCAGGCTGGAGTGAAGGAACCCTGAGATGAGGAGTCATGCCACCTGATGGTATTCTGGGTTCTCTTTCAGATCAGTGTTCTGACTTTCCAGATGGCCAAGCCCCGACTGGATTCATTGGAGGGACAGAACAATTCACCAGCAATGGCCGCAGGATCAGTAAGGCCATGGGGCTAATCAGGTCTTACCCCAATGGGTAGAAGAGACTGATCACCTCCTTGGAGCTCCCAGGAAGGGAGCATCAGATAGGGAGAACTGGGGACTCAGGAGAAGGGAGGCATTGTGACTGATAATCTCCTTGGAGCTCCTGGGAAGGGAGCAACAGTTAAGGAACTCTGGGAACTCAGGAGAAGGGAGGCATTGTGATTGCCTCTGAATGACTGTGAGTGTGTAATTGCTGATTGAACGGAGTGAGAGAAATTTTTCTTTTGGGAACTGCAAAGCCAATTCTTTTTGCATACGCAATTAAAAACAACTAGTTTGTTAAAAGGCCTGACCAGGGAAAAGCTTGACGTTAACCCTTTACATGTCCTTGAAATACACAGCCCACTTTGCCTGAGATCTCAGCTTTGGGCAAATTAGAATTAAGCAAAGGAAAAAAAAGAGGGGTCAAAAAGATTTTTAAATGTCAAAAAGAAACCGTAAGATCTCTGTCTCTATTTATGTATGAGAGGTCTGACAGAATGTGGGCCACTGGAGAAGGGAATGGCAAACCACTTCAGTATTCTTGCCTTGAGAACCCCATGAACAGTATGAAAAGGCAAAATGATAGGATACTGAAAGAGGAACTCCCCAGGTCAGTAGGTGCCCAACATGATACTGGAGATCAGTGGAGAAATAACTCCAGAAAGAATGAAGGGATGGAGCCAAAGCAAAAACGATACCCAGCTATGGATGTTGTGACTGGGGATAGAAGCAAGGTCTGATGCTGTAAAGAGCAATATTGCATAGGAACCGGGAATGTCAGGTCCATGAATCAAGGCAAATTGGAAGTGGTCAAAGAGGAGATGGCAAGAGTGAACGTCAACATTCTAGGAATCAGCAAACTAAAATGGACTGGAATGGGTAAATTTAACTCAGATGACCATTATATCTACTACTGCGGGCAGGAATCCCTCAGAAGAAATGGAGTAGCCATGATGGTCAACAAAAGAGTCTGAAATGCAGTACTTGGATGCAATCTCAAAAATGACAGAATGATCTCTGTTTGTTTCCAAGGCAAACCATTCAATATCACAGTTATCCAAGTCTATGCCCAAACCAGTAACACTGAAGAAGCTGAAGTTGAATGGTTCTATGAAGACCTACAAGACCTTTTAGAAATAACACCCCCAAAAGATGTCCTTTTCATTATAGGGGACTGGAATGCAAAAGTAGGAAGTCAAGAAACACCTGGAGTAACAGGCAAATTTGGCCTTGAAATGCGGAATGAAGCAGGGCAAAGACTAATAGAGTTTTGCCAAGAAAATGCACTGGTCATAGCAAACACCCTCTTCCAACAACACAAGAGAAGACTCTACACATGGACATCACCAGATGATCAACACCGAAATCAGATTGATTATATTCTTTGCAGCCAAAGATGGAGAAGCTCTATCCAGTCAACAGAAACGAGACCAGGAGCTGACTGTGGCTCAGATCATGAACTCCTTATTACCAAATGCAGACTTAAATTGAAGAAAGTAGGGAAAACTGCTAGACCATCAGGTATGACCTAAATCAAATCCCTTATGATTATACCATGGAAGTGAGAAACAGATTTAAGGGCCTAGATCTGATAGACAGAGTGCCTGATGAACTATGGAATGAGTTTCATGACACTGTACAGGAGACAGCGATCAAGACCATCCCCATGGAAAAGAAATGCAAAAAAGCAAAATGGCTGTCAGGGGAAGCCTTACAAAAAGCTGTGAAAAGAAGAGAGGTGAAAAGCAAAGGAGAAAAGGAAAGATATAAGCATGTGAATGCAGAGTTCCAAAGAATAGCAAGAAGAGATAAGAAAGCCTTCTTCAGCAATCAATGCAAAGAAATAGAGGAAAACAACAGAATGGGAAAGACTAGAGATCTCTTCAAGAAAATGATACCAAGGGAACATTTCATGCAAAGATGGGCTCGATAAAGGACAGAAATGGTATGGACCTAACAGAAGCAGAAGATATTAAGAAGAGATGGCAAGAATACACAGAAGAACTGTACAAAAAAGATCTTCACGACCCAGATAATCACGATGGTGTGATCACCCACCTAGAGTCAGACATCCTGGAACGTGAAGTCAAGTGGGCCTTAGAAAGCATCACTATGAACAAAGCTAGTGGAGGTGATGGAATTCCAGTGGAGCTATTTCAAATTCTGAAAGATGATGCTGTGAAAGTGATGCACTCAATATGCCAGCAAATTTGGAAAACTCAGCAGTGGCCACAGGACTGGAAAAGGTCAGTTTTCATTCCAGTCCCAAAGAAAGGCAATGCCAAAGAATGCTCAAACTACCGCACAATTGCACTCATCTCAGATGCTAGTAAAATAATGCTCAAAATTCTCCAAGCCAGGCTTCAGCAATACGTGAACCGTGAACTTACTGATGTTCAAGCTGGTTTTAGAAAAGGCAGAGGAACCAGAGATCAAATTGCCAACATCCGCTGGATCATAGAAAAAGCAAGAGAGTTCCAGAAAAACATCTATTTCTGCTTTATTGACTATGCCAAAGCCTTTGACTGTGTGGATCACAATAAACTGTGGAAAATTCTGAGAGAGATGGGAATACCAGACCACCTGACCTGCCTCTTGAGAAATTTGTATGCAGGTCAGCAAGCAACAGATAGAACTGAACATGGAACAACAGACTGGTTCCAAATAGGAAAAGGAGTACGTCAAGGCTGTATATTGTCACCCTGCTTATTTAACTTATATGCAGAGTACATCATGAGAAATGCTGGGCTGGAAGAACACAAGCTATAATCAAGATTGCCAGGAGAAATATCAATCACCTCAGATATGCAGATGACACCACACTTATGGCAGAAAGTGAAGAGGAGCTAAAAAGCCTCTTGATGAATGTGAAAGAGGAGAGTGAAAAAGTTGGCTTAAAGCTCAACATTCAGAAAACGAAGATCATGGCATCTGGTCCCAGCACTTCATGGGAAATAGATGGGGAAACAGTGGAAACAGTGCCAGACTTTATTTTTTTGGGCTCCAAAATCACGGTAGATGGTGACTGCAGCCATGAAATTAAAAGACGCTTACTTCTTGGAAGAAAAGTTATGACCAACCTAGATAGCATATTCAAAAGCAGAGACATTACTTTGCCGACTAAGGTCCATCTAGTCAAGGCTGTGGTTTTTCCTGTGGTCATGTATGGACGTGAGAGTTGGACTGTGAAGAAGGCTGAGCACTGAAGAATTGACGCTTTTGAACTGTGGTGTTGGAGAAGACTCTTAAGAGTCCCTTAGACTGCAAGGAGATCCAACCAGTCCATTCTGAAGGAGATCAGCCCTGGGTGTTCTTTGGAAGGAATGATGCTAAATCTGAGACTCCAGTACTTTGGCCACCTCATGTGAAGAGTTGACTCATTGGAAAAGACTCTGATGCTGGGAGGGATTGGGGGCAGGAGGATAAGGGGACGGCCGAGGATGAGATGGCTGGATGGCATCACCGACTTGACAGATGTGAGTCTGAGTGAACTCCGGGAGTTGGTGGTGGACAGGGAGGCCGCGTGCTGTGATTCATGGAGTCAGAAAGAGTCGGACACGACTGAGCGACCGAACTGAACTGAACTGAACTGTGTATGTCTTTTTTTTTCCCCTACAATATTGGTAAAGTTGTGAGTTCTAATTTTATTGGCCTAAAAAAGTAACCGCTTACAAATCAAACAATTCCAAATATAAGAAAAATTAACCTAAATAAATTTCAGATTCATGTGAACTGGGAAATATTCAGTATTAAGTATCTAGTATTAATGTTTGTTTGCTAATCTAATAAGGAAAGTAGGATGTTGTTTTTAATAAAAAGAGGTGTAAAAATAAAATGACATTTTATGAAGGGAAAAGAAAGTAGATCTGACCTACAGGTGGCTATTACAAAAAGTTATTAGAAGGTTTGTGGAAAGTGACCCTGAAGAAAAAGTTTTGTACATGGTTAAGATTGACAAAGTTTAAAATAAATTAAGTTTACCTAAATGAGTCTAAAGTAAGTTGGTTAAAAACTTAAAGTCAACCTTTCTCTCTGTTAAGAGGTCAGATTTTCTTCAGATGTTAAACTGCCTTTAATATTAGATTTAAGTTTCTTTACCTCTTAATTGATCTGTTCTATATTTACCTTTGAAATCTTTTGTTAACTTTGACTAAGTAAATAACTATTATCTCACAATGACTTATATGCTCCTACCCTTTTGATATTTATCAACAAAACTTCCTAAATAACTTGACTTCTAGTTATCTTTGGGATGCTTCAGAGGGCCCCTGAGACATCCCAGAGAGCTGTTAAGCTACCTGGGTTCAATGGACATGTTGAATTACTTGAGAAGTAGTGTTGAAGGGGTAATAAATCTTTTCAGGTTATACTGTATGGTTGATGTTACTAATATAGATGTCCTAAAATTATGTGAAATTCATATATATCTGATATGCCCTGATAAAATATGGTCAATTATAATTCTAGTTATCATATTAAAGTGTTATGACCAAGTTTCTTTATCAATTGCAATAGAATCAGATTTTTAAAAGGCCTTGTATGGTTTTACTCTCATGCCTTTAGAATAATATAGCTAGTTCTTCAAGATTTTTGGAAAAGACTTTCTAATTTAAACAGATAAACAAGTTTTGTTATTAACAGTAAGCTGGTACCAGACTGAAATTTGGTCTTCTCTCTGTTTAGAGAACAAAGTTTTTTAGAATGCAGCTTTCAATAACAGATTATGAGTTTCTTTGTCTTTAAGTGATTTATATTTGTTTTTAAAATCTTTTTGTTACTTTGGTAAAGTAAATAAAACATTATTTCCAATTATGGTACATGTAGACAAAGCTCATTTTGCTTCTACAAAAAAATAATCCGTCATGGTTAGACCTTTGTTATCTTGAAGTCCTTAAAACTTGGCAATAGTCTGCTCCTAAATCAGGAAATTAAAAATGGATAAACAACAGCTAAAAATCAAAGAGCCAGGGCTATGGGAAATCCAAGACAGCCGCTTGGCTTTTCCTGGCTCCCTGACAGACCTCATTTTTCATTTGATGGGTTAAAGCCTTCTCTGGCTACAGTGTTAATGCCCTCACAATGAGTTCTCCAAAAAAAAAAAAAAGAAGAAAAAGAAAAAAGATTGTGTTTCACTGAATATTAAGTTCTAGTTTTCTTAATTAAGGTCTGTGCTTACTAAGACTCACTTCTGAGATAGTTCCTTGTTATACTGCTAAAAGGTTTAATTAAGTTATTAAAAAGGACACTCTAAGATTGTTTCTAAAGCTTATCTCAGTAGCCAATCTTTGGATAAAGGTCAGATGCTCCATGATGTATAACCAGGAGATTAACACTTGGCTATAATCATTTAACTGAGTCAGATGACCTGGGGTATACTGGGCTATACCCAATGGAAGTTCTTGACTTAAATTCTTGCTTGTGACATTACTAACAACTGCTGGCTGTATTATTTTCTGTATAGCTTGTTTCAGAAGATTTTTTCTTTCATTACCAAATGTGTGCCTGAGCCTGTGATAAAATGCTGATATGCAGTTCCATATGAGATCAAAGATTGTAATAATGTATGGATGTGAAAGCTGGACTATAAAGAAAGCTGAGCACCAAAGAATTGATGCTTTTGAACTGTGGTGTTGGAGAAGACTCTTGAGAGTCCCTTGGACTGCAAAGAAATAAAACCAGTCCATCCTAAAAGAGATCAGTCCTGTATGTTCACTGGAAGGACTGATGTTGAAGCTGAAACTCCAATACTTTGGCCACCTGATGCAAAGAGCTGACTCATTTGAAAAGCCCCTGATGCTGGGAAAGATTGAAGGCAGGAGGAGAAGGGGATGACAGTGGATGAGATGGTTGGATGGCATCACCAACTCAATGGACATGAGTTTGAGTGAACTCCAGGAGTTGGTGATGGACAGGGAGGCCTGGAGTGCTGCGGTCCGTGGGGTGGCAAAGAGTCAGATACGACTGAGCAACTGAACTGAGCTGAACTGAACTCTAGATATGGGAAGAAGCAACAAGAGGAAATATTTTCCTGGACCCAACAAGAGGAAATATTTTCCTGGACCAAGAGGCTAGTAAGACAGCTATGGTCCAGAGAGTTTTGCTTCCTACAAGGCCTGGTCTAGTGACAGCACATTGAGTGGCCTGTCAATGGAATCTTTGTTAGACCTGAGAATGAGGCTTCCCGGCACCGCAGGACACAATGACCATTAAATGCCCCCCAAACATGGTCAAATATGTGCTATGAAGGGGCCCTACTGACTGGAAGTTGGCCCGTGCCAGCTGCCTCTACAAAGATTCAATCATGACCTCTATAAGATGATGACCTTCAAGAACCCCTTGAAAGGAGTTGAGGGTGGAGACAAAAAAAAAAAAAGCACTTTGTGCTCTGGAAAAAAAGCAGAAAAACAGGCCTTCAGATAGTCAGATGTTTTCAGCTAAAGATTTTTATGAGTCCAAATTCTTACTTTAAGTAAGGAGCTCACCACATTGCATAAGGAATTTGATGGTGTCTATTGCTTTCTCTGCAGAGCTAAGAGAGAGGCAATTCTTCCTCTCTGGGATGATCACTTGCAGCTTTGGTCTTTTTACCTCAGAACAAGCAAATGCACTAGGTGACCTTGAAAGTTACCCCATAAGCCCTCAAGATCTGTGCTCAGGTGATAAATCAAAACAAAGATAGTGGAGACTTTCATTTGGGCTCCTCTTCTCTGGCAACCATAATTAGTGCTGTCCTCTTAAGCCAGGCAGATGCCAGGTTTGGAGCATTCTTATTTGTGGAATACTAGAGTTGGCTGCCCATGAAAAAGATACAAACAGACAGGAAGAAGGCAAGATGAAGGGCAACTTTGAATACTTATGAACACAACTCAAATGCTGATGATGCAAACACAGTGATTATGTAGCTTCACATTTGGCAGACCAGCTGTCTTTCCCACCTCACAGGAGGCCTATGGACAGTAGAGCTTTTCTGAAGGAAAAAAAGGAGGAATGTGGTTTTCTTTGTGTCAGAAGTCCCAGTAGCTATATGCATTATTCTGTGGAAATGGACCATCATATTAGAATATTATGTGTTGCGATGCCTGCCATGAGTCAGCTGAGCTTTCATTTCAAAAATGTGTTCTTGCTCCCCATCTTCTTTCACCTGTCTCTTGATTTTCACAAGATTTCAGCTATCATCAAGACCATACACTCATTTCCCCTGCTTTCTCCAGCTAAACTCACACCTTGATTATGGGAAATCCCCACCCTGGGTATTCAGATTCATTTCTATTACTTTTTTGCTTCTTTCAAGGTACTTGCAAAGGTGCAGTTGGCTGTGGCGCCAAGTAACTCCCCATCACTTTGATGAATTTTGATTGACAAACACTCTTCCAGTCTTTTGCCCTGATCTATTACTGACAGTGCTCTCATCTTTACACACTATCTCAAATCCTTATTTTTTTCCCTAAAATTTGAATACCAATGAAGCCCAAAGGAGGTGATATATATGTGAAAAAATAAGAAAGCGTCTCAGTCACAGTAGCAGAGGTTATACAAATTATGATATACAGGCTCAAAGTCATATATGCACTATCATTTGTTTACTTTGTTGTTCAGTTGCTCAGTTATGTCCGGACTGTTTGCGACCCCATGGACTGCATCACGCCAGGCTTCCCTGTCCTTCACTATCTCCTGGAGTTCGCTCAAGGCCATTTACTTAACAATTATTTATTCAGTCTAGGGGCCAAACCCTGTACACATTGCTAGAGCAAAGGCAAAGGAAACTATCTCTTGGTGGAGATAGTCTAGTAGGTAGGGAAAAACAGCAAGGGAAAAAAGAGGGTAGTAGTTATACAACACAGTAAGTGTCAAAATAGAAGTGGGACCAGACCTTGCAGTAACCAAAATACCCGTCAGCAGATGGATGGATAAAAATACACATGGTACATGTATACAATGGAATATTACTCAACCATAAAAAAGAACAAAGTAATGTTATTTGCAGCAACATGGATGGACCTAGATATAATTATACTAAGTGAAGTAAGTCAGAGAAAGACAAATACATGATATCACTCATGCACAATCTAATTTTAAAAAATGATACAAATGAACTTATTTACCAAACAGAAACAGACTGACAGATATCTAAAACAAACTCATGGTTACCAAAGGGGAGACATGTCGGTCAGAGGGATAAATTAGGACCTTGGGATGAACATAAACACAGTACTATATATAAGACACATAACCAATAAGGAGATCAAACCAGTCAATCCTAAGGGAAATCAACCCTGAATATTCATTGGAAGGATGGATGCTAAAGCTGAAGCTCCAACACTTTGGTCACCCAATAAGAAGAGCCAACTCACTGGAAAAGACCTTGATGCTGGGAGAGGTTGAGGGCAGATGGATAAGGGGGCAATAGAGGATGAGATGGCTGGATGGCATAACTGACTCAACGGACATGAAGCTGAGCAAACTCCGGGAGATAGTGAAGGACAGGGACGGACGCCTGGCGTGTTGCTGTCCATCGGGTTGCAAAGGGTCGGTTGTTAGTGACTAAACAACAGCAACAGATAAGGTATAACAGGGAACAGTACTCAATATTCTGTGATAACCTATATGAGAAAGGGGGCTTCCCTGGTGGCTCAGACAGTAAAGAATCTGCCTGCAGTGCAGGGAGCCCTGGGTTTGATCCCTGGGTCAGGAAGATCCCCTGGAGAAGGTAATGGCAACCCACTCTGATATTCTTGCCTGGGAAATCCCATGGATAGAGGGGCCTGGCAAGCTGTAGTCCATGGGGTCGCAAAGAGTTGGACAGGACTGAGTGATATTTTATCTTATCTGATAGGAGAAAATAATCTAAAAATGAATGGATATATGTATATACACAACTGAATCATGTTTCTGTACCCTGAAACTAACAACAGTTAAATCAACTATGCTCAAATAAAATTTAAACAAATAAAATATTGGTGAAAATAGCATGCTTTACAAGAATAGAGGAGGGAGGCAATCAATTCAGTCAGAAAACTACAATGACTAGAAAACTAGGCATTATAGAAGCTCATGTAGCTCTAGGAAAGAGTTTAATGATATAATGTATAGTGAATAAATAAACTTGAATTAATGCTATGGAAACATATGACATATGGGTGAGTAGGGGAAGGGGAAGGCAATGAGGGAAGATGAAATCAGTGGGTTAAAGTGGTAGATTTCTAGTGGTAGGGTTATGTTTTGCTTTGCTTTCTCTTTAGCTTTTTGTAATAAATGACAATTTGGTAGTGGTTTAGTTGCTAAGTCATGTCTGACTCTTGCAGTCCCATGGACTGTAGCCTGTTAGGCTCCTCTGTCTATGGGGTTTCCCAGGCAAGAATACCAGAGTGGGTTGCCATTTCTTTCTCCAGGGGATCCTCCCAATCCAGGGATTGAGTCTGAGTTTCCTGCACTGCAGAAAGATTCTTTACCAACTGAGCTACCAGGAAATGGAGCCTTGTGTGAAGCATCGTTTTCTAAAATGGATCTTGTCTAAATAAGAGGTGGCACAAAAACAAATTCACAGACTTCGTATAATAGGCATGTGAATCTGATATGTGGGTCCATCTTAGTGTCACTGAAAAGGCCCCATGTGAGAACTACAGCAACTATTTTCTCCTTACATTAGCTGGCCTATGTTGTCATTAGGCAGGAAGTCAGCTGTAGAATCAATAATTCTCTGGAAAAAGGCATTAACTGCTCAACCATGGTTAATATGAAGGATTTAATGACTAATGTGATAAATTTATGGATGATGCTAATATTTGCCCAGGTTTCTGGAGGTAGGGTTAGCATTTGAATTATAGTTTAATTTATATTAATATATATTTTTATGTATAATGCCATACATTTTATTTGATGATTTATTCCTCTTTTCTTTAGACAATTTAAAAGTATCCTAGGTTAGGAAATAGAGTTTGCTTTTTTGGTAACCAGCATTTTGAGCCTGGATCATGGATCATTTGAGTATTATCCTTGGTTCCTCACGAATAATATGTTAATATTAACTCTGATTTCTTCCTGCTCAAATTTTACTATTTATCATTAAAAATCCACATCCAGCTGCACTCCAATGAAATCTTTTCTGTCAACAACAAATTCTAGGTGGGAGCTCTTTTTCCTTTTCTTGATTCCTATTTCTTTAAACATAGGTTAATAATTAATTGTTTCTTAATATCTAAATATTTATTTGTACTAGTCTTCACCACTATACTTAATTATAAATTTCTTAAGGAGAGGTAATTTTATCTTACTTGCTCTTAGTACCTAGCTTAGGGCTAAAAGAATATAAAGAGCTTAAAAATGCTTATTTTATTTTTAAAAAAAGATTGATTGATACTTTCATAACACACACTACATATCTATTACTTTCAGCTCTAGTGGACACAGCTTTCAAAAATCCTCTTGTATAGGGATATGTCCAATTGAACTTTTAATTTCCCAAAGTGGAATTTAATATCCACATACACACAATCGGCCAGATTCCTTGCAAAACCATCAGTTACTTCCAAAACATAGTGATTCCTGCTGGTTTTATACTAAATTTTATCCTAGTCCAGGACAACTTGCTGCAACATCTATAACTGAGTGAACTATATAGGCTACTCAAGGTCGAGCCTAATTATCCACATTTGCACCCACCTGTGTGCTGTGCTCAGTCGTGTCAGACTCTGTGACCCCATAGACTGTAGTCCATCAGGCTTCCCTGTCCATGGAGTCTCCCAGGCAAGAATACTGGAGTGGATTGCCATTTCTTTCTCCAGGGGAATCTTCCTGACCCAGGGATTGAACACACGTCTCCTGCATTGGCAGGCAGATTCTTTACCACTGCACCATAGGGGAAGCCTGGCAGATGTGAAAGGCTTTAAGATGTGCATTTGTTCATTAATGGAGGGGCATGCTGTCCTCTGCAGAATTCAGCAAAACTCCAGTTGAAATATAAGGGTATTCATTTTAAAGTAAAGCTCCCAGGTCATTAAGCACTTTGATATTCAATAGTCTCTGTAGTAAGAGAGAATTTGCATCCAGATGAGCTCCAATCTGGCTCTGTTCCTAAAAGCTGTGTGACCTCGGGCAGTTCCCTTCCCCTTGTGGAGCCTCAGGTCACACTCGTGCTCACCCAGCCTGTCAGACTGTTTGTGACCCCACGGACTATAACCTACCAGGCTCCTCTGTTCATGGAATTCTCCAAGCAAGAATACCAGAGTGGGTTGCCATTTCTTCTTCCAGGGGATCATCCCAACCCATGTCTTCTGTGTCTCCTGCATTGTAGATGGATTCTTTACCACTGAGCCATCAGGAAGCCCCTGCAGAGCCTCAGACCCCTGCCTAGAACACAAAGTTGCTTTACTAATGGATCACTAAGTACTGTCTTTGCTCAGACTATGATTCACTGTTACTTAGCTGAATACCTAGACCTAATTTTTATTGTGCACTTACTATGCGTGAGGTAATGCATCTTTATGGGTTTGCACTATGTATCAGGCTGAAACTGAGTTTAACCACAATGGAGATATATTTGCTAAAATATATATGCTTGCCTTGTCTGAAAGCTACTGACCATCCAGTATCTTGTTCTCTCTTCAAAATCTAAAACAAGTTGGATGCTCCTTTAATGCAGTCATTTTCCAGTCACTAAGCAAGTCATTCATCCTTAAACTGTGTTCAGTGGAGCAGCTGATACTCCTTCCAAAGGTTAGGTTTTAAAGGTGTTTATTCTAAGTGGATTTAAGGAAATGAGCTCATACAAACTTTAAAAAAATTTTTTTTTCTGAAGTGGACATCAGTCTATGATTTAGTTGCTATTTACAAAATTATAATGGGTTAGTTTTCTATGATACACTTTACTTGATACCCACTGTGGTAGCCTGTCTCCACAATGACAGCCATCAATAAATACCTTTTTTTCCTGTACCCACTTCCCTTGAAAGGGAAGGTCTGCTCCCCCTTCTTGCTTGAATCTGGGCTGGTTCATAACTACTCTGACCAACACAATGTAGAGAAAGTGGTGCCATGTGACTTCTGAGTCTAGGTCACACAAAGCTTTTCTACTTCTACCTGAGCCCTTTGGAATGCTCACTTTGGGGAGGCCAGCTCCATGTAAGAAATCCAGCTGCTTTTAGACCACTATGCTGTGGAGAAGCCCAGGCTAGCCTTGTGAAGACGTTTCATGCCGAGATGACCAATCTCCACCGGTCTAGCCAGTGCAGCTGAGCACCGGTAAGGGCGTCTTCAGACAACTCCACTTCAGCCAGAATCTGACTGCTAGTATACAAGGACTCAAGCGGATACTGCCCAGCTGAGGCTAGAACTACCAATGCATGAGAGAGAAGAGTAAATTATTACTTTAAGCCACTACATGTTGGAGTGGTTTGTTACATCACTCTACGTAAATATCATAAGCTCAAGAGACCATAGTGGATAGAAATTTATTCCTTATGTGCCCTACATGTGTTTGATTCTACTATAGGATTCAGATTAGGGGCAGCCCGTAATTTCCTCTTATTTTATTTTATTTTTTGTGCTGGTTAAATGTTGGTAGAGTAGAGCATTCAAGCACACTTAGAATGCAGAATCAAGAGTCAAAAGGCCTATAGAGACCAAACTCAAATATACCTAGAGAAAGACATTGTGCCTGGGACCTCAGGTTCCAAATAGTGCACATGGCTGGAAATTAAGTGAACAAAATAACAAGACAGCGAATCTAAAATGGATTAGGAAGGCCATTAACCAGAAATCATACCTCATAAACTAGCATGGAAGAATGCCTGGATGAGAGAATGATGGAAGAGAGAAAGCAATTATGCTTTGAGTGTAGGCAGAACCCGTTAGGTAACTGACAACCTGAGTTCACAAACCCCTTCAGCTTAATTGCAGTGTCTAATTGTGAGAGTGTGTGGATGTATGTATGTGGGCGTGTGAGAGGCCTCACAAGGAGGAGACTCATTGGGCTTTCTGCCCTGGAAGCAATAGATTTGGGTAGGTGACTAGCTTCCTCTGGTGTCTCCCTGGAAGAGACTGCCATCCAGGCTGCTGGGATGCCCTGCTAGGAGTCTTTGTCTGAAATCTTGAGAAGTCAGCGTACATGATAACGGATATCTCTAAGTTTGATCAAAGAGGGACTGTCCTAAGGAATGTTAGAGCGTGAGAAAAGATACTGATTTCTAGGACTTGAGAACTGTCAGACACATGTCATTTAACACAGCTCTAAAGGAAAATGTACACAAAGAGTGGGCAGAATGGATTTTAAATGATAAAATCCTCCTCTCAATAGGAGATCCTCTATGCGCATGCACGCGTGCTAAGTTGCTTCAGTCGTGTCTGACTCTCTGCTACCCCATGGACCGTAGCCCACCGGGCTGTTCTGTCCATGGGGTTCTCCAGGCAAGAAAACGAGTGGGTTTCCATTTCCTTCTCCAGTTAGATCCTCTATAGGTGATATCAAATAATTGTTATGATGCTTGAAATGAGCTTTTGAGAGGATTGTTTTCCAGAACTTCTTTCTTAGATATAAAATAATGATGTGATATTGATTTTAGATACTTAACAGGATAAGCTCAGTGAAAAGACCAGGCATGAATCAAGGAGAGCCTGAACACCACCGTTCACTGAAGAAGTGCTCTGGAGGGGTATTATGGCCTGAGAGGTAGGGCAGAATGGCATTATTCCAAAAGCAACATGTAAGTTTCCTTTCTAACTTGTAATAGGCTTTTATCTCAAACAGTGTTATAAAGAATCGTTAGTTTTATTGAGCAGCCTTCAGTAAACAGTCTGTACATATTATGGAGCCAAACAGTGGTATTAATAGGCCTAAAAGAAGAAGAAAGAGAATGAAGATTGGGTGTTAGCTTCCTTTTGGGTCCTTCATTATAAATTTAACAAATCTGAGTTAGTGGGGTTCAAAGAAATGCCTTAATAACAATAATGTGGAAAATCTTTTCTTGAGACATGGGACTCTTGGATGGTTCTTTGTTTATCATATGGCTAACTGGATTTGCTAGAATACAGCTTCTGCCTTCTTGATACCCGATTCAATCAGTCAAGCATCTATTGAATACCACCTGAAAGCTTAGTGCTCTAAGTGCCATAAAGCAATAGTCTGACATTAGTAGAATTAGTAGCATTCTGTAAGTCACGAGTATGAGTGTGAAAGTCGCTCATTCGTGTCTGACTCTTTGCAACCCCATGGACTACACAGTCCATGGAATTCTCCAGGCCAGAATACTGGAGTGGGTAGCCTTTCCCTACTCCAGGGGATCTTCCCAATCCAGGGATCAAACCCAGGTCTCCCACACTGCAGATTGATTCTTTACCAGCTGAGCCACAGGGAAGCCCCCAAAGTAGGGAAACTATCATTAAAGTTGACATGTCTTTTTTATTTGTGGAGAAAGCAGATATGAAATAACTGTTACCTGTCCTCATAATTATTCTTCACCGCAGCCTGGAAGGAACTTTACTCAGACTCTCAAGTAGAAGTCACTGCAATCTGTAGTACCTAAAATTTATATAAAACATAGTCCCACCTGCCTAATCATTTTCTCCTGATGTGTCAGCTTAATTCTCAGTTGAACAGTGACTAATGCTGATGTCCCCTGCAAGACAGTTCCAAATGACTTTCCTAAGATATTTTAGATTGATCGTCACCCAGCAATTCAGTCTTTAATTCTAGACCATAATCGTCAATGTATGCTTACACAATTTAAAAGAAAGTTTCTTAATCTACTATGTAAGGTTTTCTTTCTTTTTTTTTTTTTTTTTAGTTTTTTATTTTTTAAATTTTAAAATCTTTAATTCTTACATGCGTTCCCAAACATGAACCCCCCTCCCACCTCCCTCCCCATAACATCTCTCTGGGTCATCCCCACGCACCAGCCCCAAGCATGCTGTATCCTGCGTCAGACATAGACTGGCGATTCAATTCACATGATAGTATACATGTTAGAATGTCATTCTCCCAAATCATCCCACCCTCTCCCTAAGGTTTTCAATTAAAAAAAAAATCAAAAACATAGAACCCTTTCTCAATCAAAATCTTATTCAGGAAGGCCCACCTCTGAAATAGATCAAAGTGAGCTGTCTGAAACAGACTGCTGGGTTCCCCTTCCCATCTTCCCAAGGCCACAGGAGCACCTCGACACAACTCCCAGGACCACACAGAGCAGCTGTGAACGGTTACTAACCTAACAGAGCTAGAGACTCATAGAACTTCTAGGTCAGAAGATCTCTTAGAGACGGTCACAAATGACAGAATACTAAATGAAGTGAGACAGAGAAAGGCAAATATTGTATGATATTACTTTTAGGTGGAATCTAAAAAAGGGTACAAATGATTTTATCTGCAAAATAGAAATAGAAAATATAGATAAAACAAACTTATGGGTACTGGAGGGAAAGGGAGAAGGGATAAACTGGGAGACTGGGATTGACATGTACACACTCCTATATACAAAATAGATCATTAATAAGGGCCTATTGTACACCACAGGGAATTCTACTCAGTATTCAGTAATGGCCTATATGGGAAAAGAATCTAAAGAAAAGTGATCATATGCATGACTAATTCACTTTGCTGTGCAGCTGAGACTAATGCAACATTGTAAAGCAACTGTACTCCAATAACTTAAAAAAAAAAAAAAGACAGAATAGCAGAGCAATGAGTTTTGGAGCTCAACTGGTTTACCCCCCTCCATTCACAAATAAGAAAACTGAGGCCCAGAAAGATTGCAAAATACCAGGACCCTTCACCATCTGCCGCCAGCAGTGTCATGTACATTGCTACTTAGTGGCAGACACAGGGTTGAACATTAGGACTGTTGCGCTATGTCAAGCATTCTTCTTATCTTATTTGCAACTCTTCTGGAGGCATTATGGACAGGGAAAGTGGTAGGATTATTTGGAAAGGAGTTATTTAAAGTAGAGACACTATCTAGCCAAGAAGAGGAAGTTTGAGACAGGCAGAACAAGAATGGACAAATGGATCCTATACCTTACTAGTTCGTCTTATGTACAAAACAGGGAGCAATTGAGTCACTGTCTATAAGAGGCTTCCAATTTATTTAGATAAAAAAGAGGTCAAAAAAAGAATCTCTATGACTTCTGTAAGGTTCTGAGAAGACCGATCCAAGTGATAAGAAGTTTACAAAAATACTGACGATTGATAAATTGAAAGTTACACAAATGAGTGATAAAAAATTGCTGTTCCATAATCACAGAGGTTACAGATGAAAGTTAGACCCTCAGCCAACAATCGCACTTACAAAAGCTTGTTTATTTTCCTTGGTCAAATCTTCATACACTTTGGGAGGGGGTGCTCGTTGCTCTGCAGGAAGCAGAGCTGAGCTGGGGCACAGCTGGCCAATCCATCAGACTGAATATTACAGTGTGAGTACCACCAACATGGGCAACTCATGAACACAGATAAATGAATCCTGGGAGCGTGTGGTATAGGCAGCTGGAATTACCAATATTGTTTTTTACCCAACTTGAACTCACAGAGCTCAATACATGTAAATTCTCTTCCCTATCCTCCCTTCATTCCTTTCCTTTTTCTTTCATAATTCAATTTATTTCAACATATGAGAAATAAGTTGTATATGTGTGTTTAGATTAACTAGATAGAAACTCCATATTTTTTCCTAATCTTTAGTAACCATTTGGATTCATATTTCTATCACATTTAAGAGAATGGCATACTCACGTCTATAAAATTCATCCACTGGCACATAGTTCTAATTTAGAAAGCACAACTGAGAAAGCGGAAACGGACTTTCTAACTGTGCCAATTCATTTAGTTTTCTTCTGTTAAAACCCAGTAACACAACCCTGTAAAGCAATTATACTCCAATAAAAAAACACTATAAGTATATTAAGGGGAATTTTTCAAAGAGGAAAAACTTCATTCTCATCTTTGCATTAGAACTGCTCCCATTTGTCCACGTTTGCATCCAATTTGTGTTTACACTCTTAGGTATTTCTAAAATAATTGAAATCTTGATGTGTCATACAATTTTGCTTTCGATTTTGATCACTTTGCATAATGTGAGCATCTGTCTATGTGGCTACCTAGTCTCCTTGTCAGGGTAAACAAAGCCAGTACATGTGATGGGGAGGTAGAAGGAGATGAAAACTAGTCATCTTGGTTGGAACCAAGTTTCTCTGTCTTTCGAATTTCACATCAAACACTGGACTTCCCTGGTAACTCAGTAGTAAGACTTTGCCTGCCAATGCAGGAAACATGGGTTTGATCCCTGGGTCAGGAAGATTCCCTGGAGAAGGAAATAGCAACCCACTCCAGTATTCTTGCCGGGAGAGTCCCATGGACGGAGGAGCCTGGTGGGCTACAGTCCACGGGGCTGCAAAGAGTAGGGCCTGACTTTGTGACTAAACAACAAAACTACAATGTACCAAACAGTGAGGAAATGCAAATGTCACTGATTTAAAACTATTTTTTTTTTAAATTTTCCATCTGAATAAAGGGAGAATTTGAGCCCATTACATGGGTAATTTAACCAAAATGTAATGTTTTATTTGAAAGGAAAATGACTGCATTAACCTTCAGTTTGAGAAATACAACTTGTATGATATTCCTCTTAGAACACTGGAATCACTTGCTTTTTATTAACCTAGCTTTTTGATACACTGCATTGTTTTTAAAAATGAAGCACTAACCTAATCCTCTTTAGATCATTTCCTATGATGGGTTCTTGAAAACTTTGTGTTATTTTATATATATTAAAATGCCAGACAGAACTAAAGGCTGTTATTTAAATATAGCATATTTGTGAATAGACAAATGTCGATTCATTTCTTAAGGGTAGGGATTTTTGTCTGATTCATTTCTCTTGTCTTCACAATTTCCAGCACAGGGGTATATAAATAGTATATGATCCATGAAAGTTCACTGAACTAAATTGATCTTAGTTTCAAAATAATCAGTTACCAGGAGACATATCTACCTGATAAAACTAAGCCGATTTGCAACCTGAGTCTCCAGGAATCATTTAGGGCATGCGCCATTCAGCTTCGTTGGTGGAAATATACACTCAAATCTGAAAAATCTATTACCTTGAGTAATTTTGCCATTTCAGTCACGGATTAAATCAATTAACTGATTTCTGACTCCACAAGGATTTGGATCACACGGCCTTTTATATTCTGTCACTTTATTTAAATTCAGTTTGAGTTTCTGCATATTTGTTTACTTTATAGAGAGTGTATATTATATAATACCCAGGTCAGAAAAGAATTCCAAATTAAACCCAGGGCCCCTGATGTATCTCCTCAGAGGACTGACTTCCTCGTAACTCCATCACCATCTGTTATTGGATATTTGTGTGGTTACCTGATTACAGTATTTTCCCCCGAGTCTGTGATGGCTATGAGAGCAGGGGCTTCATTTTTGTGTATTATTTTATCCCTAGAGTTTAATACAGTCTATGGTCCATAGTACATATTCAAGAAAGGCAGTTGAACAAATTACTGAAATCCAAAGGAAAACAGAATTGGAGCTGAGTTTTGAAGACAGGTGACAGAATTGAGATACCAGCAGGATGAGGCAAGGACACCAAGTAGGATGACGGCTTGCAATGGGGGTTCGGGTAGGGGTAGAAAGATTAGGGATGACCCCTAAGGAATCATGCTTAATACATCAGGGCCTCTGAGTCTTAGGAACAGGTATGTACACACCAGGAGTTCTTTCTGAAAACAGGCTTGGGTTTTTATCTGACTTGATTTCTGAAACCATCAAGGAGTCCAAAACTACTGAGTAGGCATGGATATGGGAGGCTTGTGTTCTTAGACACACGCTTTGCCATATAAGAGCGAATTTCCATGATGCACAGAAATAGGCAGTGTTTCTGAAAGTGGCCAGTTACTGGGTGCTGTGGTTCCCTCCCCTGGAAAAAGAAAAAGTTTAACCATTTGCCCAACAGCACAAGGGACTTCCCTGGTGGCTCAGATGGTAAAGCCACTGTGGCTCTGCCTGCAATGCGTGAGACTCAGGCTCAATCCCTGGCTCAGGAAGATCCCTAGATAAGGGAATGGCTACCCACTCCAGTATTCTTGCCTGGAGAATTCCATGACAGATGACCCGGTGGCTACAGTTCATGGGGTCACAAAGAACTGGACATGTCTGAGCCACTAACACTTTCACTTTTCAATAGCACATGACTTTCACCTGGGTAAATTTTTTCACTTTCCAAAAAGTGAAAACCTGAGATCATACAAATTCAATGGTCAGTAAGATAGGCAGGTAAGGCATTTCCCACTGGTCTATGAAGTTCTGTGTCTACTATGGACATATTAGATGTTTGGAAAATATGTAGCCATTTCAACCTAAGGCAATTTGATTGCTGTGCTTTTAAATCCTGGCCTGGTGAGGGAATAATCATATCCTGTGCTTCTCAACTTCTCTGAGGTGATGTCAGAACAAATGGAAGGTTCTAGAATGTTCCTCAGGTCCTCCTTTCTCTTCTTTCTCCCTTTCTCTTGCAATTCTGTGTTCCATCTCCTTTTTTACCTGGAGTTTTTATCTGTTTCACCATATGTCCTTGGATATGTGCTATCCAATGTCCCAAACTGGTGTACTTATTTTGTACATAGAAAGTTCAGTCTTTACTTCTGCCCAAAGTTTTATTAAAAGAATGTGTGTATTTGGTTGCTCAGTTGTGTCCCTCTCTGTGACCCTATGGACTGTAGCTCACCAGGCTCCTATGTCCATGGACTTCTCCAGGCAAGAACACTGAAGCCAGTTGCCATTTCCTTCTCCAGGGAGTCTTCCCTACCCAGGGATCAAACTTAAGTCTGCTTTATTGCAGGTGGATACATTACCACTAGCACCACCTAGGAAGTCCTCAAAGACTGTGGCTGCTCCCATGTGTCCCACTGGGCTGTAGGCCTGTGTATTTTTCATGTGTTATGTTTGGGTGATTTTTGTCTGAGATTCTCTTCAGCTACTGAGGGGAGTAAAATGACAGCAAGTTGGATATATTTTGAATACATTATTTTTGATATATTTTTAATACATCATCTTTTATTTTGATTGTAGCTTTGACAGAAATACATTTTGCAAATCCCCACCTCTCCAGGGCAGACAAGTCAAAAAAGAGGAAAACAAATCTTGAAAAAGCATCCAAAATGCACAGATGGCCTTATCATTCTGAGATAGTCAGTCCAGCCCAGTACTCCTTCTTTGTCAGATTTCTGTTAAAGCTATTAAGAATGGATTCAGTGGACTGTACTTCCTGTCTGTCTTCCTAGAGATGTAAACCCCGGTAGCATCAGAACCATACGAATAGGGACTACATGTACTGATAAGCAATCATCACTGGGGTTATAAAAAAAAAAAAAGGATGATAAGGTCTAGGACTATCACGGGCAAAGACATTAAGATTCATTTCCAGTGTTATCTGGAGAATTTTGCTAGCCATGCAAAGCTTCTTCTGGGAGAGTAAAGGGAGGCAAAAAGCATAAGGACAGATTCTATTATTTGCAAACATTTATTAATCAAAACAGGAAACTGATTGCACAATTGAAACACAATTGAAACACAGAATCAATTTTAAATGGGGGGAAAAGGCACAGAAAACATGGACCTTTTGAGAATTAAAAGGAAGAAATTCTTACCTAAGATTAAAAAACATAATCTTTACCAGGGATCAAAATAAAGAGAGGCTATGAAAGAGAGGAACTGTGAGGAGATTGCTTTTACAAATGATTTGGGATTGAAATAATTTATATGGCTTATATTCTGCCATTGAACACCAAGATGAAAAATTTATAGAACTGTAGAAAATGGCCTGCGTTAGATCAGAAGTCTAAAAAATAGAACATAAGCTCAACTCCAGGCCCAGTGAGATTTTAGTTTTATTAGGAAATACAAGTTGTCCATGAAATGCAGTTTTAATCATGAAATTGATGATGTGTCTGAATTCCAACAGATCTTTTAATGACAGTCTCTTTTGCCCCAGTAGGTCTACAACGATTTCTCAAGAAAAGATGAAAACTCTTAGGGAACATTCCTACTATGTGTTATTTCTTTAGGGCATCTTGTCTGAAATGAAATTTAAAGGCATCAGGAGATAAACTCAGTTTAGGAGATAACTAGCAGACCAAAGAAGGCTAAAATGGTTTCTCACCATCATCCTCCATAGTTCTATGTCTCAGAAATGCCTTCCATTGAAACTGATGGCAAAGTCTAACAGATATTTAGGACTGAGCAAATTTAGAGAGCCACTGATCCTGCTGAGCTACTGAGCTAGTCTCATTCATTTCAATCATTCACTTATTCATTCATTTCAATAATTATTTATTGAACACCTACTATGTGTCAGGTACCGGACTAAGTGCTAGGGATGCTGAAATGAACAAACAGACAAGACACCTGCCCTCTTGTGACTTGTATAGCAAACTTGAATTTCACTACTCTGCTAGTTTGCAGTTAAATTCTTCTTCAAAACCAAGAACTCCTTTTTCAAACAAATTCACACAGAGAATAACAGACTCTTATAGATTGAAGGGATCTTAGAAAAAAATCTTGGAAGCAAGTCATCTAGCCCAACTCCTTAACCTAAAAATAGATGTGAAATCTAGAGTCTCTGGTCCTGGGTCTCATTGTCTTCATCAAAATGAGGCCTGAAAGCCAGGAAATATTGACATGCACAACAATAACTGGAACCTAAGAAAATGCTTACAGAATTGAAAACAATTGCATTGGTAGAAGAGGTAGACCAGAAAGGCAAAAAAATGCAGAGCCATGTATGAGAAAAGCAAAGAAACTGTCTACTAGGAAACAGCCTTGAGACCACTACATCTGTGAGGAGCAAACCTGACTGTGATGTCCTTTTAATTATTTCCCCCCCCCCCCAAAATAACCCCACTTATCTTTATTTCTGGAGCACTGAAATACCTCTACTGAGGGCTAAACGGAAATGTCCTGGGTGGACTCTCTCTCTGTCACTAGCTACCCTTATGAATAGAACCAAAAATGTGTTGGGGAAAAAAAAGAGAAAGTACATGATTTTATCATTTTTACAGTTAACTTCCCACAAATTAACTCATGCCTGTTAAGAGTCTGTACAACTGAAACTGCATGCATGAAAGTTGCAGAGCAATGTATGGTTTCCTAAATATTTCCTGAATATAACAGTGATCACATCTTACTTTCCTAACGACCCTCTGATGGTTGGACGGACAACTACATCAATTTCCGGTCTATGGGTGAGAGGAACATTTAAGTAAAAAGTCAAAACAAATCAAGATTATAGACCAGGTTTTCTGGCTCCTGGTTTGGTCTTCCTTCCATTGCATCAACAGCAGGCTAAGGTCCAAAAGGCTCCGCAGGTGGACTCTTTCTCTGCTTATGATAACATTCATGCAGTGTATTCCTAGGAGCTTGGACAATGCAGATGCTCAACGTGTGTTTATAGAATAACCATTTTTATTTTGAAATCAAGGTCTTTTATTATATATTTTAACACTCCTTCCAGCTTTCCTGACATCTGTCAGGAAAATTATTCTACCCTGCTCTCAACAGAGGCCTGCAGAAGTGGGCATACTTTCTGCAAAAAGCACCAAAGCAGGGAGAAGCTCAAAAAGATTATTGTGAGTTGTGAAATGATGGAAAATACTACAATTAATCTAATTTCCTTACAGTAGGCCTCAGTGTTCTGCTATCACCTACCCTGTAGCCATAACTTACCTGCTTTTACAAAATATGCATCTATCTTTCTATCTTATGCATATAGATGACAAATAATATGTCTAGTATATAATGTAACCTCCCTGGAGAAGGAAATGGCAACCCACTCCAGTATTCTTGCCTGAGAAATCCCATGGACAGAGGAGTCTGGTGGGCTACAGTTCATGGGGTTGCAGAGTCAGACCAGACATGACTGAGCAATCGACCACACATAAAGTAATCTATGCAAGTATAATCAGGAAGGCACAGCATACATATCAAATGTATGTATACATACCAAATCATAGTAAACATATCAAAGTTAAGTATAATTTGACTTTCACTACTATTCAAATTGTACTGGAGTTTCTACCTAGGGCAATTAGGCAAGAAAAAGAAACAAAAGCATATAGATTACAAAAGCATAGGTAAACCTCTCTTTGTCAAAGATATGATCTTGCATATAGAAAACCTAAGGAAATTCACTTAAAATACTAGAATTAATAAATGAGTTCATCAAGGACTAAGGATATTCCTTCTTTCTTTCTGTCTATATCAGTTGTATTTTTATGCATTAGCAGTGAAAATCTGGAAATGAAGTTAAGAAAACAATTCCATTTGCAAGACCATCAAGAATATAATACTTAATAGAAAAGTTGATCTTAAAATTCAAGGGGCACAAGCAGCCAAACTAATCTTGAAAAAGAAAAATAAAGTTTGAAGACTTCCTGATTTTAAAACTTACTACAGAGTAACAGGAGACAAAACATGGTGGTACTCACATTAAGACAGACAGACCAATGCCATAGTATTGAGAGTCCAAAAATAAATCCTTATATCTATAGTTACCAATTTTTTACAAAGTGCCAAGACAGTTCAAAGGGGGAACTAATAGATTTTTCAACAAATAATCCTGGCACAATTGGATAGCAGAAGTTAACTCAAGTGGATCGTAGATCTAAGTTTAAGTTCTAAAACTATAAAACTCTTAGAAGAAATCACAGCATTAAATCATAATGATCCTGGGCTAAATAAAGCCTCCTTATATACAATACTAAAAAGCAAAAGTGATGGAAAACATAAATTGTACTCCATTAAAATGAAAATCTTTTGTGCCACAAATAATGTCATGAAGAAAGTGAAAAGGCAACCCAAAGAATGGGTGAAAACATTTATAAATCATATATATCTAATACGTATTTAATCTAGACTATATAGAGAACTCTCATAACTCATTAATCAAAGATAAATAACCCAATTAAAAACAGGTAAACAATTTTAATAGATACTTCTACAAGAAGATATAAAAATGACCATTATGTTATGTATATGAAAGAATGCTCAACATCGTTAGTCATCAGGAAAGACAAATAAAAATTGTAATGCAATACAACTGCACACCCACTGGGATGGCTGTAATAATAAAGACAAACAATAAAAATGGGCCATGATGTGTAGACATGGAAGCCCTCATACATAGTTGGTGGGGATATACAATAGCGCAGATTCTTTGGAAAATAGTTAAGCAGTTCTTCAAAGGGTTGGTGTTATATAGACATACCATATGATTCAGAAGTTCCATTCCTAGGGCTATACTCAAGAGAAAATATCTTTCCACACAAAAACTTGTATGTAAATACTCATAGTACCAGTATTCATGGTGGTCAAAAGTAGAAACAGGAATCAAGAACATCCCCAAGAAAAAGAAATGCATAAAAGCAAAATGGCTGTCAGAAGAGGCCTTACAAATAGTTGTAAAAAGAAGAAAAGTGAAAAGCAAAGGAGAAAAGGAAAGATATACCCATTTGAATGCAAAGTTCCAAAGAATAGCAAGGAGAGATAAGAAAGCCTTCCTCAGTGATCAATGCAAAGAAATAGAGGAAAACAACAGAATGGGAAAGACTAGAGATCTCTTCAAGAAAATTAGAGATACCAAGGGAACATTTCATGCAAAGATGGGCTCGATAAAGGACAGAAATGGTAAGGACCTAACAGAAGCAGAAGATATGAAGAAGAGGTGGCAAGAATACATGGAAGAACTGTACAAAAAAGATCTTCAAGACCCAGACAATCACGATGGTGTGATCACCCACCTAGAGCCAGACATCCTGGAATGTGAAGTCAAGTGGGCCTTAGAAAGCATCACTATGAATAAAGCTAGTGGAGGTGATGGAATTCCAGTTGAGCTGTTTCAAATCCTGGAAGATGATGCTGTGAAAGTGCTGCACTCAATATGCCAGCAAATTTGGAAAACTCAGCAGTGGCCACAGGACTGGAAATGGTCAGTTTTCATTCCAGTCCCAAAGAAAGGCAATGCCAAAGAATGCTCAAACTACTGCACAATTGCACTCATCTCACAGGCTAGTAAAGTAATGCTTAAAATTTTCTAAGCCAGGCTTCAGCAACACGTGAACCATGAACTTCCAGATGTTCAAGCTGGTTTTAGAAAAGGCAAAGGAACCAGAGATCAAATTGCCAACATCTGCTGGATCATGGAAAAAGCAAGAGAGTTCCAGAAAAACATCTATTTCTGCTTTATTGACTATGCCAAAGCCTTTGACTGTGTGGATCACAATACACTGTGGAAAATTCTGAAAGAGAAGGGAATACCAGACCACCTGACTTGCCTCTTGAGAAACCTGTATGCAGGTCAGGAAGCAACAGTTAGAACTGGACATGGAACAACAGATGGGTTCCAAATAGGAAAAGGAGTACATCAAGGCTGTATATTGTCACCCTGCTTATTTAACTTCTATGCAGAGTACATCATGAGCAACGCTGGACTGGAGGAGGCACAAGCTGGAATCAAGATTTCCAGGAGAAATATCAATAACCTCAGATATGCAGATGACACCACCCTTATGGCAGAAAGTGAAGAAGAACTAAAGAGCCTCTTGATGAAAGTGAAAGAGGAGAGTTAAAAAGTTGGCTTAAAGCTCAACATTCAGAAAACAGATCATGGCATCCAGTCCCATCAGTTCAATTCAGTTGCTCAGTTGTGTCCGACTCTTTGCGACCTCATGAATCCGCAGCATGCCAGGCCTCCCTGTCCATCACCAACTCACAGAGTTCACCCAAACTCATGTGCATCAAGTTGGTGATGCCATCCAGCCATCTCATATTCTGTCATCCTCTTCTCTACCTGCCCCCAACCCCTCCCAACATCAGGGTCTTTTCCAATGAGTCAACTCCTCACATGAGGTGGCCAAAGTATTGGCATTTCAGCCTCAGCATCAGTCCTTCCAATGAACACCCAGGACTGGTCTCTTTTAGGATGGACTGGTTGGATCTCCTTGCAGTCCAAGGGACTCTCAAGAGTCTTCTCCAGCACCACAGGTCAAAAGCATCAATTCTTCAGCGCTCAGCTTTCTTCACAGTCCAACTCTCACATCCATACATGACCCCTGGAAAAACCATAGCCTTGACTAGACGGACCTTAGTCGGCAAAGTAATGTCTCTGCTTTTGAATATGCTATGTAGGTTAGTCATAACTTTCCTTCCAAGGAGTAAGTGACTTTTAATTTCCTGGCTGCAAACACCATCTGCAGTGATTCTGGAGCCTAAAAAAATAAAGTCTGACACTGTTTCTACTGTTTCCCCATCTATTTCAGATGAAGTGATGGGATCAGATGCCATAATCTTAGTTTTCTGAATGTTGAGCTTTAAGCCAACTTTTTCACTATTTGGAACCTTTTCCTATTTGGAACCAGTCTGTTGTTCCATGTCCCATCACTTTATGGCAAATAAATGGGGAAACAGTGGCTAACTTTATTTTTCTGGGCTCCAAGATTGTTGCAGATGGTTATTGCAGCCATGAAATTAAAAGATGCTTACTCCTTGGAAGGAAAGTTATGACCAACCTAGACAGCATATTAAAAAGCAGAGACATTACTTTGCCAACAAAGGTCCATCTAGTCAAGGCTATGGTTTTTCCAGTGGTCATGTATGGATGTGAGAATTGGACTATAAAGAAAGCTGAGTGCTGAAGAATTGATGTTTTGAACTGTGGTGCTGGAGAAGACTCTTGAGAGTCCCTTGGACTGCAAGGAGATCCAACTAGTCCATCCTAAAGGAGATCAGTTCTGGGTGTTTGTTTGAGAGACTGATGTTGGAGCTAAAACTCCAATATTTTGGCTATCTGATGTGAAGAGCTGACTCATTTGAAAAGACAGTGAATCTGGGAAGGATTGAGGGCAGGAGGAGAAGGGGATGATAGAGGATGAGATGGTTGGATGGTATCACCAACTCGATGGACATGGGTTTGGGTAGACTCCGGGAGTTGATGATGGACAGGGAGGCCTGGTGTGCTGTGGTTCATTGGGTTGGAAAGAGTCAGACATGACTAAGTGACTGAACTATACTGAAAAGTAGAAAAGCAGAAACCCAAATACCTATCAACTGATGAATGAAAACATATCTATATAAAAATTATTTTTGGTGATAAAACTAGATGAAATTCTGATCTATGTTACAACATGGTTAAACCTTATAAATGTGACAAATTAATCACAAAAGATCATGTATTCCATGATTCCATGTATATAAAGTGTCTACCAGTGGTAGAAAGTGAATTTTGGCTGAAAGGGGGCTGAGGCATGAGGGAAGTAAATAGGAGGATGAGAGCCAACATATACAGGGTTTCCTTGGGGGATGAAATGCTAAGTTGCTTCAGTCGTGTCAGGCTCTTTGTGACCCTATGGAACAGAGACCGCCAGGCTCCTCTGTCCATGGGATTCTCTAAGCATGAATATTGGAGTGGGTTGTCATTTCCTTCTCCAGGGGATCTTCCTGCCCCAGGTCTCAAACCCACGTCTCCTATATCTCTGGCATCAGCAGGCAGGTTCTTAACCACTAGCACCACCTGGGAAGTCCCGTGGGGGTGATAAATGTGTTAAAATTGATTGTGGTGATGACTGTACCGCTCTATGAATATTCTAAAAACACTGAGTTGTACACTTAAGTGTATGTATATTCAACAATTGACCAAGTTGTTCTAATATTTTAAAAAGTTAAGCATACAGGACTTGTAGGGAGGTAGTTTGACTGAGCTGTAACAGTACTGAGTCAGCAACTCAGCCAAACTTTTTGAGTAAAATCTGACATGGAAGTGCAATGTAGAAAGCAGAGAAAAACCCAGTTTCCCGATTCAAATGAGGGTGAAGTTTCTAGAGCCTCCTCATGCAGTTTATTCCTGAATTGGCCTGCACATCCTTAAGTACTTAAGAACCTACCTGCCCATGCAGTAGACAAAAGAGATGTAGGTTCGATCCCTGGGTTGGGAAGATACCCTGAAGCAGGGCATGACAACCCACTCCAGTATTCTTGCCTAAAGTATCCCATGAACAGAGGAGTCCAGTGGGCTACAGCCCACAGGGTCTCAAAGAGTCAGACACGATTCAAGTAACTTAGCTCAGACACAACTAAAGCAACCTAGCACACACATTCAAGAATATTTCTAGCTAAAGAATGGGATATTCACTGCCCTTCTTTTCTTTTCAATTCTTTCTTCAATTCCCAGGAAGAACTAAAACTAGCTACACTGCTAAGGCGCAGAGGTGCACACTCTGGGATTCTGCCCTGCTATTTCTGCAGTGAAGATTTCATGCCTTGACCTCTTGCAAGCTCACATGTTAGTCATCATTTCTAGAACGTGTGACTTCCTCACCACCTCCATGTAGGATGTGGTTGCCACCCAGAAATTATAGCAAATTAATCTAAAGTCTTTATTAAATCATTTGTAAAAGCACATGAACACAGTTGGTGTCCCTGAGCATTGGAAAAATTAAATTATTCTTTAGAATTAGTCGATTGAGCTAGAAGAAAATAAAGAACACTCATGAAAGAGGAAAAAAGTGACAAAAATTCCAGTGACGAATGGTTTTTAATTATAATTGCATAATAGTCTCTTGATACAAGTGCCACTTAGTGCTTTGAGAATTTCTGCCACTGATCCATTAGTGCCCTTCATACATGTTCAGGCACCCAGAGTGGAGCACAGAAGAATATCAGAATATTATCTAACTGCACTCAAGTGTCTTGAATTACATCAATTTAATGGCACTCCTAACCATCCTACTATTAGCAAAAGCTGGGAGAATGAGAATTGATAAAGTCACTTCTAACTAACATTCTAGTGAATATTCTAGTTCTATGCTGGGATAGAAAAGAAGTAGAATACAACAAAGGTAACATTTACTTCATGGTAATATTTTACTTTTTAAAGTTTCTGATGATTATGAATGACGCTGCTACAAATTTTTGAGTACTCGTTTTTATGTGAATAGAAATGTTCATTTCTCTGGATCGAACCTGGATCTACTGCATTGCAGGCAGATTCTTTACCATCTGTGCCACCAGGGAAGCCCATAATAAATGCCTAGACATTGGATTGTTAGATCACATGGTAATTGTAAGTGTTGAGAAAGTCTGACTTTGAAAAATCCCCATGACATACTTTTGTCTGTGATGGTGGTTGTATTTGTTGTTGTGTGTTAATATTCATAGCACTATGTGTACACTTGGAGTCCACAATTTTTAATGGAGAATTATTGAAAGTTTTAATTATAAAAGTGTGTAGGACAAGTGAGGCAATAATGTATTGAAAATTTTATATTAAACAGAATTTTTGCCACCAGAGATCATGATCATGAGAGAAAGGAGTAGAGTAGCTTTGCTTTTAATCAACTGAGTAAGTCAGATTAGGCATTTTCACAAATAATATGTAATTTCACAGCAATAATCACAAAACTGGAGCTGTCTTAGTACCTTTTCTATTTTCAAGAGGAGCTGTCATTCAAATGACGAGCCCAACTTTCCAAACTATGCTAGGATGAGAGCTGAGATGTGAAGAAATCTTGATCTCTTAGTTTTCATTCATTCATACTTCTGTTAACAAATATATATTGGATCCAACTACACAGCACAAACTGAGTGTTTGGGATTCAATGGTGAGCGAACTGGACTCTGAAGAAGTCCAATAATCACAATAGAAGAAGCCAAATAATCGCACAAGTATTTAAGTAGAAATTGTGTTAGCCATTTTCAAGGGAAAAGAAAAGAACCCCTCCACTACCTCTGCCAAAAGACATCAGGGATATTTCAGGGGAAAATATTTTTTTCTGAAGTTCAGAGAAGGCTTCCTCAGGGAAGTAACATTTGAACTTAATTTTGTGACCAATGACCTTCATTTCTTCATTCCAATTTCCTGTTTTCTTAGCATTCCTGCTAACATCTATGAATAATAATCTTAGGGTTACTGCTTTAGGTTACAAGTGGGATCTAAAAGTATATTAAAACCTGCCAGTAGAACCCAATGGTAGGGGCTTAGGCAGCAAAGTGAGAACAAGCCTGCCATTACCTTCAAGATTTCTGATGAGGTTCCCACTGTTGAGCAATATTTACACCAGATTATCTGAGGCCCAATGTGAGATGCAAACACTCTCATCCCCTATGCTACTTTGATGCTCTGAAAGAGGTTTAATTCTTAGACGTGTTATCTGGGAACAGAAAGAACATGATGTATATCTGATACACATGACATTTCTAATCAGAGGCAGAAGCTCTTCTATTGAAAAATATCAGTCTCCATCTTATGAAACCCAGGGAAATTACTTTCTCTATTATCTAGCAATAGATCAGCAAACCAAAGCTCAGTATGGCTAGGGAGCACTGGGCAAAGGTCTATGGGAGGCGAGGGTGGGATGATGTGAGAGAATAGCCTTGAAACATGTCTATTACTATATGTGAAATAGATGGCCAGTCCAGGTTCCATGCATGAGACAGGGTGCTCAGGGCTGGTGCACTGGGATGACCCTGCGGGATGGGGTGGGGAGGGAGGTGGGAGGGGGTTTCAGGATGGGGGACACATGTACACCCGTGGCTGATTCATGTGAATGTATGGCAAAAACCACTACAATATTGTAAAGTAATTAGCCTCCAATTAAAACAAATTAATTTAAAAAAAGAACTATGGGAAGAAACAGAGGAAAAACAGAACCTCGATTTGGTCCTTTCTACTCTTTTTGGTGAAATACAAAACTCACCTATCAAACAAATGGAAGGCGATGACAAAGAATATTATGAGTGACAAGTAACATAATCAGACATATTTAATCTGAATGCCAAAGAAATCCCAGCAACAGTGCTTAGAAAGTAAAAAAAACAAAACAAAACAGGTTTTATATTAATGTGGTAGAGTTATGACAGGTTTCTTATTTATCTATTTTTTGCTTGTCTATACTTTCCAAGTTTTCTTCCATAAATTATTCTCTAACAATACAAAAATAATAAACATTTTGTAAAAACTTACATTATTATGGACTTCAAATCTTTGAGTGCAATCAAATCTTTAAGTGCAATGATTATTTATTTGGCTGTGTCCAGTCTACTAATTCCAGCTGAGCAATTTTAAATCCTAAGTGATGACGCTGTTAAAGTGCTGCACTCAATATGGCAGTAAATTTGGAAAACTCAGAAGTGGTCCCAAGATTGGAAAAAGTTTTCATTCTGATCCCAAAGAAGGGCAATGCCAATGAATGTTCAAACTACTGTACAACAGCACTCCTTTCACCAGGAGTGAAAAGCACAACCTTTCACATGCTAGCAAGGTAATGCTCAAAATCCTTCAAGTTAGGCTTAAACAGTTTGTGAACCAAGAACTTCCAGATGTATAAGCTGGTTTCAGAAAAAGTAGAGGAACCAGAGATCAAATTGCCAGCATCTGTTGGATCATAGAAAAAGCGAAAGGATTCCAGAAAAACATCTACGTCTGCTTTGTTGACTACCCTAAAGCCTTTGACTGTGTGGATCACAACAAACTGGAAAATTCTTCAAGAGATGAGAATACCAGACCACCTTACCTGCCACTTGAGAAACCTATATGCAGGTCAAGAAGCAACAAAAGAACCAGACGTGGAACAATGGATTGGTTCCAAATTGGGAAAAGAGTATATCAAGGCTGTATATTGTCACCCTGGTTATTTAATTTATATGCAGAACACATCACGCAAAATGCCAGGTAGCATGAAGCTCAAGCTGGAATCAAGATTGCCAGGTATACTGGCACCCGTAATACCTTATGAGCAAAAACTACATGATTTTAAACATTGAAGTGTTTTAAGCACTACTGTCTACAATTGTGAACTGTGCTCTCTACACAAGGACATCCATCCTAGGAGGCAAGAAAGGATGGCCTTTAACTTGTACAGAGGAGCCCTGTGGGCTGACAGCAAGAACTTGCCAATTATAGCCATCCTACGAAAGTGTCTGGTGGCTCTTCCCAGCCTGGTTTGCTGGGTACATTCAGACCTACCCTCAGAATCTCTCCACCCTGATGAGGATTTGCTAGAACTAGACCACCAGCACAGAGCCTATGCACACGCTTCACTTATTTCTAGCCTTACTCCCTGGGAAGGTCAGAGCCTCCTCTGGCAATGCCTTCTTTTTTTATTGTGTCTCCCGCTGCTTCTTGCCTGCCTGGAGCCTGGTTGAAACATTTGAAAGCAACAAGTGTGTACCCACGTTCCACAGTCATAGCCCTTTTATGGACTTCCTCATTGTTCTGGGGAGCCAAGTGGTGAATATAAACTTGAGTGGAAGACAGAAGGCTTATGCAAGGCAGCCAATGTCCCCAACGTGGAGCCAAAGGTTGCACCTAACAGGGGGACTGAGCAATACTCTCCCAGCCCTAATCATTAAATCAGGCCCTTGCAAGAAGGCTGGGGTTGGTGGTATAAAATCTAATAATGAATATGGTACTGCACCAGCAGGGGCAGCCCTCATTTGTTTTGCTGCCTAGCACTAGGGCAAGATCATTGTTTACGATAGCTCCAAGGCAGTAATCATTTCACATAATGTGAAGATTTTTTTCACTCAATTTACTCTCACGCTTTGGGCTGATGAGAATAATAATGACATGTTGATTACTCGTTCCTTGACAGATGATGCTCAGGAATGCAGGGCGCTACTCGTTGCTAACCACCTCCCCGCCTTAAATATCATAAGGTTGTGATTTGGAATCTCATTCAGTCACTACTTTCTCATCCCAAGGTTTCTGACACCAAGACCAAGACAACATATATCTCTCAGGGGCCCTCAATTCCTGCAGTCTGCCCTATGGGATAATTTATGCTGATTTGTTTTAAAGAGACAGGCATACATAATTCATGTCCTGTGCATTGCGGCTTTTGGTCATTGAAAATACTATCTTTCTCTTGGCAGCGCTTGCAGGAACCAGCTACAATAAACATTTCATACCTCAGTGGACACTCTTTTCTCAACTAATAGGAGCCTGACTTAAATGTAGGCTCCGTCATGAGAGGAATGTATTTAATGGTGAATTCAGTTGAGCATTTTCTTTCCTTCCAAAGCATAAAATGAGTTTATTATCAGTATTAATAGTTGGTTTTTCTCAAAAGGAGTCAAGGTGTGAATGGGCATGAAAGGAAAATTAAATTGAAACTCTTGGTGGTTTCATGGCTGGAGGCCAGTTGAAAACTCAAACTTAATGGCTGCTTTTGAACTAGTTGGGAGAATTTTAGGGTCAGAAAGTACACAGATTTGAAGGGAAGCATGAGGGCTAGGCTTCCCACCCAGAAGGCAGAGGGCTGGACAAATTGGAGACTCCTATGGGTTTCAGGGGAACTGCTCAGGATGGCTGAATTTATACCTGTGAAGATTACAATGATATTAAGTATAAGCTACACAAAGAGAGTTGGAGTGGTCTTTTAAAAGTGCAAATCTCATCAAGCTCCTCCTCTCCCAGGGTTTTCCATTTCACAGGGCTTCGTCTCAAGGCCAACATGCCTGCATGTTCAGGTCTCTGCTTATTCTTTATCCTCAGCAAGCTTGCCCCTGCCCTTCATAACTATGCTGCAGCTACTCAGGCCTTCTTTCACTTTGTCCATAACTGCAGGCTTTAATCCAAAAAACTCTTGCTCTCACTGCAAAAATTCATCGTCAGGAAAATCTTCCTATTTAATCTGGCAAGTTTAAGTCCCCCTGTTAAACGTGCCCATGCACAATTTTGCTCCTGTAATTGTTTGATTATTTGAAAATTTGGGGGTGTCCTTGTTGTTTGGTCACTAAGTCTTGCCGGACTCTCTGCAACCCTATGGACTGTGGCCCACCAGGCTCCTCTGTCCAAGGGATTCTCCAGGCAAGAATACTAAAGTCAGTTGCCATTTCCTTCTCCAGGGGATCTTCCCAACCCAGGGATCGTCTCCTGCATTGCAGGCAGATTCTTTATGGCTGAGTCATCAGGGAAGCCCCTGTAATTGTTTGATTATTTGAAATTTTAACTCCTTAAGGGCACCTGGACTCTGATTCACTGATGTAGCCTCTGAGGGTATAATCCTTGATAAATAGTTGCTGTAGGAATAAATGAATAAGGGCAGTTCAGTTCAGTTGCTCAGTCATGTCCGACTCTTTGCGACCCCATGAACCGCAGCACGCCAGGCCTCCTTGTCCATCACCAACTCCTGGAGTCCACCCAAACCCATGTCCACTGAGTCGGTGATGCCATCCAACCATCTCACCCTCTGTCGTCCCTATGACTATACAGTGGAAGTGAGAAATAGATTTAAGGGACTAGATCTGATAGAGTGCTTGATGAACTATGGATGGAGGCTCGTGACATTGTACGGGAGACAGGAATCAAGCCCATCTCCAAGAAAAAGAAATGCAAAAAAGCAAAACGGCTGTCTTAGGAGGGCTTACAAATAGCTGTGAAAAGATGGGAAGTGAAAAGCAAAGGAGAAAAGGAAAGACATACCCATTTGAATGCAGAGTTCCAAAGAATACCAAGGAGAGATAAGAAAGCCTTCCTCAGTGATCAATGCAAAGAAATAGAGGAAAACAACAGAATGGGAAAGACTAGAGATCTCTTCAACAAAATGAAAGATACCAAGCGAACATTTCACGCAAAGATGGGCTCAATAAAGGACAGAAATGGTATGGCTCTAACAGAAGCAGAAGATATTAAAAAGAAGTGGCAAGAATACACAGAGGAATTGTACAAAAAAGATCTTCACGACCCAGATGAATAAGGGCAGTGGCTCTCAAACTTTCAGGACATCAGGATCACCTGGGCAGCTGGTTAAGGCACAGATTGCCTGGCCCCTACTAGTTCTGATGCATGGGGGTGGGACCCAAGACTTTGCATTTCTAATGAGTTCCTGGATGGTGCTGGAACAACACTTTGAGAACCATACAGTATAGGAAAGCCCTTCCACAAATGTGGGCTTCCCTGGTAGCTCAAATGGTAAAGAATTGGCATGCAATGTGGGAGATTCGGGTTTGATCCCTGGGTCAGGAAGATTCCCTGGAGAATGCAATGGCACCCCACTCCAGTATTCTTGGCTGGAGAATTCCATGGACAGAAGAACCTGGTGGGCTATGGTCCATTTGGTCACAAAGATTTGGACATGACTGAGCAACTAACCAGAGAAGGCAATGGCACCCCACTCCAGTACTCTTGCCTGGAAAATCCCAGGGATGGGGGAGCCTGGTCAGCTGCAGTCCATGGTGCCCCTAAGAGTCTGAGCGACTTCACTTTCACTTTTCACTTTCATGCATTGGAGAAGGAAATGGCAATCCACTCCAGTGTTCTTGCCTGGAGAATCCCAGGGTCGGAGGAGCCTGGTGGGCTGCTGTCTATGGGGTCTCACAGAGTTGGACACGACTGAAGTGACTTACCCGCAGCAGCACAGCAACTAACACTTCACTTTTTCCACAAATGCATCCTTACCGTGGGAAACCCCGAGTGAGGAGATGTGCATTCTGGATCCATCTCTGGAACTAACCAGCTGGAGGTCCTGAAGCAGTCCCTTATATTTTGTTCCTAAGTCAGTTAATCCTTTTGCTTCTTCCTTTGCAGGACCCCCTTATCAGCTCTCTTCCTCCCCTTCTACATGGGGACATTACAATCTGCCCTTTGGACTATTACACTGCTGCCTATGCGTGCTCAGTTGTGTCTGACTCTGAGACCCCATGGACTGTAGCCTGCTAGACTCCTCTGTCCATGGGATTCTCCAGGCAAGAATACTGGAGTGGGTTGCCATTTCCTCCTCTAGGGGATCATCCCAACCCATGGACTGAACTCTGCATTGGCAGGTGAATTCTATACCGCTGAGCCACCTAGGAAGCCCTCCTCCTAGTATAACCATATCCTAATCATTTTCTTGGCCCCGCTGCCTGGCCTTTGTATCCCTCATTGACTCTACTGCCAATATTGTGTGCATCAGAGGCTATCATCATCATCCCTGCCTTGATCTAAAATCTTGCTGGAGAGATCAGGATTCAAGGTTTTTTACTATCTGGACTTTCTGCCCACCTGCCCCAACTCAACACAAGACTTCCCATAGCATTTACCTTATTGCCTATCATTCCTGACAGGCTATCAGCTTCATGGAAGCAAGCACCATGCTAGCCTTGTCTAACTAATATACACTTGACCCACTGTGATGCAACCACAAAATATTACTGAACAGAAAAGTCGCTGAACACTGGCTTTTTCCTTCTGTAGAACACAATAATCCTAGAAGGCACTTAACCTGGGTTACTCTAAGCCAGATCTCTTTTAATCATTTTATACATATCAGTTTATTTAACCCTTATAACAAATAAGAAAATTGAGGCACAGAGAAGTTAAGTCATGAGTCCATTTTACAGATAAGAAAATTGAGGCACAGAGAAGTTAAGTCATGAGTCCAAGGTCTTACATGTGGTGACTCCAGGATTCAAATCCAGACATTTGGTGAACAAAGTTCATGATCTTACCTACCATGCTACAGTGAACAGAAAAGTGAAAGTGAAAGTCGCTCAGTTGTGTCCGGCTCTTTGTGACCCCATGGATTATACAAGTCCATGGAATTCTCCAGGCCAGAATACTAGAGTGGGTAGTCTTTCCCTTCTCCAGGGGCTCTCCCCAACCCAGGGATCAAACCCAGGTCTCCCACTTTAGTAGTCCAAATGATGCCTAAAATTACGTGGACTGCCAGAATACAGAATATGTTGGTGCCAGTTTGAGATACATATAATCACAGAAAAATAATTTATTATGTTCAGGGAACTGAGACATTCTGGGGAATCAAGCATGAATGGGACACAGGGAATAAGCTGAGAGGCAGCCTGGTATTACAGATGGAGTCAGACAACCTACATTCCACCACTTTCTGTGCCTTGTGAGCTTGGGGGAGTTATTTAGTCTTTTTGAGTCTGCTCCTCCTGTTTCAAATGGAGAAAGTAAATTCCATTCCACAAAGTATCCACCAGGGTTAAACGTGAAGAATGTGTGTGAAAAACTTAGCACCATGACAAACACATAGCACCTCTTTAGTAGATGGCAGCTAACATCCTGGCCCTGCCCTTGAGCAGTTTCCAGGAGACAGGAATTGAGAGTGATCCTCTTGAATTAAGAATTTAGCCACTATAAACAGTGGCCACAACATATCCAACACAGAACACCATTATGTCTAGGGTAGGCTCCAAAAGCTATACAGCATGGTGGGTAACATCCAGTTAGTGAGGGAATCAAATTTAAAAATTATAAAATTATTCACAAATGAAGTGTTTTTTTTTTTTTAAAACCATCCACTTAATAGTTACTGAGTGCCTAGGTGTTATAAATTGCTAAGCAGCAAGAGTTCAGAAAAAAAGAAAATAAGGACTTCCCTGGTGATTCGGCGGCTGGGAATCTGCCTTACAGGGTAGAGGATGCGGGTTTGATCCCTGGTTGGGGAACTAAGATTCCACATGTTGTGGAACAACTAGGCCTGCACTGCAGCTTCTGAGCCTGTGTGCTCTGGAGCCTGCGTGCCATAGCTAGAGAGCCCGTCTGCTGCCAGTACTGCAAGCCATGTGTTCCAGAGCCCAAGTCACAGCTACTGAGCCTGCATGCTACAACTCAAGAGTCCATGCACCCCAAGGAAAGACCCTGCATGCTGCAATTAAGGCCTGACACAGCTAAACAAATACATAAAAAGTTAACAGAAAAAAGAAAACAGTGTTTGTCTCTCTTCTCTCCAAACTGTTTTTTAACACTCATGCTATAGTCGGTCTTCTGGCATAGACACCCTTGAGAATGATTAAGGATACTTATGCGAATGAGAAAATTAAGAATGATTCTTTTTGCTGAGTTTTGGCTCAGAGGAAACATGTCAAAGAACTTGCACATGAATGAAGCTGGAAGGCTTTGGTGGAAGTTTTTTAACGTAGACCTTCATTGAGGTAAGTACAGTACAGCCATATAAACTCTAGACGTCATCCATCTTCATCTTCTACTGTCTCAACTATCTAAGCTTCTCTACCTATCATAGCAACAGAGTTCTATCATGGTGGTTGATAGGATACTAGGCACATTAAAAATATAAAAGGCTAGAAGTCGGGGTTGAATTAGTCTATATATTATACTTACCATATACCAGTGTATATACAAGTAAGTCTCTAAGACTTTACCAGTGCATATATCAATATAAGAAATATCTATACATGTATATTTCTGTGCATGGGTGCAATACAGACACACACTCAGCACTTATTTGTAATCCAAAATTTACCTCTTCTGTGCCTATGGGACCAATGGAACCTTGGTGCATCAGGCCCCAAGGCAACTATCAAATACTGCACAGAGAACTACTTATTAGATGCTTACTAGGAAGGCTCACAAAAGCTTTCAGAAATAGGACTGTTAGGCCTAGATGACAGTGAGTATGTAAAAGGTCCACTATGGAGAGAACTCCAGCATTGTGCCATACTCCCTCTGAAGACAGCTGTTTAAGTCTTATTTTGTTTCATGATTTAAAATGTCCAAAAAACAAGGCCTCTTAAAGAATCAAATGGTAAAACAATTAAAAAAATCTAGAACAATGATTTTCAAATTTTATTATCTATTACTATCACTAGACTATTGCAAGATTGCAAGGTGAGACCCACCAAGTCATTATTTCTTGAGGCTGGGATCCAGGAATCTGAATCTTAACAAGCATCCCAACTGTTATCCTGCCTTTGATCCATGGCCAGCACATTGAGAATCACTAAGGTGTAAATTAAACACAGGCAGGGTACTCCTCAGAGCTATTCAAAAGACAAAGAGCAGAAAGATGCAAGGCTTGTGGGTCTATTTGGCAGGAGAAATGGTAAAGGTGCTTTGAAACTGAGAGGAAGGTAGAGGAATTTAGCACACGGAGTGCCAGCGCCAGGAGGAGCAATGAAAGGAACCACATCCGTAACACAGAGAAGAGTCAGAAATAAGATGCAGGAAATGGCATTAGGAGAGAGGGAAAGTGACCTGAGACAGGCAAGAATAAAAGATAAATTTCAAAAGCATAGTCAAAGCTTGTAATAATTAAGAAATAGCAGATTATTATTTTGATTTATAGTTATTTTATAAACTTCTCTGAATGGTTCTTTTCCTAGTTAAAATGAAAACTTTTCCCCCTCTGTGGTTCAAATAAACCTTCCCCCTGCCCGCAGACACGCACCCACATATGCATGTCTATTTATGTCCTGCATTAATTCCATCACTAGCTGATGGGAGCTACTAGCTATCCTAAACATTAAAGATAACTTTCACGGGGGTACTGTGAAGATTAAACATACTAACATGTAGGAAGATCTTAGAAGAGTCTCTGTCAAGTAGAATAAAAAGGCATTTATCATTATTAATTATTCACGTGCAATTATGTGACTTAGCATTTCCTGTTAGATGGATCAAGGGTGTAAGCCAGAGAGCAAGGCATAAAGGCACAACAGTTCCGCAGCCCCTAAAGAAGCAAGGTTCCTCTTGAAGGAAAGGACAGATTTCCAGTGATGAGCATAAGAAAATGAATCTGGAATCCCAGAAATCAGAGAGGATAACTCAAGGCCACCACAGGGCAGCAGACAGACGTAAGCCTGATCTCTAAGGATGTGGTATTCTGACCTATTAAAATCTTCCTTATACTTAGGCCATATCTGGTTGTCACTGAAGCTGCAGGTAAGGCCAGAAATTATGAGGAAGTAGCGCTAGTGGTAAGTGTGAACTTGGCCATGAATGATTCACGTTCAACACAAAGAGAGATGTGAGAAAATGGTCTTCTTTGGCTGAGGCTGCATCTGAGATTTGGAAGTATTATACAAAAGTTGCTGTTCAGTCACTAAGTGGTATACAACTCTTTGTGACCCCATTGATGGCAGCATGCCCAGTTTCCCTGTCCTTCACTGTGTCCCAGAGTTTGCTCAAACTCACTTCCATTGCGTCAGTGATGCCATCCAACCATCTCATCCTCTGTCATCACCTCCCCCTCCTGCCCTCAATCTTTCCCAGCATCAGAGTCTTTTCCAATGAGTCAGCTCTTCGGATCAGGTGGCCAAAGTATTGGAGCTTCAGCATCAGTGTCAGTCCTTCCAATAAATATTCAGGGTTGATTTTCTTTAGGATTGATTGCTTTCATCTTCTGGCTGTCCAAAGGACTCTCAAGAGTCTTCTCCAACACCACCATTTGAAAACATCAATTCCTCGGCATTCAGTATTCTTTATGGTCCAACTCTCATATCCATACATGACTACTGGAAAAACCATGGCTTTGACTATATAGACCTTTGTTGGCAATGTGATGTCTCTACTTTTTACATGCTTTCTAGGTTTGTCATAGCTTTCTTTCCAAGGAGCAAGTATCTTTTAATTTCTTGGCTTCAGTCACCATCTGGAGTGATTTTGGAGCCCAAGAAAATAAAATCCGTCACTGTTTTCACTTTTTCCCCATCCATTTGCCATGAAGTGATGGGACCAGATGCCATGACCTTAGTTTTTTGAATGTTAAGTCTTAAGCTAGCTCTTTCACTCTCCTCTTTCACACTCATCAAGAAGCTCTTTAGTTATACATTATAGAAAGTGCATATTTACTTTATCTTAATTTCCTTTTATCAAATAATGTGGAATTTTAATTAATAGACTTGATATTTACATAGTGACTAGTAAGTATAACACCATGAACCAACAGACACACTGTTATTTAAGGAACTAATTTAGAAAAAGTCTTACAAAACTTCTAAGAAATAGAAAAAGCTTACGACTGCACCCAAGATTTAAAAAAAAAAAAGAAAAAGAAACAAAAAACAGCTGGCCCAGAAAAACTCCCCTCCCTTATGAGCTAAATATCAGGCAATCACAAATAGGTAAAATGGGTTGGAAACATGATATAAATAAAGCACTGAGTGGCTGATGTGCATTAAGTATCTAACAGCATATATTAAGCGTGCAAGGTGCTGGTATCACAGTGACCCAGCAGAAATGTACCATTGCTTCAGTCTCAAAGAGCAAGTCACTCAGATTTTTCTCTGAAACTAATTAGTAGTATTTGAGGGCAAATTCTAACATGCTCTGACCCTACCATACATTATAAACAACAGACCAGGATATAGTTTGAGAAGGTGATGCTGGTAAGAGCAAAAAGTGATGAGGACTGGTCCATTAATGATGGAAGAAACAGACAATCTGTAAAAGGCAGACAAGGATCAAAATGACACAGTGAAGCCGTTTAGTTCTATTTCCAAAATGTTATAAATTCATGTCCTTTTACAAATGTGGAAACAAATCAAAGCAATGAACTGTAGCATTCCTTTGTTGGCAAACTATACATGCTTCCTTTGTACCTGCAGAGACTCTGATATACATCTTGAGTGAGGTACAGGTAGGGCCTCAAGTAAGGCTTGGTAATGATGCCCCTCATTCACAGATTAGCTACTTACATGGGCTGCTATAAGTGGATACTGATGTGCTAGGCACTCTTCCAGTGGCAGGGATACTGAAGTGAACAAAAGGAAAACTCCTGGCCCTCATTGTGCTTCTATTCTGGTGCCTGTGTCAGGGGAAATCAAAGTAATCAAGACGCATAGAAAAGTTTCATGGTAAAAATCAGGCAGGGAAAGAGGAAAGGCAGTGTCAGGGGGGAGGTGGCAATTTGAAACGGGAGGCTAAGGGCCTTGTATGAAATGACATTTGAGCAAAGATATGATGGCAGTGAGGCAGCAACTATGGTGGTATTCAGAGGAAGAGTATTCCTGACAGAGGGCACAGCACGTGCCCATGATGGAGACATGTCTGGCCTATTTGAGAAACAGCAGAGGGCAGCGAAATGGCACCCCATTCCAGTACTCCTGCCTGGAAAATCCCATGGATAGAGTAGCCTGGTGGTCTACAGTCCATAGGGTTGCGAGAGTCGGACATGACTGAGCATGCAAGCGCCTTAGGGGGCAGTGAGAACTAGAGAGGGGGAGCTAGGGGCTTGAAATGAGCCAGATCGGGAAGGGCTCCTTAGGCTGTGTGATCTGTGTTGGATGAGAAACATAAGGCCTGTTTGGCAGGTCTTCTAATTTTAAAGGATCACAAGAGATTCTAAGGTGGCAAGCACAGAAACAGGGAGCTTCAGAAGATGACCAGAATGAAGCTGATGAGAGATGACGAGGCTTGCACCAGGTAAGAAGAGGCTGGATGCTGAATGTATAATGAGGGAGACCTGATAAGCAGTGGGGGAAGAACAAAGAATCCAAGACGGATCCCAGACCAAATAACCGAAAGGACAGAAGTCAGTGAGGCATTCTATTCAATAGTGCATGCAACTGGACTTATCCACTGAGAAAGAGTTCAATTTAGAATGGATACTACAAAACTAAGTTTGGGGCTTCAATGGTTATGGATTCAGTGAGTTGGAAAACGGTCACAGGATCCATCAATCTGTAAAGATATTGAACAGAAGAGACATTGCTATCTTTGAAAATCAAGCACCGCCCTGTCTCTGTTAGGAACTACTGGGTCCTTCTACCTCCTATTACATTGCAATAGCAATGATGGAAATTCAAATTCAACTTCTTAATATATAATAATACTAACATTTGGACAGCAAGGAGATGAAACCAGGCAATCCTAAAGGAAATCAACCCTGAATATTCATTGGAAGGACTGATGCTGAAGCTGAAGCAATACTCTGGCCACCTGATGGAAAGAGCTGACTCTTTGGAAAAGACCCTGATCCTGGGAAAGATTGAGGGAAGGAGGAGAGGGGGCAACAGAGGATGAGACAGTGGGATGGCATCACTGACTCAATGGATATGAGTTTGAGCAAACTCTGGGAGACGGTGAAGAACAGGGAAGCCTGGAGTGCTGCAGTCCATGGGGTTGCAAAGAGTTGGACATGACTGAGAGACTAAAAAATACCAACAAATACTAACATGTGGCAATTGACAAATCTATTTGGTCCATAAGCAGAAGTGAATCTGGGATCATATTACTCAGAGGAAATGAGGTATCATCTGATGATTTTTTAATCCTCTCTTCCCACATCATTGCTGCCCACGTGGTCTTAAATATTCATGAATGGAAAGCTTCTGAACTCTTGAGAAGAACAAAATTAAAGCTATATGGACCTTTTCAAAATAGAAATCAAATCTTATCCATCCTTGGATTGCCAGGGCCTACCACAGGGCCTGACATGTAGGATGCATTCAATAATTATTTCTTGGTGAAATATTTATCAGGTTTAGGGGTAGGAGGGCCAGATGTCTATCTGAACCAACGAAAAATCGGAATTAAGATAGTTTGTTTTCCTAAGGTAGAGATCTTGTTCTAAATAGCCAGGAATGGTGACTTAATAAAGTTGTACCTAACAGAAGTCCTCAGGGAGCAGGCTTCAATGAAAAGGTAAGAATGGCTTATAATTAGTATTTCAATCATCTCTATGTGATTGTAAGCTTGGAAGCAATTTATTCTCTTGCCTAGCTTAAATAGTCCATTGCAAGTGTGTTTACCATATCATTTGGCTTAGCAAACATTACTTTCTAGTTGGTACAAAGCTAAACTTCGGCCACACTGTCCTGATAATGTAGACATTCTGAATCCTGGATCTACGTGTGCATTTTTGACAAGCTGAACTTCCCAGGGCCACAGTGCACTTGGAGTGAGGAGGAAAGAGAGAGAAAGAGGTGTCTTTTTGAGAACAATGATTTAATTCATACAATCCCTTCCATATATATTTTTTTGAGTCTGATGTTTAATTCTATGATTGTAATGAATGGAATCTAGTTTGCTGCTGCCCTACTCCAGTACTCTTGCCTGGAAAATCCCAAGGATGGAGAAGCCTGGTGCTCTGCAGTCCACGGGGTTGTTAAGAGTTGGACACTGCTGCTGCTACTGCTGCTAAGTCGCTTCAGTCGTGTCCGACTCTGTGCGACCCCATAGATGGCAGCCCACCAGGCTCCCCTGTCCCTGGGATTCTCCAGGCAAGAACACTGGAGTGGGTTGCCATTTCCTTCTCCAGTGCATGAAAGTGAAAAGTGAAAGTGAAGTTGCTCAGTTGTGTCCAACTCTTAGGGACCCCATGGACTGCAGCCTACCAGGCTCCTCCGTCCATGGGATTTTCCAGGCAAGAGTACTGGAGTGGGGTGCCATTGCCTTCTCCAGGAATCTAGTTTAGTGAAGCTTTATAGTCTAGGTCAAGTTTTCCGCATATTCAAGCTTTTTGGCTAATGAGCCTTTAAAATGGAAACAAAAACAAAAAAAACAAAAAACAACAACAAAAAAAAACCAATTAACTTCCTGGAGACGGGGATTGTATACAGGTGTGATTTCAGTGGTGGGCTTGTCTTGGGTATTGGAGACATGCACTAAATAAAATGGGACCATTTCACTGGGTGTTACTTTGTGTGTTTTGCATGAATCGGGCAATTGGTTTGTGCTTCTACCCACACTTCAGCAGAAGCAAATGGATTTTGATGGAGTCAGATTGCCTTCCTTGGAACCTAGGGTCTGCCATGTCCTTGCTGTGTGACTTGTTACTTAACCTCTGCAGAGCTCCATTTCCTTATCTATGCAATGGGGGCAATGAAGTATCTGCTACACAGCATTCTTGTTGGGGTGGGATTACCTGAGATAATTATAATCTGCTCTGTAGGTGTCAGCTATGATTATCGTTCATCCAGGGTTTCATGGGTACAGTCGGGAGAGCCCTGCCAGCTCCCTCTCAAGTCTGCATCATAGCAAACTGTTCAAACCTATCTATCAAAGGAAAACAAAAGATTATAGGGATATATTAGAGATTCTGTTCCTAAATCTATTGGGCAAAACCACACTTGGCCATAATCCTCAGAACCCTCCTTAAAATACCTGCAATCTGGTGTGTTATTGTGGCAGCCCACAGCGTGGAAGCCAGGCAGGACCTATTAAAAGTTGTTTAGAGATTAGAACTCAGAGAACAGCTGGGTACCTTTGTTACTGGCAGGCTGCTGACTCAAAATGATGAAAAAAAACAAACAAACAAACAAACCCAAAACCCTCACTGGGATGAAGAGAGGAGAGAAAAACCACAGAGCAGAGGGCAGGGGAAAAAAAAAAAAAGTAAAACAGATTTGGCCTTTGAAAACAGATTGCTCTGCTGTCCCGTCATGAAGTAGGTGTGTGGGCATTCACAATTCCACACAGGGTCTAATCTAATTCTTCAGGGAAAAAAAAAAAAAAGGAAACATGATAAAAACCCAGGGCCAGGTGCAGACTGTTTCCTCTTGCTACTCCGCCTGAGGAGCCATTTGTTGCTCTATTTCTATTATAAAAGTGCACACATGGCCCTTGCTAATCCCTGCCCAGCCCCACTTCAGCCTCTGGGACCACAGGAATGTTGACTACAGCAAAGCTCCCACCGGGGAAGCGGAGGAAGAGGCTGCCCTGTGGACAATTAAATGTGTGATTCATGTAACTAAGTGCTCACCCCTCCGGATTCCAGGCACTCGGCTCTTTGTGAATTCAGTTATAACTCAGAGGCAGGTCACAGCAATATCGTCCATCCCTCATTGCCTTCAGGCATTCTCACTGGGTCTTTAAAGTAGCTTGCTGAAGCAGGCATATGGATTTTCTTAACCTCTTTTACAGGTGAAAATGCTGAGAGCCTCAGTGGTCAAGCAGCCCACCCAAGGTCACAGCACTAGTGGCTGACAGATCGGGAATCCTGGAAAAAGAACCTAAAATCCACTACAGAATCTATACTGACATAGGCAGATCTTGCCAGAAAACACACACCTACAATGTAAGGATGAACCAGCACTGTGCTATCCGAACATTCTACTGTTTCATCCAGCCCAAAATACCAGTGGCATGAGGGGAGCGGTGTGGATCACAAAGGATGCAGTTTTAATACATGACTTTGATTTGTCCCATCTTCTCTACCATGTATAGAGTAGATAGCTAATCCATAGCGCAGGGAGCTAAAATAGATAGCTGTAGAGCACAAGGAGCTCAGCTTGGGGGTCTGTGATGACCTAGAGAGGTGGGAGCAGGGGTGGGAGGGGACATTTGCATACTTAGGGCTGATTCATGCTGCCCAACAGCAGAAACTAACACAACATTGTAAAGCAATTATTCTGATTAAAAAAGTGAAACTAAAGACAAGTGAACAAAACAGCCAAAGCCTTCTACCAAGCTTCGCCTTCTCTTGGGTGAAAAAACAATCTAAGCCTGAACATTTCAGGATAGAGTACCCTTGGTAGCCTCTTGCTTTCTCTGATTAGTTTTCCAAATGAAATTCCTGCAGTTTTCCACTGGGATGAGCAATGAATGTGCTAGGAAACTAGAAAATGAGGCATCTAGAGAAGCCAGGGCTACTGCATCTGATACAGAGCCTGCCCCCTTCAGCAGTTGCTTCCACAGCCCCTTCAGTTATTGATGTGGCTTCTGTTGTGTGAGAATAGATGTGTCTCCACTCCCCCTGCACACGTGCACTGGGCCCAGCCCAGTGTGTTACACTAAACAGCTGTTCTTTCTTTCTTTCTAAAAAAATGCTCACTGAATTTTTAATGTGTCTTCAGGATTATATTTGTCAGATTCTTATAGGTGAAGAATCTCAGTGATGATGGGAAGGGGGAGATGGGTCAAGAGTCTGTGCCCTCTGAAATGGGAGAGTTTTGGGGACACTGGCAATTTTAGGAGGAAGATCTCAGGAGTTGTCCAAGGCTCTTGCCCATCTGCACCCCCTCACTGCTCGGCCATACTTCAGTCAATGGCAGTAATAGACATAGAGAAGTCGGGGTGTAAGCGCCATGTAACAATTTCAAAGGCTTCTAGAAAGCAAATCCATCAAGATATCAGTTATGTAATTTCATCACATAGGCAGCTCTATACAGGAAACTGCCCTCAGGAGGAAGCCCCTTTTCATGTCAATTCAGCGAAGCTCTATTGTGATGAACTTTTAAACCAGGCACACCGATACTCTGATCAACTCTGGCCTAAGCACACATTGCAAATCTTTTAGTCACACAATACCTTGCCTAACTTGTCGGCTCTTTCTGTAGATCAAAGAAGTTGACAGGAAGAATAAGTAATTAACAGATGACCAGATCTCTGTCCTAGCTTCCCCTCCCATAATCTCATGAAGAAACGGTGTGACTAAACTGTATAAACGAGATAACATTGAAAGGACAATTACAAGAAGCTGATGAGCCTCCATGCAGTGGGGGATGGACACGACTCTGCCCCCCATCTCAGTGATTAACTGAGGTTAACTCTCTTCTTCCCCTTAAAACTTCCATGGCCAACCAGAATCTTTGGAGGTGGTTTTGGGGGGAACACTGAGTCCACCATCTCCCCAGATTGCCAGCATTCTGATTAAAGACACCTTTCCCTCTCCCAACATCTCTCTGTCTCATATTGATTTTTTCAGTGGCGAGCAGCCAGACTTGATTCAGTAACAATCATGGAATGACTCTTTTTTTCCTAGTTTTGTATATTTTGAGAATGGATTCCTTCCATACTGGCAAAATCCCAACCATGACATGAAAAATTTTTAAGTGCTTCTATTTCACTAGGGATTAGTACTGTTCTGTATGAGCTTGTTTCATCTGCGAAATACTAATAAGTGTTAAGAAATAACCAGGTTGTTGTTTAGTTGCTAAATCATGGCCAACTCCTTTGTGACACCGTGGACTGCAGCCCGCCAGGCTCTTCTGTCCATGGGATTTTCCAGGCAAGAATTCTGGAGTGGGTTGCCATTTCCTTCTCCAGGGGATCTTCCTGACCCAGGGATCAAATATGTCTCCTGCTTTGGCAGGCAGCTTCTTTACCACTGAGCCACTTGGGAGCCCCCAGAAATAACCAGGATCACCTGCTAAATCTATTAGGAAGAGGGCAGAAGACTTTGCTGAGTGCAGTAAATTAGAGCTTAGTATGAATTTGACCAAAGTCCTGTCTCCTTGAAAGACGTTTGTTCAGCATATCATGATTTCACTGCCACTCCCCTCCTACCCCGTTGCCCCATCCACCACTTTCCTCTGGGCCATTATGGATTCTATTCTTATAAACACAATTTTAAATACCAGTCTCTCTTTAAAAAGGGCAGTTCATTTTTATGAACTTTTGTTGGTTTTCTCCTGTGAACTGCCTTAGTGAGGCTTCATTTGCTCTGGAGGTCTGTGGGCCCTCCCCACAGTCTAGGCGCCTCTTCCTAAGTGAACCAGCTTCATTTCCCCTGTTGCTCCACCTTAAACCTGGGAGGCGTTTGTTTCCTGGGGCCAGGGCTTGCCCAGGCGTTCAGCTGCCTGCACACCAGCTGCTACTCCACTCCCCAGTGTGCATCTTGTAACAACACAGCTCCTTTGCTGGTTGTTGAATAAGGAGAAGGGCAGATGTGAAAGGAGGAAGAAAGCTGATTATTCATTTTCTTTCCTTTGGAAATTCTGCTTGGGGATCCTGTTCCTATTTAGAATGTTCCCCCGGCAGCCCATTCCACTTAGCACTCTTGCTAGGGAGCATTTTCTGTCAATTTTCCAAAATGTATATATTCCAGGCAGTTGGTTGGAGGTTTTACCTGCATCTTGTTAACTAAGCTCAGCCTGGCTCTTCTTTGTGCCCTAAGAGCCTAGAATTTTACCAACTCATAAGGAACTCAAGTACCCTAATGTATGATCCTTGAAGGATGTGTGTGTGCTAAGTCACTTCAGTCATGTCTAACTCGTTGTGACCCCATGGACTGTAGCCCACCAGACTCCTCTGTACATGGGATTCTTCAGGCAAGAATATTGGGAGTGGTTTGCCATGTTCTCCCTAGGCTTTGCAAACTAGCCTAAAACAATGATAGTATCTCTTGGCTATAGAACAGAGAATTCATCTCATCCTGGCTTGGAGAACAAGGATTTATCTCCTGGGACAAGTTCTCGAGGATGATAGCCAGTGACTTGTCATTTTTCTCTTAGGAGTTCAAAAACAATGTTTAAGTAATAACTGCTATCTTCTATTTTTCAGAGACTGATTTTTTTCCCCTCTGACTTGTTTTGGTTCCAGTCTTTGAAAGCAGTGTCATTGCTGCCCTGCAAATAGGTTCATCAGTACCATCTTTCTAGATTCCATATGCATGTGTTAATATACAATATTTGTCTCTGTCTTTCTGACTTATTCACTCCGTATAACAGGCTCTAGGTTCATCTACCTCATTAGGACAGACTCAAATGCATCACCTTTTTATAGCTGAGTAATATTCCATTATATATATGTACCACAATGTCTGTATCCATTCATTGGTCAATGACCATCTAGGTTGCTTCCAAGTCCTAGCTACTGTAAAAAGTGCTGCACAAGGAACTCAACCTACTGCTCTGTGACAGCCTAGAGGGGTGGGATGGTGAAGGAAATAGGAGGGGGGTTCAGGAGGGAGGGGACATATGTATACCTGTGGCTGATTCTTGTCAATGCATGACAGAAACCAACCCAATATTGTAAAGCAATTGGGCACACACACACACACACACACACACACACACACACACATGCACACACACACACAAAAGCAGAACCCAGCTACCATTTCAGATGGATCAGTTAGAAATGGCGAATAAGCATCAGGTGCAGATTGTGGCTAGGTGTGAGCACCAGAGTCCCTTCCCAATCCACAGATATTGCAAACCACAGACCTAACAATATCCCTGCAACTCCAGTGCCTGCTTGGATATTGAAATATTTTCTAAAGAAGCAACAATCATATATTAGCTTACAGCACCTGCCCTCCAGGAAATTCATCTCTCGGGGTCTTTGGGTACAATGGCCTAAAGCTGTTTTCATTTTCCTAGTACTTGTCAGCATGCCAATACACACTTGATACGTGTTCTTTCTGTTTTATGATTTATGCTTAAGAGGGATTTGTATAGGCAAAGTGGATAAAGCCATAAATTTTCTTACAGGTCATATTTTAAATGACATTACTTTGAATTCACAACCTGTGTTCTCACTGTGGCTATCAACCTTTCTCAAAACAATTCAACAAATAATGTCAAGGGCAGAGTTTCATTTATGAAGGCCTTTCACAGTTAATAGGACTTCCTCAGACAACTGTCATAGTGTTTCTGGGATGCATCAGCATGTAATGGAATCTATTGTTAGTAAGTATGAACCAGAAGGGTAGAATTTCTGTGAAATTCAACATAAGTTGGTAATTAACCACACATGCTATTATACATGACCCGTTCACATAATTAATGAAAATTCTGCAGGGCTGTCTTCAGCTGAAGCATTTAAACATCTTAGTGGCTCCACTCTGAATAATTACATGTATTTTGGGGACAATATTATTAAAATTCTAAGTCTGTGTTAGGATACAAAAATTGAAGTGAAACCAATCTTTCCAATGTTCAGAGCTGACATCACAATAGGGGTATGTTTATTGAAAATGTATTATTTGTTTAGAGTTAGGAGTGTCTGTATGAATGTAAAAGCTTCTCCTTATCAGCTTTTATAAATCCGCTTGCTTTGATTTCCTTATTATTTAAGTAATGAAAAACCAGAAACAGCAAAACTACAAAATATATGCATCAGTTCAGTGCAGTCGCTCAGTTGTGTCTTTGCAACCCCATGGACTACAGCATGCGAGGCTTCCCTGTCCACCACCAACTTTCACAGCTTGCTCAGACTCAAGTCCATTGGCTTGGTGATGCCATCCAACCATCTCATCCTCTGTCATCCCTTTTTCCTCCTGCCTTCAATCTTTCCCAGAATCAGGGTCTTTTCCAATGAGTCAGTTCTTCACATCAGGTGGCCAAAGTATTGGAATTTCAGCTTCAGCATCACTCCTTTGAATGAATATTCAGGATTTATTTCCTTTAGGATTGACTCATTGGATCTCCTTGTAGTCCAAGGGACTCTCAAGAGTCTTCTCCAACACCACACTTCAAAAGCATCAATTCTTTGGCACTCAGCTTTCTTTATGGTGCAACTCTAACATCCATACACGACTACTGGAAAAACCATACACTGGAAAAGTCTCACTGTTTCCATTGTTTCCCCATCTATTTGCAATGAAGCAATGGGACCAGATGCCACGATCTTAGTTTTTTTTTTTTTAATAGTTTTTTATTTTTTAAATTTTAAAATCTTTAATTCTTACATGCGTTCCCAAACATGAACCCCCCTCCCACCTCCCTCCCCATAACATCTCTCTGGGTCATCCCCATGCACCAGCCCCAAGCATGCTGTATCCTGCGTCAGACATAGACTGGCGATTCAATTCTTACATGATAGTATACATGTTAGAGTGCCATTCTCCCAAATCATCCCACCGATCTTAGTTTTTTCAATGTTGAGTTTTAAGCCAGCTTTTGCACTCTCCTCTTTCACCTTCATCAAGAGGCTCTTTACTTCCTCTTCACTTTCTGACATAAGGGTGGTACCATCTGTGTACCTGAAGTTATTGATATTTTCTCTAGCAATCTTGATTCCAGCTTGTGCTTCACCTAGCCTGATCTTTCACATAAGGTACTCTGCATATAATTTAAATGAACAGGGTGAAAATATACAGCCTTGACGTACTCCTTTCCCTATTTGGAACCAGTCTGTTGTTTCATGTCTGGTTCTAACTGTTGCTTCTTGACCTGTATACCGATTTCTCAGGGGGAAGGTCAGGTGGTCTGGTATTCCCATCTCTCTCAGAATTTTCCACAGTTTGTTGTGATCCACACAGTCAAAGGCTTTGGCATAATGAATAAAGCAGAAATAGTTGTTTTTCTGGAACTCTCTTGCTTTTTCCATGATCCAGCAGATGTTGGAAATTTGATCTCTGATTCCTCTGCCTTTTCTAAAACCAGCTTGAACATCTGGAAGTTCATGGTTCGTGTATTGCTAAAGCCTGTCTTGGAGAATTTTGACATTACTTTACTAGCGTGTGAGATGAGTGCAATTGTGTGGTAGTTTGAGCATTCTTCGGCATTGCCCTTCTTTGGGATTGGAATGAAACTGACCTTTTCCAGTTCTGTGGCCACTGCTGAGTTTTCCAAATTTGCTGGCATATTGAGTGCAGCACTTTCACAGCATCATCTTTCAGGATTTGAAATAGCTCCACTGGAATTCCATCACCTCCACTAGCTTTGTTCGTAGTGTTGTTTCCAAGGGTCTACTTGACTCGACATTCCAGGATATCTGGCTCTAGGTGAGTGATCACACCATCATGGTTATCGGGTCATGAAGATGTTTTTTGTATAGTTCTGTGTATTCTTGCCACCTCTTCTTAATATCTTCTGCTTCTGTTAGGTCCATACCATTTCTGTCCTTTATTGTGCTCATCTTTCCATAAAATGTTCCCTTGGTATCTCTAATTTTCTTGAAGAGATCTCTAGCCTTTCCCATTCTATTGTTTTCCTCTATTTCTTTGCATTGATAACAGGGGAAGGCTTTCTTTTCTTTCCTTGCTCTTTGGAACTCTGCATTCAAATGGGTATTTCTTTCCTTTTCTCCTTTGCCTTTCAGTTCAGTTCAGTTGCTCAGTTGTGTCCTACTCTTTGTGACCCCATGAACCACAGCCCACCAGGCCTCCCTGTCCATCACCAACTCCTGGAGTCCACCCAAATCCATGTCCATAGAGTGGGTGATGCCATCCAGCCATCTCATCCTCTGTCATCCCCTTCTCCTCCTGCCCTCAGTGTTTCCTAGCATCATGGTCTGTTCATATGAGTCAGCTCTTTGCATGAGGTGGCCAAAGTATTGGAGTTTCAGCTTCCACATCAGTCCTTCCAATGAACACTCAGGACTGATCTCCCTTAGGATGGACAGGTTGGATCTCCTTTCAGTCCAAGGGACTCTCAAGAGTCTTCTCCAAGACTACAGTTCGAAAGCATCAATTCTTTCGGCACTCACCTTCTTCACAGTCCAACTCTCACATCCATACACAACTACTGGACAAACCATAGCCTTGACTAGAGGGACCTTTGTTGGCAAAGTAATGTCTCTGCTTTTTCATATGCTGTCTAGGTTGGTCATAACTTTCATCCCAAGGAGTAAGTGTCTTTTAATTTCATGGCTGCAATCACCATCTGCAGCAATCTTGGAGCCCAGAAACATAAAGTCAGCCACTGTTTCCCCATCTATTTGCCATGCAATGATGGGACCAGATGCCATGATCTTAGTTTTCTAAATGTTGAGCTTTAAGCCAACTTTTTCACTCTCCTCTTTGACTCTCATCAAGAGGCTTTTTAGTTCTTCTTCACTTTCTGCCGTAAGGGTGGTGTCATCTGCATATCTGAGGTTATTGATATTTCTCCCAGCAACCTTGATTCCAGCTTGTGCTTCTTCCAGTCCAGCATTTCTCATGATGAACTCTGCATATAAGTTAAATAAACTGGGGGACAATATATGCCTTGACGTACTCCTTTTCCTATTTGGAACCAGTCTGTTGTTCCATGTCCAGTTCTAACTGTTGCTTCCTGACCTGCATACAGGTTTCTCAAGAGACAGGTCAGATGATCTGGTATTCCCATCTCTCTCAGATTTTTCCACAGTTTCTTGTGATCCACACAGTCAAAGCCTTTGGCATAGTCAATAAAGTAGAAATAGATGTTTTTCTGGAACTCGCTTGCTTTTTCGTTGATCCTTTTGCTTCCCTTCTTTTCTCAAACAACCTTATATGCACCAGGACCCAGAGACCTCACAGAGACTAGGCCAATATATGCATATACTATGGGAATTTAATATTGACTCACCAGGTGTTTGATCCACTGTGGCCATTTGATACCTATCTTTCAATTTTGAAAATTGATTATTGTTGGAACAATGCCAAAGATAGGAATGTAATTTATTTATTTAGTAAAGTGCTTTGAGACTTAGGAAACCTCTCTGCTGCATGTCAGGAAAGAGTTAAAGAATTTAAATGAGCCCCAAAGGGATTTTTCTATTGAGGCAGCAGCAATTATAAGAGAAGACAAAGCACCACATATTAAACACGACTATTTTGTTTGGTAGGGCTTCCCTGGTGCCTCACATGGTAAAGAATCCTCTTGCAATACTAGAGACATAGGTTCTATCCCTGGGTTGGGGAGATCCATACAGAAGGGAATGGTCACCCACTCCAGTATTCTTGCTTGGAGAATTCCATGGACAGAGGAGCCTGGTGGGTTACAGTCCATAGGGTCACAAAGAGTCAGATATGACTGAGTAGCTAACACTTTCATTTTGTTTGGTGGGCAAAAGGGAAATTTTTGAAAGAGAAAACAATAAAAGATCCTATAGAAATGATATGCAGTTCTGAGGCAGACAATTCTCATCAGCAACTGACTGATTAATTATTCCTTTTTTTCCCAAACAGAAGGATATAGGAGGGCCCCAGATTATGCAAAAGAAGAGGATCCATTAGAACAGGCTGAACACATGTGATATCTAGGGTGCAAGCAGTTTTAGCCTGGTAGCCAGATTCTTGACTGGGTTCCTGGTTAGCCAAAGCATGGTTGTCAGGAAAACCAGAAATCCTGAAATTATTAATCTAGTTCTGTACACCTGTGGCTGAGGATAGAGTTGGTAATCAATGAAGATGATAACCTTTTGGCAAAAACTGGTTTTTATTAGAAAAGTGTCCAAAGGTGGCACTTTGGGAAAGCTGTGAAGAAAGACAAGTGAAGTGAGAATACATTAGCCCAAAGATTGGTGCAACCTAAGCTATACTGAGACGCCTTCTACGTACTTAATTAGATGGAGGAAAGTAATCCCCTTTCAGCACTGTACTGAAATAGCATGAACGGAAAAATGCAAATAGACGGGTGTGTAAGATAAAAGACAAGGTAGGGGAAAGGCTCCTTAACAACTTAGTTTAAAAAAATTCAGAAGAAGGATGAGAAGCCAGAATATTTCTAGAAATAGGAAGTGATGACTAGCTTAGTCTGGACAAGAGGTTCTAATGAAAAATTGAACCCAGAAGTTATAAAAGTGTCAATCTCTGCAAATGAAGAATTGGTGTTTAATGAGAAAGTTATAGTGCTCACTGCAAACAGTTCTATCAGGGTCTCTGCCCACATCTTGATAGACCTATGTATAATGTATTCACGCTGCTGCTTTTCTTATTGTGGGTGAATTCCTAGAATTTTCAAGGCTCCAAATTCAAGCACTCCATTCAGATGGTGCTAATGTAGGAAAACGCTGAGGTGAGTGGAACCACATAACTTTCTGGTCATGACTGCTGACTCAGAGTATGGAGGCAACTGTGAGTTGGGGCCCTAGTTACACAAACACAAGATTTGCGGTAAATAGGAGGCCTCTCTGACTTAGATACAACTTAGCAAGGCTGGGAGGTCTCCATGGCTCCAAGCCACTGCTCTAGCTCCCTCTCTTCCCATTTCTTGACTCACATGCTATATTCTAGCAAGACTAAATTGCTTGCTACTTCATAAATTTGTTTGCTATTTACTTTGCCCGGAATTGATTTCTCTGAATCATTTGCCTGGTGGGTGCCTGTTCACCCTTCAACAACTCAGCTAATATTTCACCTCCTTTAGGAAGCCTTCCTAGAGTTCCTAGATAATCTTAACTAGTCTTCATCATGCATGAGCTTTGTACCTTACAGCTTTTAAAATCATGCTTGCATTTTCCCACTACATTTTGTCTGTTACACATTCATTCCGTCTGTGGTCTGGGGACTCTTTGGGGGCAACAACTGTGCCGTGATTGCTGACACAGTGCCACAACTATCAGGGCAAGGGCTCAGTGAATCACCTTTTAGTGAGTGAATGGATATATTAGAACCCAGGAACTCAAATATGAATCACCAAACAGGGTCACCTTCAATTCTATCAACTTTTTATGAAACATCTGCTGGGCAACTCCTTTTTAAAATTTTATTTTTTATTCAAATATTGATTTATAATATGGTGTTAGTTTCAGGTGTACAGAGAAATGATTCAGTGTGTGTGTGTGTGTATGTGTGTGTGTGTATAGATATATAGTTCCCTGTGCTATATAGTGGGTCCTTGTTGATTATCTACTTTATATAATAGTGTGTACATACTAATCCCACCCTCCTTATTTATCCCCCCTCCCTTATTTACCCCTCCCCCCTTTCCCCTTTGGTTACCAGGACAACTTCTTAAACTACATTCTTTTGTGAATGGGCAGGCAGTTATTTTATTAAGTGCCAGGTACTCTAAGTTCTTTACACGAACACATTCATTTACAGGGTCACCACAACCTTGTGAGGTTAGCGTTATCAAGATTTTCCTTTTAGGTGAGCAAACTAAGGCATGACAAGGCCAAGTAGCTTTCCTGAGATTACACAGACAGTGTCGTCCCAGGTGGCACTAGTGGTAAAGAACCGCCTGTCAATGCAGGGGACATGGGACATAAGAGAGACATAAGATTTGATCCCTGGGTCAGGAAGATGCTCTGGGGAGGGCATGGCAACCCACTCCAGTATCCTTGCCTAGAGAATCCCTTGGCCAGAGGAGCCAGGCAGGCTACAGTCCATGTCCATAAGGTTGCAACGAGTGGGGCACGACTGAGTGACTTAGCACACACACACACACACACACACACACATCAGCTGGACTAGAGCTGAGCCAGGAGGACGAGTTTCAGAGCTGAACTCTTAACCGCTAGGCTGTACTACCTCAACAGTGAGGGACTGATGAATGCAGGCTTCCTTTAGCTGCTTCTGGAAAATGAGCCTGCAATTTCATTTTCTAAGATGATAACAGGCATTTTAGCCTAAGCGACCCAACATTTATAATGAATTTAACTTGAGACCATGCCAGGACAGACATTTATCATGGTTCATTTAAGTAACTGCTCATTAAGTGGCTGGGGAAAAGGAAACCACTATGAAACCAGAGGGGGCCTCTAATGAGAAAAAGAGAGGGATGTGGGAAACCAAGAATCGGAGACACTGGGAACATACATTATAGAGAATTGCAGAGATGCGCACATGTCTGTGTTCATGAATTTTAAAAAGCTATGCTTATAAAATTATAATACATGTGGTAGTACAGAGGACTGCTGAGATCACAGGAAAACACTCCCTCAAACAAAATCTATTTCCAAAATACACAGGTGTTTTGTTGTTGTTTTTTTTGCTTGTAGTTTTTAAACACTGTGAAGGATATTCACAAACCACAGCGATATATTAAAGCTCCTAGCTGTTTTTTTTGTATTCACTTCTCTTAGACAGCATGGTTGCCTGCTTCCTAGCATTTGTCTTTAAATCTCTTCTGAATGAACTTTCTGAATTTCTTTTTCCTGTTCCACTATTCTTCATGATCCTGTACCATGAAACCCCCAAAAAGGAGCCTGACACTGAAAGAAGGCAAGGTGGGGGAAAACATTTAGGGCACAGCCTTTCAGCAGGAAAAGGAAAGGGGACTTCTATATATCAGAACTTTCTATTAGAATTATATATTATATTGTATATCATATAATTATAGAATTATTAATTATATATTGTTTCTCCCCTTCTCAGAACTGAAATACAAGTCTAAGCTACCTGCCCATGGGCCTCTGTCAACTGGACATTCATGAAGTATAACTGTCTATAAATGTTTCTCAAAGGAATAAGGCTGTGCCCTTAATTTCAGGAAATGAGGCTAATAACAAAAACAAAAAAGATTAATAAGCTTGATATTTCCATTTAAAAAGTTTTTAAAGCTCTTCATAAAAATGTAAAGAAAACATCAGATTTTCATTTAGGCAAAATGCAAGAAAACCTATTACTAAATACACATTCTAATTTATAATGAGACACAGTTAAAGGTGATGAGGAGGAGGGGCAATAATAGAGTGTTTACCAGAGGACATGCCTTCTAGGCTAGCTTTAAGCATCAGGGGTGCGTGTGTGTGTGCACATGTGTGTGTGTAAAAGTATCAGTGTGTGCATGCGTGCTCAGTCATGTCCATCTCTTGCGAGCCCATGGACTGTAGCCCACCAGGCTCCTCTGTCGATGGGATTTCCCAGGCGAGAATATTGGAGTGGGTTGCTATTTCCTTCTCCAGGGGATCTTCCTGACTCAGGGATCGAACTCTTGTCTCCTTCAAGTCTCCTGTATTGCAGGTGGGATTCTTTACTGCTCAGTTCAGTTCAGTTGCTCAGTCATGTCCGACTCTTCGCGACCCCATGAATCGCAGCATGCCAGGCCTCCCTGTCCATCACCAACTCCCGGAGTTCACTCAGACTCGCTTCCATCGAGTCGGTGATGCCATCCAGCCATCTCATCCTCTGTCGTCCCCTTCTCCTCCTGCCCCCAATCCCTCCCAGCATCAGAGTCTTTTCCAATGAGTCAACTCTTCGCATGAGGTGGCCAAAGTACTGGAGTTTCAGCTTTAGCATCATTCCTTCCAAAGAAATCCCAGGGTTGATCTCCTTCAGAATGGACTGGTTAGATCTCCTTGCAGTCCAAGGGACTCTCAAGAGTCTTCTCCAACACCACGGTTCAAAAGCATCAATTCTTCGGCGCTCAGCCTTCTTCACAGTCCAACTCTCACATCCATACATGACCACAGGAGAAACCATAGCCTTGACTAGACGGACCTTAGTCGGCAAAGTAATGTCTCTGCTTTCGAATATGCTATCTAGGTTGGTCATAACTTTTCTTCCAAGGAGTAAGCGTCTTTTAATTTCATGGCTGCAGTCACCATCTGCAGTGATTTTGGAGCCCCCCAAAATAAAGTCTGACACTGTTTCCACTGTTTCCCCATCTATTTCCCATGGAGTGATGGGACCGGACTGCTAGGGCATGATAAAAGTTTGAAAGTGGAGTCCTTTACGATTCCACTGATTACATTTAAGAATTTAGAACCCTTTGGCAAACAGCCTCTTATCTGGGTGGACCTGCTCTTCACCAGAAGCAGAATGGATGAGAGTATTTGTGAGTTCCTGGCATATACTATATGAGTGTGTGAGGGCTGACTCAGTCACCGCAAGTCCTCAATTCCTGATGTCACTTGATCAGATACCTCAATGTAGTCTTTCTTTCCTTCCTTCCTTTCTTTTGACAGCAAGTTTATTTATAGACATATATTCCATAGCCAAAGTAAAACCAGTTATCACGCCATTTAATTTAGAAAACTTTGAGAGAAAATATACCTGAAAGATCTGTAGGCAACAGGAATGTTTTCCTTTTACTGTCCTTGCGAGTTCTTAGAGTTCCTTAAAAAAAAAATGTTGACTATGTGAAGCAGTGTTCCAACTCAAATGGGATAATATGCTCTTAACACTTGAGGTTTGAGGAGATTATAGATATATTTTATCATTATCATGGCAGGGAAATACAGAGAGAAGAAATTATTTTTATAGTAGACCATTAGCAAAAAATTCTAAGTAGGAAAATAATTTGCTCTTTCAAGAGCAATATTTATCTTTATGTATTAGGTTAATGCTAGAGGAGGAAATGGCAACCAACTTCAGGATTCTTGCCTGGAGAATGATTCTACGGACAGGGGAGCCTGGCAGGCTACTGTTCATGGGGTCGCAAAGAGTCAGACACAACTTAGCAACTACACATTCCACAGGCAGAATGCGGACCTTCTCAGAGAGCAGCCGTGAGGTTGTTAGCTTTATTGGGCTAGGTAATTTATTTATCATTATTTTCAATTAAGTTTTTTTTGGAGTACAGTTGCTTTACAATGCTGTGTTAGTTTCTAGTGTACAGCAAAATGAATCATCTGTGTATATACATATATCCTCTCCCTTTTGGACTTCCTTCCCATTCAAATCACCACACAACATTAAGTAGAGTTCATTATATGTGGAATCTAGAAAAAATGTATAAATGATCTTATTTGAAGAGTAGAAATAAAGACACAGACATAGAGAACAAATGTATGGATACCAAGGGGGAAGGGGGTGGTAAGAGGAATTGGGACTGATGCATATGCACTATTGATACTAAGTATGGATGGTGCAAGTGGTAAAGAATCCACCTGCCAATACAGGAGACATAAGAGACGTGGGTTCCATACCTGGGTCAGGAGCTCTCCTGGAGAAGGGAATGGCTATCCACCCCAGTATTTTTGCCCGAGAAATCCCATGGACAGAGGAGCCTGGCAGGCTACAATCCATAGGTTGCAAAGAGTCAGACATGATTGAAGCAACTTAGCACAGTATAGCACACATGAAATAGAGAACTAATGAGAATATAGTCTTTCAATAGTGTCCTAATTAAAATTTTGGTCCTTAATAGACACAAATGCCAGTGCCCCGTTTATCTGGCAGTGAAGCCCAAGAGGAGTTGCTTTTCTGCTGTCTTTTCTCTCCGGAAATACCCTCTCTGACCCTCAGCTTTGTGCCTTCTGCTAAACATCAGCTCCATGGGGTCGCAAATTTGCTCATCTTCACATGTTTGCTGCACTCCCAGAAAATGGGAACTTTATGAAAACATATGCCAAGCCCGAGCTATGCGCTCATCAGCACGAGATAAGGTGAGCTGTTTTATTTTGGTCCTGGGAGATTTTTCAAAACCCACTTTGCTCTATTCCTTGCATTTATAGTATAAATCAAATAGTGAATGATTCTCTCTCCCTTCCTTCCAAACTACATTTTTGCCTTCTTCCCTGTTATTTTTTTGTTGATGTTAGCAAAACAGATTGCTTCATTAAAAGTTAGTTGTGATCTTTTCAATTCCTCGCCAAAGAATTTATTGCTATTGCAGCAAAGGCAAATGACTAATCATTTGTCTTGAACAATATGGCTTCGTGTTTGACTGGGAAGTCTTCAGAACCAGAAATGAACCTGGATATCAGAAACTGCTGAATAGACAGTTTCTTAGCAATAGCTCAGTGGAACTTCCTTTCCAACTTTTACTGGTTTAAAGACTGCTTGAAGTCTATCTCCTTTTGGTGGGGTGGGCTAGGATAAGGCAGGCATCTCGTAAGACAGATCACTCAATTATTAAAGCACTTTTCTTTGTATTTCAAATGAAAAAAAAATTTCTTTCTCCTATTTAGGTTCATGGCAATTTCTTTCTCTAATATGACAAAGTGGTTTATAATGCAGCTATTGATAACAATTTTATTGTTCTAACATTTATAGACGCCTGCCTACCTCCAACATCACTGCTGTTTAGCTACTGCTCAGTAAGTACCCACAATTCAATAGCTCCTTTGACTATACTGTCTCTGAATATTAAACAACATTTCAAGAAATTTTATTCATTCCATTTTACTGATAAGAAAACAGAGGCTCAGAGAGTCTAACCAACTTTTCCCAATACATAAAAACTAATTAGCAGAACAAGAACTTTGAACACAGGAATGCTTGGCTCGAAAACTTGAATTTTTCCCTGCCACAAAATACACACTGCCCTTTTCTTGATGTACTGCCACTACATTGCAGGCACTGAGCTGGATGCTGTAGCAATAAAGGGATGTCTGCAGTACATAGTGGGCCCTTAAGAAATGATCAGTTTGGCAGGGAAGAAAGTCACACATTGCTAGTTTCTGTGGCAAGAAGACTTCATCAGGCGAAGAATCTCATTCCCTCACCAGGTGTAATCATACCACAGTGCTGCTGGTGACATTTCTTCAAGAGAACCCAAAGCCTACAGAGAGCGAAATGTCAAAAAGGTTCCACTGTGGACAGCTGAAACAATGTCCTCTCAAAAGATGTCCAAGACCTGCTGTGTCTGGATCTAACATCTGTTTCTTCAGACTGCACCTCATTAATGACTTGCTCAGAGTTTGGAGGTAGGTGAGGCCAATAAAGACTCATAGCAAAGCATCCAGAATTCCTGACTTGGGAACCTCCCATGAGTTCACAAGGGGTGATGGGGGACAGAAAGATGGACAGATGGCCTGTTGTCTTAATGTTCAATTTGAATAACTAAAGTGCCTGCAATCCCTCTTTATCTGTGTGCTTTGCATCTGAAATCTACTCTGAAGTGCCCTTCCTTGAGGAAAACTAATAATGCTAATAATATAGGGTGTGCTGGGTGTCTATGTGTACATGTATGTAGTACGTGTGGGAGAGAGAGACTAAGAGACAGTAAGAGAAATTGGCTGTGAATAAAATGGAAGGTCATTTTAAGATTTTTAAAAATCCACCCCAAATGAGCATTCACATTAAAAAAAAAATCTCAATTCTGATTTACTGAAACTTACAGTCCATGAACCACGAAAAGAGAATCACAGAAGAAAAAGGTAATTTAGACTTAACCAAATAGGTTATATTTGGTAGTGATGACTTGGGCCCAGAGGATTTAGGCATTTGTTCAAGGCCACACAAATAACTAGTGACAGACTGTAATTTATGAGCTTTTTCCTTCTCCATGGTGCCTTATCCTACAACATACAAATTTGCTGTTAAAAGTATTGCAATATGGAAATGTTTACCACTCCCAAATGCCAGGTGTAAGATATACAACACATAGGCATTAACCATAAGTAAAAAGAACAGACATTTTGGAACATTCTTCTAAAAATGGCAAATTACTTTTGGACCATCTCCTTTGCAGTAACAGTCAATGAAGGACAGTAGAAAGGAAACAGGTGTTATATTCAGACAGAGGTGGGTTAGAAGCTAAGCTCTGCAACTTTCTAGTCATTACAATTTTGGGTAACTTCCTGAAGTTCTCTAAAATTAAAAATCAGAGACATCACTTTGTTGACAAACTTCCATATAGTCAAAGCTATGATTTTTCCAGTAGTCATGTAGGGATGTGAGTTGGACCATAAAGAAGGCTAAGCACCAAAGAACTGATGCTTTTGAATTGTGGTGCTGGAGAAGGCTCTTGAGAGTCCCTTGGACTGCTAAGAGATCAAATCAATCAATCCTAAAGGAAATCATCCCTGAATTTTTATTGGGAAGACTTGATGCTAAAGCTCCAATACTTTGGCCACCTGATGCAAAGAGCTGACTCATTGGAAGACTCTGAAGCTGGGAAAGATTGAAGGCAAAAGGAGAAGGGGGAAACAGAGGATGAGACGGTTGGATGGCATTGTCAACTCAACAGACATGAGTTTGAGCAAACTCCAGGAAATAGTGAAGTACAGGGAAGCCTGGAGTGCTGCAGTCCATGGCGTTGCAGAGAGTCAGGCTCGGCTTAGAGGCTGAACAACAACAAGCGAACTTCTCTAAACTGTGTTCCCTCATATGCATAGTGAGGAGAGTAAAATGTACCTCTGTACATGCTTCTAAAGGTTTAATTAAGTAAAGTGTGTGAATTACCCAGGTTAGTGCTGGTACAAATGTTAGACACTGCCTAAGACCAGTAACGGAGAAGGCAGTGGCACCCCACTCCAGTTCTCTTGCCTGGAAAATGCCATGGACGGAGGAGCCCGGTGGGCCATAGTCCATGGGGTCACTAAGAGTTGGACACGACTGAGCGACTTCACTTTCACTTTCCTGCATTGGAGAAGGAAATGGCAACCCACTCCAGTGTTCTTGCCTAGAGAATCCCAGGGACAGGGAAGCCTGGTGGGCTGCTATCTATGGGGTCCCACAGAGTCAGACATGACTGAAGCGACTTAGCAGCAGCAGCAAGACCAGTAAAAATGGTAATGAGGTGGATGAAACTGGAGCCTATTATACAGAGTGAAGTAAGCCAGAAAGAAAAACACCAATACAGTATACTAATGCATATATATGGAATTTAGAAAGACGGTAACGATAACCCTGTATGCGAGACAGCAAAAGAGACACAAATGTATAGAACAGTCTTTTGGACTCTGTGGGAGAGGGAGAGGGTGGGGTGATTTGGGAGACTGGCATTGAAACATGTATAATATCATATAAGACACAAATTGCCAGTCCAGGTTTGATGCAGGATATAGGATGCTTGGGGCTGGTGCACTGGGATGACCCAGAGGGATGGTACAGGGAGGGAGGTGGGAGGGGGGTTCAAGATGGGGAACACGTGTATACCCATGGCGGATGTATGGCTGATTTATTTATTTATTTATTTATTTATCATGCTGCTGTATGGCAAAACCAATACAATATTCTAAAGTTAAAAAAAAAAAAAACCTTCTGTTATTAAAAAAAAATGGTGGGTACAAATGAATTAAGAAATGTTCATAGCAACAGTATTTACAATTTCTAGGGCAATGAAGCAACCTCAATGTCCATCAACAGAGGCATGAATAAGATGTGGTACATATATACAATAGAATATTAGCCACAAAAAGCAGTGAAATTGGTTCCTTTGCAGAGATGTGGATGGACCTAGAGATTGTCACACGAAGTGAAGTCAGAAAGAGAAAAACAAATACTCTATGCTAATATATATATGAGGAATCCTGAAACATGGTACTGATGATCCTATCTGCAAAGCAGAAATAGAGATATAGACACAGAGAACAAACATACGGACGCCAAGGGTGGAAAAGAGCATGGGAGGAAGTGGGAGACAGGATTGACGGTATACATTACTGATACTATGAATAAAATAGGTAACTAATGAAAACCTGTTGTATAGCACAGGGAACTCTATTTAATGCACTATGGTGACCTAAATGGGGAAGAAGTCCAAAAGAGATAGCATCTACGTATAGCTGATTCATTTTTCTGTACAGTAGAAACTAACACTGCACATGTACATGAAGACGTAAGAGATGCAGGTTCTATCCCTGGGTCAGGAAGATTCCCTGGAGGAGAGCATGGCAACCCACTCCAGTGTTCTTGCCTGGAGAATCCCATGGACAGAGAGCCTGTTGGGCTACAGCCCATAGGGCCGCAAGGAGTTGAAGCGACTTGGCATGCACACATGCTGAAACTAACACAATATTGTAAACCAACTATACCCCAATAAAAATTAATCAAAAAAGATATAAGTTAACAAACCTAATAAAGTGAAAATTATAGCAAAAAATAAATGAGTCGGTGTCTGCATATTTCGTATTTCCTTTTCTTCCATTTGTTTTCAATTAAAAACTCTGAAGCGTTTCCTGATAATGGTTGTTCTTCAAATAATGAAAATAGAAAATTCACTTCATTAATACCTTTTAGTCTCCACCAGAATCACAACCTACAACTTGCCCCTTTGTCTCTTCTCTACGGAAATCAATATGCTCCTTATTGAACTGTCAACTTGCATAAAACTGTGAAGGCCAATGATAGGTTTTGGGAGAAAAAGGTATGAAAAAGTCACTGGTACATACTGGGAGTCTGATGATGAGATATGTCTTTGACTGTCATGGGAATCTTTTTAATGCTATTTTCCTGGTTTCTTTGAATTTTGTAGAGATGTTATGGTAAAGAAAGTGACATAACCAAAGGCTACCATCTTTCACCCTTGAATCCTGGCATTAGCTTATACAGGTATGAAGGGAAGCTATAAAATCAAGGGATTATTTTTTTCCTACTCATTACATTTCATTGTTTGCCTTAGAGAAAAATACACATCTTTAATCTATTTTTCAGTGTTTTGTCTTCATTTCAGAATCTCACCAGAATCTCAACATAACACACTCTTCATTCATATTCTATGATGAACAATATCTCACATTGTTTGCCGCCCCTCCCCTGCTTCCCATGTATGTCATCTTTGCCCCCTTTTCTGTAACAGATGTTAATAAATATGTGAATGACAATTCTGAATAATATTGAGATGGGAAGAGTGATGACTGAAATCTTACCTCCTCTCACATCAGTAGAGATGGAAATTGCCAGATACCTGGTTTAGTAGCATGGGGAGGGGTGAGGAGAGGAAATACTATAAACATTTCTACAGAAAGCAAGTACACATCTGGGGGCTAATGCAATGTGACTTTAGTACATTTCGTAAATTGAATCAAAACTGTGCCCAGATAGCACGCATGCTCAAATTGGGGCACCCTGCCTGGCCAAGCCCCTAGTGTTAATGAGACACTCTGCAGGACACCCTGGCTTCACCAACCAGACAAAGAGATGTCAATGTATCCCTTCCCCCAGGGCATTCGAAGCTGGCACTTATTTTCAAATTTCCTTCCCACCTGGCAGGGGAAACACTTTCTCAGACACATGATGAAACTGCAGCATGGATGGGATAACGAGACTCTGGCAAGGACTATTTCAGAAAATGGTTATGATCACCAGTGGCACTGACTGTGTGTCCTCTACACACACACACACACACACACACACACACACACACACACACACACACACACACACAATCACTCAAGAGCATTGACTACCTCTTTTTATGCCACACTGAAGAAGAATTTTCATCTGACAAGGCTCATCCAAGAGACATTTGTCAAGTGATATATAGCATGTAAAAGGAATGTGGTTGGGGGAGAGGGGCTGGGGGGCAAATGCATATTTGCTTCATAATATTAGAAAAAGAACACTTCCTTGCTTAAAACCCAGAAAGCATAGGGAGTTCTATTCCATATTTTTTTTAAAAAAAAAACTTCTTTATGAAAAGTTTCAACATGTAGAAAAGAATGGGATAATAGGCCCTCAGGTACCCATCTCCTAGTTTCAACAATGATCAAATTATGGCCAATTTCATTTCCTCTATCCTCTCCATCTCTACCCAATCCTCTTCCTTTGTACTATATTAAATCAATCTTGATATTATTTCCTCTGTAGTAATTCAGTGTGTATATAATATGTATATATATATATATACATAACTTTTTAAGAGCCAATGTTATGTACAAAATAAATAATTCTTTATTATCATCAAATACCCATTTAGTGAGTGTTTTAATTCTCTCAGTGTATTCTTTTTGTTGTTGTTACACCGTATTTGGATCAGGATTCACCTAAGATTCTGGCATTACAATTGGTTGTGGATATATATTTTATTTTCCTTTTAATTTGTAAGTTTCCCCCATTGGGTTTGAAGTAGCTTTTGAATTCTAAACTCCAGATCCTTGCACTAGGAGGTGCAAATCTGCCTTTAAAACAGCCTGTGGCAACTTCAATGTCTCAATATGGAGGAATGGTTAAATAAAAAGCGGTGTATGCGTTTGGTTAACTATTGTGCACAATGCAGTGGAAAGAGTGCCCTCCCTGTGAAACCTAGGGCAGGTTATTTTTTATCCTCCATGTATCTGTTTGTAAAATGAGAAAAACAATTAAATTAATCAAACTCAACATATACATATATTTCCAATCACAGTGTTAGTTACATAACACCAGAGCATACAGGGGTTGTTTGATATCATTTTAATATGTATAATAAGTAGAAAATGTTAATGGGCATATTTCTGTTGTTGTTATTTAGCCACTAAGTCGTGTCCAACTCTTTGCGGCCCTATGGACCATACCCTGCCAGGCTCCTCTGTCCATGGAATTCTCCAGGTAAGAATACTGGAGTGGGTTGCTGTTTCCTCCTCCAGTTAATCTTCCTGACCCAGGGATTGAACCCACGTACCCTGCATTGGCAGGCAGATTCTTTACCATTGAGCTACCAGGGAAGCCCAGATATTTTATTTCCCCCTAAAATCATGTTAAGTTGTAGCTGAGCAGTTGTGCTTCAGGGAAACAGAGAATGCAGATTAGCCCAGACATTGTGGCATCATGGGTCAGCCTTCAGTGTCACAACAGACTTTCTCAAGAACAGGGACAATCTGAAAGCCAAGTGCATGGAGCAACAGCATGGGTTTCTGCACTTTAAAGTTTCCTTTTCTTCGTATCAAGAGTTCGGCCTTATCCAAGTGTTCTCCATTTGATTTGGTTTCAGTTTTTTAAGTGTGCAGAAAATACAAAATAGGCAACATGATGTGGTGGTTCTAACCAGGCAGGAAGAGGAAACGACCATTCTATCTACAAAGAAGGGAGAAGAATCTGAGGAAGAAGGTGGGATGCTTTTGTGTCTTGACTTCTCTGAGGAAGTTATTTTAAAGGCTGGGGAGACTCTCCTATAGGCCAAAGAGAAAGTGTTGCTTTTTTTCCATTTGAAACAATCTCATTTCAACTCAGTATCACATCCCAAGTAATACAGGAAAGATGGTGTAAAACTGATTGATGGAGATGGCTAAATAGATGACCTTAAAACAGCTCTGACTCGCTCTGAATATTGCATGTATGCTCCATTCTGGGGGCCTCAGTGTCTCAACGGCTCAGAAGAGTGGGCGTGCAGTTTCTGAGAAGGCCAGGGAGCCAGCAGAAGCCAGGCATTAGAGTAAATGAAAACACTCGAGACCTCTTCCCTCATTACCATGATCTCACATAAACCATTTACCTGCTCACTCCAACCCATTACCCACCTCCCCAAACCCCTCTTAGATGCCATCTTGGAAGGAAGACAAGGGAGGAACAGAGCTCTAAAACACTGAGCATTTATCTTTAATAAACTCAGTCATCCATGGAATTATTAAACCCAACCGTGAAAGGCAGAGTTGAACTTACGATTTCACACATACAGACTGTTTAGCTGTAGAAGACCAAGCTATCATCAGTTGTCAGCTTTTCCAATTATCTACTAGACTGATGAGAGAGATCAAGTTGGCTCCAGAGATTTAAAAAGCTGTATTCTCTCTACACGTGTAAGTGTATCATGTTCTGATTCCCTAATCCACAATGAAAAGGGAAAAGAGCGGAATTCAAAGTATGATTCTAATCATATAAAACAAAGCTTCAGAAAAAATGTGAGAAAGAGTCATTACAAATGTAATCTGTACTAACAAATGTGCACACAAAAAAATCACAAAAAGTAAATAGTAGTTGCATTTGGTTTGGGCAGCCTAGGGTGCTGGTATTCTCTGTCTTATTTAATCACAATACTTTGACTTTGTATGAAAAACATACTTTCCAAACTGCAAACTTATTGCCTTAAATCTATTATGTTAAATGAGCAATGATCGAACACTAATGTTTCACAGGCATCACACTAATCACCATGGGGAATACAATGATGGATAAGATACGGCTCCAATGCCAAAGGAACTCACAGCATGGTGGAACAGACAGACAGACAAGTGGCAAAGGGAATTCAGCATCCATTGTTCCCCAGCTACAAAAAATTTCAGTTTTTCCCATATCCTCCAAATCACCTCCAGAGGACTTTAGTTTGATGATGGAAGTAAAAGCATAAAACTAGTATGCTAATTTGCATTTATACATCTATCATTTGGGGAAAAATACACATATAATGAGGATATGCCACACTTTCACTAGTGGACACAGCGTGGTGTGTATGTATGAGACACTTTCAAATATTTATTGGAATACTTGAAGTTCAGCTGCAACACTGTCTCACAGTTGACAACATGAAGTCATCTGTTGGATGAAACCACTTTATAATGAGATTCCTTTTTGATTTCAACACTGAACTTCCCTTAGATGTAGTACGTGGTTGGTATTGCATTGACATGTAAAAGTGTACCGCTGAGAAGTTTCTAAAAAATTAAAGTAATTGTAGTTTTTGCCTTGATGAGACTGGAAATTATCCATCTATCTTCAATCCATGTAGATTTACAGACTTAACACACTTTCAATCAAAATGATATGATTTTTTAAATTGCAACAAAATTTACAAGAAAAAATGAGAAGAGGCTAAACACCGTTAGAAAATCTGAAAAGGAGAGGAGAGAAGGAAATCTAGTCACACCTGACTTAAACAAAAGCATTAAATCTTAAAACTGTGCTATTGGCACAAACACGGAAAGACACACCAACTAGAAAAAGTGGAGACATCAGAAATAAACATAAAATGTAGGCGGAAAGTGAAGTCAGTTTTCCCAAATGGAGGGGCCGAAAATACTGATTTAATAAGTTGTATTAAGCTAACATACAACAATTTAGAAAACCACAGTGCAGGGTTTCACCTTACATAAGAATCCACAAAGGAAATAGAGAGGGGTGTGCTGCCACAACTGAAAATACAAAAGCTGAAAGACTGGGAAGGAGAAAATGATGCAGATTGCACTTTGCCATATCAAAATCACTGAGTCAGAAAAATATTTGCACTGAAAATGTCAGACAAATGAACATTTATAAGAAGAGTACATTAAAATTCTGAAGTAAAACCTCAAGAACCTCAAAATCAAATAAGCCGTAACAATACAGAAATTACATAGAGACATATAAGTTATAAAGAAATACAGAAGACCATCCTTAATGAAGCCTGAAGACACCTTTAATCACCTATATATACAGCTATTAAGGAATCTGTTGTTTTCACTTATTTATGATGATCATTTAATTGATATATCCTTTTATGGGAGGCAGTATACTAAGAATAATAAAGATGTATATAATCGGATCCAAATTTTAGTCTCCAGAATTTCTCTTAATGACAAAAACCTATACACAGAATAGCTACCTATGATTCCAAAAGACTGAAAAAAGCTTAAATGTCCAAGATTAGAGGAAGAGATTTAATAAAAATCAATTCAGCAAAATATTCCATAGTAATTAAAATGATAATTATGAAGACATGAAGAATTATACAGACATGTTTCAAACACTGTCATTAATGAAAATAGCTCATGTATGCTTTCTTCTTTTCGCATTTTACATGCACACAGGATGTATTTTATCCTGAATGTAACAAAGTAAATGTGGGTGTTTGTAAAATGCATAAAGGACTAACAGTATTAGAGGAGCATTAATTTAATTCTAAATGATCACTTATCTAAGCATTATTCTTGAAAAGTTTTACATCCTAGTTCCAGTATAAATGAAAAGTAATACTGAATTTGGGCTCTGTCACACAATTTAGGTATCTCTTTCAACTGAAAATTTGTCTGAAAATAGTGTATGCAAAGTCTTTACACAAGCCAGCAACATGTAACGTGGCAGCATCGAGAGCTCTGTGCTCTCCCATCACCCACACACTGACCCTGCTGCTCAGCCGTGTCTGACTCCTTGCGATCACATGGACTGTAGCCTGCAAGACGCCACTGTCTGTGGGATTCTCCAGGCAAGAAAACTGGAGTGGGTTGCCATGCCCTCCTTCATACTGACCCAGCAAATATTTACTGTTACTTTGATTCTACTCTGAATAAATAGTAAAGACACAATATGGTCTCGGCTCTGATGGTGGAATGAGACAGACAGACATACAGACATATAAAGTGATCATTAAATTCTAATGTAGGTTCTCTGTGTCTGTGTCTCTACATCGGTTTTGCAAATAAGATCATCTATACCATTCTTCTAGATTTCACACAAATGTGTTAATGTACGATATTTGTTTTTCTCTTTCTAACTTACTTCACTCTGCATGACATTCTCTGACGTATGTACACCAAGTGGGGAAAGGAGGGCTGAGATAAGCTGGGAAATTGCGATTGAGATATGCTGGTGCTGCTAAGTCGCTTCAGTCGTGTCTGACTCTGTGCAACTCCATCAACGGCAGCCCACCAGGCTGCCCCGTCCCTGGGATTCTCCAGGCAAGAATACTGGAGTGGGTTGCCATTTCCTTCTCCAATGTATGAAAGTGAAAAGTGAAATTGAAGTCGCTCAGTCGTGTCCGACTTTTAGCGACCCCATGGACAGCAGCCTACCAGGCTCCTCCATTTATGGGATTTTCCAGGCAAGAGTACTGGAGTTGGGTGCATTGCCTTCTCCAACACACACACACACACACACACACACACACACACACACACACACACACACGCACAATTGGTATTAGGTATAAAATAGATAACTAATGAAAATCTACTGTATTTCAGGGAACTCTACTCAGTGCTCTGTGGTGACCTAACTGGGAAGGAAATCCAAAAACAGAGGAGATAAATGCATATGTACAGCTGATTCATTTTGCTATGCAGTAAAAACTAACACAACCTTATAAAGCAACTATGAAAAAAGTGAAAGCGTTAGCCATTCGGTTATGTCTGACTCTTTGCAACCCCATGGATTGTCGTCCATCAGACTCCTCTGTCCATGGACTTCTCCAGGCAAGAATATTGGAGTGGGAAGCCATTCCCTTCTCCAGTGGATCTTCCCAACCCAGGGATGGAACCCAGTCTCCTGCACTGCAGGTGGATTCTTTACCTCTGAGCCACAAGGGAAGCCCAAAGCAACTACGCTTCAATAAAAAATGAGCTGAAAAAATTATAATTTAGGTACGGTACTAGTTATACCAGGCTATTTGAAAAATACCAAGGAGGTATCTAACCCATCACAAGTGGTAATCAAGGATACCAGCTCTGAGTTCTACAGAATTAGTAGAGTTACCAGTACGGCAAGTGGCTGGTGGAAAGATGCAGAGAGCAGGCAGGAAGGTGAGAAATAGCATGGTGAGTAGAGACGGCCTTTTTTTGCTATTGCTAAGTTACTTCGGTCGTGTCCAACTCTGTGTGACCCCACAGACGGCAGCCCACCAGGCTCCCCTGTCCCTGGGATCTTCCAGGCAAGAACACTGGAGTGGGTTGCCATTTCCTTCTCCAATGCATGAAAGTGAAAAGTGAAAGTGAAGTCACTCAGTCATGTCTGACTTAGCCACCCCATGGACTGCAGCCTTCCAGGCTCCTCCATCCATGGGATTTTCCAGGCAAGAGTACTGGAGTGGGGTGCCATTGCCTTCTCCGAGAGACGACCTTAGCAGGGTAGCAAAGGCAAAGCATTCGGGGTATGTTTAAGACCTGTTTCTACCCTTATTAACTGGGTAATGCAAATAATTTCCTCATCTATAAAACGCAAATAACTCCACCTACCTCACACACTGACATGAGGATTAGAGGAGACTGCGTATGTAAAGGAAGCTCTGAAGTGCCTGACAAGGAGCTGGCCCTCAACAGATGAAGTGCTGTTTCAAGGGTTTCAGTGTCGCTGGACCAACAGGTACAAGGCAGGATGAGACAGGAGGCACTCAGATCATAGAGGCTTCTTTATCGGACTAAAGAGCCTGGACCTCATGCCATAAATCACTGATGCCTCTGAAGGATTTTAATCAGGAAAACAATATAGTTAGGTTTGCTTTTTAAGTAGGTCACTCTGAAAACGGACTAGAAGTTAGATTTGATGGGGTGGAGATCTACAGTAAGAAGGACACTTAGTGGGTTGCCTTAATAATTCTGGAGAGGGTGCTGAAGGCCTAAGATGGGAATGGAAGTGAAGGGAAGTTTGGAGAAATAGTCAGCAGGTATAACAGGTAGGACTTTGTGATTATTTAGAGGCGAGAGAAAAAGGAGAGGAAAGTGAGGTGTCAGCTTAGCTAGCTGTCTAGAATGGGTGGTTAAGTGGATGGTGACACAGCAACCAAAATGAAAAATGAAAAGGAGGAGCAGGCTGAGGAAGAGAATGAGTAACTGAGCGCCTGCAAGGCCAAGCACTGCTGAGTTCTGAGGTTACCAAGATGAACAAGATAAGACCCCTCTCTGTAAAGAGCTCACTTTCTGGCAGGAAAGACATAAAAACACAGAGGAAGGAAATACAGTTTTGTTGTATACAGCCAACTCTCTGGATTCTCAACAAAAACAACTACATATCTAATTGTGATGGAAATAAAGGAATTATTTCATGAGGAAATGATCAGACAAATCCCAACTAGGAGATATTCTGCAAGACAATCTGACTCGTCATAAGTATTAATATTGTGAAAGATTTTTTAAAGAGAGAGCAAGTTCAATGTCGAAGGACACTAAAGAGGCATGAAAATTAAACGCCAGGTATGATCTTTGGTTGTTGGTTGGATACTAATGACCCCCACTGCCAAGGGATAGTTAAAAGGACATTAACATAATAACTGGGAAATTCTGAGTATGAAACAATTCTAATAATACTATCATATCATTGTTAAATGTCTTAGGTATACTAATGCTATTGTGGTTATGTAGAGGAGAGTTCTAGGTATTCAGACATAGATGCTGAAGTAGTTAAATAGTTAGGGTACTATGTCATGATGTCCATAACTTATTTACAAACATTTATGCTATTTAAAATATTTTTGCATTTCATATAATATACAGATATTATATGAATATATATGTATATAATATATGAATTATATATTATATGAATATATATGTATATATGATTATATATATGAATATATATGTAGAAAGCACAAGTGTGAATGTGACAAGATGATCAAATCTGTAATTTTAAATTTATTTTATATTCATTTTATTAGTATTTCTTCCTCCAACTAAAATCATCAAATATGATAGCATATAAAAGTCCAAATCAGTAACAAGTATAGAAGAAATTTAAGAAGGATGACACAAAGTTGTTTAGGTAAACTCTTCTTCCAAGATTTTCTCCATGGTTTAATTTTCCTACACATGACACTCTGTGAAAACCTTTACTCTGCAAGAGTTGTAGCGTTGACAGTTAGGTGAGCCATATTCCAGGTTATCATGGAAACAGACACCTTTGATGTCATAACTCTGCACAATCAGCCGGCATAATTTTGTTTTCTCCAGTGGGAAGGCTGAGGCCATAAAAAAGAAGGATACACTCAGATACATCATTGGGATAATTTCATAACACATATGACAAATACCTCCTGCAGAAAAGTTAACCCATTTTCAAAGTGTCTCTCTAAAGCATTCTACAACCTGAAATCTTGTCTATTGTATTGATTTCTCCTGTCTTTCATTAATTCTGGAAACAATCCTAGCAATTTCCATTAATTGAATACTCCTATGTACCAAGAACTATGGCTGGTACCATTTTCCTTCTATATCACCCTTCTTTCCAATAATTCAGCATCATTGGAATCTGAAGAATTTGCAGCAGATGATGAGATGGTTATATAGCATCACTGACTCCATGGACATGAATTTGAGCAGACTCTGGGAGAAAGCGGAGGACAGAGGAGCCTGGCGTGCAGCAGTTCATGGGGTCACAGAAAGTCGGATGTGACTTCATGATTGAACAGCAACAAATAGTTAAACAAAGAGCTGATCAAGAATAGAGACTTTTCATAGAAACCAAATTTTAAAAAAATAGGATATACACAGTCTATCTAAAATTATGCAAGGGGGTCTCAGGGACAAAGCTTGCATAGAAAATTGTTGCAATTTCTTGTACCTAAAAATAAGTATAGAATATTCAAAATCATGACTACCCTGGGCACCACAGGCATTGCCTCAAATTCCATGTGTCCCCTCTCTCATTACACAGTTAGGGCTGTCTCTCTCTGTGTGCTCTCTGAGCTCTCCTCATTCTGATATGCTAAGGAGCTTTGCATCAGTAGTGGGTGAACTGAGCCCAGTCAGTGATCCAGATTTAAATTTTTATTCATTAAAGAAGCATGCAGTTCTCCATAGTCAATTGAGCAAATAAAAGTATGAATTCTGAAAAAGACAAACCCCAATTTGTTCCTATGGCAACTTGATCTTTGACAAAATTGGAAAGTGTTGCAAGTGGGAGAGCTGCTTAATAACAAAAACAATAATCCTGGAGAATGGAAATGTGAAGTCCTAATGCCAGCAATTAGAGGTAATCACTTGTTTATTAGGCTATCATTTGAACAACACTATTTCCACTTCAACACAAACCACACTGCTCACATCTCATGCATAGGAGGCAGGCTCTACCATAGGGAACACGGGTGCTTCCAAGAAGAGATTAGTTTGGGACCTCTGGTTTTCACTACTGAGCACAACAGTTTCTGAGATACTCCAGGACTGGCTTTAGCACCATCTGCCAGAGAAGACAGGATACTGCCCAAGAAGTCCTTTACCAATTACAATTTGTTGTTTCGTCACTCAGCCTGTCTGACTCTTTTTGACCTCATGGACTGTGTTCACCAGGCTACTCTGTCCATGGTATTTCCTAGGCAAGAATACTGGAGAGGGTTGCCATTTCCTTTTCCAATGGATCTTCCCTACCCAGGGATTGAATCTGTGTCTCCTTCATTTGCAGGTGGATTCTTTTCCACTGAGCCACCAGGAAAGCCCCCGCCAATCACAAGAGCAGGCACCTAATTGTATAGCATAAATTTCTTTTGTGAAGTTATGGCATGCATCCTCCAGGGTGAGACTGAGAAATTAAAGCTCTTTCAGCTAGCAAAAGTCTCTGCTATTTACTCCCAAGCTGTCTGACAGGAAGGGCCCTACAATAACAGATAATGAATTAAAGTCCCCCAAAGGCCAAGGTAAGTGGGAAAGAAGAGATTCCTCCATTAATTCTCAAATGTGTGAAACTGGCATGAAAGGGTTTTCTCAGAGGAAAATATCAATTATATGGAAATTTTATGTGACAGTAATTCATGCTTGCAAGTGCTAGATAGTGGATAGCACAGTTTACTTATACTGTTTCAGCATAAACAAATGTATGTATTCATGCAAATTCAAGTCAACAGATTAAGCATCTACTATATGCTTGGCACTATGTAGAAAATGGAGATAAAAATGGTAAGAGAGTTGGGCATCCTGTTCACATGTGTCCAGAGATCATGGAAGAGAAACAGAGGAAAACAATAGACTAGGAGAGACTAGAGATCTCTTCAAGAAAATGAGAGACACCAAGGGAACATTTCATGCAAAGATGAGCACAATAAAGGACAGAAATGGTATGGACCTAACAGAAGCAGAAGATATTAAGAAGAGGTGGCAAGAATATACGGAAGAACTATACAGAAAAGATCTTCATGACCCAGATAATCATGATGGTGCGATCACTCACCTAGAGTCAGACATCCTGGAATATGAAGTCAAGTGGGCCTTAGGAAGCATCACCATAAACAAAACTAGTGGAGGGGATGGAATTCCAGTTGAGCTATTTCAAGTCCTAAAAGATGATGCTGTGAAAGTGCTTGCACTCAGTATGCCAGCAAATTTGGAAACTCAGCAGTGGCTACAGAACCAGAAAAGGTCAGTTTTCATTCCAATCCCAAAGAAGGGCAATGCCAAAGGATGTTCAAACTACAGCACAATTTCACTGATCTCAACACACCAGCAAAGAAATGCTCAAAATTCTCCAAGCCAGGCTTCAACAGTACCTGAACCATGAACTTCCAGATGTTCAAGCTGGATGTAGAAAAGGCAGAGGAATCAGCGATCATATTGCTAACATCTTCTGGATCATAGAAAAAGCAAGAGAGTTCCAGAAAAACATCTACTTTTGCTTTACTGACGACACCAAAGCCTTTGACTGTGTGGATCACAACAAACTGTGGAAAATTCTTAAAGAGATGGGAATACCAGACCACCTGACCTGCCTCCTGAGAAATCTGTATGTAGGTCAAGAAGCAACCGTTACAACTGGACATGGAACTACAGACTGGTTCCAAATCAGGAAAGGAGTGCATCAAGGCTGTATATTGTCACCCTGCTTGTTTAACTTATATGCAGAATACATCATGCAAAATGCTAGGCTGGATGAGGCAGAGGCTGGAGTCAAGATTGGCAGGAGAAATATCAATAACCTCAGATACGCAGATGATACCACCCTTATGGCAGAAAGCGAAGAGCTAAAGAGCTTCTTGATGAAAGTGAAAGAGGAGAGTTAAAAAGTTGGCTTAAAACTCAAAACTCAACAAAACTATGATCATGGCATCTGGTCCCATCACTTCATGGCAAATAGATGGGGAAACTGTGGAAACAGTGACAGACTTTTGGGGGGACTCTAAAATCACTGCAGATGGTGACTGCAGCCATAAAATTAAAAGACAGCTGTTCCTTGGAAGAAAAGCTATGACCAGCCTAGACAGAATATTAAAAAGCAGAGACATTACTTTACCAACAAAGGTCCATCTAGTCAAAGCTATGGTTTTTCCCGTGGTCATATGGATATGAGAACTGGACTCCAAAGAAAGCTGAGTGCAGAAGAATTGATGTTTTTGAACTGTGGTGTTGGAGAAGACTCTTGAGAGTCCCTTGGACTGCAAGGAGATCCAACCAGTCCATCCTAAAGGAAATAAGTCCTGAATGTTCCCTGGAAAGACTGATGTTGAGGCTGAAACTCCAATACTTCGGCCACCTGATGTGAATAGCTGACTCATTTGAAAAACCCTGATGGTGGGAAAAACTGAAGGTGGGAGGAGAAGGGGACAACAGAGGATGAGATGATTGGATGGCATCAGTGATGGGATGGACATGAGTTTGAGTAGGCTCTGGGAGTTGGTGATGGACAGGGAGGTCTGGCATGCTGCAGTCCATGGGGTCACAAAGAGTCGGACATGACTGAGAGAATGAACTGAACTGGATAGTCCAGAGAGGGATACAGAAGGATACATAAGCAAGACCATGTGATAAGCCTTAGAGAGGGAAAAGGTAAGGTGTAATGGGAGTCCCAGGGAGGCTTTCTAACACAATGTGGAGTCAGGAAACATTTAACAGAGCAAGTGACTTCTACACTAAGTCCAGGAAAAGGGGCAGCAATTAGATGACAGGGATGGGAAGAGAGTGGATCCAGCAGCAGCAACAACAGGCAAAGAGAATGTGACATTCTGATTTAATAATAGGTCTATGTTGGAAGTGGATATTGGTCCTTTTAAAGAATACAGATTTAGATGCCAAAGGCAGGAAAGAATCTGAGCTAATCTCCACTTTCAGAGCTGATTGTGTCTTCTCAGACCATGAAGCTGTTTGCAACTGGGGACTATGGCTCCTGTCTTTTGTTATAATTATTGTCATTTTTCTACAACTAGCCACAGAACAAATGTTCAATAAAATAGAAACAACTATTGATGAACAATAGCCATGGGGGAGAAAGGAAGGGCAGTTTCTACCTAGTCTGTGCTTAATATCGGTTACCAGTGGTTGAGGGTATGTTCTAAGTCCTTCTGTCTCCAGGATTCAGCCCGAGATGTGTCACGAGTGCTGAATAAATCCATCCTGAATGAATAAGTTAATGTGTATTGCAGAGATGAGGAAAATGAAGCTCAACGTTTCTTATTTGGGGAGGTCACAAAATTGTGTGATTCAGGACAAAGCTCCCAAACTGATTCTATTACACCATGTTCATGAGATATGTCCAGGTCACTCTATGGATAATGACTCCCTTAGATATCTTGTCTTTCAGGGCCATGGGGAATGCTGACCCATTTGTCATTTTGGTGAAAACTTTCTCCCCTCTACTAGCTAATGGTACCATTCAAAAGTGTACCCTCATTACAGACACCTCTTAGCCCACCTTCTCCCACTGACCCAGCACCCTGTGGAGGGGAAGGTTTGTAGCACAGCTGACAGAACCAAAATCCTGGGAGTGGGATTTTTTGGTACAATAGAGCTGTGCAGAAGTGCGATGGGGAGGTGGGACTCTGGAGAGAAATGGAGGGTACCTGGAGAAGAACTCAAGATGTCCATGCTGAGAGGATCATTGGGAACCTGGGCCCTTCATGTACTCATAATTAGCATAACAAAAAAAGTGATGGCCACAAGAAAAGAAAGAGGGCCAGACAGACAAATTCCTGGGGGACCAGGAACCTTCTCTTTCTTTCACTTAGTTGAGCTAGAGGAGCTGTGGTTGCCAGTCTTTCCATGTGACTTGACATTTTTATGGGTTTGGCTATTTTTAACACATTTAGAGTCTACAGAGTGTGTAGAAAGATCAATAGTAGTTGATAAAAGGTATGTTTGAAAAGACATGCCTTAGGTTCTATGTGTTATTCCCACGCCCATATAAGTATATAGAATCTTTTTCCTATCTATAGCTTAATTAACATAGCAGCTATTATGGGTTTTAGAAAAGTAATATATATTTATTGACTAAAGTGTGAAGTTTCACAATCTATATGTATCAAAATTTTAGAAACAAGAAACTTATCACCCCACTTTTCTTCCTACCTCTAAAATAAAACAAGGAACAGGCATTAATTTGAATTTGTCTTGCCTTTGGTGAATAGGTTTTTATTACTCTATAAACTAATTTCTTAAAGAGTATAGTAAATAGTTTTATACATAAAAACCAAAGGCATCATATCGGTATTATCTATGGGTATTGAATTTTAAGTAGAGATGATCATATCACAGAAGATAATCTCCAAAGATTTTTAATTTTCACTATAACCTTAAGTTTTCATACTAAGCCTAAGCTTTGGATTTTTGTACTGTTATTTTAGAAATACAGCCTTTTAAACTATCTAAGCTCTATTTTCAAATGTTCCTCCATTTTTATTGCAGGCCTCATACTTCAATGCTATGTAAATGAACATGTTTTCTCCTTTTCTCTAAAAATGTAAATTCCCTTACGTGGGCTTTACCAAAACATAGCTTGCTTTCTGATTAGAACAAATCAAAAATTAAAAAAAAAAAACCCACACTCCTCCAATAAAATATACAACTCCCAAAAGGGAACCCAGATTTCAATCAAGAATTTCCAGAAACCATAGTGTGGTTTACTTAAAGAACATACTTTAAAGCAAAATGCTTAAAATTCTTTCCCTCTTTTCCTTGTGATGTATCTTTATGTATGAATTAACTTCTTACATTCCTGCAGACTTAGCTCCTCATGAAAAAGTGAAAGTGAAAGTGAAGTCGCTCAGTCGTGTCTGACTCTGTGACACCATGGACCGTAGCCCACCAGGCTCCTCCGTCCATGGGATTCTCCAGGCAAGAATACTGGAGTGGGTTGCCATTTCCTTCTCCAGGGGATCTTCCCAACCCAGGGATCAAACCCAGGTCTCCCGCATTGCAGGCAGATGCTTTAACCTCTGAGCCACCAGGGAAGCCCAAGAAGGCCTCAAATTATTTTCCTTTTCCTTGCACAAGTATGGTATTCTCCTCTGTTTTTAAATGGCTCTGTAGTGTCTTGAGAGAGCAGACACAGGTGGTAAGGAAAGAGCTTCTCAATGAACAAGTCCCAGCCATGGACTCTGAAGGGCCAGGTCACTGTGGGCACTGCCCACTTTCGCCATGTTCAGTAACACATCTCTGTTGTATAAGAGCATTTGCAGCAAGACTGCTTGCATAAAGCATTTGAACTTATGCAATAGGGGGAATAGAGCCCCACTTTAGTAAACTATGAAGTCATTTTGTGGCTTCCATTTTGAATGGGACTCTTTTGGGATGATAAGATTTCAGCAAATTTTTCTAATTTTTCATCTATTCATGAACTTGTATAAAAAAGTAGCCTTGCTTTTAAGTTAGGTTTTTATGGAAGAAAAAACTTAGTAAAATTTTTTTGTTAACCATCTGCTATATTACTTCAGAGTTTTAATTGTCTTTCTTTAAAGATATATACTCAAAATTTCTGTTTCTCTTAAAAATGTAAATAGCTTTCTTTAGTTCCATTTGAAGCCTTTGGATATAATTTGATTTAGAACAACTAAGTTTAAAAATAAAGCCTTTTCAACTATTTAAGCTGTACTTTCACCACTTAAACTACTCAAGACTAAGTTTTACTTAGTCTATGTGGTTACAACCTGTATTGGTTTCGGAGTAGGTGTATGGCAAATGTTTAATTTTTAAATTTTTATTGGAATGTAGTAGCTTTATAATGTTGTGTTAGTTTTTACTGTACAGCAAAGTGAATCAGCTATACATATACATATATCCCCCGTTTCAGATTTCCTTCTTGTTCAGGTCATCACAGAGCACAGGGGAGAGTTCCCTGAGCTATACAGTAGGTACTTATTGGCTAACTATTTCATACATAGTATCAATAGTGTATATACATGTGTACATACATGTGTACGGGTATATATATCCCAATCTCCCCATTCATCCCACCCTCACCTTTCCTCCTAGGTATTCTCACATTTGTTCTCTAAGCCCAGTGTCTCTATTTCTGCTTTATATATAAGATTTTCTGCACCAATTTTTTCACAGTGTATGCTTTTGTTTCTATCTTAGTACCCTTTCCATGGGAAAACATCCATTCCCCCAGTCTTTAATAAATTATGTTCATGTGGTTCATCTGATCTGCTCCACAACCCACCCCTTCATAGTCCAGTTATGCGCCAGTGGTTTGTAGATGACCCAGGCCTAAGTAGTCCATTCCTGGCACAGTGAGTCACCCAAGCCAATCAGGCCGGGCAGGAGTTACCAGGAAAGACACACCTGGGGATCTTGGTGCTGACACCAGACATTCTATTGGCATATGAAGGAGAAGAACCAGCACCCATGGCTTAAGCTTACACAATTTGCATTTGTGCCACTTGCAACTCCAGAGAATCTGTCTATATAGAGAGAAGTCGGGGTGCTAGCACTGGTTTTACAATGAAGTGTCACAGTATATTTGACATACGCACTCAGTTCCATTCTTTTCTTTTAAGAATGATAGAATGGATATGACCTTATATTAGAATATTATACAATTTTAACAAAAATATGGTATTAGATTTTTAGGGATTACCTTGATTTAGGTTAATCTCAGAAGTACTTGCCACAGATGGTGCTATATAAATTTACTGAAGAACATCATGAAATAAAATAAAAATCGATATGATGATACAATGTCTGTTACTTGCATTTTGAAATAGCAGCTGTTACATTTGTGAATGAGATTACTGATGATCCACCAAAAAATTTGAACTAACCCAAGCCAGTTTGTCTTCTTTACCTGATAAGTTATTGGTTGTAATCATTTTATTTCAATTTATTTGTGGTGAAAGATTCCCTTGTACGTCTGTTGGTAAAGAATCTGACTGACTGCAGTGCAGGAGAACTGGGTTCAATCTCTGGGTTGGGAAGATCCCTTGGAGAAGGGAAAGGCTAGCCACTCCAGGATTCTGGCCTGGAGATTTCCATGACAGTCCATGGGGTCCCGAACAGTTGGACATGACTGAGTGATTTTCACTTCACTTCACTTCATATCCCATGCCTAAACTCATTTCTGAACCACTAAGTTAAACAAAGGTTGTTGTTTTTAAACTGCAGGTCTTCTTAGAGCTCTATGTTAATGTGTGTTTTAAATCTACATGAGGAAAACAGAATATTTAGCCTTTCGATGGAGAAACAGTGGAAACAGTGTCAGACTTTATTTTTCTGGGCTCCAAAATCACTGCAGATGGTGACTGCAGCCATGAAATTAAAAGATGCTTACTTCTTGGAAGAAAAGTTTTGACCAACCTAGAGAGCATATTCAAAAGCAGAGACATTACTTTACCGACTAAGGTCCATCTAGTCAAGGCTATGGTTTTTCCAGTAGTCATGTATGGATGTGAGAGTTGGACTGTGAAGAAGGCTGAGCACCGAAGAATTGATGCTTTTGAACTGTGGTGTTGGAGAAGACTCTTGAGAGTCCCTTGGACTGCAAGGAGATCCAACCAGTCCATTCTGAAGGAGATCAGCCCTGGGATATCTTTGGAGGGAATGATGCTAAAGCTGAAACTCCAGTACTTTGGCCACCTCATGCGAAGAGTTGACTCATTGGAAAAGACTTTGATGCTGGGAGGGATTGGGGGCAGGAGAAGAAGGGGACGACCCAGGATGAGATGGCTGGATGGCATCACGGACTCGATGGACGTGAGTCTGAGTGAACTCCAGGAGTTGGTAATGGACAGGGAGGCCTGGTGTGCTGCAATTCATGGGGTCACAAGGAGTCGGACACGACTGAGCGACTGAACTGAACTGAAGCTTATTTAACCATGGAACCGTTTACTACTAAACATTTTCAGGAATGAGTGTTCTATAAGATTCATTTTGGGAAATTCCAATCTATGTTGTTAAATTGAGCCTGTGTATAGTGCTTGCCAGTTGCTAATACATGTTAAAATAACTATCCAAGTACAGAAGGGATCTTTCTTTTTATGAGCACAATAAAGGACAGAAATGGTATGGACCTAACAAAAGCAGAAGATATTAAGAAGAGGTGGTAAGAATACACAGAAGAACTATACAAAAAATGTCAGGAGCCATGACAAAATGGAGGCACGGCCCCAGACCCCTCTCCTCATTCAGCAGGCATGGTCCCGGGATGAAGGAGTTAGGCCTTGTAATTCTGACTTGTCTTTTCCTCTCCTCGGCTGAGTTGACTGAAAAGGAATATTAAGGTGCTTATTGTTCTTGAAAGGAGCATGAGAAGGCACAAAGCCTTCTGTGGCTGTGCTCAGAGAATAATTCATAAAGTTAATCATTGACATTTGTTTAACAACTTTTACAAAAGAGTGTTCCTGGATGAGCACATAGGCCGCAGCTTGAGGCCATGGGAGGGATTGCTATCTGAAGCCTATTTGTGAGGAAAATATTTATGGCAAGAGTTTGCTGAATTTAGGTCTTAGGAGTAATTAAAATAGTTAGAAGCTAAAGATTTAAGGAATGTTGTAATGTTAGCATATTCTACTATAGCTTATTGAAATTAGGGACTTTAGAGATATTATTAGCTAGAAGCCCTTTCTAAGAAATAGTGAGCTTAGGTACTAGTGGCAAACAGGACTTAGAAAGATAAGAAATAAACTGAGGAATGTGGTATGCAGTCCAGACATTAGCATGAGTTACAGTGTATTCACAAGGACACAGGAGAAAAAGAAGATAAGAGAATCACTGAGGCAGAAACTCCTTTTGAGGGGCAACAATGATTTATAGAGACAACAAATCTGGGTCAGTGGGAACTGAAAATATCAAACCTCTTACCTAATGCTTTTGTAAAAGTATAAAAGAGAATCATAAGCTTGAAATAAACAGGCAGTCCAAGAAAACTGAGAGGCTGCCTCAGTTCTCACTGACACCGCTCAGCCCTTCAGGATGAATCCCTGGCTGTTGGAGCTGGACTCTGGCAAAAAAAGATTTTCATTACCCAGATAACCACAATGGTGTGATCACTCACCTAGAGTCAGACATCCTGGAATGCAAAGTCAAGTGGACCTTAGGAAGCACCACTATGAACAAAACTAGTGGAGGGGATGGAATTCCAGTTGAGCTATTTCAAATCCTAAAAGATGATGCTGTGAAAGAGCTGCACTCAGTATGCGAGCAAACTGGAAAACTCAGCAGTGGCTGCAGGACTGGAAAAGGTCAGTTTTCATTCCAATCCCTAAGAAAGGCAATGCCAAAGAATGTTCAAACTACCACACAATTGCACTGATCTCACACACTAACAAAGTAATGCTCAAAATTCTCCAAACCAGGCTTCAACAGTACCTGAACCATGAACTTCCAAATGCTCAAGCTGGATTTAGAAAAGGCAGAGGAACCAGCGATCAAATTGCCAACATCCGCTGGATCATAAAAAAAAAGCAAGAGAGTTCCAGAAAAACATCTACCTTTGCTTTATTGACTATACCAAAGCCTTTGACTGTGTGGATCACAAAAAAATGTGGAAAATTCTGAGAGATGGAAATACCAGACCACTTTACCTGCCTCCTGAGAAATCTGTATGCAGGTCAAGAAGCAACCGTTACAACTGGACATGGAACAACAGACTAGTACCAAATCGGGAAAGGGATACGTCAATGCTGTATACTGTCACCCTGCTTATTTAACTTATATGCAGAATACATAGTGCAAAATGCTAGGCTGGATGAGGCACAGGCTGGAGTCAAGATTGCCAGGAGAAATATCAATAACCTCAGATACACAGATGACACCACCCTTATGGCAGAAAGAGAAGAAGAAATAAAGAGTCTCTTGATGAAAGTGAAAGAGGAGAGTGAAAAAGTTGGCTTAAAACTCAAAACTCAACAAAACTATGATCATGGCATCTGGCCCCATCACTTCATTGCAAATAGATAAGAAAACAGTGGAAACAGTGACAGACTTTTTTTTTTTTTTTTGGCTCTATAATCCCTGCAGATGGTGACTGCAGTCATGAAGTTAAAAGACACTTGCTCCTTGGAAGAAAAACTATGACCAACCTAGACAGCATATTAAAAAGCAGAGACATTAGTTTGCCAACAAAGGTCCATCTAGTCAAAGCTATGGTTTTTCCAGTAGTCATGTATGGATGTGAGAATTGAACTCTAAAGAAAGCTGAGCACTGAAGAATTGATGCTTTTGAATGGTGGTGTTGGAGAAGACTCTTGAGAATCTCTTGGACTGTAAGGAGATCCAACCAGTCGATCCTAAAGGAAATCAGTCCTAATATTCATTGGAAGGACTGATGTTGAAGCTGAAACTCCAATATTTTGGCCACCTGATGCGAAGAACTGACTCATTTGGAAAGACCTTGATGCTGGGAAAGTTGAAGGCGGGAGGAGAAGGGGATAACAGAGGATGAGACGGTTGGATGGCATCAGTGATGGGATGGACATGAGTTTGAGTAGGCTCTGGGAGTTGGTGATGGACAGGGAAGCCTGGTGTGCTGCAGTCTACGGGGTCGCAGAGAGTCGGACACGACTAAGAGACTGAACTGAACTGATAACGCCTGCCAGTTGCTAATACATATTAAAACAACTATCCAAGTACAGAAGGGATCTCTCTTTTTATGCATTTTATGAGTCACCATGCTGGAGAATCAAGAGTACAGAGATTTGAACAGCAGTTTTACTTACTAACTGGTCTTTTAACCTGTTACCTCCTATGTTTTTAGTAAAAGTCAGATAGGGTCTTTTCTGTGTCTAGGTTACCCTTCTGTATGTGTGTGTGCTCACTCAGTCATGTCCAACTCTTTGTGACTCTATGGTCTGTTGCCCACCAGGGTCCTCTGTCCAAGGGATTTCCCAGGCAAGAACATTGGAGTGGGTTGCCATATTTCCTCCAGGGGATCTTCTGACCCAGGGATTGAACCCACATCTCCTGCATTAGCTGGAGGGTTCTTAACCACAGAGCTACCTGGGAAGCCCCAGGCTATCCTTCTAGTTAACTCCTTATTCTTAAAATGAAAGTGAAGTGAAGTCGCTTAGTCATGTCTGACTCTTAGCGACCCCATGGACACCAGGCTCCTGCGTCCATGGGATTTTCTAGGCAAGAGTACTGGAGTGGGTTGCCTTTTCCTTCTCCAGGGAACTTCCTGACCCAGGGATTGAACCCAGGTCTCCCGCATTGTAGACAGACGCTTAACCATATCAGCCACCAGGGAAGTCTTCACCTTATTCTTAAAAAAAAAAAAAAAAAAAAACCACCAAAAAACTAGCTAAATCTTGCCATCTTCCCTAATGTCCTCTTTGTTCCTGTGTTGTTAAATCATAGCATAGATCACACTACACCATAACTCTCTTTTATTAATTTCCCCTGTTAAACTTTGAGCTACTTTCAAGCCAAAGTGTGATTTAGCCATTTTTATATCTCTACAGACAAAGCACAGTGCCTGACATTTGTAAGTTCTCAATGAGCGGTGGTGCCAATCAGAAAGTCATCCCTCTTAGCTGCTTATGCTTGCCAGTGGATAACTCCAGCTGCTAGTTGATAGGAAAGGATTAAATGGTCAAAATACTTGATGATATCATCGTCAGTATGAATTCCTGTAGTCTTCAAGAAAGGACGCTCTCACTACTAGGGAGTGTAGCAGGAGAGGCATAATGAGATCAGTGCTATAATGTGTGCTAAAATCAAGAAAAAACCTTTAATCCCTATGGCTATATAACATTCTCATCACTCACATGTGACGCGATATTGCAAAAGGTATCCAAGTTATTTCTAGGCAAGAGAGGAAGTTCTATCATACACAGGTATAAAAATAGTTTTAAAAGACCTAATTCATTCCTTGTTTTTCAACGTACTGCAATTTTTCTAAGTTAAATTTCAATTTCTGTTACCCAGGCTTAAACTAAATAAATCTCACAAAGTAGACAAATGACTTTTATTTATTTATTTTTAATTTTTATTTTTACTTTATTTTACTTTACAATACTGTATTGGTTTTGCCATACATTGACATGAATCTGCCACGGTTGTACATGCGTTCCCAAACATGAACCCCCCTCCCACCTCCCACCCCATATCATCTCTCTGGATCATCCCCGTGCACCAGCCCCAAGCATCCTGTATCCCTTATCGAACATAGACTGGCGATTCGTTTCTTACATGATACTGTACATGTTTCAATGCCATTCTCCCTAATCATCCCACGCTCTCCCTCTCCCTCTGAGTCCAAAAGTCCGTTCTATACATCTGTGTCTCTTTTGCTGTCTCGCATGCAGGGTTATCATTACCATCTTTCTAAATTCCATATATATGCATTAGTATGCTGTATTGGTGTTTTTCTTTCTGGCTTACTTCACTCTATAGAATCGGCTCCAGTTTCATCCACCTCATTAGAACTGATTCAAATGTATTCTTTTTAAAGGTTGAGTAATACTCCATTGTGTATATGTACCACAGCTTTCTTATCCATTCATCTGCTGATGGACATCTAGGTTGTTTCCAGGTCCTGGCTATTACAAACAGTGCTGCGATGAACATTGGGGTACACATGTCTCTTTCAATTCTGGTTTCCTTGGTGTGTATGCCCAGCAGTGGGATTGCTGGGTCATAAGGCAGTTCTATTTGCAATTTTTTAAGGAATCTCCACACTATTCTCCATAGTGGCTATACTAGTTTGCATTCCCACCAACAGTGTAGGAGGGTTCCCTTTTCTCCACACCCTCTCCAGCATTTATTGCTTGTAGACTTTTGGATCAAAGCCGTTTTGACTGGTGTGAAATGGTACCTCATTGTGGTCTTGATTTGCATTTCTCTGATAATGAGTGATGTTGAGCATCTTTTCATGTGTTTGTTAGCCATCCGTATGTCTTCTTTGGAGAAATGTCTATTTAGTTCTTTGGCCCATTTTTTGATTGAGTCGTTTACTTTTCTGGAATTGAGTTGCATAAGTTGCTTGTATATTTTTGAGATTAGTTGTTTGTCAGTTGCTTCATTTGCTATTATTTTCTCCCATTCTGAAGGCTGTCTTTTCACCTTGCTTATAGTTTCCTTTGTTGTGCAGAAGCTTTTAATTTTAATTAGATCCCATTTGTTTATTTTTGCTTTTATTTCCAGAATTCTGGGAGGTGGGTCATAGAGGATCCTGCTGTGATTTATGTCGGAGGGTGTTTTGCCTATGTTCTCCTCTAGGAGTGTTATAGTTTCTGGTCTTATGTTTAGATCTTTAATCCATTTTGAGTTTATTTTTGTGTATGGTGTTAGAAAGTGTTCTAGTTTCATTCTTTTACAAGTGGTTGACCAGTTTTCCCAGCACCACTTGTTAAAGAGATTGTCTTTACTCCATTGTATATTCTTGCCTCCTTTGTCAAAAATAAGGTGTCTATAGGTATGTGGATTTATCTCTGGGCTTTCTATTTTGTTCCATTGATCTATATTTCTGTCTTTGTGCGACAAATGACTTTTAAAAAATTCCTTGAAAGCAAACCACAGTTTGAAGATAAAGCAAAAATGCAAATTACATAAGCACAAATGAACTATAAGAAGAAAGAAAGTGAAAGTGAAGTCGCTCAGCCCTGTCTGACTCTTTGCAGATCCCATGGACTATAGCCTACCAGGCTTCTCCATTCATGGGATTTTCCAGGCAAGAGTACTGGAGTGGGTTGCCATTTCCTTCTCCAGGGGATCTTCCCAACTCAGGGATTGAATTTGGGTCTCCCGCACTGCATGCAGATGCTTTACCTTCTGAGCCACTAGAATTGACTTTCCTCCAATTTCTAGTATAAACTTTAGGCCGATTTAAAAGCTAAACACAATAACAATCTAATTAGGGGGAAAAAATCTCATAAAATCCCCAGTTGAATGATCAAGAAATTTTAAAACATGAACTTAATTCTTATAATATATTAGCTGAGATTAGTAGATGATGGGATAAAGACATTGCAATTGCTAAGACATTGGTAATATAGCTTACCCAAAAAATCTAGTCTACTATTTAACACATTATTTTCTAGGTATGTAGTAATTGTATATATACACTAGTCATTAAATACTGAAATAAAGCATATTATTTATGAGATGTATTATTAATATATATATTTCTTAAGTGCTAGGGAAAAATGGGATGGTATGAGATAGGGATTTTGTCTCATTGTGAGTAATCTTTAGGCCAATGCTTTGTCTAGTCTTCTCAGAGGCACAGGCTTGATGAGTCCACATATTTAAGGGCAGAAACACACAAAAAATAAGTCAAGACTGAAAAAGAAGTGGGAGATGGTGCAACTTCAGACTGAGATCTGAAGCTAATACACTTTATCCAATTTTCATGGAAAGCATCCTCCTCAGCATTGATCTGTGCTGCCCACAAGACTGGGGACTATCTTCTGATTGCATCTTTTTTTCCTACTAGAACACTTAACTGAGGAATCTGTATTTTCCACATTAGGGCCAAACAGTCATCAATATCTAGTCAGTTCTAGCACTGTATTTCCTAAGATATGTATGAAAGTATAATATAATTTCGAAATGTACCTCTTTAGAATAACAGCTGCTGCTGCTGCTAAGTCGCTTCAGTCGTGTCCGACTCTGTGCAACCCCATAGATGGCAGCCCACCAGGCTCCCCCATCCCTGGGATTCTCTAGGCAAGAATACTGGAGTGGGGTGCCATTTCCTTCTCCAATGCATGAAAGTGAAAAGTGAAAGTGAAGTTGCTCAGTCGTGTCCGAGTTTTTGCGACTCCATGGACTGCAGCCTAGCTACCAAGATATAATTCACATTTAAAACAAACCACGTACATAAAATGTACAATTCAATGGTTTTCAGTATATCCATAGAGCTGTGTAACTGTGATCATACTTTCAACAATTCTCCGAAAAGGCTTGTTCTCATTAGCAGTCATTCCTCTTCACTTTGCCCACCCACAGCCCTAGGCAAACATGAATCTACTTCCTGTCTCTGTGAGTTCAGCTCAGTTCAGTCGCTCAGTCGCGTCCGACTCTTTGTGACCCCATGAACCACAGCACGCCAGGCCTCCCTGTCCATCACCAACTCCCGGAGTCCACCCAAACCCATGTCCATTGTGTCGGTGATGCCATCCAGCCATCTCATCCTATGTCGTCCCCTTCTCCTCCTGGCCCCAATCTTTCCCAGCACCAGGGTCTTTTCAAATGAGTCAGCTCTCCGCATCAGGTGGCCAAAGTATTGCAATTTCTCTGTCTCTGTAGATTTGCCTATTTTGGACATGGCATATACCTAATGCATTTTTAGTACTAGGTTTACTCCTTATTCTGCAAAATTCTACCTAAGTTCAGAAGGATGTAACTTTGCTCTGGCATTCTCTTTCCCTGACAGAAAGAAAGCACAGACCTACGACAGGAAACCCTCAGTATCCAGCTAGGTTCTGGAACAATCCAAAGCTGAAGAATATAGCTAGTAACAGTTCATAATTGTTTGTGTGTATGGAAATGGAGGAATGTAATAAAATATCAGTTTTTGTTTTCAAATAAAATATTTAATAAAATATCAAATATTAATAAAATATCCTATTTGTGTCTTTAAGCCTTATACATGATTATAAACAATATCTTTGGAACATTTTTCTGGAATATTTTTTTAAAATTGTATCCAGCTAGTTTTTCACATAATATTATATGCCAGACACTATGCTTCATTTTTAAAACAATCCAGAAAGTAGGTCAGTACTATTATTCCCATTTTAAAGATAAGAAAATTGAGACTCACAGAAGTAAAGTGAGCTGCCACAAGTTACACAGCTTGTTCATGGAAGAAATAAGAACTGAATTTAGGTCGTTACTCTCCATCATGTGTACTTCCCATCATGTTACATTTTCTACCCTCAGACAACCAGTCCTTTTGATAAAAAGAATTTGTGCAAGAACTAAGTCGATAAAAGCAATTTATACTTCTCCAAGAGTTTTTTTTAAAGTTACCTATGATTACAGTTCAGACAATTCTATATGCAACAGAAATGCTTCACTGTAATTGATAATATGGGATTGAGGCTATAGCATCTAGTTAAAAAAAAATCCCTTTTCTTGGTTTGCTGGTTCCCCCAGTGGCCCCAAATACAGAAGAGCTTAGACATCTGAGCTCTAGTATCTACCATTCTCCTCATTCACACCTCAATACACAATTCTCTCTCCTGGTTATTAAATCCCAGTGAAGCTTGCTGCAAAATAAAAAAAAAAAAAAAGAGAAAATAATGTGTAGTCATTTTACACAGCCTGGAGCTAGAAATTCAGCACGGGGAGAAGAAAGAAACGAGGGGAAAAGAACTGGCAGATTACAAGGTCAGCCCCCATTAGCAGCCACAGAGACATAACAGTATCAGAGAAACGTCTGATCACCTTACCAATCATTGTGGGCTCTTGCTGTGTTAATACAGTGTGTTCCAAGTAGACTGCTGCTCTTCTAGCTTCTAAGTGCCTTTGGCTTAAAGATACTGACATTTCCAGGAGGTGTACACATTTAACCTGGGGCAGGAATCATCTTCTGCAGTAAACAGCGCTGCCCCTATGCAGATGGGGTTTCCAGAGCCCACTAATACAAGTCCTCTGTGAGCGGAGACTGGCCAAGGCAGGCAAGACTGCGTGGATGGATCAGCCGGGCTTGTCTTGGTCCAGTAACCTGATAAACTTAAACTGTGCAAGACACCGCTGGTGCTGAGAAACCCAGTTGTTCATAGTAACAGGAGGTTCTCCAATAAGGTTGGTGAGAAATTCAAGGGTCCTGTCTGCTGGTAATATCCGGGGCACTACCTCATCCTCTTAATTAACCCCCAGAGAGCTAGCCAAGAAACTGCTCTGATTACAAAATAATGGGTCCATCAGGCACAATTAGTACCCAAGTGAAACATGGCAGTTTGCGTGTGAAAACGATTGAAGTAAACAATCCCAGGCCCTGAAAGGGGCTCGCTTCCTAATTAACCCTTAGAGGGCTCATCTGTTTGCCGAACAAAACTCAGCCCCAAGCCTTTGCCAACTGGCGTGATGGATAAATGGTTTTTGCATCAGATCTTGCTAGGCAAGGCACTGGCAAGTGGAAATGACTAACCCCTAAAGACTTACACCATAGAACACTTGGAAAACACACAGGGTACAATGAGTTTATTAAAGAGAGGAAGTATCATGGAGAATGAGTCCTAGAAAGAGTCTTGGAAAAATCCAAATTCTTAGAAGAACAGCCTCCCTGCCCTTGTTATTTGAGGACAAGACATATTTTCTTCTCTCTGACAGCTCCATAGAAATTAGTATAAGATCCTCCACACAGGATGTATAAAGCCTAACTCGTGGGTGTAGTTTGTTTTAGAGCGAGATTGGAAGTGATAAAACTGTTGACTTTTTTTTGACTCTACATTAAAAAAATTAACCAACCACTGTCTCAAGATCAATCTTAATAAGCATATTTTTATTCTATATTCTGATGAGACTTTTATTTTTTTTCATTGCTTTATTGCAAGTCCCTAGAGCAATGCTCGATTTTAAAGCGAGTGTTTAAAAAAAATGCTCGTTGTATAAATGTGTGAATGACCTAAAAAGAGGCTACTGTGAATAAGAGGGTGGAAGAGTTGGGGAGCAATTATCCAAAGCACATATTTAAGCGGTGCCTGGTTAAAAAAAGAAAGGCAAATCGTTACACACACTCTATTGTGTTGGGTTTATCATCTTTAATTGTGTGTGTGTATATATAGATCTATATATCTTTTAACTTTTTAAAGTATAACTTTTCAAAGTATTAACTTTTCAAAGTATACAATTTCTAAACATCTAAGAGAGTCAGATTCAGGATACTGGTTACTGAAATAAGCAAACCTCCTCTGTTAGTCCTCAGATTTTACGTCTTCCTGGGATAGGGGAGAGCATGTGCTAGATTCAACATGAAAAGTGAAAGTGAAAGTGAAGTCGCTCAGTTGTGTCCGACTCTTTGCAACCCCATGGACTGTAGCCTACCAGGCTCCTTCATCCATGGGATTTTCCAGGCAAGAGTACTGGAGTGGGTTGCCATTTCCTTCTCCAGGGGATCTTCCCCACCGAGGGATTGAAACCGGGTCTCCCTCATTGTAGGCAGACGCTTTACTGTCTGAGCCACCAGGGAAGTCCAGATTCAACATAGTATGATGGTAAAAGGTAGCGCCTTTGGAGCCATAGGCCCTGATTTTGAAAATTGACTTTGCCAAAATTTTGTTATGTAGATTTTAAAATTATTTAAGCTTCCTAAAGTTTAGTTTCCTCACCTATAATAAAAAGGGGCTAACGCCATCTACTTTTATCCATGGACAGAGGAGCCTGGAGAGCTACCGTCCATGGGGTTGCAGGAGGATCAGACATGACTGAGCGACTAACGCTTTTCAAAGGGATCGATAATTGTTAATGATGATAATAATAAAAAAGTTTTGATTCTGATGAGAAAGAAAATTATGGCAGTACCTTATAAATGACACACAGCAACATCCATAGATATAAGAAAGAACTTTGATGGAGTGTTATATATGCACACACATATGCAGATAATATTCTCAACATAAATCTAGACAACCAACCAACAATAAAATCAAAGAGGTTCCCTTATGGCTCCTGCTATGTCCAAAACAGAAAATCAGAGGGATGTGGCTTGTACAAAGGTACTACAGTCTGATTCGTACAAAGGCCCTGTAAATCTTCAGTGGGGCAGAATCAGCACCCTGTTCCCTTTTTTATTTTATCTTTAAGCAAAGAAACCTACTGACTTGGGGATACCGAAGAGAGTCTGGATTTTTCCCCAAGATTTTGATTGTTAGATCAGCTGGCTTGTATCATAGTCTCTCTGAATTTTTGTGGTCAGTAGCAGAGAATGAAGCTTGGGAATTATCAGTGGTTGCTTATGTTTCACTGGGTCAAAGGAGTACTGAGATCCTGGTTTGTATTTGTGTGTGTGGCATGACGATTTAAGGGGCTTCCCTGATGGCTCTGCGTTAAAGAATCCACATGCCAAGGCAGGAGACGCAGGTTTGATCCCTGGTTCAGGTATATCCCCTGGAGGAGGATATGGCAACACACTCCAGTATTCTTGCCATGCCTAATTCCATGGACAGAGAAGCCTGGCATGGCAGGCACCAAGAGTCAGACATGACTGAGCGACTAATCACCCGTGCATGACTAAATCTGTGTTCAGGAGTGGCACCGTGGCAATCCCAATAAGAGATCATGAGCACATGCTTAGAGGAACAGCTTGTCAGCCGAGCTCCGTGTGGTCCTGAAATTGTATCATGACCTCAGCCCCTTTGGGGCTTCCTAGGCGGAAAGCTTAGCTAGGAGAATAGGAATACTCCTGAGGATAGAGCCAGGTCTCTTTCCACATGAGTTTCAAAATCCTCGGCTTAGTCTTTCTTTATTAAACTGCCATTGAATGATAAGATTTAGAGGGAAGAAATGTATTTCTCTCCAGAATAAAATTATCTTCTGTTCTTCCTTCAAGGCTGACTTAACAAGATCTTTAAAAAATAGAATGGGTCTTAAAGAAACCCATCTGGCTTCTGAATGCCGAATTTGCTCTAAATTCCTGGGAGTCAGGCTACGCTGTCAATATAATCTGAGCCATAATGTGTTATTCATGTTTCTCTGAGGTCATCAATGTCTTTGCTTGCTATTCTTACCATTCTTCAGGATAATGGTGCTTAGTGAAGCAATTTCTTTTTAACTCCTATCATATGCCTAGTTACAGGCTATATTCAAAAGGCTATTGTAAAGTTCTACACCTCGTTATCATCCTTCCTCCAGAAGTTTAAATACAACTTAGACCTCTTCACCCATCTTGTCTCTTGTTTAATAACTAATATCTGCTGATATGGACTATGACCTCAGTCATCTTATTTTATGCCAGCACTCAGTTTTAAAATATTCAGATCATACACTTAAAAAAATATTTACAAGCATAAAATATTTTCACAGTACCAGACCATTTAAAAATCTTTGTGAAAAATTAAATATCAGCAACTGCCAATTGGCTATCTAAGGATGCACTGTTAAATTGCACCATGAAAAAATAAGCTGGTAAGAGTACTGCACATTTACCAAAACTTAAAGGTACTAGAAAATTACAGAAAAATCTCAGGTGTTACTTTTACTGGATTGAATGTGATACTAAGGAGAATTAGGTCTCACTTACAAAAAAAAGTATTTGAAAACAAGAGTGCTCAGATTTTTGTTCTTTCTTGGAAAAAGCTGCAAATTTGGAGTTACTGAATGGGTGTTGGGAATCCAGTCGTACCGTCAACAAGCCAGTGACCCTGGAAATTTCACTTTGCCTTAATGGGCCACTTTCTTCCTACAAAACATGGCTCACAGGGTTGTTGTGTGATCCAAACCTTAACACTCTCAGTAAATTCCAGGATGCTAAGAATTCCTAGATTATAAGCAAATCTTGGATAAAAAGTTTAATTCTGAGAAGCAAAGGATATGGCACAAACCATGAGTCTTTAATGACATGATACTGTTGCTAGCATCTCTCATTTTATGGGCAATCGATAGTTTAAAAGTCATTTATTAATGCACAAACTTCTTTGATCATTTCAACAATGCTAGTAAGTAGATATGCTGGGCTTTCAAATCTCCATTTTACACACAACAGAGGATCAGCGAGTTAAGGTGACACCTACTGAGACCTCTCTTAACACATGGATTAATTCTCTCTCTTATGTCCTAAACTTAGGAGTGAGGCTGGTCTCAGGAAAGATACTCAGCAAAGTTACAGCACAGCACTTTTAGGCATCAGGTAATTCTCTGGACTAACTGAAGACTCTGTCTCCTCCTTTACTTACCTCTTGATTGAATCGCCAAATTGTTCAAACTTTATAGAATCCTGTTTTTCCTTATCATTCATTCATTCATTCACACATGCATGTCAGGCTGCCGTGACAAAATACTTTAGACTGGATGGCTTAAAGAAAAGAAGTGTATCACAGTTTTGGAGGCTGGGAAGTTGAAGATTGAAATGCTAGATTCAATCTCAGCCCTTTTTCTTGGCTTGCAGGTGGCTGCCATCTTGCTGGGTGTTCACATCTTTGTGGCACAGGAGCGTGAGCTGAGGTGGTAGTGCTCTTCTTACATGGAACTAATCACATCTCATGACCTCATCTAAGCCTAATTATCTCCCAAAGACCCCATCTCCAAATACCATCACACTGGGGGTTAGGGCTTTAACATATGAATTTTGTAGGGACACAAACCTTTAGTCCATTACAGAGCACGTGTTCATTCATTTGCTCATTCATTACAAGGTTAGTCATAGCAACTCTTACTCATTCAGTGGTGAGCACAAAATGCTATTTTCCATATACACCATAATATTGATCTTCAAAAGCATTTCAATAATATATTAAACAAAAATTGTATTTCTATCTTCCATATTAGGAAGCCAAGTCTCAGAGAGAGAAAGTTAACTTTCCAGCTTGGTTTTAAATCCAATTCTAATTGGATTTAATTCTAATTGGTAAATCTAATTCTCCACATATAACATAGCAAGGTAGTGTGAAAGATACAAAAGCATTCATTCAGACAAAATATTTATAGAAAATCTGCCATTTTCCCACTACCGTTCCTGGGGATACCCAGTGAATAAAACACACAGAATCACACTGTCCTTTTAAGCTTATATCTAGAACTTTTACCCCCAGAATAACGCAGTTTTGAAAGTACATGTGCACAAAAACCTACAATAAAGGGAAGCAGGAGGTCAAGAGCCATGTGAGCAGCGAAGGTGGGAAAATGCTACAGAATTTCAAAGTTCTCAAGACCAGTTTCCTGTAGGAAAATCTCAGAAAATTTCTCCACAGAATGGGAAGCTGATGAAGTGAAGTTTGGAGGACAAGTGGATAAAGACACAAGTGAGCAGGAAAAAGAGACTAGAGGGTCCGCTAGACTATCAATTCCCTGAGGAAAGGGGTTTTGTCCCTTATATTAAGGGTCTAGGACAGTTCCTGGCATTTAGAAAGTGCTCAGTAATTGACTAACTTGGTAAAGGAGAGCTTCAAGCATAGAATATGAGTGGCACCCTGAAGGAGGGAAGATAAAGCTCAAGGTATGTCTATGGGAGCTTTCGTGGAAAGAAAAGATTGGCTGCCTTTAACCTACAGATCACAGAGAATATACACTTACTCACTTCACTTGAAAACAATATAATGTGGGAATTTGTATCTCTACTTGACAGATAAATATTAAGGCTCAAAGATACTGTATACCTCACCCAAAGTCAACGAATAAATGAATGATGAAAAATTAATATATATATTACATATCCACAGCCATCTGATTCTAAAGCTTCAGTTCCTACTCTTTACTCAGGGAAGAAATATAAATGTAGATATAAATATAGATAGGAAAATATATTTAGGAGTTGTTATCCCAGAGGGAAAACTAAAAGAGAGTTAAAGAGTTAAAGACCATGTCATAAAATGACTATATAATTTGCCAACAAAGGTCCATATAGTCAAAGCTATGGTTTTTCCAGTAGTCATGTATAAATGTAACAGTTGGACCATAAAGAAGGTTGAGCACCAAAGACTTGATGCTTTTGTGGTGCTGGAGAAGATTCTTGAGAGTACCTTGGACAGCAAGGGGAATCAAACCAGTCAACCCTGAAGGAAATCAACCCTGAATATTCATTGGAAGGAATGATACTGTAGCTCCAATACTTTGGCCACCTGATGTGAAGAGTTGACTCACTGGAAAAGATCTTGATTCAGGGAAAGATTCAAGGCAAAGGGGGTGGCAGAGGATGAGATGGTTAGATAGCATCACTGACTCAATGGACATGAATTTGAGCATACTCTGGGAGATAGTGGAGGACAGAGGGGCCCGGCATGCCACAGTCCAAGGTCATGCAAAGAGTCAGACATGACTTAGTGACTGAACAACAACATACGACTTTGAATCATTCTGCTCTTGAAGTCTTTGCATCCTGTCATAGGCCACATAAACCCTCATAAAATGTGCACATAACAGTCACGATAAAGCACAGATTTTGTTGGAACAAGAAATGCCCATCCTGGACTTCCCTGGTGGTCCAGTGGCTAAGAATCTGCCTGCCAGTACAGGGGACATAGATTACATCCCTGGTCCAGGAAGATTCCACAAGCCATGGGACCATGCAACTATTGAGCCCACATTCTGCAACTACTGAAGCCTGCGTGTTCTAGAGCCCATGCTCCACAACCAGGGAAACCACCACAATGAGAAGCCCACACATTGCAACTAGAGAGTAGCCTTCGCTCACCACTGCTTTAGAGAACCCGTGCCCAGCTATGAAGACCCAGTGCAGCCAATAAATAATAAAAGGTAAAAAAGAAATGCCCACCTTATCTTCAGTACCCTCCCACACACAAGTGCTTACTTACAAATATCCTCTCTTCCCTCCACCAGCACAAAGCATGATTTATTTAAGTGAGTAATAAAGATTGCCAGATTCTTCGACTTTCCTGCTCTTGTGGTTTCTTGGAGGGTGACTAGTTTATTATTTGTATATTAACACCTGTGGTTGATGTCTTGCACACACTGTGGACAGAGTCTGGACACTGTACCTTTTCTTCTGCATTCTGAGAACCATCTTCCCTAAGAAAACACAGCTGTAGGCACACCTCCCAACCTTTCTCTTTGGAGCGATTCCAAAGAGATGGTCATGCAGGAGAATATTAAGCAGAGATTATACCTCTTGGCCTAAGAACATTTCCATTCTCTGAGTTTCAGCAGATAAATAAAAAATTTCAAAATCTCAACCACATAGCTTTATGTAGTGACTGCTTGGTAAAGAAATGAATCCTGACAACACAAAGTAGTACTTCACTAGGCTATACCATCAGGCTAAAAGGTGTAGTACAATTTCTTTGCACGGGAGAATCATATATGCCTTCTCAGCAGGGCTTCAAAATAGTCCACTTTCTGATTTGAGCTTTTAAACAATAACCACTTGGTAAATGAAGCAGAAACTCTCCCTCTAGATTGTTTGTTGCTGTTGTTGGGTTTTAATTGCTAGGAAGTGAGGCAGGAACAGAGTCAATATTTTTTTTTGTTCATTTCATCTGTAACTTCACCAGTACAGACACCCTGGAGAGTTTTGCTCAGATATTGCTGCTGAGGGGCCAGGAGCTTCTCTGTTGTTTAAATATTCGAGGCTGGTTCACTTAAAGATCAGAAAGGGCAGGGATTGAGACCTACCAGGACTCACAGACCTCTGACAACACAAGATGCCATCTGGGATTTCCTGTCTGTCTCCAGTCTATATTTGGTGGTTCAGACCAGTCTCCACTCTCCAGGACCACAGGCTGGTGTGGAATTTACTTAACCTCCCTTGGTCTTTGATTGGACTTCTTAGTTCATGTCTACATCCTGATTCATGGTATCTTCCTTACACACGCTGGGCCTGAGCTTATTGGATCTGGATCTCAGCAGATCCCAGTTCTAATTCTCCTTCAGACCAGCCACTCGGCTTCTCAGTGGTTCTACCAGTATTTGAAGGAGTGGGACGCACATGAAGTTAAACTCCTTAAAATCAACGGCCATCTGTTAAGTTAGTTAGCTGCATGCATGCTCAGTCGTGTCCTACTCCGTGACCGCATAGACTATAGCCTGACAGGCTCCTCTGTCCGTGGGGTTTCCCAGGCAAGAATACCAGAATGGGTTTCCATTTCCTCTTGCAGGGATCTTCGTGACCCAGGGATAGAACCTGTGTCTCTTGCATCTCCTAATTTGGCGGGCAGATTCTTTACCACAGGCTTCCCTGGTGGCTCAGCTAGTAAAGAATCTGCCTGCAATGTGGGAGACCTGGGTTTGATCCCTGGGTTGGGAAGATGCCCTGGAGAAGGGAACAGCTACTCACTCCAGTATTCTGGCCTGGAGAATTCCATGGACTGTATAGTGCCTGGGGTCGCAAAGAGTCAGACACCACTGAGTGACTTTCACTTTCACTTCCTTACCACTGGCACCATCTGGGAAGCTGGGCCACCTCAAAGAAATGCCTTAATTTCTCCCAGTCTGTTTGTCTATTTAATGAGAATGGGAATAACTGGCCTGCCCCAGCCATGTTGCAGGGATTCTATAAATTGATATATGTGAAAGAGCTTCATAAAATATGAAGTGCCTTTTCTACAGTTAAAATATAACAACAAAAATATTTTCCGGTTTGTTATCTGCTGCCCTCTCCTGGTTCCCAGGTTCCATCACTAAGATTTAACGGGGGCAGGGGTGGGGGTGGGGATTAACCCTTTACGTTTTGATAGCATCAGTGAATAGACCAGTGAATAGCATCAGTGACAGGAGAAAGGTGGTTTTTTTTTTGTTTGTTTTGTTTTGTTTTTAGTATACCCGGTTTATATATATATATATATATATATATATATATATATATATAGTATGTTACACTCATTGGTTACAGTTTTCCTAAACTCTATTCACATTTAGAGTGCATCTCTTCTGAGTTATTGAATATTTTCAACTCAGATTTCTTTATCTGTTTTTCAAATCAGTCTCATTTTCTGTGCTATCAAGATCATTTTTTGATGGAGATTTTTCATAAAAGCTTTACCACTTTCCCCAAGATTTTCTTCTAAAATATCAGCATATCTAGTTTTACTATTTCTGAAGCTAGGCTTTCTTCATTTTATCAGATTTGTTTCAACAGAAGAAAGGACAAGAAGGACTCATTCTTTCCTTAAATGATTTACTAACAGAAACAAAGGAGTTCTATTGTGTATCACATCACCAGGATAACAAAGTTTATAATCAGGCAACGACAAGGGCATCACAAGTGCTGCCTAGCTGACAATAGTTGAAAAGGATGTCATCTATTACAAGTTCTACCTTGATTTTAGAGAAAACAAAATGTGAAAATTGATGGATGTCTCCTCTTTTTGATCCTTTATTATCCATGATCCTTGCAGTGGTGGTGTAAAACCATCCAACTGGTTTCGCAATGACTTCAGGATATGAAGAGATTTTAGCATGCCCAGGATTCACTGGCATGTCATGCCAGAATCCTCTACTCCACTGACTTTATTTGGTCATCTACCATATGTCAGATAATTCACACCTATGCCCTGCAGTTATGCCCTTGGAAGGCATAGTTTTTGCCTTTCAGAAACCACAGCTTGTAATGAGTGCTCCTAACCCAATGGAGAGGGCTTTCAATTTATAGACCAGACTGGTACATAGAAACTTACTGCAGGACTACTTCTAGAGTAGTCTGTTGATCCGAGCTTCTCAATTTAGAGATGAAGAAACTGAGAAAACAGTACCTTACCAAGGTCAGCCACATTCACTAAACAATGAATGGGCTTCCCAGGAGGGGCTAGTGGTAAAGAATCCAACTGTCAGTGCAGGAGACATAAGACGCAGGTTTGATCCCTGGGTCAGGAAGATCCCCTGCAAAAGGACATGGCAACCCTCTCCAGGATCCTTGCCTGGGGAATCCTATGGACAGAGGAGCCTGGTGGGCTAAAGTACATAGGGGTGCAGAGTCAGACACAACTGAAGCAACTTAGCAAAAATAGTGATAACTATATGTACTATATGTTGGAGTGTTTTTTTGGTCCTGGAATAATTTAGGAATCCATATTAGTGAAAAAGATGAAAACCACTGATTTTAAGAAATTTAACTAAAAGAAGACTTGTAATGAATTCATTTCATTTGGTGGCTTTATTTTATTTATGGATAAATGATAGGGTACAGTATGAGTTATTTAACCTTTTGAAAAATTCTTCTAAATTATGTAATTTTATTTTTTAATTACAGAAAAATTTATACTTAAGAAAATATATTATGTATAAAAGCCATGAAAATTGCTAGAAGAACATCCACATTAAGAAACAGGATATTTCATTTATCCTTGAAGCCTCTTAAGGGGCTGTTCTCTCTTCCCCTAATAAGTCATCAGCATTCAGAACTTTTATCATTCCCTGGACATTTCTTCATAGCTGTTATACATATGTATGTATCCTGAAATACTGTTTAATTTTACATATTTTTAAATGCTATATGAGGGGTATTGAAGCATATGTATTATTCTCACAACAATTTTTTCTCTGTTCAACATTGTGTTGATGAGATTCACGCTGATAAAATGAGCTGTTTCATTCATTTCACTGTTGTTTAGTTAACACTGAACCAAATTCTTTCTATTCATTCTATTGATGGACATTTGTTGGTTCCAGGTCTTAGTATTATAATCAATGCTGTACATTTATTCTGTTGTACACATGTAGAACTCTTTCTAGCTTAAATATATAGGAAAATAATTTCTGGGTCACTGAATGCCCACATTAGCAACCTTACTGGATAATTTATAGATATACCAGAAACATATGAAAAATCTCCTTTTTCCATTGTTCATCAAGACCTGTTATCCTCCTTTAAAACATTTTTCAATTTGATGTGTCTAACAGTAGCTCATTGTAGTATTAATCTGCATTTTCTTGGTTAAAAATGAGACAATATCCTTTAATGTATTTATTGGAATGTTCTATTTTCTCTTCCGTGAAATACTTGTTTGTTCTTTTGCCTTTAAGTGTTTTTAAGTAGTTTGTCTTTTTCTTATTAATTTGAAAAAGCTCTTTATGTATCATAGATGTTAATTCCTTTCTGGTTTTACATATTATAAATATCATCTATCATTCTGTGGCTACTCATTTTTTATATATCTTTTGATAAGTAGTTTACAATTCTAAGATAGTCAAATATATTTTCTTTTATGATTTCTGAGTTCTGCATCATGTGTTAGTTTGAGGGAAATACCTAGGGGTTTCTTTTTCCCATAGAAATTAACAACTGCTCCAGTAATAATGCCTGAATAATTTTTTGCCTAGTGGTCTGCAATATTATGTCTCTCATATTATTCTATGGCCTGTTTGCATACTCATTCACCTGTGTGTCATGTCCTAAATAATATTGTTTCTAATCAAGTTTTGATATTTAGTTGTAGTATTTAATACTACAACTAATCCTGCATTTTCTTCATGAATTAACTTTCACTGATCCTTTGTTCTTCTATACAATTCTTCCTTTACAATTATATTAGGATTTACTTGGAAATGAATTCAATTAATCAGGTTTTTTTTTATTCCAGTTTGTCCTTCTAATGGTTTGAAATTTTATTCATTAATTTCACTCTGTTAATTGACCCTATGAAAGTGTGAATATGAATAAAGTGGAAGTGTTAATCTCTCAGTCATGTCTGACTCTTTGCGACCCCATGGACTGTAGCCCACCAGGCTCTTTTGTCCGTGGAATTCTCCAGGCAAGAATAGTGGAGTGGGTAGCCATTCCCTTCTTTAGGGGATCTTCCCTACCCAGGGATAGAACCTGGGCCTCCCACATTACAGGCAGATTCTTTACTGTCTGAGCCACCAGGGAAGCCTGAGAATATTTTAAAGTCTAATATTAATCAGTGTCTTTAACTTCCTGTCAAATAATAAAAAGATCTTAGAGTACTTTAAATTCCTAACCCTCTCTTGGATTACATTAAATTGTTTCTCAACAGTTTACCTTAAACTTTCTTTAAAATTGCAGCACTATTTACAATAGCTAGACGATGGAAGCAACCTAGGTGTCCATCGACAGATGAATGGATAAAAAAGTTGTGGTACATGTACATAATGGAATATATTACTCAGCCATAAAAAGGAATGCATTTGAGTCAGTTCTGATAAGGTGGATGAACCTACAACCTATTATACAGAGGGAAGTGAGTCAGAAAGAGAAAGAGAAATATTGTATTCTAATGCACATATATGGAATCTAGAAAAATGGTAGTGGAAAATTTATTTACAGGGCAGCAATGGAGAAACAGACATAGAGAACAGACTTATCGACATGGGGAGAGGAGAGGAGAGGGTGAGACGTATGGAAAGAGTAACATGGAAACTTACAGTACCATATGTAAAATAGATAGCCAATGGGAATTTGCTGTATGGCTCAGGTAACTCAAACAGGGGCTCTGCATCAACCTAGAGGGAAGGGATAGGGAGAGAGATGGGAGGGAGGTTCAAAAGGGAGGGGATATATACATATATATATATTCCTATATATACCGTTGATTCATGGTATATGTATATATATATATACATACACCATGAATCAGCGGTAGGTATACATTCCTGTTGAGGTTTGACAGAAAACAACAAAATTCTGTAAAGCAGTTATCCTTCAATAGAAAAAACTAAATTAAAAAAAATTTTATTTTTAGTTCTGGAAATTTACCATTATTACATTTATTTTTTCAAAGGATATCTACTTCAATCTATCAACATACATGTCATTTTATTTGCTCATTTTCCTTTTTTTTTTAAATCTCAGATTTTACTCTGGTATCTTTCTGAAATATGTATTTCAAAGAAATACATTTTTTGGAAGGATATATTTCTTGTTGGCAAACTCTAATTTTAAAAATTTTCTATCATTGAATTAATTTTATTCTGGTTCTTGAAAAGACAGTTCCATTGGGTTTCACATTTTCGATTGATAGTTCTCTTTTGTATCCATTAAGGATACAGCAATCATCACCTGGATTCCATAACTTCTGCTGAAAAGTTACCTGTAAAAACTCATTGCAGATGCTTTATGAACCAAGTTTTCTCTCTGGCTGCTTTTGAGGGCTAAACAAAGGAGTCCTTCCTTGAAATTCTAAACTCTGCTCTCTCATTTTAATCTTCAACAAAAGACACTGAAGTTATGTAGCAAAGTTGGAAATAGGAGTTATTCAGCGACCATGGCAAGTAGGAACACTTTTCACTAACAGTTTTCACATGACTGAATAAAGTGTGACTGCACAGCTCAGAGGGTTTTATCTCATAACAGAACTATAATGAGTCACTCTACGACAAAAATCACTTGCTGATGTAGACGTATTACCAGAAAAGTCTGAAATTAACATGAGCACTGACAGTCCGCGGAACACTAAGATGGGTTCCCACTAACTGGTATAGACTTACTACTCATTTGCAGAGTAAATGAAGGAATATTCAGCTTAAATACTTCAACATGTTCTATAAGAAAAAACAGTTAAGTCAAAATAAAGAGATGGAGTGCATTGAGTATGACTGATTTCTAAAAATTACATATAAAATATGTTTTTATCTGCTCAGTTCAGTTCAGTCGCTCAGTCGTGTCCGACTATTTGCGGCCCCATGAATCGCAGCACGCCAGGCCTCCCTGTCCATCACCAACTCCTGGAGTTCACTCAGACTCGAGTCCATCAAGTCGGTGATGCCATCCAGCCATCTCATCCTCTGTCGTCCCCTTCTCCTCGGGCCCCCAATCCCTCCCAGCATCAGAGTCCTTTCCAATGAGTCAACTCTTCGCATGAGGTGGCCAAAGTGCTGGAGTTTCAGCTTTATCATCATTCCTTCCAAAGAACACCCAGGACTGATCTCCTTTAGAATGGACTGGTTGGATCTCCTTGCAGTGTCAGGGACTCTCAAGAGTCTTCTCCAACACCACAGTTCAAAAGCATCAATTCTTCAGCACTCAGTCTTCTTCATAGTCCAACTCTCACATCCATACATGACCAAATGAACTTTAATAAAATATATTCAACATGTATACTATCATGTGAATTGAATCGCCAGTCTATGTCTGACGCAGGATGCAGCATGCTTGGGGCTGGTGCATGGGGATAACCCAGAAAGATGTTATGGGGAGGGAGGTGGGAGGGGGGTTCATGTTTGGGAATGCATGTAAGAATTAAAGATTTTAAAATTTAAAAAATAAAAAACTAAAAATAAAAAAAAATATTCATTTTTAAACACTATCTTATAGTATTAAAGGGATGGGCTACCCTCATAGCTCAGTCAGTAAAGAATCTGCCTGCAATGCAGGAGACCTGGGTTCGATTTCTGGGTTGTAAGGATTCCCTGGAGAAGGAAATGGCAACCCACCCCAGTATTTGTGCCTGGAGAATCCCTATGGACAGAGGAGCCTGGCAGGCTATACCCCATGTGGTCGCAAGAGTCAGGCATGGCTTAGTGACTAAACCACCACCACCATAGTAAAGGATAGGTGTTAGACAGCTGAAGAATTTGTATATAAGTTATAGATTTTTCAAATTTTACTAGCTATATTTATTCACTCATGGATTTATTCATTCACTCAAAAATACTGAGGTCTTCTGTGTTCTGGGAATCCATACTGCTATTCAATTAAATTAATCAAAGCCATCCCCTTATTTTTTCACAGAAAGAGCAAACAGAAACCTCTTAGTCTAGGAAGGAATCACAACATAAGTGTGCTATTTAAGCACCATTGGGGAAAAATACTTTCATTAAAATGCCAGCTAAATTGAGTAAATGAGTTATAAAAACTAATAACTTAAACTCACTCCAATGCTACCCAGATATTTTTACAAGGCTTTCATATATTCTTTGATATAAATTCCAGAAGGAAGGAAGGAAAGAAAGAAGGGAGGGAGGTAGGAAGGGAGATATCTTAAGAAAATGAAGAAAGTATCCTCAGTCCGATGATAAACTCAATTTCAAATTTCAGGTACTTCCCTTTGTCAAGTCAGTTTATCCTACCATTTCTTTGAAAGAACAGGCCTAATTTGATTATGATTAAGCCTAAACTTTAGAGAATGAAGTAATTGTAATTTATGTCACATATCATTATAGTTAAGTGGTGGTTAAAGGTATGTATTTTTCAGAACTTAAAGCATAACAAATAAAAAAAACAAATATGGTGCCTGCCCATCTGGTGATATGTTGACAGAGGAAAACTTAACTCCCTTACTTCTACTTTGGGTCCATCATCTGTACCAATGAGAAGGGTGGTCAGGCTGGTAAGAGAGGGCCACGCCTTAGTGTGAGATTATGGAAGCCCAGTCAAGGTGAGATAATTTTCAAGAAGTGAGCGTCTCCTTCCCAGATGGAATTGGGGTGAGAATGCAAGATTGCTGACAGCAATATTTGAGAAATATGTAGAGAGTAGGTACTGAAGGACTGAATGGGACAGTATCTTGATTTCCAAAAAAACTTAGTAAACTTCTCAATATGATTTTAAAATAGACTATTCAAAAAAGAATTCTGTGAGTAATTAGAAATGGAATGGCAATCATAGGAGCTGACAGATATTCTCTAATAAATTCTAACTGACCTTGCTTGATTTGGAGGTAAAAATCTCTAAATGCTTCTACTAGTGACTTCTTATAGATAGATGGGGAACATACTTCAGTTAGAGAGTTTGTTTTAAAGGGGACAGAATAAAGATGAAAACATAGTTTAACACTTGGTGGATACATAATGAACAGCAGTCAAAACCTGTTGTAATATCTTAAAGGAGGGAAATCCCTGGTGAAATGGTAAAGCCCTTCAGGTCCTTGTCTGATCAACAGTTTTAGTAAGGCTTGGGTTAAGAAACACGAGTTAAATTGCAAGTAACAAGAAACTGGAAAGAATACTAATATCTTTTATGGCAGAATGAAAAAAAACCACCCTGAACAGACTGGAAAGATAAAATTAAATACAGATAACTGGGAAGTGTAACACTTGAATACAAGCATGACTTAGTAAAGTTTATCAACTTAGAAGGTGAAAGCACCAAAGTGTTTGTATTCAAAGAGTGTGTATTCAATACAAGAATGTGACGATGAAATTCAGTTCTACTGTCTGCATCAAAAAGACCCCAAGAAGACTCTGTCAGTACAAGTTAAACTCTTCAAAGGCATTGTCAGGTATTTCTTTTTGTTTCAGGTTTCCTATACTCTTCCTTTCAGTTACTCTAAAAGTACAAATAATGCTGTTATGGATTATACTACTTTTATGTTTTTAAAACTTCTCCCCCTCTCCCTATACACACACACACTGTTTTGTTTGTTCAGTGCACACTAAAGAAGCATAAAATTTTTCCAAAGCTCCTCTGCTCCACCTAATTCCACATGTCTACTTGTTAATACTTGCACCCTTTTTATCAAGAATAAATGTACATATACACAATGGAGTATTACTCAGCCATTAAAGAGAATACATTTGAATCAGTTCTAATGAGGTGGAGGAAACTGGAGCCGATTATACAGAGTGAAGTAAGCCAGAAAGAAAAACACCAATACAGTATACTAACACATATATATGGAATTTAGAAAGATGGTAACGATAACCCTGTATGCAAGACAGCAAAAGAGACACAGATGTATAGAACAGTCTTTTGGACTCTATGGGAGAGGGAGAGGGAGAGGGAGAGGGTGGGATGATTTGGGAGAATGGCACTGAAACATGTATACTATCATATATGAAACAAGTCACCAGTCCAGGTTCGATGCATGATACTGGATGCTTGGGGCTGGTGCAACTGGGATGACCCAGAGGGGTGGTATGGGGAGGGAGGAAGGAGGGGGGTTCAGGATGAGGAACACATGTATACCTGTGGCGGATTCAGGTTGATGTATGGCAAAACCAATACAATATTGTAAAGTAATTAACCTCCAATTAAAACAAATAAATTTATATTAAAAAAAAGAGTAAATGTTGGCTCCTGGAGGCTGGATTTTCTCAAGTTTCTTTCTAAGTCCCTTTCTTTTCTCTATAAACATATGCTCCCCAGATAATTCTGGTCAGTTTTAAATGGCATTTTTATGAACACGATACCCATAATTACACCTCCATCTCTGACTTCTTCATTGATCTTCAGATTTATATATCCTGAATCCTTGACAGCTTCACTTGAATGTCACATTAGACATAACACAGCTCCAAACACATCATGTGATCTTTCCTCCTCTTCTGTTTGGCTGCTGGAGCATGCATCTCGGTGCATAGCATCATCCTCCACCCAACTGCGCACCCGGTTATCACTTTTGATACATCGTCTTCTCCTTCCAACCTGCCCATCATCAAGTCTGTCAGCCCTACCTCCAAAGTAATTTATGATAGCAATCAATTCTGCCCATCTTCACTGAAATGCCATAGTCTAAACCCATCCTGAAGGAGAGCAGTCCTGAGTGTTCATTGGAAGGCCTGATGTTGAAGCTGAAACTCCAATACTTTGGCCACCTCATGCCAAGAGCTGACTCATTGGAAAAGACCCTCATGCTGGGAGGGATTGGGGGCAGGAGGAGAAGGGGATGACAGAGGATGAGATGGCTGGATGGCATCACCAACTCGATGGACATGAGTTTGGGTGAACTCCGGGAGATGGTGATGGACAGGGAGGCCTGGCGTGCTGCGATTCATGGGGTCGCAAAGAGTCGGACACGACTGAGCGACTGAACTGAAACCCATAAAATCTCCCCTTATTTCCAAAACCTTCTATGTGTCTCTCCAATTCCATTTATACCTCCCTTAGGAAACTTCTCCAAAGTGTAGCCAAAGCTATCTTTCAAAGCATCAGATCTTATATCCCTGTTTGAAATCATCTAACAGGTTTTTATTGCAATGAAAAGACTATCTTAATTTCTGTCAAGGCACATGAGCCCCTACACAGTCTGGCCTGCTGGGTTGTTTTCAGCTGCTTTTTCTCTCGCTCTCACTTCTTCATCAGAATCAAACCACATCAGATCTGCTTCTGTTCTTAGAACACTACAGACTTATTCCTGCTTTAGACTGTTCCCTTTGCCTGGAATTCTCTGCTTCAAGGTGTTTAAGTGGATGTTTTCCTCTTGTTATTTTGAACTGGATAATTCTTGCAAGTGGGGGCTGTTCTGGACATTGTAGGGTGTTTACAGCATCTCTGGCCTCTGCCCGTCAGCTTCAACCACACCTTTCCAGTTGTGGAAACCAAAACTGGCCCAGAAGGGAGGAGAGGCAAATTATCTCTGATGGAGCTTCACACTGTAAAGGAGGTATTGTTTTTTTGTGGGTTTTTTTTTTTTGACATTGGCATTTTATTTACATTTAGCTAATACACAAAATTATTTGGAAGAAATCACTTCTTATGATGGACCACTGCAAAATCCTCAAAAATAAAATAATTAAAAAAAAATCTGAATGTTAAGAGTTGGTGGTGGCTTTTATGATGGTATGTAATGGGAATGTTAGTTCAGGCTCAACTGTAACTAACACTCAGAACTTAAGAAGGGTATTGTATCCAATGACAATTCATGGTCATTTCAAATACAAAGCTCAGAGAGGTTCTGAATAGAGAAGATATAGAATACATAGATGGAGACAACTGTTTTGATCCTCAGCTCTTGCTAGCCATGTGGCCTTAGGTGAATCTGCTTAATGGAATTGAACATCAGTTTCCTTCTCTGTACAATGGGAAATATCATCCCTTTCTTTTAGAAGTCTTGTAAAGATTACATGAAGTAATGCATGAAAACGACCTGGCTGAGTGTATAGCACAGAACACATTCTCTTTGAATGGTGGCAATCTCCCCCCTCAAAGTAAGTGTACTTTTCCCGCCATACAAAAGTAGCAAATATAGATGTGTATACTGGGACAGAATCGATGTGCATTGAAAGCACAGAAGGGATGTCTTTATCATTCCCATACAAATAGAATTTGACAGGAGTCAAGTACCAATGAAGGCAATGGTTGCTGATTACACATTGGACTTCTTGATCATAGACACCTTCTTAATTAGCTCTGCTCTTTATGCTTGACATGTGCTATAACACTTCCAAATTCTGATTTAATAATTTCATTTTGTTGAGGTATGTCTTCCTGCAAGAAGTAAGAGGGGTATTCCTATGTCACCTTGGCTTTTGAAGCACATCAAAGGTGAATAAAATAGAAAATCATCTTCTGATTAAGGCTATCATCTTCAGTTGCTGATTTTGAAAGACTTCATCTCAAATTGACAGCAGAGTAGCATGCCACACGCACACAAGTACAATAACCAATTCACACCCAAACAGAACAAAAACTTCAATGTGATTAGGAAGTGTCAGATGAAACACAACAACAACAACACAGAACTTGCTGTTGATTGTCTGATTTAAGATCAAGCCTTAGTGGTTCAGCACAAAAATAAGTCACATCTTAACAAAACTTCTCTTTTCTTACAGTGAGTGGATATGCCTTCCAGCTATAAAACATGGGCATAACATTTGGGCAGGGCTTTCCAAAGAAACATTTTGAAAATGTCAGGAGATAAGTGGCAAATAATAGAGATTTGAAAGCTTTAAAATGGGCAATCAAAGCCTGTGTATTTTAGTTTTCTAATCTGAGTTGTATTATTTAATTTCTTTTCTAGCCTCCTTGTCATAGTAGGGAACACTCCCGTTAAGAAAAGGACAAGTTCTCGCTCTCTCCCCTCTCACCTCCACTCTATCACTCCTTTCCTCCCTCCCTCCCTCCCTGGATCTCTTCCTCTCACTCTGAATTTTTCTGACTCTTAGTGCTAAGTCACTTCAATCATGTCCGACTCTTTGTGACCCTATGGACTATAGCCTGCCAGGCTCCTCTGTCCATGGGATTCTCCAGGCAAGAATACTGGAGTGGGTTGCCATGCTCTCCTCCAGGGGATCTTCCTGACCAGGGATCGAACTTGTGTCTCTTGTGTCTCCTGCATTGGCAGGCAGGTTTCCTCTTTGTATTGATCATCCTGGTCCTACCATCTCATCATCCTTCAGGCAGGAAAATCAGAGACAGAATTCTAGATGCCCTTTAAGCAATTGTGCAAACTTATATGGCCTCAGTAGGTGGGCTCCAATTTTCCCTGTGGAATCACCACAATAACTTAATTTTTCACTTATTGTCCCCACCTCCAGGTATGGGCTTCCCTGGTAGCTCAGCAGTTCAAGTGTCTGCCTGCAATGCGGGAGACCCAGGTTTGATCCCTGGGTTGGGAAGATCCCCTGGAGAAGGAAATGGCAACCCACTCCAGTATTCTTGCCTGGAGAATCCCATGGACGGAGGAGCCTGGTGGGCTACAGTCCACGGGGTTGCAAAGAGGTGGACATGACTGAGCGACTTCACTTTCTCCAGGTATACTGTGTGCTCCAAAAGCACCTTGTGGTTACCTTGTCTTGATCATGACCCATGATATCAATATTGTAACTTTACCCTTCCATGTCTGCTTCCCCACTCGTTGGAAAGCACCTCTGAGTGACTTTCCTAGTGGTCCTGAGGTTAGGAATCTGACTGCTAGCGCAGGGGACATGGGTTCGATTCCTGGTCGGGGAGGATCCCACATGCCTTTGAGCACCTGGGCCCATGCAACAACTACTGAGCCTGTTTGCTACAGCTGCTGAAATCCGTACACCTAGAGACCATCTGCTATAACAAAAGAAGCCACCACAATGAAAAGGCTGAGCACTGCAATGAAGAGTATCCTTCAACCTGCTGGCTCACTGCAACTAGAGAAAGCCCACGAGGAGGAATGAAGACCCAGTGCAAAAAAAAAAAAAAAAGAGAGAGAGAGAGAAATAGAGCAAAAAAGAAAAAAAGAGAGAGGGAAAAAAAGCATCTCTCAGGTTTCAGTGCCCATCTTTAAAGACAGGATTATACTTGCACGTCTTTCTAACCATCATGTCTGTAAGCAAGATTCTCTAACAGGGCATGTTTTGGTGAGCACAAGGACCTCCCTATGGTAAGAAGTCTGAGAATGAGTATCAGACTAGTACTTGCTCGAACATAGCCCTATGGGGCTTTATCATCCCTGGCTTGGCCTCCGTCCTCTTCTGGTTCCGTAGACCACGTTTGGATGCTTTGAGTGGTCAGTGCTCTCATGCCAGAGCCACTGGTTGGTGGTTAGAAGCTACTTCTAGAAGATGTTTCCATTCTGTGTATGAAAAGACTCTTTTCCAGAGTGGTCAGATTTCAAGAAAAGATGCCACTTCCTCCTCATACTTGACCACTGCAGTCTGTTTATTACCGAATTGACATTAGTGTTATGCCATTAAAAAATTTCATTTGCATCACAAACGGAAAGCCTGAAATGACACTTCCCTTCTCTGTACAGTTCCAGGTTAGTGTTGGCCTCTGAAGATAAAATACAAAGGAACACATAGGAAATGTCAGGTACAAAGCCTCACATGGAGTAACTAACCAAGCTGAGGTCTTTTTCTCTCTCAGTGTTGGATACTACTGTCACATTAAAAGCACACATACCAAAGGAAATGAATGTATGACCATGAGAAGGACATCAGACTTTTTTTTTCAAATCCATAGTGATCACTTTTTCTTTAGAAGTATTAACTATAATAATGGCAAAGCCTGGAATTGGAAGTGAGGAAGTGAATAAAGCACAGTTAAGATGACATATGTGTTGGGAAATTCATATAATATGAAAAATTGTACTCAGTGTCACATCAAGATTAGGATCCAGTTTTTAATTAACTAATCAAGATTATGCTGTCGTTTTTACTCCATTGTGTCTATCTTCCCAGACCTTCTTGGATCTTAGAGCACTATCTGATGAAATATTAATTAAAAGAGAATTGGTGCATTCTGAAAGAAGAGGGTGGGGAGAAAGAAGGTGTGGCTATATACGCAGACCCCATAGCATACTGACTTAAGTAATTTTTTGTTACAGTCTGGTTTGGGTTACATTTTTTCCTAAAAGAGACAACCTTTGTTAGCAGCAGAATCCTTCTAGTTCAACTCTTTGTTTTCTCTGTCTTTTCAAAAAAAATTTAGAAGTATCAATGACCTGGCATCTATTATTTACACCTTCAAGTGCTGAACACTCACCAGACAACTTAGGGCAGAAGGATAAGACTATAAATAAAATGTTTATAATAAGCAAATGAGCTTCCCTGGTGGTTCAGCAATAAAGAATCTGCCTGCCAATACAGGAGATACAGGGTAGATCCCTGGGTCAGGGAAGATTCCCTGGAGAAGGAAATGGCAACCCATTCCTGTATTCTTGCCTGGGAAATCCCATGGACAGAGGAGCCTGGCAACATACAGTCCATGGGGTCGCAAAAGAGCCAGACAACTTAGCAACTAAACAACTAAGCAAACAGGGTATCTCTCCGTTTCAACACACTAACCGCATAGATATCAGTCACACATGCTGAAGTGAAGGAAGGAAATGATCAGTTAGCAGGCAGGTAATATGTGGCAGGTATGCATCAATATCGGCTTCCCTGGTGGCTCAGACGGTAAAGCGTCTGTCTACAATGCGGGAGACCTGGGTTCGATCCCTGGGTCAGGAAAATCCCCTGGAGAAGGAAATGGCAACCCACTCCAGGACTACTGCCTGGAAAATCCCATGGACAGAGGAGCCTGGTAGACTACAGTCCATGGGGTCTCAAAGAATTGGACACGACTGAACAACTTCACTACACTACCGCTCATCAATATTATTTAATTCCTCAACCTAACTGATATATTTTATTAAAAAGATATGAGGTAGATATTCTTATTCCTATTGAACACACGAGGAAACTAAGCCTCATTTTGCCCAATGTTACACAGTAATAGATAAAAGAGATGAAATCTAAACCTCCCAATGCCAAATTATGTTTATACTATGGTCTTTGACCTAAAAATATATATATATATTTGAAACTCCTGGTTAATTGTGTAATGCCAAAGAATTGCCTTGCACATTATAGATGCTTTGTTTAGGACTACTGGGCATTGTTGAGGTCTCTGAGTCAGAGTCTGGATATATAATTCCCTTTAGAATGAAGAAAGTTAGGGGCTAGGATGGATTTCAAATAGCTGCAAGTATGTGGGGGATGAAGATATGAAAGCATTTTTTGCAGGAGCTGGTACACTGGCATTGACTCAAGGTTATAACTACCAATTGACTGTAGTATCAGACATTCTGTTACCATTTTATACACAATATCTCATTTAATCTTCAAACTAGCCCTTGTGCTAGGAAGTACTATTAATAATTTTTATAGATGAGGACTTAGAGACTTAAAACAGTCAGGTAATGACTTAGGTCACCCAGGGTCCAGCTGACCCTGAATTTTATGCTCATGAACATTGTACTAGAGTTTTAAATTAACATCACACTATATTCTACAATATATAATGCTTACCAAAAATTTGATTGCATTGAGATGTAAATGTCATACCCTAGAAGTCTTGTTTTATCTGGAGCTCCCAGACCATGAGAACAATAGGCGAAGGGTAACTTCTAACTGACCCACCCGAGGTATCTTCAAAACCTTTGCGAGACACAAGAATGAAGGAGGTAGAGTTTTCACATCTCCATCTTAAACAGCATCTTTTCTGAGGGAATCTGAGGACCTAGAGCTGTCACAGTCTGGCTTTAATAAGCCAGCAGAGTAAGAAAATAACTTAGCACTGATGAAATACATTTCTGATGTATCAAAAACAAAACAAGAAATCGTACTGGGTCAGAAATGGAGAAGCAAGATTGTCCAGTGTGAGTGATCTCTGCATTTCTGGAACCAGCGCTGGTCAGTTTCAGACTCAGAGGTAACACTGAAACAGAGCAGCCCTGTGTCATTTCAACTCTCCCAGAAAGAGGGACATGGCAAGAAGGATGGATATCTTGCTACCTCATGTGATTTATCAAGATGGCAGGATCCATTTAGGACAGATAAAGTCCCCAGTATGGAAATAGAAATCCCCTAGAACACCATTTGGAAAACAGAAAAAGAGAGATGAAGTAAGGAGCGCCTAGCAAATGTGTTACCAGGCAGCAGGAAACTTAGAAAATGGGATGTGCTTATAAGTAGAACGATGCAACTGAGCAGGACCTCACAGAGCTTTGATGAGGAAGGGGAGGTCTGTCCCTGAATCCTCTCTTTAGCTCCTCTCTGAAGTGTCTCAGTTCAGTTCAGTTGCTCAGTCATGTCTGACTCTTTGCGACCCCATGAATCGCAGCACGCCAGGCCTCCCTGTCCATCACCAACTCCCGGAGTTCACTCAGACTCACGTCCATCCAGTCGGTGATGCCATCCAGCCATCTCATCCTCTGTCGTCCCCTTCTCCTCCTGCCCCCAATCCCTCCCAGCATCAGGGTCTTTTCCAATGAGTCAACTCTTCGCATGAGGTGGCCAAAGTACTGGAGCTTCAGCTTTAGCATCATTCCTTCCAAAGAAATCCCAGGGCTGATCTCCTTCAGAATGGACTGGTTGGATCTCCTTGCAGTCCAAGGGACTCTCAAGAGTCTTCTCCAACATCACAGTTCAAAAACATCAATTCTTCGGCGCTCAGCCTTCTTCACAGTCCAACTCTCACATCCATACATGACTACTGGAAAAACCATAGCCTTGACTAGATGGACCTTTGTTGGCAAAGTAATGTCTCTGCTTTTTAATATGCTATCTAGGTTGGTCATAACTTTCCTTCTAAGCAGTAAGTGTCTTTTCATTTCCTGGCTGCAGTCACCATCTGCAGTGATTTTGGAGCCCCCCAAAATAAAGTCTGACACTGTTTCCACTGTTTCCCCATCTATTTCCCATGAAGTGATGGGACTGGATGCCATGATCTTCGTTTTCTGAATGTTGAGCTTTATGCCAACTTTTTCACTCCCCTCTTTCACTTTCATCAAGAGGCTTTTGAGTTCCTCTTCACTTTCTGCCATAAGGGTAGTGTGATCTGCATATCTGAGGTTATTGATATTTCTCCCGGCAATCTTGATTCCAGCTTGTGTTTCTTCCAGTCCAGCGTTTCTCATGATGTACTCTGCATAGAAGTTAAATAAGCAGGGTGACAATATACAGCCTTGACACACTCCTTTGCCTATTTGGAACCAGTCTGTTGTTCCATGTCCAGTTCTAACTGCTGCTTGCTGACTTGCATACAGATTTCTCAAGAGGCAGGTCAGGTGGTCTGATATTCCCATTTCTTTCAGAATTTTCCACAGTTTATTATGATCCACACAGTCAAAGGCTTTGGCATAGTCAAGAAAGCAGAAATAGATGTTTTTCTGGAACTCTCTTGCTTTTTTGATGATCCAGCGGATGTTGGCAATTCGATCTCTGGTTCCTCTGCCTTTTCTAAAACCAGTTCGAACATCAGGAAGTTCACAGTTCACATATTGCTGAAGCCTGGCTTGGAGAATTTTGAGCATTACTTTACTGAAGTGTCTAGATGACAGTATTCGATGCAAATGTCCTGAGCTGTTTTGCAGATGAGAAAACCCCCTACCAAATGGAAGAACTACTTGATGACCATGAGCACATAGCCCCAGGCCTCCCGGAGCCCCTGACTGACAACAACGACCCCTGTGACACTGCCCTGTTACTTCACCATCAGCCAATCAGAGAGCTGTGAACAAGCTGATCACAGACCCGCTGACCACCCCCCCGCATCTGGCTTTTAAAAGTGCTTTGCCAAAATCCTCAGGGAGCTCCAGGCTTTTAGAGCATGAGCCACCCATCTCCTTGCATGGCTCTACAATAAACCTTTCTCTCCTCCAAACTCCAGTGTTTCAGTTTGGCCTCACTGTGTGTCAGACACACGAACTTGCCCAAAATGAAGCTTCTCTCTCTGCACTGAGATGAGAAAATCTCTAAGACAAATTAGTAAGTGAAACAAGTTTAAAAAATGTACATGTGCAGCGCATTCAGATTTATATTAAAATAAGAGATGTAAACAGCTGTATAAAATATCTGCTTTTGCTTATATGTACTATATACATGCTATATGCACAGGACAGCTCTGAAGGGATATGTCCGATTTACATCTGGACAAGGGGCTGGTAGAGAGCAGTGTAGGGGGGACTTGCTTTTCACGAAAACACTTTATGTCCCACAACAAGCACACACTACCTTATCTGAAAATAAATATTTTAATAATAAAAGAAAACATCTATGTGTTTATGTAAACAGATGTTTCTGAGCCAAAAAAACAAACACCCTGGAAAAATGCTACACTATTTTCAGGATGAAAAAATGATGCTGGTTTAGATTCAAAACAGAGGATAAACTCAGAAACTAGAGAGAAGAGAAGCAGCCTGCATTCTACTGCTTCACTCAAAGCCATGTGTCCTGAATTGCAATCTTTACAAGACAGGCAGCCAATATAACTAACTTGAAAATTCAGCCTTGCCTTCTTAAACACTTCCATCACTTTGCCTCATTTGAATCAAAGAATAGATTTATGGATATTCGTATATGTGCAAGTTGAGCTTGATTAGGTCCCAATATCATTTCTCCAGCCTAATAAAAAGTAAAGAGACTTTAAAGCTAGTTCAGATATACTTTATCTTGAAGTTAACAACTCTGAATTTATTTATGTCCAAAGTGAGCTTGATGATAGTTAAAAAAAAAAAATCACAAGTAGGATCATGCATAGTATAGCCAGGCCTGAATGTTGGGGGAGTGAAGATTCAAGTTCTACCTTAGCCACATGCTTCTGAGACTTCTGTGGGATCACTAGATTCAGTCTTCATATCACCTACCTCCAGGTCATCATCTTACTGAAGTTTCCTTCAGCACACGGAAAATTTAAATAGCAAGTGTGCTAAATTGATTGCAAAAAAGGCTTCAATTCTTTCTCTCCCTGTATCCATAATCCTTGTGATATGACTTTTAAGTGAAAAAGAAAGTCGCTCAGTTGTTTCAAACTCTTTGTGACCCCATGGACTATACAGTCCATGGAATTCTCCAGGCCAGAACACTGGAGTGGGTAGCCTATCCCTTCTACAGTGGATCTTCCTGACCCAGGAATCAAGCCAGGGTCTCCTGCATTGCAGGCTGATTCTTTACCAACTGAGCTATCAGGGAAGCCCATAACTTTTAATTTCCTCTCATTAAAAGTCTACTTTCCCCTATTCACAATAGCCAGGACATGGAAGCAACCTAAATATCCATCAACAGAGGAATGGATAAAGAAAATGTGATGTGTGTGTGTGTTTATACACACACACACCCACACACACACACAGACACAATGGAATATTCAGTTCAGTTCAGTCACTCAGTCGTGTGCGACTCTGCGACCCCATGCATCGCAGCACGCCAGGCCCCCCTGTCCATCACCATCTCCTAGCCATAAAAAGTAACAAAAATGGGTCATTTGTAGAGATATGGATGGATGTAGAGACTTCCACATAGAGTGAAGTCAGAAAGAGAAAAACAAATACTGTATATTATTGCATATCTGCTGAGATACACAGATTAACTGAGGCCAGGCTGGGTCATCAGAAGTGCCCATGGGCTTATGAATAATAACAGCCAGTTGTTGTTTTGAATCACTTAGTTGTGAATTGTTTGTCACACAGGATTATTGTGACAATGCCTAAATTATACAGTAAGGAAACCAGGCAGTAAAAGTTCTTTTGTGTTGTACTAGCATTTGTTATACTTATCACTTTTATGAATATTTCTCTTCAAGAAAAATAGCATTCCTAAGCAGAATTATAAATGGAATGGGGCTTTCCAGGTGGCTCCAGTGGAAGAGAACCCACTTGCCAATGCGGGAGACATAAGAGATGCAGGTTCGATCCCTAGGTGGGGAAGATCCCCTGGAGGAGGGCATGGCAATCCACTCCAGTGATCTTGCCTGGAGAATTCCATGGACAGAGGAGCCTGGAGGGCTACAGTCGATGGGGTTGCAAAGAGTTAGACAGGACTAAAGCGACTTAGCACACACATAGCATACATGTAAGTGGAATACATTTAGGAGAAAACTATTTTTCTCTTGGGTTCCCTACGTTTGAAAGGTTACCTGTCAATTAAAGTTGTATTCTTCCATTCTCTAAATATTCAGTCTTGGTCCTCTCTGGTGATCTTTTTCCTGGAGTGACTATGCACTATACATCCCTATATGTAAAGTCCAGCACTCAGACACAGGAAGAGCCAAGAGGATCCAACAATCATCTTTGTCCCTTTCTCCCCACCTATTCCCATGTCTTTGTCAGCAGCTTTGAGCCAAGTACACAGAAGGCCTTTAAGAGGGCCTCTACATACTTCTTGAGACAATCACATCTGAAAGGGCATCTGATCGGTTCATGTTTCCAGATCTGTGACATGAGTGTCTAGCTGTAAATACCAGTGGGAGGAGCCTTTTGGTTGCAGCAGTGCCAGTGGCGTAGGGGCTATCCAGACATCTGCAAACCAGAGCTTAACCAACATCCTATGTTGGCTCTAGAAAAGAACAAATCATCTTGTCTGCTCAGCAAAGAATTCAATTCATGACTGGCTGAATACCAGCCTACCAGATTAATAAATAGTCTGTAGAAGATTTTCTTTTAAATATATATACAGTTGGCCTTCGAACAACCCAGTTTGAACTAGAGTAGGCCCACTTACACGTGGATTTTTTTCAATAGTAAATGCTATTACACTACATGATCTGTGGTTTGTTGGATCAGGGATGTGGGTAAACCAGAGATATGGGTGCTGACTGTAAGTTACACACAGATTTACAACTATCAGAGGGTCAACACCTTACCATCCTCTCCCCACAACCTTGCTCAAGGGTCAAATGTATGTAAAATCACTTAGTATAATTAAGGGTTAAATAACAGCAACAGAGATGACCCCTGAAGTTCAGATAAATTTTAGCAAAATACTGCACCTGCTTCTAGACTTCACATTTAGACCCTAGCTGAAACTTCTGTGCCCTGCATATTCTGGCTCTCACTGTCAAGCTACTACAAGAATATTTAGCTGCAAACTTTATCTTTACAAGTGCCATAGTAATCAGTATTCCATCTGGTTCTGGCCATAGGACTGGACAAGGTCAGTTTTCATTCCAATCCCAAAGAAGGGCAATGCCAAAGAATGTTCAAACTACTGTACAATTGCACTCGTTTCACATGTTAATAAGGGTGTGCTCAAAATCCTTCCAGCCAGGCTTCAGCAGTATGTAAGCTGAGAACTTCCAAATATACAACTGGATTTAGAAATGGGAGCAGGACTACAGTGGATCACATTGTCAACATTCACTGGATCATGGCGAAAGCAAGGGAATTCCAGAGAAACATCTACTGCTTCATTGACTATGCTAAATCCATTGACTGTGTGGGATCACAACAAACTGGAAAATTCTGAAAGAGATGAGAGTACCAGGCCACCTTTCCTGTCTCCTGAGAAACCTGTATGTGGGTCAAGAAGTAACGGCTAGAACTGGACATGGAACAATTGACTGATTCAAACCTGGAAAGGAGCATGACAAGGCTATTATTGGCACCTGACTTATTTAACTTTTATGCAGAGTACATCATGTGAAATATGAGGTTGGATGAATCAAGCTGGACTCAATCAACCCTGAATATTCATTGGAAGGACAGATACTGACGCGGAAGCTCCAAGACTCTGGCCACCTGATGCAGAGAGCTGACTTACTGGAAAAGACATGATGCTGAGAAAGAATGAAGGCAGGAGGAGAAGGGGGTGGCAGAGGATGAGATGGTGAGATAGCATCATCAACTCAATGGACATGAATCTGAGCAAACTTCAGGAGACAGTGGAGGACAGATGTACCTGGCATGCTGTAGTCCATAGGGTCACAAAGAGTCAGACACGCCTGAGCAACTGAACAACAACAAAACTGGTTCTGGCTTCCTGTCCCCACTCTCCACCTTTCTAAGTCCTCTGGGTTTGGATAAACATAGTGTGGAGCATGGTAATGGCCATACAAATAATGCCCTTAGTATGGAATTAAGATCAAATCTCGAAAAAAACTGGAAGGCAGTTTTGACTAAGACCAAGCAGCTTCTTTCCTTACTTGTGTGATTAATAATAAGGATGTCATATCCTTTAATGATAGTGAACATTTTATAACAGAGGGTAATAAAAATAGTTAGTTTATTGAGCCCTTGTCATGCACCAGACATGGGACTAAGTGTTTTATACGCTTTTAATTCGTATCACAACTTTATGAGTTAAGTGCTATCACCATTTCCATTTTATGGAGGGGTAAGCGATGCCAAGAGAGGCTAAATAACTTGTCCAGGGTCACAGAGGTAGTGAGTGATAGCAGTAAGATTTAAAACTCAAGTAGTTAGACCTCTAAGCACTTGCTCTTCATCTCTCGGCTAGTTACCCTGGCTGCAGGGTGCAGTGGGGCTGCGGCTCTGCCTTTCTGTGAATTCTGAGATGAATTTGAAGACTCTGCTGCCTAAGAGATAGGCATGTAAGAGGCAATTTATACAGTACATTTTCTTTCAGAATGAAAGGACTCATTTCCTTGTCACAGTGCTGCAGACACCTCTGTGGAAAAAAATCCCTGGTCATTACCAGGAGCATTAGTGGCAATCTCTGACAAGAAGCAAAGGTTTCTTTGTTCTGATAATGACAGAGATGGGCTTTTGGGTGAGGCAGACTATGACATTGCAATGTGGCTTGCTTTCAGCATACCAAGATCTTAGGGTCACTGCGAGACTTAAAAGAAGTTATTCACGAACTGTATTTACTGCAGTAATTATCACATAGTAAGTACTCATTAAACATCCATTTTCTTCAACTATCACTTTTGCCAAAACTTGTAATATTTTTCCAATTAAATATTAATGTCAGTCACATTATGACACTTTTCAACACTGTAGACACCCTTTTGTTCCTGGAAAATAGTATGTTAAAAGCCCCAGCTTCTAGGCTGAAAATACAGTATATGTGGCTAGCCTAAATAATTGCTTTCCATTAGACCATCATTTTTACACTCTTAATCCAGGAGCATTAGTGTTGGCAGACTGAGCCAGGAGAGAAAGCAAGGGCTGCTGACCACGTCCTGGGAAGATCTTGAAATGTGAGTGCTTTTCCCAGCAGCTAGACATTTTTTATTTGACCATCTACAACCATGCATAACTTGGAAGATCCAGTCAGAGGCACTTTTTAAGCGCTCGTAATAAAGATACATGCTTGGGGAAGACAATTCTGAATTCTCTAATGTATTTTGGATCTGGTACCCAGCAGAGGACCTCGTACACCATAGATACACAATTAGTAGGTTTTGAACTAGGAGTTCTTGGGAAAGATCAACTGGCTATGTGTTATTTATAATTAGTCTGAAATATCTCTTCAGAACTACAATTGTTTTCCAAAAATTTGGTATAATGGATGTGACCCACTTAGGGAAGAAAATGTCTGAGAGATACATAAATTGACTACCAATGGAGGAAGAGTAACTTAATTTTAAAAGTACCTAGACAAGATGCTGAAGACAATGCTAGCTAAATGTTGCCAACTGAATACTTCTCTACTATTTCTCACATTTTAATAAGCTATAAGAAGTAATAGGAAGTAATGTGTCTATATCTTTGTAAGAACCCTCCCCTACCTCCACCACCCAGAATCTCCCACAGTATATTCAGTATATGTCAGAGCTTATACTATGTGAAAGATAGCTTGACCATATCCTCTCAATTTGGTGAATACCTATGAAGCTGTTGAGAAGTGGAGTATTTCCTGCCAGGTCAGTAAACAAGGGTATCATGGCATTGGTCATGCTGGCCCTCTGAGTGTGAATTTCTGAGCCCTATTGACTATGCCAAAGCCTTTGACTGTGTGGATCACAATAAACTGTGGAAATTCTGAAAGAGATGGGAATACCAGACCACCTGACTTGCCTCTTGAGAAACCTATATGCAGGTCAGGAAGCAACAGTTAGAACTGGACATGGAACAACAGACTGGTTCCAAACAGCAAAAGGAGTACGTTAAGGCTGTATATTGTCACCCTGCTTATTTAACTTCTATGCAGAGTACATCATGAGAAATGCTGGGCTGGAAGAAGCATAAGCTGGAATCAAGATTTCCAGGAGAAATATCAATAACCTCAGATATGCAGATGACACCACCTTTACGGCAGAAAGTGAAGAGGAATTAAACAGCCTCTTGATGAAAGTGAAAGAGGAGAGTGAAAAAGTTGGCTTAAAGCTCAACATTCAGAAAACGAAGATCATGGCATCTGGTCCCATCACTTCACGGGAAATAGATGGGGAAACAGTGGAAACAGTGTCAGACTTTATTTTTTTGGGCTCCAAAATCACTGCAGATGGTGACTGCAGCCATGAAATTAAAAGACGCTTACTCCTTGGAAGGAAAGTTATGACCAACCTAGACAGCATATTAAAAAGCAGAGACATTACTTTGCCAACGAAGGTCCGTCTAGTCAACGCTATGGTTTTTCCAGTAGTCATGTATGGATGTGAGAGTTGGACTGTGAAGAAGGCTGAGCGCTGAAGAACTGATGCTTTTGAACTGTGGTGTTGGAGAAGACTCTTGAGAGTCCCTTGGACTACAAGGAGATCCAACCAGTCCATTCTGAAGGAGATCAGCCCTGGGATTTCTTTGGAAGGAATGATGCTAAAGCTGAAGCTCCAGTACTTTGGCCACCTTATGCAAAGAGTTGACTCATTGGAAAAGACTCTGATGCTGAGAGGGATTGGAGGCAGGAGCAGAAGGGAACAACAGAGGATGAGATGGCTGGATGGCATCACTGACTCAATGGACATGAGTTTGGGTGAACTCCGGGAGTTGGTGATGGACAGGGAGGCCTGGCGTGCTGCAATTTTTGGGTTCGCAAAGAGTCAGACTCGACTGAGCGACTGAACTGAAGGGCGCCCAGGAAGAATAGTACCTGTGACCAGGCAGCCGTGAGGCTGTAGTCACTTCTATGTTGAACACTGAGTAACTCAGGATGTGAAAAACACAGGATAACACAGATAGCTGAGATGCACATGACAGGAATTATTTCAGTGAGCCCAGTCTCTTGCATCTTCCCATACAGAGAAAAGTGCTAAATTCCTTAACTTGGGGTATCTGGTTTTAATTCACAAAAATATTTTTGATGTTCAGACTGCCTGTCCTTTTCTCAAACCTCTATATAACCTAACTCCTTCCCAACCCGCCCCCCGCTCCCCCATCCTCTGCTACCTCCTTGGTCCAGTTCTCTCAGGGTTACTTGAGATGTTGTCTCCTATGCTTGAAGTCCTAAAAATTCCCACCGAATTAAACGGTACTCTCAGCTTTTAGATTGTGGCTGTTTTTTTAAGTCCCCATCCCATTTTGCATGATGGCGCAACAAAGAGAGAAAAGGGGGAAAACAAATCTTTCATTTTATTTATATATTTTAGACTAGGAAAATCTGTTCTAAAAATATGATTCCATGTATCTAATTGCCTAAGGGGAGGGACTTATGCGTGCTACTTGCTTGCTTGCTAAGTGCTTCAGTCTTGTCCAACTCTTAGCGACCCCATGGACTGCAGCCCACCAGGCTCCTCTGTCCATGGGATTTTCCAGGCAAGAGTACTGGAGTGGGGTGCCATCGCCTTCTCCGTATGTGTGCTACAGGTGAATATTAATATATTTTTCCACTAGGCACCCTAATATATTCAATAAGCTACATATTAAAATAGTGCTTAGTTTTTGTGTCTTTCATTAACATTTCAGTTGAAACAATACTGAAAAGAAGTACTCCCCTGTACCACATCTGTTCTCCCATTCTATTAGGCTCTCAAAGTTCATTGTGAAGTTCATAGTACAGTACTGTAGCGGAAGTCTTTCCACTGAAATTAAGGTTGTTTGGAAGCATAATGTGCCCTAAGTGGTCTCTTAGTAGGAATAGGAGATAGGACATAGGTGGAGACTAGATGCATAAAACCCATTTTGGAAGTAATTAGAAGATAATCAGACATATCTAAACCAATAACATGATATTTTAAAAATTTAATAACACTCTAATTAGAATTTTACAATTAAAAGTTTAGCATTTACATATGTCTGAACTCTAGAAATTTCCCGTTCATATTTTTGGAAGAAATTAAATATCCTATTTATCCTAGAAGACATAATAATACTTTCACCGTACCTACAAAACCCCTGAAAACAAATATACATACATTAGCATAAGAATCCATACACCTGCCAGCAGGGCTCCACAGTCATTGAAATCTTCCGCCTTCAGGACTCGGCACAGCAGGGAGGATCTGCTCCCTGCCAGCTACCAAAGTGGGTTTAAAACTTGGGGGAGCTGCCTGGAAAGTGGTGAGATATGTTGGACATTTAGTTTAAGGATATCTACAAACAGGCTTTGGTCAATTTTTCATTTGTTCTAAAAATGTATTTTTAAAAGTCTATTAGGTTCCATATTTCTTTGTCAGTGTTTTCTTAAATTTGCCCCACTGGTTTGGCGTGCACGTCACCAGATTCTGTCAACCCTGCCTGGTGCCCTAGTGCTGGATTATATATACTTCTTAGCACCCAGCCTTTCATGATACAATGTAATTATATGCTTAGAGCATGGGTCCTCTTTCCCTCTGTGTGCCTAGTGTTCTCCTATAATTTTGGTATTTTTATGTGGGGAACTGCGAAACAGAGCAAGACCCTGTGGGTTCCTCTTGGGTACAAATCCTTCCTATGCCCTGTGTTTCTTGTTTTCAGGAAATAGCCTTAATTTAGCCTCCTTGAACTTCCCTCAGTATCAAAGAGCGGGTCAAATAGTTGCTTATTAGGGAAGGGATGGAATGCAGAAACAAAGGAGGAGCAGTCAAGAAACAATAGTGCAGCTCTGGGGCAGAGCCCTCCATGAATACACAAAACAAAATACCTCTGGGTTCTGAGCCAGATGCCTTGGAGTGCAAAGTCAAGTGGGCCTCAGGAAGCATCACTATGAACAAAGCTAGGGGAGGTGATGGAATTCCAGCTGAGTTATTTCAAATCTAAAAGATGATGCTGTGAAAGTGCTGCACTCAATATGCCAGCAAATTTGGAAAACTCAGCAGTGGCCACAGGACTGAAAAGTTCAGTTTTCATTCCAATACTGAAGAAGGGCAATGCCAAAGAATGCTCAAACTACTGCACAATTACACTCGTTTCACATGTGAGCAAAGTAATGCTGAAAATTCTCCAAGCTAGGCTTCAAAAGTATGTGAACTGTAAACTTCCAGATGTTCAAGCTAGATTTAGAAAAGGCAAAGGAACCAGAGATCAAATTGCTACCATCTGTTGGATCGTTGAAAAAGCAAGAGAATTCCAGAAAAAAAAAAATCTATATCTGCTTCATTGACTATGGCCAAAGTCTTTCACTGTGTGGATCACAACAAACTGGAAAATTCTTCAAGAGATGGGAATACCAGACCACCTTACCTGCCTCCTGAGAAACCTGAATGCAGGTCAAGAAGCAACAGTTAGAACCAGACATGGAACAACAGACTGTTTCAAAACTGGGAAAGGAGTACATCAAGGCTGTATATTGTCACCCTGCTTATTCAACTTACATGCAGAGTATATCATGCAAAATGCTGGGCTGGATGAAGCACAAGCTGGAATCAAGATTGTCGGGAGAAATATCACTAAACTCAGATATGCAGATGACATCACCACTATGGCAGAAGGCAAGAGGAACTAAAGAGCTTCTTGATGAAGGTGAAAGAGCAGATGGAAGAAAGCCAGCTTAAAACTCAACATTCAAAAAATAAAGATCATGGCAACAACAAAGGCAGCCCAAGCTTGCACCATATTGACAAGGGTGCATAGCTTATTTGGGACACAGAATGTTTCAATAATGAGATGATACTGTGATGGGAAGAAATGGCTAAGATATTTGTATTATGGACTGTTTTATATAACTTTCAGGCTAAGGTATATCATGCTACAATGATACTAGTGGACACGAAATATTAAAACAAGCCATAGAAACTATAGGTCACACTTACTTGGAAATCAAACCATTGTGCTCAGACTATAAAAAGATCATATGTACTAGGCAGGGCAATAGCAGTAGTAATAGTATTGCTGGTTAAATGACAGAATATACACACATGGATTCTTCAAATTGATCTTTGAAAGGTCAAGGTGATTATTTTGGTTATCTTGTTATCTCTTCAATACAATCATATGTTCTGAGACTAAGAATATCAGTGGGGCAAAATAATAGCAATGGTTTTAAAATGGCATTTGAAACATTACAACAAAGTCTCAGTAAACAAAAAGACTTACCTTTGTAAAGTATTTGTGCAATTTATCTGAGACTTCTTGTTTTTTTCCTTTGTTTTCTTATGAATTCCATGAGGGAGGCTTACATACTGTGTGGATGAAGAATAGAGGACACTAAGCTCCATCCTCTCCCTTAACTCTTACATTTAATCAGTGAATATGTCTTGCTGATTTAACCCACTGGCATATGTCACTGTCCATTCTCTCCATCTTAACTGCCACTACCCTGGCTCAAAGGACCACTGCATGTCACCGACCTGTCACCTCACATGTCTTTTTGCGCCACTCTCCAGCATGACCTTAAGAATTAAAATAAGATTCTATTTAACACTCTAAACCCCTAACTATCCTGTTAGGATACTGACTTATGTGGATAAAGTGGCTTTTGAGGCCAAGAATAATCCAATTCTAGCAAACTTTCTCCCTTGAAGTCACTATGGTCTAGCCCTTCCTACTCTCTCGTCCGGTGTAGACCCTTCCCTCACACTGATCCCTCTGTCTGGAATATTCTGTTACTATTTCCTCACTTGGCCAACCATTGTGTATTCTTCAAATGTGGCCCTATCACTTCCACAAAGCCCACATTCCTGGCCTCAGAATCTACGGTACTTCTCATAACTCCATGTACTTCTCCTTTTAGCACTTAACACAATTAAAGTCAAAATATATTTGTGGAATAACTTGTTTTATTTATTTTTTGGTTAGGCTGTAAACTGCAGGGAGGAGGACTTCATTACTCACATTTTTGTTTCACATTTAGCATTATACTTAAAACATAATAGGAGTTCAAAACTTATTTGACAAGTGAGGGAATGAATAAAAATCAGTTAAGAAGGACTTCCCTGGTAGTCCAGTGTCTAAAAGATTCCATGCTCCCAGTACAAAGGGGCATCATTCAATGCCTGGTGAGCAAACTAGATCCCACATGGTGCAACTAACACCCAGCAAAGCCAAGTAAGTAAATAAAATATTTTCTAAAAAATCAGTAAAGAGTGCATGCCTTGATGAGAGCCCCTCTTCATATACTAACTAGCTGGATCACTCAGCATAGAACACGTGATTCTTACTATGGGGTCTCAGGGTGGGTCAGGCACAGTTTACACAGAGAAAAGGCAATGCTCCCTGCTTTCCAATAGCTAACTCCAGTTTAGCGGGGGGTAGGCAGAAGAAGCAGAAAATGGAGTAGACAGAGTATAATGCAGTTAATGCTAACATGAAGATGTGAACAATGTTGGTGGACCACAGAGAAGCGAACATGTGCTGAACAAGGAACTAAAGCCCACTCTTCTGTAAGGATGTAAACCGTAGTCACGCCTGAGTCTCGCAAAGAAAATTAACAGAATACTCAGTGTTCAGAAGAAGTCAAGTCTCATCAGCCAAAACTGCTATCTCACTGGTTTGTGGCCATTAATGGCTCCTTATCAACACAGAACCAAAGCAAGTGGAGCCCTGTGGAAATTGAGGCTACGGTTACCTCCCTTAACCCAGGGAACATCACCTCTCAGCCTCCACTCTCACCTCTTTTGTCTTCAGTGAGTTGACTCAACTCCCATCCCATCAACTCTTTCAATAACTCATACCTAACGTTGAGGGCTCTACTGGGATTGAGCTTTGCTTAGGATTTCCCTCACTCTAAGTTATGCTGTGGGGCCTGCTCTCTCCCCCCACACCTGAAAAGTCCATTTTGACGGCATTTTAGAGCCAATGCCTCAGCCAATATATGAGTAAAAAAGACCTGGAGCCGGGGGAGGAGGTGAGAGGAGACTGAGGGAGCAACTGTCCCTGAATACTTTCCACAATTACACGGTTTTGTTTTTTCTTTTTAAAATAGGTGGCGGTAGTAATATTTATGTTCAAATATGATTGTTTTACAAAAAAGGGTAAAGAGAAGTTACTGGAGGCATCATAAAACTGAGGCAATGAGACAAGGAGAGAAAGCAGTACAAGGATGCTCATTTTTTATAAATACTAGCTCCCTCTCTAATCTAATACCAGTACTATCCCCTCTCACCTCTGGACTAATCCTCTCTATTGATAGTCATTGCCTACATCAAAGGTGGGGTATCCGTCTATGCCATCATGCAGTATTCATCCTAGATGCAAATCTTGAGTATAGATACGGTTTTCAGCTTTTGATTCATCAGTCCTGAATTTGCTAGAGGCTATGTATTTCTACTAACAGAGCAACCAAATGTTATTCTACAAAATTAAAGTAAGACTGCACTTCAACATAAACTATAAACATAATTTTAACTAGGTCACTTCAAGGCTATGGCTAAGGGGAGAAAAAGGCTTCTAATTGCTTGCTATTGTTAATGCGGCACAGTCCAATACTTCACAGTGTGAAGAGTAAATTAGAACAACTTTTCATTGACAAAGATTAAACTTTTTCATCATTCCTAAGTTCCTGGAGATTTCCCCCACTGCTTCTATGTGTTTTAAGCTTTTCAATTAAATCTCCTGGGTAGTGGTTGCAAGAATGCCCACTGACAAGGGAATTTTTGTCTCTAGGAGAGTAAAACTATGTTAATAAGTTTGTCCTGGCTATTCCTGTATATGCTGGATCTCTCAGTGATGGTCCCTTATCAGCACACACTGCTACAAAGCAAACACAGCTTATATTACCCTGCCATCAGAACTGAACTAACGATAAATTTAGTTTTGGAAGAGAGTTTGTGAAAAGTCAGGAAGTCAAGAACAGTCAACTTGATAACTCACTTGTTTTCTCTGGGATAATTTATTTTGACATTTAGGATTATGCGCCAGGAATATAAACCCTGGTGAAAAGCCACATAGAACGGTATGACAAATACAAGCCTCTGCTTTCCAATTTTCCATCAGCTTTGCCTCCAACTCACCTTGATCCCTCCCACTGAGTGTTTGGAATGCTTTAGTGGGCTGCCACAGAGACCGTGCTGGAATCACAGTGGTTTTGGTCCGTCCCTGGGCTGGAGCAGTCAATTAAAATCAGCTTAGATGAAGTCCTGGGAAAGGTTGTATTTTCTTCTATAAAATATTTCTGGTGGGACTAAGGGAAAAGACAGCTTTCAATTTTAAACTGCATACATGCTTGAATGAAAGATCTACACACCCATGTGAGATACTGGCAGTGAGGAAGATTGTGGTAGAAATAACAATAATATTTTAGATTCAAGTGTTCATTCTGATCGAAAAGCACAAGCCAGAGAAGGGGATCCCAAGCTTCAGGAATGACGTAAAAAAAATGAATTCATTTAAGAGATCTTTATTTTCTAAAACCCAAATCTGCCTTAAGCAAGAGAATACCTGCAAGGTATTACAGATGGGGTCAGAGGGCAAACAGATCAACAATTTTATTTTAAATATGCTGTATGTGTTTAATTAGTTTCAAAACAAGGATTAATGTGAAAGAGTGTAGTTGGGAAGGCAAAGGGGTCAAATTTTTTTTTTTAATGAGCAGCTTAAAAATAAGCTCAGTTCATATTTGACAGACACTTAAAACCCACAGCCTCAGTGATAAATTGGAAATCTAAAACTATAAAGAGACATACAACTTTGATCCCTTTTAATCTCTCATATGAAAGAAAAACATGTTCACCAGCATGTTTTCTGGGCTTCCCTGGTGGCACAGATGTGTATGAATCCACCCGTAATGCAGGAGACCCGGGTTAGATCCTTGGGTTGGGAAGATCCCCTGGAGAAGGGAGTGGCTACCCACTCCAGTACTCTTGCCTGGAGAATTCCATGGACAGAGGAGCCTGGTGGGCTACAGTCCATGGGGTTGCAAAGAGTCAGACATGACTGAGCAACTAGTTTTCTAAGCTTTTATTCATAATAGCTTATAGCTTTTATGACTACTTTAAAAATGGGGTGCAGGAAAACTTTGAAAAATGAATGTGCTAATAATAGGTTAACTGCTGGGTTTGCTATATAATTGAAAACATCTCCTTTCAGGCATTGATCAATTTTCCGTATGCATATCCTCTGAGGCATGGGGACCCAGACTTACTCATCATTTCAACATGATTGCAATTAGAGTGTGGAAGTCAGATTGGCACACTCTATTCTCTGGGTATGCAGTAATGGAGATCTAGAGGAAAGGTAAGAATATGCATGAACAGCTGAAGACAAAAATACTCTACTTCTGTTTACCCTCTCAAGAACTGTTCTGAAACACCAGGGGGTGATTTTTCTCGTACTGATGAGAAATCACATTATTAGGAAGTGTTCAGAAAATGCCAGTGAAGCTCTCATAGAATATAAGCTCTTTTTCTTATTTGGCAAATATTCTCTGGTCTCCTGTTTGTGCCAGGCATTATTCTATGCCCTGAGAGTATCACGATGAATAAGACAAAATAGTGCTCTGATGATGCTTTTAGTCTATGAAGATAAATAATTATAATGAAAACAAAAGACAAATAGACAAATGAGAAAAATACTAAATAATGGTTCACAGAAAATTCAATAGGGGGATTAAATTAAAAAAAGATGGAGAGGTAGTTTGGGCTGACTTCTGTCTCCCCTAAATTCATGTGTCTTAATCCACTAATGTGATTATTTTGGGAGATGGGCTTTAGAATAAGGGGATTAAGGTTAAAAGAGGTCATAAGGATGGGGCCCTAATCTGACAGGATCGATGTCCTTATAACCACAGTCCCCAAACTTTTTGGCACCAGGGACCAGTCTGGTGGAAGACAATTAGTCCATGGACGGAGGTTGGGGGGATGGTTTCAGGATGATTCAAGCCCATTCCTACTGTATGTTTTCTTTTTAATCTAATGCTGGCACCGATCTGACAGGGGGTAGAGATGGCCCAAGGCTGGGGCCCTCTGTGCAGAAGAGAAAGAAAGATCTCGGTCTCTCCCTCTCACCCCCCACCAAGTGCACAGACTGGGGAGTGGCTCTGCCCGTCACCATGGACTTCAAACCTCAAGAACTGTGGGAAATTAATTTCTGTTGTTTGAGCCACCCAGTCTATGGTACTCTTTTTCCAGTTTTAGTGAGATAGAATGGATTTCTCAGTCAATATTATGATGCAACAATGTATATTTTTAAGGTGCAGGACATGTTGATTTGATATACTTCTATATTGCAAAATGATGACCATCAGAGTATTAGCACCTACCTCCATCAGGTCATATAATTAGCATGCCTATTTTTTTTTCTTCTGGTGAGAAGACTGAAAACCTACTCTTAACCTTCAAGCATATAATATAGTATGGGTAACCACAATCACCATGATTGGGCTATACATTACATCCCAAGAACTTACTCATATTACAACTGGAGTTTCTACACTTTGACCGCAATCTCCCCATCTCCTCCACCCCTAGTCCCTGGTAACCACAATTCTAGCCTTCATTTCTAAGAGTCAGGCCTTTTTAGATTCAACTGGTGATGTTTAGTTATGGCAACTCAAGCAGAGTGAGACAAGAGGAAAGCTCACACAATTTTAAACAGATTCCTTATGACTCTTATTTTTTTCTAAGTTGACACAAAGACACAAAGTATTCAGGCCTGGCGACTGCTCTTACTATACATTTGAAAATGTTTAATTGTCTTCTCCTGGCCCAGTGCACTCCACCCTTCTTAAATGAATACTGTGAGAGAATAAAGAAGTCTGAGTAGATAGACAACTCCTTATTTCATCCCACTTCTGACCTAGGAATTTGCTGTAGAGGCTACATGACTATGGAGTGCTGTGTGTATTCCTGATTCACGTCCACATTCCCAATTCATTGCTTCTATTTAACTCACTTCTTCCTTCATCTCTTCCCAGCTTGCTCACTCTCTTCCCCCTCCCCATCCCCAGAGGAACCACAATGTAATCTGAAATTTGCCAGTGAAACAGTTTTGCTCACTATCTGCGAAGCCTTTGCCAGTTATTTAAACTGTATGGATCTTAGTTCCTTTAGCTATAAACTGGGGAAAGAATAGTTAGATCACAGAGGAATAGCTAATATGATACAAATAAAAGTGCCTTGCCCATGGGAAAATGAGTGCCATTTTATTACTGGTATTCCCCCTTTCCCATCTTAGTCTAGTCTCTCATGCTTGAGCAACTAGTCCTACGCAAGCAAAAGAGCCTAGGCTTTCTCACGGTGTTTGCAAAAGGTATTTCTTTATCTGGGATACTGCATGTACCCCTCCTTCACTCCCTAATCCCTCTGCCTTGTGAACTCTCTGAGGTTTTTCAGGTCTCACTTGGCTCTTCTGCTGTAGGTCCTCCTAACACCAGGCACCTCTCACTCATCACAGTTGTCTTCACACTTGTTCGATTGTTCAGTATCTGTCACCCAAGAGTCAAATTTTTACGAAGGCCAGAATTATATTTATTTTGTTCCCTATTATATCCATAGCACGTATCACTGTTATTAGTATAGAAAGGTGACAAAAAATTTAAAAACCTTCATTTTAATAATTTTCTGCAAAATTGCCCATACAAGTGTCGTCTTTAAGAGTAGAATGTGACCTTGGGAAAGGTACTTAACTTTGTGTCTTGATTATTTTTAGTCTGTAAATCATGGGGTTGGGTTAATAATAACTAAGGTTTCTTCTGCAGCTACAAATCTATGACTATCTTTACTTTGCATATTTCTGAGCCACTCCATCTCATTTGTTTCAATAATTCCTTTGACTTTACTCCCAGTGTTTGCCCACTAACCCCCAATAGTTACAGGACAGAGTGTTCCTTAACAGTAATCTGAAAACCTAAACCTTTTCCTAGCCGCCTAGAGAACAAAGCAAGAAGGACCAGGGCTAATTCACCAAGACAATCTCAGATGTCAACTTCAGTCAGTGGGTTTGCTCAGCCTTATTCGTGCTTCATTTTTAGGGGCAATGCATGCATTTTCCCCCTCCTAGATATGAAACATCCCATATGCTTGACCACTTTTGAAAATAGGCGAGTCATAAAAGTCTAAAATTCAAAGCTACTGCAACCCCCCTACACTCATCCCTTCTCAGAAAAAGGAATCCATTTTAGAAAGCTACTTCATGTTTCAGGACACAGAACTGAAGAGCCTAAAGTCGAGTCTGTGAGAGTTGCTCTAAAAGGAACACAGATATGAGAAAAACAGCAGTGTGAGTCCATTGATGCTCAGACACAAATGAAAGCAAAAAGCCAGTGGCACTGCCAGAGCCCTGTTCAAATGGGTGCAGACAGAGGCCTTAAAGCTTTCCCTGAATGAGCCTTCCCTTTGCCCGCGACTCTGAAAGCTCTCTTGCGGCTACAATACCCAGCTACTCAATACCAAATGCCATCTTTGAAAGGGAACACAGACTCTGAGGTCCCTTTAAAGTTGTAATTAGGTTGTTTCCCTTATGAAAAGGCTGGAGGAAAGGGGTATATAAGCCAACTCTCTCTTCTCAGATAAAATTACCTTTGAAGAGTCTCAGGCAGCCAAGTGTGCTCCCGCTATTAAACAGCATGTCACACCTGATGCAGTGATTTAATGCTCTGGTACACTTCCACGTAAGGAGGGCACAGTGGAAAATTCCTTTCTCCATGCACTGGCCCTGAGCTTTTATACACATTTCATGGCACCTTCATCTCATTTAGAAATGTCTGCTAGTCATGTCAACCCAGCCAAGAGGGAAGCAAGAGAAAGAAGCATCAGACTTACTCAGGAGTGTAAGTTTTTGGAACCATAGGCTTCTCAGTGCTGCCCAAGTTACTTCTCCTGTTAGGTGTGTTAGGAATGAAAAAAAAAAAAAAGACAATAAATAGTATAGACTGCCACCTGGGACTGTTAGCTTCTGGCAGCAAGAGTCTCAAAGGATGAAAACTAATAGTCCTTGAGTACTTGCTAAGTGTCAAGAGCATTCTAAGCACTTTATTGGATTTTCCCATTTAATGCATCAACCCTGTGAGATAGCTACCTTATCTATTTTTTTTAAATAGAGACTAGGAAACTGAGTCATAGCAAGATATACTAATGTGCTAAGGATCATACTTGGGGATCAGCTTCAAAGTCATCCCATCTTAAGCCCATTCTTTGTCTCCCACTCTATGCTGTTAAAAAAAAAAACAAAACAGAAAAGAGGGCCAAGATCACGAATTTCTCCTTCTGTGAGCTTACAGGAATCACAAGGGGAAAAATGGCTCTAGGGAACTTTTAACTCTGACCAGCTGTCTCATTAACTTATAATCATATTTTAGGAAGTGAATAATTAGAATGGATGTAGCTGGTTCAGAGTAATTGTTCTTCTAATTATTCATTTATTCATTCAACAAATATTTGTCCCCTTCCTCAAGGAGCTTAAAATCTACTAGAAATAGGGGAGTTCGAAAAAAAAAAAAACAAAACCAGATAATTATAGTGCAAACAACATAATTTAATAAGGTAACATGTAAAGGGCTTCCATATTAATTGTTCAATGAAGTGCAGCTATCTTTTATTTTCAAAAATAGGAAAGAATGCTGCAATAGAGATATTCATGGATTTTTAGAGGCACATAGAGGGGAGGGATAAATAATTTCTGGAGAAATCATGATATATGAAGGTGATATTTAAACCACATCTTACAGGATGAGTAAGTGTTTATTAGTAAGACCAGGCTGAAAAGTATAACAATAACAACACATGGGAACTATAAGAATAAAGGTGTGAAGAATCAAAGTGTCAAGAGAATGAATGAGTGTAGGCTGAGTATGCAGGACTGGCAGGAAAATACTACAGGTGTTACTTCTCTGAATAGCAGATTTTACTTAGAGTGACTTGAACCGACTTGAATGTCATATAATACACACAATGCAAAGTATCAAATTATCTCAGTTTTCAGAAACCTTTAAAGTGAAAGTCACTCAGTTGTGCCCGACTCTTTGCAATCCCATGGAATATACAATCCATGGAATTCTCTAGGCCAGAATACTGGAATGGGTAGCCTCTCCCTTCTCCAGGGGATCTTCCCAACCCAAGGATAGAACCCAGGTCTCCTGCACTGCAGGCGATTCTTTACCAGCTGAGCCACAAGGGAAGCCCAAGAATATTAGAGTTGGTAGCCTATCCCTTCTCCAGAAACCTTAATGATGTTTTTCCCATCAAAATTAAAAGCATAATGCTAGTTTAATAAAGATAAGGCAGTGCTTTTAACAATATGCTGCTACTGCTGCTAAGTCACTTCAGTCGTGTCCAACTCTGTGCGACCCCATAGACGGCTGCCCACCAGGCTTCCCCATCCCTGGATTCTCCAGGCAAGAATACTTCAGTGGGTTGCCATTTCCTTCTCCATTTAACAGTATAGTAACACTCAATAAGCTACCCAGTTTGGGGGGTGGCAAGTAGATACAGTGTGGGTGTATAGAACAGAGAGTTTGACAGTGGGCATGATGAGAACAGGGCTTCCCAGGTGGCACTCCTGCCTGCCAATGCAGGAGTAATGTAAGAGACATGGGTTTGATCTCTGGGTCAGCAAAATTCCCTGGAGAAGGGCAGGGAAACTCATTCCAGTGTTCTTGCCTAGAGAATCCCGTGGACAGAGAAGCCTGACAGGCTGCAACCCATGGGGTCACAAAGAGTAGGACATGACTGAAGTGACTTAGCATGCATGCACGCATGATGAGAAGATGTCACACTGTGATTTTTGGAAGGTTTAGTAATCAAGGTATTATCTTCATAGAAAACCAGAATAGGCATAAGTTCTAATTGCATTCCACATACACAGTTAATTTTTACGGTACCATCAAACATATATACTCCTACGTAAGTATTCATTATTTTTGTACTGAGTTTTTGAAGATTTAACTCAAATGTATAATGTGAGGCTCTTACCAAAATACATGGACATTAAGTACAGCACAAATTACAAATATATGATGAATGTTTTGCAAGACAGAGACTATCCTTGTCATGAGTCTGGGATCTTAACAGGAAAAGAATCTTCTATTTAGCAACCTAAGGCAAAAAGTTCTGAATTATTTGCCATCTTATATAAAACTTAATGTTATATATTTATGGTGAGGGCTTTGAAATTAATTTGAAAATAATTTACCCTCGATCCTTGAATTTCTACTACCCTGAATTAAAGAAAATCTTGGTTAAAGCATTTCACTTTTGGCAATCAAGTAAACAATAGTATGTGTGTGTATTTAAGAGGCTTATTTCTTCTATGAACCTGTGATAACAGAACATACTTTGAATAAATTCTATTCAAGTCAATCAAAAGATTTCAGAACCTAGGACAGCAACCACAAAACCTGATCACCTAGTCAGGGCTGCTAACCTAGAAAACTCTGAATCATAGAACACTAGAGCCAGAGGCTGTTGGAAAAAAAGAAGTCAGAAAATCTCATTATAGATGAGAAAACGGAGGTCCAACAGCCATAACATAAGCTCACCCAGGTAGTTAGTAGCCATTTAACATCCACCCAGATGTCCTTATTTCTACTTCAGTTCTTTTCCCCTTGTATTCTGTGTCACTCAAAAGTCCTAAGGGTTTGGGCTTCCCTGGTAGCTCGGTGGTAAAGAATCCATTTGCCAATTCAGAGACACTAGGCTGATCCCTGATATGTGAAGACCCTACATGCCACAGAGTAACTAAGCCTGTGTACCACAGCTACTGAGCCTGTGCTCTAGTCTAGGAGCTGCAACCACTGAGCCCACGGGCTACACTGCAGCTGCTGAAGCCTGCATACCGCAAGGAAGAATAACCCCACTCACAGCAACCAGAGGAAGGCTGAAGCAGCAATGAAGACCCAGCACAGCCAAAAATAAATAAATAAAATTATTGTGTTTTTTTTTAAAAAAAAAAAGAAAAAAAAAGCTCTGATTGTTGCCCCTTTGACGGCCAGAGCCACATTTGGGCCATTCTAGTATGCCCATAAGTCTAAGTCTTTGTACACATTGCTAAGTTGCTTCAGTCGTGTCCAACTCTGTGCAAACCCATAGATGGCAGCCCACCAGGCTCTGCTGTCCCTGGGATTCTCCAGGCAAGAGTGCTGGAGTGGGTTGCCATTGCCTTCTCCAAGGCATGAAAGTGAAAAAAGAAAGTGAAGTCACTCAGTCGTGTCCAATTCTTCGCGACCCCATGGACCGCCGCCTACCGGGCTCCGCCGTCCATGGGATTTTCCAGGCAAGAGTACTGGAGTGGGTTGCCATTGCCTTCTCCGTTGTACACATTAAAGGCTTAGAAATAATTTATTGACTAAACAAATTTGAATTTCTTAGACTGAATGAGCTGAATTCCTATGGAATGAATGCAAATGATTAACTGGAAAATTTTACAGGATTAAGTTCTCAGTTTATCAGTCAATCCCTCTGGACCTATCTTGGAATTCCAAGGTGAATGCATTAGTCATTGTCTGTATAAAATGCAGTACTGTCTTGGCTCAGAGAATTAGAGACTCATGTTGAAAAGGCTGGGGTTAAGGGTTCAAATTATATGCAAATTGTTCATATTAGATTGTTTGAATGCATAAGCTGCTATCACTAGCTGGTCTCATTCTCAGAAAGAAAACAAGAAAGTATTTACACAGGTTAACTAAAAATATCTCATTTCTTAACTGAAAAATTTCTTAAAAATAGATTACTTAGTCATAATGAAGTAGTTAAAAGCATAGGCTCTAGAACTTAACTCTCTGGAATTAAATCATAGCTTTACTATTTAAAATATGTGTAATCTTGAGCAGGCTTATATAACCAAAGTGACTATAATAATGATAGATATATGATTAAATAAGGTATCTAAGGAAAGTATTTGGCATGGTGGCTGGCACAGAGTAACACTCAATGAATACTAAGTTTTATCATACCTTGTACCTGATATTTAATTCTTCCTTCTAAGAACCATGAATTACTTACCCCCTGAATTTATTACCTCTAGAGGACTGCAGATGTATAGTCTTGCTTTTGAGGGTAAACATAGAGAGGACTTGATTAATTAAGTCTAAAATACATTTGTCAAGTTGTCTCTAGTAAAAATTTTAAACCAATCACCTCTATTATTTTACTCCTAGAAATATGAGTAAATAAGCTGTGAGAAACAAGCAAAAAAATGCTCTAGATTTTTTTTAATTCTTTTAAAAATTAATTTCTGTTTTAATTGGAGGCTAATTACTTTACCATATTGTGTGGTTTTCACCATACAGTGACATGAATCAGCCACGGGTGTACATGTGTCCTCCTGTCCTGAATCCCCCTCCCCCTCCTTCCCCACCCCTCTAGGTTGTCCCAGTGCACCGGCTTTGAGTGCCCTGTTTCATGCATCGAACTTGGACTGTCATCTAGTTCACATATGGTAATATACATGCTTCAGTGCTGTTCTCTCAAATCATCCCACCCTCATCTTCTCCCACAGAGTCCCAAAGTCTGTTCTTTATATTTGTGTCTCTTTTGCTGTCTTGCATATAGGGTCTAGATTTCTTTGAACCAATATAACCTCAATTCATTTATTTTATAGCTCAAACTCCCAGTTAAAATACTGTGTTTCCTTTCTTCCCATATACATATTGTGGAGAAGAAAAGACGGGGGGAAAGTGGAAGACATTTTTAAAATGCAGCTTAACTTTGAAAGATTTGAGCTATGCTTAAATTTCAGTGGGGAGTGGCTCCTTAAAAGGTAATATGGCAATTTAACAAGAAAATTTCCCCTAAAACAAGCTGGAAAAAAATAGAATTTATGCTAATGGAACTGAGGTGGGAACTAAATACACTATAAAACCCTAGGCTGCTATCCCAAGGACAAAAAAAGATGTGGAAAACCAATCTAAAGTAATTCAGTTCATCACAAAAACACATTGTCCAATTGGAGGTACTGTGAATAATACCTTAACGCCTGTCACAATAGATGGTGATGGTCTTTCTCTTACTCTTTTACGCTCAGGCAATCTCTTTGTGCAACTTTATTTGTATAGTTAACAATCTAAATGGGAGAGCTCTTGTGAAGACTTGTGCACTGTTATTGTTGCCAGGGAAACTGGGTCTTAATTTCCCGTGGCTGAATGCCCAAGAAAACTGGCTACCTAGAGGGGAAAAACTTGGGAACACAGGATTTGTTGGAGCGTTTTAGCGTTTGAGGGTCCTGTTTTGGGGCTTGCAATTTAAAGTCAAATTGTAAGCTTCCTCCTTTGCTCCATGGGATTCAAATGCTAAACCAAATAGCAGTTTGATTTTCAGCTGATGCAGTAATACAGTGATTATCAGTCACAGCAATCTGAGTTTTAATATGGAAAAAAAAAATGAGTGTAAGTCTTTGTTCAATTCCACTGGAAGCAACCCATCACTATTTTTCTGACAGCTCAAACCAGCTTATGGGGAAAAGCCTACTCTTTCAATTTAGAAGATTTTCTTGCCCAGACCAGAGAGCTTTATGTAGGTGCTTTTGTGAGGTATTCTTTAATGCCTCACCATAGTGAGTATTTTGTGTGGAATAGACGAAAATGCAAGAAGCAAACCTGCCTGGATTTTTAAAAAAGAAACCAAATCTCGTATTAGTATAGTCAAAAAGATCCATTGTATATCAATTTATTTAGATTGTTTCAACTTTTGTTTCAAAAATTATTTCAATTTTTGTCTTATTTTTCCTAAAATTAAATATTTTAGGTACATTAATACACAAGTTTGCAGTCCCCTGGCCAAAATAGAATCCAGACTGTAAATTTATGACAAAAGCATTCGGTAAAGTAAACTATAAAGAAATAAGAATAAAGTGAAAAGAAATATGGGGATAAAGTGCTAGAAAGAGTATGTGTACAGGCTATAATCTCTCTCAGTACAGAGGCTTTTTTTTCCCTAGGGGCATATAGATTTTTTGATAAATTTACATAGTTGTAACTAAACTGAAAGTAGCTTTTGAATATTAGTAAATGTCTTTGATTTTATTTCACCCACATGGAAGGCAATAACCCTAAGATGCTCTTGTAGGACTTTGGCTCTTTTCCTGTTCTCACAAAGGACTTTAACCTCCTCCAAGTTTAAATCCTTTATCTTTGATTACCCTTACTTCCTTCTGAGTTTCTGTCTTTTTTGTTGTTGGGCTTGGTAGCACTCCCGTGGAACCTTCGGGAAAACAAAAGGACCTGTCCTTTTTGTGCTTGGAGCTTCTGCAGCGAGTAGATAGGCAATCTAAATGAAATCGGCTGGGTCTCTTGGCAGTAAGCCACAACGACAACGGGACAATAGAATCCAAAATATGTCTCTTACAAGAATGTTCCTCAGAGAAATACTCCAAGGTTTATGAAATATATCTTTGAGAAGATTGTTTTATTTAAAGGAGAGAGAGAAAAAAAGAAGCTTGTCTAAAGACTAGTGAATAAAGAAAAACTGGGCACTTAAAAAATCCAATTTCTTGTCATTACTCCACTAGAATATGAATCCGTGAAAAGAAGCATGAAAACTCAGAACTACTGAATTATATATACAGCCTTTGTGCTATTAAAAATAAATATCTCAGAAAATGTAATACTTAATGGTCTTTTAAGTTGATACGGATTGAAAAATTCACAGCGTTGGCAAAATAAATGCCACCATTCTCATTTTATATATGAGAAGATAAACTAACAAATGAATGGACTTACCTGGACAAAAAAAATCACAGCTAGGAGAGGACAGAATTCTTGGTCTCATAAAACTAGCAAATGATACTTCTCTTTACTTACTTTCTTAAATTCAGTATCTTCAAATATTTTGAGATAAGATATAAGAGCGCTTAATACAAAAACACTCAGTGGTATGTATGTTTTCTTAAGTTCCAGCTCAGGGGACAGATAGCTAGTTTGAAAAGCCATTAAAAATAATTGTTAGGAAAGATAAATGCAAGTTCTAATGCTTTATTATTAGCACTACAAAGGTTTTCTTGAAAAAAAATGTGAAGATGTGTTAAGAATTTATAGTGTGTTATATATACAAACATGAGGATTAAGAGAAGGAAAATAACAAATGTTTAGTGTCTGCTACGTTTCAGATAAATATAAAATCTCACTGAAACATGCATTTTGTAGGATTGATTTCACCATTATTATTTTATAAAGGAGAAAACGGGGAATCGGAATTTTTCTCTAAGCTTCCCAGAGACATAGAGGCCTAAGTGGAGTCAGAATCAGACATATTTGGTTCCTAAACCTTTGTTTTCCCACCATGCTACAGAAGAGTGACTTAATATATTTCATTATGAAAATTGTGCAATCATTCCTCCTTCTTGACTTCTTGGGAATAAAAAGCAAGCCATCCCCAAATGATGACAACTTGGCCTTCTTCTTGACTTTTCCACTTCCACACCACCATCACAGTATTAACAAAACACAGGTTATGTTTTATAATGTGTGTAGCTTATCTCATGTGCTTTTGAGAGTTCTAATTGCAACTGTTATAATTCTTTATTCCTGAGAAATTTGTTATGAAGGAGGTGTGGAGAATACTTGCTTCTGGTGTCTGTGTTTTCTGATGCTAGGATTAGAAATATTCCGTCAGTCAGAATATATATATATATATGACATCAGTTCAGTTCAGTTGCTCAGTCGTGTCCGACTCTTTGCAACCCTATGAATCGCAGCACGCCAGGCCTCCCTGTCCATCACCAACTCCCGGAGTTCACTCAGACTCACGTCCATCGAGTCCGTGATGCCATCCAGCCATCTCATCCTCTGTCGTCCCCTTCTCCTCCTGCCCCCAATCCCTCCCAGCATCAGAGTCTTTTCCAATGAGTCAACTCTTTGCATGAGGTGGTCAAAGTACTGGAGTTCAGCTTTAGCATCATTCCTTCCAAAGAAATCCCAGGGCTGATCTCCTTCAGAATGGATTGGCATACAATAATATATGGCATACAAACAATTTATTTTCTGTTTTTTTAACCCTGTGGATCACATAGTCACCATTTAAAAAAACACTAAGTTACTCATCAATATTTTCTTTTTTCATTCTTGAGCCTTTTTTCTTTTCTTTTTTTTTTTTTTTAAAATTGGGACCCAAGTTGAATCAAATAGTTGAAGAGGCTTAAATAACACTGAAGAGAGGGAAGACACCACTTCACAGTTGTTAGGCTGTTTAAAATTGCAACTAAAAAGAGTACTATTTCTCCTAGCTTCAAAGAGATAATCTTCAAAGTAAAAGAACATGTTAATTGCTCAGTTGTACCCATGGACTATAGCCCACCAGGCTCCTCTCTCCATGGAATTCTCCAGGCAAGAATACTGGAGTGGGTAGACATTCTCTTGTCCAGGGAATCTTGCCGATCCAGGGAGGGAACCCAGGTCTCCTGCATTGCAGGCAGATTCTTTAACATCTGAGCCACTAGGGAAGCCCAATTAGGAGATCATATTAATGTTTCAAAAAGGAAATCAATTTAATTAACAAAATATGCAGAAGTAAACAGCTTTTAAAAATGGACTATACAGACTTCCCTGGTGATCCAGTGGCTAAGACTCCATGCTCCCAATGCAGGGGGCCCAGGTTTGACCCCTGATCAGGGAACTAGATCCCATGTGCCACAACTGAGACTTCGTATGATAAAATTCTGAATACTTCAACGAAGACTGAAGGTCCCACATGCTGTGACTAAGACTCCACATAGCCAGGTCAATAAATATTTTTTAAATGGAGTATAAACTTAGGTTTATATTGCAGCATTATTCACAATAGCCAAATATGGAAATAATCTAGCTGTCCATCAATGAATGAATGAATAAAGAAGATGTGGGATGGGAAGAAATATTAATTCACAATGCAGTATTATTCAGCCAGAAAGAAGGAAATCCTGCATTTATATTTCAAATCTGAAAAAAAAAAAGTTAAAGTCATAGAGATAGTAGAAAAGTCACTGTCAGGGGCTGGGGAGTGTGAAAGATTGGGGGAAGGTGGTAAAGCACAAACTTTCAGCTATAAGAGGATTAAGATCTGAGGATCTAATGTAAAATATGGTGATTATAGTTGATAGCAGTGTCTTGTATAATCGAAGTTTGTAAGAGAGTAGAAATTAAATGTCACCAAAACCAGTAAATGATATGTGAGGAGATGGATGTATTGATTGAATGGGAGAATCTTTCCATAATACGTATGTACACCAATTTACTATGCTGTAGTTATATATTTTACATCTGTATTTGTCAATTACACTTCAATAAAGACTGATTAAAAAGCTTAGGTTTACTTCCCTGTGAATATGAGGGTAACATACACTTGGTTCTGGCATTGACTCCACTGATCTGTAAGATCAGCAATGTCTCTTCTTTTATCTCTGTTGCAGGCATATGCTTCCCAAACCTGCACCTTCTGGGAGAAAGGATACCTTCTGAAGATAAAAGGCCTATTTTGAGTCAAGAATACACTCACTTATGTAGTCCTCAGGGCACAGAGCGTGATGTCCAGCACACACTTGGCACTCAAGATGCTTTTGTAATTGACCTTGTTACTGAAATTAAACAAACTGTGAACCTTTTTATAAAAGTAGGATAAGTATCCTTTGAGATTCCCCAAAATGACGTTTAAAAACTACAATTCTTAGCATGGAAAAGGCACAATAAAATTATGGGATATCTTACGGGATAGGCCTTGTCTTAGTCTATTTCTGGCAATAGAAACCCCCATTATGATGGAGATGTCATTCATAGTTGGCATATTACCATGGATTCTCTCAAGGCATGACTTTCCAGTTGTTGTTTAGTTGCTAAGTCGTGTGTGACTCTTCTGCGACAGCATGGACTGTAGCCCATTGTGTTCCTCTGTCCATGAGATTTCCCTGGCAAGAATACTGTAGTAGGTTGCCATTTCCTTCTCCAAAGTATCTTCCTGACCCAAGGGCCTATTCCTTGAAGCATTTTCTTGCTAACAGTCTTAAGTCTTATGGCTTAGCAGCCATTAACCTTGGTCATAATTCACAGTTCTTACCCCATCTGGATTCTAGAAATTTGATACCACTGTATTACTTTAAGAACTATGTTTGAAGTTAGCCTGTTAAAATCATGCACTAAAGTTTAGGAATAAGATTTAAGATAAGACTTTGGGAGAACCAGTTTAATTTCTTTTTATAGGCATAGAAGATTGCACTTCAATTGTTTACCATCCCTGGTAATCTCAGAGTCAAACAGTGGCAAAGAAAGTTTTTCTTGAGCGCAAACATATTACATATATAATGGTACACAGTATACCATCTGCACATTCCTATTAAAAGAGAAGAAAGGACCTGGGGGACAAACTATATTTATCTTGTTCTTTCCTTCTCTTTTGAACAGTTTCACACATATGGTTCAGATATAATTTTTTATTTACCTTTGAGTAAACAGAGCTCAAACTTCTTTCCCCTTATGAGTTAAAATACTAGCGTCATTGGTAATACCCCTTTGGCTATCAGAGAAATGGGATCACTACCTAGGCAGCTGCTAACATGCATTAGCGATGGATGTGCTGGGACACACACCAGCTGTTAGAAAGAGGCAGAGCATATGCAGGAAAGAAAAAAGGAGCAATACTGCTCAGCTATTAAAAAGAATGAAATAATGCCATTTGTAGCAGCATATATGGACCTAGGGATTGTTATACTGAGTGAAGTCAGAGAAAGAAATATCCTATGATATCTCTTATGCATGGAATCTGAAAAGAAACGATACAAGTTAACCCATTTACAAAACAGAAACAGACTCACAGAGAACAAATTTATGGTTACTGGGGGAAAGGGTGGAGAGAAGGGATATTTAGGGAGTTTGGGATGGACATGTACACACTGCCATATTTAAAATGGATAACTGATAAGGACCTACTGTATAGCACAGAGAACTCTGCTCAATGTTATGTGGCAGCCCGGGATGGGAGGGAAATTTGGGAGAGAATGGACACATGTATACGTATGTCGGAGTTGCTCTGCTATGCACCTGAACTACCCCAACTATACTCCAATATAAAAAAGAAAGTTAAAATAGGAAAAGGAAAAACAGAAGCAAAACAAACAAGTAAACAAACAAGAACAGAGGAAAGTAGCTGCCTTCCTTCTATGGTCCTTACCCTGGCTTTTTATTCAATTCAAGCAATCCGTAGTGAAAAAAATAGAATACCAGTAATATTTTAGTGACAACTGCTCAAAAGATGATGACATGTTGTGTCATTAAACAGAGGGCTGTGTATTATTCACTAGTCCTACAGGATGAGATAGATACCCACAAAGAAGGAGGGTTGGCAGGGAGCAGTCTCTGGAAGGCCATTTCAAATCTCTCAGTGTCAAAGGGAGTTGTACTTCTGGTAGATCATCCAGAACTCTGGAGCCAGAAGATACAGTCAAGTACATATATATTCTTTAGCAAAAATACTGGAAAGAGTAGAGAAGGAAGGAAAATGTGTGTATCCACAGGTTGTTTAAGCTTCTTGGTGCCAGAGGGAAACTGGGGCAATAAATTCCTTGCTTAATCAGTAAGTCATGTCCAGCTCTTTGTGACCCCATGGACTATAGCCCACCAGGCTCCTCTGTCCATGGGATTTCCCAGGCAAGAATGCTGGAATGGGTTGCCATTTCCTCCTCCACGGGATCTTTTCGGACCAGGGATTGAACCTGTGTCTCCTGTGTCTCCTGAATTGCCAGCAGATTCTTTACTTGCTTAGCCATCAGGGAAGCCCAATAAATTCCTTAAGACTTTCAAAAGCCCAAGAAACATGAAAATGCATTGGTTTAAAAGAAAATGTGGGGCATGTGGTTTCTGCCACAACTAAAGATATGTAATAGATGGCTCAGACCAATAGCTATTTCATATATTTACAAATGTGAGAGGGTTTGTAAACCGAACAACTCAAATGTAACACATATAAAAACTCTTCTTAGCAACTTACATGTTGAATATTACAGTGGCCGTCTGGAAATAGATTATGGTCAAAATGTCTGCCCAAGTGCTGAAGCTGGGTCTATGGTTCCCCTAGCACTTTTCTGGAGCCAAATTAGACCCAGCCTTATAACCATATGCTGGTGACTATAGAGCTTTGTCAGAATTTTGTCCCTGGGACAGAAGATGTTTCAGTTACACATCCTTAAGGTACACTTAGATATCTAAGCCCAGGACTTGGAAAGTAAGAAAAGAGATACAGAAGAAGAAACTGAGGAGTGATGTGTGTGTGTGTGTGTGTCTGTGTGTGTGTCTGTGTGTCTGTGTGTGTTTAAACAAAGAGGATGTTGGGTTGAACCCATGAAACTAAATGTTGGCATTAATGAAAAAACAATAATATTGCCTGAGGCTGACCAATCACTGACCACAGAGCAGTTACTTCCAAACCCACTTCCAGAAGTTCAGTTTTTACATTCCCCAAATGTCTCTAATTACCAGCACACTTATCCCATCATTTCTGATAAATATTCTCCAGTGAAAATGAGTACCCACCAAATTACCCCTGTTCTCCATACCAACAGGATCTTAAATTCTAATCATTCAAATTAATCTGAGCGTGGCTGACCTAAATGAAGTGCCTTAAGTATTAAGTAGCTCAATAACCTCAAGAAGAATAATTTTGATGAAGGGCCAGAAGAATCTCTCCCCTCTGCCAGTGTGTGATGTTAATTCCTCTTGTCATTTTTTTTTGTAGCCAAAGTATGTGAAGTTATCATATTATATGCTATATCTCAACAAAATGAGTTACGATAAAAATTCATTTCTAAAGGTTCAAAATTCGAAATACCTATATTTTATGAGCTGTGGCCACCATATAAATGACCTGGAATGATCACAGAATAGTCCTATCTGTCAGGCTATTTGGAGGAGGTCCAATCGAAAGAACATAGCCAAAAGTGACGGATATCAGGAGTGAAAGACCAGCCTGCCTTATCAGGCAGACTGAGATAAGCCACTGTAAGCTCATTACCATCTTACAGGGAATCTCCCTTAAACATGTTTCTGTCCCTTTATTTCCATGTCCATGTGAAAACCACTCTTACATGATATTCCTAAATATGAATTACATGTCTGAGATGGTTTGACTTAAACTACAGGCTAGTAGGCAGAGATTATGTTCACTTTGGGGTTACCTGGGGGTGCCTCAAAGCAAGAGGCAGTCACACAATTAGAGGCTTGGGATGCTCAGTGGGTAGAGACTTGCCATAGGCATTCACAGGTCACAGACAGAGCAAACAAACATCAATTTGAAATGGAAGTGACAAATCAAAAATCAGAGTATTAGTGCTAGTTTTTTGGGGTGTTAAATTTGTTGGTATGGTTAATTGCTCTTCAACTGGACAACAGTGGTAAGGAATAAGATATTACTCTCCTTTATAGAAAGGAGACTTCCCTGGTGGCTCAGATGGTAAAGCATCTGTCTATGATGTGGGAGACCTGGGTTCGATCCCTGGGTTGGGAAGATCCCTTGGAGAAGGGAATGGCAATCCACTCCAGTACCATTGCCTGGAAAATTCCATGGACAGAGGAGCCTGGTAGGCTACAGTCCATGGGGTCACAAAGAGTCGGACACGACTGAGCGACTTCACATTAATAGAAAGGATGCTCCCTACCTTTATTTTGGTTTGTTCTTAGGGGCAGGGTACAAAGGGAAAAGAAAAGAAAATAGGTCTTTAGCATTTTTTTTGTGTGTGAATGAAGTACTGTTTTAGATACTTCACCAGCATCCTTTATCTATTAGTCTGTACTATCTTAGTAAAAGCTATTTTAAAGATGATTAGATTGCTTGTTTTCTTTGATATTAAGTTGCATTGTTTGTTGTTGTTTTAGTCACTAAGTCGTCTCCCACTTTACAGTGGCCTCATCGACTGTAGTCCACCAGGCTCCTCTGTCCATGGGATTACTGGAGTGAGTTGCCATTTCCTTCTCCAAATGAGCTGCATGAGTTCTTGTATATTCTGGAGATGATTAATCCTTTGTGAGTTGCTTCTTTTGAAAATATTTTCTCCCAACATCTCAGGTTGGGGGGAGAGGGTGGGATGAATTGAGAGAGTGGCAATGATATACATGCACTACTAGGTGTGAAGCAGACAGCTAGTGGGAATCTGCTAGATAGCACATGCCACTCAGTTTGATGCTCTGTGATAACCTAGAGGGGTGGGATACAGGAGGTGGAAGGGAGACATAAGAGGGAGAAAATATATGTATACTTCTAGCTGATTCGCATTGTCGCGCAACAGAAACTAACACAACATTGTAAAGCAATTATACTCCAAATAAAAAAACAATAAAGAGGAAATGGAGACTCACCGAAGTTCCTTAAGTACTAGGTGGGAGAAGCTGAACTGGACCTCAGGCCAGCCTGATTCTGTCTACAAGACTGGCCACTGACAACTCCTTCCTTCACTGTATGTACCTGCCATGGCTTTGATCTAGAAGCAGAGACTACTGTCCCTTCCCTTGAATCTGGGATGGCTTGGTGACAGCTTTGGCCAACAGAATATATATATAGTCTATAGTGGGACTTTGGAGGTCAAGCTTCAGGAGGTTGTTTGCTTTTACTCTCAGAAGACAGTCACGATATAAAGTATAATTCTGCTGTTGAGGAGATAATTCCTGGAGATGAGAGACTGCACAGCCCAGCCAAGCTGCCAGAACCCTTACCATATGAAGCAGAGATAAGCTATTCTCATTAAGCCCTGACCAGCTTGCTGAATTATGGGCAAAAAAAAAATGGACACTGTTGTTCTAAGCTGCTAAGTTTTGGAGAGGTCTGTTATACAATAATAGATAACTGAAAAAGATGACAAAACTCTATTTCTTCTTTTGTGGTACTCACTTCCTTTTATCTATACCTTAACTATGAATTCAGTAAGGAAACTTTAGGCTGAGTCAAAGGGGGTACTCAGCATGTAGCAGTGGAAAAGAACCATTCTAAGGTTCTTGTCATTTTAAGCAAGAATGCACTGAGTAATTACAAAGTGCCTGGCATCATTTTGAAGCATTTACCATCAAAACAACCCTGAGAGGTGGGTACTGCTTTTAATCCCTGTTTTACAGGTAAGGAAAGGGAGGTGCAGAAATGTGCTTGGCAGCTAGAAAGTTGTACATACAAGATCAAAACGTTGCGTCCAGAGTTCAGAGCCTCATTCTCAATTCTTAAGCTGTATTGGCAGGACTTTCTTGATAATGATACTGGAATTCAGTCAACCGAAAAAAGTAGCTATAGCAAGAGTTCAACTTTTGTAACTGAAAACGTAACACTTGATTTTCAAAAGCCACACTATATACTGCCCTGAAGAAATTTCCTTGGAGAGAAGATGTAGATAATGCACCAAAAAGTACTTAATAGTTGCAATCCCAAAAACACAGAGTTAGGGGATAGAAGGATCTGCTGCTAAATCACTTCAGTCGTGTCCAATTCTTCAGGACCCCATGGATTGTAGCTCGCCAGGCTCCTCTGTCCATGGGATTGTCCAGGCTAGAATACTGGAATGGGCTGCCATTTCCTACTCCAGGGTGCCGAGAGCCAGCATGGGGAATCCCGCCCGTGGCAAAGGTCATGAGGAAAGGGGCCTGACAAACGTAAAGGTGGGATCAGGCCTCAGGGGTCCCCCTGGACTTTCTCGAGCATCTACCCCCCAAACCAGAGTCTGCCTGCTTTACTGTGTTATGCTTTCCACCTACTCTTCTGACTTTACAGGGGGGGGCTGTCCCCCACCACCTTCCTCTAAAAGGAGTTAACTTGGAGCTGCCGTTAATAAGTCTCCTGGACGTAACAAGAGTGTTTCAATCCAAAAACCCCTCTGATGGCTTTCTAGCTTGCCTGACAGGTTTATTCAGACTCTTACAGCTGCGCATGTGATTTTTCGCGTCCTCCCAACCGAGAGAGGTACAGGAAGCTTAAAACATCCTAGGAATATAGGGCCTTCCGAGGAGTCAAAATCATTAGAAAAGGACTGATTAAGGGTTTCATTGTTGAGCCAATACTTGCTGCCAAGTGTTCATATCTTTTATTTGCTGATATAGTTGGCATGTAGAAAAAACAGGTAGTAGTCCTAGCACTAGCAACATTAGATCTTTGAGTTAAGTACTTTCTTTGTTATAATCCACTGCACCTTTGTTCTACAGGAATGTAACTTTATTTAGTACTTTGAGGGTGATGCAGATTAAAGAAAAAACACTTGAAGGGAAAATGAGTTTTCTGGTTGATAGACATTTATCTAGGAAGAGAGCCATAAAAATGTTAACAGGCCTCTTGGCCAGAAGATAATGTCAATCACCTGAGACTTTTTGTATACGGGAAGGTATGCAAAAAGAAAGCCTGGTCTCAATAAGGATCAGGACTGCTGCCCCTGCATAACTCTGCACATTCCATTATTTCTTTATGTACAACTTGGGGAATATAAGCTGCCTTTGAAAATAAAGTTGTGGGTCTTGCACCGATGCTTGGCTCCCCCATGACGTTCTCTTCTTATTCTCCCTTTGCAGGCTGAATTCCCGTCTGGAGCATAGAGGCTTGCCGTGTCTACTCATTTGCCTGGGCTTCTAAGACCCATGGGAGAGGGAGCTCAAGGTGGGGCACCCTCCACTATTCAAGCGGGTGCCTGTGGCCTACGTAGATGGTGCACGTTCCTTGTCTCGGAACTTTATTGGCTTTCTATGTAAACCAAGGAATTTCAGCCTCTTTTCTCCTCTATTTTCTCCACTACACTGTTCTTTCCTAGTCTCTCTATATCTCTAAACAAATAAGTCTCTCCTCGCCGACACCATCTCCCCTTCGAATTCCCTGTATCCACCGGGGCTGGACCCATCTCCTGCATTAGCAGCTGGGTTCATTACCACCAGTGCCACCTGGGAAGCTCAGAGGGAAGATCAGATAAGAAATCTAAGGATAAGGAATACTCTGGGGTGTGGAAAGCCTTCTCTCTATGGTGGTCCCTTCCCATGTCCCTGACCGTATCTAAAGCCATTCCACAGAATGGAAATAAAACTGGCATGTACAATAACAGTTTTGCTATACTTTTTCTGAGTTGCTGCAGAGTTTGGAGTCAGAAAGTCCTGGTCGGAATAGTGATTCACCATTGACTCACTCTGTGACCTTAGAAAGTTCCTTTACCTCTCTGACTTCTATGGACAAAACGGGGATAATGATGGCCAACCTGTGGTTTCTTGTGAAGATTAAAAGAGATTGCCTATGAGTATATGTGCATGTATCTCCATGCAATTGTTATTTTTATTGTGTATTGCTCATGCTCCTGTAACTCTGAACCAAAATTAGAGGTGATAAATTAGGAACTTAAAGGAAAAAATCCTAGACAGGAGGAGAGTGAAGAAACCTGGATCAGACAATAAGGTTGGAATAAAGAAGAAAGCATGATTCTTCAAAAGTCAAGAGGGGAATTCAGTCATACAGCATTTTCATTGAGGGTCTCCATTTAAACTATCTAATCAGATTTATACTTTTCCTCATCTCCACATGTAAAATTCAACTAGGATGTGCATTAGTGAACTTTCTAGGATGCTCCAGTCAGATGTCAGTCTTGCTTCATGGATTCACAGGGTGATGAAAAAATACCCCTGGAGTTTATTTGGCTCCACCCTTTTATTTCACAGGTAAAGGAAGATCAGAGAGAGACAAGGGCTTGTACAAGGAGACCCAGCTTGTGAGTGACACAACAGATACCAAGACCAAGGTTTTCTGACTCCTCAGTAAGGGTCTTCTGAACAGAAGTTTTTCTCGGGTGAAAAAAGAAACTAACTTGAAATAGCACTGATTTGTATTGGTGATTAGTACTGCACCTAGATTAAAGCTTATCACCAAACACCACACAGGTTCAATTAAATAAATCAAATTAGCATTTTTCTTGTGTGTATAGGAGGTAAATATCAGCCCCATTATACTTCCCCTGCCTTTATTTTTCTTAATTCTAAAACTTACTATAGTACATAGTTCTAAGGGTAGACCTAACTTAAGGAGTAAATATTTATAAATTCTCAGCCAAAGTTGGGCAAGGGTTTTTTAGAGTGGTTTAGTCTTCCTAGGATGTGGAGCTCCAAGTCTGGCTATTGATCTCTTGGACCCATCCTCTACTAGTCTCTGACCTTCGGTCTGGGCCAGTGGTGACCATGAATCCTGGTGACACACAGCTCTCACCATCAACAAGACAAGCCAGATGACAGAATTCCCTTTCTGTAGTTTTTGTTCCATCGTGTAACTGAGCACTCCCAGAAGCCTGGGCTCTGCCTTTCCTCCAAGTGTCCTGCTTTCTGGAACGGTGTCCATGTGCACATCTAATGAGAGATTCCCAAGGGGACACTCTTGGTCAGATGCTTAGAACAGCTAATCCAATCCTCTCCCTCCTAATAGTCCCCCAAATAGGACAGACCCTCCCTAGGTGAACAGATCTAGTCCATTTACCTGACTGTCCCCATATGCACTGTACCCATCTTCTCGTAAGCTATGGCTCAACTGCCTGAACTAGGGCAATATGGGGCAAAAGGAAAACTTAAACACCCAATTAGTTTCTATTAGTTGTCCAATTGTAAATTTGGAAAATTTTTTTGATCAAACATACAGGTATTTGGTGTAGAGATATTTCTGGTAATTGAAAATTACACTGCAATATATTTTTATTGTTATTCTAATTTTGGTTTATAAAATTGAAAAATGTTTAATACTTGGAAAATAAAAAAGCAGATAAGAGAAAAGTGTGTTTTGCATTTTATAGAGAGGAAAATAAAAGAGATTTTTAATTTAACCCAGAACATAGGAACCTTTCCAGTATAAAAACTCATGTTCCTGTGGACTTCTATCTTAGTTGAATTTTTTCCCCTTAAAATGCAAGAAGTCACAGAATAAACTCTTCAGACCCCTTCATGTGTTTCAGGGGCCCATAAATATATTTATTGATCTTCAGCTAAACTCTTGGGGATTTTGTCAGTTCTAACCTTGATTCCCGTGTGCAATAGAGGACTTTTCTAGATTTAGAAAAGTCTCCATTTTAGGTGCTGGTTTGAACTTCAGACCCTCTAAAATAGATCTTAAGACTCATCAGATTTCTGAAACTTGCTGCTTATTTTCTGATTCAACTGTATTTGTTCAGCTGTGACTGTGTTACTTTTGGATTCAAGAAGGTCAACTACGGATAAGTCTGCTATTTGATTCTCCCTCTGACTGAGACTGTAAAAGGTATTTAAGCCTCCACATGGAGGGTGTATGTTAGGAGGCATTGCCAGATTTGCTAACCTTTAGTTCTTTTTCTTCCTGATCTAAATTCAAGTTTTTGTGAATCTCTCCCCATGTGTCCAATAACAATAATCTTTTAGAAGTATCTGTAAAAATAGGGTATTGTTCCTACCCCTAGGAGTTTACAGTCTGGCTGGAAAAATAGACCATGTAAACATGCTAATAAAACCAATGCTATCATAAAGTACATAATAAAAATCATTAAAAAAATCATAGTTTGTGCTACTGTATGGAAATTAAAAAATGGGAGGGTTATCTTAAGAGGAAGGGAGCTTTATCTTAAAGCTAATTTAGCTAGTACTTGGGCTAATTCAGCAGAGTAAGACATTCCTGTTGGCAGATACTCTAGACCAAATGTTCAGAGATGGGAAAAATTCAGATTCTGAGAGGCAGTTCAGTTTGGCTTCAGGAAAAAGGTTATGCATACATGTCCCTATGCAGTGACTTCCAAAATATGGCCCATATCTATATTTGTTTCAATTCTATCTTTCCAATTAGAACCTGTACAATAGCCAAACTGGTATATTTAGAATTCCACAGTATGTCTATGCTTTCCCATCTTTACATTGATTGATGTTTCTTCCTTATCTTCTTCCATCCTGATTGTCCCACCTTCCTCCATCTCTCCTCATAATGAAGATTGAAAAAAACAAAAGAGTTTTGCTCTCTGTTGCCAACTCTAGTAAATTCACAGAGTTTGGGAGGAGTGGTGGCTGCGCGGGCCCAGGAGGGCCTAGAGGAGCCATCCCGTGTTGAAGGTGAGGAAGGGTGGTGGTGAGGAGATACCCCTCGTCCAAGGTAAGGAGTAGTGGCTGTGCTTTGCTGGAGCAGCCATGAAGAGATACCCCACGTCCAAGGTAAGAGACACTCAAGGAAGATGGTAGGTGTTGCAGGAGGGCATCAGAGGGCAGACACACTGAAACCATACTCACAGAAAACTAGTCAATCTAATCACACTAGGACCACAGCTTTGTCTAACTCAATGAAACTAAGCCATGCCTGCAGGGCAACCCAAGACGGGCGGGTCATGGTGGAGAGGTCTGACAGAATGTGGTCCACTGAAGAAGGGAATGGCAAACCACTTCAGTATTCTTGCCTTGAGAACCCCATGAACAGTATGAAAAGGCAAAATGATAGGATACTGAAAGGGGAACTCCCCAGGTCAGTAGGTGCCCAATATGCTATTGGAGATCAGTGGAAAAATAACTCCAGAAAGAATGAAGGGATGGAGCCAAAACAAAAACAATACCCAGCTGTGGATGTGACTGGTAATAGAAGCAAGGTCCGATGCTGTAAAGAGCAATATTGCATAGGAACCTGGAATGTCAGGTCCATGAATCAAGGCAAATTGGAAGTGGTCAAAGAGGAGATGGCAAGGGTGAACGTTGACATTCTAGGAACCAGTGAACTAAAATGGACTGGAATGGGTGAATTTAACTCAGATGACCATTATATCTACTACTGTGGGCAGGAATCCCTCAGAAGAAATGGAGTAGCCATCATGGTCAACAGAAGAGTCCGAAATGCAGTACTTGGATGCAATCTCAAAAACGATAGAATGATCTCTGTTCGTCTCCAAGGCAAATCATTCAGTATTACAGTTATCCAAGTCTATGCCCCAACAAGTCACGCTGAAGAAGCTGAAGTTGAACGGTTCTATGAAGACCTACAAGACCTTTTAGAACTAACACCCTCAAAAGATGTCCTTTTCATTATAGGGGACTGGAATGCAAAAGTAGGAAGTCAAGAAACACCTGGAGTAACAGGCAAATTTGGCCTTGGAATGCGGAATGATGCAGGGCAAAGACTAATAGAGTTTTGCCAAGAAAATGCACTGGTCATAGCAAACACCCTCTTCCAACAACACAAGACTCTACACATGGACATCACCAGATGGTCAACACAGAAATCAGATTGATTATATTCTTTGCAGCCAAAGATGGAGAAGCTCTATCCAGTCAACAAAAACAAGACCAGGGGCTGACTGTGGCTCACAACATGAACTCCTTATTACCAAATTCAGACTCAAATTGAAGAAAGGGAAAACTGTTAGACCATTCAGGTATGACCTAAATCAAATCCCTTATGATTATACAGTGGAAGTGAAAAATAGACTTAAGGGCCTAGATCTGATAGAGTGCCCGATGAATTATGGACTGAGGTTCGTGACATTGTACAGGAGACAGGGATCAAGACCATCCCCATGGAAAAGAAATGCAAAAAAGCAAAATGGCTGTCAGGGGAAGCCTTACAAATAGCTGTGAAAAGAAGAGAGGTGAAAAGCAAATGAGAAAAGGAAAGATATAAGCATCTGAATGCAGAGTTCCAGAGAACAGCCAGAAGAGATAAGAAAGCCTTCTTCAGCGATCAATGCAAAATTAGAGGAAAAGAACAGAATGGGAAAGACTAGAGATCTCTTGAAGAAAATTAGAGATACCAAGGGAACATTTCATGCAAAGATGGGCTCGATAAAGGACAGAAATAATTTGAACCTAACAGAAGCGGAAGACATTAAGAAGAGGTGGCAAGAATACACAGAAGAACTGTACAAAAAAGATCTTCATGACCCAGATAATCATGAAGGTGTGATCTCTAATCTAGAGCCAGACATCCCGGAATGTGAAGTCAAGTGGGCCTTAGTAAGCATCACTATGAACAAAGCTAGTGGAGGTGATGGAATTCCAGTTGAGCTGTTTCAAATCCTGAAAGATGATGCAGTGAAAGTGCTGCACTCAATATGCCAGCAAATTTGGAAAACTCGGCAGTGGCCACAGGACTGGAAAAGGTCAGTTTTCATTCCAATTCCAAAGAAAGGCAATGCCAAAGAATGCTCAAACTACCACACAATTGCACTCATCTTACATGCTAGTAAAGTAATGCTCAAAATTCTCCAAGCCAGGCTTCAACAATACGTGAACGGTGAACTTCCTGATGTTCAAGCTGGTTTTAGAAAAGGCAGAGGAACCAGAGATCAAATTGCTAGCATCTGCTGGCTCATGGAAAAAGCAAGAGAGTTCCAGAAAAACATCTATTTCTGTTTTATTGACTATGCCAAAGCCTTTGATTGTGTGGATCACAAGAAACTCTGGAAAATTCTGAAAGAGATGGGAATACCAGACCACCTGACTTGCCTCTTGAGAAATCTGTATGCAGGTCAGGAAGCAACAGTTAGAACTGGACATGGAACAACAGACTGGTTCCAAATAGGAAAAGGAGTATGTCAAGGCTATATATTGTCACCCTGCTTATTTAACTTCTATGCAGAGTACATCATGAGACACGCTGGACTGGAAGAAACACAGCTGGAATCAAGATTGCTGGGAGAAATATCAATAACCTCGGATATGCAGATGACACTACCCTTATAGCAGAAATTGAAGAGGAACTCAAAAGCCTCTTGATGAAAGTGAAAGAGGAGAGTGAAAAAGTTGGCTTAAAGCTCAACATTCAGAAAACGAAGATCATGGCATCTGGTCCCATCACTTCATGGGAAATAGATGGGGAAACAGTGGAAACAGTGTCAGACTTTATTTTGGGGGGCTCCAAAATCACTGCAGATGGTGATTGCAGCCATGAAATTAAAAGATGCTTACTCCTTGGAAGAAAAGTTATGACCAATCTAGATAGTATATTCAACAGCAGAGACATTACTTTACAGACTAATGTCCGTCTAGTCAAGGCTATGGTTTTTCCTGTGGTCATGTATGGCTGTGAGAGTTGGACTGTGAAGAAGGCTGAGTGCCGAAGAATCGATGCTTTTGAACTGTGGTGTTGGAGAAGACTCTTGAGAGTCCCTTGGACTGCAAGGAGATCCAACCAAGCCATTCTGAAGGAGATCAACCCTGGGATTTCTTTGGAAGGAATGATGCTGAAGCTGAAGCTCCAGTACTTTGGCCACCTCATGCGAAGAGTTGACTCATTGGAAAAGACTTTGATGCTGGGAGGGATTGGGGGCAGGAGGAGAAGGGGACGACAGAGGATGAGATGGCTGAATGGCATCACAGACTCGATGGATGTAAGTCTGAGTGAACTCCAGGAGCTGGTGATGCACAGGGAGGCCTGGAGTGCTGCGATTCATGTGGTCACAAAGAGTCAGACACGACTGAGCGATTGAACTGAACTGAAGTGAATGTATAGGCAAAGATTTTAAAGTCACCTTCAGATTCAGAAAAAAAAAAAAAAATCCAGGATTGATTAGTGACCAAGGTGTGACCTTGAAAGTAGTGGTCCAGATGCTCTTTATTTTGCCCACAGTGTTGTTTAAGGTCTAGAGAAAATAACCATCTGTGTTTTTCTTCTGAACATTTTCTCCTTTAAAATTTCTACTGCATTTTCTATTTATTTTATTCACTTAATCTCCCATTTGATATGCTTGCATTTGGCTCATCACTGACTAAATACTCATACTCCTTCAAAAGACTATCTCACTCAATATCTCTTTTATCTCCCCCAAATGCTAGCGTAATATTTGCTTAATAAATATTTCATGAACTAAATATAATATGGGCAAGAAGGAGGATCTAAGGCTGAAAAAGCAAATAACAGATGGATTATACTTATAGATGCATAAATAAAAGAGTTCAGTTGGTAACTGTTTTAAAATGGTTTCATGTACATTGGTCTGTCCACATAATAATCAGATGCTGGAGGGCAAAAGTCCTTAAATACAACCTCATTCACAGATTCCAATGATAGTAGGTAGTTGACCCACCATCTGGGGGATGAGTCCTTCTACTGGAAAGAGTCAAAGGCAATAAAATTTGTTAAGTGCATCACACCTCCAAGAGGCTTTCAGGGAAATTTACATTTGGGGAGTGAAAAGGAATTGAGCAAGATAGGAAAGATAAACCTAGGATGAAAACTCCTCAAGGCACTGTGAGAGAAAGGGCATAGATTTGAGGGACAAAGGCTTGAAATCCAACATCAGATCTTAGCCCTATTACTGAGCTCTGCCATTCAACTGTTGTATCTTTGGGCAAATTAGGTAACTTCTCTAAACTTTAGTCTCAACCACTGTAAAAGAAACATGGTTATACTAGAGCCAAAAAGCTCAAAAATAAATAATCAGTCCAACGTTAGTAACTTTTTTACTAACATTAGACTGCAAAGCTAATATTAGATTGCAAATATAACTGTAAAGTTTGCCTATGTACGTACGATCTTTTCCTATGTTATATATTTACCATCTATGTTTCCACTGACCCTGATTTTGTTTTCTAGCTTATTGACTGAACTATTAAAATGCATCTCAAAATTATAGCCCAACATAAATGGGCTATAAATATACAAACTGAGTTATATCTGTTTGTAGAACTATTGGAAAATAAAACGGGATAATGTCTTTTTAAAAAAATTGTTCACAGAGTTTAATAAATGTGATTTTCCCAAACCCTATTATATCTTCCCATCAAAAGTATGATTTAAAGAGACATTCTAAATCAAGAAGACAGATGCCATGGGATATGGCTGTCAGAGTGGTAACCATTTCATGTACTTCAACTAGACCACCTATGGCCAGTTCTTTAGATTTCCTGAAGTTACATAGTAAATTTCCAAGTACAACTTAAGTGATCTAGTCACTTCTTTAATCATTTTTATTCCTTTCTGTCAAAGTCTATCATTTTAACAAGTCAGGTTTTTCACATGTAATAAAAACACAAACACTTTCAGTTTTTGTGTTTTGACTCAATGAAAAGACTGAGTTGAAGTCTGTTGTTCCATGAAGGGGAAAGTACTTTTTGTTTTTTGGGTCCCAGAGCGTCTCATGCCCTTCCTTTGGATGATATGCTTTTCAAGGCGAAAAAATTGACCTTGACCTGTTTGCTTGCAGTGGGCACTTTCGTGAATATAAACAGCAGAAACTTGTTCCAAACAGACATCACGTCAATGTGAGCAGACACTCCTGTCCATCAGAAGGCAATCTCCACATTCATAAAGAAAAATCAGTGAGCTGTGGGTAAGGCTTTTAGTGCACACAGTTTTTAAGAAACATAAATGCCCTAAGAATAAGCAACTTACAAGTCACAAAATAGAGAGGATGGCAGAAATAGGTATTTGCCTCATTATATCAAATCACAAAGCAGCTGACATTTACTAAGAAGAGGATTATTAGATCAAAATTGTTCAGGAAAGCTAAGACTATCCTATTCACAAGTAACTTTTGAAGAGATTAAGATGATAAAAGAACAAAAAAGGATATGAAATATTTAATTGTGTTATTCTTGAATATGTATAACTATTAAGGAAATACTAGATATATAAATAGCACATTACACATTATGCAACTATAATTTATTTTATACTTAGATTGGGGAAGGGATTTATTGCTATGGTATATTATCAAAAACTAGAAAATAATTATTTTTCCATAGCAAATGTCTACTCTATAATTATGGAAATACAAATCCTATTAGATACTCAAGTAGAACTGTCAATTAGAAGAATGATATATGAGCTCTGAGAAGAATCTGTACTAGATATATGAAATTGAAGTTAACAACATACAGATAGTTTTTGAAATTAACTCTAACATGACTTGTCAGGTAAACCTGCACACTGAGAATGAATTTCTGAAGTATTAATTATCTTAGATCACTGAAAAGAAGAACAGTAAGCTGAGAGACAAGCTCGGAGAGCACTGAAGGACAACTTGGAGGCATGAGTCAGAGAACGCAGGTCTGTTTGAGTGAAATGAGGCTTTCTGTCCACTTGAATGCCACTTCTCAATCTCCTTTGCTGGCTCCTCTGTCTTATTTATTTTTAAATCTTGGTGCCCTTTAGGGTTTGGTTTTGGGACCTTTATAGTCATTATACTCTCCAAATATGATTCCATCAAATTTTGTATTGAAAATGCCATCTGTAATGTACTGATATTCAAGTTAACACTTCCTGTCCACAGCTATTACTTTAGTTTCAGACTTTCAGATTTTCCCATTTCTTTTCAGATATCTTAAAATATTATTCAATATACTAAAATAGTGCGTCCAAAAAAGACCTTCTATCTATCTTAGTCCCTCCAAATTTAAAAAAAAAAAAAAAGGGCTGTTCCTGGATTACCTTTTCTCTTCTACATACCACTCCAATGTACCAGGTCCTATTGGATCTGAAATACAGCTCAAATCCAATGACTTATCTATCATCTAGCTTCCATGCTGTTGTCTTAGCCACAGTTATTGTAGGCTGGACTACTGAAGTCATTTCAAATTCTTTTCCTTATTTCTACTCTTGTCTCCCACAATTCATTTTTCACTTGGCAGCCACATAGATCATTAAAAAGAAAGAATGAGAAAGAAAATCAATATAATGTGATTATGGGGCTCATATAGTTATCGTTTACCTAAAAACAACTTATCACTCTTCTTGGAGACCATTAAGCATGAGGAGAACAAATAAATAGATATACATTAAAAAAAACCCCAAATCCAAAATTACTCAATTGGTGTTTTTCCAGAAATATGAGGAAACAGAAGCTACAACCCCAAGTAATATTTTATTGCTGCTAAGATCTTTCAGAACCACCTGGAAGTGTAGGCAACTGACTGCAAAGTGCCTAGAGGCTCAGGGGTAACAGATTCCAAAAAGCACAACACACATACATCCCCTAAGTATGAGGACTTTCTTAAAATGTAAAATTTAAAGTTCACATTGGAGATACAATAAACAGGACTGAGCTCTAGGGAGGCTGGCCTTTGAGAGCAGCTGTCAAGGTGATATATCTAATAGTAGCAGTACATCAAAGGCAGTGCCACTGAAAACACCACCTACAACTGAAGATTGCCTTGGACCACAGGGATGTTTCCCTTAATGCCTGTGAGTGGTGAAGGAACCGGGACAAGGGTATGGAGATCTGGCAACAGAAACTACTGGATGCCTTAATCTTTGAGGACCAAAAGGAAGTTGGCTACACAGGGAAGAAACAGTCTATACCGAAAAGAAGAAAGGGGAGCCCTTTGATTATAAAGCTACCTGTACCACCAAACAGGAACCTCTTGCAAATAGCTGATTCCACGACAAGTAACCAAACAGCACTGAGCATAGTTATAAAGGTTAGTCATCAAGATACTCTATGGAGGGACTTGCCAGGTGCGACAGTGGTTAAGTGTCCACCTTACAGTCTGGGAGATGTGGGTTCAATCTCTGGTCGGGGAATTAAGATCCCACATGTTGCAGAGCAGCTAAGCCCATGTGATTCAACTACTGAGCCCATGTGCTCTAGAGCCCGTGAGCCACAACTCAAGAGGCTCAGTGCCACAACGTGAGAGCCAATGCACCCAAATAAGTAAACATTTTTAAAAAGAGAAAAATAAAGCAGATAACTGAAAAAAAGATACTCTATGAAGAAGGTGGTAAACAGCAGCACACTATACCATTTTGGAATATACTCAAAAGATTCACCATGGCACACAAATGTATGAAGTGATTGCCATGAACAGAAGCTCTTAAAGAAGAAATATAAGAACTCAAGGAAAAGATGTTAGGACAATGAGAAGAGATGAAATGTGACCTGGTAGAATCCAGGAGAAAATTCTTTCCCATGAAAAAAGTAAAATTACTAGAAAAAATAAAAAGGCAAGTTTAAGGGAAGCACATGAGAGAGCAGATACAACGGAAAACAGAAAAATAGACTCAGGACAAAAATGGGGAAAGCACAAACAAAATCCTCTTGCATTATTTCATTTACGAACTCTATGGCTCTATTATCTATTCAAAAGTAAAATTCCAAACAACAACAACAAAATCAATCATATCACTGCCATTCTTCAAACCCTCCAATAGCCACGAGTGGATTTTAGAATGAAATTCACATTTTGCCCCATGGCCTGTCTTGCATCACTGGCTTCTACTTCTACCGATTTAAAACTTTCCCCTGCTCTCATTCAGCCATACTGATGATCTTTTACTTATATTGTTTCATCGATTTCAAACATGGTTCTTCAGAACTTCCTACAACTGAGTCTTAACATACTGTTACAAAAAGGCTTTTGCCCATCACATCACTAAGGTATTCTCTTCCATCTTACTGTTTGTTTCTTCCCTAGCCTATCATAACCATAATTATCTCATCAATTACATTACTTACTTAGATGTCATTTTCCTCCCTTCATAGAAATGTAAGCTCCCCAAGAACAGAGGCCTGTATAGTTAAGAACCTAGTACACAGTTAGCACTTGATAAAGTCTGATGCCTAAAGGAAGGAGAAATAGTTTATTTCTAGGGTTTCTTCTAGTGCCAACATGCTAGTACTAACATCTAGTACTTCACTTCGTAGAGGATAACAGAATCCACCAAAAACACACAACAAACTTTTAGGTCCTTGCACACCTTGGATTATCAAGCTAGTTATTAACTTTGTATATTTACATATCAATCTATGGGCTCCTCCAGTGGCTCAGCAGGTAAAATATCTGCTTATAAGGGAGGAGAAGGAGACATAGGAGACACAGGTTTGATCCCTGGATCTGGAGGATCCCCTGGAGGAGGAACTGGTAACTCACTCCAGTATCCTTACCCCAAAAATCCCATTGACAGAGGAGCCTCGTGGGCTACAATGGGTCGCAATCACAACTAAGCAACTAAGCACATCAATCTATATAGCTATGTATTCATGTATCCATCCATCGTACTTGTTCATGTTTACCTGGAAGACTATGACTAGTATAGATTTTGGTACTGAGAGTGGTTCTAGAGGAACAGAATATTTAGGTTTGTTTTCTGAATTGCTACTGGGATTTCTCAAATTGACTCTCTAATCTGATTAAAGACATTTCCCATAGTAAAGAGAGCACTGATAATACACAGCATGATCTCACACCTGGGTATGCCAAAAATCTCCATTAGCCCTCTTTGCTGAGTCACTTGAGTTGTGTCCAACTCTGTGACCCCATGGACTATAGCCTGCCAGGCTCCTCTGTCCCTGGGGATTCTCCAGGCAAGAATACTGGAGTGGGTTGCCATGCCCTCTTCTGGGGGATCTTCCTGATCAAGGGATCAACCCTGCATCTCTTAAGTCTCCTGCACTGGCAGGCAGGTTCTTTACCCCTAGCACGACCTAAGAAGCCCTAGACCCTCTCTATCAACCATTTATTAAGAAATACCATGCTGAGTTGCTGGGTACATGACACTTTTGAACATTTTAAGAAGAGCAATGACTTATTGAGATTAGCTTGTTGTCTCTATGTCACTGGACAAAGTGGAGAAATAAAAGGATGAGATCAGGGATTCCAATTCCCAATTTAAGCACTGCATACACACACAAAATCTGAAGCCAATTCTGTGTGCCCCGAAGGAGACCTTTGTTTCCTATAGCCTTAGGGCTGAAATTCTTGAAAATCAAAAGCAGAATCTCATTCTGTGACTGAATTACAAAGAAACCTGAATTTCCAGTCTTTTAGGGTACTTAATAATAGCCTTGATTGAAAAAGGATGGGATCCTGTAAATTGGGGACATATGGGAAGACCCTGATGAAAGTGGAGACATTGAGTCTTTCAAGTCTGATGCATCTTCTTTGCCAAAGATGCTTTCCCAGCTGCAGTGGGAGTAGCGTGCTCACTTCCAGTAGAAGTAGCCTCCCCAGCCTCAGGGTAATACACAGCCTCTGAATTTCCTTTTAATGGGATTAATTTTCATTGCTTGAGGAAACAGTAATGGTCTTCTCTGAGTGAGTTGTCAACCAAAACAAAGCTGATTCTCCTCTGGATACACCACCCATTTTTGAATCTAGACCTATACCCAGATTCAAGTCCCAATAGGCATCTGGGTGAGGTACAAACTACTACAACCATGAGGAGGTGCTCTCTATTCCAAAAGAACTATGAGTTTTCAAACATAAAGACGGACCTGGGGGACATGTGTTGGAATAGACACTAAGGTTATGGATAATGCTTGAAGAAACACTGTTGAATTAGGCTGAATTTATTGATATAGGCTCATCAAGCTGAGATTCTACATTTAATGTTGTAGTTCAAGGAGTCAGAAAGGGCTCAAACATGTTCGGTGGTTGGCTGAAAGAGGGACCAAAAAGGTGTTCCTTAGTGAGTAAATAAGTACCTGATCTGACTTGGTTTAATACAGAGAGAGAGAGAGAGAGAAAGTGTGTGTGTGTGTGTGTGTGTGTGTGTGTGTTGTGTGTGTGTGTGTGTGTGTGTGTGTGTGTGTGTGTGTGTGTGTGTACACGTGCATGTTCTCTGTCCATGTCATTTCCCAGCCAAGGATACTGGAGTGGGTTGCCATTTCCTTCTCCAGGGGATCTTCCCAACCCAGGGATCAACCTGCATCTTGCCATCTCCTGTATTAGCAGATGGATTCTTTACCACCTGGGAAACGTTAATACAAAGGAAGGGATTCAAAGGTTTATGGAGATTAGATGTTGGAGTGGATGTTATTTAAGACATACTCACCCACATTGGGAAGGTCCAGAAAATATACTTTTCACCATTACTGTGAGACAGAAATTTATGAGCAGAGCTCTGGGATTTTTGAAGAGATTTATGATCACTGTTCTCTGTAGGTCAGTGGAGAACAGCGAAAATTTCCAAGTACAATGAAAGCTACTGTCAGTAACCGGGATATTTAAATTCAGCGGTAGTGACTGGATCCTGGGGTGGCAGGGACCAGCGACAGCACTCAGCTGCCTGAAGAAAGGCGGACATAGTGTCACGGATAGCAGTCAAAGGAGCGAGCCAGCCTCACTGCACTGGCTGGTGGGCTACACTCTTCCTAGGGGTGAAATGGATAGAAAACCTATTATAACTCTCAGTTGACCTTATAGGCAGGCAAGTTCTATACCAAGTGAACAAGTCTAACCTGAATCATGAAAACTGAAACTCAAGCCCCCTCAATTTCCAGTATTGAGCCGGTTTGCAGACCCAGAAATCTTTGAGTAAAGGGGAGAATAGGTCCTCTTGAGGAAGGATCCAGGTACACTGTCCAAATTTTATACTGTCAGTCTTTTCAGGACCTTCACCAAAGGGACCTACAGGACTTCCCTGGTGGCACAGTGAAGAATCCACGTGTCAATGTAGGGGAGATGGGTTTGATCCCTGGTCCGGGAAGATTCTACTCGCCGAGGAGCAACTAAGCCCATGCACCAGAACTACTGAGCCCTTGCTCTAGAGCCTGTGAGCTGCAACTACTGAAGTCTGCACACTGAGAGCCTGTGCTCTGCAACAGGAGAAGCCACCACAGTGAGAAGCCTGTATCACAGCACAGACTGGCCCCCATTCGTCATGACCTGAGAAAGCCCGAGCAAAGCAAGGAAGACTCAGACAGAAATAAAAATAAGTAAAATCATTAAAAGGGGGGGGGGATTTATAGCTTTTTTCCCCCAAGGTAACTATGCATTGGGGAAAAGAAAATGATCAGATCTTTTGGGGACTACTGGATACTGGCTTTGAACTGACACTGATTTCAGATGACCCCAAATATCACTGTAGTCCATCAGAGTAGCGTCTTATGGAGCTCAGGCGATCAATGATATTTTAGTTTACATCCATTTCACAGTGAGCCCCACTGGGTCTCCCAAACCATTCTGTGGTTATTTCTCCAGTTCCAGAACGTACAATGGGAACACAGGTATTTAGCAGACAGCAGAATCTCCACATTGGTTCCCTGACCTGTGGAGTGAGGGCTATTGTGTGAAGGTCGAGCAGATTCCACCAGCACTATCTCTAGCTAGGGAAAAAGCAAACCAAAAGCAACACTTTATTTTTAGTGTCACTCTCAAGAACTTGACGAACGCACAGGTGGTTATTACCATTACATCCCCATTTGCCTCTACTTGGTCTGTGCAGGAGACAAATGGATCTTGGAGACTGATGATAGGTGATCAGAAACTTAACCCGGTGATGACTCCAATGGCAGCCTGGCTATACCAGAGTTGGTTTTATTGCTTGAGAAAATTGACACATCCCCTGGTAACTGTTATGTAGTTATTGATCTGGCAAATGCCTTTTTCCACCATATCTGTTGATAAGGCCCAAAAGAAGCAGTTTGGTTTCAGTTGGTAAGGCCAGGAATATAGCTTCACTATCCTACACCATGGATATATTGACTCTTCAGCCCCAAGTCATACTTTAGCTCATAGAGATCCCTTCTATAAGATATCACTCTGGTTCCTCATACTGATAACATTATGCAGATTGGATCTAGTGAGCAAGAAGCAGCAATTCCTCTAAACTTGTTGGTAAGTAATTTGTGTGTTAGAGGATGGAAAATAAAGGCAACAAAAATTCAAGGGACTCCTCTTTGAGTAAAATTCCTAGGGATCTAGGTGCATGGAGTATATTGAGATACTCATTAGAAACTGAAAGATAAGTTGTTGTATCTGTCTCTTGCCTCAACCAACAAAAACAAACAAACAAAAAACAGGCAAAATACTGGGTGAGCCTTTTGCATTTTGGAGGCAATGTATTCCTTATTTGGATATGTTACCCTGGTGCATTTACCAGACCCCAAAAAACTTCTAGTTTTCAGTGGGGATGGAATAAGAAAAGGTTCTACAACAGGTCCGGGAAGCTGTGCAAGCTCTGTTACTTGAGCTATGTAACCCAACAGATGCAACGGTAAATGAGGCAGAAGTGGCCGACAGGGTTGGTGTTGGAGATTTTGATAGGCCTCTGTAGGTGAATCACAGTGCAAGCTCTTAGGATTCTGGAACACAGTCCTGCCGTGCATTGCAGAAAACCATAGCTCTTGGCCTGCTATTGGGCCTTAACAGAAACTAACATTAACTATAGGGGCCACCAAATTTCCATGCAACCTGAGCTGTCCATCATGAACTGGATGTTTTCTGACACCCCCCAACCAGAAGTCTGGGTATGCATAGCAACATTTCATCATCAAATGGAATCAGTATATACATGACCAGGCCCAAGAAGGCTCTGAATGCATGAGTAATTTACATAAAGAGGTGGCCCAAATGCTCAGGCCACTTCTGCTCCACTGCCTTCTCTCTCTCCCTACCAGCATCATGATGAGTTCTCTAAGACCAGTTGGCAGAGGAAGAGAAGACACAGGCCTGATTTGCAGATAGCTATGCACAGTATGAAGGCACCATCCCACAGTGGACAGTTATAACACCATAGACCTTTCCTAGGACATCCCCAAAGGATAGGTGAAGGACAATCCTCCCAGATGGCAGACCTTTGAGTTCTGGCTGTTCACCTTGCTTGGAATGAGAAACGGCAAGATATGCAATTACATACTAAATCATGGGCTGTGGTCAATGATTTGGCTGGAAGTTCAGGGACTTGAAAAAAATATGGTGGAAAACAGTTGATAACAAGGAAACTTAAAGAACACATATGTGGATGGACCTCTTTGAATGGGCAAAGAACATGAAGATACTTGTGTTCCATGTGAATGTTCATCAAAGGCTGCCCTCAAAAGAGGAGGATTTTAATAATCAAGTGAATGACATGCTTTGTGCATACCAGTCAGCTTTTATCCCCAGCCAATTCTGTCATCATCCAATGGGTTTATGAGAAAAAATGGCCATGGCTGCAGGGATGGGGGTAATGCACAGGATTATCAGCACGAATTTCCATTTCCCAAGGGTGACTTGGTTACACCTATTGCTGAGTGCCCAATCTACCAGCAGCAGAGACCAACACTGTGTCCTCATAGGCACCATTTCTTAGGGTCAGGTGATCATCCAGCTGCTTGATGGCCAGTTAATTACCACTTCCACCATGGAAGGAGCAGCATTTTTTTTTTTTTTCCTAATGGAATTGTAGACTCTGGATACACAGTTGCTTTTCCTTCATGCTATACTTCTGTCAAAAGCACCATCTGTAGACTCACAGAATGCCTTATCTGTCACCAACAATATTTCACGTAGCACTGCTTCTGGTTAAATAACTCACTTCATAGCAAAAAAGGTATGACAATGGGCCTGTGCTCATGGAATTCAGTGGACTTATCACATCCCCCATGATTCAGAAGCAGATAATTTGAAAGAATGGTAGAATGGCCTTTTAGAAACTCAGTAACAGTGCCAGCTAGTTGGCAATACCTTGCAGGACTGGGACGAGGTTCTCCAGAAGAGAAGGTGATGTATGCTCTAAAGCAGTGTCCAACACATGGTGCTGCTTCTCCCATAGCCAGAATTCACAGGTCCATGAATCAAGGGGCAGAAATGGGCACTGCTCAATATTGCTTTAGTGACCCACTCGCAACATTTTTGCTTCCTGTTCCTGTGACCTTAAGCTTGGCCTAGAGATTTTAGTTCCCAAATGAGAAATGCTTTCACCGAGAGAAATCACAATTCCATTAAACTGGAAGTTAAGATTTCTACCCAGTTACTTTGGAGTCTTCATGCTTCTTAATCAATAGGGAAAGAAGGGAGTTACTGCAGGAACTAGGGCAAAGAATCCTGAATCCCAAGAACATATTGGCATGCTACTCAACAATGGGGATAAGGAAGACTATGTCTGGAAAACAGAAGATCCCACAGTCTCTCAGCACTACTATGCCCTGCAATTTAGGTCAAAGGAAAATTACAACAACCCAGTTTAGGCAGGATTACAAATGGCCTAGAACCTTGAGAAATGCAGATTTGGATCACCCTAGCAGTTAAAGAACCAAGAACGGCTTAGATGCTTGCTCAAGGAAAAGGATATACACAAAGAATAACAGAAGGAAATTATAAATACCAGCCATGACCAGTTACAGAAACAAAAACTATAAGATGATTTCCACCCCTCTTCTTATTTTGTTATGAATGTGTATGTGTGTATTACACTACACACACAGACATATACACAGACATCATACTTATACATATGAAGTCCACACAGAGATGATATATTTTTACTCTATTTTATTGGTTCTGTTTCTTGGAGAACCATAACACATACTTCACATAATTAAATAAATTTAATATAATTTTATGTAAGTTGAGTGTCAGTTGCAATATCTAATTAAACATACATTAATATAAGTCTTGAACATATTGGGGAGGAAGCAAAAGTGCTTAATAGTTAAAGTGGATGCAGAAATCTTGGCCAACAACTCTGCTCTTATAGGAATTTTAATTAAAGCCAGCCCTTCAGAATCACCCTCCCTAATCTTCTCCCCTGAAAGCTGGTTTATGATTGTTCTTGTGTCCTTGTGACTCATATTTAGGGTCTGGAATACTGGGGTTGAATGAGCCAGAGGTCTAGAAATTTTCTGGTATAATTTAGGCTGCAGCATATATTTTTTCCTGATTTTAAATATATTTTTATGGATATCTTTACTGGAATTTTTTAACATAAAAAAGCCAATAGTTATTTGCTGGAAAAACATTTTTCTAATGTCTTATTTGCTCATTTGCTCTTATAATAAGTGAAAAACTATTATAGTTTTTCTTATAATGATACATAGTACCTTTTAAGATTTTAGTCATTTCAATATAGATAAAGCTGATATAGCAAACTATGTAATGTTAACATTGTTTACTTTTCCTTTAAAAAATATTCCAGTATATCTTTTGTTCCATGAGGACAGAAGAAGGGTTTCTAGAGAATTTATGGAAAGTAAATCACACACACCTGGATAATTAGACAAGCTGAGCAAAAGAAACTCAATATGAGAGTATATTTCTGTTCAGTTTAGGAATTATACACTTTCAGGAAATAGAAATAAAATTCCTCTAAGATATATAGCTACTAATAGCTTTACTCCTACTTACTTTATGTTACCAAGTTTATCCTTATAATAAACCCAGAAAGTAGATATAATCCTAATCTTATAGGCAAAGATAATAAATCTCAGAAAAGTTAATAAACTTGCTAATGACTGTAACACTGAAATCAAAGTCACCAGTGACTAATTTCTGATCTTAGCCCTATCTAACTCAAGACTATCTTACTTTAGTGACTTTCTCCAAAGATTACAGGCCAAAAGAAAGAAAGAAAGTGAAGTTGCTTAGTCGTATCTGACTCTTTGCAACCCCAACCCCATGGTATGTAGCCTGCTAGGCTCTTCCATCCATGGGATTTTCTAGACAAGAATACTGGAGTCGGTTGCCATTTCCTTCTCCAATTTTCAATTAAGACAGGACATGGCTCAGGTTCTCTGATTTTTTCTTTCGCTTTTAATGCAATAGCACCTGTAATAATTTAGACATCTCTCCATTAAAATACATAGCTGAAGATTATAAAATGTACGTTGTCTACATGTATACTATATGAGACACAAAGAAAGATGCCTTTCCAACACAATTAGTCAATGACAGAGCTGGGAATTAAATTTTTTAAAATTCCGTTCATCTCTTCAAATGTAGACTTGACCTTTTTTTTTTTTCACGAGGCCATTTTTCACATTTGAATTCAAGATAAGTGATGTAGTGACATAATGTAATTTTCTTTCATTGCCCTCAGTCTTTGATTAAAGAACTCACAGCCTTGCTTTGAAAAACAGACTTTTTCAGTGACTCATTAAACTAATCATGAACTTTATTCTGTTTCCTTTTATGATAGTACTTACATCCTTGACCTCTTCTGAGAACATCACATAAAAGGTTAATAATGCTATATTAATGAGCATATAAAATAGGTGTCATAATAATCAAAGCTAAAGAATTTACAGAAATGAGTATATTCAGGGTCAATTTAACAAATATAAATCAGTAAGTCTGCAAAAAGCTAGAATTACAAAAACGCACACCTTCTCCTACATTACATAAATGAAAAATCAAGGGATAAGGAAAGTGAGAAAAGTATTGCCCTATAACCACTATGAAAGAATCATTATTCACCCAAGAAAAGAGTGGATTATTTCTCCCTTGAAAGTTTGCCCCTTCAACTATCAGTGACCCTTAAAAAGGCCTGGCTTCTAGGAGGGAGTGGTCTGGTCAATCATGCCTGAAGCTATTTTTCAGGTTAGTTAGGTATCAAAAATCTTGGAGTAGCCCTCTTGAGTATGTCATTATCTGCTCCCTCAGAGTGAGAGCCATAGATGTCTAACTCAGTGATGCAGGGTCCAGACCTTAGCAATAGCTATATTGGTATCTCAGTTACTACTAAAAAGAAAAAGTCACTGGAGTTATAACCTTGGCCATTAGCTTTTGCTCTTGGCAAAAGCAACCTGAGCTTTTAACAGCTTTTTGGAGTTGGTTAAAATGTAGGTTATGTACACTTATTTATACTATATATCAGTTCAGTTCAGTCGCTCAGTCATGTCCGACTCTTTGCAACCCCATGAATCGCAGCACGCCAGGCCTCCCTGTCCATCACCAACTCCCGGAGTTCACTCAGACTCATGTCCATCGAGTCAGTGATGCCATCCAGCCATCTCATCCTCTGTCATCCCCTTCTCCTCCTGCCCCCAATCCCTCCCAGCGTCAGAGTCTTTTCCAATGAGTCAACTCTTCGCATGAGGTGGCCAAAGTACTGGAGTTTCAGCTTTAGCATCATTCTTTCCCAAGAAATCCCAGGGCTGATCTCCTTCAGAATGGACTGGTTGGATCTCCTTGCAGTCCAAGGGACTCTCAAGAGTCTTCTCCAACACCACAGTTCAAAAGCATCAATTCTTCGGTGCTCAGCCTTCTCCACAGCCCAACTCTCACATCCATACATGACCACAGGAAAAACCATAGCCTTGACTAGACAGACTTTAGTCGGCAAAGTAATGTCTCTGCTTTTGAATATGCTATCTAGGTTGGTCATAACTTTTCTTCCAAGGAGTAAGTGTCTTTTAATTTCATGGCTGCAGTCACCATCTGCAGTGATTTTTGGAGCCCAAAAAAATAGAGTCTGACACCGTTTCCACTGTTTCACCATCTATTTCCCATGAAGTGATGGGACCGGATGCTACATATATATATATATATATATATACATACACACACATACACGGTGGATACATATGCATACAGAATAAGGTCTCCTTAACTCAAATTATGTGAGTGAATATATCCTTTTTAATTTATTCCCTTTTCTTCTTATCCAGTTATTATACCAGTCTGGTATATCAGCCACAAAACTGGATATTCACCGGGGCACCAAAGGAGAAAGCAAAACTGATAAGAGGAATGTAGATTTTAATTAAAGGGCAAAAAGTGAAGCATTTTTCATGGTTAACAATAGAAATGCTTAGATTCTTGACTCTCTTCATTGAATTTTTTTCTTCCTACTGTTAAATTTAATTTAAAACATAAGGGAATTTTACTGCCTGAAAGGTTTATAGAAATTGCTTACAAAATACATTGAGATGTGCATATTGGAAATTATGAAAGGTATCATAAAATTTTTTAAAAAATGATAGAAAACACAATAAACATTATAAGCATAAGCACAGAGAAATCTATGCTTTCATTTTGAAGGTAAAATGCCAAATTGGGTAATTCTGAATAATCCAAAAGTACCACTGAATTCATTTATTAATGAACTTAGATAACATTTCATCTCATGATTATTAATTGAAAATATTTATGTCATATCTTTCAATTTATCTTACAAGCACTTCTCTTGAATTCCTTGAAGTATCTTTGAATAAAAATTATTTTTATATGAGAGTGGTGTGCATGCAGAGATAGACAATAATTTCAAGGTAACCTTTGTCCCTCAAGCAAAACAAAATCTTAATGTTCCATCTAAGAAAATCTAAATCTTGAAGATCCAAAGAGTTGGACTTAAAAACAAGCAGACATCTCAAGACAAAAGAAAATAAAACTTCTGGGTTATTGTGAAAAGTTCATGAATATTTTCCATAGACATAGAGCACCTTTCCCTCCAAATTTCCAAAACATGAAAAGCTTGATTTGTAACACAAACTCAGAGGTGTTTACTGGGTGGATTAGGTATTATATATGGTATGCATATGATAGCATGATTTGAAGCCTGCATACTAATTAAATCACTTGTCCCTGACACTTGCAATTCCTCAGCAGACATTATATTTACCAAAAAAAGAGGAACCATACTTCTTATCACATAAGCTTTGAAAGCACACATATCTCTTAAGGGCTTTCCAGGCAGCACCAGTGGTAAAGAACCTGTCTGCCAGTACAGGAGACACAAAAGATTCAGGTTCGATCACTGGGTTGGGAAGATCCCCTGAAGGAGGAAATGGCAACCCACTCTAGTATTCTTGCCTGAGAAGTCCATTCAGTTGGTGGGTTCATAGTCAGACACAACCGAGTACACACACACACACACACACACATAGCTTAAATCTCATTTCCTGCCATTTCTATTCTATTCTATCCTCACTGAGCTACTGCTATGTAATACAGCTGGATCTTTGCCCATAAAATTCTCACTGCAAACCACTGTCTCTCTGGGAAACTTCTACTCATATCTGAAAGTCAAATTCATCTTTCTACTGCTCCCTGAATTTTCTCATAGTATTTTATACATACATTTTCTAAGTTACTTAAGAAACTATCTGGTAACTGGTTAATATGCTGCCTTCCATACTAAATTGTATGCTCCACAATGACAGGGCCCTTCTCAAACATGAATGTATCTCTAATGCCTATTATATGGCTTGACAAATAGTAGAAAAATCAAGATTTTTTTCCTAAATAATTGAAAAGCATTCTTTGATCATTTCTTTATTCCATAGTGTACTTCATATAAGCCTTAATCAACAACATAAAATTAAGTTCATATTGGAAACATATGATTGAGTCCAAACCAATAATGTTCAAATTAACATCTGATTGAGATTCCTAATGCAGAAAATTGCCATAGCTATTCAACACGGATGAAAGAAGGAAGTTCTTGTTAGCTGATTAGAGAAGTTCTTTCTGTCATGGTATTAGCTGGAGTTGAGATGTAGAACAAGTTTTCATTTACCAATATTTATGAAATAATGGGCCTGGCACTCAGTTTAGAATTTTTAGAAATCTTCCCTGTACTAACTACTCTTGGTTCCTTTCAGTGGTTGTCAACTGGGAGCAGAATCATCAACCCCAGGAGGGATATTTGCAAATGTGGTCTAGGGACACTGTTTGTCACAACATTGGAGGATGCTAGTGGCATTTAGCTGCCAGGAGATTATACCTTGCAATGCTTGGGAAAACCTATGTAAAAAAAAAAAAAAGTCCCCCCAAAAGCAAAATGCTTCATTATGTAATACTTCAAGTGATACAAGAGTTATTTTGTATAAATTTGTATTACTAACTTCTGCAGATTTTATTATACCATGGGATGCATTCTAATCTCATGTTAGTCTATGCATGTAATGACATTTCATTGTCACACACAGTTCTTAGAATTGTTAACCAAGTAGAAGCCTTATTGGAAAATTATAAGAAAAAAATATAGATAACCCTTCTTCAGCACATTTCCAGGTTGCCCTGAAAACAAGAATTTCATGGATGAATTACTAATAGAAACTACCTTTGTTGCCCAATTTTCTTCCTTTGCTTGAATACTTCAAAGACCAGTTTCCTTTGAAATTGATCAAGGTTTACTTCCTCTCTGTGGCAATTAAAATTACATACCATACATTATTGACATACATGGCTAAGGATGTTTCCAGAAATCCCTAATAATTTTATCCTCTAAGAGGGAAAGCAATAAAGCTAACATCTGAAATCAGATATGTGTAATGTGTCCTTAAAATAAGTATATTAAATAGAGAAAGAAATTAGACATGGGCTTTATTGAGTTTGAATCTGGGTTTATCTGGATTTGAATCCTAGCTACAACATATTTCATAAATATAACAAAGGATCTGGATCAGAAAAATGGTGGATAAGATGAATAATGTCAAAGAAAACAAACACTTTATCAATAGTTTTAAACATCTAAAGAAAGACTAGGCTAATGAAATGAAGGGTCATTTATTAGTGAATAGCTAGCATTAATTTGGGGAAAGAAGACTCAAAGCACTTATCCTAAAGATTTTGGTTTAATTGGCAGAAATATCATAAAGTATTAATAATTCCATCTGATGAGTTAAGGACACTTGCCCTTTAGATCACCAATAATCCCATTTATATGGTTCCCTTCATACTAAGTAAATTTCTATTTTGCCTTTTCATACTGGTTTTCCTAACGGATCAGATGATCTAAGAACTGTGATTTAGCTGGCAGTCTTAATTCTCATTATGGATTAATAACTGTCTATTTGGTTTATATTTAGTTTTGTTACTGAAACTTACTCAAGTAGATTTCAATTTGACCAATTCCATATATATATGGGCAAAACTGAATTTCTGGAATAAACAATCTCAATTGGCTATTTGTACAGACCCCACCAGATCCCCACTGACTGGTAAGTGACTCCTATTCAGAAATCAACTTGCATTTTCTATAACTGCAGCAACAAACAGAAAATTTGGAGAAAAATCCCTGGGTAATTATATTAGATCCTTTAGCTTTGTACACCAATGGAATATTCAATTTTAGTGTCCTAGAGAATCAAAAACAAAATAGCAAAACTGATAAGTCAAACATAGATTTTGATGACTGAAAAGTGAAGAGCCAGCCAAACACTTTCGATGGAGAAACTACAAGTGCTATTTTGATCTTGAAGTTGATAATCCCTTTCATTTGTGCATGTGTGCTAAGTCTCCAGTCACGTCTGACTCTTTACAACCCTATGGATTTTAGCCCACCAGGCTCTATGGAAGACCAATAAAATCATACCTCTTTTCACTTTCAAGTAGCAGAGGATCAGAGCTGTAAAACATGTTGAAAGTGACGGCTGCTCAGTCGTGTCCAACTCTTTGGAACTCCATGGAATACTGGAATGGGTAGACTTTCCCTTCTCCTGGGGATTTTCCCAACCCAGGGATCAAACCCAGGTCTCTCGCATTGCAGGTGGATTCTTTACTGGCTGATCCACCAGGGAAGCCCAATACTGCAGTGGGTGGCCTATCCCTTCTCCAGTGGATCTTCCCAAACCAGGAATCTAACCGGGGTCTCCTGTATTGCAGGCAAATTACCTACCAACTGAGCTATCAGGGAAGCCCAACATATGTTGGAAGGAGCAGGCAAATGAGCCAACAAACTTAAAAGGGTTCAGGAATTAGAGAGAGAATTAGTGAATCAAGTTGTTCAACATTTTCAGTATGGACTGAGCAATGACCAAGAAGGAGGAAGTTTCCAGTTTGGTTTTAGGTGTGAAAGACAAACATCAAGGGGAAAGAGGAGGTATTTAGCACTGAAAGCACATAAATAGAAGGCTCAGTGATAAAAATGAGAAAATGAAGTTTTGGAATCAATAGCAAGTAAATATTTCTAATCACAAGAACCGCCTAACAAATTACTACTACTACTTCTGTTTGTTGTTTAGATGTTCAGTTGTGTTCAAGTCTTTTCTGGATTCCATGAACTGGGCAAGAATACTGGAGTGGCTTGCCATTTTCTTTCCCTAGGGGATTGAACCTGAGTCTCCTGCCTGCATCTCCTGCATTGCAGGAGGATTCTTTATTGCTGAGTCACTGAGGATTACTACTGCTGCTGCGTAAATCACTCATAAGAGAAGGCAACAAACAATGTGAATTTCCAGGAGATGTTTTCAAGAGCTATTTCAGTCCAAAGGAAAAATTCAGTTAAAGTCAAAGTAATTCTTAAATCTTTTAGGTCAAAGTAGTTTTCATAAAAAATTTGGTTTTGATTTCTTGTTGTAGCATATACTTAACTTAGAAAGGATAAACTATTAGTTCAGGAATGCCTTAAATTGATAATGTTAGTAATAGAAATGTAGG